>NC_088098.1:104900823-106150823 GCF_036370855.1 Dromaius novaehollandiae | reverse complement strand
AAGATAGCATTCCCAGGTCAATTTGGTTCATACTTTACCTGTCTCTCACAGCCCAGGTAGATAACTTCAGCCTAAGCTACATCAAAAAATAATAGTACCAGAAGAAAAAAAAAATTAGAATAGTAAGTGACCTGGTATAACTTTGAGACCTGTTTGACTTTCAGGTAAAATCAAAAAAACTTCTATAGAATGAACTCTCATTTTTATATTAAGCTTATTTTTAGCCTCAGTAGAACTGTGATATACTGTTCTCTGAGGAATAAGAAACAAGCATCACGGTTAACTTAATAGGGAATTTGACTTTGAATTTATTTCCTATTTAAGCTTCAAGAATTTTTCACAAAGACTGGAATGTTTTGGACTATTTTTAAAGAACAAACAGAACTCTCCCTGTTCATACTCTGTCTACAGACTAAAAAGCACTCTCTGACAGCTGAATTAAATCCTCTCTGAGGTGGCAAAATGGAACGCCAAGTACAGTACTTCCCTGGCATAATATCATTGAACAGTTCTAAGCCCTTTGTTCTTTCTAAGCCTACTTTGAAAAAAGAAAAAAAGCAAAGATGTGCATGTGATATAATGGGGATTTTTTCTTTGGTTGTAGTTTTTCTTTTTTCCTTTCTCCATGATTTATATGAGTGCATAGGAAAATTTGCAATGGTCGGACACTGGAAAGCTCTTCTATTGTAATTCTCTCTTTTTTTTTCCCCACTAACAGATGTACCCATTTTTCCTCCTCAGATGCCTTTCGACCCCTTCTTTAAACTACTGTTTTTTCCATGGTACTTTAAATGTTTCAGTTACCAAAGATGCAAAGTACCAAGTTATGAATGCAAGGTGACCTGTTTCATAAGCAAAGGAAAACTGATAGAAAATCACAGCTTTTAAAATAGAGATACATAATTTCAAAACCTCAGCAATACAGGCAGGTTATGTTTCAAAGAAAAATACTTAATGTGCGTCCTCAAGACCTCCTAATACACAATTATGATATTATCTAATTTGGTGTATATTTAATTTGCAGTTCACAACCATACATAAGAATATCTTTCATTATAAAAAAGTGGACATTTAATCAGCAAATCTATAAAGGACATACATAATGCAGACTTACCTCTTTCAAGATAAATTTAATTCAACTTTGGGGCTGCAGAAGTTGACAGGAATCTTTGTACTTTGCAGAATAGGTCTAACTGTGATAATTTGTAAGAGACAGTCATACTGCTGTATGTTCTTGTTCCATTATCTTGCACAATAGTTTGGGGTTATTTTGTATATTAAACAAGTGATTTTCTACCTTGTAATGTCACTGTTATTAATTTATGTACCATGCCATACAGCAAGAAGTAGTATTTTGGAGGTTTTGCGTAAGCAGTGGTTTTATCAAAGGCCCATCATTTGAGATACATTACTGTAAATGAAAACAGTTAAATTGGTGTTTTACAGCTGTATGTTCCTAAAGAACAATTTTCACTTTACACTGATATGTTCTTATTGGCATTTTAATAAAAGGTGATTATCTAAAGACAGAATTACAAATAGGATTTGCAAACTATCTATATTTTGTGCTCTTCATTCAGTAATTAATCACAACACATCACTTCCTAAAGTACAAGTGATATGTGCGACTTGGCAAACTTAATTCAATTCATTTGCATTGGATTTGAACTGAAGGGCACCAGAAGCAAAGATTGATTTACCATACTGACAATCATAAAGCAAATAATAATGAATAAATTGAATTGGATTGTACCTCTAAAGAAAGGTTTAAGTATGCATTTGTCAGGTATGTTAAAAAATATCCATTTTATATAGAGAAAAAAGAGACACAGGAATTAGCTGACTTCCCCAGTTTCACACAAAAATCTGCTGTTGAATAATATCAGGTATTTGGAGTTTTGGGCCTTAACTTCAACTCAAATTCTTTTTTTTTTTTTTAACATGAATCTGATTTTATTCTTAGATATTAATAAGCAAAAGCACTTATTTTAATAAAACCCATCACCCTTTGATGGCATTTAAAAATTTTGCTTGATGTTTTTGCTTGCTGTAGGTGGCATCTCATACTAATTGAAATTCTAGCTTAGTAGGCAATAGACATTGCAAAACCTAGAAGAACAAAATGTCCCTTTGGGTCATGAGCAATTTATGGTAAAGCGACACAAAATGGTGAGTTTCTGAGAGAGAATTAGTTTGTACCCCACCAATAACTGTTTCAAACCAGATGCTTGTGCTGCAATATATCACACTCAGAGTATCTATAGTAGCTACTACCATCTCTGAATTTCAAAATTTACTGCAGTACTGTGGTAGATGGTTATTTATAAGTTAATCCTTGTTATGTGATTCTTTTTTAAAACCATGGAGAGTAGAAGGTTCTGACTTTTCTGCATGTCTTCCAGATCAGTTTTTTTCATTCTAGTCCAAACCACGATAACCTTTAAAAATATACATGAAATGACTAGCGACAAGTAGATGTACTGCACAGAATCCAGCAAAAAGCAACAAGATTGACAGATTTTTAGAAGGTATGATCTTTGAGGAAATGAGGCATGAACTGAAATTAAGCTAAAAAATGAAGTATGATTACAGTCTTCAAACAGGAAACAAAAGCCTATAGCCAGTACAGTACTGTTCACCCTGTCTACCAGACAGCAGGGCAAGAAAAATCAGTTTAATTTGCAGTCAGTAAGATTTTGATCAAACATTAGCAAAAATATTCTAACTACAAGAGCAGTTATATTGCTTGGCAGAGATGGGAGAAGAAAGTGTTGGGCACGAAATGTGTATTGTCTGTCCAAGTATGTTAGATTTTGCCTCATGGTAGGTAGATAATGAAAAGGGGTCCTTTAAACCTCTAAAGTTTAATAGCAAGTGACCACTTTAGTTCTGGCCAAACTTTTGCATTTAAAAATAATCTCATTTCAAAAGCATGCTGATCATCTATTCTATTACAATTGTATTTATAGACAGTAATTCAAGTCAGCTATCCAAAATGGAATCACTCAGACTCACTAATCATTTTATAGTCTTGGCTTTATCATTATAAAGGATTATAAAAATTGAAAGGATACAAATGCAGACAACAACAACAACAAAAGAAATAACACCATCAGATAAATCCACATGAATTTCTGAAAACAAAGAGACCACAGTGCCTGGGTATGGCAACATTTAAGTTATGAAATCTAAAGTCTCTAGATATTTATTGAAACTCACCCATACACATGGATAATGTATATGTTATCTAAAGTTCCTATTTTTTCCTTTATATACTAAATAAAGGTTATTTAAGGTATACAGAAATGTTTATAACATTTAAAATATACCATCCCACTGCAAGATCATACATCTTCAGGCAGTCTGTACTATTTACAGTAAGTCATATACAGAACAAACTATTCAGAGCTATGAAGAGCTCAACCAGGAAGAGTGAAAAAGAGTAACTAGCAACCCTTATAGAATCCCAGAGAGATAACATTGAATTAGTTCTAATGATTGATTTACATGTTAATTGACTAGTTTTATCACAGTAACAAATGGAAAGAGATATTACTTTCTCCAAACATTCCTCAAAAAATTAATGAGCCAAAAAAGGACTGTGTAAAACAGGTAATCACTTGTTAATTCATCTGCTACCTGTACTGTATGAAACATGAAGTAATACATCTGCCACAGAGTCTTGAGAATATACTTGTTGGTTAAGCTACATCTTGGGATAAGCTGCAAAGATGAACACCCAGATATTTATTACAGGAACAAGCTGCAAAGATGAACACCCAGATATTTATTACAGGAACAGAACGTGTTGACAGCTCATTAGTGAGATAAACATAGACTCTCTGTGAGCCTAGAAATACCTGCACACACTTCAAGATCTGTGAATATGACCAAGACCCCACCAGGTAATCCACCATAGTGCCTGCTGTAGAAAGCTTCGTTCTTGCAAAGAGAAAAACAATACACAGTGTGAACTATAATTTCCTTCAACTGAAAAATATCTCTGATGAGGACAGGCACAAAAGCGCTCTTAGGCTGCAAATCATAACTTTCAGAAGGTTGGCTGCGTAGAATTTTTTTGTCCTCTCTGAGTTTGCTTTGTTTTCTTGAAGTTATTAAAGGTCATTAGGATCCATTTTGCACAGTGGCATGCATAAGCCTTACAGTGTATTTCTCAAGGCTCAAGACCCCCTTCTTTCCTAAAAAATGGTAGAAAAGCATAAAGAGTATTCTAGGAAGTAATATGCAAACGTTCATACTGTATATTTGCACACCAATCTCTGGCATGCTTCTAAAGCACATTGTTTCTTCTCAGAAATACAATCGGCTCTGAGCATTGTATAAGAAGGAAGAGGGAGAGGTTAGAGCGCACATGCGATGAGTTCTTTTTTCTGTGCTTGGCAAACAAGAATTGCAGGTTTCTATGACTTTTAGCCTCCACATTATACCTTTATTGAGTGACTGTACAGAAATAGCATTTAGAGGTTTTGTTCAGGGAATGAAATCTGAACAAACAGAAGACATGCAGTATTAGAATGCTCTGGAATTTGAAAGATGGTGAAGAAATTAAAGACAGATCCCACATGATTCAATGAACCAGGCATTCTCTATGTTCTTTAAACACACTAAGCTAGAGCACATTAATCAACTAGTGAACAGGTGGAGATGATGGCCTCATTGAATTTCTAGCCAGAATTGATGGCTGTGGGGGAATTCGTTCTTATGGTCTATATTAAAGTTAGTAAATGTCTTGAGCATTCAGTGAAATAGGGTATCCACATATGACATCTGCACTTCAGTTCTTTAATCAACTTCATTTCTAATTAGATACTCTTTGTCCACATTTACAGTTTGATCTCGAATACAGAATAAGGCTGCAAGAAGCTGAATTTGATCTTAACTGAAATACAGGAGAAAATATAGCAAAAATACAGAATAAGTGTTCATAGGCAAAATTATTACTTTTCATATCAAACTTGAGATGTAGCTGGTCAGAAAGAGGGGAAGAGGAATAGAACAGCATGGAAATGATTATGATGGCCCAAAACCTGGCAGGAGGAACAAACTATGTTTTGAGCTGCACAAGTGTAAATAGTGTGTGTCAAGGAATCGTGCTGTCATCACATGGCTGATGTCAGAGTTCCTGATCTTGATGAATATATATCATGGCAAAAATCAGCAATACAAAGAAGGACATGTAAGAAAAAAAAGTTAAGTAAAAAATCAAGTAATTATCTTTTTTTTTTTAAACTTTGTGAAGCCTAAGGAAAAGAAAAAAATATTTTGAGTGGAGAATACTAATGATGAATTAATTTTATAGGTATCAGACTGGGACAAATTCATATGGCTGTTGATGTACCTAGTCTTTATCTAAGGATATGATAGGGAAGAAATCTATTTGATCTGAGAACACTTGTTATAGCTTGCCCTTGCTTTTGGAAGTAGAATTCACCAGATCTTTGGGGCGGCTTCAGTTCAAAACATGCAGCATAGCTGTAGTCCCAATTACAAAGGGAATAGGGAGAGGAAAGAAGTCAGGAGAGCCTGAAAATTATTTCAGTGAGACTTCAATGCATATTTAAGTGAATTTCTATTAAAGAACAATTTCAGAGACTGAGGCTAGATTCTTAGTTCTCCATTAATGGAAACTTCTACTTTTCTTTGACAATTTCCTCTGTACTAAGGTTTCACTTCTACTCCTTCCCTCAGTGACACTGGTGAGTGAACTGTACATTTGCCATCCACAGCTACCTTTGCTTTAGCTGCAGGCTGTTATTCAATTTTGTTTTTTTTTTTTTTCCTGTTTTATATTCCTCTGGTCTTTTTCCATTATGTTGAGTAATGTGTAGGCCAGACAGATGCGTGTGATGTGATGAGACCAGCACTCTGTATTTGTAGTGCTTTATTAATACTTTTATTTTATGATTTTTTCTCCTTTTCACAGACTTCCACATAAAACCCCCCAAACTGCCTGCTGCAGCTAATGCTCAGTCAATTGCTTTGAAATCAAGAGTAAAATCCATAAACACTTTGATAATACACATATTTTGTTGGTATGTGTTGATACCTATAGATTTTACTCTGCAATTTAGAGAAGCTGAGATTAGCAATGCCTAACCTTGGATAACTAGTAAAAATAGCTGTTTTTTAGAATGTACTGCACACATACTACAGAAAACTGAGCTTTGTGTCTTACTATACCTTTCAAACCTTTAATCAATGAATGAAGAAATCCTCTAATTTCCAGCTCTTGTTTCTATTTCTTTTAAAAATTAGCTGAGAAATGGCCAATCCAATATGTCTGTCTAAGCATCAAGGGGGAAAATATTATCTTCTCTTTCTTCACAGAAGGAGCACATCAAATCAGCAATGAAAAGCAAATTTGAATCTTTTGAAAACTCTACCAATGGAAAATGTAAACTTTCTACTGTGAGAAGCTGAAACAAGAAGTTAGGAAGCAGAAAAGGAATCAGAACTTTATATTTTTAACATAATACTCCTTGGGGGGATCTTTTACTAATGTTCAAGAAATAGAGAAGACCAGATGATACAAAGAGGTGGTATGGAATTTATTTACCTTTTAAGTGTTCAGAAGGGTTGAAGAAATCTGGATGAAAGTGTTAGTGTGTCAATGAAAAAACAGGGAATCAAAAGTAAATGAATATAACAATTGCATTTTTTTTGTTTGAACATCAGTGGAGTTACCAAAGAAACTGGAAGACAGAATTTGTTGAAACTGTTTACATTTTTCATTAATTATTGGTATTTTTAAGTTAATCACTAATATTTATGAAAAGGAAAAGAAAGAAGCAAAATAATTGTGCATGAGGAAATTCCTTTTTTGGAAGGAACATTTTAAAAATCAATCTTACTGGGTAACACTGGTTCAGTATTCCCACCCAGACAGGTCTAACAGTGCTGAAGGCCTTCAGAGTACCTGCCCAGCTCTAATACCACAGCACTTTCAAGGCAACTGAAAGATACAGATGTTTGATTGTACCATCTCTCCCATTCCTAAAACTACTTTAAGCCCAGCTGTGTATGGAAACAGCAATCAAGTCATGATTAAAATTAACAGCAAATGCCTACACAATATATGAGCAACCCATAAGCTGAAGTTTGTCCAAGTATGATGTTCAAACCATTATTAATAGCAACCACATTTTCAAAAATGAGTAACTCTTAGAAATTAATCACCAATATTAAAAAGGTCAACATTTCTTGAAAGCATAGTTCAACCAGTTCTAATTATTATGTAAGTCACAGTGCAAATTAATTTTCTGATAGAATCTTAGGAAAAGCAGGGAGTAGAGTTGTTCATCTGCCACAACACACTAGAGATCATCTGGCTTTTCCTGAAGCAACAGGTTTAGGTGACTTCCAAATATAGCATAATGGATTAGATAGAAAACTGCCAGATTAAAGCAGACTATGATCCTTTGTTTGGAGTGGACCAGATGTCTGTTGTCTTGTTAAGAATTAACTCTGTAATTGTTTAAAAAAATACTTAGTAGACCAAGGCCACATGTGTGGCACAGGTGCATTTTAACTGCTCTGCTGTAAGTTTCTATAATTAATGACTAGGATTCTGAATGTTCAGCCAGGGGCTTTTCTTTTCTTTTCTTTCTTTTTTTTTCCCCCTGAAGGCTGCATGCCTACTCTATTAAAAAGAGGAAAGAGGAAGATGGGGGGTAGGGGAAAAGATTGAAAACTGCAGTTGCTAAAAATTGCAGTTGCTAAAGCATTAGACCCACACTTTATGCTTTGTAACCTAAGATCTGTTTGCATATAAAATAGATGAACTCTGAATACATAGGCAGGATTAGCAGCAAGGAATACGAAAGTTAAGTATAGGTAGAATTTGTTGATTTTGTACTCTAGGCCACAGGATAGTAGAGGATTTCTAATTACTATTCTGATTTAAATGTGTTTAACATCAGCACTTCATAGGAGGTGCTCTCAAGTGCATGGCATTAGTTTATTTTTTTTTAATTTAGAAAAATATCAAACCCAATAGTTAAAGAGGGAAGGTTAAGGGGAATATTAGAAAATCGACTTTCCAATTCAGATTGATGTATTCAGCTCATCTAAATGGATATATAAACCAGCTGCCTAGTGTAAAACAGAAACAATTCAATATCTCTTCCTGTTTGTCATATACTTCCTATAGATTTTATCTTTTAAATACACACAGAGGATGTGTATTTGCATGCATTAAAGCTCTGTCTCACAACAGGCGTAAGAGAGTGCCCTGACACATAAGAGGGACAAGCTCTTTTTCTTCTAGTGAGTCTTACATCTCCCTATGAAAAAAACTAGAAGGAAAGACCTTGAACTGTCCAATAAGCTATTATAGATATTCATAAACATTATTCCTTAAATATCAGAGAAGAGGGGATCTACATCTTTTCCAGAAGAGTAAGGAGGATAAAAATTAGTGCAGAAGGGTGGGCATTCAGAAAAAGAGGAAAATACCAAGTTGAACAATCACTTCTCCAGCAGATACTCGTGGTCATCCAACAGCAGGGAAAACTTTTATTTATTTTTACCTATAGTGTTTTTCACTTCAACAGTCAATAAAGAAGCTATAATTTAAGTTGATTTAGGTAAAGATAGTTAGGGTGAGGTGTTCCACTTGTCTCCATGAGCTGAATCTTCATCTGATGGGCTGACTTCAGGAAGGAGATCTGTGTCATTTTACCATCCTTTTGTATGCTGGGCTGAAGCTAAAGCAAGGCAGTTTGCACATAAACTCTAGAAGCAAAAGCTAAAATCAGATTCTTTCTAACATATTACAAACTTTCTTCTTCCAGGCCTCAATTCTTAAGAACTTACCTTTATAAAACAAATGAAAAGGCTTGCATATACAGCCTTATCTTGGGTTCTCTTGATTTCTGGATACTTTCCTTTGCTACCCTAGTCTCTTCATAATTTACGTCTAACATCTGAAAAGGGTTCAAAATTTTTTACTATAATTTATACTTATTGTTTAAATACACACTTTCTGCTTTTGAATCTGTTGAACTTACCTGCTTTGTCCGACAGTGTGATACATGTACAAGTGAATAATGAACAAAGCAAGTTTTGCAGAAGCAAAAAACAAAAGCCATCAGAATCAATGAAAAGGCTTCCATGAACTTCAGTGGACTGTGGATCACACATCAAGCCAGCAACAGAAAGAAGAATCACACACAAGATACAGGAGACAAAAGGCAAGCAGAAATACATTCAAGAATTGAGACACAATTATGGCATCACCCTCAATAGAAGAGCATGCAATATAAGATTGACAGTGCCCTATATCTCTGAACCTCATTAGAGCTTAGATTTTTCCTCACAAAGAGATAGTCAAAGTGATATCAATGTAAAGTTGAGCTGGTGTAAAATATTGGTTTTCTGATTTAACAGTTGTGCTTTTATACATGATTACAAAAGCTGGAGTTAAATAAGAATCAGACCCTAAGGCCTGGGGGGTTTATTTGGGGAAGGGGGTTAGAGAAATCTTTTTTTTTTTTAAATGCTTTTTTAATCCTTTTTCAAACTAAAATAATCCGCAAATTTCAAAATCTCATCAAAATGGTCCTCAAAGCAATACTAGATTGGAGAGTTCAGGCAGAATGTTGTATAGAGCTAATCAAAATAGCTTTCAATGATGAAAATATTTTCCAATAAAAAAACCTATAGATTCACAGTACAAGTCTACCTTGGGAAAGCTGAAACTTTTTTTATAGTTTAAAATTTTTGATTCTGCTGCTTTTTTATTTTTGTATACTTATCTTAAAATGTATCCCTAACTACTTTAAATTTTGTATAATATAAATAAATTTGTATTCTGATACTATAAAACATTTTAATGATTTCAAAGAATTTTTCAAATCATTTTTTTGCAGGAGCTACATATTTGCTTATTTTCTGAGTTTCCCTTTTCATTTTAAACACTTCTGAAGACCAGAAATGCTAGTTATAAGGCCAGATATAATTGTTTTCAGTTGGTCATATTGCTTATCAGGATAAGCAGACATAGCAGCAAGAAATAATCCAAGGTATCACAACAGAATGCAGTACAGTTACGTATAGGTATTTGTGTTTATTGTTCTGCTAAATCCTTCAGAAAATATAGAATAACATATAACCCTTACCACGTATCTCTAATATTTTCTGTTGCTTTCCCTTTAGATCTGCCATAAGGGGCCTATATGAGAGATTGTCATTAAAACATTAAGCACATTAGATTTACTAAGTAAATCAATATGTTATGACAATAGAACTATCACTGTAGCTCTACGATTTGTTGTCCAGTGGTGGCTTAATCCTCTTTAATGGACCCATTTATTTTGAAAAATAAATATACTACTGTAATAGCAGAAGGAAGGATAAGATGAACAGTATTGATACTGAAGGAATTGCACCAAAGGTAGAACTCTACCATCAGTACATACCTTTCAACTTTTTCATGACCTTTTTCATGTTTCTGGAAAAAAAAAATTTATGACTTTTTGTTGTTGTTACCGTGTTCTATTATTCAGCTACTCAAAGCCTGTACTTACCACAATAGAAATAGGTACATGTTTGACATTTTTAAATTGCAGGCACGAAGGCAGGAATAATATGGATTAATATACACCTTATGATCATTTGAACTTTAAACACACATAGTCATGTCAAAAGTGTATACTGTGGAGCCCCTTATCTGTCATAATACAGATTCAGTTCTTCTAATAATTTACTCTTCTAGTTCACTTTGAATATCATGGGCCTTTTCTCTAAAATGCAATCTGCAAAACAGTTATGCTCCAAAAATAAAAACCTCTGTATCAGTTTTTCAACACAGAGCAGCATATACAGTGTGGTAATGCTTTCTCATATTTAATAAATTCTTTGTGGGTTAAAGGAGTAACAGACAAATTTTTCCTTTTTCATAATCATGACAGTTGCATTTTTCAACTCTAATTCAGAATGTGGTACATAAACATACTTTTTGAAAGGAAAATCTCCCTGTCTCTGTTGCAAATTCTGTTTACTATCAATAAGATCCCTTTCCTCATCCCACCAAAATCCCCAAACCAAACCAGACCTAGAAACAACTTAATCCAAATCTATCCCTGACTTCTCCTAAGTCTCTCTAAAAGACTGATTACACATTAGAAAGTAAAAAACAGAACTATGATACAGAGGAATGGAAAAGCTCTTACCCTACAATGAAAGGAGTTGGAGGTTCCATGAGATCCATTACAGTCTATGGTACTATATTAAATTTCATGGGAAAGGCACTGAGATACTAAGTACAGGAAGCAATCTAGAGAGAGAGAAAGTGAAGTTATAACTGGCGACACCTGACATTCAAAGCCCACTGTGTTTGGCAGGTGTGGATAAATGTCTTCCTGCCATTGCTTGGGAGGGCCTCATACCTCTCAAAGAAGAAAAATGTTTTCTGTGAAAATAGTTGCTACCTGCTACCAGCTTCTTTTAAGTTCCTCTCTGAGAGAGGACAGCTCAGGGTACTTGCAGACTCCAGAACTCAGATCTGGCAGCTGGCGCTTTTGTATGGACACTGCTGAATTCACTGTCTTGTGAGTGTGAGAGGCTGCAGCACCTCACATTGTCTCCTTGAGTTTGAAACTCCTGGGAGCTGAAGCTGAATGACAGAAGCTTCTGTCTTTCACAAAAACAAGATATTCCCAGCCCAGCTGATTAGGGCTGTTGTGCGTTTTTGACAAGACACCTGTCAACTGAAAATCATTAGAAAGATGAAAAAATCAGTGTGAAAAAAATGGGGAAAACAGAAAAAAATAGAAAGGATAATTGGCAGAGCTGTATAACATCAACACTTAACTCACTCTGAGTTCCATATCCAGCACTTTTCATCTACCAATAGCCTTCTTTCTCCACACAATAACCTTTCAAACAATGCAATAAGACATATTCAACATTTCCCTGTACATCCAATGGGAAATAATGGGAGTTATAAATTCACATAGCTCCAGGAACTTTATTTATACCAATAAAGATCTGTCTTTTATATTTTAATCAAAAAGTGTTCTTTTTAAATAACTTCTGTGTTATAAAAAGTATAGATTTCTCTACAGACTAACAAAATATATAAATACATAAAAGTGCATTAGAGATGCAGGACAAAACTCAACTCCAAAAATAATTGTTCTAGAAAACTGTAAAACTTATCCACAGAGCTTAGAAAAACAAATCCTTCTAAATGATACTTAGCATTTAAAACACCTGCAGACAATATCCACTCTGACATTAGAATCCTCCATTCCCACTCTAGTCAATGAAAATGGACATAGAAAGGAAGTCTAGGAATCTTAAATCAGTGTGAAATTAGTGTCTGGTAACAATGCCTGGAGAAAAAGAATGTGTATATGTGTGTATATTCCAGTTCAGAACTAAATATAGAAGACATGCCCTATATGTCTGGTGCTGAATCTAATTATCCTTGTGGGCTTCAACAGCATCTGTGGCTTCACAGTGGCAATGAATCCTTGCTGCATTACAGCACTCCACTGTCCTGCCCGGTTTCATCTAGGCTAAACTGTTATAAAACATGCTGTAGGGATCAGAGGTTATTGCAGAGTTGCTGTGAAAGACAACCTGCTGTCTGGGCCAATTCACAAAATAAATGTGAATCATCCCTACTCTCTTTTGGGTCTTGATTACTGGCAGGTGTGAAGGTGAAGTCCTGATTTGAAGGAAAGTGTATTCTGTGAAGAAGAGATCATAATAGCAAAACCTGAAAAGATTAGCTAGTAAAAGAGACCAGAAATCAGTCAAAGAGATTAAGGGACCATACCAAATAGTCTACAGCACATATGAGCTAGGAATCGTTAAACTACCATTTTTTTTTTAATCATTCTTATGTAAAGAGAACAAAAGAGGAAAATGCAATCAATATTCCCTTTAATGACTTTCCTCTAAATCACTTCTATCAAGATTGTCCCTAACATAAGTTTTGTGTTTTTCCAATTTCTATTTTTAGTGTATTATCTGGACGGACTCCAAATCACTTGCATAGCCCTGACTTTTTCTAGAGCTGCTTTTAATGCTATGGCCAAAAGGGAAAACAAGCTGTGGAAATTCCTTTCAGAGCCTTTGGCCTTACCCAGAACCAAATACTTTCTAGTGAATAAAAACCTTTCATTGAAGTGATTTAATTGCTCTTAAATTCCTTTTCACTAATAGGAAGCATGGTTGGCAGCACTTAACAGATTGAGACTCTGACTTCCTAGTTCTGAGTCTTAAGAAACATTCACTTTAAATATTATTTTTTTAAAAAATAACATGCTATGAGGGAATCACTCAAAGACATCATCTTTAATGTCTTGCTCTGTTGATCTGGGATGACTGCGGTAGCAGCCTGGGAACTTTCCTAGAGAGTCTCCAATCCTTGCTGTAGGCCAGCTCTCCTTCACAGCAATGCGATCATGCCTGTGAATGGAGATTGTCCCATTTTCAAGTAGTCAGGAAAATAATATCTCAAGCTTCATGCAGGAAGGGACCCTTCAGAGACACAGTGCTAGATTTCTGATTTATTTCCTTAGCCTGAGGTGCTACTACTCAAAGGCTTTACTCACTGGATCCCTGTCCAACAAATGTCCTGCAGAGCCAGGTACCTGGAGATGCTATTGTTCCTCAACTGCAACTGAGAACTGCATTGCCCAAAATCTTCTCTTCACATATTTGCAAAAATTCATGTCTGATGAGCTGCCTGGACACCAAGAAGTTGCCCTTAACATGATAGAGTCTGCTGACAGCCTGAAGAGGTCTATGGAGAAGCTGAAGAATCATGTTTCTGATGAGATCCTATTAAGTGTCATATATTTTCTGGGTAATGAATGATACGGGAAAATGTGCAGAAACCATGGAAAGACTGACAATACAGAAAACAATGGTGAAAATAGCAAGAGAGGTTATGTGTATCAGATCTAAGAGAACCAATGCCTCTTAAAAAACCTGTATTACCTACCTCCCCTCCTTTACAGAGCTTTGTTTCCCACATTTGGTACAGAATTATTTGGCACATAATAATCATGTAAATTACTGAGACTTCTTACTACCTGGTTGCTTGATACTGATTTTACAGAGGATGAAGCTGAAAATCTCACCAGGGAGAAACTGCTTCAGTATTTCTGAATAGTAAAATATTCAGAAGTCAGCAACTGCATGTGAAGAAAGAAATACACACTATCTACAGGTCCCCTTTTCTGTGGTTGCCATTAGAAGGGATCCTCTGAGAATAACTCGTTGAATTAGAATGATGAATGTTCACTCATTAAGAAAGCTGTAGAATTTTATTATTACAGCAATGCATTTGTGCCACTGCAGATATGCATGTATGTGTCAGGGTTTCTTTATTAGTCTTCTTTTTAGGGATTTAAATTTCAAGCATGCTGGTGATCAAACTAAAGTAAAAATTTGCTTTGTGAAAAACTTTGTTTTAAAAGTTCCTAGTCAGGAACTCATTTATTTGATTCTAATTGAGAAAAATAAGATATATATTAATATCAAAGAATAAATAAGCAAGAAAGTTGAATTACCTTCCTTTTTCCCTTCTTTATGCCATTTCCAGATTTCCACATGTCCAAATAATATCATTATTAACCCAGTAAGTCCAGCATGAAAAAAATGCTCAGAGCACTAAGCAGCTCTGTTAAGTGATGGATTTGCACACACTGGTTAACAGTGGGGAGACTGAACTATTAAAAATTATGAAAGGAGCAGGTATAATTTGTACACACACATCTAAATTCCTAGTAAGTGGCGCAAGCAGGGACCGAAGTGTTTAAACTGTTGCAACTGCAATCTAATATTTAATCCATGATTAATTGCATCCTAAATACTACATCAGCAAAACTAGAGTTTTAATTTAAGCTTAAGCTGAAAATAAATGTTTTCAGCAGTTTAGAACAAAGTGTAAGTATTCACTTACTTCAGTATTCAGTACTCTAACCATCTAGTCTGGCAAGATGCTGTAGAGATAACCTTTTCAAAACACCTTAAATAATTAGGGTGGCAGTTCTATATATACCGTATTGTGGAAAGAGTTCCAGTGACAAGAGTGGGCTTTGGATAGGGGTTAAATCATTAATATATACTGACAAGTACACACTTAGGGTATAGACAGATCATCAGTAAAGCTAAACAAAGGCAAAATTGCCTCACAGGTTAACCTTAAATTGCAATGGTTCAAGCAGTAATGAGTGAGCAGCTGAGCCCCATGTTTCTCCAGGATGGCCAGATCACAGCAAGCTTACGCTAGGGAGATGAGAGCCTCATGCTCTGTGGTGGGCTGCAGCCTGGCCTCTGCTGGCTGCCTGTACTCTGCGCAATTAGGAATACTGACTCCATTGCATTACAAGACTTGGGTGGATTGTTTCCAGAACTCAATCTTTTATTTTCATCAGATATCAATAAGGAGTTCCTAAGAACTTCCACACGAAGGACATGGTCATGTTCTTACTAACGTTCACTAATTGGACAAAGCAGTTAGATAGATGTCTCCTATATGGAACTTATCAGTGATGCATTAACCCATCAACACCAGATACTGGTACTGATTCAACATATATACATACATGCATTTTGTTTATGTATATGTATATTTATATATACACACCTATATACATACAGTATGCACATACATATATATGTGTGTGTGTCTGTGTGTATGTATAGATGCACACATATGCAGGCACCCCACCTTTCCTTGAACGCTATATACACTACATATACACAGAATGCAAATGCTGAATACCAATTCAGTATGATTCAGTAACACTCACCACAGTCTTCTCTTTTTCATCTACTTAAGCAAGGAAGCACAGCAGACTGTGTGCTATGAGCAAAGCCAGTGATTTTCAAACATGTAAGTAAAAGTTTGACATCATTTTTAGAAGACTCCTAAGACAGAGAAGTCAGAAAGTTCTTCCAAGTGAGGAAATGTAGCCTGGCAAATACTGATTTGCAGTTCAGGGAAGGAATATGGACAAGAAAAATGTTCTCTTCGGAATGTACTCAGATTCAACAGCAATGGACAGCAGTTACAGAAGTTTTGTGTTGATTTAGCCCTGATGATGGAGGTGTAGGTAAGCAACATGAGAGTCCATCTGAGCACGGGAGAGCAACATTAGCAGTAAGAGCAGATTTGCTATCAAGATTCCCTAAGGCTCCATGACAAGCTGATTTTAGTTTGGAAATTAGCTTTAGGACATGAATAATAAGGCGGCAGCATTTCTTAGAATAAGAAAACGCCTTTGGTCAGTTTAGACAGATCATCTGTCTATTTAATGCTTTATTAAAAACTTTATCCTCTTCAAATCCTTACCACCAATTAGTGTCAATTAACATGAATTTAATCAGTCTGCTTCTGCTCTCAGTACAATGCTGTAACTGCAGTGTAACGCTAGTAATTTCAGTGTGATTTATACCAGCATAAATGAGATAAGAATGAGCCTTAATAGGTGCGCATTTAAGTGTATGTTCTTAAACTATAGTTTATAAAGTGCCTGAAGCAAGTAACAGAATTCCTCTGGGGCACATATGTGATCATAAGTTAGCCTTCTACTTTTGGGTCCAAATCATTAGCTTGTCAGGCAGAATCTTTCAGACAGACACTACTAAAGAGGGTAATATTACACAGTAGGTTTAATTACGAGTAAGCTAAATATAAGTTGCATTAGCAATTCTGAAAATAATTTAGTTTGGTCAAACTACCCAATCATGGGATCATGGGAATCATGGGAAGTCAGTGGGGAGAATATGATAGTGGTGGCATGGCAAGGGTCATCTGACCATGGAAGATGAGGTGCTTACAAAGCAGACAACCCACGAATCTAAAATTTTGATACTGGTGTTTTAAATGATAAAAACTCATTGGGAAATCTTGGGAAACATCAATCAGCAAGCTTTCAGTACAAACATATTTACTTCAGAAATTTAAAAGTATAAAGAAAAAACTTCTCTGTTTGAAGCACCTATTTCAGAGAATTTCAGTTTAGCTGAAGTTCCTCCTTGTATTTCTCATGTAGTCCTCAATATATCACTATTTCTTTCCAAGGAAATCTTGATGCTCAGTCCATAAAATGGACAAAAGCTCTTTCTCTCACAGGAAAGCATGCCCTTTTTTTGGGATGGTGTTCACTAAAAGGCATGAACCACAAAAATACCTATTTTGATTGAAATAATTCAACCTGTATCATGTATCAAGCTGAAATAGGCACCACTACAGAGAAAAAATAGTGCATGAAGAAAACAGTACAACAGAAACACTTTATAGAGTCCTGCTTGGTAAGATAATAGACATAGATGGAAAAATACAATAACTGCAGCAATGGTAATTAGCTAAAAATGCAAATATAATTTAGAAGCACAACACCAAAAAGACCACAAAAAAAAAAAAAAAAAAGATAAGTTCCCCCCACCCCCAACATCAAAAAGGTAGTAAAAGAAATGGAAGGAGAGTGTGTGATTATAACAAATCACTAAAGCTGGTTACTTAGGAATACAAATATAAAATGAGATCAAAATGACGTAGTTTAGTAGATGACTGAGAGATTCAAATATGTTGCCAAGAAGAAGATTAAATTATGGAAAAATATATACAAAATGACCACATTTTAGACAGCTATTTCAAGCAATTTTTTCAACAGAAAGAACAGCAGTATAATCAAAAGCAGAAATGTAGACAGGAATGACAGACACTATTGGAAACAATAATGAATCAGAAAGACAGAAAAATTATCCAAGAAATTGAGAGGAAAGGTCCTAAAAAAAAATATGCAAATATTTACACACCTGGATGAAATACACTACAGAAATAAGATGTTATCAAAAAAAATCTAGCCCCAAATATGCTTCCTTTAATTATGTCAGTCTGCTAGTGATATTATTCTGTTTTCATATAGACATTTTGATACAGCTTTTAATCATATATTTACATAAGTTCTCCATGCACTGGCTGGATGATACTCAACTGAATGAGGTTTCTTTCTCTACATCCTTTGCATCATTCATTGCAGCAGCTGGAAGCTATATTATGAGCAAGATGGTGTTAGAAAGGCTAGTAGCATGGTTAAATCAGTTGAATCTTCTCTCACAATACTGGATTCTGCTCCAGGCTCTCCTGCAAAGTGCCTACGCAATGCTGGACAACTCAATTACAACTGAACATTTTCACAGGTGCTCACAAATTGTGTACTTGTTTTTCAAAAACCTACTTTGGGCACCTTGATGCAATCTGCAGAAGACAACTGCAACTAAAGCCCAAGGGATCTGTGTTTTCAGCACACAAAGTGCAAAGGACTCTGAAAATACAAATTCCAGGTACCCAAACTAATGGGCAGCTAATTAGATGGTCTATGTAATAGTTTTGCAATTACCTCAGAGTTGCGAAGTGCAGATACAGTCATTAATGTCTTTAAAGCGTTTGTATATTATGGGAAGAGTGTTATACAAATGGCAAAATAAAAATTAAGACTCTATATTTAATGTAGACTTTACACACAATATTAAATATGTGAGACACTATGAGAAAAAGTGAACTTGACCATGTCATTAAAACAATAGCCTACCGTGCAGGTATGATTCAAAAAAGACAAAAGAACAACTTTCATGCTTCTGTCTTATTTAAAAGCACTTGACTTTTCAGCTTTGATACTTGTTAATATATTTCTGGAAGTATTAACTTCCCAATAAACTAAACCTGATTAAAATAGAGAGATTCTAAAAGGAAAAACCGTACTACCTTATTTTTTCTATTTCTCTGTTAATAATTAGAAAGACCAATGCCTTTAGACTAAGAGAACAGACTATTACTACATCAATAAGTGGTAAGAATAGCAGCCAGGAACCCACAGCCAGCAAAGAGTAGAGACACGTTTTCCTACTGAAATTTTAAAGTTGTTTGTTACACGATAAAGAATTGTCAAGATTCAGTAATTCTTGGATTCATCCTAGGCAAAGAAGTAAGCACTAATGACACCACCTTTTGTTTCTCATGGGAAAGATGATGGGGGATAAACAGCTTATCCTCATATCCTCTCTGAGACTATTCTTTCCTATCTCACTATTCTTCTTAGGTCTCCACCTACTAAAATTCTTACTGCATTCTACATCTCCCATCTCTTATCCCTGTTCCCCTCTTTTCTTCACCTTCTCACTCTTTGATCCTGCCATGTCTTCTTCCTGCTTTACATCACTGAAAGAGGCTTTAGTGAGAAATATTAGGAAAAATCAAAAAACTGGGGCCCTTCCCTTTGTCTTCCTTAATAAAGTATATAATAAATCGAAGACAATATGTTGTAGAGATTCTGAAGAAACTTCTGCCTTGATGGTAATACATTTTAGTGGAAAACAGAAAACTTCAAGGGGTCAATACTACAGGGGTTTCACTGAAGTTGTATTTCAGGTACTTAATTTATTCCACTTCAGGGACCAGACTGTCTAAAGAGCTTTATCTCTAACAGTTAAA
This sequence comes from Dromaius novaehollandiae, assembly GCF_036370855.1. NCBI lineage: Eukaryota > Metazoa > Chordata > Aves > Casuariiformes > Dromaiidae > Dromaius > Dromaius novaehollandiae. The sequence continues at coordinate 106,131,343 of NC_088098.1, read as the reverse complement.
AGCGGCAAAGTTTCAAAGACAAATGTACCTTATCTACAGGCAGTACTAATAGTGCTTTCTGTGATCAGCAAATTTTACTAAGGAGCTCAACTCCCATTTAAGAGCATAAATGAAATAGCCAGATGCCCAGAATTACCTGGTATTCATCAGCTGCCTTTGGCTGCCCTGCCCAAATGTTGGAAAGCAAACATTTCTGGGTGATGAAATTCTATTCTTGGCCACGTAAATCTATGGAGAAAGTAAATTAATTTAAATTTGCACAGCTGTAACAGAGTAAAGAGAAACAAGATTACAGCCTTTCAAAGAAAGAATGAAATTAAATACAGTCTGAGACAGGCATCTGAGGAGCACATGAAAGAAAGGGGTTGTTTAGCAACATTAATGGGGGACGGTTAAAAAAAGACTAGACTGTCTAAAGAACTGGCTAAGTTAAAAAGATGGTGCAGACATTCTAGCAAATGTTCAGGCACTAGCTTCACATAGTTAGGTTTTGCTAAGTGACTTTCTTTCTGTTCCACTGTGAATTAAAATGGATAAAATATTTAAAGTGCTCACTGTTTTACTAATAGTTTAGCATTAATCATGCTATTCCACATGTGATACACAAAACAGTCTCCCTCTGGGTCAGCAACAGACACAAAAAGAGAAAATTAAAGTAATGAAAAACCAGAGAAAGACGCCTCCTGTTAACCAGGAGAGTTAACAGAAAGAAGGAAACATCTGAGAGCCACTGAGACAATCTTCATCTCACTATATAATACTTGCCTGGTATGCCTGGTATTTGCTCCGTTTAACATTTTGTTCTGCTGGAGATGGACAGGGCTTTTGTGCAACCAGGCTAAGGCTCTCAAGGATCTCCGAAGATCCTCCTGCTTGGTTGCCACATTAACCTAAGTCAGCTCCCATATTTTTTAAAATTCTAGTATTCCCTAAATCTCAACTTTCAGTTGTCAACTCTGCTGCTTGCTGCTGCTATCTACACCTTTTCCAGAGGCAAATACTCTTTATTAGTACTGGACTTGTTTTGAAGGATATTTTACTAAGGTGTTTGCCTTGTTATGGATTCTAATATCTGAAGTGATCATAAAAATAAATACTTCAAGTCCTCCTGCTTTATTACTCATCTCTCACATTCAGAAAAGAAAACAACTATGGTTTTACATCATAGAGGAGGAGATCAGCAAGAGAAAGAAAACAGAGAACCCCAACGAGGGAGATTATAGATGATAGGTATAAATACAGATTTAAGGATAAAAGGAAATGGACAAAGAAAGGCAAAAACAAAGGAAAGACCAGGTAGACGGAGCAGGAAGAAGTGCATTCAGGAAAGTGAAAAACACGTATTTGTGCTGCTTGTACACATTTGTACAGAATGGTTATCAGAAGGGAGCTCTCCTTTTCCTTAAGCAATGAAGTCTAACTAACTGAAGAATCAAAATAAAATTAAGTAAAAAGACTTAAATTTATTCATATTTAAACTTGTATTTATTTCAGCGAATGCATGGAGTTGGGCTTAAAAAAGTGAGAGAAAAGACTAAAGAGGGAGAAGATAGAATGAAGTGCCTCTCAGAGAAGAAATCTGTAATTAGATACATAATTAGAGCTCAATAAGTAATAGACATTTTACTTCAATGGCTAAGGTAAAGATTCTGAAAATAGTTTGAATCAAGTCAAATCAGAAAAAAAAATTGAGAATTTTTCTGAAATACACAAAACTGAATTTGTTGTGGTCTAACCTGAAACAACTAATTCAACAAAAATAAGTATTTGTTTTAATTTTATATATATTTTTAAATAAGTAATTCTTAGGAGAAAAAATAGAAGTACAGTGCAGGCAGTACAATTCTGAACATGTCAAAACTAAATATTTTAGATTTTTAGAACATCCTCCCATTCCATCTCTCCATTGTTCTTTACTAAACCCACAACCTTTAATTAAATATAAGTTGATTGAAATATTGTGATCCTCTCAAACTTTATTTTTTGATCTATTCATTATCCAGTTAGCATTAGTCACCTCTGTTTGCAATGCAGCAGGCCAAACATTTAACCCATTAACCTCCAGTCTAAAATACATGTATAAAAATACAAAATTATCAAACACTGATTTTTTTTCCTTTTCTGCTAAGCCCTGCCATCAGGCATTTTTTCAGTAAACTGTATCATTCACCCCAGAAGCCCAGCTCATGCTTCAAATGCTTCATGTTAAGTTACTGGAATGATGAGGGAAAACAGAAGTACCTGGCAATCTCTGTTTTAGTCTTGAACAGGAATGAGCTCAAGAGTAAAATTTCCAAGTGGAAATTCTTATTTATTAATTTCATTTCTGTACAGTCTTGGCAGCTGCATAACTTCAGAAGGTTCCGTAAAGTAGAGCAATCAGCATATTCTTTGGGATACAGTTGATAGCATTATTAGCAAGCTTGCTAACAGCTTTGTCTGTGTTTTCTGCACTCATTGCCAAAATGGATGTGTAGTAGAGTCATGAATGTAATCAATTTCTTACAGTTAACAACTAATCTTGAATGAATCAAAACAACACAGCCCATTAAATTCCTAATTATTCATATATTTAAATAGACCTAGATGTAGCCCATATTTTCATTGTATTTAAGTGGAGGAAAACCGAGTGCTGAGTGACACTAACGCTGTACATCAGCCCTGCTCACAGGTTAGTGCGGTTGGTTTAGAAAGTCCGAAATGTTTCTTCTTTTCTAGTCTCTAATCCTCAGACATCCCTTGCTATTAAATATGCAGCTCTGCCAAGCCTGTGACACGTAAGTCAGGTAGATGCGTTATAAAAATCACAGAGTGAAATCAGGACTTGGCTACCTGAATATAACAAATAAGGGACTGGCTATTTTAGCTAATGTACACATTGCTCTGCTTAACACAGTGTTATAGAACTGGATCAACACCGTCACTGCATGTCAGAGAACATCGCAGCTTACTACCAAAGCAGAAAAAAAATGTTCCTAATGGAAAAAATACCCTGAGTTCTACCATTTCATAAGTGTCTCTTAGACTGCAGCTATTTTGTTTTAAAAGTTCCAAGTGCACTCTCTTCTCTGCACCAGGCTTATGCAAGTGTTTACTTTGCTTTTTTGTATTTACATATATCCCATTCTCCTTGTTTCTGTGATAAAACTTTTATAGCCAATAAATTATAAATCACATTTATGTATAATTTATTATTTTAAATACATATTTCATCTTTTAGCTTTTTAAACAGGGAACTATTTTAGCTTTGTTACTTTAAGGTCTCAGTAGTTTGAGAAATTCATGAATAAAGCATGCTTCAAGCTCCATTTACATTTTTATAGTGTCTGCTGTAACAGTATAGATTTTGCTTTCTAGATGAACACTTTTAGGTCAACATGATTGTCTTAAGAATAAACCTTACAGAAGTCTCTAGTACTTCATAAACATATTTTTTCATTACTTTCTAACACCTGGGATTCCTCCCTAACATACTTGCCTGCCAAAAAATTAAGATGTTTTCTAGATGCCCATAAACACTTATGCTGGTACCTGTCACATATTATTTCCTGCACTGATTTTTGTATTGGAGCCAGGTAGTATTTAGCTATTTTGAATCACAAAAGTCTTAATTCTACTATGGAATAATTCATAGTTGTTCTGGAGAAGGATTTAGATGAGCAAGAAGGTTTATTTCATTCCTACAGTTAAAAGGCCACATTGTGTTTTCAGTTATTACAAAATGAAATACATTCTTTTCTTTCAGAATTACCTGGATTTACACAGATGCTTTTTAGATCAGAATTTGATTATATTATCTTACATTTTCCAAACACCTCTCAGAGAAAATGCACGTGGTCTACTGAAATTAGTCTGCCTTGGGACAAACACCATATAACCTTCCTTCAACAAAAACAAAGCCCTATAGGCACTGGTTTGATTCAAATTCTTTTCAACTTCCCTAAAAGCATGATGTGGTCCAGGTTACCCTGGAACTTAGCTATAGCTTTTTCCCAGGATGGAAGTTTTTCCTCCAGGAAATTTAACCTTATAAATCATTCTGTCTCTGTCTCTCTTTTTTTTTAATTTGAAAGCTTACATAGAATATATATTTTGCAGATATTAATGCTTTTAAGGAAAATTCTACCACTGATGTGGAGAAACAAAGGTAAGACAATAATTTACTATTAATTACAAAACAATCCAACCTTTGTACTGATATTTTTGCCAATATTCTTAAAAGAGGGAAGTATCCTCCTCTAACTAATTACATCTGAACAATAAAGGAGAAGTAGTTCTGAGAGAAAAGAAAGCATAAAGAATGAATGGAACATACTGCAAACTATAGAAAAAATTCTGGAGAAGCTTCCAAATTTTTTGTATTTATCCCAAATAATCAGGATTCCCCATAGAGGCAATATCTTATTCATTTTTGCAAAATGAAAATAAAAACATATTTTTAAATCTCTTTTATTCCTACAGAAAAGCTTACATATGTTCATTTAACCATTGTTAAAATAATCCATGTTTTCTCATATTTGTTAGCTGAAGCATCAAATGACTAACACAATCCATTTTGGTGAGTCACTGCACAACGTGTGAGCTGGTGAATGTGAAAACATTCCCAGAACTAAAATTACAATTTGCATTCTCAGGGGCAAGTGTTTTGTGGCTAATTAGCACCATGTGTACTGGAAAAAGAAAAGTCAAAAAAACAACAACAAAAAACCCAGATTCACGCCAAACTCCTTATAGCCCATGCAAGCCCTATTTACATCTTTGAAATACCTTCAAATCAGCCAAAATTATCTGGCACACATTTGCAGACTGTATGCACAAGAAGAATTCAAAACATGCTCACATGCTCTGACAGCAATCCCACAGCTAAGTAACTGAGCTCGTTTGTTGCAAACTCTCTGAAAAAGGGGCAGTGACTAACAGCAAAGCCATGCTCATGTGTCATTGTACGCAGGAGAATATACTTGAGCACTTCAGAGATTCATAGCTGGACAGCAGAGATCTTGGTACTAGGTTCTATTTCCTCTACCAGCTCTGGCTCAGAAATCAACCACTTTCTTCACATTCTGGCATTGTGCTACATTCCAAGATTACCACAGAATATTTTTTTCATCCTCCTCCTTACTTTTGTGGTAAAGGTATTTCCAGTGGGAACCAAGCTCTCAGGAAGATCACCTGTAGCCTCCAATTCATTCCCCTTGACTGACTTTCCCCTGCAGTCACAAATAAAACTTGTCCTTCCCTTCTTGTTCCCACCTCTCTTCTCCCCACCCCCCTTACTTTCCTCTGCAGGTAGTGAAAAGACAACAGAAAACTTCAGTGAGAATACAAGCTTTGAAAAGAAGTAAGTGGGAGTACGATTTGTCCATTATTAAATTATCCAGAGATTCCAAATACTCCTAAACTCAGAAGGTCATCACAGCTGTAAAGTAAAAAAAAAAAAAAAAAAAAGCAGTTTGCACATCAAGCCATGAAAGCAGATGTAGAGGTTTCCTTTTCAGTCTTGTCACCTGGAAGAGAAAATGATTCCCTTTATTTTGTGGAACGGACAGGAGGCAAACAGCACATGCCATTGCTGACTGAACTGCAAAATCAAAATTGACAAATCCTGGAGGAGGAAGCTACTATTATAAAGCCAGGCACGATTGCTAATGTTACCTTGACTTCCTCAGCTCATACCCGCTGCTACTGCTCAACAGCCCCCGAGGCCCAAGTGACATTACTCTGGATTCTAAGACAAGCCAAGAAAGGGAATGATAATTTTGTCATTAAGAACAGGGAAAAAAAAAAAAAAAAAAGAAAAAGAAAAAGAGGCTGACACAGAAGACTAGCCACCATTGTAGGTTCGTACTGTGATAAAGGAGCAGAGGAAGGGGACTGTGCTAAAACTCAGCATGCTTCAGGAAAAAAGCAAGAATACTATGCCTGATAGTTAAATTGAAGACAGACATGACAGAAAATTAATGCCAGAGCTGAATAACTAGAAATTAGGTATAACAGTGGTCCCTGATATTTTTTCCTGTTTTAATTTGTCAAAATAATAATTGTTATTCAAAGAAGTTGTGTGATTTTCTGTACAGAAATAAAATAAAAAATGCCAATCTAAACACTTTTCCAGTCCCCCTTTAAAGCACTATATCATTGCCACTGGACAACACTAACTCTAAAATGTAGCTTGTGGACTTATTCTTTTGTTATAGCCATATGTATATGTATGTATAAATACACACAAATACATGTGTATGTGGATATGCTTGTGGGGGGCATATACACATATGGCTAAAGAATCTGTTAATTGCAGGGCTCCCATTTCAGAATAGCAGGACTGCTTTAAGAACTCTAGACTTTTGAGGAAAACTAACACTGTTTTAAAAAGAAGAATATGGTATATCCTAATCTGTACCTTTTCATTTTTCCTCCATTGTCACGCAGAGGGTTGATTTGGTGAAGAACAAACACTTCTCTAAAGTTTAAGAGTACTGTTTATACAAGGATCCTAGATTTCTTCTTCTGGAGCAGGGTTAGCTTTAGATTAAAAATCCAAGCTGGCCTTCTAACTGTAACTTGCAATATATCACTGTGAAAGAGAAGCATGAAAACCCCAGCCATGCATGTTAAGATTGGCATGTTCAGATTTCCTCACACTCTCACAGGTTTGAGGAACAGACCTAGAGCATTAATATTCTGTCTGTGAATGTGCAAAGCTCACTTTTTGCTGAGTCCACAGAATGAACCCAGTAACTTTAAAGTCAAATCCAAAGCTGAAGAATTTCGCATCGTTCCAACAAGTCATTGCAGCTGTGTCAATTTTCACCAATAGAGGAGGTACTTCTCAGTTCACAGGAACTCAGACTGAGCTGCTTTTCTAAAACTCAAATTTGTAACTTGAAGTTTTACAAAACATAATATTCAGCAATCCTTACAAATATGACAGTTAGAAATGTTAAAGACAGCATAGAACCAAACCAGGAGAGGAAAAGAAGTTATCCACCATTTCAGAGAAATAGTTGAGCCTAGGTGTAAATTTAGGCACCTATTTCTGTCCCATTGCCTTCTCTTTATAAATATCAGGATGTCTCTCTCATATGCCAAGACATAAGGGAGACATATTTACTGAGTCACGTGAGAGAGAGCTGACAGAGAGGACACCAAGTCTCAAATCATATGATGGCTGCAGAATGCACCTTTTATCAGGTTGAGTCTCTCCAGCACAAAGCACAATCTCAAGGTACTTTTCAGTGCTTTGGACTCCTCCCTCACTCCCGAATCTGATCTAGCCAGTTGCTGTGGACATGGATTTCATCTTCCTAATTAAAGAGAACTTAGTGAGCAGAGAATAATTCTGTTGACTGTTTCTCTCCCTTTCCGATAATTCTCAGGATGTGATAGCTAGGTAGCAAATTGTTAAAGGACAGGCTCATGTGCCACTCTATCCTTACATATGATTTAACTGACATATACTTTTATATACTTATTTTCCTAGACTTGATATAAGAGGATTGTTTTAGTATTAGAATGCTACTTTCAGCCTGTTTTATTTTGAAATTCTTACTCAGTGAAATTTTTTCCTGGGTAAAACTCAACACTGCCTATAATTGATTAAATTAAGAAATGATGAACATGTTAAAAAAAATGTAGTGCAAAGGGTATAAGGACCTCATTTTTACCAAGAGTTTTTCTGGCTTACAAAAACTTCAACCTGGAGGGTGGAAGGATCTATGAACATGAAAAGTGGTTGTGAGTGAAATGCAAGAAGTTTATTCTCAGTCCTTAGCTATCAACAATCTCTAAACACTGGTAAGTACTTTATTTAGTAACAGGATATGGACTTTCGGAGGCTTTTGGGGTTTTTTTGTTATTGGGTTTTTTTGTTTTTTGAGGGGGCAGGGGGCTTGGTTTTTCATGTTCAGATTGAAGCTGTTTAGCTGCACAAGTCTGCATAAATCTCGGTCCTCCTGAACTTTTTGTTTTTGTAGGTGTATTTTGAAATAGGAAGCCAGAGGTTTTTGCTCTTTCTTTTCTCGATTCAGGTAGTTTTCAGAGGAAACTTGCTGCTTTTTGACTAGCAGCAGGTCTCAGTACTACTACTGTCAATTTAAAGTTTGATGAGTTATAGCAATTGAAAGTATTAATGAGACAGCAGTTGGGGTCTTGCAAGGTTACACACACAGGTGCAGGGATGAAGGAGCAGAAGACATACTGGAGTCCTTCCCACCTTTATTCCTTTCCTTGACTGAGAGTCAGTTTTTGAACAGGAAAGAAAGGATTGAAAAGTGAGAACATCTTAATGCTAAATATGTTATGGCAGGAACATGTGATTTCATGTATAAATTTTAAGCCTGTATTCAGTGATCATATAAGTGGGGTTGTAATAGTTATTCATATTACCAATTTGTTCACCTAGAAGTTAGTATAGAAAATGATACTGCATGACTACTGTTTACCATGCTTTTCTGTTCCTGACATTTTTACATAAACGATGTTTTTCCTTTTTTTCTATTTGATATTCACTTTGGCTGTAGTAATGCCTTCCTATATTAAAAAACAAGCCCAGACTCACAGAGGCTCCAGATGATCATAATTAAACAATTTAATTTCCTCCAGAATTCCCTGAGACTGTCTTTGATGACCAGCAATACCTGCTTGCCATTTTCATTTACTGTAAACAAGTCTAATATTTTCCTGTGAAGTAAAAGTAGTCATTCCCAATTAGGAAAAACATTGCTTGACTATACTCAAAGGAAGACTATTAAATAAGAGCCATCTTTCCAGCAGCCATATATACAGAAACATATTAGCCCTTATTAAAAAAAAAAAGCCACATATTTATAGATAAAGGTAGAAACCAACGTGCGCATATGGGAAGCCACGTGGAGGGGGCGGCTTTCATGGAGTGGCAGCACACAGCGGGGGCTCAGCTAGCCCCCCTGCCCCGGGCCCTGCTGCCTTTCAGCCCCGGCCCCACCACAGCCCTGCCCGTTCCTGGCGCTGGCTGTCCCTGGTCACTGTCCCCATCCCAGCTCCCCTTGCTGGGGCTGTGGGACAGAGCTGGCTGGGGAGGGGGCACCTCACAGCTCTGCCGCCCCCCTTGGCCCCACAGCACAGGGACGCAGAGGGGAGCGCTAGCATCAGGAGCTGGGACCTTCTTAGGTGGGTCCAAGCAGGAGCAAAAGCCTTAAAACCCAGAGAGCAGGATTTGCCATTGTCTGCACTGATCAGTCAGCGGTGGTGAGGCCCACAGTCTGCAACGCGACACAGCTATAACCACATCAGGCTTTGGGAGGAAGCCCGGCGGAGCCAGAGTGGATGTATTAACAGTCAGTAGCATTAAACACAGCAGCAAGGTCTAGCAGAAAAAGCATGGATGCGATCAGCTCGGTTGTCTAAGGACAGAAGGAAGTAATTCAGCAGGGCAACAAGTTTTGTCTCCATACTGTGCTCCAGCCTGAAGCTTAATGTAGGGGGCTCCAATACACTGGTGAGGGACCGCTGGTCCTAGTGACTGCTGCAATAGCTTCTAACTATAAAACACAATAGGTAAACTAGGGCAGTGGGGGATGGGGGGAGGGGAGGGAAAGAGTCACTTTCCTCTCTTTATCCTCAGTTCATTCCTAGGGAAGGTAAGAACTAGATTCCGGTTTATGTTTTATGTCTGTAGTTTTACTTTGTTTATCTTGAATAAACTCTTTCTTGCCTGACTTGAGTGCTCGGAAAAGCGCAGTTAGGCAATCCAGAAAAACAAAGTCCTTTATGTACACACCCTATGGTATAAAACAGCTGTGGGTGGGTGAACTGCTGTAGTGCTAGCCCACTAAGGAGAACACTAAAAATCTGAAATCAAAGGGAATCTTTCATGGGTTTCGTGCGAGTCTTCCATTATTTTCCCATAGTTGTTAGCACTTTAAAAAGGTAAGAGCAAGTTTAATATAATTTTTACAGCATATGCCTGCCAGTACAGCAGTTATTTTTAAATTTACCCTAATGTCTGTCCCAACTTCATTTCAGTGCTGACACACACTGCAATGCCCATGCTATGTCATTACTGGGCCCCTCTAGAATGGTGAGGCTGTCAATCACGTCTAATTCTGGGCCTTGACAAGGACTGTGCTTTGGATAAATATGCATCAGGGAGTGGAACGATGCCAAGAAAATTCATTTTCCGTGTGACATAAACCAGGTTTAAAACCAGTTCGGTATGTAATCTTTAGAGAATGAGTTCCTTTCTGGTAAAATTATGATGCTATATAACAAATTGTATTCGTCTGTGCTTCAAGGCAGCTTGAAGGTCTATGTTTCAGTCATATAACATTTTTGAACCCTGCTATATGTGGGATTAAGCCACATTTTCTGTAGTAGAAATTACTTAAAATTAATTTAAACCAACATATCTTGGAGGTTTTCTGGATACCATAGCTAGTCCTGTTTGGAAATGACTAGCAATCTACTTTTCTGTAGTTAGCTAATTAGCAGCTTTCAAAGTACAAACACCCTTCTCAAGCTGCCTTTCTTCTTCTTCTCTTCTGCCCAACATATCCATTTTTAACGGTCATTCATTTTTTTCTGTAGAGTACCACTATGTACTGCTCTAGGTGAACAACTCAATTCACCTAGGCTCTGTCTTAGAGCAGGCGATCCGTGACAACGCTAATAAATTGTGCATGAAATTGATTTAATCTATACTGGAGACTTAATTTCTCCTGTAGAATGTCCTCTGTGCAGTTCACTTGCATTTTTATTTCATTTGTTATTCTGAGGCCTGCTCTGCTGTATATTTACTGCAATAATTTTAATTTTCTAATCAGAAGAAAACAATTTTCTGACATTTTTTCTCTTCGCTTTTATTTTAGCCAAGACAACCCAAATATCTGAACTGAGGTGTACTTTATGATCCTTTCCATCTCAACCACTCTCAACTCTGAAGTCTTTTACTTAAACTTTTGTTCCATCCATAAAAACCACTTTTCACTAGGGATCTCTGTTGTTGTCATATAAAACTCATCAGAGTCAACAGAAAGATTCCTACCAACTTTAGCGGGCAATAGATTTGAATTTCTGTGCTTTTGTATGCATAGTATGGAAGGCAATATACAACTAAGTCCTAAGATGAATAATAAGAGACAGAGAGGAGAAAATTGCATTTCTAGTATTCATGTGTTCCAGTATCTATCTGGTGTTTCCCTGGTTCTTGTGGTCAACCACTACTCCCAATCGTAAGTATAAAGGAAATCCTCACAATACAAAGTGTGTTATATCTGTCTTTGTAAATAGAGTGACTGATACTAGATTAATTTCACAAAGTGATTGTTAATTAGAGATCTTTTTTTTTCTAAGAATTTTACATGCTGCTAATCCTGCTATATAAAACATATTTAACAAATTCAAATAAATTCCGCTACAATAGACTGGAATCAACATATTTGACTGACAAAGGCATAAAATGATCCAATAGACAGAAGCAAAAATCGGAAGAAAGAACAAATCAGAAGGAGAATGAAAATGTTCGACAGTGAAGGTGACAAATATAGTTAGAGATTTCCAAGGAACTGCTATCTCCTTAAGACTGTAAATTAAGAGTGATTGCCTGTATAATTACATATTATCATCAATTGATTTCAATCTCTAGGGCAATGTGACTCCTAAATTCCAGAAGAATTCAAAACAAACATAAAAAAGCATTATACTTGACTTCATACCATACAGATAACATTATAATAAAGGAATGGTAACTTCCACTATAGGAAATGCTGAATGAAATTCCAAAGCCTTTGTTAGGCAAGAAGCCAGACTAGCTGATTACAACTGTAGACCATTCTTGCAAATGCTTATCTTTTTAAGAGTTTGAGTAAGTATGGGGATTCAGGTGTTGTCTGTTCCTGCTTGTACTGTTCTATATATCCTCAGAGCCAGTGAGAGTGATGGAAGTCTGCTTCATCCAGAGCCACAGTGCTAATTAATCTAACATTAGCCTTGTATAACATGAACCTCAATGAAACACAGCTGTTCCAGCTAGCTCATGGCAGATCCTTGTCTAAAACCTCTCACTTCCTCACAGATCTTACTTGCAGGCAATTTAGTTGCTTTTGGGAAAGGCCGAACCATATATTAAGGAATACAGGGAACCTGGCACAATTGCTACGCTGCCTACCTTATATAGGAAGGCAAACAGACAGTTGGGTTTAATTCAATCCCCAGTTCAGTTGCATTCAACATACTCAAGTTCAGTTTTGTTAAACCACCAATAGATAAAGAAATAGTAACTGTTTGGATGCTTTTTTGCTCGCAAGTCTGGTTCACATCAACTTTGAGATTTAGTAAAACTAGATACATTAAGAAAAAGAACTGCATCCTAAAATGAAAACTTACTATGTGAATCCTGGTTTAATTTAAGAAAAAAAAATCTGTAAATTCACTATTTTATTAAGAATGATTTGCTGGAATAAATCAAATCATGTCTCCTAATATTTGTTTTGCCACATTGGACCTCTGTGGTGAAATGATAAATCTGAGGCTTGAAAATGGCCTTTTTACTTGTACTTATATTGCTGGGATTGACAGATATTTTTTCTTATTTGATAAAGCTCGGGCATGACATTTTTATGACATCCTCCAAATTTAATATGTTTTCCTTCTTATTGAGATGTGGCTTCTCCACCAATAAATCAGCAATTGGTTCAGTCCTTTTGGGGGATCCTTTCACTTATGTATCCTTCTCTTTTTCCCATGTGTTTTAAGAAGTCATTTACTGATCTTTCAAGGTCAGATATGTTCAGTATTACTTCTGTAACACTGAATCTTGTCTATGATCTGGCTATTGTTGCTTTGACTTTGCTTCTGAAAGTTTTGGTTTATCCACAATAAGTAGGAGAGAAAAAGTATCATTTTTCAAATACAAATTTTTTGATTTTTTTCACTAAATTGAATTAAAAAAGAAATGAACAAAAGGAGAAAGGATATAATGCACCCAATCAGCATTGTTGCCAGTTCATAAGAGCCATCCATATTCCATTATTTATATCTTTCTGTCACTTCATCAGGCTTGCTGGGAGTGCTTTTAATGGCATTTAATTCTTCTTCTGTCAGGCAAGAATTATGATCTTGGTAAGCCTAGCTGTAATCACTCAGGCCAATCATAATTTGATTGTCCTTCCTATATGGCGATCGAAAGTTCCTTTTTAATGTTCTAAAGACTACCAATATGGTTTGTGTCTCTGTCTGTCTGTCTCTCTCTTTTCTAAAAAGTATCTTTCTTGTACGAACATACTGAACCTTCAGAAAGTACACATTCTTCCAATCAGTTTTCCTCTAAAAGCTGCAGCTTACAGGAAGAACAGTAATTTCTCTTCATATTAACCAAAGGAGTTAAAGCATTCTTGTTATTTGTATCACCTTCTAATCTCCTTTTGTTCTTTGTTTTTCTTCTACTTCATTTTTTCAATTCTTAAATACTAACTTCATTGTTTTTATCCTATTTGTTAATTAACATTTTGTAGTACATCTTCTCTGTATTCTCCTACACACACACATTCACCTAAAACACACACTATGAAGCATATCACATATGATCATATACAAATGCATGCCTGTATGCCAATTTCAGAGATATTCTATATAAGACCATACCTCCAGGAAATATTTCATATCTATTATTCTTAATATTTTCCAGTCTTAGACTCCAAAGAATGTCCAGCATAAATTTAACCTCAAGTTTCCTGAACTGCGTCAAATTTGTGTGTCATTGCTTAGGTGTTCTTCTATTAAGAAAGACTAATTCTGGGCGAGCATGCAGCAAATCACCATCCTCAAAGAATTATTCTCATTACTTTAGCTATGAAGTTATAGTCCAAAGAAGCTGATAATGCTTCTTTGTGGGTTTATTGGAATTGTTTTCAGTGATCTTTTATTCTGTAATTCCCCCTTTCCCTTTCCCCTATGGAAATGGCAATATGCCTCTCAAAATAGAGCCTTTGGTTATGTCTCTGCATGGGAGCAGTATGGTTCCCTAATAGGACCAAGTGACTCACTGTAATATTTGATGAACTTGCACAGTTTTTTAGTTCTTTGAAGATTCTTTCCTATGATTAAATCACATCTTTTGTAATAACTTGCAACAGGAATAAAATGTGTAAACAAGGTAAAGGTTAGGTGAATGGTTTCAGAGTCTAATCAAGCATGGTTGTATTTTCACAATTTAGCAGCAAGAAATGAGTAGTATTTCACAACAGGGAGATCTGCCAAACTGCGCAAGTTTATCTCAAAGAACAATACCTATTTTCTACATTCCCTCATGAAAAGGACTAAGAAATTAGACTGCATGAGCTCCTGGACCACTGATTCACAGCCCAGTCTTTCCATCTCTAAGGCCAGTATACTACTTTAAAATACTTACGATCACTACAGACCAGCATACTGGCATCTTTTTGATGCCTTTATCTAGTACAGTTTTGTTGCTGCTGGATGTTATTTCCTTTTTTCTTTTTTCTTCTTTTTTAATATGTGTGTTTGTGTACTGAACAGAAGAATTTTGAACCTTTAGTTTAAACAGTAATTCTCCTGTTCCCCACTATTCATTTCTGGTTCAAGTAGTTAGGATACAAATATGGTTACTTCTTGATTTAGGTTCAAATAAAAATACTAGTTTGAACCAGCACTCCAGTTCCTATTTGGTTCTAGTTCAATTCCAGGATCCCCCAAATCACAGTCCACTTTAAATGCGTTTTTCCCCTGTAAAGCATCTGGTTGACATGGTTGGGTTCATTGCTTTCAATATGAGTCAAAAAGCTTCACTAAGCTTTCATCAAGTTGCTAGCAAAGCTGAGTTGGAAAATTCTACATACTTACTTGTTTTGGTGTACTTGAACTGAACACGTGCAAAACTTGGAACATCAGGACAAATCCTTGAAGCTTGCACTAGTAGCAAAAAAGCCTGAGGAAGAAGAAGGGGAAAGTGAAGAGACAAAGTGACCCGTAGAGCAAGGGAGTTCTGAAGGCATGCATTAAATATTAGGTGATATATATTTGCAAATAATTCTCATGAGTTCACCCATGTAGCAAATTCTGATGTACTGCCTTTAAAGTTCCCCATGAATACATTTTTTAATCTAAAGTAGAATCCCACACCAAAAAAAGCTCTTTTGAGTGCAAAAAAGTTTCTCTTTGTTCTAAAATAAAACTCTTAGCCTTTCCCTATTCTCTCCACCTCCCAAACTCAAAAAAGATTAATTTCTAAAAGGCAGTTCAGGAGCTGCTAGTAAGCTCTCTCTTGGCTGTGTTTCAACAATATGATAGTATTCAGATGCTGCAATGGTTCTATATTGTATTTCAATGGCTGAATATTGTACTTATCATACATGAGAGGTAATGTTGTCATCTTCTGTTGACATACCTGAATAAATCTTTGAATATATGCCTATTTTTTTTAACTTACCTCTAGATTTTTTTTCTGAACACAATGAGGCAGACTTCAAGCAATGAATGTGAGAATTTAGTTTCAGGTCATAGAAGGCATGTGCATCTTTCAGACCCACTGTCATTACAACAGATATTTCTGGGACTCTCTGCATTTGATACTCTTAGTATTGAAATGTCCGCTCTGTTAATTTTACAATTATGGAAGTTTTTCTCCTTTCACTCAATTTTTTTAAATCTATCTCTACATTTATTTTTCAACCTTTTCATCCATCACTGTATTGCCCCCTCTGTTCTCCCTAATTTCCTTGCCTATATACTTTGTATGCATTTCAATATGTCTTTTTATTCTTCCCTTTCCATTCTTTCTATTACAGTGCCAGTGCTTCTGCCCTTTCGACCCACTTGCAATTTTTCTTGCTTTTGTTTTCTGTTTGTCACCCACATTTCCAGTACCCCAACCTAGTTTCTCCACTCTATTACCACACTAAGTGCCAAAGTAAAAACTACTAGCTTGCCCACCAAACTAGTAAAAACACTGGGTAATACAGCTGAGAGAACTTAGGTGAGATTTCAGTAGCTCCCTTGCAAATGGGAACAAACAAATAAGGGTAAGGGCACTTCAAGAGAGGTGAAAAGATCTAGGATAACATAGCAAAAAATAACTTACCACTTCTGAGCCTGGCCTTCAGTAGTTCTCCCATCAGCAGTTACAGGCAAACATTTTCAAAGCCTGCCAAGTAAAGGAAAGAGAACTGTTTTGCAAGCTGGGATAATTTCAATTCTGGGGGGCTGAAATGACCAGTATTTCTCTATCTCCCCTTCCTTCCTCATAAAACAATGTTTGAGACATTCCCTAGTTCATCAGCATCTTCCTAGGAGGGCATCTCTAACAAGAAATATTGAAAGCTTTTACCTGAATTTTATACTGAGCAGGTGGGCTGTAGGATGGTTTCTGCTTTGTAGTTATATTTTGGATTGTTTCTGAAAGCTGTTTCTTATCATGCCATCTGATGGACAATTTCTCAATGTGCCATTATGAGTAGAGCATCTGCTCTCACCACAATGTTTCTTCTAACATGAATAGGCCTAGGAGAAATTCATCACTGCAATGTATTATTCATGCTGATAAAAAGGTTTGCAAAATATTTTGAATGATAAACTGATGATAATGTCTGCTCAAGGGCCCTTTTACATATTTGTACCCATGCTTATTGTTTTCTGATATACTCTTGCTCCTGAAGAAATAAGCACATGCATAAGTTACCAGACCTCAAATTAAAACAAGAAATCACTGTATTGTCGTGTTCTGATGAAGATTCTTCAGGACTGGTTCTCCTTAATTTGGTGTAGCAGGTGGGCTTAAGCATGGTAAGCTAACATTTTTAAAACACAGATAGTTGTAAATTACCAGTTATTGCTAGAAACTTTAAGACAGATGACAATCTTTGATACAGAACCACATGAATAAGATGCAAATAATTGCAGTTCTTACTCCTAGTAAGCTCAATGTTCATTTCATCATGAAAAAAAAAGGCATTCACATAATGTTTTAATATTTCAGAGCTTTCTAAAATTTCTACCAGGGCAGGGAGGAATAATTCCATCCTTGATTTTCCATAGCCATAGATCAAACTAGTCTCTAGGCAAATTATTTCACATTCCAAAAACATTGCACGATTAACCTCATGACTGCTAATTTCTAGCTGAACCTTTTTTTCTTTTCTATCAAAAAATAAGGCAGATATGTGGCAATAGTGTTAAGGATTCAAACACAAAATTTTTAATTATGTATACAAGCTTATAAAGTTATTAATGTTTCTTTTAATAGATAACAAAGAAAGTATTATAAGAACTACACATCACTACATGCTTTTTTTTTTTTTTTTTTTTTTTCCCAGTTCTTTGCCAATGAGCCTTTTATTTGGTATCCTTAATTTGACAGTGCTTTTACAGTCAGCCTTGAATTACTTTTAGATCCTAAATTCTTCACCAACCTCCGGTGAGCAACTTTCTGTATTCAAACAGAGCCTATCAATCTTTTGAAGACTGTTCTGAAGCTGCTTTCAAAACCACATCCATTGTCCTTAAGAGACTGCACTTTCAAATGCAACCTCAGGCACAGCTGGAGAGTGCTTTCCAGAGCATGTGGTGTCCTACGCACCCTAGCAGACCCCTATGCCACAAGGCAGCTTAATATGCCATGAGGCACTCCCAGACAAACCATATGCATGCTGCCTGTGGGCTGTCTGCAGGCTATCAGTGCAGAAGGCAGGTGGATGTTTCAGGCAGTGTGCCATATTTACATCTACTCTTTCACAGTGAAACCACTACTGGGATTCTGTACAGGTACAGGGTCTGCCAGAACCACAACTCATCACAAGTTAAGAATATAAGTAACTACATTAGATGTGATACATTAGGGAATTTTTCATATTCCATATGAGGAAAAGATTCTTACAGCTCTCACACATAGGGAAACAAAACACAGTCTTGTCAACTATCAAGATTTTATCATGAGTCTCATGGTATCTGTATATTTTCTTAAAAACCTCAGATTCCAGAGACAGGTCTTTTATGAGCATTTCCACACACACTCTCTCTCTCTGTCTCTCTCTCTCTCTTTTTTTTTTTTTTTTTTTTTTTTTTTTAATATCTTATGTTTCTAATCCTCATAGTTACAGAGGAAAGCTTGGAAATATGTGACTCAAGGTCAGCCTTAGAGCTCAAAAAGAGATACAGAAGAAGAAAAATTAGTGGTCCGTTGTCTGTTGTTATTTTTAAATCTACTATTCTGGTACTTGATGTGCATCTTTTGAACCTTTGGGCTTGACAAAACTGAAAACATTTCATCCTCTTTGTCACCACAAGATACAGTATATTTTCCAATTTGGAACGTGAACTAGGAAAAATGATAATTCATATGATCTACATCAGACTCTATACTATGGGATATCCTATACTGTCTCTCAAACCCATATGATTTTACTGTTAACTTAGACTTTACTGTATTTAACAATTGTTTTTCTAGTTGTTTTCTTCTTGGCAGGGTCTTAAAAATTGAGCATTCTCAAAGTCTTTATTCAGCAGAATTGAAAAGGGGATTCGTTTCTGTAATGACTGAATTAATGATGTGACAGACTCCACATCTTCCTTCTGACCTAGATTCCCCCCCCCCATCAAAAAAACCCAAAGCAAACACCTCTTTCTCCCCCTCAGAAGTCCCTTGAAAACTCTTGTGGGACATCTCATTGATTTTCTGCTTAGGTATATTCAGGCCTTTCCTGGGATAGAGGTATCAGTGCACCTTAGGAAAAATTATTCCCTCATGATTTACAGTCCAAATCTTCCTTCAGATTTGCTTTTAATTTGAAATCTTCAGTTGCAGACGGTTTGAATACGTACCTGCATTTAAGGTGCTTTTTCCAACTGAGAAGTTGCAGGTCTTTTGAAATTCATCCATGTCTAGAGATAAGACCCTTCTAAAACAATGCATCAAACTGGAGATCATACTGAATAAAGCGCAACAAACCAAAACAGAGAAGGAGATTGTGAAACCTTTTTAAATAAGTAAAAATGATGATTGAATCATCTTCCTAAAAGAAGTGACAGTGCGCAGAATCATAAAAGATAATGAGAAATTGGGTGGTAAAAACAAGGAATTTGTTAAGGGGATGCTTTAAGCTCAGACAGTGTTATTTGCTAAAATATTTTGTAAATAGACCAAGATCTATTAAGAAATTCTGTGTAGCATAGTACTATCAGCTCATATATTTGAAAGACTTCCACTCTACCTCGCACATTGATAAGTTATAATATATCAGGATGTTTCAGACAAAAAAAAAAGCAGAGATTCATTTAACATCCAAATGATGATAAAATTCAAAAAGGTGGGGCATCTAATCACTATGTTTTTCTGTTCCTAAGGGTGCTCACTGTAAAAAGAAAGAATTGATTTTCTCTTAGGCAAATTAGTATAAACTACCCATGATCTTCTAATTTTTCTTTTGTCCCTGCTGTACCTTTCATGTGAGAAGTTAAGCTGATTCCACTTTTTCCACTGAACTATAAAACGTGTTTTTAGTCTCTACAGCATGAGTAAATATAGGAGAGAGCAAAAAGTCAGTGAAATAAGGCAAGTTAATCAGGTTTTTTCCATCTGCCTTACAAGTATGTGCTCTTGAGCAGACCATGCAAAAGTATTTTATCACAAAGCTTCAAAACCCACTAGGCAAATATAATTGCTTGAAAAAGTAATCTATTTCTTTAAATCAATCTACTTTTCCATGCTTGGGAATCCACTTTGGCAAGTTCAGGGCATATGAAATGCTAAAGGGTCAATAAAAACCTTTTTAGAAGTTTTGGAAATCAGTTTAGGATATGATCCCTGCTGGGCATTACCAAGGATAGGAAATATTGCAATGAGGGAAAGTAAACTGGAGCATAGTCACAGGCCATAAAGTTACAGTTCGTCCTCTGGGAGTCAGTCCCGGTGAAGAAATAACGCAACTCTTAAGAGAGAATCCTTAATAAGAAACGTAAAACCTTGCAGTTGGAAAGAATAAGATATCTAAAGGTCCAGAAATTTTCTTACAGAATATAGGAACTGTCTATAGTAATCTCAGAAACAACAATGGTTCTTCCTAACAAACTCGTCTTGAATGGGAGAAGCAAAAAAAAAAAAAAAAAAAAAAAAAAAAAAAAAGGAACTAGCAGATTCTCCTGTTACTTCAAACTGTACCTTGATTGTCAGCTGGAGATATATACCATAATAATATGTAGGTCTCCAAAAGAAATAGGAAGTAATACATAAAAGTTAAATGATCTCATTGAAATGTTTTGGTTTCTGTTGTAATCTCTAATTACAACAAGCAAAATACAGATATGTGAAAATTTACTGAAAAACATAGCATACTGTTCCTGAATGGTAATTATTGTATGAGTTGTCCTAGTCAGTTTTGGAATTGGAGAACTGCTGTGCTGAACTGTACCCATCACTACAATGTTTCTGCTGCTTCCTACGATTAAGCAGTCGCACTCTCTGCTGCAACAGGAGGCTGCGCTACAGAGACCAAACATACGCAACTTGTTTTCCTGCTTCCCTTACCCTCTGTGACCAAAATCCCATCACTCATTCTGCAGGTAGCTCCACTAGCTCCTTTTTGCATATTCCAGGTCAGGACTGCCTTCTGGCTTCTAAATTTGTCAGATTATGCTATTTATTCCCATCCTTTCTTTTTCTAGTCTTATTTCTATACATATTCACCACCACTGGTTATAACAATGAAAGCAGGAGAAGAGAAGATCCTTGACAATGGCTCTCCTGCCACTTCATCACACAACCCACATCCAATGTGGCTAGAGATATTTTCTTTTTACAAGCTGACTATATTTGTTCAAAATACTGATTCTATTTGACTAAAAATTTGGGTCAGATTTGACTTGTCTTCAGGTTTCATTCCAATATTGTCCAAAAAAAGTTTCTTTTTTTATTTAAAAAAAAATTTCATCCAGAAATGGCAGCTAAAAAGATACCCTCAGGTTAAAAAGGCAAAAATTTACTATTTTTATTTTCCCAGAGGAAAGAAAAAAAGAGCAATATTTATGTCCAAAGATGGATTTATGTCAAAAGATATGTCCAAGATGTGAAAACTTCAGATCCACATGTTATTCGTTATCCTTCTCATTTCAGCTTCAATTGAAAATATATCTCTTTGTTTATTTATATCCCTTCACTGCTCTTGTTAAATGCTCTCCATCCAAAGTGCCAGGCAATTTCCCACCCTGCAGAATCTTCTCCTTACATGGAGAGCAAGGTACTAAAAATCCAGCATGTAAAGGATTACTTTTGGCTTTATAGTTTCTCATCTTCCACCGCCTGAAAAACATTTCTTGCTAGGATAAAAAGAAATGATAGTACATTTAGCAGCACCTCTTTCTGGTAAGAGTTTATCAGACTAAGCTTTTTAGAGTTCTGTCTGCATTCTCAACATTTTTCCTATATTTTCTGATTTCTATATAATAGTATTCCTACCCATGCAGTAAGTATACTGTAAACACGAGTTCTGAAATGTTTGACAGATGCTACAGTCAAAGCAAGCTGAATTCTTCTCCATTTGGAAAGAAAATAAAATCAGGGAATCTTTACCTATTGTTAGTGGCTTTGGGCCTTTCAAGTAGACCACCATCGTACAAGAAAGCTGACATTGTTAAAGCTGTGAAATTCTCTATGCTGGTTTATTTTTTCTCCTTTGACAATAGTTATTGCATTCTTTTCCAAATCAGATGCAGTTTGGAAGAGGATCTACAGAAGGTGGCTGAAGAAAAGGAAGATTTTCAAGGCTTCCTCCCCCCACTTCACATTCATTTTGAGTCAAATTAACATACCACTTTTCTCCTCTCTTGCTATATGTAAAAAATAAATTTTTCTGTAATACAGATATTGATTAGTTCTTCCAAATCTTGCATCTAATGAAGAATGTGATTATTTAAAAACATGCAAGTTACTGGAAAGCTCCTTTCAAGTCATCATAAGGAGTACAAGAACCTCTCTATGTGTCTTTCAAAAGTTCTAAAGAACATGATAAAATGTAGTCTTTTAGTATTTTATGCATGACAAATGAAATATGCAAGTAGTCTATCATTCCATCTTCAGTTCATTTGGAATACTTTACAAAAGAAACCCCCATATTTGCTTTTGATTCAGAAATGCCCAAAGCATCAAAAGATGTTTAGATGCCTAGACTGCACTGAAAGAACAAGAATTGCCCACCTATATATCTAACTCAGAGCCCAGACTCCATTAAAAAACATCGTTTAAACTTCAGCGGTTTTCAACAAAACCTTGTTGGAAACCTTTGTTACTTTTGAAAATAAAGTTCAGCTCTTAGTTCATAAAAACACTTGAAAATATCATTCTTCATCCCTTTTAAATTCTACACAATATTTTTAAGTGCAAAAAATGGAAGATGGTAGAAATATTCCCTCCTCAACCCCCTAGCAAATAGATTCTCTGTCTTATGTTTTTTCAGGGAGATGATGGTTCAGAATTTTGAGATTTTTAAAGCTAATTTTCATTTTATTGGAGGCAGAGAGAGAATAAATTTGACAGCTATAAAAAAGCTTCATTAAGCTGCCCTGCTAATAATCCGAACTTAGAGATAAAAAAAAAGGTCTTTCAGAAACAGAAGAGCAAAGAAGTTCATATAGCAGATGCAGCTGTGTTCTTACTCTTCAAGAACAAACTCTGCTAAACGTTGCCTGTGAAAGGTACTCTTCAGGGGTAACATGAAATCTTCCCAACATTGGTGTGCAAGTTCAATGAAATAAGTGTAAAGTATGATTTCAAAGAAATGTCGGCCTTTCATACTGCAGGGCTGATATTTTAAGAATCAACTATGGAACTGAGGAACATAACCAGGGCTTTCCAGTACTCTCCAGAAGACATTCTGATTCCCTCATCTCCACAGATTTGAAGGCTTGAGGCAGGTGGCATCAAATTGGCAAGAAGGCTCTTTAAAGGTAATTCTAAGGTCCTCTGTTCTTCCTTGTGCAGGAAAGGTCTATAATGGCAGAAAGAACTGCCCAGTCAGTAACAAGCAGGAATTAAGATACCATGCCATTTATTTATTTCCTTATCTTTGTTCTCATAAATGAAAGAGAAATGTGTGCAAAACTGACATATGGGATGAAGACAAGGTTCAAAACTTCAAGGATTATGTGAAAGATAGTAAAGGGAACAAGGGGAATTTAAGGAGGACTAAGTTATCTTCAGTGAACAATTAACTAAATCAAGCAGGTCATGTGTGGAGGATTCTCCATGGCCCTCTCTTGGAGCTATGACCTTGCCAGAGACATGTATGTAGTAATCTTTAAAGCTACTAGCTGTAGGAAATGGGAACTAAGACTGATCTGAACATGACTGGTGAAAGGAAGGGAACAGTGTTTGCCTGGATATTAGTGCCACTACTGACCCAAAAGTAATAAGCAGCAGCAGACAGCTCTTTCTGGAGATTAGTACCAGAAAGAAGTAACCAGGGATGGGTAAATGAAGGAGATAACAATTGGATGAAATCATTGAAAGGAATGTTTCACTCACGTAATGCTCAGACCAAGTGACTGGTGACATAAACCCATCATCAGAAAGAAAGCTTGGTGTGTGGCGAAAAGATCCTCAGAAGATCCCAGTGGAATAGCTGCCAGTAGGTGCAACTACTGTGCAGAAATACTGTCTCCTGGGAGGAAGCACTGGAGTCTTCTCCTCGTTGTTGGACCTTTGAATGAGGCAAGCTACTCACTGTTTTTCTGTATCAGTGATCTGAGCCCTCCCCATCACCTCTGGGGAAGGTGTACCATACACCTGGGAGCATGATTTCCCAGGTGTAGCTGTGGTGTGGGCTGCAGATAACTGATGTGTCATGTCTGAAATGCATTTTTTTTAATTATTATTGTTGTTGCTCAAGTGGTGTTTTGTTTATTTCACTAATTTTGGTTATTATTGTCTTATTAATTTTAGTTAAGTATTTAAATTAAGCAAGGGTTTATCTGTTTCCCTGGCATAACTGCACTCACGCTAATTGATCAGCTGTCACAGTATACTGTGACGTAATTTGGTGCATGGCATGTGGGCAGAACTTATCAAGAGCCGCAAATTGATCCTTGTGTTCCAGTGCCACGACTGCCCTCTGTGAGTTATGCAGCTGCTGTCCAAACAAATCACTCAGGAACTGTGTCACATCTACCCATTAGCTTGCTTGTGGGTAGCAGACAAGATATTGTCATGCTATGGTTAGGCTAACGACCTGCTCATTTTATAATTTGGATGCAGGACGTAAACGTTAACCATCTTCCAATAATGGTGCCCAGGACAAGAGAAATTAGTCCAAAAATCAAAGGAAGTGCTCATCACATTGTGGGGCTACAAAAGATGGAATAAACTCCCAACTCTTCTCACTTCAGACAAATGGAGGAACACATCAGCCCTGTGAAAATTTTCACCTGAGGTAGACAAACTTACTGAAAATGGAGGAGCGCCAATCTGCATTTGATAAAATAGGGAAAGAGGATCTAGATGCAGGATGGAAAGAGAAGCCTGCTGCAGCTCAAGTCATAAGCTGGGGAAAACCCTGGGCAGAAATCTCTCAGAGCAGAAGGTAAAGAATAACTGTCAGAGATAACAAAAAGTATTTGATGCACACATATTGGACTGATTAATCCAAAGAGTAAAAAGACTTGCTGTTCCCTCAGTTACAGAATTTAGAAATGTATTCACAAGTTATCCATAAAAACTAATTTACTAAACTGAAAGCAATACACATTCCTTCTCATTTTCTCTCTGGGTTCCTTTCTCTCAAAAATAACAGATAAAATCATGATTAAAGCAATATCCATAGCTACTGATCAACCAGGGAAAGAGGAATTAGAGCTTACTTCATTAAATGAAGGCTAAATTTGTTTTTGGAACTGCTAAATGAATCTGAATCAAAGACTAATTTCCTATTCTAGTTTATGACTATGACTACTTGTGACATCATTGAGAGTTGAGAAAGTCTAATCTGAAACAAATCCTCTCTTTTTCCTTTGGTTCTGACTCACAGTAGAAAAAAGGAGATCACAGACACTTTCTATTTCTTCTCTTGGCTTGCAAAAAAGCATCTGAATAGTATGAAAATAAAGCACTTCTTGTTGAGGTACCAGGCAAGTTGTGGAGGCAATAGATATTATCAGGTAAGAGATACTTGATACCTGAGCAGCTGAGAGGAGAATGGAAGAGGAGAATGAAATGGTGGGGAACTGCATCTTTCTATATGGCACTGAATTACTGTAATTATTTTCTGATGAACTCGTTCTTCCAATGGATGTTTCATATGATGCAAGGCAAAATACAATACTAAAGTAAGAGACTATCAACAGTATAGCACAGTCCACTCCAAGCTGCATCAGTTTGCCCAAGCTGAGATATACATTACTTAACATGCATACTTATTTTTCCTAGCACTGAGTAATAAATATTTGGAAAACTGAATAAACTAGTCTTCCTCTGGCTAATTTGAGGGCTATGTTTGCTCTGCTTGTTTATCCTTCAAGGAATGAAGATCTAAATACACACACACTTTTTTGATGCTTACCTAATGTTTTAGAGGTGTCAGGGTGCACTCCCTTTTACACGTTGAGAAGTGATACACAGACAGGACACACTGCATTAATTGCAACTTCACCGGAGAGAGACAAAAAGTGACTGTTTTTTCTTTGACACTTCCAGTTATGCAGTTGGGTGATTCCAAATTAACCTTGGACCAAGGCCAACTGGCCTTGAAGCTCAGTTAATGATACTTCATCAGTGGACAGTTTAAAAAAAAAAAAAATCCTGGAAATTGATCTCCTCTATTTTTCCTTGCTATGGACTTGATCTGAAAGTCACTGAAGTCAAATTCCCACAATTTTCAAGTTGGCAGATAAGACTGGAAGAAGGAAGGCATTTTTACTAATACTCACACAAAGCCATTCTTTACTTTTCCAATAGTCTCAGAAATCACAGAAGCTATTTACGAAATACAAAACCCCTATATTTTTACAACTTGACTATACATTGACTGGCGTGCTGTTATTCTGAAGTTAGTTATTGTGCCCAGTTTTATTTTCTCTGATTACAGAAATCTTTTGGAACTACATACTCAGGTTAAGAACAAGAATTAGTCGCCAAAATTTGTTATTTTTAGTTGCTAAACTCTGTATAAAAGAAATAGCATATATCTTGCTCATATAGCCTGCATAAGAGAGCAAAAAGATGTGAAAGCACCCTACCTATAATAGAGCACGATTAGGATACAATTATGCAGGAAGGTATTGTAAATATTAGTGGGTGTTATGTGAGTGGTACTTCAAAACTCATATTCATGAAGAGGTTTTTTTTTCCTGTCATTTATTCACCTGTGGATTAGCTGCATTCTTCTCAGTAGCAGTCACAATAATAATAATAATAATAATTCCTGAATAAATGTCAATATGCATGTTGTATTTTTTGCCAAATACCATAGCAATTCATCAGAATTAATGCACAAATAGAAAGCTCTACTAAAGTACACTTACATAAATGTAGAAAAATCAAACATTATAATCTATACAGTTTATGTTACAAAGAATGCACAGCCTTAGAAGGTATGCTTGAAAACTGTTGTGTTTTCAGCTAACTCGGCACACCAGTTTCATTGTTATGTCTGAATGATGACATAAGCTATGTTTACAGCAAAGAAAAAAAAAAGAGAAAAAAGAAAAAGTAAATAGTAAAATTACACCAAACTGGTTTACTGGTTTAACTCAGAAGGTATAGGTGAAAATAACTTAAGATCCAGTACTTCGATCATGACTTTTTTCAAATGGCTGGCTACTTAAGTATCAATGTTTGACCACCCGCACAGTTACACTGTATGTTTTAATCTAATGACAGTCCAAACATGCAGGAATACGTTTTTAGCCAAGGGCAGCATGAAATCCCTTTTATTTGTAAGTGAAATTTAAACCTTCAGCCAACAGAAAACAAAATTTTTCTTCCTAGGAGGAAATTCTGTCTCTGTAAGAGTAAGGTCAGCTAAAGAAGTATTGCATAGATCAACTAATTTATTTTGTTGCTTCTAAAATGTTCATTCTGCCAAACAAACAAACAACAAAAACAGTGTTGAGTTTTTAAAGCAATGATATATAAAGCACAAGAGTTTGTTCAGTACTGTGGATATCAGTAACTGCACACAGAAGCTGGACTCACTGCCTAGTCACAATCAACAGCTTGATCACCCATTAAGATCTTGAACTACTGGCTCCCCAACACCATCCTGTCAGGCAAGAACAAGTCCATTGCTTTGAAAATTAGCATAACAATTTAGACTCAGCTACATGCCTATGCTGTAAATAAGCTTACACAAGTGAGTTCTGCATATAGAAGAACTTGTACAGGGGACTGAGATTTCTTAAGACACCAATGCTTAGGTCAGTCTGAAAGTCAGCTCAACAAAACATGAAATACAAGCTAAGCCCCAGGCTGTCTGAGACATTAGAAACTGAAGTTGAACACAGTTTTCAAAGGTGAAAAGAGAGACCTCAACATCTGCTAACATTAATCTATAGTCTTCGAGGTGTCCCCCTCACACACACATTTTTTTTTTTAAATCTCTTGTTTTCAAAGCAGAAAATATCACAAAGAATGCTAGTTACTTCGTATTCATCTATTGCTTTCTGTGAGGAAGCTGACAGATCAAAAGAAAGCAAAGGAGAGGACAGAATGAAAGCCAACATTTTCTAATGAAATGTCCAATTCTGGAAACCAAATTTGATGCATTTTGGATCAAATTTTGGTAGGTACTGAATGCCTTGCTGCCATGTTTGGTTTTGTCAGACTCACACAAAAGCTCTCAACAGCCAGAAAACTATTGGTTTGGCTGTTCCACTTACCATTCCTTTCTCAAAGAGATATACAAGGAAAGGAAACCTCAGAGAATTTTGGTTTAGTTAAGTTAAATTACAGAATAATTTATGGTTATGCAGAATAATTTGTAGATATCCACAAGTAGACAGCATAATAGAAAAGACAGTATAAAACAAGCTGAGCAGGTGTCAAGGGACACTGCACAAAAAACTGACCTATTAGCTGGATGGCAATAATTTAATCCAATCCATTAAGCTCCAATATAATTTAATGTCTTAAACCAAACTCATAACCCATCAGAGCCCCACTGTGAACTAGAACATGTTCAGAAGAAACTAATCCATAAATGAGAAATGGAAGCTTATCTTGACAAAAAAAGAACAGGGTTTGAGAACTAGATTCTGTACCATTACTCAGGCTCAGCTGCAGCTGAGCTGTAGGATTATTTGAGGAATAAAACATAGCTGAATACACAGGCAAAATGTAGAATAAGGCCAGATACACAGTGCTAATGCCCATGTGACAACAAAATATGAAGTTAAAGGGAAAAAACAATGCAAACCAGGCAGCAGTAGCTTAATACATATCTTTAATGAAATATAGCCCATTGCAGTACCTAAAACACAGGGATAATGTTTATTCAGATTATTTATTCAATATAAGATGAGCTGATTTATGTTTTGGCACTGGATTGGAAAGGTCAAGGAAAAAGGAGATTAGAAACTGCCTGGATAAAGAGAAAGCCTGGAACTAGCTGCTGCTTACACAGGTAGAAATAGCTGAGCTTTAAGTTTTAGACAAATATAGAAGACAGAAACATTAATTACTTAAGTAATTTGAAACACAGGTCACAGTAATCCTAGAATGATATTTTATATGAGTGCATTTACACAAAAGGAAATAGAAGTAATTGTTTCATTCTTTTCATTTGTGTGGACTATTTTAGTATTTCCTGTGTGGTATATATTCTCTACAGTGTTTTCAGCAATGACGTTAGCCTGAAGGCCACAGATTATAAAGGCAACCATGAAATATTTTTCCAAATATACAGCAAGGATAAACTCAGAGTATTTAGTATTCACTACTGCTGTGGAAAATTGCAGAATACTTCTCTGAAGCATGTGGGAAAATCAGTACACTTTTGAGAAATGGACTTCACTTGAGGCAAGTTCTTTGTATATAGATATTTGTGGATAAATAGGGCTGAAACAGTTTTAATTAGACCTATCCCTCCCTTACAATAACTCATGAATAAAAATGAACATTTTTTTTGTCTCCATAGTAACTTTCCCCTATGAGACTTTTTAAAGAGTTTTTGTAGTAAGAATTCTTTACTTATTCAAAGATGCATGAAATGGAAATCCTCAACTTTGACAGTCCAACAAGAGATACAGTTCTCAATGCCAAGCTCCATGATTCTTGGAGATGCACGTTTGACAAATAACAAAGCAAAAAAAAAATATTTTAAATGTTAAACAAAATTCAAACTACACTTTCTGTGTCAATAAATAAATAAATAAAACATCCACCCCACAAGCAAACATTAATTGGAGATAACAGGTTAAAATTCCTCTATACCTGCAGAGGCACTGTAGACTAGAGTGCTTTCTTAAAGAATCATCAAGAGTACTGGCTTCAAGCAGCCATCTAAGTCTTACCTCTCCTACTGACTACGTTTCTAAGGTCTTAACTGACTCTCTGACAAGTGCCCTTTGTTAATGATAGTTCGTAACTGAAGAACACAAAACATTCTGTTCTACTTGGAATAATGTCTTACAATGTCTCTTTTTGCAGACATCAGAAAAGAATAATTAAGCTTGAACAGTGAAGAAAGGATGGTAAGGGGTAGAGGAAACTATTTTTACAGAATTTATGGTTTTACAGAACTTTGGTGTGCAAAGCAGCAACATTTCTGTTTGGTCCCTGTTTCAGCTGGATTCCTCGCTCAGGCCTCCTGTCACATGCTTTGCTTAGGTCATTCTTTTTCATAGACTAAAGTGCACAGAAAGAAAAGTCTCCACTCAGTCATCTATTCTTTTCATTAAATGCAAAAATAATTAGTCTATGACAGGAAGAAAATTTAAGAACACTTCTAGACACAAGAAAATGTTCCATTTCAGTTGCTGTTGCGAATGCAAGAACTCAAAGATGGTAGTAATGATGGTGGGAACGGTGATGAAACTCCTTAAGAGTGTAAGTACACTGATTAGTCACAAAGGTAAAAGAAGACCTTTGTATGTTTTGAGCTGTGTAGAATAACTGCATTTCAGTTGATGTTCCAGCTATCTAATAGCTTGCTGATATAAAAATTATTATAAAAATAGCACAAGGATGGGGCAGGGGGCAACTGAGGCATAGGAGCGTACTCTCCCATGACAGAGCTGTAGAGTATGCATACAAACTTCTAACTCTAATAAGGAGGAGGAAGAGAGCTGACAAAAAAATCCTGCTTTCAAAACTCCACAAATCAAATTCCTTAATGCTCGAATATGTTGAGACTTGTATACTACAACACAAAACACACGCAAAGCAAATAATGATTAGTAACTATGAAACAGCTCACAGCAAGCCACACCGGAGGTACTACGACAGAAAAGCCACCACCTCCTTTCAACAGGGACATTTTGAAGAAGTATCCATTATTTGCTTCTGACAAAAGGGAAAGAGAACCTGAAGAAACACATCAACAGATTTCAAGAATTTTTCAGGCAAAAACTTGTTTCAGCCTCAAAGGCCGTTCCACTTGTAACAGGTCTGGCATAAGTTTTAGTCACGCTTCAATGTCATCACATGTTGTTCAGAAGATCAGTCCAAATTCCAAATGTCACCATTTTAAAACAACAAAATTCTTCCAAATGTCATTGTTCATATATACAGTCACCTGCCTTCGGTTTCTGACTGTAGGAGTTTAGGTGTTTCCCCTCCCCTTCGACACCCTGGCCAGAAATAACGTCACCTCTGAACACTGCTCCTTAAGTGATTTGATGTTCCTTGGAGCTGGTGGAAGGAATATACAACCGTTAACTTTATTGTTATGATCTTTAAGAAGATAATGATTAAACTATATTTAAAATTATTGGCTTGATGTGCTGAGGCATAGAGTATCTGTAACTCCCACTGAATTTCAACAGATGTGGCAGTTCGACATCTCTGAAAGTAAGACTTTTATATTTTTTCCATTGTTTCCAGCACCCCCTGAGAAGCTTGAAAGAGAAATCTGCTTGAGCTCTGGAGTGTTTTCTTTCATAACCCACATGTTCAGCTTTGTTATTGTTAGTAGCCTCATGAGCCTTTGTATGCTGATAATGATTCATACAATGATCTGGGTAAAAATGAAGTATTTTTAATAAAGGATTACACTGAGGTTATAGATAGATATGAAAAAAAAATCAAATGGGAGGCTAGAAAATTTGACAATGCCCCTTTAATTCACTCAGCTTTTAGAGATAAGGCTATTGCTAGAGTGGATGTATTTATGGAAAAGCCATAGGGACAGGAGGTTTAGCTGAATTCCTTATTCTCTGAAGACTTGTGTTAGACCTTGGGCCAGCCACCTCAGTTCTCCGCACTCCCATTCTCTTTTTGGCAGTTCTGTCTATTTAAGCTATAAAATACTGCGAACAATAGTAGCCTGTACTGCATATAAAATAAAATGCCCTCTTTTTAACTGTGCATTTGGTCACTGTCATAACACAAATGGCTATAAACTTTTATTCAGCCAGTGAATAAGGTAGAAATTGAGAATAGCATTCATCTGAGAAACCAGTTTATTTACTGTCGTTTTAACAGTGGCAGCACATCATCATGGCCTCTTTCTTTCCTAGCACAGCTGCTACACTTATTAGGCAAGCAAGCTGTAATCAGCCACTTAAAGTTGTCCCTACATCACAGTTGTGCTCAATTTATCTGTTTAAGTTCATTTCTGACTGTGCTGGCCTCTTTTTCTCTCCCCTAAAACATTTGAGATGAGTGCTACAGATACATCAAGCTGGCAATATTACATGTAATGTATTCAGTGATGAGATCAATGTTTTCCATTTCAGTTTTCTCTTAAAAGGGAACACTCAGGATGCTGTGGGCTCACTATGTATGGTATTCTGGATCTTTACCACTCAGTTGGAACAGAATTGGCATACGCATGTAGCCCACTTGAAAATATTCTGCATTTTCTCAGCTTTCATGATAGCTAGAAACTTAGATGATCACAAATGCTGTTTCCCATTGTAGCCCTGTTGTGATTTATAACAGCATTTGGGCAGTATGCAGAGCCAAACTAAGACCACTGTGCTGTTAGCTCTTTAGAGGGAGATGGGAACCTGGAGTTACGGCAAGGAGACAGAAGGAAGCCTCAGTGCTAAGTGACCAGTCCATGGACAAGCAGGTTTTCTCCGTGACGAATGCTAGCTATATCAGTGACTCAGTAAACCAATAATATGAGAAAAAAGAAAAACAGAAGCCCACTTATCAGCTCAGATGCCTCCCAGGATCTTTTTGTAGTAAATTAACTACTGCTATCACACCTTCCATGACATATTTGGGCAGGCTGCAGTCCTGAACATAAGGTCCGCAAAACATAATTAAACATCTGTCACTTCTCAGCAAAAGGAGTTTTACCCTATCCCTGGCTCAAAGGTTAAGTTTCTAAATAAGTATTCAAACAATGTCAGAAAGGTTTTGTTCACATCTAGCAGGGCTTTATTTTTATACACTTGAGCCCCAATACTGCACTAGGACACAATGCCAAATATACCAGGGCAAAAGAGGATCTCCTTCCCTATAATTCACAGCAAGGACTAGTAAATTTTAACAAAGTAGTAACACTAGCCAGTGCACCTAGCCAAAGATTCATGTGAAAAACCTTATATTCAAAAGGTTTATATATATGATCTATAAAATGCAATTCCCATGCTTTGTGCAAGTAGAATAGTTTTCAGGAGAGAGAATCCAGGAGAGCCATTTCTGAATCCAGTAGAGCATTATCATTTTATTACCCATTTTTGATGCATATTTATTTTCCAGTCTACTTATCAAGTCATGCATTATGTTTCCTAGCATTCTTTCAGCATTTCTTTTAATCCAATTCAGTTGCTTGGGGAGCTGGTAAAAAAAGAAAAAAGTATAAATCAAATGTTGTCATTAAAAATTATTGTTTGATGCTATTTATCTATTTATATTTATCTTGGTGGTGCTTTTCCTTTTTTTTTTTTATTTTTGTGGCTAAGGTTCAAGAGTATTGCCTTACCAAGGTCAGTCCAAGGATCCACGTTGCCTGTTATCATGTCTCCAGGAGTTGCTGACTGCAAATGATCAGCAAAAATGTATCACGCTACACCAAGTACATGGTGATCTTTCATCTGAATATTCTCCCAGACTCCAACAATTTGAGTCTTAAATACTGTTCCTTGAAATATGATCTTAATGTACCTTAGGCTTCAAATCTGGAAGTAAATAAAAAGATAAGCATCAGGGTTCTTTTTAATAGATAAACGTTGTTTGTTAAGACAGTCTCCATCTTGGTGCTCATCACATGCTTTTGTGAACATTGAGAATTTGCAATAATGAGCTAACATGCTTCAATAGGACACCATTTCTCCTTCTCTAGAAATAATATAGAAGAAATTAAATAGGCCTTTTTGAGGCCCATGTATTTTTGCATTGTTATACTAAGCTGAATGTTTAAAAACATAAAATATTTCTTAATAATGTGGGTGTGGAGTCACCTCAGATTCTTTATGTGCATATTTGCCCTATTTTTCAATGGACTATGACACTGCTAATGGACAGTCTTCCTTCAGAAACATTTGTTCTCTTGGCACCACACACACTACCAGATGACGCAATGGCGTATTATACAATCAACAAAACTTGGCAAATTCCATATCCATTTTGTTTCCTTTAGTTCAAATAACTGCAGACACCAAGTTTTATACATAAAAGTTCAGGCCTTGCAGTAGCAAGCAAACAGATCTCAGCCACTGAGGTGACAGCCACAGTTTGACTCCCGCCCTGAAACAGAGCCCTTGTGCCTCCATGGCAGCACAACAAGCCCCGGTGAGCCAAAATAATAACCTTGCTCTACTCTGACACCTCACATTCTGGCAGACAAGCAGCAAGTCTTCTTCCACAAATAACACCAGTGAGATCCAGCTGTAGATTCACTGACATTATAGAAGCTTATGTCTTGAGTTCAAGCCAGCAGCTAGAAATACTAAGCCAATAATAACTTTGTGCAATGTCCCTGGAGCTCAATACTGCATGCTAGAGCTGCTCTCTTTTGGGCTCAAAGAAAGCTAAACTTTAACAGTAGCAAAGTAAGCCGAAGCAGCCAAAGAAGTGATTTCATCTCGGTGATACTAACTAAGTTAGACTTGAATCTCTCAAAGATCTAGATGCCAATAACATTCCAGGAAACTGAAGCTGCTGAGACATACTTCCCTCAGAAACCTTTCCGGAAGAAAATGAAATTAGACTAGGCAAGATATGGGGGGGTGTAGGGAGGAACACACAGCCCCCCCCCCCCACACACACACACAAAACAAACCACGTGTAATATTTCCACACAACAGTTGATACCACTGGGTTGAGGGCAGCCACTTTCAGCTTTCCAACAATAAAAACAAAAATGACGTCCATAGGATAAAAACCTGCTTTCCTTCTTGCTCACAAAGATTCATTTCCATGCCATTTTCTGCAATCTAGATGGGTGATCCATCACCCTCAGAGTAGCTCATCCTGTGATAGGCAAGTTAAAAATTTGCTGTGCTCAAGCATTTTTATGTAATTCACAATAATTTAATATTTTTTTTCTGCAGATAAAAATTCGCATATTTTGCTTCTTTGTGTTTTGGATTTAACACACATTCATTTTTTCCTGGGGACATTAGTAGAAGGAGAAAGAAATGGTAAAAAGGAAATAAATGATTATTTAACTTTTACTTAGGACTCTGAAGATCTTTACTCATGACAGTGAAGATTCTGGATAGAAAAAAGCAACCCAGGGGAAAGAAGATATCCCCATGCACATTCAGTTTTGAAGGTAACATACCTAAAATTGGAAAAGAAAGAAAAAAGTCAGTGAACAAACTGCATACCTTGATTTTTTTTTCCCTCTTTGCTAGGTCCTGATGCACTAGATATTTGTAATGCATTTAAAGAGAAACGAAAGGAAATAGAAAAATAACTTCCAGAAAAGCTGGACAGAAATAAAGGATGCCCAGTCCAACAAATAATCTAAATTTGAATAGCATTATTCTAACACATGCCCTGGAGATCACTTTCAATCTATAAGAAGTGTTTATAGTAGGCTGAAAAAGTGAAGAGCTTCCTGTGAATTTAATGCTGTTACATAATTCTCTTTTTTGATGCAATCAAAAGGGGGCTATGTATTTTTATGCATGGCATTTAAACCATTTTCAACAAATGCATCAGGCATTTAAGGGTTTTTTGGTTGTCTGGGGGAAGGGGAGGAGAGTTGTCAGTCACATTCCTGTGCTGTTTGTACACTAGAAAATGTGTGGGAAAATATGCTAGTATAGGACTGACACACAATAGTTCCATCTGAGCAACTGCTTCAGGATGTGCCTGAAGCAACTTTCATATGTTAAAAACTCATCTGAAGGGACAGTAATTCTTCCAACTGTACGAGTTTGTTGGAGTCTCATCTATGGTTGTTCCAAAGACTGACTCAGCAAACCAGACATTAGGTAAATGTTCTCAGGGGCAGATTAATTGCTCCAGCAAGCATTAGACTTCAGAAAAGCCAGATTATAGGAACTGTCCATCATTGACAATACACAGACAGCAACACCGCAATAAAAGTGTGTTATTCCAGATAAATAAAATGTATGGAGATGTACATGCGAGCACAAGAATGCAACTAAAGAGGAAGTGAACCCAAGTTGTTTCCTGGATGGAGACGATACCTGACCAGAAAACTCTGAAGAAGAAAGGGCAGTAATTTTGGAATTTTCACATAGTAAGAGATATGGTAAATTAGATTCAGGAACACCATGTGAAGCTTGAAATCAAGTATGATAAGTCTAACCAAAGATTCTCTGAAGAAATAAAAATGAAATACTTTTCTGCAGGGAGAAGAAAGTTGTACTGAAGGATAAAACCACACAGAATTAGTAACAGGTTATCAAATTAATACAGTCCAGTCCTCTCAAATGGGACACCTCCATGGATAGCTTATTGTCTCTATTAAGATGATGCCCTATTTTAGGCAAGCAATTTAAAAAAATCAAAGCTGTACAAGCAAAAATGTTTACCAAAAGCTTACTTTTAGATTTATACACCCTGTTCTTGAGAATTCATATGTCTTACTATTTCAGCTCAGGGTGAAATACATAGACTCCCCCTTAAGACTTATCTAATTACATTAATACATTTAATAACATTTATGTCAATGCTGTCCACCATCAAAAAACCTAAATGGCTATTTACTTCACTTAGAGAAAAATGGTTTCTCTTATCTGTCACTTCATTTTATAGTACATAAGAATAATTTACACTCGCTCAATAAATCACCTTTGTTGACTAAGTCAAACCGGTTGAATAAACCAAGTTTACTCCAATTTAAAAACAAACAAAAATGTTTACTTAGTATTTTTCCTCTCAAAGAGCTACATGAATTTGCAAACTACTCTAAGCACATTAATTATTTTAGCCATCATTAAAACGCATCTCCTTTCAGAATGAACAACCATTTAACAGCACATGGCTGTAAGAAGAATTATTATATTCGTTAAATTGGTAAGAAAATGCAAACACAGTGACATAAAATTATTACATGAGTTAGCCCCTTGAGCAAGCATACTCAGCATGAACCAGATACAAGCCATATGCTTTTAGCTGTATGCTTTCAGGCCTATTCAGAGTAGCCTGCAGCTAGTAAAAACATCACATGCTGTATTACCCAAACAAGACAGGTCATAAAAAGGAGCAAGAGAATGCAGGTGACATATAATATATATCCATATGAATATGATTCTTTGCTCAGTGTTTCTAATGCATCTTAACATGTAACTGAACAATAGAAGATAGAGCTCTAGTAAACCCTAGCTAAAGACTAGTTCAAGGTATTACCAATTCAGTAGGTGATACTGAACCAGTTGACATCGATCACAAAAGAAGCTTTTAAAACAACAGTAGATGAAATGAAAAATAAACTGGATATGATGAAAATAAAGCTGAAGAAACAAAATATGAAGTGCATACAAACTGGTAATTATTTTCAAAGCCTGCTATTTATAGACATGGTTCCATAATAATATGCAAAGAACAATTTTTTTGATGAGGGGTCATACTAAGCCTACCTGAAAAAATAATCCTAAAGCTTCCTAGGTAACACAATATCTATTCCCAAGAAAATTCTGAAAGTACTTGTCTATTTCTAGTGAACAAAATCTAGTGTTGAGATTCATTCTAGAACAACAATTCTAAGATATCAATTCATACATTACCAAATTTATATTTAAGTTAGGCTTTTAATCTATATTAAAATAGTATCACATAATGTATGAAAATATTGTAAATATATTAAGAGCACCTAGTCATCATTTTCTGATTTTTGTCTTCAGAAATAGACACACCCATGTAATGTACATTTGCAAACTGAAATTCATTCAAGCTCATGTTTTTCCCCAGCTTAATGAATTATGTTAGGCTTGAGTAATATTAATACAAATATTTTATATTCACTGTTAAGCAAAAAAGTAAAGAATCAATTAATAGAGAAAAAAACAAGAACTCAGGATAAAATTTGCAAAGACTTGGAGACATATTCAGACTGCAAAATTTTACTTAAATCTATCTGTCTGTCAGCTAGCTCTAGATCTGTTAAAATGACTTTTGACAAAGTATATCTCTCTGGACATTTATAATATCACTTTTGACAAAAAGATTAGGTTACTAACACGTTTAGGTCATGTTTATATGGACAGTTAGCTTCTACTCTTGCAGTCAAGCATGGCACACCAGCTAATGTGCAACATCACAGCCATGCTAACTATGCAATAGTATGCAGTATCACACAATCAGTCTTTCCACACTGGTCACAAATTTCTAGGAGCTGAAGAAGGTCTTTTGTGGTACATTAATCCAGTGAACTTCTCATTCTTTTATTGCCATTAACCAGGTTTAGATACCTTGGGGCTGAGCAGCAGTTTGAGAAGCAGTTCTTCACAGCTTGGCTCTTGGTAACAGATCAAACAAAACAATCCTTGTGTTTTCCAAAGTAAAGAGAAATGAACTAGTTTAAGCCAGTGTTAAAGTTAACCTGTAGCACTTAACACTGAAAGAGGTAACAGAGTTTGTGCTCTATTGGAAGGGGTGTCTCAAACGCACAGAGCTCTGCTTGGGAGCAGGCTGTGAGACAGTTGAGAGTTTATGGCATAAGGATCAGAAGACAGACCCACACAGGAGACACTGTGGAAGGAATCTGCTACAAACTGCCTGATTAAGCAACAGCAGCAAATAAAGCCTTCTTTAGACAACTGGATGAAGCCTCATGATTGCAGACTGATATGCATGGGGAACTTCAATCCCCCCCATATCTACTGGAACAGCTACAACAGGGATCAGCAAGAACAGGGCTGCTCCACAAGAACAAATGAGCCAAGAGCCAAGGTTGACCCCAGAGCAGCACTGGCCACCTCTTACTGTCTGCGCTGGGCAGCCAAACTGAGCACTGGTAACAGAGTCCATCAACAGTCCATGGCAAGGGGATGCACCACAGCCAGGGAGCCACAGTGGGATTCAGCCGACAGCAGAAACAGAATCAGAGGCAGGCTATAAGGCTACAGTGTGGGTTCAAAGTCCATGCAGGAAACAGGGTCAAAGGCAGGACTGGAAACAAGCATATGAGGAGTGCATGTTACAGACAAACTACCTACAGCATAGGGTGGAGGTCATCCAGGAGGCAGGGCCAGAGGCAAGGCTAGGAGCAGACACTCCTACAGTATAGCTCAGGGCCAGTGGGGATCCCAGATGAAGCTGGTCAGTGCCATTAAGGCCTATTTATTTCATTGAGGACTCTGACAGACAATATAATGCTGGACACAAGCAACGCAGAAGACTTTGGAAATGTGTTGAGGATGATTTCTCAACACAGATATCAATGAGCTGAGTAGCAGAAATGCTCTGCTAGACATGTTACTCACAAACAAGGAAGAGCTGGTCAGAGACGAAGGTCAAAGGCAGCTTTGGCTGCAGGGACCGTAAAACTGTGGAGCCCAAACTCCTGAGAAGAGCGAGCAAGGCAAACAGTAGTAGAATCATAGCCTTAGACTTTAGGGAAACAAGTTTCAGCTTGCGGAAAGCTTGGCTCGGCAGGGTCCTGGAGGGCCAAAGAGCCCAGGAGTGCTGGCTGATCTTCCAGGACAACCTGCACAAAGCACAAGGACAGCCCATTCCAGGGTGCAGGCATGGCAGAAGGCCTGTGTGGATGAACAAGAGGCAAGTCCTGACTGAGCTCCAGTACTGGAATACAAAAAGGTAAAAGTGACAAGTGACCCAGGAGATATGTAGGGACATGGTCCAACTGTGCAGGGATGTGGTTAGGAGAAGAAAAGCTCAGATGGAGTTGAAACTAGTGAGGGATGTGAAGGGCATCAAGAGGGCTTCTATAAGCACACTGACAGCAAAGGAAGACTAAAAAAAATGAGGATCCACTGCTTAATGGGGCAAGGGACCTAGCGACAAAGTACATGAAAGAGGCTGAAGTATTATTTTCAACAAAGGTTGAACAACAAATGTGTTTTGTTTTGTTTTTTTTGATTCAGTTTTCACTGTTAAGGACTGGTCTCAGACCTCCCAGTTCCCTGGGCCTCCTGGAAGAGTCTGTGGGAATGCAGCTATATGGCATGCTTCCACCATAGGGAAAGATACAGCTACAAAGCACTTCAGCCCACTGGACATATGTAGGTCCATGGTACTAGACGGGATGAACGTGCTAAGGAAATTGGTGATATCATTGCAAGATAGCTCTTTCTGCTTTGAAAGGTCACAGCAAATAAGATGGGTTCCTGAGTGCTGAAAATAGATACACTACAACTCATCTTCAAGAAGGTGTTTCCAGCAAACCACAGCTCAGTCAATCTGACCTCAGTCCACAGGAAAGTGATGGGGCAAATCCTACTTCGAATCTATGTTCAGGCACATGAAAGACAAGGTGACTAGGAACAGCCAGCACAGATTTATGGAGGACAAACTGTGCTTGACAACACTGATTGCCTTCTGTGATGAGATGATTGGCTGCGTGGGCAAGGGGGAAGCAGTGCACATTGTTTACCTTGACTTCAACCTGGCTTTCAACATGCTTTCCCATAGCATCCTTATAGTCAAATTGCTGACACACGGACTATGCAGGTGGATGGCAGGGTGCCTGGAAAGTTGGGTGGACTGCTGGGCTCCAAGCGCTATAGCCAGTGGTAAAAAGTCCAGCTGGCTGTCTGTTTCAAGTGGTATCCCTCAAGGGGACACCCTCCTGGGGTCAGTGCTGTCTAACACTTTCCATTAATGACCTGGAGAACGAGGTCAAATGTGTGCTCAGCAAATTTGTGGACAACTCCAAACTGAGGAGAGCACTCGATATATCAGAAGACAGGACTGTTGTTCAGAGAAACCTAGACAGACTGGAGAAATGGACTGTCAGGGACCTGCTGAGGCTTGACAAAGGCAAACATGAAGTCCTGCACCTGAGACAGAATAGCACTGGGCAGCAGTATAAGTTGGGGGCTGGCTGGAAGGAAAGCAGCAGCTCAGAAATAGACCTGTTACCCTTGAAACAGACTGGAGTGAGTCCTTTAGAGCGCCAGCAAGATGATCAGGAGCTGGAGAACATGACTTATAAGGAGCAGCTGAGGAATCTGGGTTTATTCAGCCTTACAAAGAAAAGGCTCAGGGGAGATGATCATCTTGTCACCAGCTACCTAATGAAAAAGCATAGAGAAGACAAAGCCGGACTCTTCTCAGAAATGCAGAGAAATAGAAGGAAAGGGAAAGGACACAAGTTGCAAAGAGGGAAAGTCCAATTAGATATTCAGTAACAGTTTTTCCACAATGAGGGAGGTCAAACACTGGAACAGGTACCCAGAGAGCTTAGGGAAATATTATCCTTAGAGATCTTCAGAATTTGACTAGACGAGGTTCTGAGCCATAAATATCCTCTGATGAAATTATTTTGGGTGACTTAGGTAATACACTAATTTCCCTTTGATCCAAGCTCCATGAAGATAACGTCTGCAGTGGGTTCTGCATTTAAAATTTCTACCACCTAGGGTAACATACTATAAACTCAACTCTTGAGGCAGTAGAATTCCTTCATTCCCCAGATGTTCTTTTACAACAATCTTTGTATTATTTCAAACAACAAAAATAAAACATGCCCATAGAAAATGTCCAATTTAACTAGATTGTCCCTGCTAATAGGGCTTTATGAAGTCTTTTCAGTTTTAAGATGTCCTAAATTCCATTATGTTTTCAAGTGATTTAAAAATTCAAATTAAGAAATTGGATGTCAGAGTAGGGGATAATTAGCAAATACTTGATTTTTGTGACAGCTTCACATGCCATAAATGAATTTAACAAATCATTGTTCCTAGTTAAAATCCACTGTATACCAAGATGAGAAAACATTTTACAAGCCACCTGTCCTTTGGGTATCCTACAAAATTAAATCTAGTAGATACAGAATACACCTGACTGCATACACAGAAGCACGTATCAGAAAGAAAGCATGTGCCTGTAAAGGTAATGCTAGTGGCTTTTATAGCCACCTCAGTATGTTATTAATTAAAAATCTGTATGTAACTTGATCTTTTATAAACACAGTGTTAGGTACTTACTTGTGGATCCATACTTAGATAAAGCTTAAGTATTCTAACTATTACTGAAATGGGCCACTTCTCTCTAAAGTAAATTGAAAGACCACACCCATAGCTAATACCCTTTCCAAATTAATTAACATTCACCAGCACTGTAGTATTCCAGGAGAAGAAAGATCTTTATGCTTCCAAGCTCACTAAAACAGCATTTGTTAGCTTCCTCACCTTCTTTATCCGTTCTTTCTTTTCCTGTGAGTAGTGAGGCCCTGCATGCAATAGGCTACACAGCCATGAGGCCCTTTTCTTATCAGGTGGCGGGGAGCAGACATCATACCAGGCACAACTAGCAGAACGACAGGGTTGGCTGGGTGTGGTTTAATCTGCTTCAGAAGAGCTAGGCGGTAACACTGTAGTTAATTTCCACATTGGCTAATAAAACAAACCAATCTGATTCCTGCTGCTGCTGTCTCCTTCAGGATGAATCACATGAGCTGGCTCAGCTCAGCAGGCAGCTCCTCTGTTCCTGCCTGCACATCACCTCCTGACCTCCCACCCCAAGTGCTGGCCACCATTACTGTGGCAACATGGCCCTTCAAGTTAAGATATAGATATCCAGAAAATTAACTCTGAAATTTTCTGAATGTTCAGAAAAGAAATCTTATTTTATCTTGAAGAAATGTCAGAAGTTTTGAATTATTCAAGCAATTCATTTTCTCTATTTAGAATGTGTTT
Source organism: Dromaius novaehollandiae (assembly GCF_036370855.1). Lineage (NCBI taxonomy): Eukaryota > Metazoa > Chordata > Aves > Casuariiformes > Dromaiidae > Dromaius > Dromaius novaehollandiae. The sequence continues at coordinate 106,088,965 of NC_088098.1, read as the reverse complement.
TTCAACATTAAATTACAGTAAATTAAATTATAAAAATACTGTATGAAATTAAAAAATGAGCTTTTGACAGATCAATTTAAATAAATCAGTTCACAGAAATGTTCTAGATAAACATTTTCCCCTACTTTTTTTTTTTAATCTTACAGGTTTTCGTGAAACAGGAAAGCATCCCTACTTCAAGATGAAGCTTTAGTGATCAGCAAAGAGTGTATAAATCCCTAACACCTTGAATGACGTATTGCACCTTCTCTGCATTCAAAGAGTTGGAGAGAATGATATGCAAGATTCCATCTCTAAATTTTCACATTACCAGTAGCACATACATTTCTTCTCACACCTCAGTGTATGCTGTAATCCAGTAAATACAGTATTATCATTATTAGTAACAGGTTTCAGGCTTTGCATTGACTCTGCAAGGCCTCAAAGCTTGCCAGGCTTGTCTTTGCTCACCTGAAGCTTTTGTTGTAACTTGTTTAGCTGTGACAGCAACTTTTTTAATGACCAGGTGAATATTACCTAACTTGTTTCAATTTTATCTTAGTTTTGTGCAACTGTGCGGTGTAATGCCTGCTGTTATAAAAATTTTGATACTTATCTGCAACAGATAGTGATAATAAGTAGATTCTGTGTAGGATGAACTACAACCCTAGAATAAAAATGGAGCCTAAAATAAAAAGTGTAGATATTAGATAATTGCAGCAGCCTCAGCAGTATAGGCAGAATGAAACCAGAGCTCTGCAGCCATATGTGTTCATCATTGGTCAATTACTAGTCATTAAAGGAAAGCAGCCTTAGAAGCTGGGTTAAAGCAGTTTTAGGTATAAAGAACAAGCATCTAACATACATAAAGAACCCCATGTACGACTTGTGTGTCAGATGGTATTGCAGACCTAAAAAATAATAATAAAAAGATAATCAAGGTATAGCATTTTAGAAAATGTAAAATAGCCTCCAGAAGACCCTACAGTGAGCGTGAAGAAACTTTCGCCCTCAACATCACACTACCTGGCAAAGGACTCAGAATGGTGATAACCTGCCATAAAAGTCTTAACTTTGATTTTAGGACAAAGAGGAATATAGGATGGGTAAGCATAACAGCAGAGAAAGGGGTAATAAAAAGTCCATGTATATCAGTTTCACATGTATCATTCCTGGAAATGAGCTGCAGTAAATGGATTAGAAGTCTGTCACTGTAATTGGACTAGTAGCAGCCATTTGGTTAGATTGCAGAGATTTTCATTAGACTAACAATGCATTCTTCAAGCCATACGTAGGATGCATTCCCCCCCACACACATAGAAATTGTACAGGGTCTTTGTTTTGATATTCCTATCTTTGAAGCTTGGTCATAATGAGAAAGGCCATAGTGCTGTCAAGAACTACTGCAAACCTTCTGCCCCAGACTGCTGGATTTCCTCTGTGCACATTTCACCACACCCTGAAATTGAGATCCCTGCACATTACAGATTTAGCCTGCAACATGGGAAATATTTAAACTCATTAATCATTTGAGTTTGATTGTTTAAATATGACTGATGTCTATCATGTGGCTTTTTGGTTTTGTTCTTTACTGAAAAAGCCCATAAAACAGCAATAAATATGCAAAAGGACCATTTCCAAAGAATGACAACTGAAGAAAAATAAAACAAATGTTTATGAGAATGCCACACAGCAACAAGAACCAAAGCAAATTTTAGTCTTTCATTCCAGACTATCAGCTACTCAAAGCAATATAACAAAATGATATCCTCCCTGCCTTCAAATTTTCCACTAGGAAACAACATGCAGGTTTTGCATAAAAGTTGAAGAAAACACTTTGAGGCACAGAGAAGCCTGCAAAAAATTACAATAAGAATGTTAAGTCAAGTTTCATGAATTCAGGGCAGTAAACCTCCACTCTGTCTACTAACCGTAAGTGTATTGCACTGAAAATATTAAACAGGGAGGGGAATGAGGACATTTATTTTGAACTATTTGCATAAAATTGTTATCAAGCCATTTTCCATCAGATAAGTAGTGATACAATTTTTAAGGTTTTTGTTCTTTTTAAAGCCTTGAATATTCTTAAAACCATCAATTAAGAAATAATCATCCAAAAACCTACACTCAAATGAAAATAATGAATGCCTAGAGTGTTAGGTTAACTTTGTAGATCTACTACATTGTAGATACATTAATGAGAATTTTCTGAAGTCTGCAGCTCAACCACAATCGTAAGCTGAACAATTAAAAAAACTTAATAGTTCTAGATTTTAATAAAGAAAATTCTCACCTATAATCCAAAGTCTTAGAATTTTACTTATGCCCATGTCATCTTTCAAAGAGCCCCCAAAAAGTAGAAGAAAAACACATGAGTTTCAGTAGCAGCAAATATAATTTCAATGTAAATTTAGTGAGGCAGACGTCCAAGGCTTTGTTTACAAAGCAGCTAACAAGAGGATTTGCTTTATAAAATTTTTAATCTGTAAAACTGAAACTTTGAATGGACTTTTAACATGAATTGTTTTAGTAACATCTGTTCTAATAGAACTCACTCCCTTACTAATGTTTTTTTTCCCCTTATCATGAAGATCCAGACAACGTAGTAAAGCCAAGGGGGTGCAAGCATCCCGTATCACTTTCCAGCCTCATGTGCGGTCTATGATTTGTAATCCTGCTAGCAGTCTGAACAATCCCTGACAAGCTGGAAAAAAATATGCGAGTCCTTATACCTGTTCATGCTGGGCAACATGGTTGCAACCTGCAAGGCCTTCCTCTACCCATCAGCTCTATATCTCCTTCTGCTTAGAGAAAGTCTATTTGTCTAATGCATTGGTAAGACAGAAGTATACTGTGTCAGTCCAACAGGTGCTGAGCATTTTTTTGACGTTTGAATCAATTCATAGTCAGTTACAAAAAGGGAAACTTGCAAAAGATACCCATCTGAAGTTAATACACTGACAGTAAAAGTTAAGAGAACACGTACAAAACAAATGTGAACTGAAAACGAATCCAGTTTGTTGCTGCCTTCCTCCATTAGGAAGAAATTTATTCACCAAGAGGTTTTTTGGGGGGGGGGGGGGGAGGGGGAGGGAGGGTTTTTTCCACTCCCCTCTAATAATAGTAACTTTCAGCTTTTCCCTACTTGAAAAAGACAGTAGAAGGCTTGAAATGAAGAGATGGGGAAAATCCCCTTTAAAACTGGTGACAGTTTGTTATATGAAGACTGTAATGTTTCAATATAAAACTAGAATGAGCAATGGCTACAGACGTTTTTGAGAGAGAGCTATCTCAGTAACGTGGGCTCCAATACAGTTTTCGAAACCCAAGTGAAAGAGGCCAAAGCCTGCTGAAACAGAACTTGTGCTTTTTGAAAACAGAGAGCCAAGGAAGTAGTGAACAATATGCTGCCATGCTAGATGCGAATTTGACTAGTCAAGGAGGAGAAAGGTATAGGAAACTTATAAGGTCACTGATACATGATTGCTGTAAGCTACCAAAGACTGAATATCACTGATGCAAGACAAAAAAGTTACAAACAGCTGGCCCAAGGCTAAAAATGAAAAAGTAACAACTCAAGGCTAATCTGGTACAGGACAGAAGGTTACTGCTGTAAATCAAAAGCAGGTCTCTCGAGGAAAGGAAAGGGGAGCACTAATGAAGGAAACGTGAAGCCTGAACACCAAGTGCTAAATGCAGTTAGACTGATTCAGATTTTTTTAAAGTAACTGGATTTACTGGTGGAATAACATATTTTGCTGAACTTAATTCTGCTTAAAACTGATGTAAATGATCCAGGATCAAGTCTACAGGGCAGACAGATGATATATTTTGAAAGAGCTAGTGGCTTACGAAATATGAAAGTCTTGTCTCAAAAGAAACAAGTCAAAATAAGCATTTTCCCCTGGGCCGGGAGGGGGGAGGGGGGATCCTTTTTTTCCCTTCAGTAGCCTCAAATATTGATAACAGTAAGTTGAACAGTACCTGAAAAATAGTTGCTATTAATTCTTTACAATGCAATGGCCTGATTAAAATGACATAGGCATTCTCCATCCCAGCAGACTGCTCTTGAAGCAGAGGTCAGAGAGTCAGGCAGGAGATGCATGCAGGGAGTAGCTGCCTTAATTGAAAGCATTGGTGAGCCTTGTCTTGGGGTGAAAAAAGAAGCCTGTCAGGCTGGAGGTTCTTTTTCTAGGTCTGCTATTGTGGATTCACCACTGTATGTCTATCAGAACTGGTTGACTGTATTACTGAGAAAGAAATTCCTCTTGGAAAACAAAATTTTCCATTTTACAGAATTTAAGAACAAAAGGTACTAGAAGTCTGACTACTCTAGGCCCTAAATATCAAACTAAGTAGTCCTGTTTAAAAAGCCTGAAAACTCAGGCTGTGCTAAAGCAGTTTACCATATACTTACATGGAGAAATTAATAAATAGAAAAGAGCAGCACAGTCAGGTATCTTGCTCTTCTTTGCTGATAAATAGTTCCTTGAGTTATAGTCTGATTTTGGTCAAAGAGTAAAGAGTCTATATATTGTTGTCACTTAAGTTTTGAGAATAAGAATTTGAACAGGGATAATAGAAGATAAATCTCTTGCTGCACACAGGTAGTATTAGATTTTAAAAGTAGTATTTTATGGGTGTGCCACAAGCAAAATTACAGGTCTTCCTGCTTTTAGGATCTATAACATATATAGGAAAGATCTGTTGATGAAAAGGACTACAGGACTACATTTAAAATCTTTATTTTTGTGTACTTAAGCTCTGTTCTGGGTCATATAATACTCATGGCAAACTAAGATGGTCATGTAAGTGGGATTCTAAATGTGCATTAATGCTTAGGCATAAAGTACCTTCATCATAACCCTGGCAATCACCGTTCCCTAAAGGCTTTGCTATACCTTATGGCATAGGCTGATCATCAAGGTTCTCCACATCAGCTGAACTGTGATAGCTTGCACAAGTTGTAACCTCTTTGAGGCAAGTACAAAGTACTGCATGTTAGTTTAAGCCTCTTTCATTAAAAGCTGCACCATGTCATGCGGAAACTTCCATGCAATCAACAATAGTTATGTACTAAAAAAAATAAGAAAGAAGTTGCAGGTACAGCTTTGGGGTTGTAAAAACAGAAAACACACAAGTTAGTGTTGTGGTATAGTCTATAGTACATCAGACAGGCTGTCAAAAACAGAATAATGATGCTATAGCTTAAAGCTCACAACAGGGGGCTGCTACAGGTCTACGGTTGCTGCTTGCGCTATATACTGCATCTTGCCAGCTTTTTCAGTTCTGCCTCTTAACTTCGAGTAGACAGTCCAACTACCATGGTATCTTTCATAAGGCCAACTCTTTCCACATCCTTGGTGAAGACCTGGGACTGTGGAGGCTCTGTGGAGCAGAGCCACCAGGGCTGTGCCCTGCCTGTCCTTTCTGGCAAGGGCCCTGTCCTGAAGTACCTACCTGGCCAGGCTGGTCCAGGGATGGTGAGCAGGTTGGCCACAGTCTCGCTATCACCAGGCACTCCTGCAGGCCCCAGGCCTGCCAGGAAGTCAAGTCAGCAAGTGAAGACCAAGATCAGCAAGTTTGGGCACAGGTGCATCTACAGCATAGCTCAGGCAAGCTCAGGCCCTTGGTCTACAAATGTAGCTCCCAAGTCAGTGGGCAGAGGCCCCATCTGAGGCCTCTAACAGCTCTTTCTCACAATGTAGCTGTTTTTCACAAAAGTCTGATGCAAGGTTACACAGTCATGAGAGCCAACCTTGAACAGGGGCAGTCAAACACATAGGAAAAGCGAGAAGCTGCAGATCCTGCTGGTGCACTCAGGACTTTGATACAGACTGTCCCCACTAGCTTGGTGTAATTTGTTAGCTGGGCTAACAAAACAAGCACAAGAAGCTTTAACAGAGCTATCTAGGATATGCCTTAGCTTGGAGTGTTTCCTGGCTGTTGGCGCATCACCATTAGTTTGGAATGCTCTTAGCTTAAACCCAGCTTATTCTTATGCAAATTTACAATGCTGTAGGTGATATCCTTCATGCTTACATAATCTCTACATCAGTTGTTATTGTGGAAGGTTTGGAAAGAAATCCAAAAATAATTTCTGCCTTCCAGGGAAAAATAATGCTCCATCTGTCAAGTTTTCTTCCACCATCCTTTATAGATTGTTCATATGGACAACTGGGATTTCTTTCCATATTTTTAATATATAACTGAATATTGGGACCACAGAAGAATGCTCCACAAAGAATGAAGATTTTGGAACAGAGTCATGAGTATTAGAGACATATATAGTATGACATGAAGACTAAATAAGTCATTTAAGAAGTTCAAGTGTGTCAGCTGTGAGCTAGTAAATGACCATGTAAATTCTGAGTCAATTTCAATACAACCTGAAACAGATCAGGATAAGTCAGCACTTAAAATATGAACAAAACTTCCCCATGCCTGGAATCCAGTACTTGTGGATATTTATGCCAGAACTTGGTTATTCTCTGAACTACACTATATTGATTCATCTAATTTTCCCCTGAACATATACTTCTATCGTGTGGAAAGTTGCAAGTGTTTGGCACTGAATACTGTGAAGCTTCTCCTCTTTATTCTTCCACTTAACATCCATATAAGAGGTTCTTGACTTACAAGGAGTTAGGAATTGGAAAGTACTGAAGTACCCTAGCCAGGCTGTTAGTATTGTTGCACAACACTGGATGTAGTGTCAAATCCCAGAATGGGCCAGAGTCATGAGTCCCCTCCAGTTGCTTTACACCATTTTGGTAATGGAAAGCAGCCATAAACCCACTTTAGCTGAACATTTAAGTTGGGCCTATACTTATTTTGCTCTCATGCACAAAGCAGCTGGAGCCCACTAACAAATCTGGCTTTCTATTTACATATTCTGGTAGTGAGGGATTAATTTTCAGACTATATGCAATTGCTTACTGGTGAGAAAGGTTTTTATACTTTCCACATTGATATTATGCAATATTACATTTTAAGAGGGTGTAACAGTGCAAGCTGCGAGTGATTCAAATCAGACACACGCAGTGGTATAAGTCAAACCCTTTCTTTTTCTAATTTAAAATTGTTTTTTCATAGAATAAGTAATATTTTACCCTTGAAGGGTTCTCTTTCTTTCATTTGTAGAAAGACCAGATGGGTCTCACAGGTCATTCACAGTTACAAAAGAAACAACAAAAAAATCCCTTTTCAGAGGTGAGATATCTTATATTCTTCACTGGAAAACAAATTATTTGTTTGGATGAAAGCCTTTTGTAATCCAGTGTAATTGCTAATATCTGTGGGGTGCCCTGGAAAATGAGATGCTCTGTCTCAAAGAGTTATAACTTATCCCTGTGCATAAAATCTAAATAAATAAATTGGAGCAGACCTTAACATATCATGCAGGGAAGAGATACAAGGAATACAGCTGTGAAATCAGAGAAGAAACCTCAAGAGATAACAAGTGGACAAGATAAATTTCACAATGGGATTAGGGTGAACTGGTTATAAAAGTTTTCTTCATTGTTGTTAAAAAGAGAAAGAGGGGGAGGAAGGTTTTCTTAGGCCATTATTTTTTAAAGTGAATCTTAAACTACTTCCTGCTGCTGCAATAGAAATAGCTGCTGTTAGGAGAGTTGACTAGAAATGATTGTTTTTTTTCCCTCGGGCTACAAAGATAATTTTTCTTAGTTTTGTAAAATCAGAACTATAAGTTAATTTATATTCTCTAGAATATAGTACTCTAGAATAGAGTGCTAGCAAAAGGATTACAGACTGGCCATGAAGAAGCATTTTATGAAAGTGAGAATTTCAATCCCAATCCGAGGAATCCACCTATGTGCCACAGCCAAAACATGATGACTTAAAAGAAGCGCAGTTACAAATAAGACAGATGTATATATTCTTCAAGGGACATTAACAAAGCTCAGCAAGACCTTTGACTGTGAGAACTAAATAGCTTAAGCTTCCATTTAGCAGAGTATGGAAGAGCATGCGATTAGTCAAGTTATGGTAATTCATGAATATTACAGAGAAACGAATGGTCCTCATTTAATGGGCCTATGCTGCCACTGGTTTCTGTGCTTTCACCTATGCAAAACTCCTTTTTCTCAGAGAATACACATGTGTAGGAGCACACCCACTAGTGTAGGACATGAAAACAGTTGTCAGCATTACAAGGCTGATCTCAGCAGCCTTGGCACAGGCCTGACTGCTGCTGACCACAGAACTCGGTGGCAACAGAAACCAAACGTTCAGGTTCGTACAGCACAAGCTCTGCATCTGTGCTGGGATTAGATGAATTGTGCCACCGAAGTATCTACAGCAGCTGATTTGCTATAAATAAAACCTAGATTACTGGTTCACATTCAAGTATCTACACTGCAAATCTGTGCATTTGATCATATGAATACCACACATGGTGGGGAAATGTGGCAAAAGACAGAAGTATAAGATAAGACGGCTTTGTACAAAAATGATTGGAGACTAGAAGGAGGCATGAAGAAAGCTCAGCATGTCCGCCTCTTCAAGACTAGCATCTGTATCAAAAACTGAAAATACAGTTTGATGTGACAGATGTAGGACACACAAACAAGAAGGAAGAAATTATCCTTCGAACATAAAGTAGGTTTCACAAGAATTTTGACCCAATGGTATAAAGATGAGAAGCGAGGAAAGGAGATGATTCAGCTTCAAGTCAGAGTAATTTTTATGATTTTTCAGGGATTCAGAAATTCATGTTGTTGGTATTCTGCAGGGATTCTGCCTTTTCTTTGCACTTACTTTTGCATAGTTTCTGGTAATTAACAAAAGTTAAGCTCAGGCTAGTGATGCCAAACATGAATTACTATCTCCTGCCTTTCAGCAAGCTTATCAAAACTCACTACTATTCTTATCAGAGCCACACAGCTTCCACTTTGGGCCTTGGAGCACAAAGTTGCATCTGGTAATACTGTAGTCAGAAACCTCACATCTGCCTAAAAAAATACTCTTTGGACTCAATGCCACTGTGGACAGTGGCAAAAATAGTCCAGATGCTCACAGATGTACACGACTACTACTTAGGTTTTCAAATTCACTTCTTTAAAAAAATGAAATTCACTTTCCCTAAAAGTGCTGCATAAGTATCTGCTACCCTGTGTCTATAAAATAGGTCTGAATTGGGATAAAACATTGCTGTTGACCTTCCCTGGCAAATTTTGCTGGTTAGATATTCAAAATAGTAAACAGCCAAAATATTCAGTGTGACTAGGAAGGCAGTATGCCACAATTAACCCGGTGAACGTCTGCTGGTTAGGAGACAAGCAAGTATTTCTTCCTTAATATTATTTTGAAGAGGTGGCTTTTAATATTTAACAAACACAAGACATCCTGTATGCTGAATTTAAGAGATTACAGGATAGTGTAAGAATGACCTTACTCGTTTCCTCCAATGTGTATTTTCCCTTCAATTCCTTCATTTTCAAAATGCCACTACTATGAATATAGTTCTGTTGCTACAGTAATACCTATATAAAACTTTTCACTTACAATTCACTCAACATTTTCCAAAAGAAACTAGCTGTCTATGGAATAGATCCAAAGCCCATTGATGTCAGAAAGTCTTCAGTGGGTTTTGCCTCAGGACCTAAGTGCACGGAAAAGCTCATGACAGTATCTGATAAGAGTAATTTGAGAGAAAGATTAATATTTGTAGGCTAGAGGCAACAACTGAGAATCAGTAGTTTGACCTCCTTCCATGGAACCTCATCCAGACATGTTTGCACCAAAGCTGTACCCTGTACTTTAAATTATAGCACACCTTTTGGAAGCCACCCAACCTTCTTGTAAAGTTTGCTCAATATGAAGAGTGCAGACCTCACTTGATAAATGACTGCAATCATTAGTTACCCTTGCTGTTAATTGCTTCTGTTAAAAAAAAAAAAAAGAAGAAGAAGAAGAAAAGAAAAAAGAGCACAGGTTGCACCTTATTTCCCTTTTCAATTTGTCTAGCTTCAGTACTGGAAATCACTTAATGCTTTTGTCTGCTAGATTAAAGAGCCCTCTACTGTCAAAAATGTTCTTCCTGTGTAGGTACTTGTAGAACATGATTAAGTTACCTTTTAACTTTCTCTTCAACAAGTTAAATAGATTGTAGTGGAAGAGGATGTCCTTATTATGCAAAGAAGAGTGAAAGCACTTTGCATAACTACTTTGTACAAGAACAGCTGGAAGGCTTATCACCTTATCCTTACCACTCAAGGCAGCACACAAGTTCCTCTGAACCATCCCAGGATCACATGCAGTCAAACAAAAGGGAAGACTAACAAGCGTCATGGTAATTTTTTTGAAGTTAAGCAACTATGTGCTACAAGAAGTCACCCCACAGAAACTAAAGCCATCGAGGCCTTATTCTTTAGCTATATTCAAGAAGGAAAATATACATAAAATAACTGTATATTAAAAAAGTTTCTATTACTGAGATCAAAAGCACAGTAGGTAGGAAAACCCTGGATGTCAAATCATTTAAAAATGATTTTTAAATATGAAGGAAACCAAAAGTCAGTTTCAACATGATCTCTTCTGTCACAAATACCTTTCTTGGTTATATAATATTATTAGCACACATTGAAGAAGTAGGGGAGCTGAAAGACAGTATCATAGTATTTACCATTTTGTCAAAAAATCAGATTTTGGGGGAAACTACTTTTTTTAAAAAAATAGCATCACTTAGAACATTTAAATCCGACAACACTAAAACCATATTTAAAGTAATGCACACATGATAGGACAATCAAGAAAAGTATTTCTGGATAAAGAATATGACTAAGTAAGTATTTAGAGTCAACTCCTGAGCATGAAATGAGTTTTTCCAAGAGACAAAAAAACCTCTTATTTTACCAGTCCAACATTTTTTCTGATATCTGGATATACCAAGAAGAATAAGCAGAATTGAATAATTAAGGTAGTACCATTATTTGTTATGGTTATTTTGGTGCTAGGAAAAAAATGATGCTAATTGCCTAATTTTAAATGCCAATGGTAGCAGAAGCTATGGTGACAATATTTTAATGTAATTCTTATATTTATATTAGCATAAATTAAACATATCATGATAAACAATTACAAAACAAACATCTTATCATGCAAGCTTCTTTGAGCAAACATTTCTATTAATATTACTAGCCACATAAAAAAACCCTGTAGTCTGAAAAAAAACAGCCATTTATCATAAACTAACAGGTCGTTATTGGAGTAATTTTCCCAATTGCTTTATGAAGGTATTGTAGAATATTTTTTTTATTTATCTAAGGAATGTAAGAGAGATTAAATCTAAATTTTAGGATATGTAAGACTTTTTCAGTCTGTTTTATAAAATACAATAAATGAGTAATTGGACTTACAGTTAAAACATACCTGTATTTTTAATTTTTTGCAAAGTAAACATGAGGGAATATTAAACAAGTTTGTTGAAGTAATTTCCTGATTAGGTTTCCCCCCTCCCTTCAAATAAATAGAAAAATTCTTGAAGGAAGAGTAAATAATTTATTTCAAGGTGCACTGTACAGTAGAAATCTGCCTCAATCAATTATCCATGATGCTTTAGAAGCAGACGCTAACCAGTGTGTAGGTTCACCATACTAGCAAACTAGATACAAGCTTGTTGTGTAAATCTTGTGAATTTTTACCTGATTAGGTACGTGGTATATTTTGTACAGGATATGGACAGAAGGACATCTATGTATTGTTAAATGTTAGAAATGACGTCTGAAAGGAGGTGAACTTTTAACCACACTCAAGCTCTTCACTTAACTGCTTGTACACACATTTTAAACATCTTAAGAAAACCAGATATGAAGGTATATAGTATATCCTTACGATAACTATTTTAACTGAATTTAACCACCAAAATTAATTGAAATGGCATTTCCATTTAAGCAATGTTACATTATACTGTTGAACTTGCTTATAATACAAGAATCAGCAAGTTATTTATGTACACCAAGTGTTTTAAATAGTTTAGAAAGAATTTAATAAAATCAAATTGCTTGTTACCTTGCTATTTTGACATTTCATATACACAAAGCAACAGCTCAATATGATGCCTTACTAGGCCCTTATACTCCAAATACTTGGTGTTTAAACATAGTCATAAATAAAAATACTATTTCAAAATAAGTACACTAGGAAAGTGCTTTGAGATACAATAGTAGCAAGGATTTGCAGTTCATTAGGCCACCAGCAAGGAGGATACTAAGAATTTTAGGCCACTTTTGCAAGGAGAATAGGTGTGGTATAGAAAGTTTCCAAATTTCATTGTGAGAGAGGAAAATGGCTTGTTTGAGAAAGGCAGAAGTTGACCTTTAGTCTTTGGGGCAGGGAGAATTGTTTTTGATTATCTCTTTATACAAATGACACTTTCAGGTACCTGCATTATAGAAACAGATAATTATCTAGGTGTTCCAGTCTGAGTATAATGCTAGTATATAGAAAGGTCATTGTCACCTTAGCTCCCAGTTTGCTCAGGGTGAAATACAGCTTTGGGCAAAAGTCCTGAAGAAGCGCAAAGCATCAGCTAACTTCTACCTAAAATTTCAAAAAAAAACATAATTAGGCATTTAGATAAAATCAGCTTTATGCAAAACCCAAATAGAGAGGCACGCTCCACTTAAAATGGTTCAATCTACAACTTAGTTATACTTCTATGATCTTCTTCCTTGTAACGTAGCTCATTTTCAGTATCACCAAGCATAGTCAAAGGTAAAACAAGCAAATTTTGAATTCCTTGTCTTTTTTTCTACTAGTTCTAAATATCTTTCAAGACTACAGTGCTACAGATTTAGTTAGCTCCCTGGGCTAAGGAAATCCAGGTCATGAGAAGAACTGGCAGACTATCAGAGATGCTTGGAAAATATTTTTTCCTGTTAGCTAAAAGTATATCAAGTAAAACAAATAACGACTTCATCAAGAACTTCCTTCCTCTTTCCAGAAGTGTGAATTTGGAAGAAAATACCCATGTACTAAGCATCAGCTAACTCATTTCTACAGTTTACTGCATCCCGGGCTTGCACTGCTTTTGCATATTAAGCCACTTGCAGGTAAAAACTTGCAAAATGAGAACTTTACTACATTACAGCTTAACTGAGTCAAAAGGTTTAGTTTGCATTCAGTTCAACACTAACTGGCATGCATCTGAAACATCAATCACTACAACTTCCACATACCATGTGGTTAAAAAAAATATATTATTGTGCATTATGGGAGATCTGTTCTGTCCAACAAGCACACTCATAAGGTCAAAACAATTTAGAAAATACCCATTGACTAACTGCCTTTTAAGATGTGCCCAGTATCCCTGCCAGAGACACTTTGTCATCATGAGTCTAGCATATAGTGTAAAAAGAATCCCAAAGAGGAAAGCATTAAAATCCTGAATGTTTTTCTAGAGCAGCATTTTGAGCTCTCGACAGATGTCACTAATGTACCCGATTTATGGTAACATCCACTTTACATCTTGTCATTCATATTGACTTTCCATTTGTCACTCTCTAATGGATAATCAAGGTCAACTAAAGCATAATCAATTAATCTGCATTAATTGGTGGCCAGAACTACATTTTTCTTGTGATTTCCTACATATTCATGTACTGTACATCTTTCAGCTTTCCCTGGAGTACCCCTCAAGCATGTTGCTTTCAGAGTAATTATAATGAGTTAGAATGTCTTTGTTCAATGATATTCCAGCAAATTATTCTCCAGGAGCACCAAACAGAAGGTAGATTATGCCTTAAAATATACCCTGTTTCTATCAAAAGTATCATTTGCTCTATTACCGGCATATTGACAGTAATATCACATAAGATATCTTGACAATCAGAGTGGCAGGTAGGAAGAGTGGAAAAAGTTTCCACATCTCCCAAAATACTGAAGAGAAAAAAAGCAAAGAGGAAATGTGTTCCTGCTGCAGCCTCAGAGGGTCCCCCCCCCCCTTCACATATACCTCCTGGTGAGGGTAGACTTTCTCTTTAACTGCAGCTGCTCTGAATCACACCTTGGAGAGAAAGAAAAAAAAAAGAAAAAAAAAAAAAACAGGTCACACAACAGCTCTCTCACCCATCTCACAGAGGTCTGCAGAAAGGAAAACTATGATTTCTAACACATTAAAGTATTCAAAAAATACAAGAGTAAACTGTCCACATAGCTAACTTGCCACTCTCAATTTTTCCTGGATAGACAACCTGGAATGCATACTGTCCTGTTGTCATACTCTATGCATTCTGAGACTTCTCTCAAAACACAGTGCTAGATATAACCAGCAAGCTGGGTTTATCATGAGGTTATAACCCTCTCCACTAGAATACCAAGTGCTCTTCTCCATTTGGGGCTGTCCACAAATTTGCTGAGCACACATTTGACCTCGTTCTCCAGGTCATTAATGGAAAGTGTTAGACAGCACTGACCCCAGGAGGGTGTCCCCTTGAGGGATACCACTTGAAACAGACAGCCAGCTGGACTTTTTACCACTGGCTATAGCGCTTGGAGCCCAGCAGTCCACCCAACTTTCCAGGCACCCTGCCATCCACCTGCATAGTCCGTGTGTCAGCAATTTGACTATAAGGATGCTATGGGAAAGCATGTTGAAAGCCAGGTTGAAGTCAAGGTAAACAATGTGCACTGCTTCCCCCTTGCCCACGCAGCCAATCATCTCATCACAGAAGGCAATCAGTGTTGTCAAGCACAGTTTGTCCTCCGTAAATCTGTGCTGGCTGTTCCTAGTCACCTTGTCCTTCACTTGCCTGGATGTAGTAGGATGCTTTTTTGAAGATGAGTGTGAGAGTTATCTATTTTCAGCACTCAGGAACCTCTCCCAGTTGCCATCACCTTTCAGAGATGACAGAGGGCACCCTTGCAACAACATCAGCCAGCTCCTCAGCATCCTATCAGGCTGCAAGTAGGTCAGGAGCCAGGAAAGCCTGAGAACAGACATTACCAGTTGACTCCATGCAATGCCGTCAAGCACCTCAGCCTTTTCAGCATTGTCACTAGGTCTCCTGTCCCACTGAGCTTAATCTTTCTTTTGCTGTCCACTTCCAGGAACTTCTTCATTCTACTGGTGCTTCTTTTTAACTCAGTAAAGCAGTATTGACTTGTGTGTAGACAGCAGTAACAGCTTAGGAATGACCAGCAGTCACTTTCTTAGAAATCTCATTCTAAGTGCAGAAACAGCACACTAACATGAGACCTCTCAAAGGAAAGCATTTAACTAATGCTTTCTCAAAGCTTGTCACCCAAAGGTAGTCTAAGACACTGGTTAAAGGGCTTCATACAAACAGAACAATTATTTAGATGGTTGTCATGAAGGCATATACTGCTAAGAGCTTTATGGTAAAGGTCGTGAAGGTAATGCAACTTGTCAGTAAACAGCAATGTATTTGTTCATTCTGATGACATTGGTTGGAGCATTTTGATTTTTTGCCACCCAAAGCAGCCACGTGTAGTTTCATGCATGCTCATGCATGATCTGCCTCCAGCCGTATGCTCAAAATGGCTTCTGACACAATGTTTGAGCATGCTGGAGACCCTGATGCACTGACAACCAGCCAGCAATCATCTTTCCAGGTCCTTTCTTTTTCCTTTCACCGCTCCCCCCCCCCCCTCCCCTGACAATATATTCCACTCCTATCCTACTTACATTGTAACGTATTCAGGTAAGAAAACACCTAATGTCAGCCTGTTTGTTTCAACATAGAACACAGTAGGAGTATGGTGTTGGGGACCAAGATTGAATGATGTTGTGTATGACAGCAGAGAATCTCTAAGGCAGAAAGTAATGATCTGGTAACTATGATCTGTGGCCAGAATGTGTGCACGTGAGTTGCCAGTGATCATGTGTCTTCCTGCCTGTGTCAGCAGTCACGGTGTGCCTTCCTGCCTACGTGTCAGCAGCTGCAGTGGGCCTGTCCTGCTGGACTGTCCTGCCCGCCTGCTGGGCATCAGAAGACGCCTTCAACCTATCACAGGATGCCACAATGCCAAGGAGATACTTGGAGGAGTGGCTGAGCCTGATGGCTATATAACCAGCCATTGTGTTTTCAATAAAGGCTTTCTTGCACCATTCTTCTTGTGGTCTGTGTCGTCGTATGCCACAGTATGGAAATAAGGAAGTTGCTTTGTTTTGTGCAACTGATCAGAGTTTTCAGAACCTTAGCATAATCTATGCTTCTCCAAATGAGACATGACAATAGTGTACAGCACTTGGTTGCCTACAGATACTCCACCAGAATTGTCAACCTCTATGAGGTAGGAACAAACATTGCAGAACCCTGTTTGGTAGTGTGCTTTATGCACGTCTGTTTCATGTTTTTCAGTGTCTTCTATGAAGCAGCATGTTTTGGTACTAACAGTGCACAACAAAACAGCTCGCTGTTTGCTATGTGTACAATTTATAGTGCCCTTCCAGGGCAGCAGTATTCTGAGAGGGAAGAAGGTGGTAGAAACTTTGCAGAGCTTATCAGTCCTTTGCTATTTTGAACAAATGCTTCCTTTGCTTCTCAGTTACTTCAATCTTCCAGTCAAAAGACTGGAGTTTTTCAGAATTTAACTGTCCCTTAAGCCAGGCACATCAGCAGCCTAAAACCCCGGGTCTCACTGGACATGTAGTCCCGTGTGAGACATCCATTGCTGTAACACCTCAACATTAAGAACACGTGTCCTATTTGCAGAAAGATAATGTGTAAAGTTACATGACATTTCCAAGCCTCACTAAGAATGAAAGAGGCTATAGGGTTGATGTTTCCAGATCCAGGAAAAGAAGCATTTTAATTATTTTTTGATTCAGACACTATAGCAACAATGACTGTCTTTCTCTGCTACTCAGTCTCCTATTCTGACACACTATACAGATGCACAGCAACTATGTGCATACCCTTTAGGCCAAGTGAGAAAAGGCAGACGAGATCCGTCGGATTTTCTTGCCAACTATTACAGAAAACCCACAAGCAAAAGGCAACTGAAGAAGAGAGGCAGAGATACCACCAAAAAGGAGGAAGACATACAGAAATACATCCTTCAGCTGATGAAAGACAGACATTTCTGACAAAGTGTTAAACACTGTCTTTCCGCGATATGACAACAGAAGTCACAGCCCAGCCTTGCACAGAGAGCAACACTGCCAAAAGTGGTTCTTCCCACATAAGCCTTTTATGGGTCCCTCCTTTCCCACGTCACATTGCAGAACAGCTACTTTGTGGTGTCCACCTCCTCTCTGCACACAGCCCAATGCTCCACTGCAAAACCAAATGAAGGCTTCTTCCTACATCAGTTTATACCAGAAGTTATTGAGAAGCCATGAGGCAGCCATGCAAAGTGTCATTGAGATTCAGTTTTGCCATCCCAAGGGTGGGGAGAAATAATTAGTACACATCTGGCCCAGGCTGCAATTACAGAGAATCCTTCCTCACTCATTAAGGCCTAGGAGACTGTGGCCTTCTTTTAGACCTTTCAGAGACTGCTTTGACATCATGTCCTTCCTCATAGCTGTAATGGCTGTCTTGCTGCAACATTTCCCCCTAGCAAAGGAAAAGAAAGGAAACTGTAGGGCTTGGGAGTTCATTCGGTCTTAGTGCTCCAGGTCCCCTGGACAAGAAGGTACCAGAGGATGTTGCTCCACCAGCAGTTGCTCTTCAGACCGTTCCTGAGAGCAGGTAGTTGCTCTACTCTGCCAGTTCAAAAGTGACATCTTAAAACATTTACACAGATCTGTGACATGTTCAATACCAGCCTATATATTTATCACTGCTAGGCATGTTATCCACAAACTAACAACAGCATTAAAGTTCACACTGTTCTGTGCTGAGTGATTTTAAGCTGAGAGCAAACTTTGTTCAAGACCAATTCCATAGACAAAAGGCATATGCAGAAAGTCTCTAGCAGGCTTTGCAGCACTGTGTAAAACTTACCACACCAGAGCTGTTATACAAGTCAAACTGTGAAATTTGCACAAAACACACACACACACACACACACAAACAATGATGGAAAGAATCACAAAACCAATAAAACTATTTTTACTTAATTCACCAAGGAGGTAAGAAAGTGCAGTCCCTGATTTGTACAGAAGTTACTGCTATTACAAAAGAATACAAGATCACATATCATTACATGACAAAACAAAATTCCTACAATAAAATCTTTGGTGATTACCTTAGGGACAAACTAGAACAGCTGCTTAATGATTTATTTTAAAGAAATTGGTCAGAGGAAGAATGAAATTGCTGTGCATGCTAGCTGTATTAAGGTTCCTGGAAAAAATAAAAAGCAGCAGCCATGTAGTGAGGAATTCAAGACTGCATGCTGAAGGTTGTAGGCATCTTACTCTTGAGAAATAAAGCTACATTTATTGAAATCAGTTCATCTATGATACAGGGTCACCTTGTGTAGAAGACCTTTGTAACTATATTCAAAAAAACACAGGAAAATTTGCTGTATTTTCCATAGTGCTGGATAAAAATACAAATACCAGATCTAAGCTGTGGATTTCAATGGTGAATGACAGAAGAATTTGAAACTGAGGAAATACTTGCCTATATCTTGAACCAAAGCAATCATTTCACATTCCATCTACCAGATATTTGATTAAAACAGTATGAAACACTATCAGCTACAGTTCCTGTGATAATAAGATAAAAGGAGATCCACCGAAGGACAAGGATGTTGAGGCCTACGTATCTGCATTTTTTAATATGGAGGCCTTGCTGCACACATCTTGAAAATTGATTGCGTCATGAACACTTTGTTAAAAAGCTTCTAAGATCTCAGACAGAGAGTTTAGAACCACGTTTTGACCTGCCTAGAAGAATGTGGAAAAAAATATTTTTGAAGATGTCAGACACATCAGACCAAATATTGATAGCCAAGACAGACCAATATTGATAGCCAAGCTGGAGTGCCAACCGGAAGCAGAGGGACTGCTAAAGAAATCAAATTGATTAATTCCTCTATTCAAAGGTGCAAGACTTAATTCAGCAAAACACTACAGAGCTGGTAGTTGGCCTCATGTTCTTTGACATTATTGGTTTTCCCGAGGCATAACCTGAAGGAGAAAAAGAAAGTGAAACTTTCCTTATTAGGCCTAAAAGGGTTAGGAAACAACCAGTTTCTTCTACAAAAAAGGGAGAGATGAGGGTTTCTTTTTTTTTAGTTTACAAAGTCATCCTTCAAATGGCCTTAAATCTTCAATAAGGCATCAATCTAAAATGTAAATATTCATTTTCAAAATAGCATGCATACACAGTCCTTTCACTTACAGGAGAGAGATTTTGTGGCAAGATTTTATTTTCAATTGTCCATGTTGATCTGTGCATGGTGCTAAATAGCATACTTTGGTGCATCAGAGAAGACAGACTGAAGATATACATGACTCTCAGATACTCAGACTAGAACCTAATTGAATTATGCAAGTACCACTTTGAATTTAAAAAATGCCCATTCTCAGAAAAAACAGAATGCCTTAGAATGTTGGAGGGCAAAGATTCCTCAAGAAAACTGTGGTTTTGTGAAAAATCTGTATCATTTCTGAGGTGGGATTGTTGTGGGTTTTTTTTGTCCTGCTTAAGTTACTTCTATCTTCACCAACACCATTGAAGAATAATTACACATACACACTACCACTAGTTACAGAGATTAAGACCCAATAAAGTTGCTACAGCTGTTACAAATAGGCATCTAGCAAACTGCTAAAGCTATTATCTGCACCATCTAGCTAGCAACAGCAAAGGTATGCCTCCTCATTCTGCAGTCACGATACACAGCTGACTGCATGGACAATGGATTTAACCTGAAGAGTTCTACAACCCCCCTTCTGGTAAAGACAACAATCTTTGTTCTCAGAACTATACAAAACCCATCATTATGCTTGAGTATGCACAAAAAAAAAGCAAACCAAAACAAAAACCTTGAAACCCAGTAAGACATTAGAGGACAAAAGATGGAGCTCATTATTTGTCAAATGGTAAAAGATGAAAAATCAAGATTATTCTTTAAAATATATTGTGTTTGAAAGTAGGACAGAATACAGCTTTTAAAACTTTGTCTCCCAAGAAGTGTCTTTCAATCTGTCATTTCCAAAGGGATTACCTTCAAAACATAAAACATCTTTGATAGACCTTGTTCATGATTATAACAAAAAAAAATTCTCATTTACAGAAAACAAATGAAAGAGGGAGCAATGAGGGAGAGGGACAGAGATGCCCTACATTACATTCAACTGATACACTTTAATAGCACAAGTTTAACAGAAAAATACTTTGTTTTCAAGTTTGCTTCCCCAGGAGAGTGCTCCTGATATGGAAGGAGCAGCAACTAAAGATGCGTCAGCCACAAACCACCTGCAACTTGAAGCTCTTCAGAGAATACTTGCAATGAACAGGTAATTACCCACTTCTCTTCTGTAGGCGTGTATAAATAATATGTTTTTTTATATATAAGTATATATACATAAACTCTGCTTCCCTCCGTCCCCCTCACCCCATTAAAAAAATCTGGATCTTTTTCTTAAAGTTATCAAATCTACCTAGGATAAACCTAAGCACTAGGAACTGACAAAAAAATCAGTGACAAACTATAGCAACTCCCAACCTGAGGTTCATCCAGTCTGATTTCCTAGCTGTTTTCCACTTCCAGCACCAGATGAAAGCGCAGGAACCTTTTAGTATGTAATACAGGGTAACTTGCTGCACCACATCCTTATTTCTACTATTGCCACTTCCATAGAGTAAGGTTTGGCCTCAAGATATAGTGCTCGTTGAAAGTGAAATACTGGTAAAACGTGAAAGTGTGCAGCAGAAGTATTAGAATTTGAGGGGACAAACACCCTAAAACCTGTTTCTATTGTTAAAGATTAAATATCTTTCTGAAAATGGCAGATTCTATATACATAGTATATTTTTTTCGTATTGTTGCAATTTGTTTTCCTTCCTTGGGAAAACAAAATCCATACTGAAGCTGATGTAGCACTAGTCACTTCTCTCAGATTTTACTGCTGCACCTAACAAGATGACATTCCCCTTCAAGGGAAATGAAGTCTAGCATCCAGTCAGATCCTGTTCTATGATATATTTCTACACAGACTTGGGAAAGTTGATGCAGACAAAAACTTAGAATTGAAGCAAGGTTTAGGAAAGTCAAGAACAAAGGCTTGCAAACAGAACACTACAGCTGTTGTGTTTGTATATATTTTCCTTCTGTCTTACAGCGATGAAAACATCAGGAAGAAAGACTAGAGCTACAGAAGGACCAGCTAGTCCAGAAGAAAGGGACATCAGGGCAGGTATTGTGGCTCAGGGGAAAGGCATGTAAGTGAGGATTATCCCTTCCCCTATCTCCAAATCAGGCCAGCCTCCCCTCAACTCCTTTCTTATGAAAGGAGGGTTGTAATATTCCAGAAAAGAAAGAAGGGATAGGTCTACCCTCTTAGAAGAATCTACATTTAAGAGGAGACTGAAAGTAAGATTCTAGCTCCACTTCAAGTATTTCAAAACAGATGAGTAAGTGTAAGAATCAAAGACAGCAAGTACTTGCCAAATCACCTCAATCTGCATGCATATTCTGGGGTTATGTAGCCTCACTGACTCAACAGTTAAAAGTGACACTTCCAAAGCAAACAGATGTTTGGCTTGCTTGCAGATATGCACTAATAGCCAAAGAGATGAGTCTATCCTTCTCCAAGTTCCTTTTATATAAAAGTAAGTAAATTAGAAGAAAAACGAATTAGAAGAAAGGTTCACCTTAGATATAAGCTCCATGAGAGCTTATAACTACCACTTGGGAACACGACACAACAGCAGGAGGGTGGTTAGGAACAATATAAGTCATCTTATTTCTGTTTTACTTAAAACAGATGAGGCAGTGAAAGAAAATGGAAATATAACTGAACAATTTCAATATAACTGAAACATTCCAGAAGGGCAGAACTGGAAGGCTTTCAAGTCAGAATTTGGTCTCTTCATGAGCCAATGTTTTAACAGTCATTACAATAAAATTATTGCATAATCACAGAATGAAGAGTTTCTAAGTGAGTTTCCCACAGGCAGCTCCCAGAAGACCTGTCCCAAACATACAGGAAGGAAGTCAAGGTGCAGAAGTGTTTTAGTTAGGCTGCCACTCTATTAACTTAATCCATCTGGGAACTACTAGCAGTAACCCTATTCAGTGTAAACTGCCATTCATCAATTGTTTTCACCTGGTAAAGGGCTATCCTCAGTCCCCAGCCCTCCACAGCTGGTCCACAGCCTGTTGTGGGCACCCCACCTGTCACTCCTCACAATTAAGTTAAAAGGGCTGCAGAAGAGGAGTTGTCTCCTTGCTGCACCAGAAATTAGATGCTCCAGCTTTGTTTCTCAGCTTCCTAAGGGCACTCCTTGGCACTTGTTCATCTGTCAAAAATACAGCTTTAAGCTGTATTTCCACCATCCTACTGACCCCCTGAGCTGTTGGGGAGGGAGGGCAGGAAGAGCTCACTGAAGGTAGGAGAAGGAAGAAAAAACATTTATCTAAATCAGCCACTGAGGAAAGAATCCTTGTCAGTTCCTCCTTCAAACAGGTGACTATCAGAAGAAGAAGACAGGATTGACCAGTTTGACACCTAAGCCATTGAATGACTTCTTGGCCAGAGTGGTAAGGATCTCTGAATAACTTAATCCAATGTTACTGCAAAAGACTCTATTATTAAACACATGTTATTCATCAGAGCAAGCATTACAACACATTGTCGTTCCTCTGGAAAAGAGCTCTGCTTCCCTCCTTGCCAAGTCAGGTCAATAGAAATGAAAGGAGGAAAAGATCCATCCCAATGCGTAAGAAGTCAAGCAAAGGGAGCAGGAGACCTACACAGAAGAACAAGTAGCTCCTGGCAAAACTCAAACAGAATAATGAAGTATACAGAAGATGGAAGCAGGGACAGGTAACCTGGGAGGCATACAGGGACATTGTTTGAGAATGCAGGGATGGGGCCAGGAAGGCCAAGGCCCATCTGGAGTTTATTCTGGCAAGGGATGTCAAGGACAACATGAAGGGCTTCTGTACATACATCAGTAACAAAAGGAAGGCTAGGGGAAGTGTGGGCCTGCTGCTGAATGGGGCAGGGGTCCTGCTGACAAAGGATACAGAAGAGGCAGAGATAATGAATGCCTTCTTGCTTCAGTCTTTACTGAGAAGACCAGCCCTCAGGAATCCCAGGCCCTGGAGACCAGGAAAAATGTCTGGAGAAAGGAAGCTTTTTCCCATGCTGGAGAAGGACCAGGTTAGGGATCACTTAAGCAAACTGGACATCCACAAGTCCGTGGGCCCTGATGGAATACACCCACAAACGCAGAGGGAGCTGGCAGATGTTTCATTGCAAAGCCACTTTCAATCATCTTTGGAAGGTCATGGCAATCAGGAGGGGCGCCTGAGGGCTGAAGAATGCAAATGTCACTCGTCTTCAAAAAGGGCAAAAGGAGGACCCAGGAACTACAGGCCAGTCAGCCTCACCTCAATCCCTGGAAAGGTGACAGAGCAGCTCATCCTGGAGACCATTTCCTAGCACATGAAGGATATGAAGGTGCTCAGGAGTAGTCAGCATGGATTCACAAAGGGGAAACCATACTTAACCAACCTGATAGCCTTTGATGGAACGACTGGCTGGGTAGATAAGGGGAGAGCAGTGGGTGTTGTCTACCTCGACTTCAGAGAAACTTCCAACACTGTCTCCCATAACATCCTCATAGGTCAGCTCAAGAATTATGGGCTAGACAAGCAGACAGTGAGGTGGATTGAAAACTAGATGAATGGCAGAACTCAGAGGGTTGAGATCAGCAGGACTTGCTGGAGAGCAGCTCTGCAGAAACAGACCTGGGCGTCCTGGTGGACAACAGGTTGACCATGAGGCAGCAAGGTGCTCTTGTGGCCAACAAGGCCAATGGCATCCTGGGCTGCCTTAGGAAGAGCACTGCTAGCAGGTCAAGGGAGGTCATTCTCCCCCTTCTAGTCAGCCCTGGTGAGGCCACATCTGGAGTATTGTGTCCAGTTCTGGGCTCTGTGATATAAAAGAGACATGGAGCTACTAGAGCAAGCCCAGCAAAGGGCTACTAAGATGATGAGTGGCCTGGAGCATCTCTCATATGAGGAAAGGCTGAGAGAGTTAGGACTCTTCAGCCTGGAGAAGAGGACTGAGGGGGGGGATCTTATCAACATGCATAAGTATCAGAAGGGAAGGTATAAAGAGGAGGCAGCCAGACTCTTTTCAGTGGTGTCCAGTGACAGGACAAGAGGCAACAGGCACAAACAGAAACACAGGAAGTTCCATCTGAACATTTTTTATATATATATATATATGTATATGTATGTATGTATGTATATACACACATACACTTTTCTTGTGAGGGTGACTGAGCACTGGAACAGGTTGCCTAGGGAGGTTATGGAGTCTCCATCCTCCGAGATATTCAAAAGCCATCTGGACAGGGTGCTGGGCAACCTGCTGTAGGTGACCCTGCTTGAGCAGAAGGGTTAGAGTAGATGATTTCCAGAGGTCCCTTCCAACCTCAACTGTTCTGTGATCCTGTGAAATACAAATCAATCATATTATGGATAGGTGTAGGAGTGTGTGTTCTTAGAAATACTTACCATGGAGAGTCTTAAACTAAACATTTCACTACACAGGCAGAGGTCATCAGGATTCCTCCATACTATAGCATACTGCAGAGCAGCAGCTTGAATTCCCTCAAGTAGCTGACAGCACAGTACCATGTATTGAATTCTCAAGAGCCATAAGCCTTGTTTAAATGTCTGGAACATATGTTACAGCTTAAGAAAATATACCAAGTTTATCAGAAAAATATCAGTGTATTAATGTTAAGTCTGTATACATACCTGCCAATGTCTTAGAAGACTCAAAATCCAAGCTTAGCAAACTTTAGCAGAACTCCTACAAAATTCTTTACTGCTGCAAGAATGCAGTAGTATTGGGGTAACTGGTAAATTAGTGAATCCTGTGGCTCAGTATGAAAGTGCAGTGAAGGTATCTGTTTTGTCATCAGTTACCTGTTATCTGTAAGGCTTAAGGAGAATTGGAGTGGAGGAGTTAAAAGGTTTAATCCAACTGTGTGGCTTTGATCTGCTGAAAAGAGACATTTTAGAGCTGAATCTGAAAAGAATGAGGGTTTCACCCTGCTTTCCTCTGTTCACCCTTGTTCTGTTGTCTAACAAAACCTCCATGTGCTAGCATTGTGATGGATTTGATTAAAAAGCCTTTCCTGTAATAAAGATTTCTAATGTATTATCTTGGATGGAAACCTGCTATATAAAACATTATATAACAAAGCTTGACATCTTCAGTCCTCTAAGATTGATTTCTTAATATGATTATGTAGTTGCAGAACAAGGAAGATGACAGATAAAAAGAACTAGCTGTATATTTTAGCTAGATTGTTTCCCACCATGCCCCTCCCTTTGGCTGCACTAGATTCTGAAGTTTTTGCTATGTGAAGTCACCAAAAGATGGTCAATCAAATCTTAAACAAAACACACACACACTTCTTTGGTCCTGTGTTCAACAATGAATTTCAACTTTTTTTACTAAAAAAACAAGCACCTTTCAGGGAAGCCAAGCACAGACTTGCAGGTGATCTAGGAACACCTCATATCCTTACACTACACTTAAACTTGAAAGATTCCTCTTGCTTTGTGTATTTGAAATCCCATTTTTTTCCCTAATGGAAGGATTATCACATGCTAGTGAAATATTGCTTCTAGAGGAAAAGTGGTAATTAGAAGGCTATGTAGCTTGCTAAATGTTCTGACCCTTAAAATAATAAAAATATGTTTAAATAAATGTAGAGAAAGAGCAAGTGTCCTAGCTGCTACTCAAAGGCTCTAAATTGCTGCAACTATCAACATTAATTCCCTGAAAAATGGAACCAGAAGGATTTCTTGACATTTAAAATGACTTGATAGCCTAGACAGCTTAGTTGTCAAGATGCAAGGCTGATAGTTTTCCAAGTAGCAAGACACATGGTCAGAAGAGTTTTATTTCATAGACGTATACCTTGCTCCTATAACAGTATGACTTCTCTAGAACAGCAGAGTAATAGAGGAGAAAAATTAAAACAACTGTGGCTTCTGCAGATGGAGGAAGAGGGAAATTTGAATCTACAAGTTCCGAAACAAGGCAGGCCACCAGGGAGAAATGGGATCAGACAACAGCAATAGAACAGTCACAGAATAGTTGGGTTTGGAAGGCATCTCTGGAGATCATTTGGTCCAACCTCCTGCTCAGGCAGGATCAGCAAAAGCAGGTTGCCCAGGACCATATCCAATGAAAAAATTGAGCACAGTTGTTTGAGCTGTTGAATTTATAAGTTCTGTGTGGAAGCAAACCTTCAGTTTTCTGTGGAAGTATGACACCCTACAAGGGAGAATAAGCTAGTTTTTAGCTGGTTTTGAAGATACAGTCCAGCAGCCAAAAAATACCTATCACAACTGGCATAACTAGCTGGCCATATAATCCATATATTTCTACTCCCTGGCGGACATCATTGCTAGTTTTGAACTTCCTCTGACTGCTGCAGTGCTGTTCCTGCTTCTCTTCCCTCCTGAACTGTTATCAACCCATATCATTACTGCTTAGTAACATACCCCTTTGTACATGCTGACCTTCCAGAGCTGTCCTTGGGCCTGCATTAATCATTCCCATTTCACATCTCTCCTCTCTGCCAAGTTATCAGACTAATACTATTGTTATAATTAGTAAGGTATCTGCCTAGACACATGACTATACAGTGACAAATTCAGATTTATATTTCAGTATTTTCTTGTACTTATTTAGCTCTGTACCAATGCCTCTCAGAACTTTTTACAAAAACTAAATTAAAATAATAAAGAGGTGAAGAGTTAAGAAAGGATCATTATTAGATTTAAACCTGGAGAGAAGCTACGGGAAGGAGGAGCAGCAAAGAGAGAGTTTGAAGTGTCACAAAATTATTTCAATGAATGAATAAGGACAATAAGAAGCTGCTCTTAAAATAGTACAGAAGCGCCTGGAAACCTTTCAGCAATCTTTGAGCTGCAAGAAGTGGTACAGATCAGAGAATGCTAGCTGAGACAGTCCTACAGGATAAGCTCAAAAGCAGGAATATGAAGTACGAAAAATGGACTTAGAAATCTTGGGTCTGTTATCATTTTACCAGCTAAATTGTTTAGCCTGTTTATATTTAGTGGGGATGGCAAACAAGTGCAGAAAAGAAAAAGGAGACCTGATTCAGTATCCCAGAATGACCCCCTCTATATTTCTGCTGCCTCTAATCAAAGATATATACCCAAATAATTATCTCAGCATCCCACCTACATCCCATATATTGCAAGTTATGGTATTTGAAGAGTTGTATAAAAACTTTATTGCTTGATTAAAACAAATTGCAATCCTATCAAGCGTAACACCAAAGTTATAGGCTTTTGGAGAAAAGAATAAATAAGATAAAGAGGAAAAGAAAAATCTGTTGATTGAAATTCCTCAATAATAGCTCAAACTTTCCTACAGAAAGGAGTTAGTGCAGAAAAATCACTGTAAAAATCATTCAGCCTTGCACAGTAAGGGGAAGGTCATGTAGCGTACCACAAGCTGTCAAAAGGACAGCAGGGAGCAAGATGCAATCATCTTCCTTCCCTGGAACCTCTAGTGGAGACTGAATGGAATAGGACGATTAAGCTACAAAACTTTGCTTGGATTGTGATACTTCACATGGGTAAAACATCTCTCAAGGCACTTTTACACACTTGTTTACTGACAGATAGAAAGGTATAGGGAAATTAAGTAACACTGTTTTAGAGTGGTTCTACTGGGGGGAATCTAACTTGAGATTGGTCTTGATTCTTTAGAAGATCACAGGTTTCTTTAATGCCTCTCTCTCCAGAGAATAGGTGTGGTGTTTTGTACTATAAAAAGACATTAAGCTCAAGTTTTATCAAAAAGGAGTTCCCAAGTACCAGCACTGGGTGTTCCCCCTCCCCCCCCCGCCACACACACACACACAATTGCATACTGTTCTGAGTAAAAAAGTCTACCGAAGAAAGCTATTCTAACTGCAAGTCCAACTTGGTAAGTCTTCAAGGCAATTTAAGGTATGATGTGAATACACCAGCTCAGGTCAGAAAACTCCTTTCTATATTAGTGTCTACTGTATGAAGAAGGAATATACTTTGTAATTTCAGTAAGAAGAGCATTTCTAAGTAAGCAGTGTAAAAAAAAAAAATCCTAAATGTCTGTGTTAGCCAAAATGTTACAGAGCCAATTAAAAAGACATTTGTTAAAGAGAACAGCAATGCCAATCATTTCTGAGTAACCTTCTAAAGTACTTGTATTTGTAGTTATGAAACAATGAAATAAATGAAACCTAGAGCCATCCAAAAGTTGCCTGAATTCAATGTGTGTCATGTCATGCAAGCTACTCCAAAGTATAGCTATGCAAAAGCTTTGTAGAGCTCACATGATGCCATTATACCATATGGTGACATTACGCACTAAAGTTATGTATGTAATATTAAAAAGAAGAAACTTGTATTTTAAAGATTAATAAAAATAGGAACATCTGTTATGAACCATAGGGCTATAAGACCTTCATAAAGAGTCTCATATCCATCTGAATACAGGAAGTTAATGTGACTTATTTTATTCCCTCTACAGTTTAGTCACAAAGGAACTAGTTGCAGTGGGCAACAAATATTTAACATGCTGCTTTATCAGAAACTCATCATGGGAAATAACTTGAAGTAATTTATTTAATAAGATTGCCATGATAGCCAATAACATTTCAACAGGAAGGCTGCTCTTTGGACTAATTAAAACTAAAGCTTTATAGACCTTTGCATTCTTCCCCCCTCCGTTTTGATGTGCCTTCAAAGTACAAGACGAAGAATCTTTCTGAGGTTGTTTACTAAAGGTAATTTGATAGAGTTTCAGCTCTCCTAATGAGCTCATGTGTCTTGCATATTAAATAATATGACAGAATTACTCTGGGAATTCAGAACCCTTGGTTATTCGTAGTCCTTGGTTATTACATCACATAAAGGAACTGATCTTGTAAAGATCCCAACACTCCATCTGTGCATTATCACTTGGCATGTATATACTCCTATTAATTACTTTAAAAACCATGTCTGAACACACTGGATATGGCACCAAATTTTAGTTTTATATATTTAAGATGTGTTCTACTCAATATTATTTATATATTACTTATTTATAAATGTAAGATGTGTTCTGCATAATAACTATTTTAGTTCAAGCATAGTACAGAATATTTGTCTTAAGATTCAAGTATGGACTTTTTTTTGCTTCTACTTGTTTTATGAGATTTCAAAGAAATTTAACAATCAGTGACATGTTTACAGAAAAATAATTTCAGAACTATTCTCGAGAACAGCTCTTTTCCTGCTACAGGCATCAAAAATTCTCAGACCAAAAGAGAGTAGTCTAAAATGTACTTATGGTAGGTTTCCCTGACTTGAGTGAACATAAAATGCACTCTAAGCTTAAAGGTTATATGTTCACTTAATTCATTACACTCTGATTCTATTATCACAAGTGCATGTTAGAATACATACATTAAACTGGTAAAGATGGAGGCTTAAAATCCTGAAGAAAATAAAACATAGATTGAAAAGATTATGCCATCATTGAAGATGAAGTAAACATCTCATGAACAATTCAGTTCCATCTACCATGATTGGCAATGCTCTTAAATAATGAAAAAAACTTAAACTGCCATTTAGAAAGAGCTACCTACTTGAATATTTTCTGCCACAGAAATGAACAGAAGAGTATTTCTGAAGTTCTCTTTTCCGATTGCCTAAAAAGAAGGAAGAAATAATACAAATAGTACAAGGTTTACATTATGTATTATTTTTCTTATATATTCTGTATATATTCCACAGCCAGGTAACTTTTGGTGGTCTTCACTAATTTTATTAAATTGAGGTATCCTCAAAAACAAAGAGCTAGAAGGTAGGGAACAATAGTCAATGCCTCAAACAAATAAGCAACTGCTTGACCTGAGAAGCTTAAGACAAAAAAAAGCCAGTTTGAAAACCTCTTCTTTCCTATCTAGTTTTAGCCCTGAAGCAGTCTACTGAGATCACAGTGCCAGCATTTTAGGAACTATAT
Organism: Dromaius novaehollandiae; assembly: GCF_036370855.1. NCBI lineage: Eukaryota > Metazoa > Chordata > Aves > Casuariiformes > Dromaiidae > Dromaius > Dromaius novaehollandiae. The sequence continues at coordinate 106,058,814 of NC_088098.1, read as the reverse complement.
GTATTTATATTAGAAATAGCCCCAACTCAGAGACTTTATATCCACCTGGCTTTTCTGTAGACAAACGGCCAATCAGGAAGTATCACAAACTCAGAGTTAACTGGGTAGCTAAATATGTCACAAATTCTTATTTTTCCTGCTTTTCAAGTAAAATGAAATGAAAGAAAATGGAAAGAAAGTAGCTCCCCTCCAAAATGAAAGATCTCCCATCTGCTTCCCCCACCTCCTAACGTACCTTTTGAACAAAGTTTGAGTTGTACTATACCTCTTCAGATTGAAAAAGTATTTTCTTCTTCATAACACGTTAGGCACCTGAAGTACTTAAGCTTTTTTCCTAGTCAACTATTACAATCAGACTGCTAGACTTTTCCAGAAGCCTACCACTTCCAACTTCTCCCAATATATTGCTTTCACCTTCCATACTCTTTTTTCAAACACAGGAAAGGAAAGGAGGAAGAGCAAATGAATTTAGTCCCCCCACACTCCCCAAAAATAGGTTTCATAAGATAAGCAGTTCAGAACACAAAACTTACTTTCACTGGATCAAAATTCTGACTTGTCTTAGGTGAAAGAATTTTGACCTGCTCCACTATGTCTAAATACTTTCTACCTCCCCAAAACCAATTCCTTTAGTCAATGCATGACATATTCTTTTCAAAAAATTACTAGATTATATATTATAGATCCACTTATATATATTTGCAAACCAGAATAAGTATTACACAGACTAGTTAATTGTCTCATTTTTATTTTTGCACTTTACATGGTCCAGTTCAAGGGGCTGGTATTCAAGCAAAATAATGGATTTGTGAAAGCAATAGGAAGAGCAGTTTCCCAGGATTATCATGTTTTTTTGATTTCTCAGAAACTGTACTTCAGAACTGCTTCATATGCCTCTGTTGGCTTGCTTAAACAGTAACGCATTGGAAAGTAGTTAGCTACAAAAAGCCCTGGTTCCAAGCAGGGCATGATTTTTATGCAACTCTGAAGTCACTATTGCTTCAGTTCTTTACGGCTGTCATGGCCATATTCTGCTACTTTAATGTACTGAATACTACATATTTTCTGCCACAATACCTTGGGCGACCATCTCCTATGCCTGCCTTTGTACATCACTGAATCCACTAGGATAATTAAATCAAGTGTTGGGCCCTAAATTAATCATTCTCCTGAGCAGAAAGTTTAACATTATCCATTAATGGCAGCATTTAATGCTCCTGCAAAATCCTAGCAAAAAAACCTTAACTTGTTTTACTCTTTCCTGCCACATGCAATTGCATTCTAATCCATATACAGAATCTTACATTTCATATAAAAGTAGTGTATATTTTGGTCATTGCATGTTGTGCAACTACACAGGTGAGACTGATGTATTCAGCCCATAACAATCACTGTGTTAACAGTCATGGTATCCTTCAGAGACTACGACTGAAGCATGGTTGAAGAAATGGACTGACTACTCTTTTTCTAAACTAACTTATCCCAGAACTTTTTTGTAGCCTGATTAACCCATGTCTTGAAATTGATGTGATTAGAGGGGATGAGCGAAAGCATTTGCTTTGTCATTCATAGAAAATGTTCTGTTATAAAAGTTGTATGAAGGAAGAAGGCAAGACTATTGAACAAAGAAACAAAATTACACTAGGGAAAATTCATAAATGCTTATTCTTGATTCCTTAAAAGCACATTCAGTTCATTTACTACATGCATACTTGCAAACATGGCAATGAAAGAAAATCAACACTTTTACTGGAAGCTTCACTCTCATTCTGTCAGAAGGTACTTAGCAGGCAGCTTACTAATCTGCTTTCTGGAAACAAATACATAACGCAGGGAAATTTTCCAGGAAACAAACAAACAAAAAAAACCTTGTTGTGATTAGTAATAACTCTTCAAGTTCAGGAGTAATTCTGTGTCACCTAGGACATGAAATCTCTGATTTTACACATTGTTTGCATGAACTACCCTGGGATACCAAATCATAAAGCAGAGTGTGACTTGTAAATACTTATCAGAAATTCACAACACTTACACAACACCAACCCATCCTCCAACGCATGCTAAGCTGAAATCACTTAGCTGTAATCTATGCATCATGTGAGCAATAAAGAAAAATGCATTTCAAAAAGAGTATTAGAAAACTCCTACATCATCCATACCAGAAAACCCACATTCTTCTTTAGAGAAATGCTCTCTATTGATCTGCTGGCCAAGAGCCATCTGTTTAGTCCCCTCTGCCTCTCCCCTCTTTTTCTTTTTTTAAAGTAAGAACTCTTTTCAACCAAATGTCTTTGAGGCTACCTCTTTGTAACCAGAGCAAGCTGAAAGTAGTAGAAACGTGCCAGATATTGCACAACTAACAGTTAGCAAGAGGCATTCACAAAGGACCAAAGCCAGTGCTTGGATAACATTCAGTTGACTCCATTAGGATCACAATAAAAGTTCAGGATCTGGCACAAGCGGACACATGGCCCATCTGTATGTAGCAGCTAACTCTCATCATTCTGTTTCAGAAAACTTTATTGCCTCAAGCATTACTATCTGCTCAGCTTCAACCAAAAAGTCTAGTGATTTCTCCTATTTCTTTCTTCTATAGTAGAAATGAGCAACTTGTGTCTCCTTGACTGATACTGAAGGTCATATACATCAAGAAGGGAAATAAGTCAAGGAAACTTGACTCTTCAGATTTTAAATTCTCTCCCACTCATCTAGAGTGTGAGCTAAAGAAGTTTTGTTTGTTCATAATATAAGGGGCAGGGGTATGAGAGTTATTTCCTCCTTTTTCAGGAAAAGCTAACCTGTCTACTCTTCTAGCACTGAGGGTGCATCTATGCCATTTTCAGTTTTACTGAGCTTCAGTAGGACTGCCTGTACTAGACAGATAAATAATTGACAAAGTTATTTAGAAAGCTGTGACTGAATTTTTAGAACCTTCTGTGGCTACTACAGAAGGGACTTGGAATAGCATTTCTTAGTAATGGCCTGTCCTTCAAGTTATATGGGCTGTTAACTTGCCTGAATGCTTCCAGTTCAATCCAAAGACTAAAGCCACAGGAAAAAACAGCAAAAAAAATGGATTTTGCAAGATAAATCAGAAATATACTGACCTGGGTTTGTCAGATTTTTCCTTCCTGTTAGCTCAAGTCACTAACCATGAGAAGTGTTGCTATACTGATATATGTATATATGTATATTAATGTGTTCATCAACATTCTAGCAAATAAAATTTAAAGTCACTGACATTCTACAAAACAAAGATTGTACTGAATATTGCAAAAAGGAAGTTTAAGGGGCATGCATTTCAAATGGCAAGTTGTCCATATTCTCATGGAAGACCTCATTTTAGAAGATAGTGTAGCCAGTCAGGAGACAGGTGCTATATGCTGATTGACAGTAAGTTGCTCAAAGCAAGTTACAAGGATTGGATCAAGAATCACTCACAGCAACTCAGAAGCTGAAGTATATTCAGAATGATGTGACAAATGTTTTTATGAACACACACATTCATTTAAAAAAGTTTTAAAATTATTCCCAAGGCTAGGGAGAAACTGTTCCAGTGAATTACTTCTCAGCTCTATTGGGAAATTATCATTTTTGCTAATATAATAAACTTAGTTCTAATGTGTGTATTTGAAAGACTATTGTGCCATTGTAGCATTAAAGCAGTTAATAGTCAGAGTCAGCAAGTTCTGGATGAATATGACAAGTTAATGTGCTTTCCAAAAGGGGGACTATATAGTTGAGTTTCTCCATCATAAATAACGGGCATTGCATAAGCTGTAGTTTGTATAATACACTTCATAAATGCTGTCATACAGAAGTCTATCAGAGCAAGAAAAGCAAACAGGTCTTCCCCAAAAGTCAAGACTACACTGCTTTTGCAGGCTTCTGAGAAGTTCCAAGGAAAACAAGAAGTGAACATAATAAGCATTCCCTTACTTCTTATAAATTCTACAGAAATAAAGACAGAAAAAGAAAATTCTCTTCTTCACCTATGCCCTTCCATATCTCCAGCCCTAAGCATCTCCATCATCCAAGTTGTCAGCACTCCGTAACCTTTGTTACCAGTTGTTTCCACCTTTTCTACCTGTAGTTGTAATTTCTGACTTTCCTCAATTAGCACATTCCAACTCCTTTTACCAGCACAGCAGCCATCCAAGAAAGAAGGTTTCACTTGAAGATGCCTTTGAGCTGTACCTCAATATTAGAAAAAGAGAAATTCCTTCGAGTGCTGTACCATACCAAAAATTATAGGTTTCTGATCTGGAGTATACATTGAATTTTGGTGTCTCACTGAAAAACACTGAGTTTATTATATCATGATACCAAATTATTGAGCTGAGTGACTTGTATTTATAGACTTCAAATATTTTTAAAGCTATTTAGATAACATTAAGATAGATATCCTTCAGATTTTTTGCTCATTTTTTAAAAATTTTTCAGTTCATGGACTGAAGGCTTCAGTTTAGGTCTACCTAAATGTAGGTCTAACTTTCAATACCTAAAACCAGAGTTTTAGTAGAATTTAGGCCAAAAATCAAGTTGTAATAAAGAAATCAAAATCCTCATTTAGGTGTCTATCTAGAAAGGTCCCTACATTTGTGTTGTACTCTGAAATTTGATATTCTCCAAGTGCCTAGAAATCTGTTCCTGCTCACAGCTAGGAGTCTCTCAGCACTGTATAGGCATATCTGCACTGTCAGATAATTAAGATCCTCACTGCACTCCTTGGTTCTGGTTCCCTGATCACTCAGAATGAATGAACATTAGTCATCATTTTAGTAATATTTGAGATGAGGTTCTCAGAATAACATGATCAAGTGACCGCTCCATGAACTTGATATATACAATCCACCAGATTGACTTGCTCTGCCCTACATGGTCCTCCAGTATTCTCCCAGCAGGTTTTGCAGCCTCAGACATTCCCATATGAATCATATTACGCTGCAAGTGAGAAAGCAATATATACTGTCTTCAGTATGCTGCAGATGTGCAACCCCACTTTGCTAGATCACACTGGTGGGCTGTACACTGTCCTCACATTATTTTTAGTTCACAGTGCCTAATATTAACAAAGACAAAAAACTTACTCACAATAGAAATGTTCTAGGCTGACCAGGTATCACCTGAGGCCTAGAGGAGACCCAGAATCAGGTGCTAATTTAGTATTAATATAGACAGAAGCTAACCCTGGATAGTGCTGAGAAACCCATTTGCCCAAGAGCCAAGGATTAAATCCTGGAGCAGATGCATTTAGCCACACAAATATAGCCTAGTGTCTGTCTCACATCCCAAGCTGGAAAAAAATTCCAAAGAGAAAGAGTTGTCTTTTTTCTCTGGAAAGACTGAATTCACTAACCTTGCTAAGAACCTTCTAATCATTACCAGCCCTGGATAAGTTACAAAATAGTCATATTTTTTCTATTTTTTAGACTGATGATGGCATTAAGTTATATATTTATTTCATAGTTAGTAAATACTGCAAGGAAGAATGGTGTGTTAATTCAGCTTTCCCCTCAGCCTGAAAATATTCCCACACCTCTCAGCTGTTAGTAAGGGGGAGGGGGGGCGGGGAGGGGACCAAAAAACAGGCATGCATGTGCACATACACAGGCAATCCTTGCTCATAATAGTTTAAAATCATTAGTCTTCAAAAAAGATTTAGGCTTTTCATTTCAAGTACATAAAGGCATATTCCTAAAGTCCTAAATCAGCTATCTTAGCCCAGAGAAGGGCAAGATACTCCTGTTACATGCTCAGCAGTTCTCCAGAACACAGATAAGTGCACCTCTGCTAACTGTGGTGGTTGTCTGCATTCCACTTTCAAGCTCCTTATTCATCTGTGGACTATGTATGAACAGTATAGAGTATGCATATGTCACAGATGGTTCTATATTTCACTCAGAGCCAGGCACCTACAGCTTAGGCAGTGCCCCATCTACAAAACTTAGTGGGCAGTCCCATTAAAGAAAGATGCTAGCATTCCTGGAAGTAAAATCCTAGTTCATAAAAATGTTCTGAAAATGAAAAATAAGCTATTAGACCACCTGAACACTTTGAAAGCATGAGACGCTGCTAATAAGTTTCATCCCTAGTTATCATCCCTGGTTTTATTATCAGCCTTCTTTCTGTAAAATTCTATATATTCTGTATTTCAGAGACAAATAAAGTTATATCTAAACACAGTTAACAATTGGTACTCCTATAAAGTAATGCAGCATTTATATATTTACTTAGAAAGCTTAATGTACATTCCTATGCTAGACACAGTAGAAATAAAATTTGTTGTAGGTACTAGGAAAAATTTGACCACAATAATCAGCATATCTATACAAGATAGCAGGCCTCATGATACTAAGGATGATTTAAGAACAAACTGAGCAGACTGTTTCTTATTTCCATGTAGTCCCAGGTTTTGAAAAATATTTTTGTATGTTTCACCTTGCATTTTTATCTTAAACTATTGATTCCTAGAATGCACTCCAATCCACTTTTACAGTGACCTCTTCGTATATATGCTTTATCTTCCGACTACGTGTAGGGTACATATCTTTTATTCTGAATAGTTGGAGATATATTAAAGGAAAGCATTTGTATGTTTTTTGTGAACTCATTTGGGTTTCTACCCTGTCTTTTTATTGTTTTCAATTTCTGGCTTTCCGGTTAATTTCAGAAAGGATAACGGATTTTTCAGTTTTTACTACTGAAGCAAATGTGAGAGAAAAATATGTGGAACATCTTGTTAAAATTCCTTAACAGGAAGAAGCCTGATAACTTGGTAAAACTCCAAGGAACAAGATGGTTGAGCAGGAGCATGCAATGGAGCTTATTCAAGATAAATCTTGAATAGCCAGTTGCTGTGCTTTTGCAGTGAAGGGGGGGAAAAAAAGCAGGGAGCACTGCAGAAGGGGCTCAGGTGCTAAGGAACTGGCCATCAGTAGAAGGACGAGACAAGGCAGTTGTCTAGCTGAAGAGCTGGAGATCCTCAGTATTGAAGAGCAGGAGGAAATTGCTGCCCCCTTAAGTATCAACAGCAGTAACATTCTTTTGCTTTACTCTATGCATATAATTGACACATAAGTGACTGCAATGGACAGATGCAGGCTCTTTAGGAAGGATAGGCCAGGAAGGTGAGGAGGAGGAGCTGCCCTTTGTGCAAAAGGGCAGCTGGAACACATGTAGCTCTGCCTAGGGGTAAACAGCCTAGGGGTAAACAGCCTAGGGGCTGCCTGAGAGCTTGTGGGTAAAGACTAAGGGGCAGACTAGCACAGGTCATACCGTTGTGGGTGTTTGCTACAGGCCATCTGACCAGGAAGCAGGTAAGGACTTCTATAGACAGCTGGAAGTAGGCTTACATTTGCAGGGCCTGGTCCCAATGAGGGACTTCAACCACCCCGATATCTGCTAGAGGGACAATGGAGCAAGGCGTAAGCAATCCAGGAGGTTCCTGGAGAGCACTGATGACAACTTTCTGACACAGGTGATAGAGGAGACAGTGAGAAGAAATGCTCTGCTGGACCTCATACTTACAAATGAAGAAGGGCTGGTTGGAGATGTGAAGGCTGGGGGCAACCTTGGCTGCAGTGACCATGAGATGGTGGAGTTCAGAATCCTGAGACAGGAACAAGATGAAAAACAGGATCACAACCCTGGATTTCAGGAGAAAGACTTTAGCCTCTTCAGGGACATGCTTGGAAGAATCCCATGGGACAGGACCCTAGAAGGAAGAGGTATCCAAGAAAGGTCATTGCTATTCAATGATGACCTCATCTAAGCTAAAGAACAGTTCATCCCAATGAGCAAGAAGTCAAGCAAAGGAGGCAGGAGACCTGCACAGATGAACGAGGAGCTCCTGGCAAAACTCAAACAGAAGAACAAAGTATACAGAAGATGGAAGCAGGAACAGGTAACCTGGGAGTAATACAGGAACACCGTTTGAGGATGCAGGGACAGAACTAGGAAGGCCAAGGTCCATCTGCGGTTTATTCTGGCAAGGGATGTCAAGGACAACAAGGACAACAAAAGGACAACCTCAGAGGGTTGTGATCAGCAGCATAAAGTTCAGTTGGAAGCCTATAGCTAGCAGTGTCCCCCAGGGGTCAATACTGAGGCAAATCCTGTTCTACTTGTTCATCAGTGATCTGGATGAAGGGACAGAGTGCACTCTCAGCAAGTTTGCTGATGATACAAAACTGGCAGGAGTACCCGATACCCCAGAGGGCTGTGCTGCCATTCAGAGGGACTCAGACAGGCTGCAGAGATGGGCAGAGGGAACCTCACTGAGTCCTGTACTCGGGGAAGAATAACCCCATGTACCAGTAAAGGTTGGGGATTGACCTGCTGGAAAGCAGCTCTGCAGAGACTGACCTGGGAGTCCTGGTGGACAACAGATTGACCATGAGACAGCAAGGTGCTCTTGTGGTCAAAACGGCGAATGGTATTCTGGCCTGCGTTAGGAAGAGCACAGCCAGCAGGAAAAGGGAAGTGATCCTGCCCCTCTAGTCAGCCCTGGTGAGGCTGCATCTGGAGTACTGTGTCCAGTTCTGGGCTTCTCAGTATAAGAGAAACATGGAGCTACTGGAGCCAGTCCAGCAAAGTGCTACTAAGATGATGAGTGGCCTGGAGCATCTCTCATATGAGGAAAGGCTGAGAGCAGGGAAGACTGAGAGGGGATCTTACCAATGCATATAAGCCTCTGAAGAGAGGGTGTAAAGAGGAGGCAGCCAGACTCTTTTCAGTGGTTTCCAGCAATAGGACAAGAGGCAACAGGCACAAACAGAAACACAGGAAGTTCCATCTGAACATATATTAAAAAAAAAAAACAAAAAAAACAAAAAAACACCTTTTTTCTTGTGAGGGTGACTGAGCACTGGAACAGGTTGCCTAGAGGTTGTGGACTCTCCATCCTTTGAGATACTCAAAAGCCATCTGGACAGGGTGCTGGGCAACCTGCTGTAGGTGACCCCGCTTGAGCAGAAGGGTTAGACTAGATGATTTCCAGAGGTCCCTTCCAACCTCAACTGTTCTGTGATCCTGCAACATTTAAATAAATTCATATTTGATAAAGAAGGGTCAACAAAAACTGGAAATGTCTGTAATAGTTTTCCTTCACACTTCTTTGACTTTGTAGAGGGCCATATGTTTCTTCTGTAGGGAAAACTTACAATGATGCTGAATGATGTTTTAGCTTAAAGGTATCTTCAGTTGTTATAGCACTAATTTCACATTTGGAAATAAGAAATGACCACCAACAAAAAAGACTACAGACTACCCTTTTAGACCCTGACTCAACAAACACAGAAAGATCAAATACAGAAGACTGAAGAGTGATTTTTATAGACATTGAATGAACTAGGGTTTTTTAAGATAAAAGCCTGTATTAAAATGAGCAACATACTATATCAGGACTATATTCATAAGACAGTATCACTTCACCAGGAAGGGAAAGGGAAGAAGAAATCAGTTCTAGTAAGAGCTGTTATCTTAAGTTCCTAGTTTTAGCTTATGTTTAATGCTCAGTCTATGTGTTTGGATTGTTGATTTCCATTATGAATTTGCTAAGTATGGATGCTAAGTTGTTCAACTTTTACTGTCACTTTGAACTATGCTAATAAGCAACTGAATCCAGTGAAGTTGTTAAAAGAAAAAAAGTCTTTAAGGCATGTATTTCTGTTTAGTGAACTAAACAGAAGTGAAGCATATACAAAAATTAAAGTCTGTTCATAAGGATACTACAAATAAAAATTCAATATACTGAAAAAAACAGACAGAAGAGCACAATGGATTTGAATATAACATAAGTAGGGTTTCACTCTCTACCCTCCCAATTTCTAAATAACAAGTAAATCTCAGATGCACTTCAAGACCATATCTTTCATTTGTATTATCATGTTACATTAACAGAATACTTAGAGCTATTTTTATATATCATCATGTGATCAAACAAATCATAACACATTTACAAATTACCAACAGAAGAACAAAGAAAGCTTGGCAATAAAATGCCAAACCCAATTAGAAAGCATACATCTTTCAGAGAAGAACTTGGAAGAAAAAGAAAAAAACCTTCACCAGAAATCCTGGAAATCAACTGCTCAGTAATAATTCCAAGTGGTGACATCTTTTGTGGCAATTTACTGTGGTACTAATTTATATGAAATTAATTTAAAAAATAATTTTAAAAAGTCAAATTAGAAATCCATGTACAGCAAATCTGTTAGAGACAGAAATTTAATGTGTTATAAGTAGCCATAGCTTTAAGCTCTTCTGACCCCTTTTGATTTGAAGTTTTTTACTGCCATCTATTATATCATCTGGGTTGGAACACGTTCTTGTGTAGGCAGTGGGCAGAATGCTCATGTAATTCATGATTATGTAGAAGGAGGTTGTAATTGCTGACTTTTAAAAATAGCACCAGCTAATTCCCGCATGACATCTTTAAGCCAGTGGAAGCTGCTGAAGGAGATGTCTTCATAGTTAGGGTAATTAGGAAGCTTGGGGATATGAATGCCTCTAGAGGGTTATCTTCATTTTATATTGTGCTATTTATACTGCAAGTTTTAATGCAACTAATAATTCTTTTTATGCATCATGATGTATCCGCTATTAAAGGGTTGCTACAAGAAAGAGAAAGGAAGAAAAAAGTGTACTGGAAAGCATGGACCCCCTGTAGCTAGTGAGACTAAATCTTCCACTGTTATGACCCAGGCAGAGAGTTTCAGTGAGTTACATCTGGAACTCCCAACTTGGCATCACACCAAGATAATAAACAAACTAGTTAATAAAATACTACACTATTCTTTTCAACAATATCTGCAAGCCAGATAATAGAAGTTCTTCACAGTGAGGAAAGGAAAGCAGTCATCGGTGAAATTATAATAGCAGGGAAATGAAAAAAGTCCCCTGTCTTCAGAATTATGAAAGTAATACCCTGGACCTTTTAAGAGATGTTTTCTACCATGACTGCTCTTTAGTCATGGCACTAATTCCATAGTATTGTGATCCTTCATTTATATTTCTTTGTAGAGTAACCAGTAGTGACCAAATCAAAGTGAGTTAACACAAACGTGGGCTTTTTTGAGGTAATATAGGTTGATATAATCCTAATTTTGAACTAAGCCCATGCAAGACGTAAACTGTAATAGTAAAATATAGATGCACTGAGACCTAAGTTATTCAATATTTTTTCAAATAACTTACTTTCTACATGAAATACACTTCTAAAGAACAGTTTCATGATCTTTTATGAAGACAGGATAAGGGGTCATTTTAAGGTTTGGAGCAAAGTGATTTTCTCGGTCATCAAGTCCAGCCCATTGTTATAAAGGGCATCACATCACATCATAAAATCCCCTCAATAAAAGCACTGTGCTCCATCACAAAGTAACAAGGTGATTTTTTTTTTGGCCCTCTCTATTCCTATTTCAGAATCCAATAAACACAAATAAGATTTTGAAAGAGAAAGCTTAATTTTCCAGCTTAAATCTGTTTTTGGTGCCTAATTATTCCTACTTGTTCTAATGTCATTATCATTACATTCTATCCCTTGTGTTTACCTGGTTTTATGAAAACTTAATCTCAAAGTTAAGATGCACTATTACCAATACAGTCCCACAACAAAAAGTTACCATACTGGAGTATGGTAATTGTAACTCCGTAATTGGAGTTAGTTTCAGAAGAGGTCCCTCTCTGCACATTTGAGTACTCCCTGTGATGCAGACCAGAGTCTATTAGTATATTCACAAAGTACCACATCTTGGGCATCTGTCTATATAACCACCATTTTAGTTCATTATGGTGAATAGCTACATAGACACAGCACTGCCAACTTGAACAAAGGATCTTTTTTAATCCTACTTTTCTGTTTTCAAGAACATTTCCAGTCTTCAGGAACATAAGCAGACTCAACAGGCTTCACATTACTGCAAATATGTAAGTCCTGTGTAACTATGGTTTTATACCAATTAAGAATTGGGGAAATCTGAGCTGGGAAAACAGAGCTCACAGAGCTCTTTTCTGTGGGAAGTAAAAAAGTTTCCTTGGTTTGATTTGGGATTATAGAGACCAAGGTAACCATTCTAAATCAGGCCATGAAAGCATTCAGAAAGTGAACATATTTTTCTGGAAAATCATATACTACTTCTTAAAAATACTTCTTCCTTTTCTTAGGGGAATTAAAGGAGGTTCCATAGGAAGCTCCTAGGAAGTACAGGAATTTAGCCTTGTTGAATAACATCTTCCAGTAAGAATTTAAGACTGGTATGGCTGAGATCAGTCACTATACAGAGTTTCCACTAGCAGCCCTCCCACCCTCTTTTTGTATTGTATTCAGATTATCCTTAGAGTAATTCATATCCACAAGAACAGATTTAGTCTTAAGTCTTTTAGATATGATGGTTGTTTGTTGCTAAGAGGTTCAATGGATTCCCATACACCACTATCTCATATAGGGAAGAAGGGACAAACTCAAGAGGAAGGATACCAAAGAGAATATAGAATATATTATAACTATCTTAATTTTGTGTCAGTACATAAATGAAAAAAACTACATCCAATGAGTTAGCATGCAAGTCTCTGCCATTAACTACGGAAGCCAATGAAGAGTATAGTATCTCAGAATCTAATAGATATTAGAAACCAAGTAGTTCAGACATTCAGTGACAAATATAAGATCTTTCTTCCATCTATAGCCAAGAAATCCTGTGATCAAAGATTCAGCTTTGAGGTGTCAACACAGGATTTCTATTCCCAGAGAAAAAAAAAAGTGCCCAATGTTATTGTCTCAGAATATCACAGGATAAGGGGTGAGAAGAGAGAAGCCTACCTTTCGGTTGTACTGGACAGAATAGAAATGCTCTTTTCCTCCTCACTTTGCATTTGCTTTTGAAAGGAGGCTATTTAGGAGTTAGGTTTTGAAATTAAGGGGAGAATTCTGGGATGGCAATGGGCATCCATAGGGCCAATACCAGACTCTTTGGCTGATTTTTAAGACAAGCTCCTTAGAAGGTTTTCTGTGGTTTTTGTTTATGTTTGTTCTTGTTGGTTGTTTTTTTTTGGGGGGGGGGGGGGAAGGGGAAGGGGGAGAGGAGGGGGAGTGCTTAGTTATTTCCTAAGGTTGGTATCACAGTGATCATTCAGAGGACATGGTCCCCAAAAGTTTAAAATACCAGATACTTGAGCTATTTAAAGGTAGAGAAATAGCAAACTAAACTAGCTGAAAACATTAGTACTGCCACCTCAGATCGAGTAGGCAGAGAATAACAAGATTAGCAGTAAGTGCCACACCACCTTGCAAGTTCTCAGTCTGGTGTGCAGAGTCAGAAAGCACACACATGGAAGATGCAGATTCTGCCAGGAAAACAAAAACCCAGCAGTCTCCTATGCATAGGTAAACATGTCTGCACAGAGAAGGAGGCATAGGAATAAGGAAATACCATAAAACTGTGGATTATGTGACAATTTATGTGACCATAAAACCTGGTCATACCAAAAGCATGGTCTTAAGAGTTACATGAACCTTCTTAACAGCCTATCTTTGCAAAATTCCTTTTTATCCCCATGGCACAGACAGGATCCAACAGATGCTCGTAAACCAAATTATGGGCCTAAATCCCTTTAATTTCATGCCACCACTGTGTATGTGACCAAAAAAAATCAAGACAAGACTCTCAGCTGGTATGACACAGAGTTCCTCCATTGAAGTTGACAGAGCTTTCCAGTTTATGCCAGGCAAATGGTTGGCCTTTGCTACATATTAGCTTGCCATGGAAGTTAAAGTTACATACCTGCAGCATGTATCTCAAAGAAGATGACAAGAAAGAATACCAAGTACAGCAGCAACAGCTAGACAGCAGGCTATTAGCCTTTATTACTGCTTATGGCAGCTTCTAATCATGTTGATAGCCAGCACTCAAATGAAAGTAGTGTGTTCTGTTATTGTACTGGTTAAGTCACATATTGCATTTATTTTTTGCATTTGATCTGATACAGAGAACATTAACATATAAAATGACTTAAGATGAGAGCCTTTATTGCTGATTGTTAATAGAAAATTTAGATAGAAAGAGATACTACCATAGTGATGGAGAGAAGTACAGGAATTTCATAAAAATTTTCTAAAAGCACAAAAAAGTATGTATGCAAAAGAAACCCTAAGGCACACAGAATGAGAGTTTAGTGACACTGACCTTTTATGGACCTAAACAAACACAGAAAGTTATGGTTTGCCCAAAGAATGATGCTGACTTAAGCTTCAAGGTAAAATTTACTGTTTACATTTTTTAATTTACCATAATACAGCTGTCTAGAATTATGTCAGAAGTTAAGATGCAAATAGGCCTGGCCATCATGTCATGTCACTGCTGTCCCTGATATTACCACAGCATTATCAGGGTCTTCCTGCAAAGATGAGTGAAAAACAATGAGTCAAGGATATTCCTAAAAACCTCAGATTTTTTTACCACAGTCATCTTTACACTTTCAGACTATCAATACAAAACTCCCCCACACACACTGAAAGAGGAATAGAGTGATAACAGAACAAATCAGCCCTCAAAAGTGTTTCTAAAGCAGTTTACCTCATCCTTCTGTTAAAAAAGAAAGATATGCTCTTACATACATCTAGCATCAATCAACATCCAGGGTCATCTACTGCAATCTGATTATATTCTCTGTAATTAATAAATATGCCTTCAAGAATTAAAATTAACCAGCTATTTTTCATTATTACCTGCTTGTGTACACTGTCCACAGCCACAAGAAGAGCAGGTGACAGTCCTTTGTCACAGGAAAAAAATTCAGTAGCAAAATGAATAGTTAACAAGTTGAAACCAAGGTAAATAGCATCCACCACATAGCCCATCACCTCACCACAGAAGGCATATGCCCTGGACAGGCACCATTTGCCCTGGGTAAACCCATGCAGCCCCACCATACCTGAACAGGCCTGAGTCAGTAGCAGGTTCTGCAGGCAGACCCAGACAAGGCAAGGCAAGGTAACACATCAGGCCCAGAGACCTCCCAGGATGCCCACACAGGAGGTAGGGACAGACTGGAGACAAGCTACCTATAACATGACTACGGATGAGACTACCTACAACACATGCCTGCGGTCCATCCAGGAAAACCAATCAGTAAGCCAGGGTAGCCAGGAGCTGGGCTGGAGACAGGCAAACCTATAGCATAGCTCAGGACAGGAGTGTGCACCCAGCCTGAGTTTAAATGAAGCTCCTGGAGCAATGAGCAGAGGGTGTGGGTGTGTGTGTGGGGGTGATCTAAGGTGAGCCTCTTCAGGGCAATTAAGAGCTATTGCCCTCAGGGCCCTGAAACTTAGCCAACTGCCCAATTAAGCAGTGAGCCCATGTTTTCCTTAGGCTTTCCTTTGCTGCCTATGTACTTACATAAGCCCTATTGGTGCCCTTCACATCCCTCACTAGTTTCAACTCCATCTGAGCTTTAGTTCTCCTAACCTCATCCCTGCACACTCACGCAGTGTCCCTGTATTTCTCCTGTGTAACTTGTCACTTGTTTCAGCTTCTCTGCACCTCCTTTCTGTACTGGAGCTTGGTCAGAAATTGCCTGTTCATCCACACCAGCTCTCTGCCATGCCTGCACACTGGAATGGGCTGTCCTTGTGCTTTACGGAGGCTGTCAACCAGCTCTCTTGGGCCCTTTGGCCCTCCAGGACCCTGCCAGGTACGGCCCTCAACAAATTGAAACTTGCTTCCCTGAAGTCCAGGGCTGTGATTCTACTATTTGTCTTGCTCACTCTTCTCAGGAGTTTGAGCTTCACAGTCTCACAGTCCCTGTGGCCAAAGCTGCCTTTGACCTTCATCTCTGACCAGCTCTTCCTTTTTTGTGAGTAACACCTCCAGCAGGGTCTCTCTCCTACTTGGCTCATTGACCACCTGTGTCGGTAAATTGTCCTCAACACACTTCCAAAAATCTCCTGGATTGCTTGTGCATAGCCCTATTGACTTTCAGCAGATATCAGGGAGGTTAAGACCCCCATGAGTACCAGGTCTGTGATCTTAAGGCTTCATCCAGCTGTCTATAGAAAACTTCACCTGCTTCTTCTTCTTGATTAAGTGGTCTGTAGCAGACACCCACTACAACGTCACATGTTGTTCTGGCCCCTGATCCTTATCCTTAAGCTCTCTCTACTAGCTCATCACCCAGTCCCAGGCAGAGCTCCATGGAATTGGGACACTCCTTCCAATAGAGCACAACTCTGCCTCCTCACCATACCAGCCTATCTTAGCTGAAAAGCCTATACCCATCCACTGCAACACTTCAGTCCTGCAAGCTATCCCATCGCATTTTAGTAATCCCAATGAGATCATAATTCTGAAACTGTGCATGGGCTTCTAATTCCTCCTATTTGCTTTCTGTGCTGCATCTGTTTGAGCACAGGAATTTGGGATTAACCCCTGGTCATGTCGCTTTCCCCAAAGTAGTGAGAGGACCCCTCCTATCATGCTGTACCCCAGACACTTCCTTTCTGTCCCCTGTGCCTTCGCTTCTCTTCAGGTTATGATAATCCTCCCTCAACAAACCAGGTTAAAGCCCACCTCACAAGGTTAGCAAGCCTGTTTGTAAAGAGTCTCATGCCCCATTTTATCAGATGGATCCTGTCCCTTCCCAGCAGTCCTCAGTCCTCAAAGTGAATTTCCATGGTTGTACAGAAGCCAAAGCCCTGCCTGTGACACCAGCTCAACAGCCAGTTGCTGACCCACTGGATGTGTTCACTTCCACTTAAGCCTTTGCCACTTAATGGCAGGATTAAGGAGAGCAGCACCTGGGCCACCATGCCCTAGACCCTCATCCCCAAGAGCTATGCAGTCACTCTTGATCCACTCACAGTTCCCCCCCCCACACACAGAAGTATCACTGATGCCCACATGGATGAGCAGGAAGGATTAGTAGTCCAAGGGCCAGATGAGCCTTTGCAGTCACTCTGCAACATCCTGCTGTCAAGCAGCAAATCTCCCGGCAAATCAGGTCAGGTCAGCAGATGTGTTCATCCATTCCCCACAGAAGGGAGTTCATGATAACTATCATCCCCTCCTTCCTTCTCATGCACACCCCTTGGTTCAGGCTCTGCTAGCTCTGATGCCTATCCTGACAGGTCTTGTCCCTGCTCAGCCATTCACAGTGTGCTGTGCCTGTTCTGTAATTGCAGCTATGCAGGCAGAGGAGGAACTTTCCTCCTGCTGCCAGAAGTCATTAGTTTCCAGCCTCCCTCATCATGGGAGTTCATCCATCTCTCCTCTGAGCATACACACTAGCTGTCCTTCCTTCTTTCCATCAGGCTTGGGCTCTAGTTTCCACAATATCTCTGTAAAGACCCTGTCAATCTTCTGTTCAATCACCCTGATGCTATTCAGCCTGCTCGCCTCTTCCCGCAGCTCCGTCACCCAGAAAGTCAGCGTCTCAGCCTCACAAAGATAAGGACACCACCCATCCACAACCCCAAGGAGAAGAGGCATTCCCTGCAGTTGAAGACCTGAGCATTGGCATGCTCCCCAAAGAGATTCCAGTGGGTCAAGGCCTCAGATATGCCAAGAACAGTTGTTCCTGCTGGTGCTGGAGATTGTGCCCTGTGGCAAGCTGACACCATTGTTGAGCAGGCTCAAGCAGTCCCACACTGTCTTCAGCAGAGTTTCTAGGCCCCTCTGCACTAACAGCTGCAGGAACTGCAGCACTCCAGGATCTGCACTCCTGCTCACTAGTTATATAACTGCTCCCCACACACCAGCTGAATAGGTGCTTGACAGTGTCTGAGCAGCAACCAGTTGGAAACAAGAGTTGTAGGCACCTCCAAATCAGGGAACTGCTAACATAAGCTGACTCTCAGAGCTGACAGAAGCAAAAGCTTCCAGAAGCCAATCCTCACCAGCAGCAAAAAGCTGCCAGAAGTTCCCTGAAGGAAGATGATCCCTATGGAAGAAGCGTATGGAAGAAATTCCCTGAAGAGGCCTGGAAACTGCTGTGACAACTGTTATATCTCTCCTAGCTGATTCTCTTGCTGTATTCAAGCACAGGCACGTGAGAACTAGTTAACACATGGGTGTTATGAATGCAGTATAAGTTGAGGAGCTTTCTGAGAGCCAGTCCAAAGTCAGGTCTTGTATCATGGAAAGGGAGAGATTTTCTTAAGAACCCTGAAGAGACTGTGTAGGGGCTATTACAACCCAGACAGACATTCACTGAAAGTTGTTGAACTGCAGATAAAATTGGAGAAAAGGATCCTTTAGGAAAAAGCTGCATGCAAAGCCATGGGCAGTCTGGGGGGACTGTCACAAGTGGATTCTCAGGAGTCCTGAGAAATTCTTGCATCACTCGCTACTAGTTCCACTACCAGACCCACTAACAGAAAATTCTCTAAGTCCTAGGGAAAGGTTATTGCAGTGTCCATGCAAGTAGTTCTGTCAGATTTTCAATCACCTACAGCATCCAGCTCTGCCAGTTATTAAACATACACATACTGAACATACACAGAAATAAACTGTGCACTATCCTACACACAGAAGAAGTCACTGGCTATGCTTATATTCATGAGTAGTGCAGCTCATATGAAGCAGATCTGAGGAGCAAAACAGCTGTGCTGACAACCAGACTTCATTCTCATTTGTATTTCAAGAGGTTTTATTTCAGCCGAGCCCTACTCTGGCTTTGTGGGCCACATGCCTGGTAATAGCTGGAAGATACTAGGCACACTCCTAGCAGGCATCTGCTGCTGTGGTTTCATCTGAAAAAAAAACAAGTTCATGCTTTCATGCCCTGGGAGACTGTTCCACAACATGAACACTTTGCAGTGGGTAGATTTGCTTCAACAGATTAAAACTCAAATGCCCATACAGATTCACTCACTCTTTTAAGGAATGCTGAAAACTGCAATAGATCATCCTGCTCTCAACCCACCTAACTCTGAAACCTTTTCATTGTTTGCACTGCTTGGTTGATAATATCAGCCTCATACCAACAATAACTTGTTTCTAGAAAAATTCTTTGTCCTTCCTAGTCTGGCTTCTGACTGTTGTTTAATATTGTTATGGTTTGTTAGCTCAACTGCCCATCAGCCAAAGCAGACTGGCTACCAGTGTAACCTTGGAGCAAAAAACCCCCCAAATATCCATGTATGATATTGCTGAAGTGGCATATATAATGTGTTCTGGCTAACACTGAGCTTGCCATCAATCATTCCTTTTGAAATAGTCCCAAGAATTAATGATCAGCAACTTTTGCACCCTAACCACATAACCCCAATGACAAACAAGTTTCTTCAGGGTTCAATGCTATCGCAACTCTCCCTGCAGACATGCATATGCAACATTTTGAAAATAAGATGGGATGGTCTGCAGCGCAGCTCCATATACATTTCCAGTCACTGAGGATACCAATGAGAAAACCATAGAGACAAGGAGCTAGATGAAAGCAGGGAGGTCTGCAGTGAAATACAGGGAAGACAGAAGAAATGTGAGAGGTAAGACTGCTCTTTTTTAAAAGCTGGTGAGCTTTTCACTCTTAAGCTTAGAGTCTTCCCTGAATCCTCTTAATAAAGAACAAGCACATAACAACAATTGTATTGAGCTACTACGAGTTCTCTCTGCCTAAATCTAAACAAGCATTTATGTGCAGTTATTAAACAACTCTAGATATCTCTCACATAAAACTCATCAAAAAGTGAAAAATGCATGAAATAATCTGAAGTTGTTTATACTGGTGATGTTTGTAATGCACAAAATAGTCCTGTAACTATTAAAAAAATCTAATTTACTGCAGAATATGTTTTACATAATGGTGTATTTTTTAGTTAAAAGCATTTTTAAGCAATAAAAAAATCCATTCTGAATTTCTGATGATTCTTATTATTAGAAGAAGATGCAAGCAAGTACATTACACCAGGGCTATACAACTACATGGGTTCCTACTACCTGTCAAATCCATTTTAAGGATTCTGGTTTTGATGTGTAGATGACTGCATGAACTCTTAGAATTCTCCCTCTTTAGTTTACTATCCAGCCTTGCTGAAATGTCAAATTCTACCTGTGTTGATAAAATACTCCAGGACTAAACATACCTTCTATTTTGAATCCTTAAACAATATTCAGAAACTATAATGATAAATGCAATAAATACTGCATATTCAAAGGATAGATGAGACACCTGCAGCTGTATTTTCAATGAAAGGCATGCTACAATACCCTTTTAAAGATAATCCTAAGTATAGATATGGAATGCCTTTAAAAACCAATCCTTAAAATCTGAAAGGAGAAAGGTCCTGAATGAATGTAAAACTCGAAGGCAACAAAAATGGACCTTCTAATTCACATTATTAATCAAAAAAAGGAACAACATAACAGGCTCTTTAAATAAAAAATCATTAACTTAAAAGCAAAAACCAAAACTTGAGATGACTGTCAAAATCCACATGTATCAAAGCCTATTGATAAAGATCAATACTGATGGGCATCAAAAGCTATTGATCACCATCGCTCTCCATTCTTACCCACAGGTATGCAAATTGATACGCAGCGATTACCATCGAGATGGAGAGCTATACCCTTCATTCATTCCCTCCATTCCCTTCCACAGCAACAGGAATCCATGACGATACCCCTGACATGCCTACCAAGAGCAAAACCCGTCCCACACCAAACAGGCACATGCCGCTCCACATCCACACCTGTCCATACCTATCGATACACATCAAGACTCACAGGCATCAAACGCCATTGATCACCATCGCTCTCCATCCTTACCCACAGGTATGCAAATCAATACGCAGAGATTCCCCTCGAGATCAATACCTATTGATACGTACCAATGGGGCTTCAGATCTCTGGATCGCGTGCCCTAGCCATCCCTATGGAAATCAATACTCCTCATGCCCCGCCCCCCCAACGAAAACGGTCAATGTCGATAGGCCTCGGTGCCAACCAACAGCAACATCTCCCCCACCACAAAAGCTAGACCTCCCTCTTGCCACTGGCATCGATCAGTGCCTATTGATGGGGATCCATTTCAACAGGGATCTATAAATATCAATCCTTATTGTTATGATATATTGATATTAATATGATATATTGATTTTGGTAAGGCATCAAAAGCCATAGATCCCTATTGCTCTCTATCTTTATTGATAGGTCTGGTGTTCAACAGTCATGTTCCTCGACATCTAGATGTATCCATTTCGATACTGTTTTCATGCCTATCAAGAGTGAAATTGGTCTGACAGCCAAAGCAACGGATATCTGTCCAAATTGAGAAGAATCAACCCCTATTTACAGGGATTGATATTGATAGGCATTGATAGATATTAACCCCTATCACTTTTGATCCTTATCGACAGGCATGGTAATTGACATGCCTCCTGAGAGCAGAAAGCTTCAATATTGGTATCGGTCAACGCCTTGCAATAGGTAAAATGGCACAAGACTAAAAGTTATAGCTGCCTGTCAAGATTAATAGGTATCAGTGCCTATCAATGGGGATCGATAGCAACAGAGATCAATAGTCTTTGATGCCTACCAATAGCAATATCCGTCCAAGAGGGAAAGCAACATGTGCCTGTCGAGATCGCCCGCCAGCTGCTCAGCAACCACAAATTCCACCTATTATAGCACTATTACATTTCTGTGAATATCTTCAAGAAAGTCTCCTTCAGTTCTTATGAACTCTAGCAGTATGTAGCTTAAACAGTAGGATTGAGAGTGAGAGATACAGAGATCAGATAACAAAAACACCATTTCTATTAGTTGTGGACACAGAATAGCAGAAAAGTGCAGAGGATGACTGAGCACCTTCTTAAATATTACCACAAACTAAGGAGTTTCAGCTGTTTCCTAGCATTTTTCAAGGTTTTTTTCTGTTGTATCAAGTCTCACATTTTGTTTTGTTTTTCCCCTGACATTGCACCATGATATTGCCTTGTTGAAAACTGCAGACAAAGTGAGACATATGTCTTGACTGTGTAAATACCAAGGGAATTGTCTATCAAGAAGCTATGACCCAGTGTAGCTCTCAGGACTTTCTCCCTCCTCTTTTGTGGGAGATCTGTTAATTTGCATAGCAAGCAGAGAAGATCAGACATAAACTACTACACCTACCCAAACACATTTGAGAAAACCTGGGAGCTAGAGCCAACACAGTACTTGTGTATCAGCAGGTTTGCTACTTACCACAAGCTAACAGAAGATTTTCCAGGGAATCCAGTACCTTTCTCTGCTGCACTCAGAAGAAGATAAATGTTTATAAATGGTAAAGAATGCCATCTGTTTCTGTATTATTTTGCTTTTTTTCAGATATTAAACCTCCTCTTTTTTATTTTATTGGTAGGAGATTAGTTTTCTTTCTTTCTTTTGACAGAAAATGCCAGAACTTATCAATAAAATAGTTTGTTAAACAGAACTTCCTTTCACACCTTAATTACATGCAAAAAGCTTTTATCTGCCTTTTTTTTATACGTGATAAGTTTGAGCATATTGCCTGTAATATAATCAAATGTAATCAAATATGTGGCTATTATCTGTAAGGTAATGAATGAGGAAGACTGGATTACTATGTTCTTAGTCACTTCAGAGTCCAGGTGATATCATTAACCAAAGTAGCCTAGTTCGAGTAGTTCTGTAATAATATATGAACCATAGTACTGATTTGTAATGTGTAATCTACTACTTCTCTCACTGCGATTCACACAAGAAATAAGAAATTACAGTTTCTTTGGATAAGTTTTGAATACCCAAAATGTAAATTTTTAAAACATTTTTTCTTGAACCCTAGTCCTGAAATAAAATTTGATAGCACTGGAGTAGCAAGTTATGTTGTGCTGACATACATGCATTGATTTTCTCTCATTCAGATGCAGAACTGATTTTTATTTTTTTTGTAATTTTTATTGGCCTGATACTGTCTTACTCTTCATACAATGAAGTTTCAAAAATACCTTCTATTCTGGGCTGTGGCATAGGCTGAAACATGAGCTTGCCCTCGAATCATCAGTCATCCCCTTGTGTTAGTTAGATTAAAAAAAAAAAAAACAGATTTTAAAAGTAGAAAGTTTATATCTGACCTGTATTCAGGTAAATGTGCAACCATAACAATTCTCATTTTTTTCAGGGCTCATATGACATCTCAGAAAGATTGTTGCCTGAACTTATTCTCTTGCCATCCCTTATCATTCCCTCCCACCCATGGTTGCAAAATATCCGAAGGCAACTAACATGGCTGCTGCTAATATTAGCCATAATAATAATAATCCTTGATGGCAAGAGAGGATCCAGAGAAGTAATGTGGAGGAAATGTGGTGAGTCTAGATGTGAGCCATGAAAGTAACACTTCTGCACCTCCTTAAATATGGGCATGATTTGAAAACCCAATACAGCCTGTTAAAGATACCTAAATTAGCTATGTATGAATTGACCAGACACAAGGAATAGGACAGTTCAGTATAGGTATACACAAAGTCAGTAATTTCAGATTTTTTGGTTGGTGATTTGATCTTTCTGAAAAAATAATTATAAATGTGAAGTACACAAAACAGCAGCTGAGCAGTGGGGTGAAGAGACTGGCCTCATTAGAGAAAAATGGAAACAAGCAAAACAGAAGAAGCAAAGTGGGGTATAGCTGAGAAATGGGAAGTTATGGTATGATATGTAAGACAAAGGATAAAAATGTGCTGATAAAGAGTAAGGAGAAAAAAGCAAACCTCAGCATGAAAAATATATAGATTGGTACTTGAAGTCATCCTTCTAAGGTTGTTGAATTCAGAGCTACTGTTACCAGTCTACATGTCTACTTTGAAGAGCCAGTTTTGCTCCTCTGTGCTGTATCTATAGGTTGTGTTGTGTGTTGTAACTCCAGTACACATATATGCTGCATGGCGCTCTGCCTCCTCTACCCTACTGCTATCTGGCTCACAACTTAATTGTAAAACATCAACAGAAAGGATGTAGTTGCATATTTCTGGCTCCCCAAACAGACCACATTGTGTTAGACTGCAAAATAATTACATGACATTCTTTGCTTTCCAGAATCAGGATTATCTGGACTGTGCCTATGGCACTAACGCTACATCTGCTGGTGATACGCATGACGGCAAGAATAGAGGCTGATTTGCAGTCTCAGAAGTTATCACAATGAGCAGCACTGAAAATATGATAATTATATTAATTGGGCAATGTCTCCACAGCACTGGCCTTAGCTTTGCCTTAGCTTTTAATAATTTCTCTTATACAAGCTCTGATGAATACTAAGAAAAGCCAGAAAGCACTCCTCATTGCCTTGGGAAGGTACACAAGAGGCAATCAGAGCTGGTCAAAAGTTTTCCAAAGGAATTTTTTTTTTCTTAGAAAACATTACCTCATCAAAATAAAAACATCTGGCAGGAATATAGTGATTTTGACAAATTGTATTTAGAAAAACATACTTGTCTTGTTTAGATTTTGCTTGTTAAATTCATAGCATTATGAAGCAGTCTTTTGATTTAATATCATTTTAGTTTGAGAGTTGCTCATTTATAGAAAATATAAATTAAAAAAAAATCAGGTTTATTGAAATGGAATGTTTGGATTGAATGAGCATTATCTTTTCCAAGAGTCAGAATGAAACAAGTTCAGAAATCACTGAATTTTCCATTACATAGACTTTACATTTCTGCCATAGTTATGCAAATATGAAGTAAAAAATAACCTCAGTGCACTATTAAGAAACAGCTAAATAGGTCAGTAAAGAACCTTCGTAATACATTTCTCCAAAAGAGGGATAAAGATTACAAGCTGATGTTTGTATTAAATGTTTTCTAGAACTCAGAGCAGATCCTAAAGTGATTTAAATCAGAAAAGTCCACTGTGACCACCGCAGGTAGTGTTTAATGCAGTCAAATATCATGAATGTTAAGGATTTTCAGGTACACCTTGTGGTGGACACTTTCAGCATTTTTTATAAAGTTAGCATTTAAAGTACCTACCTTTGCAGATCAGTTCTCTGTTCTGTTCTCTGGTGTGAATTTTTGGTAAGTCATTTAATCATGTCTGGTCTCCTTCCGTAAAATTGAAACAGTATTTTCTTACTTTCATTCAGTCTGGAATTAGAACTTACTCCTGCAATACTGAGATGTTGGTAGACTGTATATAGCAAAATGGAAACAGTAACTTGAACCCATACTACATGGTTAAGGGGACAGAGACATTATTTCTTCACAGTGGGAAATATTTTCTACTGTACATTTAAGGAGAGCCTATTAGAAATCATTTCTTAGTCAGCCTTATAGAATTTATTAGAATATAAATGAAAATAATTAAACAATTTCCTGCTTTTACTATTGGGCAACTGTACTGTAGTTCTGGTACTCTGAGATTATGTATCTCAACAAGTTGCTAACTGGTAACCTTTTCATAATTTAGAGATTTTTTTTTAATCTACATACTTGTCATATCTTCACACCTCTGCAGTAAGCTAGTTCTTTAACCTTTTCCTTTTTTAAAAAAAGTCTGCAAATTAAAATAGTCAGTGAAGGTACAGACGCTGTATTGCAAATCCAAGCCTCATGCACACAGGCTTACCTTCTAAAATTGCTTTTCATGTACCCATAAGAGCTAGTCCACCAGTCCTTGAAGATCACAGGGTGAAAACTATTGACAGAGAAGAATGAATTAGATTTTGACCAAAATCTGTAAGGGAAAACACCTTTATAAACTCAATAGTTCACAAATTCTTCTGTATTGAAGGGCTTCTTCATGCAGATGAGGATGGCAATGGTATACCAGAGAACTGTCAGAAAAAGACAATTACCAATCTGCAATTATCCTGTAGACAAGTGGCCTGAACAATGCTAATTATTTCTATTATTGACTAATTATTTCTGCCTTTGTCATTACAAAACAGCTCTCAAATTTTAGCAAAAATCTGCAATACTGTCAGATGGGCAAAGGACTCTTACTTTACCCCAGGAATAATTAACAAAGAATCCTAACTCGATAAAGTCAGATATACTATGGAATGGTATACCGGCTGGAATTTGATGTTCTCCCTGTAAGCAATATTCCTGATTAAATGCAGCTTGTGGTTTGCACTTATGCAGGAGGAAAAATTATGGATCAGGTATAGGTTAGAAAATAACACTGTTAGTTGACAGGCAAGAGGAATGCATGCCAATTGTTGGAATTCTCGACATGTGGCCTGTAAAATGCTCAGCAGCAGAGCATCAACAATCCTGACATTCATTAACACAAATTACCTGGTGGTATATCAGAAGAGTCTGTAGCAGCATGCTATATAATAATTGTCTAGGATACAGTGCTGTGGATTCTGCAGTACCTCCCAGGAGTCTGCCAACTGCACAGCGGAGAGCCAACAGCTTGTGTGCAACAGCTACGCATGTGGCCTGTTAGTGAACAAGACCCCTTAAACAGTCAGGAGTAAAATGACAGTCTCCATTAGGCCATTACAGACACTGGGTACCTTTCTTGCTCTCCAGAGTAATAGGAGCTTCCTAGTAACTCTGAAGTTACATGACCAAAGAGACATAATTGGCCCAAGAAGAGAAGTCTGAGACTCCAACATGTTTCTTTTGCAACAGTTCTTAAGGCAAAAATGGTTTTGTTGGTACAAGTTTTCAAGTTGTGGAAAGAAAGTCAAAATAGAATTAAAAGCCATTCTCCGAATAATGATTTTACCTCTGTAATAGCCTTCAGTACAAAATTCCACAGTCTGAATCTGTTTTCCTATTGGCATACCTATACAAATCAGATTCACACTATCCTAAATTGTCTGAATAGCCACATAAGCCATATCTTAGCAGAGTCTTTTTTCATCCCTGATTTAACCCTAATAACTAGCTTTCCTTCAACACAAGCCTGCTGAACTTGGTAGAGTGCCAATTTCATATTAGAGTTTAACAGCATGGCAGGTGCTAAATTAAATAGCAGAATAATCTGATTCAATGATAATTCAGGAGAAAAAATAAAACATGATGAAATTATATATATAATATATAAATTATATTGTGTAAATATGTTGCAGTTTGTGATGAAACTAGCTTGACTTACCAGTAAGCAAAAAACAAGAAGTGGTTTTAATTACTCTCATAATTATTATATCATTCAATAGATTTATACCATAGAAACAAAATGAATAAATACATTTTTTCCATAGATGTATACATATATGTTGCCATATATACCTATGACAATTTTGGTCATGTTGAAGTATCACATAGGTTAATAAAATCAGCATCTATTATATGAAGTACATTGCTCACTGCATAATTTAAAAACGAAAAATGACTGAGGGCTAATTTCAACATAGATATATCAGAAAGCATCAGATTTGATTTTCTGGAATCATAATGGTTTTCCCATATTACTGTAGTTCTCAGCAGAATAAGCCCTGAGAATTCATCAGATTTCACTGAAGAACTTTACTTAGGGTCCTCACCAAAGCTTTATTTTTTGCCACAAAAGTGACCAAAGTTTGTGTACATAAACAGTAATGCTTTCAGTCAGTGTGTTACTTTACTTCCCTTGCTGTAATCCCTCCTAAACTGAGCTTCACAGTTTGTGAGGTATCTTTACACCTACAGTAAAAGAGTTCCATTTACCATTGCCCACCAGAGATATCTCTGCACATTGCAGTAAATTAATGAAAAGGATATGTTAAACTGGGTTAGCCCTATGTAATACAACTATACTCTGCTATATCCTGCTAATTCACTTAATGCTGCTGTTTCTGTGTCCTTACATCCATCAGGGCACGGCTCTAGTACAACAGGTGCCCAGAAAAGTCTTTGAATACAGGAAAGGAGTGCACATACAGTTCACTACTTTGTTCGCATGGACAAACACTTGCCAACAAGCAATAACACCTAGAATTCATGTGCTTTAACTTTTGTTTGGAAGTCAGTGCTGCAGATGCTATTGAAAAGACAAAGATTATGTCACTTCCTTCTTGACCATGTCATTACAAGTAAATAATAATTTGAGCTGCTTTTTATTATTATGACATGTATTGAAGATCATCTTACATAATGATAAGCTGTAACAAGAATACAGGGAGGTGTTGCTACATTCAGCAACTATGCACACACAAAAAAACCCTCACTCCTAATGAGAAAAGTCAAGAATTTATTGCTAGTGAAATTGAAATCTTACCTGTCTAATCAAAGAATTATAATTTGTCCAGATCTGATTATTGCAGAAAAAGAAAAAATAAAAGAAAAGATTAGTATTATGGAAAAAGTCTCAACAGTAATATAGTTAATACTGCTACAGTATCCAGCCAATTCTCTGGTGTTATGGCTCACCCTCCCATTCTGCTTCTGGGTTCTAATGTCACTGGCTTAAGTCTGGGCACAGGAGGGGTTTGACAGCAAGCCATCAGCATCCCAAGTCCTTCACAGGGAGAATTATGACAGTGATGAGGGGGGTTTCTTTGTCCTCTTTGGTGGCAGAAGGATGGTTTCTTCTTCCTCTTTCTTGGATCCATTTGGGACTATTTGATATGTTTTCTATCATTCTTTACACTTTGCTCTTTCTTCATGGGTCTGTAGCTCCACATGACAACTAAATTTATCATATATGGAGTGTCTTGCATATACTGGATACTGTTCTTTGTAGCCCCTAAAAACTGTTTTGCCCAGCTCCCATGCCTACTTTTCTTTAACTATCACTAACTGATCACTCATGAGTTGTTTATAGTCCTGGGGTCTCTCGTGTCACCATGTGTCTCCAGTATCACCTTCATACTGTGTCACGCCCATACTCCCTCCTCCACACTGTGGCATCCTCACTTTCCAGCCTCTGTTATCATATCATGCCCATACTCATCTATACTACCTCATTATGCTAAGATCATAAATATCTTGTTCTGCGCAGAATAACCACTTGTTACTACTACTATCTATACAAAAATACAGATTACTTCGGGCAGACAAAGACAAGGCCAGACAAGGCCTGACAAGATTTGGTCCTGAGGCCTTGCAGAGTTAGTACCGAGCCTGTGACCTGTACCAGCAGTGTCAGTACTGCATCTATTGGGCTACTGGACTATAGATATGGAAAGCATTAATAATCTATGAAAATCAACAAATAAATGGTGACAAGCTGGACAGCTGCTAAACCAGCCACTGACAGCACTTAAGTTATCCTGATAGTATCAGAAACTTTAAAGGAGATATCAACCATTCTGCCTCCCCAGGAGAGGCTGCACCTACATATCAAATCAGAGTTGACATCCTATGAAAACAATACATTATTATCTTTAACTTCAAATATGAAGTAAAACACAGGCTGTATTAAATAGTGGAACTGCCTAAGTAGTTTCAGATACAACACTATAATTGTGGTCCGATGAATATCTTCAAAAGTGTTTTGATATTTGACCTACCAACCTCAATGTGATAGGTAATTACCAAGAACGTGTTTGCACAATGCAACACTCAGAACATATTCTTCTAGAGTTCAGAGCAAAAAACTACAATATTGTAAATGAAGTTTAGTCCTTGATAAAGCCCAGAGTTCTGCTTTGTGGAAGTTTTCACATATAAACATTTACAACACCTCAGAGCATGGAGAAGCTAACAAAGTGGAGAAAACAAGCCATGCTTTTTGGTTTACAAAATCAGAATTGTGATGGTATGACTCACTTTAATACAAACACATATAGATCCCACAAAGCGTAAAAACATTTGGACTATTATTCTTAATGGCCTTTTTAAGACACTAACAATAAATGCAAATAGTAAAACATCTTTATTGCGTTGCTGTACTCTGCAAGAGATTAGACTTGTTTCGGACAATGGCACTGACTGTATTTCTTTAAAAATAGTGTGGTAATTGCCACTGTGTACATGTGCTGCAGAGTCAAAAGTCAAAAAAATAAAATTGTAAATTCTTTAAGATGGGACAGTAGGCATTAAAATAAAATGTTTATTTTTGATACCATAAAAGAGAAATACCACAATGGTAGCAGGAAAGGTAGGAACTATTCTTTTAGGGCTTCTTTAGCAGAGGGATGAACAGAAAGTTATTTATAATTTCTTTAAAAAATCCACAAACTTAATTGGGACAAATCCTGAAGTCAATTACAAAGCTTCTATTTATTTCAGCTTGTAAAAGTAAGTCTCTACAGGTGAACTTAAGGATAAATATGAGAACTAGAAGTGAAGGCAAACTAAATTTAGGGGGAAAATTATCCAACTAATTAATAGTTATATTTTTTTCCAAATCATTATATATAGTCTCTCACCCTCAAATCAGCTGGGAATTATTACAGATAATCCAGAACCAGGAAAATATGACCATTTTCTAGGTTATGATTTCACCACAGACCATGGGAACACACCAGTGCATTCAAAGAAGTTCAAAGAAAAGCATTTCTTAGGGTCAGTCCAATATTAATAGCGAGTAAGCACTAAAATATGTAGTTTCAAGAAAATTAAATATTTGTTCTGAAATCATCCAGGCATTTCCTGCAGCTCAGAATAACATCTCTCTCTCTCCTTCTCTCACACATCCAATAGAAACTTCAAAATTCTTGAGTATCTGATAGGATACTATAACAAAAAAGGCAAGCTACAAAAAAATGAATACATCACAAACTAGTATTATATAGTTCTCATTTCTTTCTTAATACTTAATAATTAATAATGCTTCAAAAAATTTCAGTAACTGTGCTTCAGCACTGTGCCTTTTCAGAGGAAAGGCTTTTGTTTCTTAACTGACTAGAAAAAAAAGCTGTCAGTACATCTGACAGATATTCATTTACAAGATCATACTGGTGACTTAATCTTACAGAACTGCCCTTATAAAAATTCCTGATCAACTCCAAAGGCACATAGGAAGAATTAGATCAGCAAAACTATATCTGTCCAGCCTAATTCTCCACATCCTTCCATTTTATTATAGTAATTTATGCCTCAGCATAATGAGGTGCAAAGTATTTGTAAAGTGTAATTCTTCATTCAGCTACAAATCCAGTAGCAGTGACATTTCTCACACACTTTACATGGATATAAATGAACACATAAGGTGTATTATTATGGTAAAGAATACAGAACAGAGTTAAACTTTTCAAGGATGTTTCATGAAATGTTCCAAAAGAGTGTAATGGTTTTCTTCTACTCCTCCCTTTGGTGCCCAGTAAAAAATGGTCTGAAGTTTATGATTCCCTTTTCATATACCATTGCTGAATGAAAGTATGAATTTGTTTAAACAAAACAAAAAGGAGAATTTCAAGTGGGTAAATCATAAAGAAACTACAGGATAGGTCAGAAATATTACAGTATAAAGGATGTCTTGTAAGAACTGTCTTCTAGGTTGATTTTTACTGATAATGCACGTTTTAAAAAAAAGATTCATAAAGAAACATGCTGTCCTCCAGTAACTACTTTTGACATTAATACTGAACCTTGCAGGGAAAAAAGGTCTATACAGAGTTGCTTTGAGTGTAGGAGTACTGATTAGCTGATTGAGGGCAATACTATTTTCTTCCAAGATAAAAAAAAAAAAGTAAAAATAAACGCACATTTAATACAGGCACAACAAAAGAACCAGTCAAGTAGAACAGTCAATGTTATAGAACAGTGAGATAGCAGCAAACATAACAAGGAAAGTTAAAAAAAAAAAAAAAAAAAAAAAAAGGAAAGAAATAGGAAATGGAATTTTCTTCTTTTTTTTTAAAATATGATATATTTCAAGTACTTACGAAGGAGATGTTCTTTAAAAGCAAACTAGAATTCTATATAAACTTTTCCACTCAGCCTTTTAACATACAATAGTGTTGCCAACTGAAAGAGCTTCTCAACTGATGCATAAGTATTCTGTTAGGCAAGAATACCGATTTATGGTATAGACTAGTCCACATCCAAATAAGAACTAGGCTGATACCATCCAATTCACCTCAGCAATGGTGAACTACAGGAATTTTAAAATGTCATGCTTGTCAGCATGATCCTTAATATTGAACAGAAGTGGACAGCTTGCGTGTTTCCTATTTGAACAACTGTAGGAATTTTCTACTCCAGCTTCCTAATGAGGGTTATTTAAATTAGTGTCTTTCCAGGTCCTGATAAACATTCACTATAAATATTAACGATGGTAAATAAATACCAATATGTAAACAAATACAAGTAAAAAAGCACTCACCTCATCTGAAGAATGACTCTACCAAATATACAAAATCAAGTCCTATCTTTAAGCTTAAACAAGAGACGATGAAAGGAACAAGACATGAACTGGATCTTGCCTTAGACTCACCGGAGCAAAGAGGGAGCCTTTAGTATGGGGTCGGAGAAATTGTCTCTCTTCTGTCTTTCCCAGCAAAAGGTACCTAGCCAGGCACCTTCTGCCCCAGTGCTTCTTTAAAATTGCAACAGAGAATATAGGCCCTTGTTTTTCAGGTGCTACTGAAAGTAGAAGTGAGTTTCCGCTTTTTTGTACCTACATCAAAAAAAAGGAAACATAAATCATGATATGGAGGACACCAATTTGGAGATTTAAAATTTCAGCCCAGCTCTAGTGCCAGTTTTCTTCACTACTGCTCATTTTTTCCTATAAAAAACAGTTAACTGAATGAACATGTTTCTGTTATACAGGCATCTGTTGATGGTTTTTTCCACAAATACAAAAAAGTGGAAATAAATGTAGTATCTGACAGATTCTATTTAAATGTACTTAAGTGATGCAGGTGAACTTTTCTCACCAGAACTGGCATCCATGTTCACAATAAAGAATTTGATTAGCATATTCCTCAGTTACATTTAAAACATGGTACTTTGAAAAAACTAATAATGTTCGAACTTTGAAAGCAGACAGGTTAGGAAAATACTGTAAGGCTTTAAAATACCTTAAATATAACTGCCTTCTCAATGTTTACTTCAGAAGGTTTTTATAACGCTATGATTTTAAATGCAGATTAGAATGTCTTTTCATTTCTCCATGAATATATTGTGATTCCAAACACGACCACCACTTATCTTAATTGACATGTTTCCCTTGCCCCACATTTTTCTTATTGCTGTTTAATGTCATAACAGATTTTACAACTATCTATGTGTGCAAGAAACACATGGAAATTCAAGATTTATTAAGTTTTTTTTTTTTTTCCTGAGACCTGAAACCTACACAGCTCTGCAACAAGCAAACATTTCTCATTTTACACAATTATCTTCCTTTTTTTCCTTCTGTGCCCTGTAAATAGATCTAGGCATTTCCATTACTAAATTTATAAATGGTACAAAGACACAAAATTCTTCTCCAACAGAAAAAAAGAGTTGTGAAATAATAAAGTGAGTGCTCATCAAAATCACGACTAATTACCTGGCTTAATCTGAAACCACTAAGAAAAATTTCAAAAAAAATTATGTACATCTGCTTAGCTGAAGTTGTAGAATTTGCACTGACTAATGTAGAAATCTTTGACTAAGTCATATTAGTCTAACCTAATACACAAAGTCTGATTTCCTGAGTAAAATATGGCAAACCTAGTCTTCTCATACCTGTACTACAAGGCATAACTGTGGTCACCAGCTGTGATCAAGACAAAATCCTATACCATTTCCCCTCAGCACTCTTGGTATGAGCACCACAGAGAATTTTTGTTTTCTTGACAGTATCTAGAATAAGATACTGCTTGAAGTATTTCACCAGGGTGCTGAGGCATCAGTAACATCACTATTTCTCAAAGCATTTAAACGTGTTGGGCTTCATAATAACATGAAAATAGCTTAGAAATGCAAATAAGTATCACTTAAGCACATGCTTAAATTCTTTGCTTAATTAAGAAACATATCAGGTACTAGGATCATGTATCTGTGAATAAAATAACTAGGATTTGTCCTGAGATCAGTCTGCTCTTCTGTAAAGGAATATTTCCAAAGAGATTGTACAGTCCTCTGCACAAAATAAAATAAAATAAAATCATTATTTCATTAATTAGTGAAAAAACAGGGATTCTGTCATTATTGTGATAATTATCTGCATTACCATAATACCTGTAAATGCATGGACAAGCAATATTCTCTAACAGGTGCACAGAGAACTTAGAGTCTCCACAAAATATTTCATAAAGACAAAACAAATGCAGCTATTTTACTGTCGCCAGGATCAACCTGACACGAGACACTTCCCATCTAACATGACCTCTGTATCAGCACATTTTTGTACAAGTAACAACTACTTTTCAAAAAAAGTAAAAAAAAAAATTGTGTACATTGTTAACATGTGTGTCACCTTCCAAAAAAAAAAAAAAAAAAAAGCTTCATACTTTAAATATGAACTCTACTAAAAAGGTTCTACAACCCCAGTGTTTTTTTATTTTATTTTAATTTATAGGATACTTGTCATGCCTGTTATAGACTCTGTTACATCTCTGGCGCACAGGCAAAAGGCAATTTTTAGATACTGTTGCTTCGTTTTCCGGCAGCATTATCACCATTTCTACCTTTCACAGAGTTCAACAAATCCTCCCCATCTATTTACCCACGCTGCTGCTTCTGACAGATCTAATGAATGACATATCCTGTGGCATGTTGACCAGTAAAATATTTTAAAAACAAGCACAAGATTGACTGGAGTCAGTAAAAATAAATAGCTTATCTATTTGCTACATCTCTTTTTACTCCATATATTTTGCTTGTCAAAGATATCAGTAATGCTTCATTTTCAGAGTTACCACTTAAAATGGCTGAGGATTTATATGCCATACTTCATTACTGTTTGATGTGATAAAGGTTTCATGCCATAGACCGTCTTAGTAAGAATAACTGTTTATCCAATTCTTTTAGGAAAAGTATTAATTTTGTTTCTTAAACCAGTTCTTTATCAGAAGGTCTTTTGTTCTCAGTTACACACACTATTAAATAGATCTTACCAGATTTAAAGTTCATCTAGAAAGGTATTTTATGTGTTTTCTGAAATGTCTTTTACGTGTTTCACATTTAAATCCTACCAGGTAAAGGCTTGATAGCTTTTCTCAACAGGAGCAGCGGAGGTTAGGTGACACAGTGAATTAACTTTAAGACATTCAGAGCCATATGTTCCCACCGTCTGCATGCCAAAAGCAGCAGTAAATCACAGTAAAATTCCCTCTCCAAAATACAAGTCTCCGAGTCTCCCTCCCAACGCAATGCCTGAGCTGAAATGCTTACTCAGTGTCGTGCTAGGTCGCTGAAGAAAAGGCCAGAACTAGTGAGGCCACACACCAAACGGCAAAGCCCTTAAACAAGGCTGATTTTCTGGGGCTCAGGCCTCGTGCCCTGCCAGCCTCCAAACCTTGGTCGTTTCAAACTGTTGGCAGCCCCCAACTGCACACGGCGCTCCCAAAATGCAGGCCCTGCAATGCGCGCCGTCTCGCTGCGGCCCAGCCAACATGCACCCCGCTGCGCCCAAGCGAGGATGCACAGTTACTGAAATTAATGATCTCACACAGAAAAGCCTCAGTAAAGGTACAGTTAAAACAGTTACGTCAAAAGAAAAAAAAAAAAAGCACCTTTTGCAGCTGAGCCAGCCCTGCCAAGCATCGCCCCTCTGCCGCAGGCCGGGCTCAGCATGCAGCGCCACCTCCGGCCTCCCTGAGGAGGTGCCTCCTCACGGGGCTGGGGTCTGCCCTGGCCTTTTGGGGGGAAGTTTTCCTACCCCGCCTGCCCCCAGTGGCGGGGGAATGCTGCCCCTGGGTGGCTGTTTGCCCCACAGGGGTGGCCGGGGCTTCAGCCCCTTCGCCCCAGCCACGACTCGCTCACCACTGACAAGTCTTAAGCTAAAACCAGTATGGGCCATGGCCGGCCTGGGCAAGGCCGGAGATACTGTGCTCTCAGGCCGGCTACTACACCCAGGCAAAAAAATTAAGTAAATAACTAAAATAAATAAAATAAAATAAAATAGGGCGGCTGCAGTTGAGCTCAGCGCTCTTTTCTGACTTGCGTTTCCACAAATCCATGCACGGCAACTCGCTTGCGGACATCCAACCCAAATTGAGGCAACTCGGGAGCTTTGTTGTTGTAAGCTCCGCCCTCAGTCAGATAACCATGATTTGTGGAGGGCCTGTGCTCCACCTGTGATTACCGAAGGGGGGAGTGAGGGGCTTAACATAAATGCCTTATTTAAGTAGCTATAATTGAGAGGAATAAATGGAGGCTTAGTACTGATGAAATGTTTCTTCCGTAATCCAATCCCCGAAACCAAAAAGAGCCAGAAGATTTTACAAAGGTAAAACGTGCATCCCATGCACATTAATTATTTCTGCTGGGAATTCTGGATGTTCACGAAGTAAGGAACGAGGCCCATAGTGAAATTATATTATCCGCATGAACAGAGGACTGCCAATGCAAATACCATTTTAATAGGGTTTTTTTTAGCTTGTTTTTATTCTGCTAAAAATGGAAACATTATACCAAGATGAGGATTTTATCCTATTCTTCTCGGCTGTACACTTTTCAAAGAGGCATGATGCATTTGTGCTTTGTAGCATTAATTAAGATGAACTTGGCAACCCTTTTCTTTATCAACTTATCTTCTCCAGAAAAAAACAAACCAACCACAGACACATTTTACCCCTAACTACCTGCATAGCAGCTGGGCCTGGCTTGCCAATAGCCACCCCGGTGCCATATAGCCTCATTCACCACTGTAGCCAGCCCCTGTCCCCCAGGCTGGCCTCACTGCTCCCCGGCTCGGCCTCTCCAACACCCTCTGCCCTAGCATTGCCTTTCCCAGCCAAGGGGAGCCACTGGGGGCTGCCCGGCCCCCACGGCGGCTGCTGCCCTGCTCCCCTACCCCATGGCACATGCGGGTTTACCTCCAGCCCTGGGGACCAAGGCTGAGCCTGGCCGTGGGGAGAGGAGGGGATGGGGGCCACAGAGGCAAAGGGCTTCCTCACTTTCAAAGTCTTTTTTATGTCCCCTCCCACCACCCTTTGCATCGTGTTGCTATAAATGGCTCCCCTGGCTTAGTCCCTCCCAACTTAACTCAGTTTACATCCTCCAGTCAGTATCCTACCTCTTCTTCAATATTGCTAGACCTTGCACTATGCATTCTCTCTCTCAGGATCCCACGGTTGCGGAGACAGTATCTTTTGGATTATACAGACGAGTTAAAAACAAAACCTGTCTGAACTCTTAAGATTATGATTACAGCTGAGGCAGGATCTTACTCTAAGTAATAGGGTAATACTGTAATTTGCGGCTTATTTGATTCTTGCAAATATGTATATGCATACGCTCCATATACACACACTTCTAAATTTCTACAATTAAAGAAGGTGTGTTGTGTTTGATTCCTGTATTAGCAAGGGCATTTACCTCCTAGTAAAATCCTCCTCACAGAACCACAATGTTGTGTTTTAATTTACACTTCCTTTCCATATAGAAGGTTAGAGAAGGATTCCAACAGGGGTCCTCCCTAGCTTTCAGCATTGTTTATGGTGCTTTAGAAGCAGTGTTATTAGTGTTAGGAAGCTTTCCATTTCTGCACTTCTACTCTGTGAAATTTTCATAATTAAGTATGTATAATTAAGATTTCCATTAGGTTTTTTTAATTCCCCTTGTCCCAGTAAAAATGACAGATAAATGCCTTGAGACTTTGTAATGCCTTAATTGTTCCCCAAGAGTTAAATTACAGAGTTAGGACCTGATTCATGCACATTTTATGCACCATTTCCCCGGATTTTTCTTTTTTTGAAACATTTTGCTCAGAAATTTGATATTGCTGAGGAAAGTACAAATACTTCTTATTTACATAAATCCCTTGAGAATAGTTGCCATGTCTTCCCTCTGCACCTCATTATGCACTACATGCACTCCAAAGAAGAGAAAGAATCAGCTAATAACAACTCATGCGATGGTCCAGCTAACCAAATATATTACAGCTATTTGTTGTTAATGCATTTTATTTCAACCTTTCAGATAAATTTTACCATGCAATGCACACCTAATGCATCTCAGTGAAGTCACTCTGGATCCACAGCAGTGTAAGTAAAAACAGACTTTGAATCCTAAGAGACAGCCATCAAAACGATGATGAAGACAATATGAGTGCACAAAGCAGCCTACTTTTCAGATTTGATACATACTTCATCATAAAACCCAGTTACTATCATACATGGGTGAGCTGCTAAAACAGTGTTTAAATAAATGGCTCAAGAGGCAGCCACAGAGTTATCTGGACAGGTATTGCTCCTCTTCTCCATGGAGATGGGACCTTGGTCAGGGCCTGAGATGGCAGTGGGAGAACAAGCTTCCCCCCAGCAAGTGGTGGCAGTGCAGCCCCCAGCAGAAAGGATGGAGCTGGAAAGCAGTAGTTTTCAATAGCCAGCTCTAACTGGAATGAATAGCTTCCCTCCCAGCCCTGTCACTGCATACGGCAGTATTAAATTAACTGTAGTGGAATACAGTTGGCAAACTAGTGTATAACGTACTTATTGCAAAGCAGTCTCCCATTAAAACGACAAATTCACTTGCTCCACCTTTTGTGATAACTCGCCTACCACTTCAGTGTCCAGAAAGAAATGTAGTTTGTTAGCCTAAAGGGTGCTGAACATGGCAAGAAAGAGAATTGCTAGCTGTACTCCTCTGCTTAAAAGACCTGCTCTAGTTAGAAAAAGTCTCCTGGTGAAACCCTTAATATTTTTCCTTTGTCAAAAGTATCAGGCAAAGATGTTGGTGACTGTTCTGCTACTCTTGAAACTGAAGCTGTTAAAGGATGTTGTGTCCTCAGAATGAATTCGCAGTGAAATCAATTCATTTTACATTGGTACTGGAATAGTGTAAGTTCACCCAAACTTTCTTTTTTTTTTTGAACAAATACTAGTTCCTCTTAACACAATGCAATGATGAGGTGGAATTCAATGAGTTTTCCTGTATGGGTCACATGTGAAAAGACATCTGGCAGAGAAAAAGAAAATAAAATAATCTTTCAGCTGTCCAAAATTATATAAGCAAAATGAGTTTTCTGTGTACATTTCTCCTTTATTTAACTTTTTTTCTTTTCCTTAGGAAAGAAAAGGTTTATTTATCTTTTCTTTATAGCAATGTTTTTCACATTCCTTTCCTCTTCTCTCCACTCACACAAAGTAAGGGTAGTACAAAAGAGATTGCAACCGAAAATGTTTGGGATAGGAAAAGTCAGTAAACCATTATGAGATTTAGAACTCCATTGGCTTAATAAAGCTCTTATACATGGTATATAACTCTAGGACATATTTCTGTTACATATATATGGAATTTCATAGGGCCATGTTGCTGCAATATTTCTTGTCTGTTCTAGTTATGATTCACTCATCTAAGAATCTCTCCAGCTCCCAGTTGAACTCTCAGTGAACTTAAGCAGCAGAGAAAGAGCAACAACTAGCAGTTTGTGAAAGAAGCTGGAATTTAATCTTTATCTACCTTTTAGATA
The DNA here is from genome assembly GCF_036370855.1 of Dromaius novaehollandiae. Lineage (NCBI taxonomy): Eukaryota > Metazoa > Chordata > Aves > Casuariiformes > Dromaiidae > Dromaius > Dromaius novaehollandiae. The sequence goes on along the minus strand of NC_088098.1, from coordinate 106,019,428 downwards.
TAATCTCTAGGATTTTGTTTAATAGGGCAAAAACAGGTAAATGCACATTCAAAATTAAATACATTCACTAGGTAAGTTTGCGCATGAGCACACATACTGGATGCTTGCTGCAGCTATGAAAACTTACCCAAAAGTGCATTGTCTACCATTATTCCTCTTCAAGTTTTTTAATTTCCAAGAAAAGAGGGCAAATTAATACTTCCTGCGGATAGACACAGGTGTTTATAGCTGTGATTTTACAGATTTCTTAGTAGCATAAGAAATCTGTAATAATTAGCCTACCTCTTAAAAGCAAGTAATTAAATCCATCCCCCTCCCACCCTAATCCATACACTTTCTCACACAGTTCTTGTTGCATTTAAGTCATTCATAGCAAAACAATAATTCACAAAGATCACTTACATTACTTATGCAGAGAAATGTACCATTTAAAAAAATGTGATGAGTTTCCTGTGTTCCTTCAAAATGAAAATTCTGAACAATCTTCAAAAGGCAAGAGGAGGGAGTTTGTCTTCTGTTCCAGTGAATGCCCAAGTTGCAGTATTACCAGATCTTGCAAGATGTTCTCATGGTAATACTGCTGTGCATTGAAAGACCTCTGAACCACACAGCCCTGCTGAAAATGCTAGGGGTAGCCAGAAGCTACTTTCAAGAACAGATATACTTGATTCTATAATGTACTATACTTACAGCCATTCCTATGGCAACCCAAAAACTGCTCTATTTTGACAGACCGTGACCCCAAGATACTTGGTTAAGGCATTGTGGTGGCTCTGCAGTATTTGCAGGATGCACACCATTTTTTTCCTCTCTCTTTTACCTTTGACTTTAGCATACAATGGTTTCTCAATGAAAATCAAGTATCGATTACCCTATTGCATCTCTTCTCACTAACAGACCTGTTAAAACCTACTACTTATTTGACTGTATAGAAAAATCAATGTTATTGTGCCATTGATATTTTAGGAAGGACAGTCTACTGCCTTATTTTCTAATGAATGTGTGTGTGCCAGCTCTGTAATCAAAATGCCTTTAACAGATGCATTCTTCTTGGAACACATCATATTTCACATTTGTCTTACCTTTTTTGTTAGATAATCCATTCTTTTTATGCTGCACTCAGGATTCGTAACTGAAAAAGAAAAGGAGAAGATTATTTCAAAAGTTCATAATTCATTCAGAATTGCATAAAGCTGGAGGGATTTTTTTCTAAATGTTAACTGCTCATCTGCTGCTTCAGCAAATAACTTTTGGGGTAACAGTTTCAACAATGTTAAAGGCGCCTCAACTGCTTAGAAGAATCATCAGGAACACTGATTTTCAGAAGTGGTAAAAATCATCACTGTTATGGTTTCTAAATGGCCTTAAAGAGGAAATGTTGAAAAAAGAATTCTGGAATTCTAATGATCACCTTTTTGTAATCAAACAGTTCATTTAGTTTATATTTTCTATCAAAACTATTTCTTTTTTGTAGTTAAAAAAATTACATTACATTCAATATGAAAAATCCTTAGGAAGCCTTAGGCAACTTGGAATTTTTGCAAGTTGATGAGTTCAAAGTGAAGTGATAGGGAAATACAGAAGACTGCCTTCTATAAGTACAGTTTAGAAATGGTTAAATTATATTCCGCTTGTCTCCATCAGACACTGTAAGTGACAAAAATGGGACAATTAAATTTATGCATTGACCAAGAACAGAGTATCTATGTTTCAATCTATACAAGTCAGATAACATATTAGAGGAGTTTGTAGAATACCCTAGAAACTGGACTTTTTCTAAATGCTTATATCATCAGTTTACATCTGAAAAACAAGAATAAACTGTGGATCTTGATATGAGATTCATATGATCTTGACAGGAAATAAAACTTTATCATTTGATAATAAAACATCAGTTTGTTGAAACAGAAACTATCCAAGAAGGGAAAAAAGGCACCCTGACGAGTCTCAAAATTCACAGTTCTTCAAAAGAAGTTTTTCAAATGACAAGCTGATTCTAAGGGTTTGTTTTGTCTTTTTGTAAGACTTTAAGCATTTTAAATACTCCATACCTAAAAATGAAATGTGCCTTGTCTAATTATTTGAAATGATTCATTTTTGAACAACTGAAATGTTTTATTTTTGGTCTAATATTTGAATGAGTGAAAAATGTTGAAGTCAAACTTCCACAGGAATAGAAAAAAAAATTCCCACTGGCTCATACTCCATTGTCCCCTTTACAATAGAGCACTATAATACACTTCCCATCATACTACACACTGAGACCACACTTCACTTATTATAGTAAGTGGCTGTCTGACTATGTCATGCTAGCCGTACATTGCACTCACTATTCTTAAACTGGCACTGGTGAATCACTCTTGATTGGGAATCAAGAGAGTCCTAAATTGTCTGCTACGTGTTCACATGCACAGAGATACAGTCTGAGTGCCTCAGTAAAATGTGGACTCCGCTTGGTCATAACTGAGGAAAAAACTGCTAAAGTATACCTAAGAATAGTGTGCAGCTGCTCAGTTTGGAAACCAGCTCCTTTCACCTTGGGCCACCAAAGCCCAGCTGTGTTCACCTTCGGGGCACAACTGGCTACTCCTCTGCATGCTTCAGGAAAAGACAAGGTTCACTGAGGCAGGTAGTGAGGGTAGTGCTGATTACTTTGTGGAGTAAAGGTATCATCTGGTTATCATCTCTGATGCACAATATTTTCATTTAGAGTGGGATAAACCATCTGTTTTGGCATTGTCAGAGAGATCACAAGGACAACAGAAGCATGAGATGGACATTTTTCATAAGATCATTATAAAAACATAACTCTTGTGTGACACTAGTAGTGGCTTGATACACATCCTGTGTTAAATTTCCAGTGCATTTTCTCTATGATAAAGAATGACAACTGACCTATGGCTCCAGAGATAAAGGACTCCAGGCAATATTCAGATTGGTGTTTTTGTCATGTAACAACAATACCAGATGTTAGTTTGCAAGTCATTCTCTGGAGTTTAGTTAAATATTAAATCTAATTCTAAGCAATCTTTAAATGCCTCTTTTTGTAAATCATTATTCTACTGTTTCTGTAGAACTGTTGCTAAGTACCCCCATTTTATGTTTAATCTTTAATTCACATCCTTTACTGACAAATCATATCTTTTCTCTTTTACATCTACATTGCTTATAATCCCTTCCAGCCAGCTTCAGCCAGGAAATTTAGTGAAATACTAGTACTGAGTTAAGCTGTACACATACAAACACATTTACGCTACAAGATATACTTAATCAACACATTTCAAGTTTTATTTCAGTCTGAAAAGAATAAAGAATTCACATACAACTACAGTAAATACAGGAATACTTTGAGCAACCTCTACTCCAACAAGCTAAACTAAAATCAAAAATCTTTCGTTTCTCTCAAGATTTGGACCTTTGCTCATGAGAATTTACTACACCCTAGGAGTAAAGGGAGGCAGAATACAAATGCATGACACTGTCATTGCTTTCAAAGCAGTTGCTATTGTAATCAAAGGGAAGTGGGCAGAAGCAAGGAAAGAGTAAGTCTCAACAAGACGTGACTACAGTTTTCAAGGCTGGAAATTTTTTGCCTGTAGAACTACACAAAACTTCAAGTTTTTTCCAGTGAAAAAAACTTTACTTCTGTAAACTACAGAAGGAACAAGTGCAAGTATACACTCGCATGCCATTGTCTCTGGGTAGACAAAGCAGTCTCTGCTTTAAGATGCTATGATCCATAGGCTTTCTTTCAACACCCTGACAAGTATGTCTATTTATCCAAAATTAACTGAGGAAAATTTGATTAACTTCTTCCATTTTTCACTGCTGCTCTTTCAAACTCAAGACCTCTTCCCCAGTGGTCTTCACTAATTAAGTTTTCCTTATGCTTTTCCTAATTTAAAATAATGTGTTCACATCAGAGTGCCCCTCAGAAAAAAAAAACCCATGAATCTTATGTTCTGTGGACTACAACATTTTGTAATTTACATCGCTAAACTCAAAGCTGCATCTCTGCCTTAGGTACAATTCATACATATATATGTTTCCTTCTCTAGATATGCAAGGTGATAGAACATATCCAAAGTAAACCAGATCACTATGCTGGAGACCAGTATGAATGCAGGAGGAAAAGCAAGAGTGTTCATCATTCCCCAGCTGTTGTTATTACCACCATACACTCCCCCCCTCCCCAGTACACTGTTAAGCATTGTTTCTATCATATGCCAAGAGGTTTTCATTACATTTTAGTTCCAGGCTGGAACTCTCCCCTCATTCAAAACCTCAACAGTGCTCAGTACAATTCATGTGCCTATGCAGATTACAAGCAGTTCTGTTGGAAAGTCACTGGTCCAAGTGCCCCAAAATGATAATAGATAGATAGACAGGTTTTGCTTTGATATCTTAAAGATTGTGTCATTCCTACTTGTTAACATTTTTAATTTACTATTAACAAATAGTTGTAGTGAAAGATTACAAAGTTGTTATCTCTCTGTGCAAATGGAACATTGGTATTAACAGATAATTCTATTTACACGTTCTATTCAATATTTGCATGTTTATTTGGGTTAGTTTGGGGGAATTCAGATTTCAAAAACTGTTTCAGAACATACCAGGTGTCCTTGACATAACATATACAAATGTAAAATCAGCATAAAATAACTGAGGCTAGAACACAGATGGAACAATTTTCACTTTTTATGGGAGACTCAGCTTTTAGCTTTGGCAGTACAAAAACATGGTAACTATTACTGGAAGTAATAGTACCTGTGCAAATGTTTTAATTGATAAAAAGCACAGCAGATGCAGTCATAAAGGCAATGGATCTAGATGCCTGAGAAAAATAGTGCAAAAACAAAAATCCTTTCCTTGATTTTAGGGATGTATGTAGTTTAAGAGGGTTCCAAAAAGATCAATATTATTGATCTTTGTCAATATAAAGTCCATATTATTCACGTCAGGATGAAGAACTGTTGCTGAAAACATCTGTAGATCCTAGCAACTATGAGAAAGATAATTAGGGATAGAAAAGTCATGCAAAGTGAGATGGAACAATTTGTGAACTGGACCATTCAAAAAAATAACAGGCATCTAGAAATAAAGTTTTGAGATGAGAAGCCAAATCCTGAATGAGTGGTATTAGAAACTGAGACTTTTTTCACCTTTAAGAAAAGAGAGATGACTTGAGTACTGCATGCATTTATCCTTAGAAGACAATATCAGTATAGAAAGCAAATCTAGTGGAGAAAGGAACAACAAGAATAAGAAGTACCTGAAAACAGACAATTCAGCTGAGAAACTGGACATGCGTTTATTTTTATTATTATTATTATTTTTTTTACTATGCCTGTGGTAGACAAACCTTCAGATAAAGTGCTCAAGAAAGGAGAGGATTCCCTGGTTCCAGACATCTTCAAATCACAACAAGGCATTCTCCTGGAGCACACATGTTGCCCAGATAAGTTAGTTAAAATAACTGGAAACATTCTGTTCAATGTTATAAGTGATACCTGCAGATCAGACTGAATGATGTAGCCCTTCTCCCTAGCTTGAAAATCTGTCACTAGCTATTCTGAGAGTTTTGGGGAAGGGGAAGGTGTTGGGGTTTTGGTTGTTGCTGCTTTTTAACCAGTTTTTGTTGATGGCCCAGAGGACATGGCTATGATTCAATGACTAAAGTAGCCTTCAACGGATGTGACCTACTTCCTTGTAGGATTATTAATAAATTACGTACTGTGATATGAATAATAAACATGAAAATATTTTCCCACTGTAACTGACATGTCTTCTGCAACAAACAAAAACATTTGATGTACAAATTTTTTACTTTTACAACTTTATTCTTACGTACTAATCCTAGACAGGTCCTTTTTCAACTCAACATCCCAGAGTAATAGCATGATCTAGTTCAAGTAACAGGTGAATTGTCCTTTCACTCAGGAGAAATTGTTCAGCTATGGCTGAATCTATGTTTTCACTGGAAACCTTTTATGGTTTCAGTGACAGCCTCATACTGTACCAGCAAGATGTTCCTGATATATACCTGATATACTGGCAACACTGCACTTCAGCAAGTAAAGGAAAAATCATGTCATCCCCCACACAAGTTATGCAAAAAAAAAAAAAAAAAAAAAAAAAAAGTTTTGCGCATGACAGTGTCCGTCCCTCAACTTTGGCTACCCTGTCAACGAGTATGCTTCTGCATACCTTCTGCCAGAAGTCTGCAGCATTGGCCTTGTCTGAAACTCTTGCATATCACGGAAGACAAGGCACTTCATTTTATGGCAAAAGGTATCAATGATTTGCTTGTTAGAAACCATGTATCTTAGGCTTGGTCAAACTGAAGTACGACATCAAAATCTACATTGTCCATAGATGTTTGGCTGCAACAGAGCACAGAAGCAGCTCAGCTGAAAAACAAGGACAGCAAATGCCTAGGTAGGCTTTTGGGGCAATGCAGTATCAGAACACGGCATTGCTTTAGAGATTTTCTAAGAGATGTAGGTCTTCTTGGGTAGGTGGCCCTCAGGAAGACTTTGGAGATGCACAATAATGCAACAGAATTGCTTTTCAGGAACAGAGCTGGAGGCTGTGGTATAAGAAACAGAACTCATGCACATTTTCCTAATGAATAAAAATGAAAAAAAAAGATCACTTCTGTCACTTCAGCTTTCTATGCAAAAAAAAAAAATAAATAAAAGAAAAAGAAAAAAAGGAAAAAAAGAAAAGAAAGAAAAAGGATAGACTAGATCCTGAACTCTATAATTGCTCAGCAAAATAGCAGGTTATACCATTCTCTATATGTCTTTCCATTGCTTCAGGGCTCAACTCTCAGGCATTGGTGAAAATATCTCCCAGTCAGTCCCTGCTGCGCTGCAAGGACTAGGCTTGCAACTCTTGTTCAGAAGGGAATTAGGAGCCTGGGTTATATCCCAAGATATGCTACTGGAACTCAGCGCTTTCTCTGCCTACCTCACCAATACAAACTCTGAGTACAGGCCTGGAACATAAAAGTGCCAGCTATAAAGGTTTACATCCTCAGTGTTACAGAATATGCATTTCTCATATCCTAACAGCATGATGTCTGATGTCTATCTAAATTAAATAGGAGACATCTTGGCAGAAGTTTCCATCTTTTCACTACATCGGTAGGGAGAAGGAAAAAATGCTGTTTCTCAGTTCTGTCCCTTTGTGAGATTCTCTCTTATTTCTCAAGATGCAAACTGTCTTGAAAAATTGAAATATCTATAGAGAAAAACTAAAGATAAAATATCTATGGTAAGATAACATAAAATCTGAGTGAAGTATATACATATTCATGCACAGAATGTTTGCAAAACAGTTGTGTGCCATTGAAAAAAAAAGTTATGTTTTCATTATATCCAGGAATTCTTTGTCATGTGAATGTATTTTTTTCTAGTTATGGTGCAGGAATTCACAATTAGAAATTTATGTAGGATGTTGAATATTTTATTAATATAAACAACAGGTACAATGTTCTTACTTGTGGAAATTTGAAGTTGTCATATTGATCTTGTATCATTGGGTAGGAAGTGTCACACTCTATCAAAAATTGTTTCTGTGATGTGTCACTGCAAATAGAAAATTTTGTCTATATGTCTATTGCATTTTGAAAAAATCAGAATAGATATGTTTACTCAACTTTGATCTGTTAGGAGCACTATATTCTGAGTGAGAGCAAAAAACTCTTGTTCTATATCTGCAATACAGAGTATTCAAAATTACTTTATGTTGCCTATGCTTAGATTAATTCTGTAAAGGATTATTTAGACAAATCAGAATTTCCTTTTTCTACAGGGGAGTGAATTAAAGAAATAAGTCTTCTTAGTTCCTATTCAATATTTCCTTTCTTTGAGGACTGTAATTCCTGAATAAGTGCCACATCTGCCTTGAGCTGTTCAACTTACTGATAATTTACCTTTTTCTCAGAAAAACACAGTATTTATTCATGTAATATGACATGTCACAATATTACAATGATTATCCAGTTGCTTTATGTATGGTCATAATACCATCTGGTATAAAGCTAGTCTTCTTTTTGCATGTGTACCATCTGGAACATCTAGCTATATTCTAACTATTGTACAGATGAGATTTTTATTTTTACAGAAACACCATATTGGCTGTATCCTTCATTGATTGCTTAATTTAAAAAAAAATGTAAAAATAGAGCAAAATGGAAACAAAAACTTGGCAACTTAAATTAACTTTAGCTATCACATTTTCCCATGTGCTGCTTCTAAGGAATTACCAAAAAAAAAAAAAAAAAAAAAAAAAGAAATCTAAATGTATTTACAGCTGCTGTGCTATTCATTTTAATAGAAACAGGATCTGGTTATTTAGGTGAGATGAGATGACACATTTAGGTTAGAGCTGTTTGGAAGCTATTTATGCACCAAAGCTTCCTCATATTGGACTGAATTCAATTCTCAGCTGTACCGTACAGTTTAGAATAATTAAATTCTTCATACTAAACTGTATTGTGTGCCTACAAAATAACTTCATGCATTCAGTTGTTGGAAAGCGTATGTGAGTATTTATGGATCAAATGATGATATAATATTGGTGCAGAGATTAAGAAAAGGTTGATACCTATCATTATGGTCCCACTCTTGCAAGTGTATTAATAGCTTTGTAAGCACAAAAGTCCACAACATTCCTAAATATCTCCTCAGTTATTTGCATGCACTTGCCTAATCTAGAGCATCATACCCAACTTCGTATACTCATACTAAAAACATCATTAGGCTAAGACCCCATAATAAACACATTATGTCTCAAAACAATCATGGAGGAGAGAGATTAGGTAATAGCTCACAGCCAGGGGCAGACAATGACTCCCTAGGTTTCCTACTGTGCCACTGAAGGACTGGACAGGTCTAAAGCTAAAGAGAATCCAATGACATTATCGATCACAATGAACCCCAGTAGGTTGCTTTTTCCCAGAGTCAGCCCGGACTAATCCATGCAAAACATTGCTGGCCCAGGCCAACGCCTCAGCAGAGTCTGCACTATCAACCAGGAATGCTTCATGGTGTATCTTCCAGTCCTGGTATCCAGTTGTAACCTTATTGCACCTTGATCCCATGTCAAGAGGAGACTAGGCTGCACACCATTGCTCCATGCTTTGGACATGGACACCTATAAGCTAGGGCAGAGCAGGAGCTATCATGTATTTCATTCATTTCCCAGACACGGATATCTGGTACATCAAGGATTGCAAGACACTGTACATCATCCTTTTTCTGTGGCTGGGATGTAGCCACATGTATAGGATGGAAACATGACTGCTGGGTGCATCAAAAGCCCCTGGCCTGGTGTGTCCTCAGCTATTCAGATTTTTACCTACAAAAACATTACGACTATGAGATACCTGAAGCAACACAATTGAATTGTTTTTAACAATCTATTCTCCCCTGTATTTCTTCTAAAGGATTGCACAAAAGATGAAAACTAATATACTTGAAGTATTTTGGGTTCTGAAGTGTAAGGGCATCAACACAAATGCACTGAAACTCCCAATGCTTAGCATAGCTTCCAAGTCTTGAGTCTATGTACAAAATTTCACATGAAAAACACATAAACACACTTAACTTGCATGGGATGCCAATTTTCATTCATATTTCATTGTGGTTGAAGTTTATTTCAATGACATAGATAAATGAAGTGCTCTATGAAACTATCTGGGAAACAAAAAATTCTACCTGGTTTCATAAAGTTCTATCATCAGAACACATTCGAGTATTTCACAAAAGACCTGTCTGAAAATAGGAAATAGTACAGCTTTAGATCAAGTATCTGGTCCAAATCAGGAAGGATTCAAATGAGGCTGATGAATTTCAAGGGCAGACTGGAAGTTTTATCTCGAACTGGAACTTGCTTTTTGAAAAAAATGCTTAGAAAAAATTCAGTCTCTCCAGATCTAAATATTTTTCAGTGTTTCCATGCTGAGCAAATGAAAACCAGGCTGTGTTATACCAGAAATCTCTTATTCCAATCTCGACCCTACCTGAAGTAACCTTAGGAAGCGTCATTTGTGATAATTAATCATTTCCCCTTTAGGTTGGAATGTGAGGCGTATGATTAAAAAGTTGTATGAAATGTACAGAAATGTTAATATCACTTAATAATAGGTCTCTGGTATACAATCCACAAGACCTATGTTCTAAGTTTAGTTTTCTTCCCCTAGGCTTTGATATATTTTGTAGGACATAAGCTTTCTAGTTGCAATTAGGACAAATGCAAAAAATGTATGACTGTCATTTGCCTTCAAATGCCTAAATTACGATCCTCACAGAAATGTTTCTAAAAGTTTACAGAGGACCTGTGACTGGCCTATAACATACTTGCATTAGAAGCATAGAGAGTCAAGCCTGGATTAGCCATGTGAACCATGTTTTCAAAGTATATGGGAGTAAGGAGGGTTCACAGCTATTGTCTGTACAATGTATTGTGTTTCATACATACTGCTACAGGAGAGGCTTCTGTGATTCTGGTTGATAGTACACAGTAATTAACAAGAAAGAAGAGAGAAGAGACATTCCTCAAAGAAAAGAACAGTTTAAACCACCTTTACAGTCACTTTCATTATAATCAACATTTCCATCCAAAAGGTAACTTGCAGACTGAGATAATCTTTGTACTTTCAGAATACCATCATGATTCTAGCACAGTGTTTAAAATATATGGCAGATTGAGTAGGATCTCTAATTTGCTGTTTGCTCTGTTTTCAACTTCGTAACTTTGTGTAAAATATTTTCCTTTGCATTTGCAACCTATGTTTTGTTCCTATTACTTTAAAATTTAGGTAGTAGCAGGACCCTAGATAAAATAAGAATATAATACATTAGTAGAAGTATATAAAACTATCTTTTAAACCAAAATGCTCAAATACACTATCAAATATGCTAGGGGCTATTACTTCCCCCAGTGTAATCCTGCTTGCTTTCAAATTGCTTTCCTCTGGCAAGAAATCAATAAAATACAGAATTCCTGAGTTGGAATTTAAAACTAAGCATCTTATCCTGTTAGATTTAAAATCATTATGAAGGTAGGAAAAAGCCTATGGAAATTAATTCTATAAAAACAATATAAAATTGCAAGATGTTCTTTAATTCTCAATTAATTAGACACAACATTCTCTAATGTTTTCCTAGACTAAACTGTGCAAAGTGATTCTAAAAAAATCCACAGCTTGTCTATTTCTTGACTAAGACTCCAGCCCCTGGTTCTATAGAGATAAACACAAGCTATTCAGACTATACTCTAAATCTATTATTGGACTTAGAATAACTATAAATGAATTTAAGAAAAGCTGTACAACTTTCAAATAAGGCTCAGATGAATCAACCCTTGCCTGTTTTTTTTTGATTTTTTTATTTTGTTTTTGTTTTTTTAAGAAAAAATCTTCTTCTGTATGGCCTTAGCTTCTAACTCTTTCATGACTTAAGATATAATTTAGCTATTAAGTCATAAAATTCTAAATTATTTCCTCTTTACACCTTTCTAATACTATCTCTGCTTCCTTAATAATATATCCTTGTCACTCTGAAAATAGAATTTCAATGGCTGTTTATAGCCAGCATTCACCTATTTATGAAGAAGACATTAAGCAAGATTTGAATAAGATGGAAGTATCCAGGTAAACAGGGCTTCCTCAAGTATTTGGAGAAGTAGTGAATGCAGTCTCCAAGTCATTAGTGATTATTTCCCATGACTCAGAGTGTAGATGTTGTCTCACAGACCAGTAGAGGATAAAAGATACTCTCTAACTTCTAAAAGGAGGAAAACAATACCAGAAGGTTATAGACCTGTCAGCCTCATTTCAGTATCCAGGAAGATACTGGAACAAATTACACAAGCCATTTATAAAACCTTGAGAGGATAACAAAGTGACAAGAAGCAAACTGTGTTAAAACAACTGAATTTCCTTATTTGTCAGACTAAGTGGCCAGGGGGACAAAGGTGTGGGGAAAGTCATAGACTGTTTTAAATGACACTGTCATTAGGAAGCCATGGTCAAGCTGAAATTATTATATGCTGTGTGCACAGCTACTGAAAAAAAAGCCCCAAAAAACTAAGCAAAACAACAGGCAGAAGGAATACTTTGATAAGTCTTCTCAGTTTGACATCAAGCAGGGTTCTACAGAGGTCTGCTTGGGGCCCAATTCTGGTCAGTAGTTAAAAATAAGACTTGATTCAAAGACAAGAGTAAGGTTTTCAAATGTACAGATTATGCCATTTATGTGGCATGGAATTTTGAAAACAAGAGGTCAAATCTCATTCTGTGACCTATTAAATGTTCATGTCATGTAAGATACATGAGCTTGTTTTTCTACTGTCCTTTCTACTAGTGGTGCTTCAGCTTGTACATTTGTTGGGCAATGTACTTTAAAATGTAGACCAACTGGAGAGAGTAGAGAGAAAGGCAATAGAAAAAAGAGATTTAAAAACATAATGCATTAGGAGAGGTTCAAAGATAGGTATGTTTATTCTTGAATGTCATACGACTACCGTCCTTGGAGATTGCAGGGAGAGACAAGGGAGGGAAGAGGTGATTAATGATTACACTCTTTTCAGTGAGCAAAAAGTTGCTATAAAGAGAGGGAATAGTTTTTCCCCAGCATCCAGGGTGGTTCGGTCAAGGAGTGATGAGCTTAATTTGCCTCCAAGAGAATACAGTTTAGATAAAAAGACAGTGCTTCAAACATATAAGCATAGTAACTAGTTACTTAGCATGGGTGTAGAATCCCTGCCAATGACCAACTCTTCAAAATGGTTCAACTCATATCTGAGTGGATGACAAAATCCAGGAGAAGTAAACATCAAATAAATGGCATTAGTAAGAAGATCCAATGCATGAAAAAGTATTCTATTTTCTTAGGATAATGGAAGTGAAGTAGTAAGGCGTATTCGAAGCTGATTTTACTGCTAGAAAGAAATAAACAGAAGCATTTTTACCAGCGTTGAGTCTCATCAGGAGCACACACAACTAAGAAAAGCAACCTATTAAATGTAATTTAATTACAGAAGAGTGAAATATTGATTTCTTCCCAAGGTATTTTATCATTTCATGGAGAGTGATAAAATGTACATGTAGTTGCACACACACTTATTGATAATTAAAAAGAAAAAACACATGTGTGCCTAAATACTCTCCTACACCCAAACCAACATACGAATGCTTGAGAAATTCCTTTTCCTCGCCAGGATATTTAACTAAAAGCAGTTATTTCACTTTACAAAGGAATGTGCACAACAGTTGGCAAGCATTGTGTTCTGTGCATATGACAATTCTCAGTAAAGATGATAGTTATTCATCCCCAGCTGTTTATAGTGCAATGATTGTGGACCAATTGACCAGGGATTATTGCTTCCTCTCTACTTAAGGTGAAGTGTTTTCATATTCTATGAATACTACTGATGAAGAGTCATATGGGAAAAGGCTGGAACTGTGCTATAATCAGATTGTGAAGTTTTTTCAAACATTTCTGATTTTATTTTTTAATTCTGACCCACATACTGTGCTACGATAAGTCATTAAGAAATAGGCATCACATGTTATGGGGTATATATCTAAAGGATATTTATCTAAAATAAAAGCAAACTAATTTGTATTTATCAAACAAGTCCAAGGAAAATCATGATCAAATTAAAATCACTACAAATGGCCTTCCTCTTGTAAAAGGTGTTGGAATACAGCATCTGGTGACAAAAGAATTGTAGTCTCTTAAACACAAAGCAACAGGGTGAAAATCTGCCCCTTCCCTCCATGTAGTAACCCACTGATTACAGTGTGATTATTTTTAATTTACATCATAACCACTGAGAGAATTTATCTGCCCATCCACAGAAAAACAAGAAAACCAACCAAAAAAAACCCCAGGAATCACTGCAGAACAATTTATTAATAGGAAAAATGTCATGCATTAGTAACAAAAAAAAAGACACTGAAAAGATGAATTCAAACTAATAAAGCTTGATCACAAGCATATTAAATACAATTTCACATTATTAGAACATAATAAGCACACAGTCAAGTCACCACAAGCCGAGAAATGATTCCATATCTAGTGAAAACACCCTGTATGCTTTATGTGATGCATTTTATATAGAACTAACTTCTTAGAAAATTCATTTAACAGATTAGCAGAATAACTAAGATGTCTGAAGTGTACCAAATCCCACCGCAATTAGGAAGAGATTTTTTGTATTTCCTTTCTGATGTCTAAGCTTGCAGCTTAACAGTGCATTTCTAAAGAAAAAAAATTAGCTGTGCAGAGTGGTAATAGCACGTAAACTATACTACTATAAAAAGCAACTCATTTAAGAAGCATGTCTAACTGATTTGGTATCAGTTTTCCTTACTTAACAAATATAGATAGATAATTATAACTTTTTAAAGAACCTGAATATAAACACACACTTAAAATTTACTTAGAATGAAATCCTCCATGTATGCCTCCCTTATCCCTGCTGAGAAATACCTTACTTATGACTATTCAAGGTGTACAGGGAAAGAAGAGCTTAGAAAACTTTTTTGTTATCCATAGTGCTAAACAAACAAACAAACAAACAAACAAACAAGCAAACAAGAGGCAAAGACCATAAATGAGTTTGTAAGGAATACTGAACAAAATTCTGTATGAATCAGCAAAAGTTCTATATGGGATTATACATCTGTAAATATGATCCCCATACCTCAAAGAGATTTATTTTCATCTTTAACCTGCAGAAATATTTACCCCAATTCTTCTCTTTTTTTACCACAAAGAATATAATACATGGTTTGGTACACTATGGAGCACAGTAGAAGCATGACATGGAGCCCACTGAACAAGCCCTGCTTGACATGTTCAGGTTTGGTGCAAACCAGACTGATGGTTTTTATCTGGCAACCCTGAAATGCAGAATACTGGGGAGGAAAAAACAGAAATGTCAGAGTGACTATGGGTTTACTCAGCCAGTTCCTGCTGGGCTTATTGATTTGGTTATAGCTGCATGCTGCTGAAGCTGGCAGCAGTGCCAACGAAGGAAGAAGTGAAAGGGAAGTAAGTAAAGTCACAATGAAAAGGAAAAGAAGTAGTGGGGAAAGAGGTGGGTGAGAAGGTAGGCAGAAAGAGGCAGCGAACATTCCTACTTTTCTCAAGAAATGCTCACTTGCCCAAAAAAAAGAAAAAAAAATTACCATGCCATGGAATAACTGGCATGGAATTAGAAGATTTCCCTTAAGTGGCTAAATCTTTTATCTTTTGATAGAAGCAGTTGCAAATAATCAGTGGGTATCACTGTGCAAGCAACACACATCAATTATTATGCCCTGGGGTATAACTGTCCTCACTAATGATGTAATTCTATTGTACAAATAATACTGTTCTATTTGTTAACAAAGCGGCTGGCTATGGCACATTTTAATTATATCTGTTTCAGTCATTACTTTACTTAGACTGTTAAGTGTTTCAAAAGTGACCTTCTTTTGAAAACTGAGGCTCTTGCATTGATAATTCTAGTGAGGAAAAAGACTACAACTTTGAAAATCCAGATTTGGTTACTCTCAATGAATAAAATCCTCCCAGAGCTATTCACAGAGTAAGATACTACTCAGATAAGTAAAAGTATATTGTACTAGATAATCAATCTGCAAAAAGTAAGGTAACACTTTCATAAGCATATCACTGAAGAACTACTCATAACCTTCTCTTTCTAGACTGAAAACGAGCACCTTACAACAATATTTTCCAAATCATTTGCCATCTTTCACTTGTTACACTTGCATTTTCTCTTGTGCTGTGCCTCATGCTTGTGCAAGGTCCCTCAAATACATGTCTCCAAAGCTACCCCCATTATAGCATGCATACAGAAATTATCTGTGTGGCAGAGTCAACAACCACTTTGCCAGGAAAAAAAGATTCAAGTACAAAGGTCAAAAACTGCTCAGGACTCCTTAAAAATACTTAAAGAACAGGTTGTTAAGCTATTGCGAAGAAGTAAATTTCAACATAGTCTCTCAAACAACTATCCATGATATGGATACCACGAAACTAGTGGTCGATTACAGAGCCCAGAGGTTATGTGATCTATAAGTCTTCTGTTTTAAGAAATCATTTGTTGCAGTCCCAGAGAATTTTTGGGATTACTATTAAAAGATGTGCTCCATGCTAGGAAAAAGATGGAGAATATCTTTCCTTGTGAAAAATCTGATCTAGACAGGTGAGTTATATCTAAGACTCCAAAGGAAACTGGCCTCTCTGAAGTTGATGGAATTTTGTCATTTTATAAAATGACATTTATTATAAAATAGCATTGTCATTTTAACAAGATTTTACTTCCCACCACTGACTTTCTTGTAAAGACCTTTCTAAACATCCCATTCTTCAGCTTTAAAATAAGAATAATAATGAATCACTTTCCTTTGTGAGGTATTTTTTAAATGATGAGAAAAATCATCATAAGACTGCATTCTCAAGAACACTGATTATGCTTCTACAGGTCAAATATATAGCACCCAATTGCCAACACAATCATCTTTGACAGAAGATTGGTTCTATACTAACTGTAAATTAAGAAATAAATTATATGATTATATGAAGTTTTATAGTTCTGCATTCATTTGCGGTAGTTAATGCTCAGCCATTTATCCTGGTGGTGAAACAGATATTTAAAAGTTCTATTAAAAGGAGAACTGAATCTGGCTAACACAAATGGATGATCTTAAGGCTACATTCATTCCTATCAAGGAGTGATTTTTTATGGTCCATTATCCCATTGACATTTTGGCAGGTGTCAGAATGATAGCACTGAGCACCAAGGAATTCCCATAGCCTAGATTCTCAGCAGATGTAAATCAGCGGAGCTAAAATACATTAGAGCTACAAGAAATTACATCAACTAAGAATCTGCTCTCAGCTACCTGCTATCCCTACTGAAACACCTTTCAAGGCAACAGTGTGCACTGTTATTGTTTTAATATCATGCCGTATTGAGTCCTAAAAGTCATATGCCGTGGCTCTGAACCAATGCAAAAACAGCAAATTAGAATTAATGAAATTATTGCAAAGGGTCTGCAAACTGTCTGTAATATTTTGTGTAGCTTATATAACCAACATTTTCATAGAGTCTTGTTGTATTTCCTGTGTGGTCTATTTTGCTTTAGGAAAGAGTACATTTGTTGAGAGTTAGAGCGTAATTTTTGTTATCACAATACACCCTCCTTTTGTCTGCTTTGTTGCTTTCATTTTGAGGATATGGTAGTTTTGTTTTGAATAGGCTGTTTTGGGTCAGGTATTCATAAATTGGTCACAATTCCTGAAGAAGAGATTAGGTTTGCTGAGCAGTTGCCATCGGCTCAGAGGGTGTCCAGGAGCCCAAAACAAGCGGACATATGACAAGATGCCAGCACTGATAAAACTAAAGGGCTAACACAGAAGGTGGGTTCTCTGAAGGTTCAGCTAGCCCATTTTTATTGTAATTCCACAAAAAAAGGAGTCTTCACATGTCCAAAAATAAACTTTGTTGAATGAAAGCAAGCAATTATTGTTTTTCTTTTCTGCTTCATACTAACAAATGACAATCTTACATCTTATTTCCAGATGGGAAATAACATTAATCCAGTAAAAACAACGTGTCATATAGGTTACCATCTTCTAAATAGCAGAAAACTTTGAGAAATTAAAAGCAAATGACAGATTACTGCAGTGGTTCAGAAGACAGAGAAGAAAAACATGACACAAAGCAATAATGTGCACTACACCTTGAGACATTTTAAACAAAGCTCGTTGTGAGCTGGTTTTGTTTGCATGTAAAGCAGCCAGTTTGTAAGCATTTGCAATTTCCTGTTATTTCTTCCTCTTGAGAAAGAACCTACCTAGAAATTTTGTGAGAAAAGAACTGTTATGATGTTCTTGATAGTCAAGAAGGGCAGCAAGATTTCATCTTAGTAGCATTAGTTAAAGGTCTTCTACACCCTATCAAGTGAAGACTGCACGCTCTCTCTCTCTATATATATAACGTGTAACAATAAGCAATAAACATATTTCTTTGGTCTGAAACTTCAAGACTAGGAGTACATAGTACACCCAAGGCATTAAGCACTTCCACTTTTATGGGCACCACTTCCACATCAGTAAGGGATGGTGGGGTAATGTATAAACAGATTTTTCAGTACCCAAGAAATTGCATCAAGTTCCAAACAAAACTTGCCATTTGCTACTATATTTGGGGGGAGCACACATAATCCAGAGATATTTAGAGGCATCAGCAAACAAATTACAGTAAAAAAAAAAAAAAGAAAAAGAAAAAAACACCACTGAGGACAAAGCAATGAAGTTACCTTTTATAGCTGCCTTTTTTATGCTTAATGAGTCATCTGTGTCTGCATACAAAGCCCAAGTACCTCCAAGCCTGATGTTGATACAGTGAGATACCGCCCAAAAAAATCGCAGAATCACTACTTCAGAAAAGCTACCCTGTTGCATGTAAACTACAAGTAGTAAATCAGATGGATAAGTCTCTCATCATTAGAGGTCTGAGCTCCTTCCCAGCCTTTCAATACTTCTTGACCCCTTTCTGCAAGAGCAGCATCACAGATCAGGTCCATGGAAACATAAGAACCCCCTTTCCAATGTGAGTTCATGTATATCTCATCACAGATCACCTGGGGAAAACGGAACTCTTAATGAGCATTTGATAGTAGTCAGGACACTGAATTATTTTTCCTCATCAGATTTACTTAATCCAAAGTTCTACAATTTTCCTCCCTAATTAGCATTGCTTCTGTTTAATTAAACTTTTGGTTTCTGTAGAGAGATGCTATAGCTATGAAATTCATAATTAGAATGTTTTCACCACATTGTGGATTTTAGATACAGCCATGATATCTTAGTGAATTCCATAGCTTTGGGAGAATGTAATATGAACAGATTTTAGATGGAGAATGCCACAGAAGGTGAGAGAATAGAAAACTGCTTTGGTATGGCAGATACAGCTGCAAAACAAAGCCCACCATTGCAAAAACCACCAGCTAAATGCTATAAACCATGCACTACAGCTCTTCTGTTGATATTCTGAAAATAATTATGATTGTGAGCTGTCAGAAAGATTCACTGCACCAATTACGTTCATCACCAACTGACAACCTACCTAGGCAAACCCTTTTGAAATCTGAGCCTCCTACAACACTAATGAGCATTAAAGAACAAAATATATAGCTCCCATGAGTCTGAGGCACAGCATCATAGCTTAACACTGCTATAAACAGTAAATCTTTACATATGCCTATTGGCAATGATGTTCCACAAATGTCAGCATAGACTCTTGTTTTCGAACTTCATCAGTAATGTTCCTCTCTATTACATTTATAATGTGCAACCTAAAATCAACCATATGAACATAAAGAAGGATGTTTTGCGCAGGGACTGAGATTTCCTCTCAGGGTAGAAAGAAGCGGGGTGGTAATGAAAGGGTTTCATATTACTTTCAAGAGCCAAGAGCCCCCCTGAAGATTTCTAGATGTCTCCCTGAAGAATACAGCACTGCTTGTTTCCAGTGAAAGACTTTTCTTTTTCTTTCTTTCCTTTTTTTTTCTTTTTTTTTCTTTTTAAACACAGTGCTGGCCATGGAACAGTGCCACAGTCTCTGTCATATTCTGTGCTGCAATGTAGGCATTTGTCACAATGTCATATGCGCTACGGGATCTCATTGAGGTGTCATGCCCTCAAAACCCATTCCTGCTGCCAAGAATGAGACACAATAAAACATGAGTATGTGCTACTAAAGAAAGAAATTGTTTTGTTTGTCAGGAATGTTGAGAGCAGTAACTTTACTCGGAGGAGCACTCTCAGATTATTTTAGCACAGTTGTCACATGCACAGATAAACCCAGGGAAACACAGTTTTCAGGATCATTATTTATATGGCATTTCAAAACAATTTGTCTTGACTTAATACTTCCACAAATACATGATACTTGAAGTCCCAGGTGTGCGTACAGGCCATTACAAAACAGAAGCCTAAATAAATATAGCAGTCAACTGTGTGCTATTGTATTTGGAATACCATTTCATTAAAATAAGACAAAGCAATAAACGGCACATTGTGAAGTACAGATCTCTCATAACACGCTGGAAAAAGACCCTGAAAACTATTTAAAAGGGGGGAAAAAATTCAGACTACATTCTGTAAAAAGAAAGTGGACTGCATTGTATAGTCAGATGTAGGTGTACCTGATGACAGACGCACAAGCTGCTTACTCAGAAGTGTATCTTGTTGCAGTGTCCCTGCCCATGCTCTTAGGGACAGTTCCATGGGGGTTTGCACTGTCCAAAGTGAGGTCCAGCTGAAATGCAGGTAGGAAAAGCTTGAAGCACAATCTTAAAGTGGAAAACCTTGTAGTGGTAGAAAAGCCTTCTGGAATCTAACAGAGCATCCCCACATGCACCTTAGAGCACCCTGAGTCTCTAAATACAAATCCACAGGGATCTGTGGGCATGGTCTGTCCAACGGACACTATCCTACAGACACAGGGTCAAGTTCCTTTGACCTTAATTATCGACACGTAGCACTCAATGAGAGTCAAAGGCTAACTGCGACCAGTGAGTAAGAAGTATACTGGCAGTATAACTCCTGCCTCAGGAGTCAGGCATTTGAAAAGGTTCTTGGCAAGACCTTCCTTACAAAAGGACACCTTTGATTGTTGGGTAAAGGAGAGAAATAGGAAGAAGAAATATCAGTAGCCACCAAAAAGTGGAAGAGAATCCAGGCCTCCGATTTAAGAGATGGAGGAATGGAGAAAAATGTATGGAGAAAAAGGCAATGAAATATCCAGCATACCCACACAGCCTTAGGTTTCCCATCACCGCATGCACGTCTTCTGCACTAAGAGGTGTGAAATAGCTATGACTACAGCACTAGTCTTGTCAGCAGTGAGATATATGACCTTCAGGACACAATAGCTGCCCCTTTGTGGCTGGCAGTCTTTGGTAGCTGAGAGGTGAATTCTTAGTCTTTCCCTTAGCCCATGTGACAGACAGGTTTTCTCTGCCTGGCAGTAGGTCACAAGTAACAATATGGTCTCTGCTAATCCTGCTGCTCCTGAAGGGAGTATGCCTACCTTTCTTTGTGGCTTGCTTCAAGAACATCTTTCCTGATGACTTGCTTCAAGAAAGTTCTGTAGGAAGAGAGGTAGGCAGAGGGCAGTCAGGACCTGGGTGAGGAATAGGGTTTTAGGACATACCTTGGAAGCACTGGCTACACAAAAGAGGCAGGAACTGATCTAGAGATTGGCACAGATCAAAACTTCATGTTAGCACTCTCTACTCCCCTTGGCTTACAGATGTGGCATGCTGTAACAGTAAGACATAGCACTTGGTGCCCATCTTTAGAAACTGGTCCACACAGACAAATCAAATCTGCCCAGAAACTATATAAGAGCTGAGCAGAACATGCTACATTGGATAAGCATGACCAGCTCTGCAGCCAACAACAGCTTTCTACACTGTTATCTGCACAAGAATAGGAACCAGGATATTTTGTTGTTCTTTGCCACTCCTTTGCTAAAAGAACAGGCAAGAGGAGACATGACACTTCCATCATGTATGGGAACGCCCAACTCCATAGGGACTCTCTGTCTCTACGGAGACATCATGCAAGCCACAAAAAAACATCACAGAGAGAGCAAAAACAAACAAGGCAACATTTTCTTAAAAAAAAAAAAACAACACACACACAAATCAAATTGCTAAAGCTCCTCCATCAGGTAAAGTCTGCCCCATAACTTGAGGGCAATGGTAAAAACAGCAGCAGCTCACGTCAGCAGGAATATCATAAGATCCCCACTTACGGCTAGCCTTTCCCAGGCCATAGATGCTACCACACTTCCCCAGGCACAGTGCAGACTTCTGGGTGGCAGTTTCACTAACATCATGAAAGGAATGGTGCAGCAAAAGGAATCGAGTAGAACGTAGCATCTTTCACAAGCCTCCACAATAACAGCTGGAATGGACTTACCAATCCTGAACTTCTGTGACACACATCTGTAGGAGTTTGGCCAGATAATCTTCCAGAGAGGCATATGCATCCAGGTTGGAACAATATGGGAAACTGGTCTGCTGTCAGCTGAAAGCCAGTGCCAGCTTCTATTACAAGGCTATGAAGATCTCTTCTGGCATTTCATGTCCTGAAAATAGACACCCACTGATTTTCCCAAAGCTGGTGAAGAATATGGCCTCAGTAATGCTCTCACTCACAAGGAGCACCCAGAACCATTGGGACATAATGGATACAAGTTGAACAGCAACAGCATTCAGCAGTACAGCCATGTCCTCAGACATGGCAGACAGCTGGCTTTCAATGAAACATAAGGATGTGACCTATACCCCAGAGGACCAACTTTGCCTCTAGAAATTACCTTGAATTACTTTAAATTTATCCCAGGCACATGGGTAGTTATGCTGCAAAATAGATGACAAATAAATCTGTTGGTTAGCTTGGTCATATGCTTATATCTGAAATGCAGTGAAGAAGCAAAGAACACAAATTACATTTCCTTTCATAAGTTTAATATTTTCTGGGCTTTAATTTAATTGAATGCCTTCCTGCTCTTCTCCTGTTAAAAAAGCTTACATTTTATGCTGTTGGCTCCATCCATTCATGTGAATCAGAAGAAGAAAAGAAAGTCCAAATTCTGCTTCCAGGAAGGTTGAAGTCCAATGCTGCTCTGTATTCATCTTGCTCAAAGAAATACAAGTTACAAATCTCTACCCAATAAATAATGGATAACATTTTTCATAAGTTTTAAGACCACTGTAATTATACAGTCCACCTCCTGCATAACCCAGCTTTTCACAGATATACTACTGAAGTGATGCTTGTAATAAGTTTTACCTACCATTCACCTTGCTGAAATCTGTTAATGAAGACTTTCAGACACATACAATAATCCCACCTTTTCTGTTCCTGAAGGACTATGCATATGCATGAGCAATCTCTGCAGCTGGAATGTTAACACTGTTGAGGGTAATATTCTCTATATATGGAACAGTAGCCATATGCCCGCACATTATACCTTGCCCCTTTTACGTAACTATAATCCAGATCTACATCCTGGCATGTGTGCTGTTTCAGAAAGGATGGTCTGAGAGAGGGAGGTTCACTGGGCAACAAATTTCCTTCAAGCCTAAGAAAAAAGTAAGTAGAAATAATAGTTCTGATGCTAGCTTTCCAAAAATAACACAGCTATCAGAGCTCCCCAGGTTGGACACCTCCTTTTCTCTGAGGTAATAGATACACACATCTTCTATTTTGATAGCCCCCTCTCAAAAATGCTCCATCCCCTTCAATACCAGATAATTCTTTTAAGTACTGTTTAAGATCATTGGAGTTACTCAATCCTCCTTACTGCATAACACAGAAAAATGTATTTTCTGGCTGAGGAACAGCAAAAGAAAGCTGTCCAACTCTTGTAATATAATAAGCTCCTTAGGCAATCTGTCAGGAAAAACAGATACCTCAGAAAAGGAGAGGCAAGGCACCTACACACATTTCATTAAAAGGAGGGGACACTTCAGCTAATCAACAGGGACCGAGATTTGTCCCGACATCTAAGCCAGTAAAGTGTTTGCTGAGCAAATGAAAGATCTCAGTTTGATGCTGTCTGCTATAGGGTGTACTGGCCCCTCAGCAGGCTATTCCCAAGGGGCAGGACACTCGTGGTCTCCCCTGGCTTTGGATTCCACACAGATAACACAGATGTTTAACCAAAAAGAGAAAATTCAAAGGTGATTATGGCTGCCTTTCTGTTTCTTCGCTGGCAACTACAGACCGGGACCCAGGTCTCCTGCTTTCCAACACAAGTCCTTGAGGAGCTCCTTAATTGCTATTAAGTCTCATTCTTGCTATCTGTCTCTCTGCTGAGAGATACCGTGCCCACAATGGTTAAACGCCATTGCAGAACTCAGGTAATTCAGTCTAATAGGGAAGAGAAGTGTCCCCTCAATCTTTTCCATGTTTAAGGGAGCTCTAAATGGTAAGCAGAATATTTCTCATAATTCTTGTACCCAGAAACTTAATTATATTGTTAGTCTAGCTGTAGTAAACCATGAACTTAAATACTATCTTGCTACTTCCATTTTTAATTAATATAAACCTTCCATTCATGGTGGACTAGGCCAGCCTAAGTAGATGCTACACAGTTTTTACAGTTTGCAGCACTACCAAAGGAGTCGTGTTTTCATCATGTGTTTCATCACAAATTCATTCAGTTCTATATAGTGAAGTCTGTCTTTCTCAAATCACAGGACACAGAAATTACATGAGTTGTTCAGCCCAGTAGCCTGATTAAACCAGTATTCTTACTTGCAACAGAGAAGGGTAACTGATATTTCTGAGACAGTGGGGAGATTTTTATCCTAATATTTCAAGTTTAATGAGTAATTTGTGTCCTGAGAAATGATCGATGTAAGGCAACCATGTCACAGCTGTCATCAGTCTTTATGGCAGCTCAACAAAATCAAAGTATTTCATTATAAATCAAAATATTCAGGTTTATCACTGTGTTTTTTTGACAGAAAATATCAATGCTATCCATGGAAAGTTAGTATGAGCAAAACAAAACAAAACACTCAAACCTTGAAAATACTCAGCTTTCCTCTAAACATTTGGAAAGAACATTTTTGACCAGCTCTAATAACCTACCTGTAAATTATGCATTTCATCCAAGGATCTGTCTCATTTTGTAAAGGTAATCTTTTTCTTATTTATACTGAAGTAATTCAGAAGTACAAAAATGCTTTGTTTTTCCCCACATTTAGGCCATAGTAAATGAAAACAGCATTTGGCTACAACTTGTGCAAGAGATAAAGTAGAGAAAGTGGTTACATTCTATTCTCTATCCCCTACAGACTCTGGGAGATTAAAAAAAGTGGTGTGGGGGGGAACTGAGCTTGTAAATTTAAAATCTCTCATCTGTGATGTTAAAAAAAAAAAAAAAAAGACCAATTCTTCCCTCAGCTATGCCAAAAAAACTTTAATTGATTCTCATAGGTATTGCACAGGTGAAGCAGATAGCAAACTGACCTTAGGATTTAAAATAAGTACTTTTCATTTTATTTTTCTGAAACAGATTTTACTTTACCTTCTATTTTCAGCATGTTTCTCTCACATGTAGCTTCAGGAACCTCAGAAATGTGTTTATGTGTAAATATCCTAGTGGTGGCATACAGAGGAACTGCCAGTGGAAATAAAAAACAGCTGAATTTCTGCAGCCATGTATCTGCAGCTGCTATTGACTACTGTTTCTTGTTAGAATATGCCACTTGTAAAAACAGAGTAGTTCCTAACCTCAAGTGCTTTTAAAAGGTTGTTTAATTACTTAAACTATTTTTTATTTGTAACTAGTACTTTTATGTAATGATTATGGTACCTAATTGATTGAGCATTAGTTTCATTTTACATTATGTCTGATGAGTTATTGATTGCCCTTTGCTTTCAGGACACTTAGGAGTTTCCTGGTGAAGCACATAAAAGAAAAAAATACCCCAACCCTGCTGCAACAGTAACTTGTCCTAGCAAGGCTGCTGCAGGCTTCCAAATAAAAGATTCCTACCATTGCAGACCATTGATCTAACAGTGTGTGCTGCATTTCAATGTTGTCAACAGCTCCTGCATTTTTTTCTTCCTTTCACAGCTCCAGCCTTTGAATAAAGAAAACCCCAAAGAATTGACACCCTTTATTGGGGGGGGAGGGAGGGGCTGTAGGGCTAGAAACTTGCTCCTACTCTAGCTGTGGCTGCTGATCTCAGAGAAGTGTACAAATTGAACCTGAATTTTTCAAGAGCAGAAAGATTTTTCATAGGAAGACTAAATGGTGGCCCTTAAGTCTTCTTACTGAGCTATTGTGCTTCAGCTCAACGGATAGTTTAAAGTCTTTATAAAATACCTTTTCTTTTCAATAATTTATTTTTCTTGCTATCATTTCAGTTTTGCCCAAAGAAGGTCAGCACACATTGCAGGGACCACTGAAAAAAACCTAGATTAAGATGTTTGTATTTGTTAAACAAGTGAAAGAAGACTCTGAAATGGTTCTGTTCTGAAGGTACTTAATCAAGCAGAACAGATGTTTATTATATAATAAGGGAATGCTGCCATCAGTACGAACAAATCATGAAATCAAATTGCTTCATAATACTTTTCATTATTTCACAGACACTTACTGTGAAGAATTGGGGGTGAGCAAAAAGGCCAGATACTGTGTGATTCTCCAGCCCAAGGCACTATTTGATTACCCAGCAGGGAAAGCAACGCTCCCTATTAGCATAAAGCCAGAAGAGCTGGCGCCTGCTGCAGCTGCCAGTCTAGTATATAGAGGACTACATAGAGGACTTCCAGAGGAGGGAGAGCTGTGTGTGAGGTGCGGCACAACTCCACTGTATTATGCCTATCTTTCACTCTTACAAGGTCATTTACAGAACATAATCCAGTAGAGAGCATTGGCATAGCCCCAGGAGCTTTTAGTGCAGGCTTGTGTTAGATGACTTTCATTTTAGTATCAGCAATGAACCCCAGCTAAGTTTCTACACCAAGATTCATACAGAGGCATAATATTCTACAGTCAAGGAGCCTCAATTCACACACAGTATCTTGAGAGCTGGGTCTGTCCCTCAAGCGCTCCTACAGGCAGGGAGGCCACATCTATATTAGTAGGTAGTTAAGTTATTGGCACCTTTTGGGCCAGGCCAGCAAGCATTCTCCCCAACAGGGTTCAGGCATGGTTCAGAGGTTAGCCCGGAGCAGTGACTAGTCCCTTTAAGCACCTCAAAAGTAGCTCCTCTGTTCTGAAGAGCAGAGAATTTAACTTTTTGGACAGGATGGCTACTGCGCCATGTGGCCCGAAGGTCAGAGAGTAGTTCCTGGACCATTTCATCTGCTCAGATAGGACATAGCCAGTGAGTGTCTAACATGGCAGTGCTGCCTTTGAGGTCCAGCCTCTGCAATCTCTGAGCTCAACTCTGGCTGTAGCAGCTCTGACAGTGCTCCCTCAAGGACTTGGCGCCTTGTGCTGTTGTGTAGTACAGATCTAGATGGAGCTCAGGACACAGCATTTGGGGAGGAGGTGGGAGGAAATTCTTGTCATGACTGCCTTCTAGAAGCTGCTCAGGAATGGAGAGAGGCAACATGATAGCCAAAGGGGTGGGTGACTAGTGCCTGCAGCAGATGAATACTCAGTGGAAGCTGGCTCCAGGCTAGTTGCATCCTAACCCTGCAGCACTATCATCTGGAAGAGACTATATCTAAGAATAAGCCAGCCCCCAAAAGGAGAAAGGTATGTCTGAGGCTGGAACCAAGACTGTGCATTGCTGGGTAAGCTTACTTACCAAACCGAGCACTTGTTACTGAGACAACTGTTCAGAGACCTTCTTGAGTGGATGCTTCCTTGAGCAAAGATCTCACCTGCAGAGTGAGTGAGGGGCATCCAGAACTCACTGCTAACACACAGATACCCAAGCTCACTACCCAATCGGTATTTCCAGCAGTCTATGCTTGTGCATATGCAAGTCAATTCACATTCCAGACACGTCCACTGACATTTGCAGATTAGTTCTGACAACAGTTGCTACAATAGTGCTCCAGATCTCTACAGACAGAATTATCTAATAGATAAAATGCCAATAGATGGTGCTTACACCTAGCTTTACCACTGAGCTTCACAAGACTGACTTACCTTTTTGTGTGCGCTACAAATGGCTGCTTATGAGGTGCTGTTAAAAAGGTAGATCGTTTTTAAAGCTTTACATTATTCTTACTTCATGTGCAGAAATCTCTTAAACAACACTTCAGGAAAAAAGATTTACAAAATAATAAATTGCCTTATGCAGGTATTATGAATCTTTTCAGATCTAGACTTGAGGTCTGACTTCTAGAGTAGCTCAGTAACATCAGTTGCCATGAAACTTGCCACTGTCTTTGCTCTTATCATCTGCTCACCCATCTCAAGTTGAGCTCAGGAAAAAAGAACAGAGTAAATTAATGCCTACCACCCCAATCTGAGATGACAGTTATTTACCTGCTTCTTGAGCTTCTGAACCTTGCTGAGATCCAGGTGTACCTTAGTTTCAATATACAAATTTCTACTTTCAAAGACTTTGAGTGAGCAATGGAGGCTGAAAAATGAAAGAATTTAGGGCAGACAGAAGACAGTTGATCTCTATGCTAGTACCTGCCAATGGTAAGCTGGATTTGGAATAGCTTTGTAAATAATAAGGTCGACACTGTTTATGTATGTGATGCATGCAATATTCTTGCTGAACCTCATAGATATGACATGCTAATGTTATGGGATTGTTCCTCTTTTTTCATATTTTGATACTCAAAAGAGCTCACTAGCACATTACAACTGGCACAATCCAAGCATTGCAATACTGGAGTGAGAAACAGCTAAAATCTATGCAAATGATGTTGTAAATTTAATTAGGCTTACTCCAGCAATAAATCTCTTTTATGTATTATTTAGCATTTACAGTATGCAATATCCAATTAAGGGTTCTCAGCATGTGAACTTCTCCCAGAAACTCCTAATACTAGGTCAAATCATGTGAAACTACTATAAACTCTCACACTCAAGGACCAATCAACATATCACTAAAATGAGTGAGAGAATAACATCCATTTGTAATTCACTGTGCACTTATTTTTTCTTCAGACATGACATTATTTTCATTCAATATGAATCACAATTCCTATGGCTCTACCATCACACGACCACCCTGATCTGGAGAGTGAACAAACTATAACAGCTAAGTAACCTAATATAACTCTAGCTTTGGTGTAGTCAGACTACTAGTTTTTGATAATATTTGTTCTTCTACCTGTCATTTGAGTGAATTTCCCTGATACCTATTTGTACACCAATGAAATTAAACTTTTCTTCACCCAAACCTTGTCTCTTCATAACCTATAGTAGCAATGAGCCTCACAGATGTTTTTTATTTCTTTCACTTTATGTTTTGTTTATACTCACTCTGGTCTCGTTTATTACTCTGAGATCTAAGAGGAGAGACACCCTTGGGTACTGCAGCGTGGTCTGTCCATAAAGAAAGGGAAGGAAAAACTACTTTAACTGCAGGTGACAGAACAAGTGTCATGAACTAAGACTGAGAAGGGAATAACCAGGGGTCTTAATTTTTAAGGGAATCCAAGGAGTGTATATGCTGCTTTGAACAACATTGGCCTCTGTGGAAAGAGAACTGATACCGAATAGCCATGAAGTAGATTCAGGAAATTGTGTAACTGTTCTTCCTCAGCCATGCTTTCAGAGAGACAGAGGCAAGGAGAAATGCTATCAACAAATAGTTCCCTTACTTGCAGGTTGTGGAGTTTCCAGCCTTCTGAGAGCCTTCAGATGTGGCATTTCTTGTTCAACTTCCTTTAGTGACCTCTGAAGAGAAGAGCTGTAACAAAACGGCAGACAAAACCCTTTGTGGCAATAATCTTAAACCGCTCTACTTACTTTGCCTGCCACTCAGAAAGGTCCTCCACAGGAAAGTGTCCTTTGGCTCTGTGTTCAACCCTTATACTGCTGACTTTCTCTGTCTTCTAGTCATCTCACTATATAAAATTCCTTTGAATACAGTTCAGTCTTGACTGTACCCGGTGCATTCGGTTAATTGCCAGAAGGTGAGGCAGGGTATCTGGCCTTTTACGTAAAACATTTCCATTGGCTCTCTGAGATTATGGCTAGAGTCTCTTTCTGCAGTTGCTGCTTTTTGCATTAGATATTCAGAATGGAAATTAATAAGGTGATTATTCATCACATAATGTTTGGCACAGAGTTATTTTACTATATAATATTAGATGTCTTTCAACAGCTACTTAGACCAAGACAGATATTTTCAAACAATAATGCTCTGAAACATTTTCCTCTGCCCTTGACTCTATAATTGTCCTTAAAAGCTTCTGTTTTGAAATAGTTCATGACAAATACAAATCAGTGAAAAGGCAGATTCAAGACAAGACAGCAGTAGATTTTTTATGAACATCACCAGGTCCTTTAAAAATATAACATTACTGTAGATGCTTTAACTGATATTGAAAATAACCTGTTATGTCCAAGGAGAAGAAAGGATCACTTTAAGAAAGTATTGCTTGACAGTGAACATTTTTACTTCATTAGCTACTGCACAATGAGTTGTCACCATAGCAAAACAGTTTTCTTCCCAGAAGACAGGAGAGACAGATTTCTATGCCTAACACTAAAATACTGACCAACCTCTATCCTCCTTCCCAAATATTTATTACAAAGTTTGATACAGTTGCAAAAGCTTTGGAAGATTCATGTTTAATCCAGCCATGTTAATGTTCAGTATTATATGGTTGAGACTGGCTGGTAAATTAATTAAGATTATTTTGTACTAATCCTGACAGAAGTTCATAGTACCTTTTGCCATCAAAGGTCATCACCTAAGTTCCAGTCTGAGCCCTGGTGCTAATGAAGTAAAAGTTGCTGGACATGCCAGCTTCTGCTGCCATTAGCACACAGCAAGAAGCAATACAGCAAGTTCAGCTGCTTTGACAGAACAGTACACGCTGCTGAGGCTGTACTATTTACAGCTGTGTTTATGGAAAACACAGCTCTGGAGTGGGAGGCTGAAATAGGATATTTGAGTTTTAAGAGGGATATCTTAATGGTCTTTCACTAAAACCCTGTCAGCTTGGCCCTAGCATATGAACACATTAATGAAGCTTCTTTGTCTGGGAGAGAGCTTCTGCCCCATAGTTGTCCCACACAATCTTTTCTATCCTTGCAGCTCTCACAATAGCAAAGCTTCAGAAAAGCACAGATGTGTGTTCAACAGCCAAAGCTGAAGGCAGACTAGTAGTTGCAAAACTGTACAGAAGACAGATAAGCAGCACTAGTGGGTTCTGCCCTCTGATTCAGAGAACATTTTCTATGAAACCAGAGGTCTGCAGAACAAGGAGCCAGGGGAATCTACGCACCACTGAACTCCCTGTACGGCCAAAACCCACTTTAATATAACTCTAATGCTGAGGAAGAAAACATCCCAATCCTGATTAAATAGTCTTTGCCATTTCCAAAGCCAGAATGAGCAGATTGTTTTACAGACTGGTTTAAAGTTAGCACCATTCCATTGAGATATTTCATTTGATGACTGAAATTTTACATCTGAAGATAAGACCTTACCATTCTTTGTTGCAATATGGTGAACAAGGTCTCCAGAGAACTGGAAGCTCCACTGTGATGGACAACATGCATCGAAAAACAGAGAGACAGTGAGGGCCTGCAACACTTTTCGAGATACAACAGATATGAAGTCACTTGGCCCAAGGATAGATAGCATATCACTGGTCAACTCAGGACCATAACTCAAGTCTCTTGACTCCTGATACTGTGTGCAAATAGCTGGACAGAGCTTCCTGTCTTAAGCTTTTAATTGCCTTATCCATAAGATATAATGATAAATGCTATTGTACAAATTCAAAGCAGCCTCCTGGATTGGGGGCGGGGGGATGGACACACTCAATTTATTTTTGAAGAAAAAGGGTAGTGAGGATTTTTCATTTCATCGGAGTTGAAATTACATCAAGTACAACAGCTCAGCGGTGATTGCATAGAGCTGTTTGTATTCTCTGTGTGCATTGTGCATAGATTTTTTTATTTCATATATAATTTATAACCCACTGCAGTGAATCTACTGAGTTAATGCATATGTTTAACACAAATAAAAGAAGAAGTTTTAGTTAAAAGGAAAACTATTTCCCCTTCAGTTGAAAAGGTGATATCCAGTGGATGGCTGGTCACTTTTTCCAACAAGCAAGCATTTGCTTTCTTACTATAAATCTCACCCACAGCAGGGGGGGAAAACAGAGTATACCATTATACATTATATATATTTTTTCTTTTCTCTATTTTGTGGTTGAAAAACCTGCCCTATTGGGGCTCCAAAGATATAACAGAAGTGGATTTCATTTTGTTTCACTGTACCACTAGCATCTATGGTAATAAGCAAATACATTACCACAAACTGAAAAAAGAATTAGATTTAAAGAGTTATGCATAGGTCACCTTTTCCAGTATATATTGGGTTTGATTGCTGTTATGGCTATTTCATAAAGCTGCCTCTGCAGCTGAGAGCTGTTCCAATGATTTGCAGGAAAGAAATTAATTTAGGGACATATTCTTTTAATCCATTTATATGGTCTATGAAGAAGTATCTCAGCACCTTAGAGTTACTAGCAGATTTTATCCCACCAGCTGCCAGCTGCTGAGATTCTGCCATGCAATGGTCACTGCCATATTGTTATAAATCAGCAGACTGTGTATGTTCTCCACAGAGACAGTTACAGTGCATGGGGCAGATGGAAGCTAGGGAGCAGCAGCTCCATCATACCACCCATTTGGATACATATTGGGGACTTTTGGCACTCTAGAGTGTGAAAGAACCAGACTGCAGCTGTGGGTACCTTGATAGGCTGTAATATCTAGGTGACCTTAAGATTCACTTCCAGCTGGGACATATTCAGGATGCCTGAGAGGGCAGTTCAAGAGCTAGACTGTGAGAACAACTTTGGGATTTGATCTAAGAACTCTGTAGTGAGAAAGCATAAGCATGGGTAATAATATTGTCTAAGAGGTGTTCTGTGCAAGAATAAACACATTAAAAAATTTGAGACATCAGAATATTGTGAATATTTTGTTTATGGGATTGATCAAATCATTTTTCCAAGGTTTCACAGGAAGAATGTGGCTATGTTAAGAACAGAGCCCAACTTGCTTGACTACCCTAGCTACAAAGCCATCCTTTCTTAAGTGGCAATTGAATTACTCACAGAGTAGCACTTTACTTTATGGATAAGTCCCTCTGAAGTCAAAGTGAGTAAAGACATTATGCTCTGGCTCTTAAATAGCCTCTGTAGTACATTACTCCACAGTCTGTCTAATCTTGCAAGATACCATCACAACATTATTATTACAGTGTTTCACATAATTCCTTTTTTCATATGCATTATCCCTCAGGGAAGCCTTATTTTGCCAGCCCACTGATAAAAGCCAGAAGTCTTTAACAAAGCTCCATTTCAAAAATGTCAATGATAATGAAAAAAACAAAATGAGGAAAGGAGTGACCACAGTGATTCCCCAAGGGTTATACACATATTTTTCTGTTTTTTCTAAGCTCCAATTCCTTGTCTAGGAGAGAAGGACATGTAACATCCACCATGGATTTACTCATCTTTGCAATGTCATCATTACTTTGACAGCAACACAGTATCAGTATCACCTCTGAGCCTTAGGATAGCACAATACTAAATAGCTTAAGGGCTTGAGAAGAAATAGGCAAGTTGGGTGTAAGCTCTGTTAAGGAGAGAAAACAGGGGGAGTGACCACTTACTGCTTCTGAAATTTCTTGGTTTGGGATAAAATTGTCAAACAAACAAGAAAAGGAACAGAAAATGCTAGGCTGCATCCTAAAGTGACTCCAGCAAAAGTCTGCTTTTTATTATCTGAAATTCCAGTCAGCCTTAGATTACACAACATATACTGTCAAATCTAGCAAAACTAGGGAAAGGATAAGCATTTAAATTGAGACTATTAATTTAAAGGCAAAGACAATTCCCACCATCTACCACTGAAATATCGAAAACATTGCAATGACATTCTGAGAAGTTTTGTTTAAGGGACTCTGCTTGTGGTATGTTTTCTTTTACAGTTGGGAATGGGCTAGCTAAATTCATAAGTAGAAACTAAAAGTGTGCAACAACTTCGCAACCTGTGAGTTGCATAGCTAATTTACGATGGATGGTCTGCTCATTTGTTTATACCTTCCTGTGTTATGGTCCTTTAGAGGTATTTGCAGAGGCTGCCTGTTTGCCTTCTTTTAACTTTTGCCTTGTGGGCCAGGTGGAATCTCTGGCAGAAACAAGAGGATGAACCTTCCTTAAAACAGGATGTATCCTCTGTTGGGAAAACCTTCTTGAACGTGGGATTGGGTGTGTGAATGAGACTCGGCAAAACAGTTCCGGTAAGTAAATACTAACTTCCCTTTGTACATCCAAAAGGTTTTCCTGCAGCTCTGTTGATCCTCTTCTACACCCAACTCTTAGTTATTACAGCATCACGAAACTCCCTACCTTTGAGGATCTTAACTTTGTCAAAAGAGATGCCACAATGCAAACTAATCTCCAAAATTGTTAATTCAGTGACAGTACGAATAGAAGAAATTAGAAGAAAAAAGCTGCTGCCGAAAAGCATTCCCATGCTTATAAGATAAATAAGTGATATATACAAGGGAAAGAAAAGTGTTCAAGTCTCTGGAGATGTTAAAAATATGACCAAAATAAAACACTGATGAGCGAAGCTGCAAAGCTGAAGAATACCAAGTGTCTCCAAACTTCACTGAGAGAACAGTAATTGCTATGCTGTGTCAAAGAACAGAGCGAATAATATGAGCTATAAGGGTTTAAAATCTAAAAGTAAAACACCCTGAAATCACCTGTGTTCTCTTCTCTTCCTAATTATATAAAAGTTCTGCATTGTTTTTTCTGTCATTTTTTTTCCAGTCTGGAGAGTTTTTAAATAAGTTAATTAAATTAGCATGTGCATTCTATGAAATAAAGGAGCAAGAGAACTCATGCTTTCTCAGGTTTGTCTCTTCAGTTGTAACATAGAAATACTGAAACCATCAGGCCTCCCCCTACTTGTTAATCCTATTGACAAGAATGTCATTATAACCCTAGAACCTCAAATCACCAAGCTCTTTCCATTCTCTCTTTTGTGCTTTAGTTCTGGGAAGTATCAGGAATTAAAACCAAAGTCTTTACAATGAATGATTATCAGACAAATGCCTTTTTTTTTTTAACTTTCTGAAAGCAACTTCTAAAATTCCCTTGCAGATTTTTTCCTTTCAAATGCTATTCAAAAGGCAACCTAAATCCAATAGAAGATCTGCACCAAACAATCCCTTAAATGTCAAACAACAGTTTTAATGTTGTATGACTAAAATAGATTTTAATTTTCTTAATGTCAGAGTTCTTCTGTTGGAGAGATTTAGATACAGCTATTTGATATCTACCTCACATATTCAGAAAATACTCTAAAGACAGCGGTGTTGGTTGCCAGTAGAGAGGGTAATCAAGGGAGGAATCTAATAGAAATCAGACAGATCAGTTCCTGATGCTGGACAAAGGTGGCTCTGCCTGATGTGATAGAAGGAAGAGGAAGAACTGCTCAAGTGAAGAGCTAGAAAGATTAGTAACGCAAGGTTTAAATGTTACTCTTTCAATCTGTGTGTTCTGTGTGGCAGCAAGTGAAATGTCCCTAGATATCTTTTTTCCTATAAAAGTTTAGATTAATACACAGAACTCCTTAAAGTGTGAGAAAATAAAGAACAATCCTATGAGCAAGTAAAAAACAAAAGCTGTTGAAATATAATAGAGATACTTTGTTTAACTATCTGATACCACACGTCACACAATCAAATACCTCTTGACATCTCTTCACTGGATAAAAAGAATGATAAAATATATGTCAATACAGAGCAGATGGTATGTGGATCGGAATCTAAGTAAAGCAGGTTTGCATAGATAACTAAATCATACAATAATAATTTGAGCCTAGAAATCCATCTTGTAGAAGCACAATTACCCCCCCCCCAAAAAAAAGAAAAAGAGAAAAAGAAAGAAAAGAAGTCTTATAGAAATAATTTCATGTTTTTCATAATAAGAGACATACTCTTTTCCATTATAGTAAATAAAACAGATTTTTTTCTGAAGTGAGCAAAAATCTATCTTCATAGATACCACTGCAGCATTGCGGCTCCTATTGTGTGATCAGAACCACTCCATGTGAGACTTCTGCATGTTTCCTAGACATGGTAAATACTGGAGTGTAACACCCTTTCTGTTTGACCTGAAACAATGACATTTTGCAGATAGAAAAAAACATCGGGTTGGATGTGAGTACTGAGAGTGAAATACTACTTCCACTAAAGTTGACTTTAACTTTGATGTTGTGTGCCAGTCAGACTGTCTCATGTGAATTTATGGAATATAAAGAGACACTTTCTGTGACTGATATTCATTACATTTCCTGTTATACTGCCATCCAATGCTGATATGCTTAATACTACCTTCCAAAACATAGTATCTAAAATGTGTTTTTGCTTTTGGGTCTCATCTAAGCTTCTGTTGACACCTACCCCACTATCATATCACTCAACAGGCTGAATTGTTCTTGTAAAGCTATACCCTTGCACAGCAGCTAGTTTTTTGACATCCACGTTCATTCATTTTTAAGAATAATGGTGTGTAAGAGAATCATGCAAAAGTTTTGCTGTGTATATTGTTACAGAGTTCTACCCAGTCTGATACTTCTTTCTGCTTTCCACTGTATCCACTTAATACTAGGCTTTGTCCTGAAGTTTCCTGCGATACAACATAAAATATCCATAGACAATGAAACGTTACTGCTTGCCCAGACAGCAACTGGAGACTGCAATTCAAACACAGAAACCTGGGCCCAAAGAGACAGAGAAGACACTTGAGTTGGAACCTTAACCTTCATTGCTAAAGCCACAGATTCCAGATTCTGTCAAAACCAGTGTTTTTGTGTCTACATCTCAGTTAAAAAGCACTATTTGTGACAAATAGAAGATTGCTGGACCAGGTACCAAAACAGCCTTTATGCTCACCTGAAGCTTGGAGAGATCCCAAAAGCATTAGCACAAGTATGCTAGTAAGATTATGCCGCTCCATCTAGGCAACATTTTCATCCAAGATGCTCATTTTGCCATGCAGAGACTTGCTCTCTGCAGTCAGCAGGTCAGTGCACATCCAGGCACATGCAGGAGAAAGAAACCACCAGGGAAGAGTGTCCTGAAACAGGCAGCAGAAATTGCTCTAGCAGCACCCACTTGTTCCTGACTCTTATCTTTGTTGGGACACAATGCATATTCAGTGAGCCTGGTGGTTGCTGGAAACATTTGGCCTGTAACTGCTGCACAGCACAGGAGGTCCAATTGTGGGGCAAGCCTATGGCCAAGAGCACTCTTTTGCCTGCTAAATAAATTTTGGGGCAAGCCTCACTGCACAACTGGATACAATCTCCTTTATCAGGTGGATATCTACTTTTGTTTCTGATTTTACATTAAACTCAGAAATTTGTATTTACATTAAATACAGAATTGTAGTAAATACTCTCTACATTTGCAGAGAGTTTTAGCTAGAAAATTGGTATGTACTGTAAAGTTATAACAATATTATCTATACATGCTTACCACCTTCTAGGACACAATGACTACTTTTAAACTACTTACTTACAGTCATGTTTTTCCACTCTAGAAGAATTCCTACCCCCAATGGTTTAAAGAGGTGAGATGAAAAGTTCTCTGAAGTAGTAAGTATAATTGCTATCATAGGTAAAAATAGAAAAACACATTAAATACATGTTTCAAGTGAAAAGTAAACACATGATTATGAAGTCCTCTTAAACTCATATAATTGTTTTTCTCCCTGACTTCATCACCAGGTGCAAGTCAAGAAAATGAACATTTGCCAAGTGCACCAGGCAGTACAAAGGACACTAGTAAGAATGCAAGTAATATTAGAAGGACCAAAAGCAGCTGCTACGTAAACTGAGCATCTGCGCTAGTTTCGAGGCTACTGCCATCAGTCCAAAGCATAGCATAAATACCCAGTCAGCTTAATATGAATGAGATAAAGGGTAACCACAAGCAAACTATTTTGACTTCATGTGTTAGTCTAATCTCCCTCTTTACTGAGAATTCAGGTATTCCTTGTGGCTTGTTTGGAAAACAAGCAAAGTGTTCTGTCATCTTTTTATATTATGTACACATTATTAGCTTTGCCCGCATTTACGTGTGAACTGAAAATTTAATTTGCTTAACATCACAAGGTTAAATCTCCCCTATTTTCATTGGGCATGGTGATACTCTTGGAGTCAAGGGTAAAGGGAGAATAAGACCTTCTGGAAAGCTGAAATTTTCTGCCATCTGTAGTATGACCAGTTGATGGACTGAAAACAAACCAAGCAGGAACTCCTGCTGGCTCTAAGACAGTAACAAACTAGTGGGAGACAACAAAGAACAGCTTGTAAAATCATTTCTCAGCTATAACTGACTGTGAACAGCTCTATCCTCAGGTTTACCTTTAGCCATTGCTGAAATTGGTTTGCACTTTGATCCTACACTGAGATGCACTGGGGTTACTGATCAGCACTTACACAGCAAGGTACAAGGAAGCCACCTCTTACGACCTTTCAGCTGTTGGCTACTACCTCTGAGCTAAGACATGGTTATTGGCCTTGTGAAAGCTCCTTGATAGTTTCAGGGCAATGTTATATGGATTAGCTTTAAGAAACTTCAGTAGACTTTAACTTTGCACTGGAACGGACTAGGAGTACTCACCTGCTCAGTAACAAGGTTTTCTGTGATGGGCTGATATAATCAAGCAACTACAAACTTGAGCAATATCTCAAAAACAGAAAATTCTTTTGTAGCTACACCAACTGAAGTGTCCTTTACAAGAGAAGAAAGGTTTTGGAACAGCATTACCAGCAGAATTGCACTGGGCCCTGTGGGCATGGCTGACCTCACATAGTAATACTCAGGCAACAAACTGTTCATTCATATGCATCCACCTTCTTCTGATGCTCGAAGCACACTGCATCTCTGCTGCTGCTGTTTTATCAGGACCCAATCTCTGCTTAGTATAACCCATGTACTCTTCAAATCTGAATATGTATCATAAAGTTCAGAGAATTAGTTGAGTAAGGGGAAAATATTTGCAAATATGCAACCAGACAGTTCAGATACAGTGAATTCTCCTTCCTGGTAAAAAAATTTTGAAGGCACAATACCTCCCCTGCCTGCCCCCCCCCCCCCCCACATCAAAAACTGTAATCCTTCATATAAAACTGAATAAAATGTCTTCTGGGATAGTTTATTTTTTGCCTCTGCAAAGCAGTTTCCACTGGTCAATTTAGAGTGTAGAACGAGGAATCCTTTAGGGAACAGAGCATGAGCTGACCAGCACCCATGACATGAGAGTTTCACAGTCGACTTGGTTGAGAACAAGACTGAGCGCTATACAAGGGAACCTTTAGTTGTCCCACAGTTTTCTCTGGTTGAGTCGGTTGCAGCTCTGTGCTGTCTGCTTTGGGTTTGGTCCACAAGGCTGGAAATGATTGGGAGACATGAGGAAGAGAAAAACAAACACACTGAACAATCCCCCCTCCCTCCACAGTATGAAGCCCATCAGTCATTGAGGATAATTTATTCCCTGTCTGAGAGGCCACCCTGCCTTATTCAAATCAAGTTACCTTGTCCACAAATATTTTAATGGCAGTCACTGGAGACCTGTATTTCAATACCTGCCTATCTCTAGCTAATAATGCCTGCTGACAAGTTTTAATTTCATTAGAGATATCATTGTAGTACATGCTAAATGAGCACCACCAAAAAGTAGCACAAGAGTGCAAGAAGTCATTAAATTATTACTCCCAAAGTCTCATGATGATTATTGTTAATAGGGCAATCAAATCCTGCTGTATTGTTCCCTAACTACATGCCTGCTTAGTGGGTGGCATACATTTTCATTAAATAAAGACTTATGGTTAGAAGAAGAATGTAATCAACATTAATGACCTGAAGAGTAATTGAAAATACAGTCTCAGTCACTACCCCACCTAGCTATTAAAAAGGACAATCATTAAAAAATCTTCTAAACTAATTCCATTTTGTCTCTCTGCATGTTTGTAGACTATCATTCACATTTTCCCCACACTGTTCTCCCTTTTTTTCCTGGTCAAATTAATTTAATGTAATTAGAATAAAATAGATTGGATGTGAAAATAAAATTTTGGCTTTGACTATTTCTGATAACAAGTACTGCAAGGAAGAATATTATACCTGAAAAAATTCCATTTCTGCTAACTAAATCACTTTGGTGAAATTGACTTAACCACAATATACAATAATCACATCCCCCCCAGTTTTTACAAGTTCTGTAAATTAGGTCAAAAACTTGTTGTAGTGTATGTTTAAACAAAGATCTGAGGCAAACAATGAAGTTTGTTTCTCTCAAACTCACAATATACACAATACAAAATCACTCTGGGATTATGTAAACTTTTGTCTCTTCTTTTTCTTATTTTACATGGACTCAGTAAAAATAAGTTGTCTTTGTGCAATCATAAAAAAAAACAGAACAAAAGCTGAACACAATACAGAGGTCATTTTAATTTCACCATAAGACAAATGACTAGCGCTTCATAGACTTCTTCCATTTAGACTATCAACAGTTTGAACTATCAACAATTCTAAAATATTTCAAGAACAGGGACTAAAGACACAGCAGGGACTTAAAATACCTGAGCATTTCTCCACACAATGATATCTGAGAAATAATGTCAATCTACTAATCAACTACTACTTCTACATTTTGTTTTGATATGGGAAAACATTGGTTTTTCAGGAAAGAGCCTCAACAAAGTTGTCTTCCTCCCCTCACTCTTATCTGTAAACAGGCAGATGTTCCTGAATTAATATATGTGAGTCATTGACCATTTCTTCTTCAGTACAAAATAAAATACATTTTGTAGTGTTAAGCAAAAGTATTAAGCAGAATGTTTAATACAGTTAAATGATTTTCGTGAAGCAGGGAAAGCAAAAGAATTATTTCCATAACTATGCATTCTTCACATTGATTTTTTTTGTTTGTTTTAATGTAGATGGCATTATTATCAATTCTTCAATCCATTTTTCTCTTGCTTACTATCTGCTAGCAATTCAAGGAAGTATTGAAGATAAGAATGAAATATTGCATAATACAAGCAGACCTCATTGGATTTTAGAAATAAACATACTGAGCTAACCAATAATCCTAATACTGATCCAGAACAACCTAAACTCAAAACACCTCTCAGAAAAGGATCTACTCTCCTTCCAGTTAAATCAGCATCAATTTTTTTCCCACTGGTGAAGGATTAAGCACTAAAGTGAAACAGTAGATGAGGATAAACAGCTATGGAGGAAAGGCGACTACTATAATACTGTTTTATCCTCCACCTACCAATCACTTGCTCCACTTTTGGAAGAGTATGCTGCTTTTTTTTGCCCTTTAACCTATCTTCCTTATGAGATGATTTTCTCTATCTAATCATTTATGTGATCATTTAGATCTATGCAAAGTGGACATATAATTTCCCTTTATAAGGCATTCAGGCAGTAGCATTTGACACCTGCTTTTCTTGGGTTGAAATGATTATGCACAAGGAGCAAAATATTTTTTCAGTACTAGTTACATTAGTGAGAGCTTCAGAGAAATCACTGTTAGCACAAACAGTCAAAATGCCTTAAAAATATGCAAATTTTGAAGTGGTACTTGTGTGTGAAAACTTGAATGTTGTTCTCACTTATACAGTATGCCTATTCTATATTGAATACACTGATACAATATTCCATTGATTGTTTTAAAGAGGGAATGACTACCAAAACTACTGAAAGATGTTAATAGCTCAATACAGTAGATTCAAGATTATGTTAACATCTTTTTTCAATATCTATTTGTTTAAGCTTTTCAGCTAGCTATTTTTAATGCTGAACTTTTAACAGACTATTCCATAGGAATTACATGTTAAATAAAGACCCGTTTTGCTGTCTGGCTGCCCTCAGGAATCCCACCACTGTCAAGCATTCCCCTATCATCCAGGAAACTGGTATTAACCCTTTATCAACTTTTTTCCATAACTGTCTTTTTCTGCTGTTCTTTGTGGCTAATGGGACTGAAGAGTTGGTTATTTTTAGACTCCACACAATGCTGAACAACAGATTCATTGTTCAGGGTACTATCCAGCAAGATGCTGTTTACAGCAAAAGAGCCCATGTAGACCCCCTCCTGTGACCCACAAAGGAATATATCATGGGATCAGAGGGATGACTATACCAGTACCTCTTCTTTGTGAGATATTTCAGCAGTATCAATGAAATTTGCTTTCCAGCATTGGGCATCACATGGAACAGATTAGCGTATGTGTGGAGGAAGGCAACGCAAACAAGTCACTTCAAGGCAAGCTAAGGTATGGGTTAATATCATCTCAGTTCCTTCACAGCTACCATCCATATATATATGCTTGAATGTATACAAGAGCAAAAATCATGTATCTGAAACTGGAAAAGAGAAGTCAGTCAAACAACTACCATGGACTAGCTAATGCCAGGCAAATTCAGACACTGGCTTATATCACGGTAACATGTATGTGTACTGTATCCTTAAAACTTCTCTCTATTCATTACATCTGTCAGCTGAGCAGAGCCTACAACAGGACTGTACTGGAAGCTGGTGTTGGCTCCTCACTTCACATCGGGGAAATACTACACTGACTACATAGAGCCGAACCCTGAGGTCCATCACACCAGCACAGTTCTGGCTAAACCACTTAGACCAAGATCCAACACCTCCCACCCCCCACACAGACAAACACAACAAAAAGTTCCTCTTAACTCCTATAAAGGGACAGATCAAGCCTTGCGTAAAATTAGCACATTTGCTCTAGAAATCATCGAAGCCCAGTAAACATGGAATCCAACAAAAACATTTTAATCGTTAGCTTTGATGTGTGAGTGCACTTTATAGGTCTGTTTTATTTGATTATACATTTGCTTTTATGGCTAAGATCAAGCATATACAGCAAGTTTAATATTTGCCATGCTGTCTCTGGGGATTTTATCACATATGCACACAACAGAGCTTTTGTATCTTCAAGAATTACAGCAGAACTTGCAATTGCTAGAGATGGTCAGAATACATCATTTGAAACCTGGGCTTCTTTCAAAAATGTAAATTA
Organism: Dromaius novaehollandiae; assembly: GCF_036370855.1. Lineage (NCBI taxonomy): Eukaryota > Metazoa > Chordata > Aves > Casuariiformes > Dromaiidae > Dromaius > Dromaius novaehollandiae. The sequence continues at coordinate 105,976,543 of NC_088098.1, read as the reverse complement.
TTCCTGAACATTTACTGCTTTTCAAAAGCTGTCAGTGGAAATATGGCAAGAAAATATATATACATATAGGCTGCTTATTTTTCTCTAAAACAATCCTTACTTCTCATGTCTTTGGTTTTTCTCACCTTAACTTCTGACTGGTCAGCTCTGCTACATGGTGGATCCTTCCACCTTGTCCCCACTCAGAATGTTCTATTTTAAAAGCTCCCCTCTGAAAGCTAGAGTTTAAAAACATTACTTCCATTATCAAATATAGTGTACTTGGAAAATGAAGAGTGGCACATCATTTCCCCTTGTGCTTGTCAGGGAACAATGAAGTTGAGGGGATACTAGTAGAACCTACTGAAAGTTTAAATTAACATGAGTCTGCTGCTGTTACTAATATGATCTGACTTGGTGTACCAAAGGCTTTTCAACATACATACATAATTTTTTTTTTTTTTTTTTTTTTTTGGTTACGAGATAGCCAAGGGCACTCAGGTCCTGCTCTGAACCCTCCTTCCTCCAGTGATATTACATATCAAATAAAAATAATGGGACGAAAATTCATTGAGAGAATTTTCTTCCCAGATGTCTAATTGGTTCTCAGACTTAGTAATAATAATTATGTACCTATGTTAAAAGAAGAAATGCATACATGTCACTTAACTGCCACATTTTTTCACTATATCCTTTTTGTATCTTCTTCACTAATATTCATGTCTTTCCCATCTCACTTATTTTCACAGTTCATCTCATTATTCCTCTCCTAATTCTTTTGAATGTGTTGATTTTTGAGACCAGTCAAGAGTGCTGACAGTATGTAAATGAGATCCAGGAGAGGAGAAGAAATTTCTTATTTGTCTGTGAGATTTAAAAGAGATAAGGAAGAGAGTGAAAAGATCCTTCTGGGTATCTGCAGTACTAAGATAACTTTTATTACAGTTAAAATACTTTAGCCTCTTAATATGAGATGTGTTTCATTGTTCACACAGCTGTTCCAACAGATTGTCTTCATGAACAAAACGGGAAAGAAGGTAAGAGCTAGATATTTTAAGTGGAATTCCACTTTAATTATTTCTTAATTAAGAGAATGTTGTTCAATTAAACAAAATCACACTGTGAGAAAATGGGATCAACTGGCTAAAGAGATCAAAACACAGCATTGAAAGGGATTTTAGAAGGATATGCCAATAAAGATAAAGTGCATCAGAAGAGATTTAAAGGGGACAAGACAGAAGACAAGTTATATCAGGTGGAAAAGTAGTCATTTTGGTTTACTGCTGCTCTGATATTAATTATAAATGGCAGGTCAGCTGTCAGCCACGTAATGTACTTTCCCAGGGATTCAGAGCACACTACCCTTCACCCAGCTCTGTGGTCAGAATTTTGCTTTGGAAGGTGACAACACAAAAAAGGAACAAACAGAAGAGGAGACACATAAAACCTTCATCTATAATTCCAGCTGAGCCAAATCACTGTTTTTGAAATTACAGAAGTTTTACCTGTTTTTTAAAGTTTACTCTCTTACTATAAGCAGCATGCAAGTTTATCAAAATAGCACAAGAGCAGGTTTTGTTTGTTGCTTTTGATTCAGTCAAGCCTGTGGCAGTCTGATTCATGGACTCCGATGTGCTGGATCAGAATCAACTTTATTCAAGCAAGCAAGCCCTTTATATAAGCTCTAGCCCAGATCGGTACTTTCCCGAAGGTCATGTTCCCATCATCACTCCTTCTCATTCCGTGCGGCTACTACCTTATCTACCTTCCAAGGCTTTCGTCTCCTTAACTCTCTCTTGTCCAATCCCTTGCTGTCTGCCCCTACAAAGCCAGAGCTACTTGAATTTTGTGAGGGAGTCTATGATATCAGCCTGATTTTCAGGTACGGATACACTGAGTTCATTAGAACCTTATGGTAGAAAACGTTCCTATATAGAGAACAAAATTCTTAACAATCACCATCTGTCCTCTCAGGGATGCAAACTGTTGGTCACTTCAGCTAATGGTAAAGGCATTTCACCCAGAAATTTAGGGAAATGCTCAAACTGCCATTCATTTCAGTGAGATTTAGTATTGGCTTTGTCCATCTTAAGTAGATCTACTGAGTGAAACAGTTGCTTCTGAGGACCTGATACCTGCACAATAACCTCTTTCAGGCTTCTTTTAACGTCAGATTAGCTCTAGTCTTGTCTGGTTGACTGAATGTCCGTTAGTGGCCTGAGAGCATTATGCGTGTTCCTGGGGGACATCTTCTGGTTTACTTTCATCTGAAAGAAATCCAGTTTGTCTGCTCTAAGGCCACAGCACAGAAAGCGGTGTAGAGAGATTCACCTCTAAAGCACACTTCTGACCTGAACTAAAATACCAGTGAAGACGCATTCTTTGTATCCCATTTGGTATTTAGAAAACTATGTTAAAAGTATGTTATCCCACTCATAAAATGTAGTATTGTACATTCCAGGCTATGTATTTTAGCAAGTATAGGCAACACATATTTACCCAAAATCAAATAATAAAAAAAAAACTCTAAAAGATTCAGGGAGAGAACAGCTAGTCCCAGAAGAGAAGAGACTCATATTACTCAGTCTATTGAAATAATCAAAATTAAGTCATGTAGTTAAATAAGGGGTTTGTGCCTTTGAGGGGAGCAGAAGAGGTTAGCTGTTAATTGTGAAAAGAGAAAACCATTTGGTGGTTGCCCTTGAAAATGAAGTTCAGTATATTTTAATATACAGGGACTGGTTCATTGCTAGTCATCCCCTGTGGACAGAACCATGGGATTCAATTCATGAGACTTCTCACAAACAGAGCCCCACAGTGCTCCTGCAGCTACAGTCACCATACTGTGAAATCTAATGCAGAGAATGCAACCATTCTGATGAAAAACACAAAGAGACTAGTCCAGAAAGCTAATTATTTTGCCAGTTTATTTTTGCAGCTAATTTAAGGACACTTTTTGTTTAATCGGCAGTAAAGACTCAGACAGGGAATTAGTGCACTAGAATGAATAAATAGAATAATTGTGAAATAATTTCTACAGCTCTATCAGCAAAGCTTCAGTGGAAAAAATAGGCAGGCAGAACCCTTGCATTAGAAAGGAGCATTTCAAAACCTGATTCTAATCCTGTGTTCTGTGTAGTATCCGGTACAATGAAATTCTGCTCATGGTAGAAAACAAAAGGGACAAAATCCAGTTTTCCGTGGCTTTAATTCTTTTCCTCTCATTCCTTTCTTCAAAGTGCATTGTAAGTGTTAAGTAAACTCTTTTTAATTATTTTAGACAGAGTACTCCAAGCCAGTCATGCTTGGGAAAAAAAAATATCCAAATGACCTATTTTCTCACATAGCTACAAGACCATCTCAAAGTAGTGAAGGGGTATGATGGCTAGATTTCAGCAGTGATCCATTAGTACTGAGGAATATTCTGAGGGGTGTGCAACTCTGCACACCAAACCAGCCAAATATTAAAGAGAGGAAAATAAAGCACTCAAGGGGCCTCCAAATGCTGCTAGTGTTACCTTGACAACGTAAGTTAAACACATTCCTCTGCTCTGTTCGATACTCCAAGGGAGGATTTTTAGTTCTTTATCAAGATGCTCAAACCAATGCCTCTTAAACACATATTTCTGTCTAAAGTGTAGGAAAAATTTATTCTAGATCCTATCCTATATTCTCTCTCTTTCTTCACTTTTGGTGGCAACGAAAATAAAACAAAACCCCAGAATGTTTCAGTTCTAATATTCCACTGTTTAAAGTTTTTTAGATTGTTTACCCACGCTTAACATCCTTAAGAACAGGAGCTCAAGAAGTAAAAAGGAAATGTTATACGTGAAAATTATGTTTAAGAACTTTTTTTTTCCCAAAATCTAAACACCTCCTAAGTCTTTGAAGAAGCCTTCAATTCAGACTTCAGGGAATATGTTTAGATACAAGTGGATAGCAGAGAGGGATGCAGTGTATATTGGAATTTGCCGCAAGTTCCTGATAAGGTTACGTGAAATAAACTGGAGTCATACACCTACACATTTTTCTGAGTGGGTCTACATACTAACTAAGCTAAGTACCCTGGATCTAACCCTTGCTGTCTAAGTAAACATGAAAGCACCCAAAATATATATATTCCACTGGGCTATGCAGCGTAATCTCCATAAGCCAAAACAGCGTTGGTCTAATCTTTAACTTGTCATGTGGTCCTCAGGAAGCAGGGGAGTATAAATTTGGTTTACAACATTTAGGTTAGAAATGGCCAGTGTAGACTTAGGAACAGAAGCCTAGGCTACTTCTGAGTATAAGTCAAAATACTAAAACTAGAGCTATCCCAGAACATTGATCTACATACCGATCTAAGAAGAGATCAAAAGTGGGAGGAAGCACAGAGGAGACTGAAAGTAGAAGGAAGACCCTTTTATGAAAAAGACCTATCAATCTTGCTATAAAAGACTTTGAGTGTTCACAGAGAAGACAGAAAGTCTCCTTTCCCCTTTTCTTAAGCTTTGTGACATGACTGTCATCAAAGCAAAGCAGTAATTAGGCAGGTCTGCTCAGTCTGATGTGCCACCACAGAGCAAATACTGCATTGCACACAGAGCAATTAAGAAACCAAATAAAAATGGAAGTTTCCTGCATTTGAACATGTAACAAACCAAAAACAACAAGTACATGCCAAAAGTTTTTTCCTAAATCAGAGGTAAATAGCTCATGGAACACATTATGCCATTATGCATTATTTTACGTTATCAATTTGTTATGGAGTCTAAAAATTACAGTTAATTACTATGGTATTCAAAAAAGCTTCATATTTTTATTTCCTTTCAGTTGCAAAGTGTCCTTCTTAAAAGATAAAATTCACATGTGAAACATATTAAGTATAGTCAAACCATTTATGGCACTGAAAATAGCTTTAAAAAGCCAGTATGGACTAAATTGCTTTTCAGTGAGAAGAATCTGTATAGTGAACTGGAAAAATCCATGTGCTTTTTAACACAGGTTTTTACCATTTGATTTGAGAAACTCTTGATCCATTTATGGTACTTTGGGGCTCTAGGTAACAGAGCCGAAATCAGCCACATCAGCTTTTCCCACTACTATTATCAAAGTACCTGCATAACGAATTTTTGACCTTTTATGCTTCCTCCAAGTAGGGTAAGTAGCGCCTAAACGAAGTTTTCATTTTGTGAGGAATAGGGCATCATCCTTCAAGTGGATATATTTTTTGCAGAACTTAGTGGATAAGATAATACCACAGAAATGCCACTTCTCTGCCTTGTTTCTCTGCCAGAAGTAGTGATTCTTGACATGCCGGGGAATGTTTACAAAACCACAGCATCATATTCTATTTGTAATGAATTAATGGACTATAATGGTTTTAACCAGAACATTTAGTTTTTTAGGCATAGGTGATTTATTCAGTATGTTTGAAAGGATTTTTTAGTGGGTAAGGAATAGACTGATTATGATTATGAGCAGAGCTAAATGATCCCAATGTATCATAAGTTCCTGTGTCGCTTCAGACAAGCCATTTAAGACCATACTTTCAAAAGTGTTTAGGCACCCAAAGATGGAGTTAAGCACATAGGACGATCTTCTACGTTTTTTGGAAAAGTACCAAAGTGAATCCCGTGGATTTCAACAGATGCTGCAGAAAACACTACTGGGCAACTATTTTTGTCAATAAAAGCTTAAATATCTTTGAAAAGACAGCTATTGAACTATGCTGTGTTATCCAGCTGTAAAAGTATTTCTTTCTCATCCGCACATGTAGAAACAAAATTCCTTAATGATTTTGCAGCAGAATCACACAACACCAAGATCAGTCAGCATGTCAGAGCCCAGCAACGTAAGGAAATATAGTTTCTGAATAGTTTTACTTCTATTTTTTACTTCTAAGTAAAAACTTAAATAGCAACTGTTTTCTCGTCAACCTACATTTTATTTTATACCGATTAATTACTAAGATCATAAATGTCTTCAGATTGTACAAACAATATAAACTAATCCAGCACAAAATAATTTACTTGCATGGTAAAACCATACTCCCTGACTTCTGTTTTATCTCATGGTTTATATTCTAAATTTACAAGAGTCACCCCTCCTATGGGGCTACCCCTAGGTACTGCTCCATTATATTTCTGCAGCTGGTAGCTTGCCTGTGAGTATTCTACTGAAAGCGAGAGGAAATTTAGCAGAGAGAGAAGAAATAACAGATTTTGTTTCACTTTTAATAAATTCACATATATTTTTAATAATGTTCAAGTTAAACCTCTTTTCCTTTCTCTACACTTTTTTCCTAGCAGCCCAGCGTTCAGTCAAGCACTCCATTTTGATCTTTCGGTGAAGCGGGGGATTGGAAAAAAAGGTGATGGGCACCAATCACTCTTTAGGCAGAACCACTCTGAACTATCTCCTATTTCACTAGGAGGGAGACTGAAACTTCAACAAATGGCTCATTTCCCAAGGCCCAACCCCAGCGTCCCCCAGAACAACCCCATATTTCTCTGCGGGGTTGCCAGAAAAGGTGAGCCTGCTGTTCTCCCCTCTGGTCTCAGATCTATGACAGCAGCCACTACCTTCTTTGGCAATTCCTATTGCCTTTGGGGGGACTAAAGAGTAATTTCGTAACCTCTTAATTCCTAGGATCTTGAATGAAGTAATTGCTTTGCTTCTTGCCACAGCAACAGTCAAGAGCCCCCCAGGCCTGCCAAAGCCCAATCCCATACACAGGGTGGGGGAGCTGCTGCATGAAGAAGAGTTGCTGTAAAGCCATCGCAGCTGTCTGTCCATCTTCGGAAGCTTTCCTTCCACTAATGTGAGTCTGGCTACTTAATTAAGAATTTTTTTTTTCCCCCCGAGCGGGACAACTTGAGAACTAGGGTCTGATTACTGAAATGTAACTGCTATATTTGACTGACAGAGAAGCAGCTAAATTATCATTTTAGGAGTTTATCTCAGTTGCAGCACTATAAATTTGAGAATTTTATGGCTTTTCCTTTAGCCTAGTATGATAAAAATGTGAATATTTTCATGTATTAAACATTGTCTTTTAGAGAGCATTATTGCTTAATATTTCCTCTTACTTTAAAAATTAAAGCAAAAATTTAAAGTTAACTTCTTTTTCTTAAACAAAGCTACCAGTGAATTTGATTAATATACAGAGGGGCTCCACTCTACTGGGGCTATATTTTCCTTTTAGCAGAGTAATATGTTCTGCTTATGCTCTTGCAGCCACATAGATTTATACATTTTGCATTTTAAGATAATATATGGAACTTAATATTGTCAGGCAAAATGTGTGCTTAAAGTAAAGCATAGCACTTTTATTCCAGACTGTGAAAGTAAAATGCACTGAATTTGCAAAACATTTACCAAAGTTAAATCTAAAAGTAGCTCTGCATAGCACAGGTATATGCAGAAAAAAACACATTCATCTCCAAGTCTCATTTTAAATATAAGTAGGTCACAGACCAGGAACTAAAATTCTCCAACAAGTTTTTCTGCAGAGGTCTATGTCGTTGACTGTGCCTGGATATGCATGCTGCTGGAACAGAAATCTTGCAGTGACTTGGAAGGAAATCCATACAGAAAAGTATCCTGCTTAAAGAACATAAATAAATGCTAGTGCTCTCACATGACAAGAGCATTTTGCTTTATATGCCTGCAAACAGATACCATATTTACTAGGCTACCTATATAGCCCCTGCACACTGTGGGAACTGTAAAACACTATAAAACAGAGTTATTCGTTATGCAGTAGATTTGCATTTCGGCTTGCCAAAGGCTATGGAGAATGTAGTCAGAGAAAAGTAAGAAGCAAACCCAAAAACATGGAGTGAAACACCTTTAGCTTCTTCTTTTGTGCTTATCTTCACTTATTCGGCCTTGAATAATCCTGGCCCTAATTAAGTAGATGTCCTTCTCTCTTCATTTATTTTACTGCCTTGCTACTTTGCCAGCAGTGCCATCCTAGCTGATGCCCAATTCATCTATTTCTACTTTTTCTTTTCCGTCACTTCTGTAATTATCAGCCATGAAAGACATATAGACATTTCCATTATCAGTGAGATTCTTGTGAATATCTTTGCAAAAGGGGTGAGAAATGAAAAGACTGATAGCTATTGAGCTGTCTTTATCTTGGAGCTGCCCAAAATTTAGACCTAAATGTATTTCCCTATGAAAAATGAAACACATTTTTGTCTTCATTTTTATAAACCTGTGTCAAACAAAATTCTCTGCTCGTATACATACAACTCCCTGATACTTACTATAAGGAAAAAAAGTGAAATTCAGTTCAGCCAAAGTAATTATTTTAAAACTAAATTAGAATCATTGCTAGAATGAAGCCCACCAAAAAAAGTAAGGAAATATAATGTTACAAAATCCACAGCAAGATCCCATGAGACCTGTGAGTTTTTCTCAGTTAAAACCATACAGTAAATTCAGAAACATTTCTGAAAAGAGGAGTGCTTGGCAGGAGGGCTGTGTGAACAGGGCAGTTAACCTACCAGAAGACTAAAATATGTTTGATGTTGTTAATAGATCTGGTAAACCCCTGAAACAACACAGCATCTGCTTGAGAAGACCATTCTTGGGTTTAAACAATGAAAAGTGGATAACAAACAGCTTTTCGAGTTCTGGAATTCAGGCTACCTGATTCCTACCAATTTGTGTGTCTTAGCTGTTCACCTATTTACCTGAATTATCCCAGCAGTTTCTGTGACCTCTATGTACAAATACACTGTCCTCCCATGCAGTATTGTGGCAGTAATCTGAAGACTGCCATGTTTGATTGAAAAAAATCAACCCACAGAATCAGAAGTGAATGTTCAAAACTCCCTTTTTTTTCCTAAATCATCACTTTTTTAAAAAAATGCATGCAGGTTGAATTATCCATAAGACTTTTAATCCCTTGCTAAATCTGTTCAAGTCAGTCGACAGTTTTGTAAATTATAATGGTCAGATACACAGATTACACTGCTTAAAGAGACCTGAGGCCATAAAGAAAAAGGATGAAAACTGAAAAGCAAGTAAGACACTAGATACAACTGAAATTCCTCTGAACACAGCAGGTTTTCCAAGCACTTTTCTTGGAAAAACAAACAAAAGGCAACAAAGGGAACAGATAAAGGAACTAGCAGATACAAGAAAGAGTGAAAAAAGAGTGAAGAACAAAATATGAGAACTTCCACTAGCTTGCATCCAGCACAGCCATTTACATTTTACAGGGCATTTAAACACTCTAACCCTCACATCCTCACTGTCCAGATTTCACCAAGATTAAAACAATGTGTGGATCCTATTCAGATACGATGTCATCACCCAAGAGAACCTACGGTTTACTTCACTGAAAAAAATTTCCTTACTTGTGGGTGGAACATGCATGTTATTTAGCCACCTACACTGCAATGGATTCTTTATAGGATCACATAAGCACTCTATTCTGGTAACAGCCTTCCCAGTTTTCATAATCAAGTAAGAAGCCATGTTATACCTGTATTAATGGCATTCCCTAGGACAAAGAACTCGATCATACGATAGCTGCAATACCATGTACAAATCATTCTTTGTTTTTAGTTCACTTCTAGCAGCGAAGCTACCCAGTACTCTCTTGTACAGATAAATATGTATGTTAGGGTGTCAGTTTCCCAGTCTGACAAGTCCTGTTTTGTTTGTCATGTTTATTCTACTCCTCAAGACTGTAGAAATGTGTGAAGTAAGGTTTTTTTATCACCATAACAAAGCCAAAGTGTATAGCTGTACATATTGATTCAAACTTCAAATGCACACATATGAGAATCTACAAACTCAACTTTTATACAATTTTCTCTATGTGCACCAAAACAAAGTTACCTTGCAATGGAAAACACAAAGGCAGAAACAAGGATGTTAAGGCATTCTGATCCCCTGCTATTTCCTGCATTTGGGCAGGGGGATTCTTATTTCTCTAGAAGGATGAATAAAAAAGCAGTAGCACATCATTAAAGCAATGCACACAGCTGTAGCTTCATGATAGAGTTTGAAAACTTAACATGTCCAGATGATGCTAAGAGACTGTAAGAACACATGCAAAACCTGTGGACTGTAATAAATTAAAAAGTTATCGATTGACCTTGCCTGAACTTATAAATTCCTGCTCAGGTAACTAGGCTTTTGAGTTCAAGACAACTGCAGTCTTTATTGAGACTGATTCTATTACCTCCTTTATCATTTTCTCTGTCATTAATCAAGGCTAAATCTAGACATAAGCCTTTCTTGGTAGTCTCCTTGACATAATGGCTCAGGAAACAGACATTAACTAAATTCATCATTTATATCTTCAGAAATCATTTATAAGTGCTAGAAGTCTCTTTAAAAATTTCAGTTTACCTACTAAGAAAGCTAAAACAATCCACAATTACAACCTTTTACTGAGGATTTTACATAGTTTCAGTTATCAGTTATGTATCATGCTCCTCCTTGATCTCTATTTTGGGATCACAGTTTTTTTGAAGAGCATAAACCACTTTATTTTCATGGATGTAAATCATTCTTGAGTCTGTGATTTGAAATCAAATGAGTGTTTTTCAGATCTGCTGAGAATCTTAGCCATAACAAGTTTCTCAGTGTTACACTGGGTTCATGAAAACTTATTGAAAATTTTCTGTCTATAATTTGTCTCAGCAGGATAAAAGTATTTTCAAATAGACAAACATTTTTGAAGAAATAATAAAATATAATGAAGTTTGGGGTTCTTGTTGGATGATGTAAAAAAAGCCCTAAACCCTTAGGTTTTCTGGATTGTTCTTCTCTCATTTGTCAAAAATGTCCTGTGAAAAAACATCCCAGCTACTGCCTAGCTCACTGTTCCCTTTTCTATAAATCTGTTTGGGTAAAAAAGCGCTTAAGAACGACACAATTATTTGACCACTCTGAGATACACTGATGGCTGGCTAAATCTGCTGTCCCATCATCACAATAGGAATCAGTGACAACCATCATGTCCTGCTTTTGACTGTCACTCATACAGCTACTTACTTCCACCTGCAATCAGACTGATAAATTCCACTTGACCCCAGAATAAATGCTCCTAGGAGAATTCATGGTTACTGATGGAGCAGAAAGAGCTCCCACTTTCACTGCTTCCCGCCTCCTTTCTCTCTAAAATTTAATTCCTAGCAGCAGTAGAATATAAAGTCATGCTTACGCTACTTTGGGCTCATACTTTTCTAGCAGAAGCCTGAATTCCTAGTTCATTACTGAGTGACTATCTCCCCCAGTCCTTAATATACTTACCAAGAATACAGGAAGGTAAAGTACACCATGTCGAACTTTAGCTGTTGTAGTTTCCTCCTTTGCTGATAATCTCCTGTGGTCTAGACCTGCGCAGAGGTAGCGGAAGGATTTGAAGATGAATAATCTAAGTAAAAATCTCTTCTACAGAAAATTCAACATGCACACATTATGGCTAATTTCATCACCACTTGCTCCAAGAAAATGGTCACCACGTCTTGGTCCAGTATGCTATAGGAATGTGTGCATCCTTGAGCGTGCTGCACCGGAAAATCCCAATACTGATCAGTGAACATTACATTGTCCAGAACAGGGCACTGTCTCTCAGTATGGCATGACTTTTACTCTAATTCAACAGATCAAGCTAATAAAAAAAGGTCAGACAAGGTGTGGTAATTTATGAGCCACAGGTTCTAGAGAGGGTTCAGGCAGCAGCTGCTGGGGTGATCTAGGAGCAACAGATCCTGCTACCACAGGAGAGATGGTTCAGACTCACAACCTAAGTGGGGAATCAACTGCCATGGCCCCTTATGAAGAGCGCAGCGCTCCTGCCTGCTGCCTCTGCAAAAAAGGGTAACTAAGACCTTGAAACAGTTAATTTCAGAGAAAGGTATAAAAAGCTCTAGCCAGTTCTTGTTTTGCCTGAACTGTTTCACCTCATTCTAATGAAAACGTGGAACATTGCTGTGGGTTTAATTATAAGGAAAAGCTAAAAGATGAATGATTTCATTTTAGATACAAAAGTTTTCACATCCAGACACTATTTTCCAATTAAAAAAAAGGCCTTGTATGTAGTCCATGATGCATACTCATGAATATTCTTTGAATATTCAAAGATATATGAATCTGTAAGTATTCATTAGTGTTTATTAAGTCAAAATCTGCTCTTGCAAAGGCCCAAAATATAAATTCACATTCTCTAACTTACTATTTGCAATTTAATATCCCATTATTTAAGCAATTTGGCATGTCTTCGCTTATTATTTCATGGTTTAGTACCTGCCTGTATTTGTTTTTTGTTTTTTTTTTTAAGTCTACATTAATAAGTGACACAGACAGTAAATTCTATGGGAATAGTCATGACTTACCAGTACAATGTAGAAGTGAAAACAGAGGTTTTTTTCAGTGGAGTGAAATTCAGTCCATTAAGCAAAAAACACTCCTCTTTAAAATTTTTTCTCTCTCTCTTAAAAAGTTTTTTGCAAGCTTGATTTTATATTGGATTTTAGCCAAGATTCTATTTGAGGGTTATACTTCTTGCTCACATACAGATGTATCTTCTGAAATAATGACTGGGCTCAAATGAAAGAGCAACCATGACTTTTCCCCTCCTTTGTGCATAGTTGCTGCTTTGGACAAGATTTTCAAGAGATGGCATAATACAAGTGCAGACTACTGGGTTAGAGAAAAAAAGTCCTATATTACCACAAATGTGTAAAGAAATTCCTCACAAATGAGCAGACTGCTTACATAAGGACAGTCTATATTATTAGCCTTGAAAGTACTTTGAAGCCTAGCTAATCGTAGCTAAAAACAAAAGTTTCACAGTAGGTAAAATTACTGATGCAATGCATACCAAAAAAGCCTGAATGACAGACAGAGGATGGATTATTTTCACAGTTTTGCCTATTTTTATCTAAATGAGTGAAAAAAAGTATGAAAAAAGAAAAAAGAAAAGATGGATTAACTAAAGGACAAAAGGGAAGAAAGGAGTTATATAACAATAAATAATTACTTTTAAACCTTGGCACACTGCAAAGGACACTTTAAATTATTTTTTCAATGATAAACCTGCTGTGCCTGTTTGCTATTTCGAATGCCTCATTTTACTAGGGCTTTTTCTTTGCCACCCAAAAAGCCAGAGAAAAAACAAAACTTACTTTTCTTTCTCCCCTCTAATTTGACATTTAAATACGGTGGCACATACTTAAAAGTCTAACTTGAATTGGGCAGAATTAGACTTCAGGACACTTTAATGTAGCTTTGAACTCTCTACAGCTGTCTAATTTTAGCCCTGTTTTGATACAGTCTATTGGGGAAAAGTCAAGAGGGAGGCAGAATGGGAAATATTAGAAGTTTCAAGGAGTGAGCTCTCTCTTTAAACATGCCGTTCCTACTGCTCATTTCAGTAAGTGTTGCTGTTGAGGGATTTTCAATCACATCCTGTTATCTTCCATTTAAAAAGTGATTAAAGATAAGTGCAGTCCCAAGCATGGACTGTAGAATCTCAAAGGTAACCTCCATTTGCACTTAATGCAAGCTGCCTTTTGTGCTTCCTATGCCCAACACTCATTTGGTTTGAACTGCAATGTTATGGTACCATATGCTAATATGGTAACTTTGTGTTGAAAACAGCATAATGGAAAAATGAACTTGCTAAATTCATGCTTGATTACTGCACAGTTTAGACTGTGATTGGGAGGCACTGCAATTTTAATTCTACTACACTACAGATGAGTATTAATAATATACTTATGTAATTGGATGTGTTCCCTTAATCAGAGCTGGGAAAATGGATAGTTCAGTAAATCAGTTTTTGTTTTAGATCTTTTAGAATTGAACATTTCTACGTGTTATTACAGAACTAACCTGAATTAAGAGGTATTAAACTATAAGGGAAAACTGCTTAAAATATCCCTCATTGTGAACCAAATTCTGACACCTTAAACTTGGGTTTGGTAGATTTTGAGTAATTAACTGTTATCTCATAAATAACACCATCAAAGTAACTCCACTGCATCTGTCTCCCTGGGTAAAGGCTAAGACTGTCACTAAGTCACCAAAACAATCCCTATATCACTCCTGGAGCAACTGGCACTTTCAAACCAAATTCATGAACAGGACAACTTAATGAACTGATAAATCCTATAAGTAGTTGGATGACAAGCAGTCTAGAGTTCCTAGGTTTCTCTAATTAAGATATTTGCTTGGATGCTGGCAATACCAGAATCCAAAAGAACAAACAAGGGAACAAACTGCTTCTCTCCATCACTTGGTATCAAGTACAGCTGTCTAGACATGATGTGAGCCACTGTTTCCATGAAGCAGTTAGAAACAGAATTAAGTTGTTACGAAGAGGTTTCCTGAGCCACAGAGTAATGCTTGTTCTGTAACTTCTTTTATACTGCTGAGTCCTTGTCTCAAATACACGAAAATCAGGCTGTATCATGAAACTCTTCTAACCACTTCTGTGGTCAGCAGCATGGTGCTTTCCTAGGATGACACTGTTATCTTTCTTTTCTTTCTTTTTCTTTTTTTTTTTAACCAAGCATTTGTCAAAGACACAGCCTTGAGCCTAGATAACTTGAGTAAACATTAATATTCCTTTACAAATATAGCTATTGGGTTGTTCTCAAAATGCATTTTAAATACACCTTTAATTTAAACATGTATGAAATTTCTTCTGTATGCCAGCTAGATTTCAACTGACCATTAAGCACATAATTATTGTGAGTTATCCATAACGTACACGTGTGTATTTTTAATAGTGTTCTCTCACGTGTCATAATAAATATATTCAGGAAAGCTGTATTTAATGAAACAGTTAGCATAGAGTAGCTCTCTATTTAGCCTGCATTTTAATGTGCTTTGCATTTAAATGTGGAGAAGAGGTTTTGTCTACCTCCCTTAAAGTTGCAAATGAAATAATGGCAACATGCCAAAAAGGTGAGTAATGTAACGTTACCTTTGTCCTTCACAATGCATATCCTGCTTTTCAGTCACTTGGTTTTGAGTCCCGGTGAAAATGTTATTGTGCACTGAAGCACTTTGCAGTGGTTACCCTTAAAATAAATTTAAAAGGTGAACACGCTTTATCTGGAGACGAGGCTCACTATCGATTCCCTCAGTGGCTTTCTAACCAAAGCTTGGAAATGAGGTAATTATCTACTGTGTGTGGAAATGAACTGAAAAACATCATGGTTCACCAGCTACCTGAATTACTATAGCTTACTCTATCTCCAGCTACAGTACTTCCATCTAGCGTATTTTGTTTTATTTCAGTGTTCATTTTAACAAGATTAAGGCTGGTTACCGTAACACCTATCTCAGGTGTTACTGACTGTGAATTCTACTTCCCTCCTCTGGAATTGAGGATTATCATAGGCATTGCTGAGCTTGACAGTGATTCTGCTTTACCCCAAGCTGCAAGCGTTTTTTTCATGCCAACTGGTATGAAATAAAGCAACCCATCTGCTTAGCAACATAGGTTGCTGAGAATGCACTGTCCGAGCACTCTGTTCCCTGCAGGCACTACCCACTGAAAGCACAGCTCAAGTCACGGTCTCCGCTTTGTTACGACGAACTCTAATAAGAGCTGAGTGGGATGTCTCTGCTCCAAGAAGGGAAATGTATACATACACTGAAGCCACGGTTTTAAGGGAATAATTTTCAGGTGTTCATCGTGGACAACCGCTTCTTGATGCTGTTCTCTTCTTCCTCCAATTCCTTTCCCAGCCTGAGATCACTAATGCAAAAGCAGAGCAGCCCAGTAAAGACATTAGTATCAGAGAGGAATTTCTGTTAAACTTCTGCTCAGAGTTTTAAAAATGATGATGATTAGCAGAAGCTGCCTAATGGAGAGCTCTGAGGTCTTCCACTGATCTAGTGAACATATAGGGCTTCATCTCTTCTTCCAAATACCAGTTTTACAGACAACAGCTTTCTTTGGATCTCTGTTCATTCACGCCTATGATTTCGGGGGGGGGGGGGGGGGGGAAGTGCAAAGAAGAAAAAAAAAACCTTATTATTTACTCCAAAGTCAAAAAAGAATGAGGTCTTTTAGATAAAGTGAACTGAAAACTTCCCTTCCAAACAAGTAGTCCTCGACTGAAACTGAATGCAGTCTGATTATGGAGATTTTTTGCATTACTGCCCCATAATCTATTTGTAATGACTATTTCTTGGAGGTGCCCTTCCTTTCCTGTGAACAGAAGTACAAAAGAATTAACTGAAACAAAACCCAATGCCATAGCTATGAATTAATGCCAGTGTTATATAAGCTGAACTGTGTGGGTAAAACTTGCATTATATACATGCATAATATAGAAAACACAAACAACTTTCTTTTTTTGAGACCTGTACTTTAATGTGAAGGAAAAATATGATGTAGCGTTAAAATATTTATAGAAGAATATGATAGTCACTTGTCTTCCAAACATTCTTAAAATATTAACAGTTTTGCTGTAATGGACTCCTAATAATGTTAAACGCCTGGAATTGCTAAATTATTAGCATAAATCTATAGCTGGATTTGGGGAATTTATTTTTACTCACTTAAAGAATTATTGTACCTGAAATGTTAATATTTTGAATTAAGGAAAGACAGTCTCAGCTACTTACATATGATTATGCGGTTTACATAAGTAAAATATGAAAATTGTGTTTAATTAGAAAAAAATCTAGCAGCTTAGTCTTTTTCCCGGACCAGTTCCAAAAGACTTGTTAGAAGACTGCTAGGAATCATGCAATAAGACAAAATATTATCCACTTTAATTTAACTGTGAAGAAATGCTTGAAAACATGGCCAACAGGCCTTCTAAACCACCTGGCTCCCTTTAGAGGAAGTATTTGCCCCTTTTCCCTGAAATGCTGGGCATACCACTGGGTTCTGGTGCTCCTTCCCCCTCTGCTTTGTCTGTGCATGATAGAAGCAGACCTATGCCTCCCTCAGCAGGGCTACAGTGGTCCTAAGCCACTGTGGTTAGGCCCAGGGTTCCCCTGCTGTTGCCCAGGTTTTGTGGGAGGGATCGTCTCTTCTCTCTGTTTCCTAAGGGAGAAGCTTTTCCATGCTCCAGCTGTTTTGCAGGGCTGGAATTATACTTGTCCAACTAGTAATAACAAAAAAAATAGGCAAAAATAATAGTAATAATAATGAAGAAAATGTAAGAAAATGAAAATAGAAGTAAATATGATTATAAAGAAAATATGGAGTTGAGCATAATGTGCAGGCCAAGTTCAATCATCCTTCATTTAGTAACTGCAATGCTATTTCCCTTCATATGGCTAGTTAAGCAAATCATCTTGTAAAAATCCTGTAAAATTTAATACTTTAACCAGGGAAAGACTGCATTTAAAATCAAGGGGTGTGCAAGGCAAGAAAAATGAAGACAGTAAAACATATCAGATTCAAAAGGGTTTTGCAGAAAAAGCGACTGGACTTCACAAAAGCCAAACCATGGTTACCTTAGGAAAATGCATTGGCACTAGCGTATTCCCAAACCAGCTCCAATAATAACTGCTTCTGTGCGATAAAAAGAGAATGCTAAAGAAGGAAACACACACAAAATCCCACTCTACATCTGTGGGTAGTTCACTGTATTCCCATAAGTTTCTGCTGCATGAATGTCCTATGTAGATGTGGCCCTGAGCCTTCACCTTTCTACAGCAAAACAAATTCATTACAGTTTAGTGTTGCTCAGAGCTGTTCAAACACCTATTGAGTCAATTCCTGCTGTTCCAGCTATGCAAGAACAGATTGTCTTTAATCTACAGTTTTCACAGGAACTGACTGTTATAAACTGAATGGTTACAATGACCACTGATGTTTGTACAAAGCTTTTCTCTCTCAATTCTTAAGAAAAGCTAGACCACCAAAATAGCTAGAGCTGGCAAATTAATAATTAAAAAAAGTGCATGAGGAATGTACTAGAAATTTGACAAGGAATAGCTTAAAAAATTTATCTGATGAATATCGTTTGACTATCTACAGAGCTGTTCAAGTAATGAAGAAAGCTACTTCAAACTCATTACTGCAAATGTCTGCAGATATTAGTGGTATATATATATATAATACACCCTGTTGTAAAAGGTTGTATTCCCAAATTTAGGACAGACTTCTAAACACACAGTTAGGCTCTCAAACAAAAGCAGTCTGATTTCCAGATAATCTTAGCAGCAGAAGTGTCCACTGATACTCCAGGTTGCGACTAAGTATGAAGTATCTGTAAACTGAATGCAGCTCGGATAAAGTTTTCACTGTCTGTCCCATTTAACTTAGAAATTCAAACCACACAGTAGGTCCTGCATCTCCCAAGGCATTGCCTTTTTTATACTGCTTCTAGTTAGCTGTGACTTCTTAACTCTCCTCTTTAAAAGCAACTTCATAAGATTCTCCTAAACTGCATTTTGAATCTGAGTTCAAACTGCCTTTCCATCCAGACTGTTGAAACACTGGCACAACTCTGTTTCTCGCTTCAGCTGAGCTTTCATGGATGACAAAAGAGAAAGCTAGAGGCTGCATGTCCCAAGCACCCCCTGTCAATAGTCACATACCCTCTCACACTGTGCACAAGCAGGCCTGGCATGAGCTCTCACAGAGCCATGTGAAAATTTCACACAGCTCAGCTTTCAGCAGAGACTTCAGCCCAGGTTCTTTCCAAGATGCCTCAACATCACAAATTTATGGGAGAAGGGGCAACTAGCATCTTAGAAATGGCAAGGTGGACACCAAGTATAAATCCTGTTTTAGCCTGTTTGCAGCTCAGCATCCAACAATGTAGACACAGCCAGATATATCGAATTTTCCTCAGTCTATATCAGTAATTTCATGAGTGTTACTTTGTAAGCTTGCATGTCCATCTGTACAATTCCCCTATAGCCTATGTCTCCTTCTCCTACAGAGCTGCTCTTCCTTAAGCATTGTAATCCAGCAGGAGAAGCAATAAGAGGAAGCAGCAGTAACAGGTGTAGCAGGGCCCACATCTGCCTCTTGCGAAGCTAAAGAAAATGGCTTTCAGCCTTCCCACAGCTCAGCCAGATGTGTAACATCCCTCCAAGGTGCAGGAACGTGTGGCAAGTCTGCCGAAGTGTGAATGTGACATGAGACGCGTCATATTTGGCACCTACGAGGCTCAGCGGCATCTAATTAGCTCCCAGCTTGGAGCACCTTACCAAATACTCTTACTGCCGGCTGGGAATTAACCTCCTTAAGGTGAGGCCATTTTCTGGATCAACAAATCCTCCTTCTAGGTTTACTACTGAGCCTGGCAAAGTTTCATAATCTCCTGCAGAATGCAGTATAATACCTCAACATACATTTCTTACTCAGAAAACTGAGACATATTTCACAAGTGTACCTGCAGCCTCTATAAAAATGATTTTCCACATTTTTACCACAGGGCAAAATTACCACATGCATATATGCTCAGTGAGGAACAGCACTTGCATGTTTTCACTCTCCATCTCTGACTATCTTTCAGATGATAATAAAGGGAAATGAAAAGTCAGATTATGCTTGACTCGTATTTTAACCTGATATTAATTATAAGCACAGTGAGAAGAGCACGCAACTAATAACTTGGTTAGAGTGGTAAAAGGTGGGATAAAATACATTTTTAAGGACCAGAGGTCACAGATTGTCTCACTTGTTCACTGAATGGCTGTGGCCGCACAGCTCGCTGAATAAAGAAAATAAAATTATATAAACATTAACTCAATCCCCAGGAAATCTTGCAGCTCAGTTCATCTGTTCCTTACCATGTGTGATTCTGTTCAGTGGTTAATGCATGCAACATTGGGTACTGATAGCAGAAGCTGCTGTCAGGTGATGCAGCTAGCTAGCTAGCTACTCTTGGCTAAGAACAGCACAAAACCTTTTGAAAGTCAAGGATTCTGCCAGAATCACAGAGCAGCAAGGCCAGTAACATGAATTTGGAGTCACAGTTATTCATAGTTGCTAGTATTTTTAACCTCAAATAGTTCTAAAGCCCTTGCATCCATGATAAAGTATATTGTCTTGTAAAAAAGTCAGCCCTGCAACTACATGTTGCAAACCTTTGTTTGTGTGACAGCTAGTAGTAGCAACATGCACCAGGCCTTCTGACAAGGGTGAATATGTCCTTCATGTTCCCTGAAAGTTCACCACCTTGGTGTCTCAGCAACCCTCCGCTAAGGCTAAGGCTGGGGAAGTAGCAGGCTGCAAAACCTTAATGCCTAGGCCCAAGTCACTTTGTCAGTCCAGGCCCCCAGTGCTTCCAGGACTCAGAGCTTCTTGGGCAAGGTACTCTTCAACTGGAAACTGCAGCTTTGGCATCTCTGTTCCCTCACAAAAAAGGTTCCAAAAGTATTTATTTTTTCCTGCCAAGAGGCAACCAAATGACATTCAAAGCTCTCTCCAGACTGGAATACCTCTGTCCACCAGCAGTGATGAGCAGCCCTACTTCTTCATGATTTATTTTCTTTCAGTGCCTTGCAAAGTATCTTCATCCGCAGAAGGTCTTACTGAGTTCAGTAAAAAGAGATCCAGAAAAAGGACTGGGATTTATGTTCATATTCTATTTCATGCTTACTTTGACTTACCCTCAACATATTTAGTATGCAGAGTAAATTACATGTAGTCTAAACCTTCGTTTAAATCTAGTATTTCATTAACTAAAGTTGACAATAATAAACAGCCATATTTACACAGTAAAGGCAAATAGTGTGGTTGTTGTTGTGTATACTTTTCTGGGGCATGTTGGTCACATCACAAACATTCTCCCCAGAGCTATACTGACAACATCAATAATAAAAACAAAACAAAACAAAACAAACCCCCAAAGCCTCTAAACTAGAATGGTAAGTTCTGTTACAAACACAAGGTATGTGTCATCTTACCATCAGGGAATAAAAGGACCCTCTAGAAAGGATGTAGACTAGAGGGAAAGGAAGTTTATTTCTCAAGCGTGTTTTGCAAATAATGGACATTAACAATAACTATGGAGAGCACTTCAAGGCCTGCAAGAACAAAAAGCTGTGGAAGTAAAGCTCTGAGCCCGGCCTGACAAACAAGGTTTAACTCACTTCATCGCATAATGCTAATTAATTAAATTTCATGCCACTGAGCGACAACCAAAATAGGTGAGCTAAAGGGAAGAAAAAAGCCTAAAGCTTTTACTGAAATTATAATCTTGCTTCTGTACATGTTAGAAATTAGGATTTCAATGAGGAGTGGAAGTAGGCAGGCTTGGAATCATCTGGATATTCATCCTGAATACCCTGTAGGACTTGAAGACTTCTTCCCTGCTACCCTCCAACAACAGCCAGTATGCGCTTGCTGGAAATGATGGCCACACCTGTCAAGTGCTCCAAGCAGTGAGGGGCAAAAGCAACTTTGCAGTATTCTTGTATTCCTGCAGCAAGCCAGACTCTGGAAAGCAGAAATAACCACATTCCCTAGACTCAACTCATTCCCTTCATCTTATTTTTTCAGTCTCATCCTGACACATCCTTTACATTGAGAGCTGGTCTAGAGGCCCTAAACAAGGTATTTTGACAGTCAGGAAAGGCATATGCTCAGAGGCTGCTTTTTGGGAAGCTCTTTGTGACCATGTCAAGGCCTATTTTCACAGTTGGACTGGTATAATGAGGCATTAATGTACCTCAGAATTTTCCTCCTTCAGTTTTTGTCCATATAGTGAATATTTAGCTCTTAAGCCTTAACTAAGTATATAAGGTGATTTCTCTTTGCAGGAAGTTTGAAAAAGTATACCTTTCTTTTTTTTTGTCAGAATTTGCTGTTTTGCTGAATTGGAAATAAGCTGCAGAGATACTTCAACTCTGCCAAAGTGCTAAGGGAGTTTTCCAGGCAGCAACTGGTTTCCTGAGAATTTAGCCAAACAGTTCCTGAGAAGACAGATCGACTGTTCCTGAGGCTTCTGTATTTCATGGCTCTGGGGAAAACCATCAGGTGGACTGCTTCTGAGCTCATGACAGAGGGCTCCCAGGGTCCACATATCTATTTTCTTTCACAGAGAATTAAAAAGAAAGATTCTTATACCAAATGAAAAAAATGAAGCCAAATGTGTTAATGTTGAAATGCTCTGCAAAATAGAATTATCTTTCCATTTCCTAGTTTCAGTTCTGCTCTTTCCCCTTCTCATTTATTATTATTTACACAGCAGAAATGAGACTTTTTTTTTTTAAGGAAAGAAAATTCTTAATGCATTTCATGCTTTTTAACACTCATTTTTATAACTCTGTCCTCATAGAATGGCTGTCAGGAAAAAAAAAAAAGGAATAGAATAATAGGAATCTTTACAGATACTTCAGTATGTAAATAAACAGAGTAACACCAGCCACTCCTCTCAGTGGATTCTGCCATCAGCATTCACCTGCAGACAGACACTCCCCTGGGATTTAGGTAATGCAGTGTACAACATGGATGACTGGGTTTGTCGACAGTAGTCATTTCTCTATGAAGCTTATCATCATGCAGTGCAGTACCTTGAAAAGCAGAAACCAAGGGGAGCAGAGAAGCTCCCTCCAGATATATGGTGGGAAGTTGTTACACAGTAAATCACTAAGAGGGAGGTAAACAGAAGATATATGATTATTGGAAATTACATCCTAGCAAGTGACATCCTATCAATTTCTCGGTCAGGGTGTTACAGCAGTCTGGAGCCACATATTCTACCTCTCCTGTGTTGTAGCTTGAACCTGTTGCGAGTTATTATAAGAAGAAATGGAAATAGCAAGGTGCAGGCAGGAGTCTCCAAGCCTCTTCCTCCCCATCTAACTTTCAGAAACACAGGGAGCCCTAACCACAGCATCAAGAGGAGTAAACAGCTCTGCAAATGCCACATGGCATCAGCACTGCTACCAGTGCTGCTGGGTGCTCAGCGTAGAGTCAAGCGGTGTGAATTCCGCCCCTTGCTTTCCCTTAACACGTTGTGTGACTCTGCATAATAAACCTCTTTTCCGTCACTTTTCCTTCTGTAACATGGGGATATTAACATTTTACTCCTTTTTGTAAAGCAGCTTGAAATCTGCGAGCAGAAACTACCTAGAAAGTACAGAAGTATGAAGTAAAGTTATGAATTATTTCCATTAAGGTGCTGCCTGGAACTTCTGATAAGTCCTGTCACAGTATTATAAAGAAATACAGAGGAAAAAAAACGTGTATGTCCCAAATGTTTTATTAAACAAAATCCCTACACAAAGGAGGTAGGAATACCACTAAGTAGCTGGTACATTGCAACTCCCCGAACTAGCTAAGCATGGTGTAAACTGTTGGGGCACCTAGATAATCATTATAAAACTCTCTTTTACTGCATAAAACTGCTTTAGTATCAATAATGCTTGGCAGAAATGAGCCCAGGAATTAATAGCTGCCTGTTAGATGACTGGCCAAGTAGAAAACAGAGACTCGTCTGGCAGTCACAAAAGTGAATTTAGAAAAATCTTTAGCAAATCTACAGACTCTTTTAATTGGTCAGTTCAGTCTATAATTTGAGGCACTTCTGGATAGTGGTAGAAAATCCCTTCTCCCTCCCCTTGCAAAACTACGAATAGGAGAAGGAAGAGAAAAAGAATAGCATAGGTAACCTAAAAAATACAACAGGAAAAATATTATTTTTATATCATCCTCGCTTTATTAGCAGACTCTGTCTTGTCCTGACAAATGCTTCTATGACTTCATTATTCACAATTTCATCACCTCTGACCACATTCCAGTAATACTGTATATGTAGTCATAAAGTATGTCTTAAAATCTCTCAAAAATTCCAACTAACCTCAATACTTCCCTTCAACAACAGAAACATATTTTCTTTTTACTTCCCATATAATTCTGGATCTCCTTCAAAGATATGAGTCTACACATTTAAGGCATGAATCAGGCCAAAGATATCTAAATTAAACAAAGTAAAGTAGTCAGAATTCTAGAAAAAGTCTGTTTAGCAATAATGCTCCTTAAGGATAGAACTCATTATTACCAGCATCAGGTGCTTGACTGAAATTAGGTTTATACTGCTCAGTGGGTTTGCCTTAAAGCTCTCTTCAGGCCTATATGCAATAGCAGCTTACACTTGAATTCCTTCAGTTGATTTCCATTAGCAATCCAGCCCCATCCAGGAAGGTCCAGTAAACTTCCAGGCAAACACTCATCTCTGCCACTCTTCATCTTTTAACTCATCCTCTGCTGAAGTGCACTTTGAACTTACCTAGCCAAGCTGCAACAGTTTGCAGCCCCACACTTTCTTCTTTTCTTTTTCTAACTTTTTTTAGTCTTCTCCTACCATCTTCTTTTTCTCTCAAGTGAAAAGAAAGACAATAAATCTGAGACTAATTTCTGCTACATTAACCACAGGAGGGGAACTTAGGGTACATCTTAGTGCCACACTTGAGGAGTGGGAAGCATAGATAGGCATACTGTCAACCAGAAAGAATTTTATAGGGGAAGGACAGTTATATGACTTGAAGTGGCTAAACTACCTTACCTAACCATTACTGCCTAAATGTACTGGCTAAATTACATTACTAAATGTAATGGCTAAAAATAATTCAGAAATCCTCCTGTCTTTCTTAGAAATATTGTTCTGGATTTTCCTAGATTGAAAGAAAATCCTCATTGATGCCAATCATTCTCTGAAGCCCATTGCAGGCAAGTGCCTTCACATCGGACAAAATAGACCCAAAATAGAAATGGTAATATCTGATCAAACGATAGGCAGGAACAAGGCAAACGCCCATTAGCCAGAGGAGCTTTTAGAAGAGAGGAATACTTCCATATGAAAGGTATAAAGTTATCAGGAAAGGCTTGATAAGCCCAAAATATCAGGAAATATTCTAGGGATGTTGACAATTAATATAATTTACTGGCTACTTTATATGGCTGTAGTTTCACAACAACAGGAATGGCTATAGCTTTGATGTGGGTCTGCCTAGGCCCTCTTCTTACATGAGCTCTGCAAAAAATAACTAGAACACTCCAGGATTTTTAGAAAAAAGACAACCAGAATATCTCATTTTTAAATTTAGAAAACTCAGACCAACTAGGTTAAACAGATTAGAAATAAAAAAGGGTGTACACAGAACCTTCCCCCTGCTTACTTGCAAGTGTGTCTTAGTTTTTAGACTTTAATTAATTGATGATTTTCTGAACAAAGCTAACTCTGCCCAGTCCCCTTTGACATCTCTCTGCCCCTCACTACAAGCCATCTGCAAGTTTCTCTCTGAGCAGCAACAACATATCGCTCAAGAAAGGAGCAATTTTCCTGTCTTTCCAGAGAGCTTCACCTCACTGTGGCTTCTTAAAGGAACACAAAATCAAGGACAAGCAAAACAGATACCATCTGTCACAACTGATTTTGGCATCTTTGGGTTTTTTTTCTTTAAAAGATTACTTTTAATTAGCTCAGCTCAGTGATCCAGTTTCCTGTCCAGCCCACCACAGAGCAGATTTTACACAGCTGAGGCAATAGGTGGCAGGACGAATTGAGCCATGAGGATAAAAAAAAAAAATGACCAAAGAAAGAGTGGTGTAAGAACCACTTATACCAGTTTCTCCTGAAACTACTGACAGGGAGAATGTGCAGCTCTCAGAACAATAAACCTACATACTGGAGATCACTGGAAAAGCTTCTCAAGGCTCTTATTTGACCCTCTTCTGAATTACAACACAGAGTGACCTGAGAGACAGCTTGCACTAACCTGTGTATTTATTCATAGAAGGTCTTTTGCTTCTGTGAAATGTCCTAAATCCATCACAAGCTAGCACACATGTAGCAGTGGATCCAAGGAAATTTGAAAGTTCACATTACCTATTGTGCTATTCTGACACTACTATGTAATACTCACCTGACAAATACAGCTGTTCCCTCAAAAGTCATGAACAGGAAATTCCACAAGCTTTAGGTCACTAGAAACTTTTAACTCAGATGTCACTTAGGAGTTCCAGCAACAGTATCTTTGTGGCACTTATCACCAGCATAATAGAAATACTCTCTGGAACACCCCGAGCAAAGAGCCTTAGAACTTAAGGCATATCACATTCACTAGACAATATATAAAACACAGTTTTTGGATCTACTCCAGAGACAAATACCAAAGACAACTTAACTTCAAATTAGAAACTTCAGAGAATCTACCAACTTTGCCTTGACATATGTTAGACTGATGTCAAGGTAGGGCTTTGATAAGGTTAGTGGTCTAGCCAGTCATTTGCTGAGCTGATGTCAGAATTTGGTCTTCTCCAAGTCATTGGATCATTATCCCCAGCTTGCTCTGATCTGAGATCAAATGTTGTGAAGTCAGTAGATCAGAGCCTCTGGCTTGCTGAGATAACAATCATTTGTTGGAGCAGCATCTTTAGCTTACTTGACTTATTTCAGACCAAAAAACTGCCAGGCTCGTGTGGACTACGCTGATAAAAACTGTGCAGGGCTCTGTAAAAGCTCTATCTTGCTTGCCTGCTGTCACATCAAAGCCCATACGACATCACAGATGCAGCCCCTCTGTCATGCTGAGCCATTGCGTTGTCATGGGCTTCAGAATGTCCTGGCTCAACTCCTCTTGATCTCACCACGCAAAAAGTGACATTCTTATCATAAAGCATTAAGGAAAATGAAGTGCTAGGTGAATACCAAGCAGAGCAAACATCTCTACTTTGATAAGTACCTTTCTATCCAGAGCAATATAAACAGGGTAAACAGTTGTCTGCTAACATGGTATGGGCAATGCCTATTGAACAGTGCTTCTGAGGAAAATAAAACAAGACAGAAGCAGACTTTAGTGATACTTCAAGCGATTGCTGTACTACGGGCAATAAAACTCAGCAATAGATCTGCCTGGTTTTCAGAAAAAGATTTTGCACGTGGAGGACAATTACATGACTAATGCCACTGAAACTGAGCTAATAATAGCTGACACATGAACCAAACAAGATTCAGTCTTGCTTTTTTGGGCTAGACCAAGCAGCAGAAGAAGAAAGTCAGAAGACAAAAGTTGGTATTTTTGTCTGGCAATGTGAGAGTGGATGATATTAGAAGAAAAGGTGCACTTCACTCTTCCTTTAGAAGCAGCAAGTGACTTCCTTTCATGCAGCACTAAGAAGTCAATGGTTAAACTGATTTCACCAAATGGGAAATTTGTCCCATTCACAGACAGCATAATGTGCATTGCTATGGCTTTTTCAGTTTTCCTGAACAGCAGCAGGTAGCTATTGTTTGTCTCCTTCTATAATCTCCAGAGGTTTTCAAAATTTCCAGTGCGAATGGTAACATTCCAAAGGGGTTTGTACTACTAGTCTAGTTTCTCAGCTATCATTCCAAGTCTTTATTTCTTTGATGAGGTTTTGAGGTAAAATAACTACCTTACATCTGCTTGACTCTTGATACAGAGTCTTGTTTTCAAAATTTGAGAAGCTGCAGTGCCAGGTTTCCTTCTTCTGATTGGTTATTCCCTCCCTAGCTAATGGGGTGAAGAGATGCCAGCCTCCCCTTATAAAAAAAAAACCCTTCTACATCTTCTGTGATGTTAGTTAAATATTAGTTGTTTCCTGCATTCACTTGTGGACATCTGAAATAACAACTGTACCAGAGACCAAAGAAATTCTAACCATCTCATTTGTTCTATGTTTGCTAATGCCCTTTACTATCTCAAAGGAGTAAGCATTACTATTACAGCTTTTCAGCCTTCATTCCATTTTCAAGTTCTATAAAGTCAGTAATAGCAGAAGAGGTTGTGATATATGGGTAGAAAATGGATTTGACAACAGCCTTCAGATTAACTAGTTGGATTTTTCCAATGGAAAAATCAAAATTTTGGGGTGCATTTTCCGGTTTAAAATTACCAAGCATCACTAACATCCCAGTTACGAACTTTCTTCATTGCCAGGTTGTAAGCAAAAATGTATAGTGACATTTGTCTACATTCTATCCACAAGCTGAAGGAAATTCCAGTTTTCATCACTAGAGAAGGAAAACAAAACTGAAGAAAAAAACATTTCACAGTGTTTCCCACACAGTCCAGAAGATTTGGCCTGGTTTTCATCCAGATACGTCAGCAGTAGAAAAAAATCCTTTACAAATGCGTACAACTTTCAAGACATTTTTAAGTGTAAATGAAAGCAGAAGCTTACCAAAATCTAAAATGAATTAGGATACTATGAAATTATTAACCTATCATTCTTTCAACTTATCCCTAGAGCATGAAAGGGAGAAGCTTTGCTCCTTCCCTCCCACGGTGGTGTAATTTCCTTACGCATTGTTCTTCAGGCACTAACTAGAAAAGAAAAAAGAGTCTAGAAGACAGAAATATGGTAACAAGAAAGATGCTGAACTACAGGACTGCCAAAACCAAAGTCAAAGCCTTGATGAGAACTCTTGATCATCACTTCTAGCTAGTGCAGTTGATGCCAAACATCAAGTGTTAAAAATTACTATCTCAGCACTCCTTGCGTACAAGACTGATTTCAAGTCAAAAACATTTGTGAGGACAAACTCATCATCTTTACTTTCCAGAGCCTATGTCAATATAAATGCTTCAATGAGGTCAATGGATCGGTATCTCCGACTTGCAGGACTGTAGCTATGAACAGTTTAGCACCCTTAGCTGGACAGAATGATAACAAAACAAAAACCTATAGAAGATAATTTTCTCAGCAGTCAGCACATCAAGCTTGCTTGGCTGATGTGAGAGTAAAGGTGCTGTGACATAACTATAGACCACATCTAACTTGCTGAATTTAAGCCAAGGTATAGGCTTGCGTGGGGTTATTAACATTTTTAGCTTTCTGAGTTGATGCCAATTCTCATCCACCTGAAGAAAAGTCTTAATTTGTGTTAATTTCCTTGCCCTGAGTAAGAAAGAAGAAAGAAAACCTTGCTGAGCAGCAAAATAATTTCATGTTTCCTTAGGCTTAAAAACGCTGGATCATTCCAGGCCAAGGTGAATGAGACAGTATTTATACCGCAGCGGTGTGACCATTCTTTGTTGAGTAGAATGGGAGAAATGAAGGAAGAATATCTGTGCTGTTCAAAGAAAAGAAGTAAGAATCATGTATTTCTAAGTCTTCAGAGAAGGAAGGATATTCAGGGCATTAGCTCTATATGCAGTCTGAATGCTTCACATTGCTTTGCAGAAACACAGTAAGAGATTATCCAAAGACAGTTCCACTCACCGGCCATGCTCTTATTCCAGACACCTGTATGACCCATACACCCTGCCCTTTCTTCCAGCACGCACTATGTTTATGAGATAGAAAAGCAAGCCTACCCCCCCCCCCCAGTAACTCTGAAGGGTGTGTATGTAGGACAGATGAATTAAAAAACAAAACAAAACCAAATCCAACAGTTAATTGGTATTAACAGTATCCAACAGACTCCTTGGGAGTCCTACTCATCACAGCTTAAATTCTGACTCCCAGATCCTCAGGTACTGGCATAATGGAAAAGTGACATTACAAGCACAAGATGGATGGGAAAAAGTCCTCCAGGTACTCCAGGATAAACAGACACCAGTGCCAATTGGGTAGTAAATTACAGCCACCTAATCAGAGTCTTGGGTCTCATAAAATGGCCCACATGCTTAGGTCTAAAATATAACGTACTCCTGCAACAAAACCTTGGGCCTTTCCTTCATGCATTCAGTAGAGTCTCTCCTTTGCTGTTCTCCTGACCCTCATGGGAGTCATCATTATCTCAGGTAGGCTTGTGTCAAATTCTGGGGTTTGTCATTGGGATCTCCTGGGTTCCCTGCAGCAGAGGATCCTGCGCATCACCCCTTCGCTATTGTGCAATAGGGATGTGCATTTCCCTTTCTGGGCAGCTGTTGCTACTGCTACCAGCCACTTCATGCTTCAGCAGTTGCTGTAAAACCAATATTTTCTCTACCAGCTGACACCTCTGGCAGTGAGTCTAAGCCCAAGGGATCTTTCTCTGCTGACGATAGAGAGACAGATCTCTCCGAAGCCAAAAGAAGAAACAGCCAAAATTCTTGAATCAGTTCCTTGCAGCTGCAATTCCAAACTTTTGTGCCACTGACTTTAAATGATCAGTGCTATCAGGAGAGGTTGGAGATAAAAACAAATTCCTATTAATCTATATAGGAACACAATGTTTCTGGCCTTGATTACTGACAACTATCTCACCTTGACTGTCTCCAGGCAAACTATCTTAAAACTTTATAGCTGGGTAAATAAAACTACTTTTTTGAGTGCTTTCATAAACAAAAGCAGTGATTTCAGTTACTATAATTCATAACTTTATATTTTTCCTTTCTCATAGAAAACATTATTTATATATATCTGAAAGCATTTGCAAAATCCTACTCAGGTCTTTTTCAGCAAAGAGTTATTTGCTTGATAACTCATACTGAATGCTTGTTGTGGCCTCACCAACATGGGAACAGTACCACAGTACCTTAGCAGGAAGAGCAGAGCCAGTCCAGTGAGAGTAACCAGGTTCATCCAAGAGTTCAGATCTCCAGGCAAGTGCATAGCGAAGAGGCAGGTCTGGCTGGGAAGTCAGTCCATGGGTTAGGGTCCAGATCAAGAGAATATAACGGCCAGACATGTAGCTGTGACGAAGCTCAGGCAGAGACCAAGGGTCAGACCTTCAGCTTAAATGCAGCTCCTGAGCCACAGGCTTGATCCCCCACCAAGGTGTTCTCAGACAACTCTCTAACACAGCTTCAAGGTTGGAGAGCCACTCTGCCAAAATTGGCCTTGAGCCCAGGCAGCAACTCCCTGGGAAAAGGATGTGCTTATGGCTGTACAAAAAGAAAAGAGAGCAGCTACTCACATCAGTTATTTACCTGCACCTTAGAAGTTTTCTGTTGTGTGCCAGGAGATGGTATTGGCAGGAGGACATGCAGGAACAAAGGTCGCCAGAGAGCTGCATGGGCAACAGAAGATGCATCAGGAAACAAATCTTGTTTCCTTCAGACATAGTACCAGCATCCTCTGCATTTCCTCCTGGCCCTAGGATTTGGTGTTGAAAACAATGATAGGCTCATTCTACCCTTTCCAGGTAACAAGAAGGGGTTTTCTTTTTCTAATGGGAAAGCTGATAGGTTTTTGGATGTGCTGAAATGCTCTGCATCTCATCTGTGCTCACCACATTGTGAGAGATTTCCTGAGAACGGATAGAGGAGCATGGGGCACAAAGCCATAGAGGGAGGAAAGGGAGCCTGGCCAAGGGCATTATCACCCACAGGGTCTCTTGTGAAACTATGATGTTTGAAGACTGTGGCCTGCAAACAAGTATATGAAGACTCACAGTTACAGGGTGCCATCACAGTCAGTGTACAATTATTCAGTCTCTGCAATTAGTTCCTGAAGAATTAATGACAAAGTTTCAGTTGCCTCTGCTTTCTATTTACAGCCGCTATTTGAGGAGGATTTGCTGCATTTACAAAGGTGGTGGCCAGCTGATAAAGTCTTACAGGCTTTTTCCATCTCTCAGACTTCTTTGATCCTTAAGCATACACAAGATACAAACTAGAGTCAGATCCCCAAAGTATTTAGTGTTGCATTTCTTTCTCTTCTGAATGGACAGAAGGGGTTGCTCAGAGAGCTATAAGGGTTGAAATCGATTTTGTATTCTCCTTCCCTTGGTCCCTTGGGGATGCAATAATAAACAAAGAAGAGACACTGAATTCTGATGTTTGCAGTAGGGTAAATAATTAAAAACTGTTCAGTGTATAAGAGCAGCTCTCAAGGTTGCTGCTGATAACAATAGAAGCTTGTAATTAGTAGTGTTACTTTGTTTTGTGGCATAGCTGAATATGACTTATTTGTGGCTTTTAAAATGTTAAGTATTCTTTTAGACATGTTAGAATGTTTCTGTTTTGTTTTTGTCTGTGCTTTTCATACAGGAAGTTACAGAAGATGCATGAAAGGGCCTTGGAAGGAAAAGCAGCTGTAGTGATTAAGGAGGCAGCACAGAAAGAGCAAAACAAAAATACAAAAACCTCAGAAACGCACTGTGGAGCAAGGACACAAGGGAAAAGAAAAATGAATGAATCCTGGGATAAATAAGCTATTTCAAAGCTTGAAAAAGCTGCACTATGGAAGTAAAAAGATCCCTACAAGAAAGGGTAGATATGGCAAATAGCTGTTTCTCTAACTATGTTATCTGGATTCCTTTTCTACTTCTTCCAAGTCAGGGTGAATAACCCTGTTCTTGTAGCAGAACAAGTAACATAGAACAGGGGGCGGCAGGGGGGAAGCAAGGACTATGCAACAGAGCTGGTAGCTAATGAGAACAATTGCTTTATCCAGAAGATTGTGTGATGGGGTTAGGACTGTACGGATTGGAAGTGTGATACAGATCCGTAATCTGGCTAGTGAAGTCTTACTGTGGGAAGTCCATGTGATACTTCAAAGATCTTGAAAAATGTTTCTTTTTCTATTTTGCAGGTAAACAGTGACAAGGTATAGTCTACAATACGCAATCCTTTCGGTAAATGGTTCAGAAATTCTACATGCATTTAGTGAAGCAAAGCAGCAGTGGCATGGCACATACTGGTATCTTATGTGTGACTAAGATTCTCAACTAAAATGTTTGAAATATTTTTAAAAAAATAAACTTCCTTCTCCTGTACACCAAAAACTGCAGCTTGGTTAGAATTTCTTTCATGTTGTATTTATGTTATTAAAGGTTAATTATTAAGAGCCATAGCTTAATCTGCATAAAACTAGGTTGAAACTTCTACTAAAGTAACTTATTTCCCTGAGTTTTATGTTTTTTGTGGATTTTGTTGGAGCTTTTTGAAGAACCACATCAGTAGTGACATGCAACAATGCAAGTCTAACAGGTAATAGTGGGTGGAAATATGCTTTCTGCTTTAGAGAACTTTCAAGTGATTGCTGATGTTGCACTGAATTTGGTTCACAGCATGTTAACCACAATGAAAGTGCTTACTCATATGCAACACATTAAGAGGTCAGAGGAACTTATCTTCACCTCACTCTTAGATCCCAGGTTCAAAGAACTGACATCCACCTTTCTCACCTTCTCTCACAGAGAGCAGTTGACCTAGAACACCGTGGAAAACCAGACTTGCAAACTACTTATCAGAAAAAAACTAGTGAGAATGAATAGGGACTCCTGAGGTATTGAAGCACGGGAGTATAAAAGCGTCTTTACTTAAGTGGGTAGGAAGTTGCTCTCTGATTGTATTGCCACTGCCACAATATTTTTCTTCATACTAATTCTTCTTCCGTGTCTGAAACGGCACTCTGGGAAGCGCTGCCAGATGTTATTTGGATGACGGTGACACGGAGTGTTATAATGCTAGATCAACCTGGCATATGTGCATCACCTACAATAAAGTTTTGCCTGCAAGAGCAATGATCATTTACACAAACTGATGAGCTTTTGCTCAAGATAAAAGGCTATGGCCAGCCATGGATAAGTAGCACGAAATTCTGTAGCCCACCAAGGGCTCATTGCGAGGAAGTTTGTAATAACCAATTTAGGAATAATGGTATAAACGTATGCTAAAAATATTAAGAAGTGTTAGCCTTGAGAAAATTTAATTCCATGTTTTCTATGCTCAGTCCAAAGCACAGAAAATGCTTGGTAGCTCCGGTCAGAAAACAAGACCATACGGATGTTTCATAGCCATTTCAATAGCATACATTTCAAAAGAGAATTCTTTTAACTTGCCACATTTTTGTAAAACAGATCATATCAATAGTTTAATTTTTATTATTTGGCATTCCTTCTCCTGCCCTTCTTTTCTTGCTTTACTCTGTGCTCTTCCATTTTACTTTTGTATTTGCCAATGAAAAGAGGAACATAAAATGTGTTGTCAGATGTTTTCAGAACTGAAAACATTTGTTAGCAACCAGGGAATAAATAAATAATCATGATATTCCTTTTTTTTTACTGCTATCTGTATACTACACATATATTTATCTATATTATATGTATTCACATACATACACACATAAGCACACACACGTGTGTAGTGAGAGCACATAGTACATCACTGTACACTACACCAGAGGTGTAAAGAGTCTCAGAAGGCATGTAAATTACAAGTACTCCCATTTTAAGTCCCCAGAGTGATTTCACTTTAAGTGAGATTAAGATCCAGTATAAGTATTATGAATGGGACTATTATTCAAGTTGGATGACATTTCCCATTATAAAGCCTTCATTTTGGTGGCTTATAACTTTGCTGAACTTTAATCTTTCAGGCTGATGTGTTCTCTACCAGCAGGATTGGACTGGAGGCTATGCAGTTCAGAAGGATGGTCCAGTTGTCATAAATACAGCCTGTCTCCCAAAATATAACTTCATTTTATCCCTTCATGGCATAGGCTTGCTCCCCACCACTAATTTTGAGAGATACTCCGGAGGCTCTGGGCCCAGCCTTTCCTGGCTGCCCAAGTGCAGCGGGACAATGGTCTGGGGCAGGACATGAAAGAGGGAGAGTCAGGGGAAAGCTGCGAGGGAAGGAGGTCCCTGCTCCCACAGTGAACTCTACTGACATCTTCTCCTTGGCTCCCTCTTCTCCTTTCAAATTTGAACCCCACACTTCCAATCCCAATGGGAGGCCAAGGGAGGAACAAACCTGAGCATCTTTGCCACCCATCAGGTAGTTAAAGAGAATAGAGACATGTATCTCTTTCGGCTGATTCTGAAAGGGCGGCTAGAGAAGAATGTGATGTGACACAATTTAGACTAAACTCATTTATGTTTCTCATTTTCTGTATGCCAGCCCTGGGATGTTAGAGTCCTGTTTGCAGAACTCTTGAGTATTCACAGCATCAGCTGCCATCAAGAGAGGCTGCACTGTTAACACAGGACTAACTAAGCCTCAGAAAGCTCTGAAAAGACAATTCCCTTGTGTCTCAGTGGGAAACCAAAACTGAGGGATACGTTTGACAAACACGTTGTGAAAATACATGCCACAGTCTTTGGAAGGCTTCCAGATACTACTGCGTTAAACAACATAGCAACACTAATGAAGATGTTAGTAGTTCTGTCTGCAGTTTACAGTAAATAGGCATGACTGTGCAGAACAAAAAACTGAAAACAAAATATTGACTAGTTGGTTAGTAAAAGCACGATCCAGTCTATACACAGAGCAGAACAGGGTTCTTCTAGACAAAAACATGGTGGGATCCTCTCATTAGAGACTTCTGACTAACACATATACATGCGCAACTTGAGTACTGTCATTCTTAACTTTTCCATGCTTGACTTCATGGCCTTAATAATGTTATTTTAACACAAATAACTTGTGTTTGTATAGTTTCCACACTGAAAACCAAGTGACTGAAACAATGCAGGACACCTATAATTACGCACTGTACACAACGTCGGACAATCTGTGCTTGAGTTAATGAGAAATTATGGATCTTTTCCAACCCTACAATGAACAAGAAATACATACTTTTTAAAGATCCCCAAATCAACATTTAGACCACATTTTCAAAGTTTGCTACCTGAAGTTAAACATCTTTGTCCTCAGAAAGCACAGTAATAATTAAGAGCTGCAGATCCTCAGCTCCTGTATGTCAATATTAGTATCATAGTACTTTGGGACATTCACAAGGTATTGCAAGTTAAAAAATTAACAGGTGGTCTGTGGTACCAGTCAGTTAGTCTGTGGTAATGCGCTGGTGGCATTCATTCATAAGTAAGATAACTTGAGAAAACTTGCCCTTCCATGAAAGACAGGAATATACACCTGCTTCTGCTTATTTGACGCAGAGTGGCCGACATGTGGTAACTTGTAACTGATGTAACTTGCTCAATTACAAAACCTCATAATGTTGGAGGACCAGCTTGGTCTGCACTCTGATATACTTGAATACAGATACATGCATTTTAGATTCTCAGACTGGCAGAAAACAGAATCCACAAAATTGGGGAAAGACAAAATGAATTATAACATCCTACTCTCTTCAGTAATGCATATATTATGATTTCTACATCTTTTTCTCCACTACGATACTAACTATCAAATGGAAAACAATTCACATGTGTGAAAATGCAATGTTACCAGCTCCTCAGTAGTCACGCAAACCTGTTCTAGTGCTGTTCTCTACATTGATTGCTTTCCTGACACTTCTGCGTGCAAGTGCAAAAGTTTGTTTTCTACTTTATTCCATAATTTGTTTTTCCATTAATTCTTTTGAAATAACTAGGAAGCAAGCACTGAAGTTTGCTTGTCTTCAGTTAAAATTTTATAAGCTGTTACATAAAGTAAACAAGGCAAAGGATAGTACCTTAAGCTCAAAATAGATGGCAGAGATGAGCTCCTAACTGTGTCAGGGCAGGAGTCCCTAAATGTGATTTTCCATAGAGGCTTCTCCTGGTGCTGTAGAAGCCCCCAAATCTTTGGAAAGATTTCTTACTCAATACTGTGACCATCAATCCATGCCGGCCCCCACTCTCCAGCTCTGCAAACTAGAATTGTAAGCATGTACCCTGCTTAAGTTAGCTCCCTTCCCCTCCCACCTACTGCAGTTCAGAAATCTCAGGCCAAGCCTCCTTTTCACAGCCTCCACTGAAACACTCACTTTCTTCAGCCAAGATCCTCTCCCCTCGCAAAGCGCATCTCCAGGACCAATGTTATCTTACCTCTCCTGCTCGCTCCATCCCACTCTAGGCCCCGGTTTCCAAGTCAGCTGGGTCCCTTCTGTCCTCAGAGTGGTTCCCCCCTGTTAGGTAGCGGCAACTCTGAAATCTGCCTGTGAGCTGTGCCCTAAAAGAACTGGGAACTGCCACTTACCTGCAGCAAATTATCAGTGATCATTGGAAATTATTAGCTCAGAAGCACCTCTGAGATGTACAACTCCCTTGCCTAGGCACAGAGGTCTAATACCACTTAAGATAACCTACTGTGTCTCAAACAGGTGTCTGCGGAGCTGGCAGACAGGAGCCTGGAGAACCTCATCCTGCTGAAATGGGACACAGGGCATCTAAAGTGGCATCAGAGGTCTGTGCTGACTAAATGATGGTGTCTTAAGATTTTTCAGCAGCAACTACTGACTCTAGCAACTACTCTTCAGTACTGACTCTTAGCAACTACTGTTCACTAATATTTGGATCTCCTGTTTGAGACATATTTGGGTGGTGGTTATCAGAGGGTAAAACTGCCTTCAGAGCTTAGCGCTTTTAGAAAGAGATACCTGATGCTAAAATATTTACGTGGAAGACACTGAATTTTTTCTTTATCTGGCTACACTTAAGCAGCCGTTAGGTATCATTCAGAGTTAATGATGTACTTCAAATGATCCGTTCTGAAATAAGTACAGTCACCTACACATTTAATAGACTAAATTCAAACACACACCTACACACAAACACATGTATATACATACATTTATGTGTATATACACATACAGACACATATATATTCAAATAGATACATATACATACACACACTTATAAAAAAATAAATTCGCCTCCAAATGTATAAAATGAACCACAAAGCAGAGTCTCAGCAACACAGAGAAGAGGCACAGCTTCTAAGCTATTTCAGACTAACCAATAACTGAAATTTTAAACAGATAATTGTGTTAGCTACTTTCCTGGATGCAGTCTCAGGGGATGTTGAGAGGAAACATATGCCAGTAACTGTAAAGGGGCACTGCTGCTCACTTTTAATTGCAAAGCATATCAGCAGAGGTAAGACTTTAAAAGCAGTACTTTAAAAGGTAAATTTAAAAGGTAATACCTTAAAAATAAGAATATAAAATGAAAATAATTGAGCACTGCAGCAACTATACTGCAAATATAGAGAGGCCATACCTTTGAATACTGACATAACATTTATCTTAGAAAGCTCAGAAACTACAGTCTGGGTAACTATATCACCATTTCACTATTTATCAGCCAGTGTTTGTGATTACATGTCAGTAAAGAAGTTAATTGTTTAATGATCCTCTCCTTACCTCTACTCTCTGTCTCTCAGTTTCTTTGCTAAATTTCCTAATGAAAGTGTTAACATACATTTTCTTCTATGGAGATTTGTAACCAAGTTCTTGCTGGTTTCACTTTTGGTTCTCAATGGCTGGGCATGGCTAATATTAAAAAAAATAGAAAAAGCAATAAAACATGTTTTTAACCATTATATTCACTATAGACCTTACAAGTGGGAGAATGTTTATAATAATATCTTTAAAATTATACCACATTCCACCAAACACAATGCTCCCTAGTTCTGATACAGTCATACTATTTATTTTGGCTTTTTTTTTATGAATGCATTTCCTAGGTTTTCCTCTGGAGAGAAAAATAACGCTTTGCTATCTTCTCTCCTCCTTTTTTTGGCGTCTATAGATTATCAGTGTTTGACAGCTCAGTTGCACTCAATTATTTCTAGTCATCTTCTTACCCTACATGTTGAAAGGTTTGTCCATTTAAATTGAATAGGATTTATCATATCTTAAAACATCAGAGACATTAACTGTTTTCAGAACATATTTAGAAGTTATTTCAATATTTCTGAAATAAAATGATTGCATGACAATTTACCTTGCTTAGAAATATGGATCATCTATTTCTTCCTGTATTAAATATGTCCCAATATGTCCTTTTTGGATGACAAGGTATGATTATTTCCAGTGAGTTAGAGGCATCCAATATGGTTTCCCTGTGTCCTTTGATTATATCTGTTCTGCTTTGTTAAATCATGAATAACTGTTAGACTATTACAACCACATTTGGAAGAAAATTAGGAGTATGAAAGACATTAAGTCCTTACAGTTTTTCTTGAAAATGGATGAACACTGTATTAGTTTTATAAAAGACTGCAGCATCAACTCACCCTATATTAGATACTTCAATATGTCTTTAGGACAGTGACACTGTACATGCCTTAATTGTGTAAAGACATTAGAAACCAGAGACTCTATTTATGACACACAATATACTGGAAAGAAGACTTCACTCACTCTACTGTTTATGCAACAGAACTTTTTTCTAATTAGTTTACATCAGGATTTGAGCTACTGATTTAAAATCAGGTAAATTCCAAGCCAAATCCTGCTAGCTGAAAACTCCTTGAATTGCATCTCTTGCTCTTCCATGCATCAGAATCTCTTGGGATGAGGTTTAGCTTCAATCACATTACTTATATCTATCAAGCCACAAACCTCTGTTCTTAGCTCAGTATCAGGATGACATACTACAGATCAGAACAAATATGGGATTTTTAACTTTCTGAATTCCTTTAAAAAACTGTACTTACTTTTCTCCCATTGTATTCTTCAGTGTCAGTGGGCTGGAAGTAGACATTCCTGGAATCCACAGCATATCCCAGAATACCATAGCATAGAATTGACAAACTCTGATACAAACCTGCAAAAGCTTTAACAAAGCAAGTACTTTGCACAGTCTTATTCTGGACAATTGTAGCATCAAACAGCCCATGATATTTGAGAAATTCTAGTGTTCTAGTTCCATAGGTCATCCCACAAAATATTCTGTCAGACTTAAAATACTGACTTACTTTTATTTGCTTTCTGGATTATAAATCTGTATGTTAAGCCTCAGTTGTTATCTAGCTTTTATTCACAATCAGAAGAGCTAAAAAATTTATAACAGAAGATGCCCAGTCTAATCACATTCCTCTAACACTGGAAGAAAAGTGCCAATTTCAAAAGCTAGCCATCACAAGACTGATAGGACCATAAGCAATGGCACCATGTAAACCATTACAAGAAAAATATCACATGATTGATAGTACCGTAAGCAATGGTACCATGTAAACCGTTACAAGAACAATATCTCATCTCCGTTCTTAGGGTGATTAAATATCATCAGCTGTATGAATAATTATAAGAATTTCTTATCAACCACATGGATTCTATGTAGCTGTCTACCATTTATGAAATCTATCCAAAGCCTGAAGCATCAACTGCTATTTTGCTAAAATGAAGCTCTGGCATACCATGCATCTGCCAACAGTTTCTTGCTGTCTTTGAGTTACCTGGATTTGGAGTATGTGTGTGGTCTGGAGCAAAATGCCACCAGTTTTCAATAATCTCCAGGTGATCAGGTAGTTCCGCTCTGAGGCTACAACTTCTGACTTCTACTGAAATATCTGCAGATTAGGTAGCATGATAAAATTAGGGTGTAGCCAAGACTTTCTTTAGACTTCAAAGACTTTATTTTGTCTCACGTTCATGAAGAGTTTATTATAAGGAGTTAAGCTTTTGGAGGACAGATTAGGTCCTTAGAGCAGACCTACTCTATGTCATGCAACTGAATCCATGAGGGATTTAGTTTTTATCAAAGAAGTTTCCTGGACACATTTCTGCTCCTTTTTTGTCAAAGTCACAACTAAAAATTTGAAGTCTGCAGTAAGATATATTTTCTCCTTCAACTTTAATCAGCTACCCTCAGTGTTGTTTCTAAACTTACATGAAGCTCTTTCTAAAATTTCCCATGAACTGAAAAGTCATCCACATGCTTCCGTTTTCTTCAAACCTTTCAGACTCTTGTTTGTTATTTTATTTTGGAACAACTGGATTTTTCCATTCCAAATATGTCACTATACTGCTACATCACCTTAGAGAAATTTGTTCGTACCTGTACCCCCATTTTCCTGTCTATCCTTACTGCTAAGGCAGTAGCCTGTGCCAACAGCAGTACTTCACTGACCATATACACTGCACAATATCAATCTTAATTGTGGTATCAATGTCCTTGTCTTATAAAAACAATGAATGACAGAAAGCTGCATATCAAATGCAATATTGTTCTTCATTCCAGGTGAATTTACTGAGATAAACTACTTGGCCATTCATCTTTAGTTA
Organism: Dromaius novaehollandiae; assembly: GCF_036370855.1. Taxonomy (NCBI): domain Eukaryota; kingdom Metazoa; phylum Chordata; class Aves; order Casuariiformes; family Dromaiidae; genus Dromaius; species Dromaius novaehollandiae. The sequence goes on along the minus strand of NC_088098.1, from coordinate 105,935,817 downwards.
CAGGCATACCTTGGAGCTATTGCAGGTTCAGTTCCAGACCACCACAATAAAGCGAATATCGCAATAAAGCAAGTCACACCAATTTTTTGGTTTCCCAGTGCATGTAAAAGTTATGTTTACACTATACTGTAGTCTACTGAGTGTGCAATAGAATTATGTGTAAAAAAACAATGTACATACCTAAATTAAAAAATACTTCATTCCTAAAAAATGCTAACCATCATCTGAGCCTTCAGCGAGTCGTAATCTTTTTGCTGATGAAGGGTCTTGCCTTGATGCTGATGGCTGCTGACTGGTCAGGATGGTGGTTGCTGAAGGTTGGGGTGGCTGTGGCAATTTCTTAAAATAAGACAACAATGAAGTTTGCCGCATCAATTGACTCTTCGTTTCACGAAAGATTTCTCTGTATCATGTGATGTTGTTTGATAGCATTTTACCCACAATAGAAATTCTTTCAAAATTGGAGCCAATCCTCTCAAACCCTGCCGCTGCTTTATCAACCAAGTTTATGTAACATTCAAAATCCTTTGTTGTCATTTCAACAGTGTTCACAGCACCTCCACCAGGAGTAGATTCCATCTCAAGAAACCACTTTCTTTGCTCATCCATAACTCCTCATCTGTTAAAGTTTTATCATGCAATTACAGCAATTCAGTCACATCTTCAGGCTCCACTTCTAATTCTAGTTCTCTTTCTATTTCCACCACATCTGCAGTTACTTCCTCCACTGAAGTCTCAAACCCCTCAAAGTCATCCATGAGGGTTGGAATCAATTTCTTCCAAACTCCTGTTAATGTTGATATTTTGACCTCCTCCCGTGAATCAGGAATGTTCTTAATGGCATCTAGAATGATGAATCCTTTCCAGAAAGTTTTCAATTTACTTTGCCCAGATCCATCAGAGGAATCACTATCTATGGCAGCTATCACCTTAGAAAATGTATTTCTTAAATAATAAGACTTGAAAGTCAAAATTACTCCTTGATCCACGGGCTGCAGAATGGATGTTGTGTTAGCAGGCATGAAAACAACATTAATCTTGCTGTACATCTCCCTCAGAGCTCTTGGGTGACCAGGTGCATTGTCAATGAGCAGTAATATCTTGAAAGGAATCTTTTTTTCTGAGCAGTAGGTCTCAACAGTGGGCTTAAAATATTCAGTAAACCATGTTGTAAACAGATGTGCTGTCATCCAGGCTTTGTTGTTCCATTTACAGAGCACAGAGTAGATTTAGCATAATTTTTAAGGGCCTGAGGATTTTCAGAATGATAAATGAGCATTGGCTTTAACCTAAAGTCACTGGCTGCATTAGCCCCTAACAAGAGAGTCAGCCTGTCCTTTGAAGCGAGGGATTGACTTCTCCTCTTGAGCTACGAAAACCCTAGATGGCATCTTCTTCCAATATAAGGCTGTTTTGTCTACACTGAAAATCTGTTGTTTAGTGTAGCCACCTTCATCAATTATCTTAGCTAGATCTTCCGGATAACTTGCTGCAGCTTCTACATCAGCACTTGCTGCTTCACGTTCTATGTTATGGAGACGGCTTCTTTCCTTAAACCTCATGAACCAACCTCTGCTAGCTTCAGACTTTTCTTCTGCAGCTTCCTCACCTCTCTCAGCCTTCATAGAATTGAAGAATTAGGGCCTTGCTCTGGATTAGGCTTTGGCTTTAGGGAATGTTGTGGCTGGTTTGATCCTCTATCCAGACCACTAAAACTTTCTCCATATCGGCAATAAGGCTGTTTTGCTTTCTTATCATTTGTGTGCTCACTGGAGGAGCACTTTTAATTTCCTTCAAGAACTTTTCCTTTGCATTCACAGCTTGGCTAACTATTTGGTGCAAGAGGCCCAGCTTTCGGCCTGTCTCGGCTTTCGACATGCCTTCCTCATTAAGGTTAATCATTTCTAGCTTTTGATTTAAAGTGAGAGACATGTGACTCTTCCTTTCACTTGAACACTTAGAGGCCATTGTAGGGTTATTAATTGGCCTAATTTCAATATTGTTGTGTCTCAGGGAACAGGGAGGCACAAGGAGAGGGAGAGAGATGGGGGAACGGCTGGTCGGTGGAGCAGTTAGCACATGCACAATATTTATTGATGACATTCGCCGTCTTAGATGGACACAGTTCGTGGCACCCCAAAACAATTACAAGAGTAACACCAAAGATCACTGATCACAGATCACCACAACAGATATAATAGTAATGAAAAAGTTTGAAATATTGCAAGAATTACCAAAATGTGGCACAGAGACACGAAGTGAGCACATGCTGTTGGAAAAATGGCACCGATAGTCTTGCTCGATGCAGGGTTGCCACAAACCTTCAATTTGTAAAGACTGCAATATCTGCAAAGCGCTATAAAGTGAAGTGCACTAAAAGGAGGTATCATCAAGCATGAGATATTTGGGTCCACTTTGGAATCATAATAAGAAACCTGAATCTTTAAGAGACCCACTTCAAAGACTGTAGTAAGGACGACTGGTAGCAAAGGCCCATTAACAATAGAAGTATTAAACATACTCCTTTTCTTTGTAGCTGGTGTGGTCTTTTAATTGATTAGGAAATTCTCTAAAATAGATTTCAAGTTTAACGAGTTCATTGCAAACCCTGAGATTAAGCATCCCAAGCATGTTCTTCAGTGGTTGCCTCTGATGCAGATTCCAGGAGGTGGGTGGGCATGCACATTCCTTGCCTAGACCTTGCCACTCATTTTTTCTTGCTACAGCAGACACAGTCCTAGAGTTAGAACATCATGCTTCTGTGGCTTTCTGAATATACTGTTATAAAGGAGCAGGCAGTACAAAGGTGATCATGTAAGAACAAGGCAAATCTTAACAATAGGTTAAACAAAACAAACAAACAAAAAAATCAATGAAACTGCTTCAGGGAAAATCACTTCCCAGGAAAACCTCAAACCAAGTTAGACTACAAGAATGCACAGATTTTTCTGTTTAGTGCAAAGCTGAGAGAAGGAGGAAAACTTGAGGAAGAAAACACAAACAAACATAGAAAATAATTACAAGAAAAGTGGGACTTGTTCTTGGTCTTTCGGGAAAATTACAATTTATATTCAACTTAAAGCGTTTTGAGTTATTTTATCTCAGATTCCTACTATTTGAACAATGTAGGTCAATTTTTAAGCAAAAAATGACATTTTGAAACAAAAAGTCAAAGTTTCATTTTACAAATGTCAAAATGAAATGGTTTGGCATTTCTGAAATGAAACATTTCATTTCAGAAAGGTCAAAATGATATGTTGCGACATTTTTTAAATTCCTCCCCCCCTTTGTTCTGACCAGAACTATTAACCAAATTCAACCTTGATTAGTTTCAGGCCCCTTGAAGCTCAATTTTCTATCAGAATTACTAGTCATAAAGTAAAATTTTACCAGCTTTATTTATCAGAACAGAGAAAACAATATGATCTTTAAAACCACAAGGTCTCGTGCAGTTTCACTGCTTCTGCTATGATACTCTCCACCCACCTCCTGCCTAGATTCATCTTCCAGCATCCAAGTATCTTCCCATGTGTTTTTACAGCTGCGAACTCAGCTTTTCCCTACTGCATGCCTTAAAGAAAATTCAGTAACAGTGAAAGGCACAATGTCTCAATTAAACCAGAAGCTGGACAAAGAATTAACTGTCCTAATGGACAGCCCTCAACACTTTTATAGTGCATGTGCATCACCCAGATGTTACAATTACAGTCACTATAAAAATGCTTACAGATTAATAAATGCACCATGTGAACCTAACACAGAGTAATCTGCCCACTGCCCATAGCAACAACATGTCAGCACTTCTCTCCTGTGCCTCACAGGCTGCCCAAACTAAACCTGATATTGTTAATTTAGCATCTTACAAATAAATAAATCATATTAAGCACTGCAACCAGGATTGAGGTCAAAACAATGAATAACTAAGAGAAGTTACAATATCCTTCTTGCTGACTTGTTAGAAGATATATGTAACAGATTTATAGTCCACCTTACCACTGCTCTGCCAGTCATCACAGGAACACTGAGGGGCAGGCAGAGGACAAGAGGAACATTACCGTGCTACGTGCAAGTGAACTGCATTAGAATTACAGTGACATCATCCAGAAACATCTAACCAGATTATCAGTGGTTCTCCTGTGAGTGTTCCCAGAATGACAGAAAGAATGAGAAGGAATTCTTCCTTTTGCATATGTTAAAGACAAATCCAAGGAATGCAGGAAAAAGGGAAGTAACGGGAAGTTGTGACTTTTTTCCAACCTGATGGGTAAATAGATCCTGATGAATGATGCGATTTATATCTTTCCGTCAAGGCTCTGGCCAAAGGAATATTTTTCCTCAAAATACTTCTTCCTGAAACAACTTCTGCTCCAAATAGGTGTTCACCACCCCAAACATGTGCCTGAGTGGAAAATCAACAACATAGATCTAGGCATCTTGAGGGTTTTATTAACTGAAGATTTAGAAGCTCTTGACAGAAAGCTCTCTCCAGAATCTCTTAGGAAGGCCACAAAAAAAATATATTTAGTAATGCTTCTCTTACTAGATCTTGCTGAATGCACCCGTACAGAAATTTCCTCTTTTGGTCCCATCCACGTCTGGCTGCTTCTTTTGCTCCTATCAAGAATATCCAGCTCCCTTCCACACACTCAAGTAAAACTGTGGTGCTTCTGTCCTTTTTATGCCCTCAAAATTGTCAGCTTGTCAATATGTACTGGTGTTAGCTGTGCTGCATCTCCTGGAATCCTTCTTAGATGGATGGCTTTCAAGCTCTTAAACCTGGGTATGCAACACTTTGTGTATAATGCTATCTGCTGACAAAATCAAATAGCCATGTTATTAAAGTTTGAAAAGCTTTATCTATTTTTCATAAGCATTTTAATGGGCACTGCATTCTCTTCTGCCTCCCATACGCTCAACAGCCAAACTGATCGCTAACTGGACATTGTGTACTTAGATTTACATTACAAACCACTCTCAGAGCTGGTACAAAGCAGGAGCAAAACAAATGCCTACCTTTAACTTACAGCCTAGGTTTCTGGGGTTACTAAAGGTCTGCAGCCTGAAGGCATTTTTTGCTTTTGTTGTTGTTACTCTAAGGCTAGAGTTTGAACCTTAGCTGCACCTGCTGTTAGTTGCTATTCTTACGGACATTTTTGGATTTCTCCATTTCTCTACTTTCTATTTGGGAATACCACATACTACTCCTAATAGTAACGTGAATGAACGAGTCCCAACATGAGTCTTCCCCTAACTTCCCTGTAAACTCAAAACACATAGGTTACATGTCACAATGCATTATATTATACAATTATCCAAATGTGCTGCTTTGCAAAACTGCAATAGGCTTTTACCTCCTGAGATATTGTCCTAGACATTCTCCTGGAGAAAACAAAAACAATTTAGACTTGGCACTTCAGTTAGTTTTAAAAATATATATTTTTTTTATTTTTTGAATAAAAAATTAAATGAAATTTTCATCCAAATAAAAGTTTTCAACCAGTTCTTCTCAGCAATAGGTTAGGAAGTTGGATCTTAGTAAACAGAGAGTGTCTTACCAGAAAAGCTTTTGAATCCTTTTGGAAAATGTTGGACTCCTTATACTGCTAAATAAAAGGGTTCCAGGGACAGATCTCTAAGCCAAGGCCAAGTAGTCCATAGCAAGACTAGCTTGACCTTGTATTTACAAAGAACAGAGATTGCCACCTGGCGTGCATACTGACCACATCTATACTTTATAATGTTTGGCCTTGGTTCTACATTGATGTTGTGTCAACAACATAAGAATTGGTTTGGCTGGGTTTCCACTGGTGAATGAAATAACATAACAGGCATGTTGGAGCCCACTCAGAGAGTGTGTTTTTTGGCATAAAGGTATGTGGAGATGCTTCTGAGGGCCAAGGGCTTCTGGCTTACCACTGCAGGACTACATGGAAAGAAGAGAGAGAAACCTGGCACAGTCTCAGTCACACTGTTTTGGGGAGCAATCCTTACAATGAGTTATTCCCAGAACTGCGCCTGACTTTTGTTTTAGAAAAGGCTAGTTGGAGAACTCCAAAACAGAGCCAGGGAGCTGGCTAACAGTCTAGTGGTGATGACAATCAAAGAGGTGGACTTCCTTTCCATCCTTCTTCTATTTAGCAGCGTGGCTATACTCATGAAGACTTCAGCCCTGTTATGCAACATATAAACCTCACAGATGTTGGAATGCAGTAATTTCAGGTATTGTCAAGAAGAAAAGCTATTGAATATGGGGGGGGGGGGAGGATCAGCAATCAAAATGATGATGCAGTAAAGCAGAGAAACTCATCTCAGAATTAGAGCAATCACTGCTTTCCCTGAGGCACGTACACCTTACACTTATGACTTATGAATAGCATATTTTTTTTAGTGGCTTAGTGTTGTCATTGTCTCTAATAACTTGTGTTCCCTCCACTACCACCTCCTTTTCTTCAAGGGCTCACAGTTTTTTCACATCTTTACTTAATGATCTCATGATGGGAAAATGACAGGAAAAACTGCATATGTCTTTCTGTTTGGATTCTATCTTTCATGCAGTAATATTTAAAGGAAACCCTAAATAAAAAACATTGTTAGTAAAGAACAAACCATCCACAGTTGCAATTTTTCCACCCCAGCTTACTAACTCAACCTCAAACCATTTGTCTTAGCTAAGTTCCTAAGCATATAAAAATCCCAGTTCTCTATTCCAGCCAAACCTCTTTTGCAAAAGAATGTGGAAAAATCTGAAGTAATTTTCCTGACATAAAAGAATGGAAATCTTTTGCTTCTTGCCAGAAGAGTATGTCAGCTCTCTCCCAACAAAGAAGATGCAATGAGAGTGCATGGTGCTTTTACCAATTACAGGTGTTAAGTACCAAGGAGATTCAAACAGGCATCTATTCCTGCAGGTCTAAACAGCCAGGATGGGGTCCTCCTGCACACTAGAAGTTCTTCAGAATAGCTTCAAAATTTGCAGTTCATTTAGTATTAACCTCTAACTTTGTCAGTACCATCACAGAACAGAAGTCTTACTTCATATGGAGTTATCTTTTGCCTGTCAAGTGGATTTTGTTTCCATTCACTGGTCTAGAGTGCCCAGCTTTAGTAAAGCTGTCTTTGCCTATATCCGGGCAAAAGATAAAAGGATATAAAACAGGCAAGAAAACATTGTGCTTGTTTTTCTCGATTTGTTTGAGTCTATACTGCATTTCATCAGAACTCATCCAAAATTGCGTGTGCATAAAGTACTTTCACACATTTGAGTTACGTGCACAGGATAAACTTTCTTTTCTTTATTCATGACAAAATCAAAATCAAAGTCGACTTCAGTGGAAGCTATGTAATACCAAAACAAGTACAGCTTTGTCCTACAGTGAATGGATGGTTACAAAGGATTAGGCTAATGCAGGGAAAATATCATAGTAGAAAATGAACCTGAAAGAAATCACAAAGAATACTAAGGACTTGTTTCTGCTTCAAGTTAAGCATGTACATAAATTCTCTGTTGAATAAAAGCTTAAGTGCACTAAACAACACCAAAAAAAAATTTTTTTGTGTAACAACTATGACTATATCGTGTCCCTGAGACATAAAGAAAAGGATTCAAACACCACACTGAAAATAGCCTCCTCTTTTCATTAAGTATCTAAAATGAAGGCTTAATCCAGTAACTACAAGGACCTATAGGGGCACTTTTCTGTGTGGAATAAGAAAAGTATGCTCATGCTGACACTTTCACTAGCTATCTGAGTTAGTCAGACTAAGATTCAGTAGCAGTTATAATGCTGACATGTAACAACTTAGCACATTATATGATCTTCAGTTTGACAACTAACTTCAGCAGATAAAGACAGGTATGAAAAGTGGTAATATGGCTTTCAGGTCAAGTAGTGTTGAATTAGTAATGTCAAGAAAGAAAAAAAACCCATCTAAACAAGCCAAGCATAACTGAACAAATCTCTATTTCAGCTTTGTAGAGATGGAAAACACTAGCGTGCCAGTGACACAATTACTTAACTCATTTGGAGGCAAAAGAATATGCAAAGATTGAAAGATATTATAGGTCAGAAAAATAAAGAAAAATAGTTATATATCTATATATAAATTAAGAAATATTTAAGCTTAACAAAAACAAAGAAGTGGAAAACAGTAAAATAAGCCCTTGCATCTCATAAAAATTGTGTCATCCAATAGGAACTTACACTAGTACAGGATGAAAATGGTAAGGTATTCATGACATGATAATGTCAATCACTGGGAATAATGTAATAAATGCAAGACACAAGAGCTTCATTAAAAGATGGGTCTTCATTTTCTAGAGTCTACTCACCTGCCGTAAATCAAAAATTCAAAGGCCACGTGATAGGGGACAGCATTTGGTACCTCTAGAGAGGACTGTGCCAGTAGCTAATGATGGGCTCAAATTATACAGGAGGAATTGATGAAATGGAGTCAGAGTCGTTATAACACAGCAACAAGGCCTAATCTTATAAGGAGATGAGAAAGAAGTTTTTTTTTTTTTTTTTATCTAGCAGTCGGAAATCCCACTTTGCCATCTGAGGGTTAAAGTAATAACCTTAAACATCTTGGGAAAACTTCTATGGAGAATAATACAAGTAAGGACATGTATCTATTTATACACCTATTACATTTATAATTGCTCTAAAGAAATCATTTTTCATTTTACTTTGATACTTTTAATTCATCACTTAAAATTTTTAAAATACTATATATGTGCGTAGGTGTATTTATCAGATATGCACACATGTATACGCACAAAACACACAATCCCATGGCACTCAGTATAGAATAAGAACTAATGTGGGAAGATCAGTACTGACTTTGTTGCACGCTGAGCACTTTAACTGCAGACTTGTGTAGGACAAATTCCATTGGAGACAGTCTCTCGTCATTAGCTCATCCCTGGGTCTCCTGGAGATTGTACTTCATTGGCCAGTCGTATCTTCCCTTGTTCCACTGAGAAGTACGGTCTGTTATTTTTTCCTAGAAAGAAGGAAACTACATGAATTAATAACTAGTTTTAAAGGCCTCAAAGGATGCACGTGTTTGAGAAGTTGGTCAGGGAGGAGAAGGAAGAAAAGAAGGAATCAGAACTGCAAAGAATAGTTTTTTTAAGTTGTGGCCAGGAGGCCTCCATGCTTAGGGTAAAATTTTGGTCCCACTGATGTTGGGTAAAATTTTGCCACTGATTTTACTCCTGTTTTACTAAAAGCATTGCTAAGGAGAAAATTAAAAGTCAAAAATCAAAAAAGAAAAAAAGTGAAATAGAAGATATTAAAAATATTTTTAAAAAACAGGAAAAACAGGCAAGAAGAAAAATGAAAAAGAAGAAAAGTCAATCAGCTAAAATCACAGAAGGTGAAGAAGGGCACATAACGGGGTTAACAATACGAACTGTTTAGCAATTCAGAAGAACACATGTAGATACCTGTTAAATAATTCAGTCTGAGCATCACCCTGTCTTCAGGCTGGCAAATTCTTTCGCTATAGGAACAAAAGCCAGTCACAGACTAAAATGTCTGGCCTCTTCTTGCTCATATACTATACTTGGTTTTCAGTATTTAATTATAAAGAATAATTACAGTTAGCATCTGGAAGGCAAGATCACCTTAGAATTTTCACTATTCTATTTCAGCTTTATTGCAGTGGTTCTAGAGTTCTTTTTTTTTGTATTATTTTGTTTCTTTCAAGATTAACTAAGAGCTAGTTTGCAAACTGAACAGTGCAAGAGGCTTGTTGAAGACAAGACCACAATTTCTTCTCTCCCTGGACATGTTGGACCTCAACATAAAGGACTCTGAGTCTTGCCTTATTCCCAATTATACAAGGAGAGGAAGTAAGGAACAGCCAGGGCTCTGTCTCCCTCTTGAACATTACAACTTGCACAATAAGCTGTTTTGCGGATGTTAGTTTATGAAACATCTGAAAAATATTCCCAGGAAGAAGTACAAAGGCATCTGTGCTTCAGGGAAGATGTGTCAAATGTCATCACTCGGATACTTGCCTGCTGAAAGGCTGCATTTTAAGCTCAGGCATGGTAAATCAGGTCTAGACCAGGACTGATGGGCAGAAGGGACCACTTTCATTTAACCCTTAAGGGAGGAAGGTTTTTGGGTCTCTGCTGTCACCACAGGTCTTGGTCGCTGTTTAGGAGCAACTGAGCACCCTTTGGCCCTATCACACCACTTCGCTACCAAACAGCAACCCATGTGTGAACAACGAGGGCTGTATTAGGTACTGAAATTTTGCAATGCCAGTTATCCTGCTATAGAGATGTTTCTTTAAAGCAATTTTATGTTTATTTTTGTATCAGATAGTAAAATTAATTAGCTTTATTAAAGAGCAAGCAATCTGATACTCAAGAAAACACAGTAGCAGGATTCCAAAAATATGCCTGCCACCTGGCATTGCCTGTTATATGTGCTTCCTTACAAAACATAGCTGCAGCTGTAAATTTAATTTGCTTCTATAGGCAAAATTGATGCAACACTTTTCTCTGTTTATCTAAAGTATTTGCAGTTCTCTTGACTCATTAATTAACACATTGATTGGAATATCTGCAAACTGGGCTGAGACTCAATTTATTTGAACCTTTTTGATTTAAGATAGCTTTCTTATTTGCTACCTATCCAAACACCTACTGTGTTTTCACAGGAAGTTGTTTTATAATCTGCTTTCTAGAATACAACCTCATCTGGGTTTTCATGTTGGCTGAATGCCATAGCCTAAGACTGGGTTTAGAATGGATTAAAATCTTGTCATTAAATAACTGGTTATGCTTAAGAACAACACAAATGTGTTGGCTTGCCCACACAGAGTATAGCAATAGAATAGTGAACAACAATGCTATTTCTGGGCTATTGTGCTGATACTGAATGTGTCACTGGGTCACTAATAAAAAATGTATAGCATACGATATATGACCATTTCTTTGAAACCATTTACTATATCACAGCCACAAAGATGGCAAGAAACTATTCTAACATTTAATCTCATTTGCTCTTAGGTTATTTTTGCATTGTACATTCTAAATGTTTCAACTCATTAATAGTTCAAGATCAATTAACTGGATCATAAATTCTCCACAAACAATTCTCTCTGCAATCTCGTGTTTCCTGGTTTAGACATCACAGACAGCAATAGGTATATCCTGTCCACATTAAATGTAAATTCCTGTTATTCATGATTGTAAAACATGTCTCAAAATGCAAGTGTCGGTACATTTTTAATTTTTTTCCCTAGGAATCATCAGGAATGAAGGAGTAAGTATAAAGGCCTTAATTCAATACTTATATGTGCAAACATAGCTCTGTTCTAGGGCACCTCATTCTAGCTTATTCTTACTATTTTTTATGCCTTGTTCTATCATTATCATCCTAATGATGAGGAAAATGTGAAGCCTTGACAGTTAAATAATTGCAGCAGTGCATATCCACTTAGTGAAGTTACAGCTTGAAAGCAGCAGCTGAAGCTTCTTCCCTGCAATGAACTTTGAGTTTGTTGCCAGAAAGGCAAGGAATGCTGGTAGTAGTACCAAATCATAAGCCCACACTAATTCACTCCTTCACCTCTCTGATGCTGCTGCTGCCCTTGAGTTCACTTTGATGTGGCCTTTGCTTAGCAGCCTAAGTGCTATATACAGCCAAGAGACAGAAGACTACTGCCTAAGACTATGACTCAGAAAGAAACTGGTAGCCAGAACTGAAATGATATTGCAAAAATATTTGTTGTAAGATCACACAATGCCATCTTTCCCATTCATTATCTTAGATGCTAAATTATGTTAGAAAAATTTCCCTTTTCACAAAATCACTTCAGCACATAAATATTTTACAAGTAAAATAATTTTTGATTCCAATAGGACTAGCTAGATATTTAAAATTAAGCATACTCGGAGACAAACTGGACTATGACCCAAAAATAATGCTAGCAATTTTGAACTTCAAACTGGTCCTTTTTTTGCCTGAAACTAGAATTCTATTAGTTGGATAATAAAATTTAAATAATTTTTATATACCCCATGGCACTACAACACTCCTCTACCTCTTTTTTCTATCTGTCTTATCATTCTCTTTTGAAGTTACTTATATATTAGGGATGTACTCTACTCAGTCACCTTGGCAACGGGAATTATTCCCTTATGGAACATATTGTATTTTCATATTTTGTATAGTAATAATAATGCATAGCTATTATTATCTGAAAGCAGCAAGAGAAGTGGTGTTTTGTGTCTGAAATTTTCAGGTCATTATCAGGATTAGAAGATAACTCTCAAAGACTGTTCCCTTTTTTTTAAACTGAGATTAATTTTGTTGTTTCACTCAAAAAGATCCTAAAACAATTTGAAAATAAGCTGAGAATCCAACTCGAAACAGGAAATAAATGCCTAACTTCAGATTTAAATGGAATTTAGGTGCCTAAAACCCAAACTGTATCCTCACATCCCACTCTCTCCTCTGTTAGAAGTTATTAAGACCTACAAGGGCCTCATTTTTTAAGTTTAATGTTGGCACTGGTATCCAACTTTTCTAAGCTGAAACTAACTAGAATCCAGATACTATCTCTGCGTATCTTTTACAAACTGGCCAGGGTTCCCTAGCTGGGTTCAGCCAGCAGAGCTGCTGCCCCTTGTTGCTCCCCAGGTCAGGGCTGCAGGCTACACTCAAGGCTCGCTAGCAGGCTCTCTTCAGCGCCACCAGCGCCCTCCCCACCCGCCTGGGCCTTTCCAAGGGCCCGAGGAAGGATCAAGGAAAAAAGCCTCTGTTCTCTAAGTACTGCGTGCATGAAAGGGTATTTGAGTACTGACAGTGGAGCATGAAGAAACGTGAAATGTTACCAGACATCTGCTTGTGAAATAGCTGTGGCAGTTTAACAAGTGACTTTCTTTCAGTGGTCTGTCACCACCTCATCCTGCCACTATCAGGCACCGCCTTGCAGTGGGAGAGGGGAATTGCCCAGGTGAACACTCACAGTGCAAAGGCAAACAGCTCAGTTTAAATTACTCCTGATGACAGTGTTTCCTAAAATCTTGGCTTTAAAGGTTTTCCTGGATTGCCTTTTGGCTCTGGATGTAGCATTCTGGCTATGTGGGATCCCATTCTGGGATCCTGTCAGGATGCCTGCACTATGCATACAACACAGGATTTGGGAACTCTAGAAAATAGCTACCTGAAGTTAGATATCAAAATGCTCAGTATCCCCATCTTTAAGTTTCCTAGGTCGTTATGTTCCTGACAGACTGCAGCACACATATGCATGTACTCTAACAAGAAAGCATACACTACCCATGCCCTGCAAAGCAGACAGCTTTGAGACGGAACAGAAAATATCTCCAGAGAGCAGAGAAACATCACAGCACTGCTGAGATCAAAAATGAATTCCAATGATGTCTCTACTGGAAAGATGAGGATTTTAATCTGGAAAGAAAAAAAATACATTAAACATTATTTACTCAAACCACAGCGTTAAGGGTCCTCACTCTTTTGGAAAAAAAAATTGCTAAATGGGAACACACTTCTAGACCCTCAGTTCTTTGCCTCACTGATGAGAAGATTTTGCTATTAGCACAGAAATTAGGTTTCAGTTATGCTGGGTGACCTGCTCCCGTTTTTGAGATTTTGAGAGAGGTCTGGAAGTCTCACCTCCTGTTTGAAAGTTAGGGAGTGCTACTTCTATTAATATTGGAACAGATATGCAAGGGTAAGAAAGACAGGGATAAGGAAAAAAAGTTCACGCATCGAAACAAAGGGAAGGAACAAGAAAAGGAAAAAGATAGTGAAAAACTTTTTCCCTTGTGCTCATCCTTTCTTCCCTGCAAACATTATTTTGCATCAAGAATAAATAATTGATTAAATAGAAAAATGTTATTAACAAAAATAAGCCCCAGTGCCTGAAACAAGCAACCAAACTAAAGTTAAATGCACTTAAAACTGAGTTAACACTCTTTGTAACAAGATCATACAGATTATAAAGCTGCTTCATTTTATTCATATTACAACCCCGCCATATATAATTTGGTAATTTCAGCTGTCTTTGATCATCAGAGGATGAAGTTTTATCTATCATAGAGGCTAATTACTGTTATCGTTTCCCATAGACAGTGGTCTCTATAGGCCCTGCTTGTACTTTTTGATGGAAAGAAGAGGGCCAGCCTTTGATGATTTCAGACCCGTCTCATCAAAGAGCCAGTGGGGCACTACCCTTAATGCATTCACTTCTGAAGAGACAGTAGGAGCACTGCCATCTGCTTTACACCACAAAAATCCACCGAGAAAGCTTTGTTAAAATGAAGACATCTTACCCTTCGTCGGAGCTATGACACAGACTTGTGAGCATTTTAGAAAAAAAAGATAATAAAGGAGCAAGAAAAGGAAGTTATGAATATTGCAATTGTCCAATCACATCAGAATCTGTCTCTAGCTAGCTTTCATGACCTCTGTCCAAATAATTAGCATGCTCCTGGACTCTGCTATTAGCAACATTCCCAGCTTGAGAGTCTAATGTTATTAGCATGCTGCTTAAAGAAAAAAGGAAAACAGAAAAAGATATGGGAAAAATAAAACAAGCACTTTTTCACATTAGATATAGAAATAATTCAGTATATCATTGATTGGTTTTAAACCTTGCAGATGAAAAGGAATGAGCGAACAAACAAGCTGAACTAAACTGTTATAAACAAAACATTCAAATACTCAGAAAGTAGTTTCTCAAACCTAAATTACCTCTAATTCCTGAAGAAATTAAGTAACTCATTTCATCTTGTTTAGATTATTTAATTATCTGATAGAAATAAAAAAGCAGGGAGCAAGGCTGAATCAAAGAAAAGAAAGATTGGCTTTTTGTCTCACAGTGAGACATACAGCTTAGTTGTTAACAATAAAATGCTATAAGCCATATGTTTCGTGTGGTTTTCTTTTACGCTTGAAATTAGAATGTGCTAATTAGAGTGTGGGCCACATATAAAAATACAGCACTCCATTGCAATTGTGCCTGTATGAGGACTACATTGTTGATGAGAAGACGACTGGTGCTATAATTATCTTACAATCCGAGAAGTAATTCACCTTAGTAATTTTTGAATATGTCAAGAGCCTGGTTCACAAATCACTTAATTGCTTTTTATGCACTCTTTGTGCTGCAATTTACTGTATATGAGAAAAGTGCCTTGTGTACCAATATCATATAATTTGCCTCACATTCACCAACCTTCCAAATCATGGCACGGTAACTAACAACACTTGGTTTCAGCTCCATTTCCCAGGACTCTAAAGACCTAAGGAGATGTGACGCTGACGATGTTTCCAGCTGTGAGCAAACAGCATTTCTTCAAAAAGGGAGCCATGAAAAGCTTTCCGGAAAGCCAGTAGGTAAAACAATCTTGTCAGCCTGAAGATCATTCCCCAAAATTGCATTTTACTTCATTCTTTATCAGAGCATAACCCACATTTATCCTGTAGGAAAAAAAATTGCCTGGAAGCTGAGAGGTAAATTGGACAAGGAAGAGAAAATTCAGTAAGATAAAAAATATTTTTTTTCTAATGTGTTTTTTTGCAAGCTCCCTAAAACAATAAGCTTGTAGTCTTTATTATGGAATATGCATCAGACTCCTACTTCTAGTTTGCCAGATGCCACTGTGTGAAATACACTGGCAAACAGATCTGACTGGAAACTTTCCACTAGAATGTTGATGAAAAACTGAGGTTTGTGTAAAAGAAGATATTTTTAGGAAAAAAGTCAAATTTTTAGAAACTGATATTGTTTCAAATGGAGTAGATCTAAGACATTTTTGTTTGACAAACCAAGGGGAAATGTTCCTTCTATTTCTGTAGGATATCTGAATGATATGCTACCAAAGGTGCTGTGGTGCTTTGTGGGCCCTTATCATGCTCTCTTTTCTGATTGATTCACTTCAGAGTATCGTTGGAGACCTGAAGTTGTCCTTTGAGAGGTGGCTCAATCTTGAGAGTAGAACTAGACAGATGTAAGCAACAGTTATACCACAGCTTACGAGAAACAACAGAACAGCTCAGGAGGATACAGAGATATTTAACTGCCTCCTGAAAAAAAAAAAAGAAAAAGTCTTAACATCTCCAAATAATAATGGCAAGGTTTAGCTAAAAAAAGGATACTCAAAGTACTGACGCTTTTGACTGGACTGGAACTCCAAATTGAAGATCAGTGTTTCTTTTAGGCCAAGAAGCATTTCTTCTTTTTACAACATGCACTGTTTTCTTTTCATAAACACAACATGAAAGTGCCCCGCCATCCTGCATTGGTACAAAGAGTACAAAATGGTTAGCAAATATGAGATTGGTGGCAGCAGTTTGCATTCGCTTTGCATTTCTATTAATATCTGCAGAGCATTGTATTAATAAAAACTGCAGGGTAACATAAATTCAACCTTTGTCCCAAGTCAGTTCTCTATGCTGTTTCATTCCTTTTCCCATAACATCATACACAAGATCTTGTCTTCATTAACAAAATTTATTTTGGCTGAAACTTCCTCAAATTTTATTTCCAATTCAGTATTTAGAAATTTCTCCTAGTTCACATTTTGCTTGTGATACTAGCCTCCATTACTCATTATAAATATTCATACACTGGTCTGCTTTTTTCTTAATTATCTCCCACACTGTAAAAAATCCTAAAGCTATATCATTCTCTTCCTTCAAATTCCTTATCTGCTTTGATGCTTATGATTAGGCTGGGGAAAAAAAAAACAAAAAAACCTTGCCCAATTGCCTATTCATTCAGCAATCTATATGGATTTTCCATAGGCTAACAGAACACATTTTTAGGTGTTCTAGGTTAATACTTCACTAATTTCTTACTGTTAATGAAGGAATGGTCTATTAAGATGTAAACTGAGCACAAAACCAGATTTGATCCAAAAATCCATTGAAGTTGAAAAATTTCCAATCTCTGAGTTTTTGAAGAAGCCTTAGTTTGAGAAAACATTCCCATTTCAGTCACTAGCTACCTGGGCTGAACAAATATCAATTTCAAAAGGATTTTTCAGTAATTTAGTCAAATACATTGATCGGTGAAGCTGATGATAATAAACTTCACTTTTGTTTGAAAAAAAGATTTGCAAATAAACTTACAAGCTGCCTACTGTAGTAAGTGCCCTGGGCACTTAGAGTAAGTTGCCATAATGTGAATCCTAAAATTAAAATACAATATTGCAAAGGATGAAAATTGACAGCTTTTCACCCCAAATTAAGAGAAGCAAATTCACATTCTTTACCTATATGCTTTCTTCAAATTACATTTGCATTGAAAATAACATAAATAGAATGATACATCTTGTTCCAAGGGTTAAAAACATATGACCATAAGAAATTACGAGACTGATTTGCATTACATTTAAAAGGAATATACTTTACATTACTTGTGGGGTAAATCACTTTGGTTATATATACACTTTATCATGAAAGCATGTTTGTAACAAAGTCAAGTCACACAGGGATCAGTAACCCAGAAAATAAAGCAACAACACTAACGAACATATCCAGCTTCAACATGGAAGAACAACCCTTGTGTGCATCCATAGTCCTTAAATGTCCTTTTGTTGCTAATCCTCTGTAAAGGCCATGTTATCACACCTTCAGCTCTTATTTGCTATATGGAGCCTTGACTATGTGGGGATTTCCGATCCTGAAAGAGGAGTTTCAGTCACACTAAAGAGAGACACCATGTTGGTAATTACACTTTAAGTTTCCTGTTCAAACTTTGGTTGGTCAGCAGCAGCCCACTAACCATAGTTTGTAGATCTGCTAGCAAGCAGTTCAATTTCACCTACATACAACAGCAAATTATCTTTTGGATGGATTCCAGGATATCTTCTGGTTATTTTCCCCTCACACGTTGGTATCGATTCTCATCCCTGCCTCATCATACTGCTTTTCCTGCTTAACAATATACCCGCCTTTCAAATTAGAACGAAGAATAAATTCCTCCTCTGCTTAGCCACACTCAAATATCTTTGTTTGGGGGGCTTTTGGAAAAGTTTAACTAATTTCTACTTAATTCTGCTGTCTGGTGGATAGGTAGGATTTTGTTCCCAGACTGAAGTGTGGTGAATTTTTTAGCAGTTTCTTACACCTGATATATCTGACTTGCTGTTGCTAGCAGACTGCCCAGACTCCCTGGATTCCATCCCTCTCTCCTGTTTAGCTTAAGTACATCACACACATATTTTTGTTAAACAAAAATGTAAGTATCATTAGCCACATAGATATTATTTTAACTTTTCGGGGGAACACCAATATGCGATTACAATGAGATATGAATATGGTATTTAAGACTACAGCATAAACTAAAATCACAGTTATCAACAGTCCTGTTTTTGCCTGTATGTTTCTCCCATGATTACCTTTATTCGTTCTACATTAAATTACATGGCATGCACCTGTAAAGCTTTATTTTTCTTAGTGATAATGATTTTATTCTTTCTATACCTTTGCTTCACTTTAGTGAGGCAGGATGTAAATACTTTATCTGTGGGTTTTGAAGAAAATATTAATACATATTACGGTAACGATTTCCATACACGTCAAATAGCAAGAGATAAAATGAAGTATAAAGGCTATTTAGGGAGAGGAAGGAAGCTCATATGAAAATAAAACAATTGGATATGTTGTCCCCCCTTGTTTAGAAAGGCTAACAGACATGAACCACATAGCTGAGAAGAGAACCTTTCGACAAAGGAGGGAAATGCTAGATCATCTAAAGCTGTAGAAAATATAATTACTGTTTCCTTTTGCACAGCATCACAGAGATGACTCTCAATACTTGGTACAATTAGCAGCTGTAATCCTCCGTACTCTATACCATGACTACAAGCCTGCTAGCCCCTTTTGATAGCGCCTCTAACATATTTCCTTTCCTTTCCATATATCCTTTTCCCAGAGTCTCTCTATAGTGACATTACCTTCACTACACTTTTCATCCACTCAGAAAACTGATTGCTCATTATTTATTAGTGTTATCTGTAAACTTGATTGACTATCACATGTTAGAACAAATGCAATTTTTGTATTTTGCTACTTCACAATTTCCATGAAATTTATCATTATCCTTTGTGATTTGAGCAGTAAACTAATAATCAAGCTTGTCTCCTCAGGAGGAAAAATAGCTGGTGGTATTAGGAATTCCTTTAATGAAGTATTGTTCATGTACAAAAATTATATTTAAGGGCATGATTCCATTAATGTGTATGCTCACAGTTTTGAAGGTCTTTCACTCACTTCCCCAAGGACTTTTTTCAGGTCTGCACTCCTACACAATGAAGTATTGAAGTACTTTGCTTTAGCTGGTTGCTTGGTTTTCTAATTTTGCTTAATCAAAAGCAGAAAAAAAAACTCCTAGAAAAGCACTCCCTCTCCTACATACACTCACTCAGATGCAGCTCGTAATCAAATGAACTCTAACCCATGAACATATGTTACTGCAACACATTTCTGCAAAACACTTTGGACTGTATACCTCAGCCACTGCTTAGCCCATATCATCTATCCCTGGTGGCTACTACAATTCAGCCTGAACAGATGAATTGTATTTTCTTATTGTGAATGGGAAGGTGGACATTAAATGTAACAACTTCCATGAGATGACATGCTTACAAAGCTCCCATCTTACCTCTGACTAGCATATTAGGATTAACAGTTCTGTGCTTCATCATCTAGAATAGGAAGCAGGGCAATGCAATATTAAGCCACACTACTCAGTATCACCACCATACAATGGCCAAAACCATGTTATTTCAACACAGTTCTGTAGATCAGTGTGTAAAGTGCTAACCTTTTGTATATGCAGCTTAATATTTTCATCTCTGAAGAGTTTTTTTGTGAGGACTCAAAGAAAGGTGAATTTTATCACTCTCTATTTATTATTGATCTTGATGTTTTCCTCAAAATAATGTCACTGTTTGATGCTGGTTAGTACATAACCTTAATCTTTGAAATGCTAATTGTTAAGACAAAGTTTACTGAGGCTGCTGAATAATGAGATATCATTATCTTCAGGTCTTTCTTCGAATGAGCCACAACTGCACAGATATTTACAAACATAACTTTCTAATAGGGTTCCTGACACTATTCTTGATGCACATAAATGAATTAGACTAGAATCCTTGTCTTGGGAGGATCCACCTGGCGCTTTCTCTGATT
The DNA here is from genome assembly GCF_036370855.1 of Dromaius novaehollandiae. Taxonomy (NCBI): domain Eukaryota; kingdom Metazoa; phylum Chordata; class Aves; order Casuariiformes; family Dromaiidae; genus Dromaius; species Dromaius novaehollandiae. Next base: position 105,915,628 of record NC_088098.1, on the reverse strand, counting down.
ATGAGTTGCTTCATGTAATCTTACCAGAAGAAGGTCTGAGCACAAATATGACTTGAACCAGCTTTACAGTATTTACAGCAGTAGAAGGAAAAGGTAGCTACAGCATAGTCTGTCCCTCCATCGCAGTATTGATGGATGATGTTGGCCTTCTTATCTGAGCATTCACATTTCCTCAGGAACTTCCAAGGACCATGAAGGCTGACTACAACAAAGGATTTTGTCAGAATGATAAAGATTATGTAAGTATCTCTATTTTGCTTCTTAGATATTTTCTGCCATTCTCAAACAGTAAAGATCATGTCAATAGCTCTATGTCACAATCAAAATTCCACTGTGTTTCCAGGAATGTGGTGTCTATTAAGTTGTACAGTAGACAGTTGAGAAGAGCTCCTGTCAATATTTTTTAGGCAACTGTCAGTTGAGAGAAATCTTTCTAATTACAACACTTACTTTTCTGAGCCATTTTGCTTGTAAAATTGGCAAGACTGGAATTCTCTAGCTTCTCTTTTGCAGACAGACAGTCCAAGAAGTTAGGTGGTATTTTCCCATCAATGTTTCACATCTGTCTGTGAAAGTATTTAAAGTATTCTACTAGAAGGGTACTATTCACTCCCTTCTCTTTTGCAAATAAAAGCTACAAAAAGGTTATTTCTAATAGGTTGCAATTCTGAAAGGGCCGGGGCATTTTATATGGTAAGATTTATGAGTGGAGTCAGCTAATACCCAGACTATCAGTGATGGATACTTCTTTTCTAAGCAATTCATTTCCTTCTGCTGTATGTATCACTATCAGCCTTGTAAAGAAGACAATCTGATATCTCTCTGTTTGGAGCTTGAGACTACTATTTCATTCAGGGATACATATAACCAGTGAACTGGATTATGGTGGTTTAACTACCACCTCAATCCAATGGCAAAAAGAAAAGTACATAGTTTAGGGAAGTCTTATTCACAGTTGTTTCAGGTCAAACAAAACACTTCAATGCTTCAAATGCAAGTTGCATACTTGATTGTTTTTTTCCATTGCTATAGTTTTTCTTCAGACAGAGTATTTGTAGGAGGGGAGGCTATTTCAATTTAGCAAGAACCAGTTTCCCACTTCCCTTTCAAAGCTTCTCAGTTCAGCCATCAGGTAAGGAATTCATTTCTTATGAAGCTGTACTCATAAGACCTAACTCTCAGCCTCCTTCGCTAAAATTTGAAAGTTAAATTCATAAAGTGAGTCTAGATGTTAATACCCTGCAAGCTTGCTGCTTGTCCAGCAGTCATATGAATCCCTGCAGTGCCTAAGTTTCTGCCAGTAGAGGCCCCAAAGCCTCTATATGTATTCTCCAAAATTTTCTTAATTCTCAAGTATTGCTGAAGTTCTCAAAACTCTCTTTGAATAAGGGCATCTCAAAATACACACTTCCCTGCTGTCCTACTTTTGGCATGTACCTGACAGTCATCCTCAGAACGTATCTAGTACAGGCTGGCACTAGCACAGTGGGTGGGTATATCAAATTGCCCAGTACGTAAGGCACTCACTAGCACAGATGGCCTCCTGTATTCAAGTCTCTGCTCTGCCTTATCTGAAGCAAAGATTTGAAACTTTTCAGAAAAATTCCCTAATGATCAGCTTTCTTTGGACTGATTTTTTCTAAATCTCACTTGTTGAAACAATGCCAATCTACCTAAATATATTAACACTGGAGCAAGTTACCTCATACCTTTATCAATTTTAGTTAAATGCCCATTACTCTAGTTGCTCTCATACATTTCTTTACAAATAATGAACTAAATATCTGAGGCCCAACCACTTTTTTCTTTTCCTGACATGCTTTTGTAACTTTGCTAAAGTCTAGACCAAGTACGTTTAAACCAATCAATCTTAAAAACTTTCAATAATGGAGATTAAATTGCCTCCTGAGGTAACCTTTTGCAACACTTTCCTTTCAGCTTTCTTACATTTAATCTGAATTTCCATTCTTGCCTGTTATTTCTCCATATTCATTAGCAAGAACAAGAACAGTTTATTCCCTTTTGTTTTGCAACCTTTCGCAAAGATTGCAAGCTGACACTTGAGACTGTGGTAATGTACTCCTCCATCTTCTCTAACTAACCCCAATTCTTTCACTCCTTGCTAATAGGTCATGTTTTCTAAATGCCTGATGATTTCCATTGTTGATCAACCATAGGAAAGAATAATTGGCACAGAAAACACAACTGTGGTCAAGAAGTTATGAACAGAATGGCATTAATAGCAGGCATGCACTGAAAGATTCAAGCCAGTTGTTAAGCTAATTAAAAATAATGGTATAACAACAGAGGAAAAAAAAATGTGTCCTGTATTAGTTCAGTACACATTTAGTACACTCTCTTGAGGAACTTTTACAAAAAAGAAGACAAGTAAAATCAAACTATGTTAGTTTCCACGAAAATGGAATTACTACCGCAGAAAAACACTCTAGGATTATTTTATATCACTTCATCAGGGAACAAACAACCTTTCAAAAAGAGTCACTAACATTTTCTATACTAAAACACAGTGGCTCTACCTTTTTGGAATAAAAAGCTGAATTAAATACCGCAGGCCCATCTTTCAGATGCCTTGAAGAAATGCTAGTAAACTGTAGTTGTGTGATTATTTTGAATTGTTAGCATTCTTTTTAAAATACAATGAAGAATCAGAATTCACCATATTATCCAAAAAAAGTACATGACTCTCGTCATGTATAAAGGAAGTTCACTATGGGGGTTTCTTACTTTACTTCAATTTTATTCTGGTATTTCCAAATGATATAGTTCTGCTATGTGGCTAGCACACCTGATATAAAGAGGCTAACAATGAACATTCTAACAAAATGAACTAATTGGTTTTAACAGAGTGAATAAGCAGTGTAATAAATCAAATATATAAATACTACAGTCTTCTGTACAATGCCATACTTGTATTTTAACATGCAACCAAATGAATAGCCAACTGACCACTAAGTTAACTTCCTGTTTGGTATATAACATGGCTACCTAGATCTGTCTCTTCAGTAACTCATATCAAATATACCTCATTATTTTGCCAGGGATTTACCATGATTCTTTTTGGAAAAGCACATGTTGACAATGATACTAAGTGGTTTCCATCAAATGCCATATTTCTTTTCAACAGAAGAAATAGGAGCTACGCCCACTTGCCAATCATCGGCATCCAAAATATTGCAGAAACACTGCTGTATGTTGGAAATGAGAATAAAAGGAAATATACAAGATAAGAAGAAAGGTAACAGACAGCAATATACACACAATGCCAAACAATTCAATGTTTTGTGGTATGACACAAGTACTGAGTGACATTTTAGTGTCTCACTAAGCAAGAAAGAAAAAAAAAGGGAATGAAACAGATTTTGTTTCCCATGTAACGCCCCCCCCCCCAGTTTCCCAGAACTCAGCAGTGTGCTGCAGTGAGATAGAATTAAACAATAACATCTAGAAAATCTAAAATCAGCACCAAAGCAAAACAATTGATAGAAAACTGCACCACCATCTTCTGTGCTGTTAAATGTATCTGTACATTTCCTGTTCTACATCAGTTCTTACCAGATAGTAGTACTCAGGTCTACTCCAAATCACCTGTGATGAAGTTTGACTCTTTGTAAACATCATATCCAATATGCAGTCTCTGTCAATGAGCACAAGTAGCAATCAGTACTTTTGGGAGCAAACTTCCAGAGATCATGCCCAGCGGTTACTCACAGCACATCCACCCATAGCAGCAAAAATTTTCAAGTGATCTCTACTTCTGCACAGCTCTGCCACCCAAGCAGACTAAAAAGCTATGAGTAAACACAACTCTTTTTTTTTTCCAAACAGCAAGACTAAAAAAGCCTTTTCTACTTTCAACTATCCACCACCTAGCAGTTGCCACTGCACCAGGCTGACCTCTACTTTTAAAGCTAATGAGATTGTGAATATGTTTCTGTCATCTCGAGTGATCCTTTGCAAAACTTAAAATAGCTAGATCTCAGAATGAATTAAAAGAAGCTTATTTTCTCTTTGAAGGGAAATGTGTAGGATTCTATTTTAATATACCTACAGGCTAAGAATGATAATTCTGTTTCACAGAGTCGGTAAATATTTCAAAATTCTAGTTAATTTCCATCAAAAATCATCATAAATTTTAGAAATCTCTGCAAAACATAAGTCTCCTGAACTCCACTAGCATTAAAAGAGCCCTTGTGATGACTTCCTCCAGAGCTACAGGCACTTTGATCACAGGCAACTAGGGACACTGTGTTTGAAAGCCGGGATTCCTGTGACCTTCTGCTTCTTGGCAGCCCATCGGGATGCCAGCTGGCAGCAATATAGAAGAGTTTTGTGAGCTGCCCAGTTTCCTTGTGGAAATTTACCCAAACTCATGTGTTTCTAGAGAACCCAGGGGCTGACTACTGCTGACTATTTGAGCAGTGGGGTTTGGGGACTGCTTGTCAAATGAAGGAGCAAGGCAAAAATTCTAACAGCTTTTAAGATCGGGCTAGTCAATATGAAAAAGAGCCTGTAACTGTCTGCTTGTGATAGTAGAGAATTAGTACCTTCCAGTTATGTCTTCTGTCCCTCGTAACAGTCTAGGCTGGGCTTCATAGCTTATTCTTCATGGTCACTGAAGCCTACTTGAACAGATGTGGCATTTCAGCAGCCACATGTTCATGATACATTCAGAAAGGCCTAGCCATAAGAGAGACATGTTAAGAATGAAAATGAGTGCCTGGGAAACTTAAACTGCAATTTGCGTGAGGCAGTTTAGAGCTGAAACAGAAGGACAGCAACACTTGGGTATTCCAATAATTGCATCTTCACTGGGGGCAAAACAAGTTATGAAATTTCTAGTTCCATTTCAGGCAGCTTTGCTACAGAGAGAATGTACCTTAGTCATACTTTTTTGCAAGATATATCCTCTAGCACTTTACAGATCATCTTCTTACATTTTAGTAATCTGAAGTTAAGTAAATAGCCATATCTCGACTAGTCTCTGTATCGTCTAAGTCCTGCTGTTCAGGGGAGACAATAGATCACTTGCTAGAAAAATACCAGTCCTGCTAGCCCTGGCAGAGGACAATGTATCACAACAAAGGAAAGGTTGGGGTTGAAGTCCTAGTTCCATCAATTAGCTGAAGTTTTGATATCAGGATTTTCCTCTACATATACTGAACTATAATTCTTACCATACTGGCATGCTTTGCAAAATTTCTTGTGTTAAAGCAGATTTCCTAGAAAACAAACAAACAAATAAAAAGCCAGTAAATTTACCTGAGTGGTAAGTATTTGAATTATAATGTAATAAATCATGCATGTAAGATAATTCCACTAAATGCAAAGTATGAATTCAAGTCTCACCTCACATAGGTAAGACAGTCAAATGTAGCTTATTTGAATATGCAGTGACTCAGACATGAAATAAATATACTTATGCACAAAATGTTTTTGAATCTCACATTGAATCTTAAGCATATTTAGTTTGAATATGTAATTGATCATGGAGTATTGAATTATTTCTGGTTATGGTGTCTCTAATTTGTAATAACCATTAGCAATTAAAGCCTACAATACTTTCAGTACCATCATCCAAATCACCAAAAGATATTCAAAGATATTTTCTACAGCAACGATATTTCAGCCATGTTATAAACATGCAGAAGCAGACAGAAGAATAAAACTAAAAGCAAGTAAAATTCTGTAAGAAAACAGTACATATGTGAAGAGGATTGATTTAGCTTCTATGTGGAACATTTCTTAACTTAAAGAATTCTTATACATATTAATGTAGGTCTTTTTTTCTTTTTTGCATTGAATTGTAAAGTAGTTTATAATGAGAAAATGACTCAGTTATCCCCACTTGTGCTACATTATCCCCTGTGGGATGGGAGAAGGAGTTGATAATGAACATTATATATATAACTTGGAGGATTTGATGTGGGATTTAGATAGAGCACAGACCTAGCACTGATCACCTGCCTAAGGCTAAATTTCACCCATAGCACAGATGGCAGTATCAAGTATGTGAAAGCAACAATTCCATTGAATAATTGATGGATTCTTTGAGCTATTTTATTCAATCTATTTATTGGTAGCTAAGAAGATCCTGTATTTTTTCTTCTCTCTCCATAGATGAATTCAGACAAGTGCTTTGGAAAGATGCCTTAATCACTCTGCAGATAAAAATTATGATATTTACCAGCTGAATAGACCAAGTTTTCATGGGAAAAATTCTTATTTACACATGCATGCACACACACATACACCTTCCAAGAAAAGCAGTCAAACCCAAAGAAACCCACTAAAAGAATTTTTAGTTACGCCAAATTATTTCAAAGCGAGAAAAAAAAAAAGCTAAAATACTTCACATTAACGTTTTAAAATAAAATCAATTAAGGATTTCACATATGACGTTTTCTTTAAAAATATATCTAAATATCACATTTTAGACTTCAAAGTTCCTTAAGACAAAATACGACAAAAGCCATGTTTGTTTTTTCTTGAACATTTTGTTCTTCCCTAAACAATTTCCCTGTAGCAGCAAATGGAAAGATAAGATCCTGATTGATCCAAAGAAATTTTCCCAACTTTTTGTTTTTATTGTTCAACCATTAGAGAAACAAGTACAAAAATCAGTTTTTCCTCCTCAGTTTCATTTCTTCAGACTTTTCTATTCCAATCTGATGATAAAATTTTCTGTTGACTCAGCATATCCTGTTTCTGTGACTTCTTTGGTGATATATTAGTTTGATTTTCACAGGATAGAACTGGCCACAGATCTTAAAGAAGTAGCTCCCTTATATTCTCTCTCACCTGCTTTTCTCTCGGGTTTCTTGTACTGTGTGCCAACCTGGTTTGTTCATAAGCTTTAGCAATATCAATACCTCAAACTCACCAAGACATTAGATTTACAAACAGAAAAATGAACATGCATGTTTGCTTGCTTGGAATGGGATATCTTTTTCATTTCAAAGTTAATGCCTTCCAAAACAGTAAAAAAAGCTGTCTTCTGAAAGTTTCACTGTTTTTTGCCACCACTCTGTTACTTTTTCATCAGTCATACTATGGATCTGGAGAGACTTCCAGCACCTGCACTGAACAGGAAATGCTGCAATTTTTGGATGTGGATTCCTCAAAGAACAGATGGGAAAGATGAGAGTGATCTATTCCCTTATTAAAACCAAAAGAGATAATATCAAGCATAGGTAAAAACATTCAAATAAACAAGGATGCATTTTTGTGAGCCAAAAGGAAATCAAAATAGCTTCTTGCTTAGAGGGCCATCAGACAAAATAAGGAGTAAACTAAGTTGGTAACTTGCTCAGTTACCAATAGGTCACTGAGACCCATGGAGATAATAAACTGGGTAAGGATTGGACAGAAGTATTAAAGAATTAAGAAAACATATCATGAAAAACACATGACATGTAAGAGACCCTATCCCCAACTGCAATGCACACAGAACTAAACTCACGTCAGATACATCGTGCATAGCGTAAGCCAAAACTTAAAAGAGGGAGATGTCATGCTTCAACACTCAGAAAGGAACAGCAGAACCATGATGACTAGTATCATGTTTTATTGTGTGGTAGGAATGATTTAAGATCTCTATTTTCTTTATTCTGGCACTGGCATTCAAAACAGTCAGCAAGGCATTCCATTCGCTTCCATGAGCCACTGACAAATGTTGAAATGTTAACACGGAGTAAATCAGAGGCAAGCAGCTCTAGCACCTTTGATTAAGGATGAAGTCTTTGCAAGTTGAAATTATCCTATCGTTATGATAGCAAGCATACACCTCTAGCATTGTTTCTAAATGCACTGGAAAATGTGGCTGCACAGAAGACGTTAAACAAGAAAAATGTGTGGACAAACTCTTGCACAGCACTGTGCAAAAATCTCCTTGCTATTATGCTATCATAAGTTAGAATGATATTCACAAACTTCACTGACCATTCACATTTGGCCAAAATGTCCAGACTCCTTCATGGCTGACGTTACTTAAAGCTCTGGATAGGTCTGTGTATCTGCTACTCTATAGCCTCTTGAAAACTTGTTTATTGGTCTCTTCCTGGCAACAAAAACATTCTTATATTCTAGTTTCCAGTGTCTTCCAGTTGCAATTCACAAGTTAGTTGACTTTTGCTGACAGCTGCAGCAGTCTTGGAGTGTCTAAGTCAGAAATAAGAGGTACTCTGTACCTCTTGCAAATCACTTCACTCTTTGGATGCATAGTAATTTCCCTTGCATTCTTTACCCTTTGTATGTGGTCGGCTGGCCATGGATGACTGACTGGATGTAAATACAGCAGTAATTTGAAGAGAATTTTTTCCACAACTTTTCTGAAGTATGGATAGTGGCTCCTTGTTCAAGTTGCCTAGACACGTAGAAAGCCTAAATACCACTGTCACATCAAACCAAATGTAAACACTTTGGCCTGTGTTCAAGTTAGTAACTAGGAACTTCCAGCAGCAATATCTGCCTGCATGTTTCCGTCATGCTTCCTCATGATCTCAAGACAAGGAATAGTCATAGACAGACAAAGAAAACACTGAAGAAAAATCTGTAAGAATAATTGATTATAATGTGAAGGGCTTGTACTGTTCCAGCACAGTTCTCATTTGTGATCACAATTATATGCTGCTAAATTTGATTCAGTGAGCAGCTTACAACAAGAGAAAGATGTTCACTTGAGTGTGCATAGTGAATTCTCTCTGCCCAGATTTGATGGTAGTTTTCCTATACACTTGAATATGCCCTTTAGCTCCCAGAATATTTTTTAAGAGCATCACTTAGAAAAAGTGCTAAAACATATGGACTGCTGCTTCTGAAATTACAGACAGGGTACAGGCTGTCAGAAGGCCACTGAACATATCAACTTCAATGCAATGCTACGATTACATTGTACTCCAGTCTAATTGACCTTCAATTTCCTTTTACAAATACAGAGTGAAATCCATTCCTTTGTAAAGGGCTAGTCCAATCTATGCATCATTATAGCCTAATAATATAAGGAAAATATAGGAGGTACTCAATCACTGATGGTGATACTATAGTTTCACAAAATAAATATATAGTTGTTTTAGTTTTGGAACTTGAGCTTCATTCAGTCTTAATGTTGACAATTATCTGCTATTGTTAATTTACTAGTTAAAGTAATTTAATTCTTTGTCTCTTTAAGCTGCTTTCTCTTCTTTTTGCATTCCAGAAAGGCAGAAAATGCCATTTTGAAAACTTCAGATCCAGCTTAGTTCTCAGCTGCCCCATTAGAAGACCTTCTTTACTCTTCTCATTGCAAAGGCCTGTTGTTCGCGTCAAAGCACATGTCTCCATGGTAAGTGCCAACAGCATCCCTGCTTGATGAAATAGCTAGTTCTGCAATACTGCAGAATAGCGTGGAATACGGCAATACTAGTTCTGCAAAACATCAAATAAACACATGCAGCACAAATAATTACCTCTGCCTCAGAGTTGGGTTAAGGAGATACAGATGTATTTAAATATATATTGTTCTCAGAGGAAAAGGAATTTGATGCAGCAATGGGTTTGAAGAGAAAAGCTATTTCTGATGGCAACATGCTATACAGCACTTTACAAGAGTAACTCAGGTCTTGAAGGCCCAGGTCTTGAATGCCTTCAATAGAAACCTTTATGTAAAGACAAATGCTCTTCTCTGCTCCTTGGCTTGTATTATTAACTTCTCCCATAATGCCAGTTCAGTGGAGCTGATCAGGAGTATTTCAAGAAAGGTTTTCTATGTCTGAAAATATCATTTCAAATACTTTTCAATAATACTTTCACAAGGAGATTTTAGTGGGGTCAGGACACATTCTAAGGCACTGTAAAGGAGAGTCCTAGCTTCACATTACAAATAGCACAATAGTTAAGATATTCATCTGGGAGTTAGGATACCCACATTTGCTGTCTGATTTGAAGTAGATGCTTGAACTTGGATCTCTGACAGTGGGGCAAGTACATGGATGCACCTGAGCCAGGAGTCATTCTAGATTATATATATATATATATATTATTTATTTATTTATTTATTTATTTTACTGTTCTTCCTACACATTTCTAACAGTCTTTTCCCCAAAGTGGAATGAAAAGTTTTGAAAACTGGGTATTTCCCAGGCAATAATATGTCCATCTAACATCTCCTGCCCCTATATTGGTGCAGGATTTTCCTTATAATTTCTGTCTGTAGTAGCTTAAGGAAAGGGAAAAATCAAACCTGGAGTAGTGCTATACATCCCCCTTCTTTCCTGCATATGTAAGAGGAGATTTCCTGAATCCATAAAGGTCTAAAAAAATTGTTTGGTACATAATCTCTCTTCTGTCTCCCTTTGCCCTGGCAACAATCACCCTCTCATTTTTGTAACCTATTTCCTCTGATTAACATCTAAAACATTACTAAAAACAATGTATATAACTTAACCAACATCACAAAAGATTTAAGGATTTCTATATAGTCTTAGCAGCTAATGCTCACAAATATACTTCATGTGACAGTTTTGAACAATGTGAGACTTGTCCAATTTTAAACCATTACCACGAATCCTTAAACTGCTAAGAACCAGCACTATCACTAGATCTTTAAGCCAGAACAAACTCACCAAAAATAAAAAAGATCAACAATAAGCAGAATTTTGTTGGCTTTAATACCTTTGGAGTGGGAGTAGGCATTCCACTTGCAGCTGACAGAACTTCCTATCACACGTCATGTACCATTGGCTGTTCAGCTGGAAAGTAAGTTTTCCAAAAGAGCTGCAATAAGACAAAATAGTTAACATTTTCAGGCATGGATACCCCAAGCTATGCTGCTCATACGTAAGTATTTCCAGAAACATTTAATGACGAGACCCATAGAAACAATGGCATCTCTACCCTGAATTTAGGTCTTCAAAACTCCTGCCTCTGCGTAATTCTGAAGTTCATACAATATTAACCATTAAATAATTAAATCATGAAACAATAATGTTTATTATTTTTAATACCAGAAGTCCTACAGGAGCCTGCAGGTTTTCTTCTTGATGAGCTCAGAAGCACCTCCTACTTGATGGGGCTGAGCAGCTCAGCAAGCAGATTTCTCACACCTAAGTGCTGCTGAAATGCATTAATGAGATACACTTTTGACTCTTCTCCTGCCTGCTATATCATCTGGATATAGCCTATGCTCCAGTCCTTGTTCTTGTAAGTATTTTAGTATTTTATCCAGGGACTATTGAATGTAAAACAAACAAGAAGCGCTCAGACTATGGCTGAAATTCAGCATTTCCCTCTTCAAGCTAGATGACCCAAACACTTCTCTACAGACTTGATCTCCAGCTTCTTATGTCTCTTCGGTTCACTGAGTATCATGGGAAGTAAACAGCCTCTAATGGGCCTGAAGATTACCATAGTTCAAAAGCTATCAGGCAGGATATCCCACCGGGCTGAGGGAGGTAAGAGTTTGTGCAGATGGAGAAGGGAACTGAACTCAGACCTTTTAGGTTCTTGATGACTGCTCTCATCGCTGCTGCATTGATGTGGGTAGGAGAAGGGCAAGGGGGTCTTCTGTAAGCACTTCCTCCCCCTGAAGTGGTGTTTTTTCAAAAAATTAGAAGCAGGTGTTTTCTTTCTGAAGCACCTGCTTGCAGGAGAGAATTCAGGGCAGATAATTCCCCAAATTGAAGGAAGTGGTCCCTGGTAGTAGCAGAGTGGCACCCAATCTCCCAAGACAGCAGGGTGTGATTTAAATCCCACTGCATCTACAGTGAATTCTTCAGGTTATCTAGGGGAACTGCTCATTCTGAGATGCCCAACATGTCTTGAATCCCCAGAGGGGAACACCACTCTCAGATTCGGCTCAGATGCCAATGCCATTTTGGTTTCAAAACCCTATTTTGTAGGTTCAGCCTAAGGCCTAAATTACTTCAAAATACAAAATGATTCTAATGCAGGCTGTGCTCCCAAATCAAAGAAGCAAAACACCCACAAAGTTATTTAGAAACTTCTCTCATATCCAAGGCCTGCCAAAATGGTCCAGAGACATTTAAAAATCCATTCCTAATTTAGAGATCTTGATAGATGATATATTTTTCAGAAGTACCGACTACCAGTGACTCAATACAAAAAAGCTTTGTTGCTTAGATGTATCATTTTAGAAACCTTTTTAAAAGGAAACTTGAGCCTTATGCAACTATTTTCTAGGAATGCACACAAACATGTTTTGCATTCACAGATTTTAGAAAGATTCAGGGTGGGAATAGACTCTGAAAAAGCAATTTCTTGTGAAACAAAGTGGCTAGTAACTGCTTAAATTAGAGGCATCTTTTTTTGTGGAAAATATAGAACACCCATTCCCACATACAAAAATAAACAACATGAGTGTTTGAAAAGCTTATGGCAAACAGATTCAATACTGATGATTATTTTTAATACAGACACTTTTTATTTAATCCCACTGTTGCTCTTTTTTAAAGTGATATAGTTTAAAGCATTTATTGTCTATTTTCCCCTTTCTTTGAATTCTCTCAGTTGTACTATCTGATCTGTATCAAAGGAATTCATCTAAATCAAATATAGAAGTCAACATTTAGTTTGACAAGTGTCAATTTTACTTCTGTTTTCTTATCTCCTATCCGAGTTTCAATGTGTCTTTAAAAATATAAGCAAATCCTCTATTCTTAACAGACAATAGTTTGAATTTCTATTACTATCCTATATTACCATCAATATTTCTCAAAATCATCATTCCTAGAATAGTGTTTTTTAGAAAATCTCATTTTAATCAGCATTTAATGGTTTATATATAAATTCTGAAATAAGCATGTTAATTACACAATTAAAGAGATTCTATTTCACAATATTTCAGAAAAGCTGCTTTCTCTTTGCATAAAATTACATAAATTAAACTGGATGCAATAAACCTGAATAATGGGGCATTTTTAGGAAGAATGTTTAATACTGTATGTGAAATCAGAATTCATATGGGGCTGCTTCCAACATATATTTTTGTGAATTGTCACTAGATTCACAGAAACCCATACGACCAGACTTTCTACTCATATCCAAGATGAGGCTCTGAATGAAAATCAATAGGGAGTTTTGGACCAAGAAATGACTGCAGGATCATTATTACTAATCTGTTAATAGACACTTTACTCTATGGTTAACAGTATCATAACATAAAGAGTCCTAATCCATTTCAAGCAAGACAAACTTGAAAGAAAAGAATCACCCATACACATCACAGTCTATGATACAGGTTTGTTCCAATTTTTCTTATTCCACCAATAACGCCCAATCTGACTGTGCATTCCACAGAAATATTCAGTGACTGAGTGTACACTGCAGCTAAGGAGTCCACTGTTATTTAAGAAAAAATATCTAAGTGAATTCAGTAGGAAGGTTTTCTAGCAGGGGCGGGAGGAGTGAGCTATGAGTGAAAAAGCTGCATTTCTATTTTACTCATTTGAATCTAACTGCTGTTTAAAAGATAAGAAATGTAGAGTTTCTGCTGGGTACGCTGGAGATAGAAGTACAGTTTCTTACTGCAGTCATAATAGGATGGTGAATTTATTTGCTTATTCTTGATTTCCAGAGGTGTTCATCTTGTAAGTACTATTAACCAGAATGTGATTCTGTTGACTTTTTCTCTTCTTTCTTTTCACATAATGATTAGTTTAAAGAGCCACTATAAATTCAGTCTTCTGGTTGGTGAGGAGTTTTTCAAGTCCTTATGGTGAGGCTGTAAGTGATATAGCCATGTCATATAGAGGGATATTTTGAACAGAACTTGGTCCACAAATCCAACATTACTGACATGTTTTGTTTTGCTTCAGTATTACGAAATAGATTAGGTTAGCTTTCCTAGGTAAAGAGGAAAAAAAAAATTACCAGGGCACGATTTCTCTCCTTGCCCCTCTCTCTAAAACAAGTCTTAAACAAGAAGCAAAGTCAATACTGGATTAGTTTGATGTTTGCTTAAATAGAATCTCCAATGTTCAAAAGCTAAGTAATTTAGAAAGTCAAATCCCATCACCTTGCAATAGGATTTAAGCTTCTAGGTGAGGAAGATGCTTTGGAGATTGTTATGATGTGCACAGAGAAAATGATGGGACAATTTTCAAAATAAGCCAGTATGTTCCTGGTTTTATAAAAAATCATTCTATGGGCAAAAGCTTAATGACTTTACCCCTTCCTTTATCTTTCTCCTGCCAAAGAAAATTTCTCTCCTTCCTGAGAGCACACACTTCCGTTCAGAGGGAGGATCACTGAAAAAAAGGGCTGTGATTTAACCTCTTCACATCAGATTGCAGAGTGGAACAAACACAGTAAAGACAGACAATTACATTCTACAAAAAGGGCTGTCTGTCAGCATAACCTATAGATATGGGGAAAAGGTATTTTATTCTCTCCTGGTAAAACACCTTCCAGTGCTAGGATTGTGACAATGCAGCTGTGCATCACCTCTCATGGTTTACGCTGGTTAAATGAAGTCACAGACCTCAAAATAAACCAATAGTATTTTTGTTGTTGTTGTTGTTGTTGTTGTTGTTTTTAAGTGAAGTGAAATTAAAGTGGAATAACTTTGCCTTCAGATATGTAAGGACACAGGAAACAACATGAAATCTATATAGCAGAATGCCCAAGCACACTTGCTGATTTCTTCTAATCTGGATACAAAAATCCTTCATAAAAATCCCTTATCAGTTTTAGATTGCAACGTTAGAAACAGAAGTAATTGTCTCAATGCTGACAAATTGCCTTTCTTATTTACCTTTCCTGTACTTTCTGGGGGAAAGGGTGATAAGCAGATTCTATCTTGATCTTTTCAGACTACTCCAGAAAAAGGCTGGGATTAAGACCCTTGGAGAGAAAATCTATTATAAATTCAGTGTACGGTTTACTTTACATAATGCTGGAGTTTGGAATGTTCCTCTCATTTCTTCCTACATCTTTCATAACCAGGAGATAACATAACACCAACTCAATCAAAAGTTAAAAACAAAAACAAAAACAAAAAACATGTTTTAATGAAAAGTGTAAATCCTGGCATTAGGGCGCATCAGAAATCTTTATTTATTTTATTTTTAAACCTGAAAACATTCTAATGAGAAATGGAGAATTATGATTAAGTATATTAATTTCTTTAGGAAAAAAGGTATGGTGACAGTGCTTCCTCCTCAGGCTTAAATTTCAATTTACCATCTACTTGGAGACAGAATCTAGCCAAAGAAGAAATTACTATTTAGGACTAGTCTGTCTGGCAAAATTTGACCTGTGTAAAAGCTTTTTTACAATCATTTCCAGGCTAACATTTGTAACCGTATGTCACAGCACTCCTTGAAATCAGATAGGGGTATCAGCCACCATAGTCCTAATATCACCCAAACTTCACTATCACCACACAGTGGTTGACTCCTCTTATATCTACCCTCTATCAGCAGCCAGTAATGATCTAGATTCATTAATCCCAATTATGGAGTTATATTAAGTATGGCTATAAATTTACAGTTGATCCAAAATTCCAGGGTTTGGGCTGTGAAAAGGCTTCATGCATCAATTTATACATTGCCTTCCCAAACAGGAGAAAAAACTGTTTTACTTCTCACCTCTGCCCATTGGATAAAGTCTGGCTAAAAATTTCCTATTACCATCTAAAGGCCACAGTACATCTGATCTGCCAAAATACATTTTCATTTCCTGAGAGCTGAAGAGAAGTAAAAGAATCATTTTACGATGCAAATTTGGACTGGAGTCTCAGGACAGCCTAGAAAGAAATTGATTGTGAATTTAAGAACATTTTGAGAAGGAGATTTTCTGGTGCTACCTGAGCTGTAAGGTATGGGAGTGAACTTGCTGCATGGCTGCATGGAGGAGGTACGTCTCTACACAAGGAGGTATGGTGAATGGTGGTTAGGACAGACTTTTGGGGGCAGAAGCAGCTTTCCTTCCATTCTTAAGACCTTTGTAGCTGTTTGTAACCCTTAAGGTGACTTTTGCCTCACACTAGCTTGAATTAAGGTTGATTTTAAGGCAGTTGCCTCCCATCAATACATTCCACAACATTTTTTAAGGAAGTAAATAGTGGTCTGGGCTACTCTTGAAGGACTAAGCATGCCAACACAGTCCATCGATGTTTCTGGGAGGTGATGAGAGTACTATTTGCTTGATGTACCAGAAAACCACTTTTGGGGTGCAGGTGCTCCCCCATCCCACACCTCCCTGGCTGCATTCACACCAGCAGGCTGATGAGAGCCCTTGTGGAAAAAGACATGAGGACCTCAGTGAAGGCTCTCCTCTCCTTTGCTTGGGAGCTGCTTTTAGGCTGAGGCGCTTGCATGTGGCCCCCGCTGCAGCTACAGTGCAGCCTCAACACACCCTGGCCCTGGGTCCCACTGAGCCGGGCTCCGAACCCATCCCCGTCCCCATCCTGCCCTGGAGGTTGCCTCCGCTTTGGGCCCAGGGCTCTGTGGCGCCGCCTGGTGATGCCCAGGCTGCGGCCGTCCCCAGTCACTGTCCCCGGCCCAGCTCTCCTCGACAGGGGCTGCGGGAGGGGGCTGGCTGGGGAGCGGGCACCGCACGGCCTCCCCTCCCCAACCATGTGTCTCCTAAAACCGGTAGCTCCACCTTGGGGCACACTAGCACTCCCTCGCTACAGAACAGCTTGAACTTACACAATGCGAGGGGAACCTGCCTTCACTGCTGGTATCCCCTGGCCTCTTGGTGCATGGGACTCTCCGCTGATCAGCATCATATATGACGAATTCAGCGGAGTCACCTTCTGCAGATACCCACAGAACTGAGATGTCAGCCCTCAGGTTTACACAGCTTAGGTTGCTCCAGGGAAAGGCTGCGAGAAGCCGCAGAGATAGCAGGCCACCTCCAGAGGCAGTGGAGGCACCTCCCCTCTCCTCAAAGGTGGCACAGCTGGTGCTGGTCTCAAGGAGGACTGGCCCCACGGCGAGCTGACAAACCACCTCAGATGGGAATGGTTCAGGTGCTGCACTTGAGCTCTGACTGACAGGAACTCTCTAAGCAAGTACTCCTGCTGGTACAGGTGTCACTTTTGCTTTTTTGGATATATTTTTATAGCCTTTCGACAGGAAACCCATTGGTCAGCATCTTCCAAGCGCTCCCTACAACACAATCCCCTGCCTACAGCCCATTTGACAGAACTCAGAAGTTTGTCCACATTTTTTCATCTACCTACTATGCCATCTACATACAAATTCCTATTCAAATATCATTAAAACTCAAATATTGAATTATTCAGTGTAAGCAGCTTCGTGAAACACAAACGTTATGGCTGATTACATATTGCCTACCCCTAGCTTATGGAAAGAATGTAACCCTGTGGGTTCATATATCACACAGCACATTAAACTGAGTTTCATATACTCTATCATAAAAACTGTTAAAATGTTTTCCCTCCACTTTCTACCCACTGTAAAGTAAGAAAATAAAAGAATGTTGGTACCATATAGCAATGCTTTAAACAATACTGGGAAAAAAAAATTTAGAAACATTTCTATGCCAGCACTGAAAATCATGTAAAGACTATTTGGTGGGAAAAAAACAACCAAAGAAGAATATAAATGGTGCCTGTAGGGAGACACAATGTGTTCTTACAAGGGAAAGCATTCAAGTTATCTGAATGTCCAAACAATTTAGTCACAAAGAAAAAAGTACTTTCCTAATAAAAATCTATGATACAGTGTAAGACAAAAGACAAATAGTCCATTCCTGCAGAAAAGTATGTTTAAAATTATTCAAATTAAATCAACCGTAGTAACTCCTGTATTAATTCAGTATGCAAAGCTAAAGGCTTGCATACTTGGGCATGCTATTGCTCTGTCTTTGTCTTGATTAGTGCTTTCAGAAATGGATTAAATGTTTATCTGGCGTGGCCCAATTTTATTTCTTTTGCATTCAGATCAGAGCACATCTACATGAACCAGTGCTTAGGGGAGTTACAGAGCTGTGAATCAAACATGAGCATCAGCAACACTTTTTATTTTATTTTTAACTCAGAAGTCCTGTTACAATTGAGATTATACAGACATTTCTCTATGAATTAACATAACAACAGCAAATCTTTATTTTATTTTATTTGGATATCTACTGCCACCCAAAATTGTGAGGCAGTCTGTTAGATCTCAGATCTTCTATACTATATCTGAAAGCAGGTAATACTCCACTTTATTATTCAGTCCTATCCTACAGCTACTTTTTATCTCTACAGCTCTTTCCTAGTAAATTGAAATACTATGAGCCTAAATCAGTCTTGGAGCTGTACCAGTATAATTAAAGTATTTTCTGTCAGACGAATTCAACATTATGGAGCCATACCTGTAATCATCTCAGAGCACAGACAAATGCAGGACTTAGGGTGTTTATTTTCAGGGTAAATCTCTTTTCTCATAACTCATAATAAAATATGCCCACAGGTTTTCTCATAATACATGACAACTGAGTGTATTAAAACATGGACCTAGCGACCAACAAGAAGTATCCTGTTAGCAAGAAGTATCCTGTTTTACACAGCTTTTTCTTTAAATGGATATTTAATATCCTATCTAGTGAGGGCTGCTTGCAAATGGTGTCCTAATGAAAGGTTATTTTCTTGGGAAATACTTGCCTACTGAGGCAAGAAGAATGACAGTTGCTGGTATTGACTGTCCTGCAATTACAGAGTGTTAGCATTACTCTGACAACACTCATTTTTCTTTTGTTATATATCTGAAAACAATGACAACGACAAAAGATGAACCTGCCATGTAACCTATACCATAACTTTAAAATGGTGTAAACTTCAGAAGTTCAGTCCAACAAAGTTTGGGTGCTTCTGAGGATCCTCTGCACAAGTCTCCTGGCACCCAGAAGATCAGGCTCAGAGCTTCACACCAGAACCTCGGGCAAACAAGCTAAAGGAAAGGCTGGGCCTTATTGTGCTAGGCATTGTCCATACAGTATGACACTAACTAGGTAAGGTCACAGGATAGTTTAAGTCACAGAGTATGGGAGGAAAAAAAAAAAGGAACACTTCAGTGGACACCTCTATGCTAGCAAAATCCTTGGAATAAACAGGAGTCTACTCCAGACAGAGAGCAGACAAAGAACTTCTGTCCGCTTAGTTTACAATGTTCAGAGAAGTGGAGCACCAACCCTGTTGGTAAAAATTCCCATCAACTATGCTTATTTTCATATATAAGGAACCTTTTTGAACAATTTGCATCTTATCTCAGAAACTCCCAAGCATATACTGTGCAATGCATGCATTGCTTACCTTTGAGAAAGTCTGTGATGGAGCAAAGCTATACCCCTAACTCCTTGTGCTATACGTATATTCTGATACCTAAATAATATATCTGAATAGATACAGATGTATTTACTCATGCTGATAAAATTGTTTTCTGTCTGATCAGAGTGTTAAAATTATTTATCCAACAGTAATACAACTGCCAGTCTAATGCAAGGAATGTGGTCATGGCCAGAGTACATTTTTGACTTGTGGATCCATGCATGAGATTGGAAAGACTGAAACACTCTTATATGGTAGCAGGTTATAGCTGTAATAGAGTAAGCATGCCATGGATCTGCACCTTAACACTCTCATTCTGGCGGAAAAATGGCCCCACTACAGACCTAGAAAGTCCCTGGCAAGTCACCAAATCGGTTTAGCTTTTGTTTACCTACATGCAAACTAAGCATAATAACAGTTACCTCTTGAGCTTTTATCTTACCTTGCAGCATAACCTCTCAGCACTGCAGGTTGCAGGCTCTGTGGATACATACTAAAAAGAAGGACCCTGAGGAAAACAGATAGAAGGTGACAGTGACTGGAATAATAAATTATTCTCTCCCCCCCCCCCCTTTTTTTAAACCTAGTGCAATTTTTCATTCTCTTTCTATGTGAACAAAGCATTTCCATGGAAAGCATGACAGTCTTGACTTAATCATGAGCAGAATCATGCCTGAAACATCTAGAACTTTGATGGCTGGGGAGAACAAGAATGACAAAGAACTTACTGTTGTTACTCAGAAACTCAGTAACTTCATGAGTCCAGGGAGAATTTCACTGAAGTCAACAGCCAACTTTAAAGCAGGGAAAAATGGAAAAACAGTAAATGAATTAAAAATACATCTTGACATTCCAGAAAAACATCTTACATTCTAGAAGAAGTTCAAAGCTATAGGAATAAGTCTATTATGTTCTGAGAAAGAGCATATTTATCATATCAAGAAATAAAACATTTCATTGAGAATGAACAAGGATATTGGCAGACCCACCTGCTCACTTTACTGAAGTTGCATCTTTCTGATGTCCTATGCTGTGAGGGATCACATAGACTTTAGTTCCCAATCACACATAAAAAGACTGTGCATATAGAACTATGCTTAGGGTTGGCATTTACGTCAGAAATACAAATGTGGAAAAATAATTAATACAATCACAGTAAACAACGAAGTACGGATTTAATGCACCTAAATGTGGCAGTTGGGGACTTGAACAAAGTAAAAGTATGCTTTGCTATTGATTTTAATGGGACAATAATTTCTTGACCTTTTTTCCATAGCGACTACGGTCTAACAGCAAATTCTGTCTGAAAAGCTCTCTGCTTGTACAAGACAAGCTTTCCTGCTAACTGGACTTCTGAAAAGCAACTGAAAGGTTTTCAGGAGATATTTGACACAGATAAACAACTTCTTGTTGTCCCTTTACATGGATGATACCTTGTCCCTTGTTAGGACAAGCAGAAACATTAAAATAAAGTATGTGTGTAGAAAGGGAATAAGAGCAGACAACAATGGAGTACAGAAGACAACAAACAGATGTGAAACGGTCCCTTTAATGAGAGAAACAAAGCTTTCATATGTGTTTCCATCTGTTGGTTTCACCAGTACTCATTTGGGAAGGGACCAAAGGGTAGGTAGTATAAAAGCAAATACACCTATTACCCATACATCTAGTTAGAAATATGCAATAACCTCAACACTGAGAGAAATCCAAAGCATTCTGAAGCTCATCATCTCTATTAAAAATTACAAATTATCAAAAAGCAGTCTAATTTTGAATCATATTTAAATAATTTCCCACTAATTTAAAAATTCAAGTAAACCCACACTAATTACAAGAAAATGTAGAGGAAGGGATCCTACTACCATAGAAAAAGCTTTGTTTCAGAGCCAATAAATTTATAATGTCAAATTATACATGCACTGATAATTTTGAGTTTGAATAGCTTAGCTTTTTACCTGTAATTTTTTGTTTGAATAGCACAGGGATAATGAACAAAATAACTTAGAAATTACAAAAAATAGCCCTGGCAAATTTGGGTCTTCCACATTTTGCTCTTAGGATGAATTTTAAACAACATGCTCTTGTCAATCCAGGATGTTTAACTGAAAAAGAAGAGAAACAAGCCCTATTATCTCATCAAAATATGTTACCATTTAGACGTTAGGAGGACTACTTAGTAGCAAACATATTTAAGCAACCAGATTGTAGATTATTAATTCAGTAGGAGGGTCAATTATCTTAATAAGGACTGGAGGTGACATAGCATTTTGTGAATTTAATCTGCAATAGGTATTGTAAAATTGCCTCAGGGTGAACATAATCAATTTGGAGCCTCTAAGCAAGGTTTACTTTGGTACTAAAACTGACAAACACATGCAGGAAATTCACCAGTGCTGTCAAACAGAAGAGAAACACAGAACAATAAAGGTATTATTCTTCAGAGCTGAGTGAAAGAATGACACTAGGTATAAGATACACACAGAAGCTTTTGCATGTGTTATCATATACTATCTTACACTGCATTCATTTCCATGAAGAGAAGTGGAATTTACCACCTGCCAACCCACAAAGAAGTGTCCAAAGTTTTATGGAAAGACAGAAAAATAATGCTTCCCAAATTTAGAACTCAACATAAAACATCAGCCTGTGTATTCTGAGCAAATATGACAATGTAACAAAAAAGTATCCAGACACATTCTTTATGAAACTCCTATGCTGAGTGTCTCCAAGTCCTTATTCTTACAGATAAATTATGTATTACTCAGCACCACTTAAAGAAGCTGTGGAGAGGTCACTTCTCTGAATTTCTTATGTCTGATGGAAAGAAATTCACATCATTAGAATGCAAGGAAGTATGCACAGCACAAAGCTGCCTCTTTGCTCATTTGGCATAGATGGATAATTGACAAAAATATCTTGATTGTATTTGAATGTTCCAACTTTTCAAACAGGAAGGAAAACATATTTTAATATATTGGACTTCGAAAGAATTAATGCTGTAGCTTGACCTTTATGTCTACACTGTTCAAATATATTCTGAAGTGTTCTGAATATTGACTTACAGAAACTTAAGATCTTAGATTGTGTAATTAGTTTGGCTTATAGCTGTCAAACCATACCGGAGTATCTCCTCATTAAAGGTGCCACTGAAAAAGGCATGTCATAGATCTAGTAACAGGAAAAAAAAAAAAAAAAAAGAGTGTTTTCTCATGTGGTTCTTTGATTTTCATCCTGAAAAACAGATACATTGTTTTCCCCCGCCCCCCCCCCCTTTACCATAGAATCAAAAAATTGAGCAAAGTCATGAACACTGGCAGAATGACTAATATCAATGTATTTCCTGTGGTGACCCAAGCCAGCCTCATTCCTCAAAATGAATCTCTATGGTTATTTTACAGGTATTAGTACAGCATGTCTTTAATGAGAAATATTTCATAAGCTCTGTGTTCACAGAGAGATGGCACATTGTTTATCCCAATAATGAAACAATCAGAACGCTTAGCAGGTATAAGAAGGATGTGCTCTAAATACCTTCCACATCTATCACTCTCTGCTGGATTCCTGCAGACTTTCCAATCTGCAGCAAACGATTACAAAAATCTTTTTTTTTTTTTTTGGTTTATCTTCTCTAAATTCAAATATTTAGTTACATAAGCTAGGATGTAATCCCACAACAGATTGATATACTGCTCTCTTCAGAAAAGTTCTAATCATCTCTGCCACGCCCTTTAGAAAGGAGAAGAGAGGAGAAAAACTCTAAGAATGGCACAGTGAAAACCTAGGCTAGCAGGTTTTCCTTTAACCACAAATCTGATGGAACTGTGGGCAAGTGATGAAAAGAAAGGGAGGGGAAGGGCTATCAAGCCATTCTGTCCATCAGCCAGAGGGACAAAAGTAAAAACTGGGTTCCAGAGTTTTAACAGGTCTATTTCTACAATGGGTGGAAACAAATTTAAATGAAAATCTTCTTTTATCTTGACTCAAAACTCATTCATGGATTCAAGCCAGGGGAACATCAGCATAACAAACCAAAACCAAACACCACTCAGGTAAGGCTGATGTCTGGAGTCTTCAGGAGAGAAAAACAGAACTAAAAGATCATTGCTAGTGGAAGAAACAAGTGTTTAGGGTGAAGTAACTGTGTAAGAAGCTTGATTCTTGAATGTAAGGATTGATACAGCATTGTGAATATGATAAGCATGAGTTTGGAATGAAAGTGATAGTGTTACTAAGATGACACCAAAATATATCTATGGAGCATATTCAACTCTGAGCACCTTTGGCCTTATAAACAAGCATCTAACAGCAAACTCATAACCACATTAACCATCTCACTCTTTCTGCACTAGCTTTTACGAATCAGGTCCTTTTTGTGTAAAGTCCCTGGAAATCTTGCCCAGCCACTTGTGTCCATTAAAGGAGATATCCATCCCCTAGAGTAGCCATGCAGAAAGAGCACTGGAAAGCTCCAAGAGTTTGAGGAAACTGGCCTGCAAATTCAGTGCCTTCTAAAAACCACTATAACTCTTTTTCTTCCCCTTTTCTTCCCCTCTTGTACAAGCAAACACAGAATCAAAACATGCAAAAAAATACATAAACCATCATGAGTGCAAACCACTTACATGAGACAAAAATCGCATACTGCAGTATAGAGTTAGATGACAGCATAGACATTCCTTGCAAAGGCCTGTAAGAACAAATAAATAGAACACAAATCAGTAGGTAAGCAACTTAAAACACTAAGAGAGAAATGAAGGAGAATGGTACCAAAAAATGTAACTGAAAAAATAAAATTGTATCGCTTGGAGAAGAATGTAGAACAAGTGGGAAGCATCACCTGAATGCCCAATACAAGAGAAGAGCAGATGTAACCTAAGAATAAGTAAACAGAAAGAATACCTTATACAAAGCATCCTATACCGATTTTAAGGCAGATAATTTCACTAAAAGTCAAACTGGGCATACTCTTTCCAAGAATCATCCCAACAGCAGAAACACAGATGTGAATCAGAGGTAAATACAAGAAAAAAAAGGAATGTAAACCAGAGCTTCTTATTAGAACAATTTCTGTAAAGTTGAAAATCTGTTGCCTCAGGAGTATCACAAATGAACAAAGCAGATAAAGAAAGCAATGGAAATGTGGCAAGGTAGTAAAAAAAAGCAATCACAGTCACTGAGCTATAGACTGGAAACAAGGGAAGAAAATGAAGATACTGTTCTGAGTATAAAGGGAAGAAGAAATCAGGAACTACTTTTTAACGGCTGAAGAGAACTGAAGAGAAATCTGCAAGTTAGACTTTCCTGCATAGAGGATTTTGAGATTCTGTTTAAAGTATGGGCAATTGATCTTCTACTTTATAACCTTCCATTATCTGAACAGGTTTCTAGTTGGTCCCCCATACAAGGAAATTCCTTCATTAGACAAAGTAGGTTCTATGTGTACCAAAATACAATGCACTAGCTTCTTCTGTTTTATACAATTGCAACAAATTAACCTAAACTTAATGAAGGCTGCCATTCTGAAGTGCTTAAGAAGTTTATACTCACGTCATCCAACCATTCTTCAGCAATGCACAAGGAAAACACCCTAAAAACGACTACTAGTCAAGCAGGGAGAAAGTACCAGGATGAAACAGAGTTGGTCAATTTACTTTTAGCAGATGCACTTTAAGAGTTTATACTTGGAGGCTAATTGTGTAACTTTCATTGGGCTAAAATTTACATAATTTTAAAGACAGACTGCCAGCTAAAATAATTTCTACCTGATAACAGTTAACCTGCAATTGCTGCAAGAAGCACCTGAGACTACTATACAAGATAAAACAAAAATTCTCTCTTTTTCAGTTTGTTTGACTTCTTTGCATTTGGCAGCACACTGTGTATTGACAATGTAACTGTTTCCAATATACACTCAGTTTGTTAGTCAATTCATGTGTTGCTGGCATGGATCTTCCACACAGCAACAGAGAAAAAATTTGAAAATCCCCACAAACATGTGACTGCAAGCCCACAAAAACTGGCAGAATTATGAAGCATGATTAGTATATGAAATAAGTTGGATTTTGTAGGCAAATAGACTTGAAATTTTTTTTACTTTGTTTTTCCCTACAAACTGATTTTAGAAGCCTTCCATCCTAAGTTTTAAATATCCTTCAGTATAAACCCACTTGGCTGTTTTCCAAGTAAAAGTACCCTTTCCCTGAAAAATGCTGAATTATGAAAACTGAAACATTTTGTAAATGTTTCAAATATATTCAACAAACTTGTGACAAAAAGCAAGCAAGCAAGCAGTGCATCCTGAATCCCACTCTGATCATACCAGATCAGCGGAGAATGAAGGGCTCAGCTCAGTGATGCTGATTAGATGCCTCCGAGGAGTCCAGGGCCTCCAAGCTCTCTTTCTGGAATGCCCTTGTTCCAGGGCCTGGGATTTCAAGTTTTCCCGAAGTCATATCTCGAGAACAGTCCCATACTGTGGGCTATGCTAGGACTAGGGACTTCAACGTTTCATGTCATAAGGCCTGAAAACTTGAAGCTGAAAACCCATGGGAGTCCCAGCTGTAGTGGGGGCTCTTTAGGATAGGTAACTTTCCGGCTTCCTGACAAAGAATTGGCTCTCATGCTTCAGGGATGCTGGATAACCCTTGGACTCCTGTAAGATTTTGGTCCCTCTTCTCTAATGACTAGAGAGGTAACAGGAAACTGAAACAGAAATCCTGAGGGCTAAACCAGAGCTAAAACAGGCATCTCAAAGGTTGGGCTCTCTGACTTTCTTTTTACCTTTTTTTTTTTTTTTTCAAAATACAGTATTTAATGATTGAGAATATATTTGTCTACTCTTTCCTTCTGCTGAATATAACTTGTTATATAAAAATGCAGCTTTAAAAGCAAAAGAAATTCTCCGAGGAATAGATAATCTGACCTTTTCCCAAATCCAATTAGAATCATTTATCTCTTCACACTATAAAATATGTTAAGCAACCTATGCTGGAAAACAGATGGCAAACAATCCAAAGCAGAAAACAGAATACTACAAAATCATACAGTTCTTCATCTTTTTGATTGTTACAGACTGTAGATGTAAAGCTTCTGACCATGGAGAGTCTCTCACAAGAGGTTAGCCTTTTTGAGTTGTCCCACTGACAGCTGCAGAACTACTCACGACAAATACACAGCTATAAGAAAAGACTCACAGACCAGTAGGTCTGAAAAGGACCTCAAAAAGTCTGCTAGTCAGTCACCTTGCCTCAGACAAAGTCAAGTAGATATTTGTCATTTGTCAGTCACTGACTGATGATACCTAACCTGTTCATACAGGTCTCCCATGATGGCAGCTAAAGTTTCCCCCAGCAATCTAATCTGTTGCTTTCACTATCTTTATCATCAAAACGTTCTTCATAATATCTAATCTGATGGATTAACTTCTTATTTTATCCATCATGGACATAGTGAATAAGTTATTTTCTTCCTCTTTGCAAAAGCTTTTCCAAGTTAGAAAATTTGAAAATCTGTGTTAAGGATTGAAGACCAAGTTTCTACAGCTCATTTAGCAGTGAGTGGTGGTAATCAGCTAGAGTTGATTAAAAAAAAAAAAAAGGACCAAAAATTGAAAACTCATCGAAATAGTAGCTCTAGGAAAACAAATGGGAAAAAAGTTGGCATATAACACAGGCTCCTCGACTAAGAACTTATTGCCTCTGCATGTTGTTAAGCAGAGAGTATTTTAAAGAAAAGTGTTTTTTTTCTTTTGGGGGAAAGATGCTAATCTTTTGGTTAAAAGACAGTAAAACAGTAAATTTGGGCCCCAGAAGGGACATTTAGTAAGAAACAGTTTTTTATTGGAACTGACTTTCAACGGAACATTTCAGATCAGCCATATCACAAAGACTGAGAACAGAAGGGTCCTGTCACATCTTCATCTGCTCCCAAAAGTTTTTCTTAGAGCTTCATCCAGCAACATAACAATGAACTTTAATTTTAGGTAAGAACTTCACCATGTATTTTAAGTACCTGCACAAATGCCTACTAAAACTTGAGTGATCAGAGCTATTTTTTAAACTGGCTTGGAAATTTCACATTGTGCCTCTGCTTACAGCTGTCTACTTAGCTAGATTTTCATGATGGGAGCCAATGGCACATCTGTTAGATGATCTACAGTGATTTATATTTCATGTGGGGATGCACTGAAAGCCTATGTGTTTCAACAGAGAAACACTTACTTCAGAAAATCTAAACTAAAGCTGCAGGTAGGGATTCAAATAAGATAAAATGATTGGAGAGGAAAAATGATAAAAAAAACCTCTCAGATAAAATCTTGTCCTTGTCTCCATGCATACAGCTCCCTTGTTGTGGTCTTCAAAATTTGACCACTTAAAAACAACTATCATAAGTCTTAAAACTAATCATAATTAAAAATATAATTTAGCTGTGCTAAATAATACACATAGAATTTCTGCTACACATTTTTAACAATCACAATGTTTCTATGTTTTAAGCTGTATTGAAAATATGAAATCTATGTCCATTGTAAAATAAGATTTAAGATACTCCAACAGCCACACTTGTTCTATATACCTGAACAAGGGTTTAGACCTTCTTGGCTCCGGCGTGAAATAATTTCATCCAGAGGGCCAATTCAGAGCATATAAGTTAGTATAGCATGAATATACTCTACAGTCTCCATTTCCCCTGTTCTGCAACATTTGTAATGAGCTAGTTACGCTTGCTTCTTACCACCCTTGCTGAGCTCTGGATGTTCTTAGCAACATCTACAGCGATTACTACAGTGCGCGCAGAACATAAGGTTGACAGCAGTGTGTGCAAGAGCTCCCTTGTGCCTTACTTACAATCTTGTCTTGCTTTAACCAGGATGAGTCCAAAACTAGAGAAACCCAAACCAGCTTTATTGCAAATTAACTTTCATTAGTGATAAAGGCCTGAAAACCTTACCAGAAATCTTACCAGCTATTGTCCCTTCTCACTACAGAAAGGAGGAGAGAAGCCAATAAATTGGCTTTATATTACTAACCTCCCCCCCCCCCATATTCCCACTGTGTAACACTAGCACACAGTTAAACATCTTGGGGACGCCTTAATGGGGGGTATGCCACAAGTGAATTCATTGGCCAGGAGGATTTGGAGAATGGATGCCAGGAGAATTTGCGACAGCCATTAGTTTTACTTTCAGTATTAACCTTTCAACATTTTAAACCACAAATGTTCTCCTGAATCATCATATGGAAGATTTGTATTTTTAATGACTTCCACTATTGATAGGTGAGTCTTTATAAGCACAGAATAAGCTTCTTTTACAAGTCTGAATTCTTCTTACCGGTCCTTATAAGCATTACAGAAAAGTTTTAAATGTCATATTTGATTTGTATTTCACTTGAAATGGAAATAAGCAGCCCAGACAGGTTTAATAATTTATTTAGTATGTGGTTTGAAACATTAGGGCACACAGTTTAGATGTCAAAATATCTACTTTGGAAGTGAACAGTTTAGCAAGTCTTAAAATACAGCTATTCCAATAGGCTTGCTAAGGTAAACTACTTTTTTCTCCTAAGTGTTACTTGTTAATGGGCAATTCTATATTTGAGCATGTGTCTGGGCACCCTTGAATATTTTTGCTGCAGCTTTAACACATACATAAAATAAAAGATGTGAAAAAGTGAACTTTTTCAGCCACTGCATTATTTCCTAAAAGTGCCACAGCACTTCTTTATGCCACATGTTGCTTTTAACGCTTAAACAAATACACCAGGTCTCCAACTCACCTTCCCAAAGTAAATGCATGGTTTTCTAGATGGACCACCACAGCCAAATTTTGTCCCAATCAGATTCCACTGCCAAACTGCAGAACTGGTAGAAAGAAGTGGAATTACTCTAGTTGCATCTAGTAACTAGAAAAGAAAACAAGTAGCTACGAGAACATTGCTAGGAAGGGAAATGATTTAACATGGAGAAGAAACTGTCAGAAAGCAGAATGAGAAAAGAGCAAAACCAGAACAGCACGACAGCATCGGGGCATGCTGCCTTCCCACACGCCGCAGTCAGGAGGTTGAGCTGGGGGCACTTCTCCCATGTGAGAGTGCGATGGGAGCTTTTCAGCTAGCACAAAGGTGAGGGGGCTGTCTGTGGGAGATTCATCACAGCGTACGTGGCTGTAGCATGCACAGCACAATCTGCTGTAAGCTTCGCCATAGTTCAGCAGAAGGGTCAGTCTGAAGGAGCCTTTTGCCCTGCTGTTCTATCCTGAGAACAAGGGTTTAGCGCTAAACACTACAAGCAGCAGAAACAGACTTCCCATGCCACGGGAATTTAAATGATCTGGGGAAAAGCTGCAAACAGTGCTCTATAAATCACAATGCAAAAGTAATAAAAAATAATTCAGATCATTCTCTCCCCATTCCCAAACCCAGTCATCAAGTAATGAAGTACAGCAACTATTTCCTAAAAATAGATTCTATTTGTTTTTTGACACAATCTCCTACTGAGTGGATAAAAGGAAAGCAATAGATATATGTGGAGTCTAGTAAAGTGCTTGACATGATACCTTGCAGAATTGCACTGAAAATTATTTCCCAATGACCTGGAGAAGAACACTGTCACGTGGATTGAGAGCTAACAGTAAAAAAAAAAAAAAAAAAAAAGAAAAAAAGAAAAAAAGGTTCAAAGTATTAAATTGGGAGTGTGTGGGGGAATATTTAATAGCATTCTGTGGAGGTTCATTCAGTTAACATCTTTATTAATAATGTGGATGTGGGAGTAAAAATACGTTAATGAAATATGCAGGTGAGAATAAATTAGAACTTGAGGTGAACACTAGAGAGCACAAAGGAATAATACAAATGGGACCAAGTGAGATTAAAGAATCAGGCAGAAAATTACAAAATGAGATTCAAATAAGAAAAATACAAACTAATATGTTTGAGGAAAATAATGTAAAGTACAGATATTCAAATAGTCAGAAAAGCTGGGATGAAGTGTAATGCTGAAAAAAGACCTCAGAGTAATAGTTTATGAAAACAGAGCAAAAGCTTGCAGCGCATTATGGGTCACCTTCGTTCTGTTCCAGGTTTCCTTCTTGGACAGTGAAGAAACTACAGTAGCTCTGACTGCTGCTGCAGCCACCTGACTGATTGAACTCCCGAACCTCATTAGAGGTTAAGAAATAAATAAATAAATCAAGTCTATGCCTTCATTCTATCTTGAGAGTGAAATAGTTATTAAGAAAAAAAAAAATCTAACAAACAAAAAAAGGAAGATCCCTGCCTCAGGACAATCCAAATACCCACCACAACCAATCTCCAGTACGATCGATTTGTGTAGTCGGACTGCTTTGCTCCTGTCTTATGGATGAACATACGATTTTACATTATACTGAACACTAAGGGGCATGTATAATTTGATTCAGATCTCATCTAAGCCTACGTCCTAAGATGCCAGAAATCTGCGACTGTTCAGGTATTTTTTTTTAAGATTAGGAGGAAAAGAGGGAACTTGAGGAAGGTGTTAGAATATGCCAGTAAAGCCAACTGTGTAGAGGACAAGCTGGAAAAGCAACCTTTCTTCCTGGGGAAATACACAGAAGTCAAAGTATCTCATTTCTTGAAGAGTTAGCTAGCATTAGGGCCTGTAAGGTATTTTAAGAATAGTTGCTTTATTTAGCAAGTTTCACTTCTGTTCCGCTCTACACACACACACACGCACGCACACACACACACTAAATTGGTGTCAACTCATATCCTCCCTCCCCCATCTGAATTAGTATTTCTGAACTACAACCAGATGTTTTCGCAGGTATAATCATTAGCACTTGTTAAAGGCCTTCAGATGCTCTGGGCTCTGTCTCGCTGAGATTATTAAATGAATCTTTCACTTACCTTCTGGTTATT
Organism: Dromaius novaehollandiae; assembly: GCF_036370855.1. Lineage (NCBI taxonomy): Eukaryota > Metazoa > Chordata > Aves > Casuariiformes > Dromaiidae > Dromaius > Dromaius novaehollandiae. The sequence continues at coordinate 105,884,437 of NC_088098.1, read as the reverse complement.
TTTCAATTTGTTTGAAGATGGCTGCAATTAAGTCTTTTTCATAGAAGACGAATCCCTCTAAGGAGGAGCGCTTTGCAGTGCAGAGCTCTGAGTTTGCTCTCCAGGATCCTGCAGCAGCTTGGGTAACACTGGCTGTCCAGGGGAGAGCTTCTAGTCTGCTTTTTCACAGCCTTCGACGCGCTCCATCAACTCTTCCATTTCGTTTCACATTTCTACAGATCTTTCTGGTGCTATCTGAGAGTTATTCACATCTAAACATATTTATTTTGGCTGCTCGCTGTAAACCAGACCCTAAGATAAGGAGGACAGGAGTGCTTTGTGTATGGCTCATCCTCTCTTTCGTCTCACACGCAGGGCACAGTTAAAACTGGTTTGAAGCCAGTGGGTTCAGACTTGTAGCATACTGCTCAACATGTTGACAGCCAAAATCGTGGCATGCTGGTTGAAAAAATACTAAACCAATCGGGACATAAAAGATAACAGTGACAAGGAAACACAGCTGAGAAAATTAGCGGACAGGAATTTTTTTTTTTTAAGCTTATGACAACATTACTTTGTTAGAAGATTTTCCTCTGTCTGATGTAAATAATTTTCAGTAATAGAAGTGAGACTGTATTTAATTTTGGGGTAACACAGAAAATGTTGACATCTCTTGAGATAATAGGATTTTGAAAAGCAATTTTTCACAGCTTCTGACTTACAGCTCATAGCATGAAGGAGTTTAGATGCGGCTGATATACTTGGTCTCTTTGGAAGCTTGAAAATAGATTGTTACTTTGCATAATCAAGTTATTGATACCCAGTAATGAATAACTTTATGTGAATCACAGACAAAGATTTCTAAAACAAAACTGTAAATATGCTGAATCGCATGGTTTATTGACACAAATGACTTTGGTTTCCTCCTAAATGCTATTTCTTCATCTCCCAAATGTGACAAATAAATTATTTAATCAGTAATGTGATATTCCCAGGCAGATGTCTTGATACCACCTCAGTAAGGTAGGCTGGTAGTCAAGGCTGTAAGCAGAAACCTACTGCATATTGGTGCTGTGGCTGTTATTAAAGCACTTTAAAGTTGTAAAGCACTGTTTAAGTGCTAAATGCTTGTTCTATCTTGAACCATCTAAGGTACATATTACATTTTCTGAGTACTAGGGTTTATCTTGCTGCTCAGATGTTGCTGGTCTTTATTAATAAAATTCTGAGAGTGCACATACTCACACTGTAGGCAGTATTTGAAATTTGCATACATCCATCCATTTTGGAAACAACATTGAACTTTGTTCATTGCCATTATTACCATAGTGAATATCTAGATTTTTCCAAAATAATTGCAGGCTACTATATGTTTAGCAAAACTGAAAACTGAAAAACCTCAAGAAAAAGTTGCAGTATTCACAAAGAACAAAAACATCGAAAAAAAACCCCAAACTCCGCTTTAAACTTTGGAATGAAAAATTAGGGTAAAGTTTTTGTATCACATACACTAGACAGATATAAGACATGTAGGGAAAAAATAAATCTCTTATCCAGATTGCAAACTGCATCAGTATTTATGACAGTTATCCAGTCTTTAAATATATGCTTAGCTCTCAGGCCCAGAAGTGCGATACTAAAAGCATACAGCTTTTTTTTTTAAGTTTTAAACCACTGAAATTATAACTAATTTCCATTAGCCTATTATCTTCTGCTATCTTCAATTATTGCTTTTTATTATAGCATACCTTTAATACTAATCCTCTGGACTGTTCCACGGATGTTAAAAATATCTTTTCTTTCAAATACACCTTGAACATTTTTCACAAACTGGTCTCAGAAGCTATTTTGGGAAGATCATTTTAGCTTTTGGTACAAGCTACTTAAAATACAAGAAGCAGAGGTTAAGTAACATACACTAAATTTCACTTTAAATATATGTTATCCCATCATTTTAGATCTTCTGTGGAGCCTGAAATAAAGACATGTAATAATTTAAAAACTTTTTTTTAACAGATCTCGTAGAAAAGGGTTTATTGTTGTTACTATATTATCTAGATTGCTCCCCAATAAAAATGATGAAATTTTATATTCACAAAAATGAAGTTGACTTACATCATAAAGCTTGCAAACACAAACACCTCTTTCTTTTACTTACACAGTTATACCTTTTCATCTCTGTGATCAAAACTAGCCATTCCCTCCTGACTGGTGTAATACAGAACTATTATACAACTACAGGATTCATTATTTTTCAATTAGTATTTCAGAAACTGATCCTTTTTCAGCATCATCACTATGGTAACATATTTCAGATTCTTCAATTCACAGAAAATAGATATTGTCTAAAATGCTCCTAGGTTGATCAGGATTCTCTAAACGATTCTTCAGCTGCTTTCCATTTCTGTTAGTTTTTTAAAATTCATCTGTGTTTTAGATAGGCCTTACCACTCACATTTGGTATTTTTATAAGGTGACCTGCCACCTGGACTTTTGGGTCCCTTATGTTGTTCATTTCTTTTGAGGTTGGCACTGCCACCATACAAGATAATGATGACGAGATCGTCTAAGGATAAAACATATTTAGAAGGCACTTGGCATATATTATTAAATGAATGGGAAATGATCAGTAAAAACAGCAGATGATTAGGAAGGAAGGCACATCTTACTTGCAAATAGGGCACAAGTTGGCAAGTAAACTTGAGCAGGTTTTAATACTGTTGAAATGTTATGTTAGTACTTTGTGAACGTTTGAAAGATGGGTTCGTGCACCAAAACACTCCTGCTATAAAGAGTTTTGGGAGATTATTTTTGTAAGGATGGCATAGAAACACTGGTCTAACGTAGGAGAGATTTTGAATTTGTCAAAAATATCACAAAATTAGTGGGCATATAATTTCACAAGGAATAGTAAAGATTCAGAGGTGTGTGTAAGGAAGACTCAGTGGAGGTTATACTTAAATTTACACTTAAATCAATGTTTGAGGTCCCATGTTAAATATTCGGCTGTGTATGCCCCACATTCTTAGCTTTGTCCCTTGAACCAGAAATCTCTATTTCAGAGGTCATGAAGGCAGTTTGGGGTTGGGGAAAGCATCTGACAGGGTTAATATTGTTGCAGTTTGTTTTACCCCAGGAAGAAAGGGAAGGAATGTCAGGTTCTAGAAGGGAAGAGAAATGGATTCACAAGACAGCAGCAGCAGCAAAAATCCCACAGGTACTAGCACATGTCCCTTCAGGTGAAAAAGCCAAGATTTGGGGATAAGGAGTATGTCGGGGGAAGAATGCCTCACAGCAGGAAAGAAAAAAGAGGGGGTCCAGAAAATACAGTCAAATGGCAGAGGCGTCCTTGACATAAACAAGGAAGTAAATGGAAATCACTGCTCTAAGTTATCTGATGGCTTAAAACAAATGCAATAAAGATAAGAAAAGATAAAATAACAATAAGGAAAATTAATGCATTTAATAGTCCATGCTGTACAGATTATAACATTTTTTAAAGTCACCAAATATGTTCCTCACTGATGGAGGCTGCAAAACACCAGGCTCCTAATTAATAAAAATCATGTTTATGGCCATTGGGATTAGAAAGGAAAAAAGGTTCGCTCCAAAAAAAACATGCTTACACAACTCATGTGGTCCTGTCCTCCTAAGTCCCCCCATTCCGCATTACTGCAATGGGATGGTAGGCTCAAACTTGAAGAAAGCAGTAACTACTTGTGTTTCTCTCACTTACCAAAAATTAAAGAACTGGATTGAAAGACAAAAGCATTCACTGTAAGATTCACATTCCCTCCTGCAGAGGCCCAGTACCAAACTGCAAGAATTATGCTATTCAGCAATACAAAAGGATTTTTTCTCCCTCAGTCCTTTGTTAATGCATCTACCACACTCTGTTAGTCATCTAACGGTTTAGATGATACAACTTATTTAAGTCAGGTATAGATTACACCAAAATTTAAGATACAAACTACCTCTGACTAAACTAAGGAGAACAATTTTTCATTCATGAACACCATTATTCATAACACTTTCCATTTATGCTGTGATATTTTTCATGGTATCTTTTCAGCAAATTAATTTGTCGTAACATTTATTTTGTGATGAATATCAAGACACATAATGGGCTGTGCAACTTTTTTTTTTTCTTTTTTTTGAAGGTAAGTCACCTTTTGGAAAATAGCGTTCTACATGAGAAGGACTGCTAAACATTTCTATGTTTTAGCGCTTTAACTGAGTTATTCTCTCTACCTATAAAATGTTACCAGTATTACACAAATGCTATGTTATCATCTGAGCCTACTTCTCATAAAACCTCTCCTTCTCCAGTGCTCCACTCACTATTCAAATGTGCACATAAGCCTTAACATTGCAGGCATTTTTATTTGCATTCTTCTGTCAAAGGCAACAGTCTTGCAAGTTATAAACAGGCTTGTAGTACAATTTTAAAATCAATTGCGCTATATTTCCGTTATAACACCGAATTTTATGTTACATACAAATTTACCAAAAGTAACCATCTGACATGCAAATGCTACATATGGAACAAAGGCTAACGTAAAAAAAAATGTTTTTTGTTTTTTTTTTTTTTTGTTCTCTCAAGACCAAGTGAGGACCTGACCTATGTTAAGAACTTTGGTAATCATTTCTTTGAAACACTCTAGTGTTCAATGGACTCTAACCCATTCTTTGGACTAAGGAAGCTAAATTTGGCCAAAGAGACCACTGTATGTGTGGGGGTGGCGAGAAGGGAAAGAGGAAAGCAAACGGGTTGTGCCAGCACTGTGCGTTCCCTCCTGCACACAAAATCCTACCCAAAGCTCCAAAGCTGACCAAAGCCTTTAAAAGAATACACGTCAAGTCTGCTCTGTAGAGATGTCCATTACTAAAATCTCAGAAGATTCCACCCACTGTGAGCAACCAATTCCCACTACTGCTGGAATGATATGAATAATACCTAAAAAATTAACACTTACACGAGGAAAAGCAACCAGGAAAAGAGATAGCAAACATGAAGTAAAATAATAATAATAAAAAATAATAATGTCAGAGGCTCAGAGCTGAACACATAAAATGGCTGAAGGCTATGGGTACATTTCCCAGCTTCAGTACTTGGCCTTGTAACTGATGTAATGCTGGCTTGTTTCGTTGGGAGGGAGGGTCAGGAAGAGATTTTAAATGCAACAAATGTTACATTTGCAATAAAACATCATGCCCACACAAACTCCACACCACCAGACAGATGTTTCTAACCTGAAACTTCTTCCCAGAGAAGAGAGGAAGGTGCTGTTGGAGGCCCCCATGCTGCCAGGAGGTACGCTGCCTTCTCCTGCTGGCTGAGAGTGCCTCGCTCCTTGCTGGAGGTGGCCGTCTGCATGGAGAAGGCGAGGAGGACGGGATGCTGCTTTGTGTGGTTAAAAGGCAGGAGATGTTTGTTGCCAGGGGGCCGAGGAGGTGGACAGCTTGCTGAAACACCTCAAAATCTATATCTGGTCGCCTTCCTTGCTTCCCCCAGCTGCCGAAGTAAACTAAATAGAGCCTATAATCAAGGGGATCTGTATCTTCTTTCCGTCTGAAGATATTAAATGCACAAAATGATCCTGCAGTCATCTGCTTAATTAAAGGTCATTGCAACTTTATAGCCTTCAAAAATGCACTCCTGATTTACAGGAAAACATAAAAGTCAGCAGAGAATTGGGTCATGTAATTTAAAGATCATTATTGTCGCTCACTTTGAAATAATACTTCCATGTTGGAGTTGAAGTTATATTATTCACTGTGATTTGTACATTCAGAAACGGGAGATAGACAACAATTTTTTTCAGGCCTCAATGTTTAGTTAGACTGAGTTATGCTGATTGTTGCAAACAGAATATTAATGTAAAGAAACAAAAGATGGCAACAAATTGAAGTAGAGATGTGCCAGGGAAACATTCTATTCCAAACAAGAGGGAAAAATTTATGGGCAAAAAGAGAAAGACATTAGACTGATTAATATTATTATAATAACCAAGGTCCCCTGTTTAAAACAATACATATTATACACATATAAGACATAATATTGTCTCTGACGAATAGAGCAAAAACGTGACTGCAGACCAAGAAAAAAAGCTTGAAGGGATAATCTGGACATGAACAAATCAGAAGATTTATATGTGGGTTTTTGAATTCATGAATATCATTTCTCTAAAGGCAAGGACTAAAGGAGTAGGCAGAATTTTTTCTCTTCCTAAACACTAAACAGAATTGGGGATATTTCCTCTCCTTTTTCCTACAGTAAAGATACAGGGAGCACTGTAGGGTGCATGTTTTTACTTCTCCCAGCCTGATGAACTGCAATTTGAAAAATGCTCAGAAGAAAACATAACCAAGTTTGGCACAGGTCTTAAGCTCCTAATTATTGCACAATGAGCAAAGACATTTCCTTCTCTAAAAGTATTTAAGTTCCTTAAACAAGACAGAAATGGCAACTAAGGAGGAAGCTGGACTAGGCAGTGCTAGCCACCTTCCAACAGGTAGAAAAGATTAGGAAGGAAAACACAAGTTATTCCTGTATAGATCTCAGAAGAGCTAGATCAATGAAGCACAGCCAAATTAAACCAGATGCCTTTTATCCAGTCTATCTTCAATATATCTAAGGAAATGACAACTCTTTGGCCAGGGAGATAAGAAAAGGTGATGGCAAGTGAACAACTGATTCTTCCCTGCCTCTGTTATTGCTGCCTTCTCCCTCAGTCCTGGCACAGTACTACTCAAAGCCAATTTAAGTGGCTTGGACAGGCTCATCGCAATATAAAAGTGACTGTCCTTATGTTCTTTACTCCTCTGCTATTAAATTGCTGGGGAGAAAGGAAGCTGACAGGAGGAAATGTGAAGAGGACAGAGATGCTACTGTTCCTTGTCTTAGCTGATTTTTCAGGTGCCGGTGCTAGCAGAAAAATTTGCAATCTGCTTTTCCTTTCCACTTGCAAATGCCACACTAGAGAGAGAATCAAAGGCAGAGCTTCAAGCCATTTGACCAATCCTGGCTATGAATCAACTACCATAGTAAAATTTTCTTTTTCTGCATTTATATATATTTCTGTTATTATATCCATACACTTCTATATTTATTTAATATTTTACTCTTTTTATATTTATTTAGTATAGATTTCTTTTTGAAACATTAAATTAGGTATCAGATGTCTTTGTGCTATTTAAACTTTTTTCTTCCATCCAAATACAATGCAGTTGTATCCTTTTTTACTACTGTGGAAAACAATGTCTTGGAATCACAGAAAAAATCCAAAACAAAATAATTCTGAATCTCCTGTGCTACTGATCTCCACAATCAAATTCATCTCCATTAAAAAAAATCAAGTATTCAGAGAACATTGCCAAGCAGAGTCAAGTGGACCTACGAAATTATTCTCCTTCAAAGTTTTAGATTTTATTCTGTATTCATCAGGCTTGTTCAACCACCCTAAAATTGAGCTCCAGCAGAAATCTGGACAGACTACCTCTTTTCATACTGTCGAAAACTAAATGACAAGATTTGAGTCCTCTCTCTTTTCCTTACAGCCTAGTAAAAGACCTTAAGAACCAAAACATTACAATGGGACAGGCAGACAAACTTGACTGACAAACAAAGAACCCAAGACTTTTAACTTCTCAATCTCCAAAGGTGACTAAGAAACTGGAGAAGGCAGCTATACTATTTTTTGACCCTGAGCAGGTGGGTTCACTGTGCTGCCCTATGTAGGTAACCTGCTCAGGTCTTTTTTATGTACAGGAGCAGGGACCACAGAAGATGGCAGTGCCACCTGGCCCTGATTTCTATCTTCAACTGATGAATGAAAAGGCAAAAAAAAAAAAAAAAAAAAAAAAAGAAAAAAGAAAAAAGAAAGAAAGAAAGAAAAGAAAACATCTTTCTCTTTTTGACAGAGAAGCTGGAAAAGGTCAGTTCCTGTTCATGCCACCGCAGTAGCCACACAGGCATAAGCATGCAACGCCTGCAGACTGGAAGAATTGACAAGGAGATTTGACCTTACTGTTTTAAGCAACATTTTTGAGGGTCCATGTTCACAAATTTAGCCCCAAGAATCTGGAAAATGAAAAACAGAAGGCAGTTTAGGAGTTCAATCTCCTGTTGCAGAAATGGTTTTAATCTTTTTGCTCCTTTCAGCCCTAGTATGCAGTATACCAGTATACTTTGTATATAAAATTGCTTTAAAAAGTTTGTCTTTGTAGTTCTCTCTCATATGAAAATAGCTATAAGCCACAACAGCTCTTGAAACAGTTTTCTCCCTACTCAATAAAATTTAGTAAAACTATAAAAAAGAGTTGTCACAGAAAATATACTCCCCCCAAAACCTTCAAAAGTTAGAAAGACTTTGCTTTCTGACAACCTCAAATTCCTGCTTTAATTTCTAAAAGTGCTTTTGTCAGAAATATCTTTCTTCTTTCAAACACACTTTTATTAGCCTCCATTTTTAATAGGGAAAAATGTTTTTCAGTGTTCATCAGTGCTTCTTTTATTAAGAAGCTCCTTTTTCTGCTCCTTTTTCATTTAACTCAGAGCAACATATACAGCTGAAATTTTTTCTCTAACCTGAACATTCTGGTCACATCCATTATTTTTCACATGGTGAGACAAATCTCATAAGATAGAAGCAGATGGTGACAGCTTCTCAGTACTATCAAATCAAACTGAGATAGCAAAAATAAACACTGGTCCCAAGCTTAGAAACTAGGTGAACATTCTGTCTTCTGAAAAGCTGTGCCAATTTCTTTAGAAACCATGAACAAAATAATTATGATTAAGAAATAACCATGCATCTCCAGCAAGAATTCTTAGGAGACATTAGTTTACTAGAGACCTTGTACTTAATCTTCTGTATCAAGATGGGTTTCATTTGAAAAGAGTGAATATTCTCCCTCTGGTCTCACTGTTGAAAAAGTGCTCTGATCAATAAAAATTCCGTGTCACCTGAGATTTGCCATTTGAAATTCAAGAACTACTGGTGATATTTGCAGTTTCTTCAACCCCTCTATGGAACAATCAAATCCCCTAAAATATGCAGTAAAAATATTGTTATTATATGGTAAAAACCCATCTCGTAAAGATCATCCAAGTTCACTGATTTACTATCAACACAAAACCTTGGTTCTGTATTTTTCTATATTTTCTCTATTTTTTATTTGTTTCTCTCATGTATTCATTTTATCAACAGTTAGAAACATTGTAGCATAGTACAGAGCAAAAAAATAAAGGAAAAAAGTCCTCCTGAAGACTAAGCCTGGAAATAAACCACAGTGGAAATATAACATCTACACAGATTACATCAGCCTTAATCATGCTTCTGATTTGGACATTATTTGTAAGGAACATACATTTTCATTGATTTAGGACTTTGAGCATATTTGATAGTGGGAAAGGCCAAACTGAACTCATTCTGATACAATGAAATAAAGATACCGCCTTCTAGGATTTCACTCGAGACAGAATCAGCTAGTAGTGCTTACTGTCACGCAGTCTGTACTGGAACGGTAACTTCTTATTTCTGGGAGGGCAGGCTTTTGGCAAAATCATCTTTATCCTCAGAATTCCATGGATGAGAATTTAAGAAGTGTTTGATGAAACAAGATGCTGAGCTACTTGCAGAGCCAGGTGAAATTGAAGTTTCCAGTTCAGAGGAAATTTAATTAATTCATCCATTCAAAAGAAAAAAAAAAAGGATTAGTGTAATGAGAATGTAATGATATCAGTTTTCCTTGTAAATCTGAATTCTTTTCACACAAATTACACAAACCACCCAAGGGTATTTGAGGCAGTGTGTGTGTGTGTGTGTGTGTGTGTGTGTGTGTGTGTGTTTAACAACAACCCACCATTAAACAGGAAAAGCTTCCTGTGTCATCAACACATATTGCAGCATGACTGGACAATGCCCAGATAAAAGGAAAAGAGACCAAAATCTCCTAGCATGAGCTTTTGTTAACATCAATACACTGACATCAATAAGGGCTAAAAGATTATGACGGTTGTGCTTTCTATGCCCAAATGCACGAGGTAGAAGACAAGCTGCAATACGCACCTGGGTCAGGGCTTGTGTCAATGGAAGCACAGCGAACTTTCAAAAGAAACAGCAGGCAGTTCAGGTTAGGCTCAGAAGAAGGAAGGAACAAAAAAGAGACCTAGTTTTCTTGGCCTTGTGGCACAGGGACAAAAACCCCTCCAGTGATGTGTTAGGAAATTCCTCAGGGCACATATCCTAACTTGAAAGAAGGACATTTCAAAATGGAATGGTTTTAAAAAGAATTTAAATTGAATTTAAAAGGAATTTATAACTGCAAACTTAAAGCCAAACTTCTTTCTGAGATTACATGTCAACAGATATTTACAGTATGTTGTGGTCAAGTTCATATACTGTAGTAAGAATTCAGATTGGTAGTATGAAGGAATCGTCTTAGTTACATCCTTGTATTTTTTCCCCTAAATATTCTGTAATGCTAAAATTGCTTTTAATCAGAGAGGATATTTCCTGCAATATGTAAAGAAACAGAAGGCAATGGTAAGTTAAAACAGCCTCAGCTTCAGTTGGTAGAAAGTAATTTAGATATTTTTGTAGTGCTGATGTATTGCCAAGGTCACAAACAAGACTGATTTACACAGGAAATATGAGTTAGAAAGGCTATTTAAGGGAGCTGTAAATACTCTGCTTAGACGTCCCTAGATGGATTTATTTCTTCCATCAGCTGTACTGAAAAATTATGATTTACCCATAATCTTACTGCACAATTCAGTGATAGACTATCTGATAATTTTTCTTGAAAAGAAATTACTCCCCCCATATTTTGCATATAAAACTCATATCCAGACAAGATCCTTCAGAATTTAGAAAGACATCCTGGGAATCTGCTCCTGCAATGGACACAGCTGCTAAGGAGCTCCCAGCATAACAAAAGCACGATCTGAAAGGGTCAAACAACGCTTTTAGACAGGTGGTAGTTGTTAGGAAGGTCCCCTAAGCATTGGAGAAATATTTCAATTAAAAATGGAAATGGTAAGGGTGAAGCACGTATGTAGCCTAAAAGAAAAATAAACTACCACACACGCTTCCCTACCAACAGCACTCTTGTGAGTTACTTTTCTCATGGTAATCTTTTCACTGCTGAGAAGCACGTTTCTTAACCTAGTCAACTACCTATGGTATCGCCCATCAGTTTGTACTCACTTTCCAAGAATTCAGTCAAAATGCTCTAATTGATATATTTAAAATAGAAAATGGTAAGAACTTGTCTCGAAAACCTTGGTATGAAAGGGTTTCCAGAGTAGAATCACTGCTTTCATCTCCTTAGCAATTTGCTTCAAGATGAAACTCCGGTCCCAGTTTTGTACAGCTAAAATCAGCGGCTGCAGGGTCGGCTTGCTTGTCGCAGCAGGCAAAGGAAACTAGGCACACATTCCTATCGGCACAGAGTTTAAATGGCTGCCTCTGCTTCAAATACAACAATATGCTGATTTTCCAAGCTTCTCCCAGGTCTGGGGCAAGGCGTGAGCAGGTGTGAAAGCAAGGAGATCGCCAAGCGGCCTGCTGACTGGGTCTGCCTCTGCAAAACCTGTGAGCACCTGGAAACAGCCACCTCCTCTCCTCCCCAGGCTCTTCAAAATGCCTGGGAGGCAGGAAGGTCAACCTCAGGAGAAATCACCCAGTGGGCAGAAAGAAAGAGAAAGGCACAACTGTTTATTCAAGACTTTCAAGGGCTCCTACAGACTTCTAGAAATAAGATGACCAATGATGAATTATAGACACATTCTGGGAGGGGAGTAGAGTAGGTAGACAAAGGAGCATGGCAGGAATCGTAATCTGCCCACAGCAAGTAGATTTAAATGAATAATGCAAGATGAGCATTTTGAGGGGCAAGAAGGTTACTAATAATCTGTGGTTTCCTAAGTTTACTCGGAAATAAACTTATATTAAGCAAAAAAAGCATTTTCAAGCAGGCTAGCTAATCTGTATTATTATTCACAGGCTCAGTTACCAGAGGTTAATGTTTGGATTTCGGCTTTCTACATTTAACCCAGAAACTTTTTATTAGACTTTTTCTTAACAAAATTGATACATGCTTAACTCTAACCCCAGCAATTCAATACCTGCTCTGCATAACTGTAGTGGTATCTAGAGCTTTACTCAAAATTACAGTATAAGCATCACAGGGAATGCAATAGGGAATAGTCCATAGGTTTCTAAAATGCAAACAACGTAAGCAGTAGAAAACTTTTTGCTTTTTTCTTTCATTACTTAGACTCATTATTGATACAAAAAACTATCACTGTAACTTTACTCTACAGCGCCGTTAACCAGTAGGCAAAACACTACGTCTAAAGTCACACCCCTGGCTTGCATGTTGCAAGGAAGGAACTCCACACAAGCCACTAAGATGACAGCCATTCAATGACTAATTGCTACCTGTAATCACTATTCTGCCCGGTTATTCAATTGTTCTGTATTTTACAGCTTGTGGCTCCTGACTGCTTAAAACTCTCCTTGAGCTCCAGGAGCGCAGGGTGCAATATCGATCCCCCCCAAAACACTGGAATTTTTGTCATTGCTCCAAAAGCACCGAATTTTCCAAAGCTGTTCCTCATCCCTCATTTGTTCACAAACTCAAATCAAGATCAACTAAGCTTGTGAAGCACAAAGAATTTTAAAATGTCCAGGCTGTAATGAAAACTCATGCTTCAGGTTGGTTGTTTTCTTCTCCAGCTAAGACCATCACATGCACTGATTAACACAGCTTTTATCAAAATGTATGGCACCAACTGATAGGACACAAAGGACTGAAAATATCTGCACTAGACTAGAAGTAAAAGAACAACAAAACAGTTAATAGGAGTATTTTGCATCAAATCAGGGATTATTCCAGAATTTTTTACTGAAAGAAGAAAACTTCCTGCCAAAATGACTGTGACATATTCCAGTATTAGATAGTACTCTTTCTTAGAAAGCAATGTTTTCAGGGGAAAATGGCCAAAAGCAAAAGCAATAAAATAGAGAAGAACTAGAATTAATTTTCCTTTCTTTTTCCTTCCCACAGCTCCTCTCTGAGTGACATTTGTATTTCTTCAGTATCCATGTTCCAAATGTTATTATTATTATTATTATTTTTACTGTCACTGATCCTTCACTTCCTCACACACATTATCTTCGTTCAATAGACACTGTTTTCATCCCTGGAAACCACTTACACGTGCCACAAAAATTCCTACAACCCCTTGGATTCCTTGGGATGGCCAACACTGGGTAGTCAGTGGGTAGCACTGCTCTCAAGAGGTGACCATGGCCCACAAGGAAATGAGAAAAAGACATCAAACACTGCTATACCAAAAGAGGAAAAATTGAGGTCACTACTCTACTCGAGAATTGTGATCTCTTGGCAAAAAACAAGATTATAATTTACCTAGTATAAACATGAAGGCAATTTTCTCTCTATAAAATTGCTTTTCTATTTCCTCGGGAATTCACAGAATTATTCCAAGGCCAAAGGTTCGGAGTTGGGAGACCGCACAGGTAATTTTAATTCCTATGTATGTATATACAAAAAGGGAAAAGCCAACAAATTCTGTGTTTTCTTGAAGAAAGTAAAATTACCAGGACACTGGTAGACCTGGAAAATGAAAAAAAAAAAAATAAAGTCAATGAATAAGTTTTAAAATACAGAAGCCTCGTATTTCAATGACTGATCCCTTACTGATACTGAGACGGTACGTCTGCTTGCCATTTATCTTTGGCTAATGAAAACTTGAGTTTTTTGCTCCTAGTTATGGCCCTTTCTAGGGCCATCCTCTTTAATCTTAAAAATTGCAAATGTTTATCAGGGGTCAGCCTATGCAATTCTGAAGGAGCATGGAAAAGGGTACTAGAGGAGAATTCCTTGCATAGGGTCATTAACGAATTTCCCTCAAGCATATGAATAAGAAATATTTACTGGAACAACAGGGAACTTGTTTCATGTCAGAATCATATCATTCTGAGAAGTTTTTCTTAGCATAGCCTGGAACAAATGGGAAAGCAAGATGCAGTAGTAACACACTTCTGATATAACAAATTGCTCTTTATTTAAAGATGCTTTTTTAATACGAATAAGATTTTAAAGCCTGTCAAAGATGGCACGCAAAGATAAAAATAAAGAAGTGTCAGGAACAAAAATGTTCTTTTTCCTTTCTTCTGAATTAATTTGCATGCCAGTCAAAAAATCTGTCAATGCATATTCAATATAAGCAGCATGACTTACACTACTAAAAGCATAGGAAAAAAAGAACAAGAAGAACTGGAGAAGAGGAAAACGACAGCTGTGATGAGCAAGGATTCTTCCCAGTCTAGAGCCTGCATTCAGCTATAACAATACAGCCAAAGATGGTGAAGAAATGATGACAGAACTGTCAGTTCTAGTGGAGTGGAGTGTAAACAGAGATACAAAATCTGCCGAGCAGAATTGACACCAGGTGCTAGGGTTTTTCTGCCAACCCACCCTAAGCCCTGTCCAGAGCAGCACGGATCCCGCTCCCTCGTGGCAGCTGGAGCAGCTCCTTAGCCCTCCCAGGCTATCGAAGGGGTGGGAGCTGCTCTTGGCGGAGAAAGGGCTACAATAAGTTAGGTCCTAATGGGAAACCATAGACACAAAAAGGCATTAGCTGAGATGTAAATTGGATTATTGATTGCTACATTTCAAATTAATCTGAACAACAGGAAAGGAGTAAGTTGGGACACCAAGTCAAGGTCTTGTCTGCTCTGTTGAAGAACAGGTAGGGATTCAGCTTGTTTACAGGTGTTTGCAGGACTCATGACCTTAAAGTACTTCTCTAATTTGAAACTTTCCTTCATAAAAATATCATTCCGTTGTTCAGCATTCAATATGAAGATCATCGGAAGGTAAATGAACTCTGTTTACAAATGCTATTAATAAGCTAAGCCTGTCTTTTAACCAAATCCTGCAAATTCCTCTGTTTGGATCTGCAAGCTACACTAGCTCCAGGCTTCACATGTACCAATGACCCTACGGAACAGTATCAGGTTCCCTTTAGTTCCTGTCACGTTCACCTTGAATGTGATCAGCACTTCTACATGATATGTAAGGTAGGGCAGGATTCAGCTTTGGCATTGTCCTAGGAGAAACAAGCAGCAAAAAAAACAAACCAAAAAGCCACAAAACTACTCTCATCTCAAGAACAAGCAGCTGCAATTGAATGCATTGAATGCATGCAAAAAGATCTGATAATGAGGGTGGGTGGGTCTTTTTGGTTTGGGGTTTTTTTTACACATACTAAAAAGAATCTTACTTCAAATATGGACTTTGAGGTCCCAGTCCAGGAGATCAGCACTGCCAGCACACTGGACTAGCATTTTAAACTACAGGTAGCACTATGAAGAGTGAAACATGTTAAACTTCGTCTCTCAACCGTTAAGATTTCATCATTCTGAGCCTGCTTCATACAGTAAGGTTTGCAAGCCCTTTTTCCATAACCCAACAAAGGATTGTGTTATCATTCAAATACTGACTAAAGAAATATTGTTTCCTTAGATGTTCTTACTAGTCCACCCTTTACAATACTCAGCCTTTATATGGGAGATACGGTTTCAAATCTCTGCCTTGACTAAACAGTCTCAACCCCCCATTTCCAACCTGTAGACAAAATGCCTTAAGCAGCACACTGTCTGCCATTCCACATTTCATAGAAAAGACTCAGACTCTTTTGCTGATGCTTTTGCAGAACAAAGAGAAGATATTGCTGGGCCAAAAAAAGTATGGGTAGGGATATCAAGGAATTCACCAGGAAAATGAAGATATCTCATTTCCATTCTCTGCTCCAGTGCCTTTTGGAGATTTTATGCTAAGCAACCTATGAATAAAATGCACATGCTGTTACTGGATTACAGTGGAACTAGAGAGCTCCTCCGTACCAGATTAGCACCCTAAAGATTCATGCATATTTGCTTTCTGATTCTTTCTCTTAGCATATTAATTTTCTTAACAACAGGAGAAATTTAAAGTTACAACGTGGTGGTCAAGGCAGGCTCCTGGACAGCAAGACATGAAAGTTCATTCCTTTAATGTTGAAGTTACTGCTCTAAGAACTCAGACGCTATATTAAAATGGTAAGGGAAATGCAACTACTCCATCTTTTTTTTCTCAGCTCTGGATGTTTTTTTTTTGCAAGATCTGCTCCACAAGCAGAGAGACGTCTGAACGGCCTGTTCCCCTGGGAGTTAGGCATTAGTAGCTCAGCATGAAGCTACTCAGCCTTGAGTGGATTCAGACCACTATACTAGGCAGGAACAGACCTTACAGCATTTAACGCTGAGGCATGCAGGCATTTTATGTACTCCAAGGTCAGGTGGGTGGTGCTGAGGACCCCACTTTTGGCCTCGAACATTTCGTAGCAGCTAATGTTGCAGGGTTACAGCAACAACACAGCAAAGTTAGGTATGAGCCTCTTAGAAAGGGAAAGTGATTTTATTTTAAAAGAAAATTGGTTTCACTTACCATTTCTCACACCACCTGGCATATATTCAAGCAGTCCAGACAGCCAGGCTTTGCTCTGATGATGCAGAAGAGGAAGGATGGTGGCTACCGAGGCTTCACTGCGTCTCCTAGATTGTGCTGAGGTCACTGACCAGGTGCTGGCTTTGGATGTGCCTTTTTTATTCTTTTAGAGTTGACAGTGATTAGGAAGTTTTGTCTCTCTAGAATATCTTATCCAGGTGTCACAGGGCTTCAGTCCAGTTCTTTATCTTCTCACCATTGCCTCCTCATGGCTTGAAACCTCTTCTTGCTCCCAGAAGTTCTGAGAAGCTGCACAGAAATGAGCTGACATCTTGTTAACCTGCTGATCTGGATGTTGTCAAACTATGACATTGCTATACCCTTCTTCTGGTATTGCTTCTGATGCTTCCACTGTCATTCAGATGGTCCCACTCATATGTATCTTCATCTTTGTATTACAAATCTCTTCAATGTAAGGTCAGAAATTATGAATAAGACAACCATCTCCCTTCTGTGGATCTGTCTTTTAGTCTGAAGTGAAGAACAGACCCTATTTCAGAGAGTCAGAAAAGATGACAAATTAGAAAGAAAAGCGCTTTACTTCTATGCCATCTTCATCATACTTACCATTCTTAATTTTAGAGAATTCAGTAGTTTAGTCACCGGTAATAAACCAGATCAACAGGAGAGTTACAACATGCAGGCAGGGGGAGTCTACCTATATAGTAGTAGATGTTAGGGCTCACCTAGCAAAGGAGCAAAAGTGCATATCAAAAGACTGCTACTAATTATAGTACAAACATAGGCCAGGACGTTGGACCACTGATTTGGATGGCAGCAGGTGCAGTATTCCAAACAGAACTAGTGAGAATTTGAAAAGAAATCATAGTTACACAGTTGCTATGTTGTGTAAAAGGTAAATACTCGCATACGATTTATGGCAAAGAGCATCAATACTGGGAGAGCATTAATTACTGAGATTATTTCTTGAATATTTCTTTTTCTGCCTCCTAGCGTTCAGCAGGCTGCTGGGCTCTCGCATATCCCACTTTGAAACTCACAACAAATTTACTTTCAATCCCAGTTCTCACTTTTCTTTTTTTCCTGAAACACTGTTTCCTATAAAGTGCTGTTCTGCTGAATTCCAATGTTTGGAAAAAAAATGCATGGATTAAAAAAAAAAAAAAGAAAAGGATTTTGATCACTTTGAAATAGGGGTTTCATCATTTTTAGGAAGTAACACACTGATTTATTAATATAAACTTATAAGAATCTATGCAAAACAACCCCCCCCCCCCCCCATTTTTTGAAGTGTAAAAGAACCTAAAAGCAAAATGGATTTGGAAAATCTTTTTTTCTCCCTGTTAAGATACTGCCACATTTTTGTTTTCAGGAAATTTGTAATAAAATGGAAAATCCGATCTTCTTCTTAGGTCTAATTATCCACCGTTATTTAACAAACTTGGATCAAAAGCAGTACCCTAGTAGGTAGGCTTTTCTGAATTTACATGTTAAATTGGGACATCTAAATGTGGTGCTTCTGGCATCTTGCTGAGGAGCTTAAATCCAAAATTCAGATTCCCATAGAATCCAATAAAGGAACAGCTACACAGGTAAGTAACTGTTGCATTGCAATCAATTTTTCAAAAAGACAAAAGAATTATGTGAATAAGTGAAACACTGCATTCCTTCTTGTGATGTTCCATTACCACTCGATTAATTTCTTCAGGCAATTCAGGTGTGTTGATGTAACATCATCACCTTTGTCAGGAATTTGAATGCACAAGAGTCAGAAAAATAGGAATCATGGTTACCAGTATAGCTGTGAGTCAACTGCATTTCACATTTCAATGTATTTTCATTTTAGAGTAGAGTTAACTGTACAAGCATTTTCCCAGGAATCTAATCTCAAAAAATAAATTCACCGAAGCTTTGTCTCTTCTTTGTCCACTCTATGGGCCCAATCTTTAAAGCTAAGGAAATTTCTATCAATTTCCAGCATATCAGGAGCTGCTCACTATATGCAGGTACACTCTTAATTTTTACTGGCACAGCCCCATTTACATGCCGCAGAGCAAGAATATTTCTTGTTCTCCCTTCATATTCCTTCAAAAAGCAATCCCACTGAATGCCAATGTAAGAATAGTTTCTGGTGGTTGATTCCACTCTAAGACCTATTTTATTGAATTACACAAAGCTCCTCTAAGCAAAGGTTGAACTGCTACAATTGTGTAACATGAACTTTGAGGTCTACCACTCATGTATATAAAAGTCACTTAGACTATTCGGCATGCAGACAAGTTATGCCAGTGTATAAGTATGATTGCTATTATGGGATTAGAACTGCAACTCAGCAGAGAGGGAAGAAGTATGAACTGGCATTATTTTTATTCTATGGATATCTTTTACAAATAATAAAAACCTCCTTTTCAAACTCATGGTATTATGATCAAGAATGAAACAGCACAGATGAAACATGTTCCATTTACATGCTTGTACTACGCTGCTTGAAGATGAATATGATTATGTCAATTTGCAGCGAACACATGCCATGACAAATTAATGCAATTTCAATACTGATCTCGGAAGAAAACATCAGTAAGTCCATGGCAAAAATCCAAGTCAGTCAACCCAGATTTCTAACATTTTTAAATTTATACTTCTTCCCTGAACAGATGTCAGTCACCTATACGGAACATCTGGAAATCTGTCAGGTTACTTCTCCCAACCATTTTAAAGACGTTTCTTAGGACACTTTATTTGAAAGACTAAGAAGTTGTTACAATGATACTTCAGTTTGTTGACAGATTTAAAATTGTCTCCAAAAGCATAACTCAAAGCAATGCATCGCTTTGAAGAGACACCCATATAAGCAGGCAATTATCACTGCTACACTGTCCAAGAACATATATTATTTTTAAATATAAATATAGCCAACTCAATATAAGATTGTTTCAAAAAAATTAAAGGAAAATATTACAGTTATAGATTTTAAGTCAATAGATGATCTGTTTTCTTGTGACCTAACTGATTTTGTACCAATTAATATCGCCTGCGGCAGGCACATATTATATTACATAAAGACTTCTTTTCTCTTTAGGTTTGGGTTTAATGTAACCTCCAATTATGTATCCAGAGCAACTTTAACTATACTAGCATCTTTTATCATGTCAATCTTTCTTTCTCGATTGAATATACATTTAACAAGGGTTAGGTCCTACCGAAAATTACTTTTCATTTTTTGTAGCAATTGACGATTTTGAATTATACAGATAGCAGTCTTGGCTACTGTAAATAGACAACTGTATGAAATAAAAACAGGAGCCCAAACACGTACATACACTTTACATCTCAGAGTATTACATATGACTGCAGATGGTATTAGTACAACAGAATTGAAACACATTCGCCATTTGGGGGAAAGGGAACAGACAGCTGGTATTCTGAATAGCGAGGGGTTATGGGGAAAAAAAGTGAAGGACACACACTTAGAAAACACCATATGAACATTAGCATTCATGCAGAGAGGAAAAAGGACTCAACTCAGAAGGTCTCTGAAGTATCCACACATATCCAATTCTGTCTCCTTTGGAACTATGGAGTTCCAAACTCTTTTTATTACTGGAAATTACCCTTGCCATTGCGTAAGAGATTAAGTATCTGACCAAACTCATGGTTTATATTAGGAAAAAAGATTCCTTCTGGAGTTTTACTAAAAAAGTCAATGATAAAAGAATAAAAATGGAAAAATCAAATGTAAGACAATTCTCTGCTCTCCTTCCCCTCCCCCAGTTTGGCACCCTAGGACCTACTGATCACCATGCATTAGATACAACATACTTCCTCCATTATGTTTCATTATGAACTGGACATTTGTCATTTATTTCAGAGTCTGGTCCCTCTCCTAAGATAATCTAGCAAATGCAACAGTAAAAAGTTTTCTGAGTAGAATTTTAAAGGCTTTGTTTTTCATTTTATCCTAGCATTTGCAGCAAACATATGAGCTACACCCTCATGCAAGAGAGCAGGCATGATATATTTTATTTCCAGCATCATAACCAGCAGTTCTTGGCTCTATATGAAACCAGAGCCCCTGTTTTGATAAGAATGCTCAGAACAGCTTAGCAGTAGGAACTTGCCCTGTAGACAAGATATCTAAATAGAAAATGGAAGATTTGAGTTCAAATCTTCTAGGCCTCCTTTTTCCAAGGTCAGTGCTGAAGAAAAAGGGATGAGAGGGTACCTTACATTAAAAAAAAAAAAAAAAAAAAGTAATTGATGTTTTGTACTGCATGATTCATTAAGTGTGTCTTGACAATACCTTTAAAAGGAAAGAAATGGACAAATGTTTTTTATCATTAGGGAATCCTTACATTAAAAATGCATCATGGACTGTAGTCAGATGTTCAGTCAGCAATCTTGAAAACCTCATCTGCAGCCCAGCTTTGGATGTAGGTACCAGAACTCTGACAACACAGTACACTGGGTGAGCAAATCTCTTTTTGGGTATGGCCCATAGTTCTACAAATAGTTAACTAAAGAAATAAAACACAGAAATATTAAAATAACCTCTGGTTTCAAGAAGCATTCCACCTGTGGAAAACTGTATGACAATGCTGCCTTAAAGCAGACTCACAATGTATGTAAACAGAGAGTCAAAACTAGCCATCCAGTTATTCTGTGTGATCTTTTGTTTCATGCATTAGCACTAGCAGCATACAGAAGTGAGGAGTTTTACAGAGGGATTTGAATCAAAAGGGAGTCTCATTTCCACATTAATTGCAAGTATAGGTAGGTCTGGAAGCTGGAATGTTCCATTCTGCTATGATTTTAATGAAGTTTTGTTACAACTTTCTCCAATGCTATGCCTACCTTTCTAAATCCCGATTTTTTTCCTGGCTCCCAAATTCATATTTCAACAAACATGTTTTAAAGGACACTGATGCAAGCCATTTTTCAAGGTTCGTAAGAAAACATTAATTTCTTTGTACTCCCTACCATTCTGTAATGAAGGGCATCACTATGTTCTAGCTTTATGTGCAGCAAGCTTTAAAAAAATATATATATGATATGCAAGAACAGTCTGGCATCTCTTGAAGATGCTGCTTAGTGTCAGTAGAGCAGCAACCACAAGCAGCTGAAGAGCTTCTTCTGGCACAGACATTGAGATGCAATTCATGAAGGATGGAGTTTAGTTGTTGAAGAGGAATTGTTGGAGCAAGTAAAATGATGATGTGGCATCAGTGCTGAAGCAGCTGCAGATGGGATAATCCAAGAGGACAATACATATGCTGAGGCAGGAGCAATTGTCAATAGGGACAGCTTGCCTGGTTATTTGGATGCCAATGCTATAGCATGTGTTTTCTTGTGTACTGCGTCAATGGAGACAGTCACTTGACAGGCAGCTTGTTTGAGAAGTTCAGCATTACCTGTCTTAATCACTTGTTAGGAGAAAGAGATAAGTTGCTGCAGGCAATGTGAACTGAAGAAAAAAACAGGAGCTAATGTCAAACCAACCATATTTTCAGCTTTCTTTCGAAATTTGGGTTGCCAAACACTGCTGCTGTTAAAATAAATCAAGACAGGTATCTATGACCCCCTCTCTCTCCACACACAGACATGCACATAAAGAGGCACATTTTTCAGATCCCTATTGAAAGAAAAGGATGGCAAAATTACATCACTAAAAAAGCTGGAGAACTACAGACCTCCACTTTCAGAAGCTGAGAAGAAAAAAAAAGAAAAACAAGCCAGTATGATGATGAAAAGAGAAACAAAGGGAAGTTTACTGTCAGCTAACAGGAAGTGGACTAGTTTTCTAAATTAAAAGATAGGCAAGAATCTCAATAGAAGAGAATCTAGTTCAGCACTGGCATCAGCTTTACCTCTCTCTGTGATATCTTTGGGTCTTCCCTTTCATCCCCCCCCCTTCCACTCTGCCCAAATTTACTATCACAGTAGTTCTTGTTTCCCTGTATTAAAACAACCAACCAACCAACCAGAAACCACCTCTCTTTGGATCCTCATCTGTGTTACCTCACATAGGCTTAATATTCATCGTGATTTTGCTCTGTGCCCTTTTGAAATAGTAATTTCATTGCCACGTGCTTATGAAGTGCAAAACTGTCTTTGCTGATCCTACTCCACCCTGCATGGGTTTGTTGACCCTGTTAGCTGTTTTCTTGAAGAGGCAGAGCCAAAGACTTGCTTCGCAGAACAATCTTAAGAGCAAGCGCTGGTATCTGTGATCTGTATTTCTTGCCCTACATATTCCTATTCTCTGTCTGCAGTAGTATCACTCACCTCCCCTCAGAAACCTTATCTTTGTGGACTTGAGGGCTAGAATTGCTAACAAAAAGAGTTATAATTTCCAAAAATTAAATGTATACAATTGAAACATATATAGCAGGAAGATGGAGGACATGATACCATTCCTCACTTTTATGGCTGTACAGAATTGGCAGGAATTCCAATGAAGAAGTGAACAGCAAGAGATGGGGAGCAGTTAACAGGAGTCTAGTCCAAAGAAAGCAATAAAGTGGAAATACTTGAAGAAAAGGCAATTGGCAATGAACTTCCTCCTGACTACTCACAAAGACCAACTGTACTTCAAATCTGGAAACTTCTTTCTTGGAACTTTTGAGGAACTGATTAGAACGAAGGAAAGTGTTTTAGAATGTTGATTTATGGACTTAGATTAAAAAAAAAAAAACCTCCAGTTGTTCAGAAAATACATAAGAGTGCTTTCATTTAGCTTTTCCTGGAAAGGGGAGGAATACATTATTAATTGAAATGGAATATAAAATATACAGCTTTAGTCCACAGGCAAGCTTTTTTCAACTTCTCCATAGACGCCAATTAAGAGTTATAATGGAATCTGAATGACATTACTACAGCATTCAGCAACAGGAACAAGCTTCAGTAATCTGTGGCATATCTAGCTTAGCAATATTGCACTTATTCACAGTTACATATTTTGTTTTTTTAGTACAAGCTGTTTCCCTGTAACTAGTCGAAGAGCAAACAAATATCTGCACACTGTATGTCACTCATTTAATTTGTTATGATTGTAGAATACCTCATCAGGAAAGTGAATGCATCAGTAATGAAAACATTAGCTGTCATTGAGGAATTTGAAATATATGGCTTGTAAAAATGTTCCATACGATAGTTCAGATGCAAACATGAACAAGTAAGGTAAAGACACTTTAAAGACAGTGAAAAAGGTAAATGGATAACAAAAAAGACATTTGTATGGGGTAGGTATGATGATTTCATTTGGGGTAGGTGTTTATGTAGCTATAATGAGACATCCTGCTACAGTAGAATGAAAATTGGGACTGGTAGGTCCATGAACTAGCAGTAAATAGCACTAATTCAAAGAATAAAATAAATTCTTCATTCTACAGATGCAATGTTCAATGTTATTTTATCTACTCTGCCCTTAAGTTCTACATTACCTCTAAAAACCATGAATGGGGAAAAATTTCAGTTGAGAGGCTAAACCCCCCCAGATTTCCAGCTGGCATACTAAACCAGGAGCCTAACACACAGCTATTGCAAGGAAAGGAGCACTTAGCATTGTAGTCAGGAAAATCACCCCCCTGCACAGTTGAGGCAGTGTCTTTGGTCACTTTACACAACTATTGGCAAGAACTAAAAACAAACAAATGAAGTTTCTGATTTAAAATGGTAATTTGTCCCCAGCTGGGAAGAATTTAGGAAGCAGAACAATAGACAAGTTGTGGAACGCTTAAAATATCCAGAACATAGAGAGTTGAAAAGAGGGTCAGGTTATTATAGGAGAATATTTTTTCCTCGCAGGACAACGGATATGAACAGCACTCCACAAAATATAAAGGAAGATGAAGTCCTCACTATAAAGCATTTATAATTCAAGGTTCAGATCCTGCAGACCTTTTTCATAGGAATAATCCCATTGGATTCAATCATTAAATGCTCATTCACACAAAACCCTGGGGTGGGTGGCAGTGATTTCACTTGGCTTTGGAAGGTTTTCTCACAGCTCAGCTTCAGAACTGCACACAGAATTGAGAATTACACCATTTGCATGAGAAACGGTTCAAAGTTCAATCTCCAAATGATCCTTTAGCAGTTTCAGCGGGTCTGAGGAAGAAGACGACAACACAGGAGGAAGCTATCTGTACTGTTTAGATATACCTCTTATAACATGGCTAAATAGTGATTTGAGCTGTGAGCCTATAGATAGTTGACTTGCTAGAGTAGAGGAAAATATATGGCATCTAAGTGGCATGTTTAACAAAAGAGTTAAGATCATATTTCACAGCAGTAACAATTGCAACCTTTGACGTTACTGCTTTGCTAATACCATAGCTTCAGGGAAGCAACTATTTAATCAAGGGGGGAAAAAAGTCTTCCAGTTCTAAATTTACAGCGCAAACGTATTTCATGATAAGCTATTTCAGAGCCTGGTTCATCTGTCACATTAACGCACACTTTTTTTTCTTTTAACCTACAGCTTAAATGCTAAACTGGAATCTATTGCTTAGTCCAATAGGATTTTAAATTCCTCAGATTATGAAATGTATTCAGTTGCCTTTCTGACTCCAGCTAGGACATCACTATCAATTAGGACACATCTACTAATCTTGTAACTCTTGGGAATTACGGCAAGCAGCCTTTTCAGAAGAAATAATATACTTGCAATCATTTCCTGGACTAATACCCGTTTTTCAAGTAAGGTCCCAAGCACAAGGTAACAGAGTCAGCTTCATTCTTATTCCTGTGGATGCCTGTACCCTTGCTCTAAGTCACTGGTTCATTGAAAGGTTAAGTACTCCATGAAAACTGAATCAGCTACAGGAGGAAGAAACAAGAGCATCCCTGGCCCAGGTCAGCTTATAGCTACTTTGGGAGATGTAAATTGAACTCTCTTCAGTCAGGGAAAGGAATCAAACCCTATTTTCCAAATCCTGTTCTGGTCTCCAAACCACAGGTTGGTAAAATAAGACGCACAGGTCAAGTCCAGATTTTGGGAAGCAGGAAAGGATAAGGAGGGATGCTTTGCTCTCTTATCAGCACCTCTGATCCGCGCAGTATAGCATGCTTCTACATCCCTTCCACTTAGAACATGGCTACTGAACCTTTTATTTGAAATAGAAAGATGTGACCTCCAGCTCCATTTTTGCATGAGGTATCTTAGACATCTTCTTCAGAGAAAAGTTCAGGGCAGAATAGTCTGACTCTCATGACTCAATAAGAGATCTCCAATAAAACTTGGAGAACTGTAGGCTGGCTTTTTCAAAAATCCCATTTTAGGTGATTTTTAGGCATTTTAGGGGGCTGTTAACCCTGGAGTTGTACATCTTACCAGAGAAGCAGTAGTTTCAAAGTCAGGTTCTTTGTCTAAATTACGTTTCAGGTCTGAGTTCGAGCTTAGATCACTCGACATCTACAACTGCTAGGCTGCACAGATGCGATCAGGCACAGGCCTTGGCTGAGTTCTGGACCACAGCAGGGGAGAGCTCGTCAGCTCCCAGCACACACGTCCATGAGCGTGCCTCCTTTGAGTGCGAACGCTTTGAGCATATGCATTGTCAGCCCAAGCCTGCTGCCATATATCAATCCATGCTTTATAGAGACATGTGGCTGAAGCTGGCAGACAGGTTGTTACAGGTTCCTTCTTCAAGGGATCAGAAGCATCAGCAAGTTCTATAGGAAATGCAGGATGCTTGAATTCAAGCTGTTCTGAAAATCCTCTGGGTTTACTGCATTCAAGCACTGGCTACTAAGGGTACGCAATGCTGTTGCATGATCACAGAGCATGTATGCTTCAGCAAAAGCTCAGGTGGTTAGATGCCAGACTATCTAAATTCCCTTGTGCCCTGGTTGGTGAGATGTGTCATTCATGTTTGCCTAAGACCCAGTTAACTATTGCTTAGTCAGAGACAATTGAGAGGACATCATTTTTACTGTTAGTCTGCTAATCTGCTGAGATATATGGACACAATATTATGGAAAAATGTTGCTGTACCAACTTTGCCCTTAAGTGTTACATTCCAGAAGTCAGGGGATACAGCTAATTTCTAGTAATTGCTTCCATGATCTGATGTAAGTTTTCCTCTTTGACGGTGCAAATCAGACATGTAGACAAAGAAACTGTGCAATTTCAAGTTAAAAAAAAAATGCATTTTCGAAGGCCCTCCCCATGACTTCGCATACTGAATTGAACAAGATATGACATACATATTTGAAATATCCCAGAACACCTTAGGAAACAGCTGCTTGCTAGCTCAAAACTTAGCTACGACGACTGCTATGCGTACCCAGTCAGAACTAAGTGATCAAGCCTGATCCTCAGTGGACTACCTGGAAAATCTTTGTTCTAACTTTGATCTCAGTACACAGACCGATTACCCTATCTAACAAAGAACCCACAAAAATCTCTGGCATTATATCAGACTGATAAAACACACTATTTTTTTCCCACCTTTTGTTACTGCCCTTTAAATCATTCCTTTCTTTGGTCCAGCAGGTCTCTTGCTTTTGAATTATTACACTATTTCCTTACAGTATCCCAGACATTTTTGACTGGTCCTGTAGAACAGAATAGTAAATCCTTGACTAGAATTTAAAACCATACTAGTATTTTAGATGGAGTTCTCTTTAACCTTCTACTTGAGCTTTCCATTTAGTCTCATTTTTAGCTCCTAACTCTCATTTTAAATTACAATGATCTTTCATAATGATAAGCTGAGGAAATCTATCTTTCCCTAGATGTAGTAACTTTTAACATCAGTTAGAGCTAAGCAGTAACAAGTTTTTCTTAGATGAAGCTGAAAACACCCTTGAAGCATAAAACCTGAACCAAAAATAATAATAATGACAACGATCCTTTTGATGATAAAATATAGTCTGCCTTAATGTCAAAAAAAAAAAAAAGAAAGAAAGAAAAGGAGAAGCCAGCACATTTAAACTCACATAGAAGGAAAGATAGTGAAGAAAACTAACTCTAAGTAGAAAACCTCCATTTACTTTGAGTGGGTTTTTTTAAACCAAGGACATATTTGCTTATTTCAAAAAACATATAAATTTATAGTTATTCACCAAATAGCAGAATCTTTTCTTCTTAGACACATCTTGTTTCTGCCACTATGTAAGAAAGAGCTTGAAAAAAACTGATATGATGGTGCACAAGTTGCTTAGTTCAAAATAAAAATCCCATGCCCACCTGAAATATTTCCTTCCCCTCCTTTCTTCTCCTGCCACAATTCACATAGCACAGTATTCGTACATAGCAAACATTAAAAACTCACATCAAAGGAATACAATTTATATCTCCAAAATACCATTATTTAGCACTCTTTTTATTGTGTTTGGTCCCATTTCACAACACAGCTTTTGAATTTCATTTTATACTTTTACTGTGTTTGGTTTTGCTTTTGCAACAGAGCAGTCTCAAGTTCAATTTCAATGGAATAGACCATGATGAATGTCCATTCTTTATATGGTTGTAACATTGAAGGAATCAACAATAACACTTCTCGGCAAACAGAAAACAGTGAACACTCTTCTTTCCTGTTTTTCCTCTTAAAATCGTAATATTTCTTAGGTCATTTATTTTAAAAGGAAGAGCTTTGACATAAATATTATTTTATTGGGGACTGATAAAGAGCAACAAATTTGAGCCACCTAAGCACGTTCAAGCTGATAGTGCCGCACTAAAGAGAACTCAAGGAAAAAAAACACTTAGCCCGGAAACAATTTTACATAATATAGAGGAGATTTCAGAGGCAAACATGAATCAGCCAAGAGGAAGCATTATTATGGTGTGCTGAACACACAGAGAATGTTTAGGTGAGAAAGTTGTTTGCCTGCAGAGGTATTCGCAGGTTCAAGTTGTATGAACAAAATGTCCCTTGGAATCATACCTCTCAGACCAACCGATAGTCAACTTTTGCTTTACAAAGTTGTGCCTTTTGTTTTCATACCCTTGCATCAAGCTGCTAGCATAATGACACTGTAGAGAGAGAAAAAAGAAAAAAAAAGTGTCAAGGATGCCAGGTGACAGATCAGGAGTTATACAGTAGTTTGGACACAAGAAGGTCACTAGAAATAACAGACATATAAAACGGGATCTGTGCATTTGAGGTTTGCCTTTGTAGTACATGTGTTCCCTGATTAATCAACTTGAATGATTGCTGCTGAAGAAAAACTTAAAGCAGAGTTTTCACAAACATTGGTTATTTGTTTCATTTGAAAATACTCGCTTCAGTAACTTTGTTTGCTAGGGTGCTTGCAGAGGAAAATGACATTTGGGATGCAAAAATAATCAAAGTGACTTGACTTAAAACTTCAGCAAGTGATTGTAGAATACTTTTATTAGTGTCTGTTCAACTAGAAAGAGAAATCTAATTTCC
The DNA here is from genome assembly GCF_036370855.1 of Dromaius novaehollandiae. Classification (NCBI taxonomy): domain Eukaryota; kingdom Metazoa; phylum Chordata; class Aves; order Casuariiformes; family Dromaiidae; genus Dromaius; species Dromaius novaehollandiae. Next base: position 105,855,533 of record NC_088098.1, on the reverse strand, counting down.
ATACAAAAGTCTTCTAGATGAAATAGTAAATGAAAGTCAATACTGAAAAAGAAGAGGCATACTTTTTTTAAATTAAAAGAGCATTGTGTAATCAAAGCTGAATTGGTGGTTTTTGGTCAAAAAAAGGTTTAATTGTTTAATATCAACATAACTTTACATTTTTATGATTATTATTTCAAAATGATTATCTTGCTATGTGAGAAAAAATGACTGGATAATATTATCATTAATAGCTTCACATAAAAACTTAATTGCACTGGAAAAATGAAAAAAGTCAAATCACATTTACAGCACAAAAGTTTTCACTTAGATATAATCTATTAAAAAAAAGAGAGAGATGAAGACGTCACACTGTAAAGATTTGACTGTCCCACAAAATATCTGACAAAAAAAACCAGAGTACCTATAACCAGTTTCCTGAACCACCCACAAAGATTACACCCTTCACAAACCCAATATTTTCCAAAATTTTATCAGGTAAGCTAAAAATTTTTAGGATATCTTAAATTGATCAAAATGAATTTATATGCCATATAAAGGACCAATTGTTTGAAATTTTCTTTTCAGTCACACTGGGATGACATATTTTAAGACATACCTAAAATGGAATGATCACGACTAAATGATGACCAATAGTTACTGTAAAAAACAGTAAGTATAAAATATTGACAAAACTGTAAGCAGCACAGAAAAGCCTTAATATCAAATGGAACATTAATGGTATCTCAGGTGTTATGTGGTATAAACATACATGGCATACGTGTGCTTGCACTTCTGACTTACAGCAAATCACATTCACCAATAGATAATTTATCAAGCAGGAACACCACTGAGTCCTTAAGAGATTCCTATTTTAATAAGGAAAAATACAGCATTCTAAAAAGATACTTTACCTCTTTATCTCTGAGTGTGTGTGTGTGTGCGTGCATGTGTGTGTGTGATGTCTGCTTGCCCCCTTTCTGCTACAGATTCATGGAAAAGGAAATCTAAATCTTCTCAACGTTGGTGAAGGGACTGAAAAAAAAAAAAACACGTTACTTTCTCAAACATATCACAGAAGTTTGGCTGCAAGTAGTTCACTAGAAGCAACCGATGTAAGTAAACACATCTTTTTATTTGCCTTTGGACTCGCAGAACGCTTATCCTCTGATTGACTGTTACAGGGAAGATACTCATACAAAAAGCTAGTGCATCAAGTTGAACCATGAGATGGTTAATGGCATTAGATATAGAAGCATTATTCAATATCTCGACTGAAATGTATCTGCACAGCCAGCATCTTTATAATTGCTCTTGAACCATTAATTGCTCTTAGCCACTAAGTTTTACACTGTAAACCACTAAGCTAGATCACTGTTTAGAGGCTGTTCACTTACAAATCTATCCTAAACTTCCAGATACGGAGTTTGACCAAAGTGTTTCCTATCCCCCATCCTCTCTTTCTGCAGGATAGTTGGAATTTACTTACAGGCTTTCAGCACAGAAGTCCACTGGATTATTTTTGTTATCCAGTCCTTCAGTGTCTTCCATTATGTCTTATTCTCTTTACTACCTGTAAACAGAGACAAGTCTGGAAACAAAAATGAAGTATCAAAAACTCAGTCCTGAAAAATTTCGTGCATTGTAAACAATAACCTTCCTCTCCACTGATGTGAATGTTAACGCATGATGAAGTGCTGAGCTTGTAGCTCAGGGTTCTTTAAGGGTGGCCTCATTTTGACCCCAATATCAGTATAGATTTGCGCTATGAATATGCTGAATGTGCTGTAGGAAAAAATAGTAAGAAGTGCTGCTTAGGAAATGTTTGAATGGACTGATTCCATCTCTCTCGCCAGTACTAGCATCAGTTTCTTGATCCATAAAGCTAGTCAAATGACTTCCAGATACACCCCAGTAACTGAAAACCCTACTAAGAATTTTTGTTCTCCCCTGAACAATCCTTGACAATTAGTCTTTTCTTCTCAACTGCTACGAAACTTCCAGTAGCTCAGAGACTAAAAGACTACTGTTTTTCTGAATTATTTCTCAGGTATTTGTAAGGGTTGTCAGAGGAAATGTTTGACCCTTGCTACTCTATCAAGCATAATTAGTCAATTCCAAGCAGCAGCGGCTATGGGTTATCTGTTTTTCAGCCCCTTGCTTGCTCAGCATTGTATGAGATTCACCCGTACCACTGAGACTGTCATTTTCTATTTCATTATATTTTACTCATACTAACGGTGCCTTAGAAATGTTACGGATTAAGAGTCTGAAAATGTGATTCAAAAAGTAAAGCTTGTCTGGAAGGTTTGAAAAAAACCCTCAAAACCCAAAGGTTACTGCTCCCTCCAGCTCCCTCCCCCCGCCCGAAAACAGTTTGAAGCCTAGCCTCAGTTTACAGTCTGCTATAGCACACATTTATGTATTTCATCCTATCGCAATTTTATGTAAAATGCACAAACAGTCCTTAGAACTAGACCCCTGAGAGCCCCTATCTCAGATGACTGTTAAGTCAGACTATTTTCCCCCTACAAACTGTTTCCTGGAGAAGCTAAAGTTGAAGTACACGGTAGGATGTCCTCCTAGAATATGCATTTACTCGATGATTTGGAAACTCTCCCTACGTGAGAAAGATTAAGTTTGAATTCCCTCAAGAAGAGGGAAAACTTATATCATCTGACATCTGTCTCTACTTCCCAGGCAAGTACAGAGTAAGGAAGAGCAGCAAGCCTCCTAATTCTGACCCCATGTTAAGTGTACAGATGGATTTTTTGTGTGTGCTATTTGACAGCATTGTTTGAGCTGAACCCCTTTGTGCTCCTTTAAAGATTTCAGTGAATTTGAGCAACATGGCAAATCTGGTACTGAGCTGTTTTAGCCCTATCAAATTGCTCAGGAAAGCAGCTCAAGAACTTGAGGAGCTTTCACGATGTTTAGGAGAGATAGCTAAGAAAGAGTGCAGGATTTCATATAAATATACACATACAATACATACACATATAATATAAAAGCCCTAGCCTTTATTTAGTATGAGTTTCAGTCCTCCTATGCCCAGCTCTATCTCTGTAAAATGGAGATAGCAGCTCATTGGCTCATTTATGTTGCGAGTACACATATATTAAGATATGGTGCGCCATGTGTTCCAGGACCTGACTGGCAGCAACATGGTTTAGGTTCAAATTTTAGAGGCCACTAACAAAGACTGGAAAAAAATATGGGTGCTCAATGAGCTGAAATTCCTTACCCAAATAGTGAATCCAAATGGTTTATCCAGTAGCACTGTACTGAAGGGAGAAAAGAAAAGGAGAAAGAAAAATAAGCAGGAAAATATGTAGTGGTCCTTATCCTTTTAAAAACAGGTAATTTGAGTCATGCTATTTGGCAACTGCTAGACTAGACTGCTTCCCACCTCCTCGAGCTGTAGTGAGGAAGATGGCCTCATCCACTGCAGCTGATCCAAGGCAGTGAGATGCCCACTACCTGCCTCTGTTAGCTTCTCTGCCTACCTGCCCCTCATTCAATGGCCATCTAGTCAGCCTCTCCAATACTCTGCTAACAGCCTTTCTTCCTCAATTATTTCTGGTTTTTATAAGGAGCACATATGACACAATATATGACAGTCTTAGCCTCTCAAAGGAAATTTCTCAGAAGACTTTTTTTTTTTTTTAGCCCGTAGCTTCCGCACTCCAAAGGCACAATTCACTGGTGACTAGCAAACCCAGAAATTATTAGCAAATCTAGCAAATGCAGAAAAATTAGTTGACCCTAAGTAATACAAGCATCATATGCCTCTTATTTTTTGTAGCGGAAGAAAAATTTTTAAAAGTGTAAGCAGAAACATCCAAAAGCATGATAAAAACATGCAAACTTACACATTTCAGAATTGTTTGCTGATCTCTTCTGCTCATCATCCCTTCTCTTCCATTAAGTATTAGCAGAATTCATCTCCCTTTCTAGAATTTTTCTACTCCCCAAGAGATGCTAATTGACTTTGACTGATACGCTCACCAGACTCGTATCTGCTTATGGTCAGAAGCTAACTATAGACTTCATGGGCTTCACTGAGCTCTCTGAGAAGACAGGCCCTTCCATGTAGAAGAGATATAGGATTAGTACCCTGTGAACTATTTTAAGAAATTAGCAACCGATTAAGTCTTCCTAATGATACATTAGAAATTTTACCAAGATTGAACATTATACAAATTTTGATGTTAGTAAACATCCAAGGTTGACTGAATTAAAAGGAATAGATTCCAATTGCAAGAAGACAATGCGTATTTTTTCCCTCCATCAATTTCTTCCTTTCTTTCTTCTGTTTCAACAGACACGTATTTATGCATTTTTCAGCCTGATCTGAAAAATCCAGAACAAGATATTTTTCACAACTGAATGAAAAGCAAATGAGATTCCAGATTGAATGTTTTGCCAAAATCAATAAAAACCGCACCAACCATTTCATCATTCAGGATCACTTAGTTTGTGTCATTAGCTATCCTTAAAATAATGGATTTTGTGTAGCATGTTGGCTGTGATCCAGATAATGGCAGGAATGGGGGGTGAAAATAGCTCTCTGTTTAAGATGCATTAAACTGATTGCAGCCAAGTTCCTTGATCTTTTAGACACAGGACTGCAATTATAAAAATTAAATTAGTTAATTAATACATGGGTAGTTTAAATTATGCTCTTCCATAAAGCAGTTGAGTCCTCATGGAAAGCTGAAGAGTGTTCTCTGTGCTTGTGGTTTTGAAGCTCAGTATCTTAATTTCTGGAACAATGAAACAGAATAAAAGCTTGTATCTTAGCACTGAACGGCTTTGTGAGAAGGACTGAGAACTGAGCTCTGTGGGCCAGCCAGCCTGCTGAGGGAGGGAGTGGCAGAGCACATATGAGTAATGCTGACATGCTGGATCTGGAGAGGCAATGAAGGGACGACATTATTATTTCAGCTCTTAGGTGGTGGAAATCAAGCACTCTGCTGAGATGAAACTGTCAGAACTTATACCACCTCCTGGTAGCTGATTCAAGTTCCACTTTCTTTCATAAAGAGTAATAGGTTGAACAGATGGTAACATCAGGGAGGGATCTAAAGGTGCATGCAGTACCGCATATAAGAGCTGCCACTTCCCTAGTGGGAGCAGCAGAAGGATGTAGAGGAGGGTGGCATTACAATGCGGATCACAACAGCAGTAGCTTTGTAGGTCACCAGAACACACACTATTCCTTACTGACTACCAGAGGACACCAAGACTATTTTCTTTCTCTTCTCACCTTCTCTCTGCCCTACTGACTGACAAGACAGAAAAGGTGGGCTCTCAGTTTTTCTACTCTACTTGAATAGCCATCCCCCATTGCTGCAGCAATAGAAACACTGCTTATTCTGACATGTGGCAGGTCTCAAGTTTACAATGCATGTCAATAAGAAACACACAGTCCAACAAAAAAATTGCAAGTCTAAGATCTTGTGCTGAAATTAACTTACCTGCTGTCTTGAAGAAAGCTTGGTTTTCATTTGCTAAGTTGACTCCAAATTGAAGCTACTTTTCTCAAGTTTTTCATCCCTTGATGAAATTCCCTCTCTGCTTCACAAGGAACACGGACTGAGAAGGGATCTCTTGGGATACTGTACTGAGTTCCTAAAAACCCAAAGACAGACTATAAAGTAACAAAAAGAGAAGCTGGACCTAAAGGAAAGATATGAATCTACAAAACCATCCAGTCACTAATATGGTTTGGATGGATCTCTGACTTGCAAGTCAGCCCTGGAAGACTTGCATATTTAAGTAGAGGTAGTCCATGATACCAAAGAAGCTGTCTCTGTTTTAACAGATGTAAAGAAAGGTTACATCAAAAGGATAAAGGAAGACTGGCAATGTCAACCTTAGGCCCCAGAAGGAAAGTAGAAAACAAACATAACACCAAAAAAGGGATAAATATTAGTAAGTTTTCTTATATAGCAATTTTATACTATTATTATTGAGGCTCTTCAGTATTAACTTGGGCTATTAGCATATCTTACTTTGGATTACTACTCTTAAAACATTAATTGGATTAAAAATAAAGTCTTGGTTTCATGTATATGGTGTGTCTTTTTGCACATAAAACAGTATCTTGAGTGTAAAATGTCTACTTACAGCAACACGTTTCAGTGCATACCCTCCTCTAGTACTTTCCTTGTGTCTTAGATGAGCTGATTTTTGTAAAGAGCTCATTCCTGCTGTGGTTCAATAGCCACCAGTACCTGTGGTAGGCAGCATAATGGTATCTTGAATGCTACTACCGCTCCTACTACTCTTACTACTGCAGCTGCATGACACTTGTCAGATGGACCAAGGAAATGGATAAATTTCTTGCTGATACTAAGTCTTTATTTTATATGTCCAAGGTTATTGTTAGGAGGAGACTTTTTTTTTAAAGAATTTTTAAAAAGGAGAGCGAGGTAGAAAGAGGAAAAATAGCTATCTAAATTCCACTGAAACAAACTTGGATTTCTTCAGTCAAAGTTTGTGTTCCACTCATCTTCTATCTGAAACCAATGCATTCAGCCAGGTGCTCATCATACCATTATACAGCATGTACAAGAACCACAGTGTAAGATTTGATTGTGTTGTTCTACTTGTGGACTGACTGCAAACCAAAACTACACATACATAAAAACCCTTACAAGAGAGTTGCTTTAAATTTTAATAAGACACAGTGAATAGACTGAATACATTATTGAACGCATATAGCAATCCAAGACACACTGCACATTGTTAGGAAGGAGAAAGTGAGGAAGACAGGGAAAAGAGAGAAGTGTTTACTATTAATAAAAGTAAGACAGCATTGCCAGGTATGACAGGCAGAGTCGTGGTCACGTTTTTTTCTATGACCTAAGGTAGAGAAAGACACGAGAAAGATAAAGGATCAAGTTGTCTTGAGAAGCTTTTCAGCCAGCAGAAAATGCAGCTTTCTCACTGGGAAAACTGAAGGATTGTATTTAATATACCTTTACACACACACACACACACACCATTAAGTATTGTACATACATTATTTTAAGTATTTCACTATATAGGAAACCTTTTGAATTCGTTCTCTAAAGGACCAAGTTATATGACACTATTAAAATTAATGGAAAAATATCTCTCTGCCCATGCAGTTTAGGGCCAAAGACATAGAGAACAACTTCAATGATTAGTCACTGACCTTGTACTGTCCTTATTTGGACTGCATAGTTACCAATGTTGTTTCCAGCAAACAGTTCCTGGAGTTTTACTTGCAACTAGAAGAAGGGGTGATGACAAGCTTTTATTTAAATGTCTATAAAAAGTACTAATTAGAAACCATTTGCTTGAATTCTTTACAACAGAGGCTGTGGAGCACTATAGGAGGTTTATAGAAGAAGCACTACATCCATACTTGCTAATTCAGAATACTGACGAAGTGACAACAGCAAGAATAGCTCATTTATGTCATTTTCCTTAGCCAAATTGTCTCCCTCAACACTCCTGTCAAGTATTCTGCAGCTTCAAAGAAAAGTTGATAAAAGAAAAATAATAAAAAAGTTTCATCTTCTAGGGAATGTTCCAAAATAGCACGAAAAATATAACAATGTAATGTCCCTTCAAGTCTGTTTTCCTACAGTCTTTAAACTGAAGAATAATGGCAGAACTTCACATTTCTGGAAAAGCTGATGGAAATAAGAGAAAAAGCTGAAGGCTTGAAGAAAGTTAAGGGTTCTAAGAAAACTGAATATTTTATATCTTTTGCTAAAAAATGGATTATTGGATCATCAGTTATCCCTGTGCTCTAAGTTTCTTCCATCAAAATTCATTATTTTGCTTTAATATGAAGAAAAAACATACTAGTTTCAACATATCCAGGTTGTTGCTATTCCATGTAAAGTAATGACAGCTGGGAGTACCTGGAATACCTGGAGTAGTTCCTAGAAATATTTAAATTCAAGATTTCCAATGCTGTAAAAGATTGGCATTGTAACGGATGTCCTAGGTTGACTCGGTGAAACATGAATTCACTTTCTATGGATGTCCCCCACAAGTAGTTATGAAAATACCTAAAGGCAAGCAAATATCAGAGAATATGTGCTGAAAGTGAATTTTGAGCTCACAACATTCAAAGGTTTCACTTGCGACCCAACATGCTGTTTTCAAGAGAGGAGAAACTTACCAGAAGTGGAACTCTTGTCTGCAATCAAAACTAACATTCATCATTTCTTTTTTTGTATATTTAATAGTAAACCACCTAGAAGAACTAATCAACAAAATTCCTTATAAAATGATTTTGCAAAATGATTAAAATCAAGGAAGTTTTCTGCTGCTCACTGATAACTCATTAACAGTAAAGGCAGCTAAATTGGTTAAATAAATTATTCATCCCAAACTGTTTACACAGTTCCAGTCTACCAGCGAAGCTGTAATAGTATTTTTCAGTTTATGAGCAGTTCAGAGAAATCTGCACTCTCACAAAACATAGTAATTTTTAAAGTATTCAATTTCCCATTGATAAAATGTCTATGGCCATTGAAACATATACAAGCACAGGCACAGCATTTGCAGGACATGCTAGCAACAAATTAATGTGATTGAAGCAAATATCGAAGTTTGACCTTATTAATTGCTTCTTCAGGTTAACTCACTGTATTTACCATCAAGCTATATTAGGTATCTTCAAAGCACTATGCTTACAGGCATGTCCACTACATATCTACTCCAAACATGAGGATATACGTGCCAGTAAATATGCAAGGTGAAGAACTACAATGACACTCAGGAGTTCTCCCTCCTTCTCCTCCTCAATAAAAAACTATTAGTGATCGTAATAATTCTCCAACTCTAAAAATGTTAATCTGCATTCCAACATTACAGAAATTTGTAGAAAATAGTTCCTATTAGAAAATAAAGTATTTCTCTCCATGCTGACTGAGTAAGCTTTCTTATATCCAGCCTTTCCAGTAACGAGCAAAAGGATATTAACAGTGTAAGCTTTTTCATGACCAGACAAGTTTGTTTTGTGTCCAGGATGAAATCGTAGAACTGACAGTAAACTTCCCCTTCCTACAAATATCAAAATAAACCTCTCATTTTCAAAACAGGTAATAAAAATGGATTGACTAGCTTCACTTGTTTAACGCTCAAGTCAGTATTCTGTTTGATGTTTTTTAAAAAGAACGAAGTTTTTAAAGAAAGTGTTTGAAACCAAGTATTTTCCCCTTTAAAAAAGTGAATAATTTTAAGTCCTATCAATATTTCTTTTCTTTTCCAAAAATGCTTTAAAATCCAGAGATTTGTTGAAAGCAACGCTATTCCACAGACAGTTTCAGTTCAGATGAATTGAAGCTATGGTTTCCCTACCACAATAAGAACCGTTTTCATCAGCAAATTCATCAGTTCTACTCAGTGCTGTCCATTCCAGGCCTGAGGCATTGTAGGTTCTGTGCAGAAACTCTACATTCAGGTAGAACTGGATGCAGTATTTCTTCCAGGCCTATTTTAAAAAACATTAACTGTATTTGAAGCTGTTTAGGGGGTTTACAGAGTAAGCCCTGAAGAACAGGATTTATCCACTAGTAAGTAAAAACAGATGAAATAGGTGGAGATTCGCAATAATATTATTCATCACATTAATTAAATCATCTTATGTACAATATCTCCAAACTATTTGTGCACCGTTTTATTCGGTTTTGACTATAAAGCCTCTCATACCTCCCACCCCCATGACAAACAGTGCTCAAGTTTACAAAATTTAAGAGAAGGTGGTAAAGGCCCCATACACATTTACTCAGATAATGGTTTGCTATTAGATTAAATGCAAGCAACAGAAGGGCTATTTACTTGTTTGTAGGTTACAACTAAGGAAATGTAAAATTATGAGTGCTGCTCCTGGACAGAGCCACAGTGAGGAGGAGATCATGCTACAAGAACCGTGTTGAGAGCATCACTAAGTGGGAGCAAGCACACCAGAGTCCTACTGCAAACGCCTTGGCAGCCTGCCACGCAAGCAGCCCCTCTTGGTGGCTGCGAGCAATGAAGTTGGGAAACAAGCAAACAAACAAGAGGGTCTGGATAGGAGCCAGAACAGGCAGAAGAGATAAACAGCAGAAAGCCACAGCACAGCTGGAAAGGGCAAAGGAAAAGTGCTTATAATGCACTAGAAGGGCAGGATCCGGGCACAAATTCTCTCTCCCTGGTAGTTTACTACGCCTCAAAAGGCAGGTGAATCTGTTTTTTTAGATGTGGCCAAGTTAACAGCACAGCTGTAATGCGTGACTAGTGCAGTCGCTCCTATATTGCCATAAAGAGAGGAGTCTGAGGGATGCACATTCCAAGGGCTGTGCTGGCAGCTGAGGCTTTTTTAAACACAAAACAGCTTCTGAAGTCTGTATGCCTTCTTTCCAGTTGGCGTGCTCTGTGCTAGCATTTTAAGGCAGGAGAGTATAATAGTGATGCTGAAGTACAGAATCACATCACCCAGGATTTCTAGGAAGCACTTCGAGAAGCCATCGTATGTTGCCACTCAAGTGATTTTTCTGTTCATTTGGGGGGAGAATACTTAAGCAGTACTTCTGAGGGTGAGAGTATCTTTAAGTGAGAATAAAATTGTTCCACCTTACAAAACTGCATTCAAAAGTTGTGAATATGAGCATGTAAACTGCTATGAATTGTTTAATACAAAAATCCATGTTTATGCAAGAACAGTATCAGAATGTTTATGCCAAATCACAGGGCAGGAAATGAAAAAGCAGAAGGTCATCAGCATCAACCTTAACACTGCGAAGCTGCATATCAGATATTTTCTGCTATACATTTTACAATTCTGAATACATAAACAACAAACTTTGTAGAGAAACTTGAAGAGAAAATATTTATAATTTTGGACAATAGGTTGACAAATCTTCCATCTCACTAGAGTCTGTTTTGTGACTTTCTCCATGCAGCGGTAATGTACTATTAACACATTTCTTTGCATTTCACTTCCCTTTTCTCTGAAAAAGGAAAAAAATTAATTGTCTATTAACAATAATAGTAGCAATTGAGTAGTGCCAATTAAACTTGAAGTTCCTGCACATAAAAAGGTGTGATTAGGTGAGGTCTCTTCCTTGCTTTGTAGCTGCTGTTCTTCTGGAGACATTTTTTCAAGATGGTGAAGAGGCTAGCAACTCTTCTTGCACAGAAAAAGTTGTATCTTTAGGATGGGACATGAAGCACAACTAAAAACCTGATTTTCAGTTCTTTTTCCTCTAGATAAGACACATTCGACGTCAAAGAATCACACTGATGTAAAATTAGCATAAATGAGAACAAAAGAGCAGGACTTCTATCTGAAAATTTGAAGATTATTGTATTATGCAGGAAATTCCACATCCCTTATAATGATGGGATCCACCATGAACTACCCAGTAATTTTCTTTTACTCCTGATGTAGAGGCAATTAAAAAAAAAAAAAAAAAAAAAAAAAAAGGAGAGAGAGAAAAAGATTTTCCTGTTTCAGCTAAACTCAAAAAGTCTTCAATTCCCTACACAGACACCAAGTAATCGTGAGGGAGCACTGATTTCATTCCTCCAGTGGCCAGGCCAGTGTAAGCAAGACATATACTAAAATAAACGACAAGCACTGAAGAAATACTGATGTAGATTACTTCCTTTTTTTCCATTATAATGGAAGTAAGGGAAATTGAGGTAACTGAAATTTGAGACAGAAGAGTGTCTGCATCTCGGGTAGACAACTCGAGGTATACCCAACCCATTTTGATCTGAGTTGCTGTCATAGCAAAATGCAAACATTTCTTGACTTGCTCTTTGAATAGAAGAAAGTAAAACACAAAGATGAACTACTTATGTGAAGCTTCACATATTTAGAGCATGATTTAAGTGCATCAGATATGTTAAACAGTCATAATTACCTGTACTAAAAATGAACCTCACTTACTACATACTGACTTCCTCCATGAATAATCCTATAGCTTTTGTGTTTTTTATTTCACTGGCATTACCTGAGAAATACAGTATTTCCTAAAGTAACTCTGGCAGAATCACATCCATAATCACTGAGCTATACATTATGAGCAACAACTTCCTACAAATAATTTCATTTGCATTTCCCACTTTTAACCTTATTGTTCTTCACATCTACAGGCAAGTAACTGCTATATGGAACTGTGGAAAATGTTCTTTAAAAATTAACCAAAATGAAATCACCTTTTTACTGACACTGCACATTGCCACCAGACTCATCACTGTTTGACTCACCTCAGCATCTACTCTGGGCCCTCTGCTTTACCTTCGTTATGATTTATAATGACCTGTAGTCATGGGGGTCCACAGGAGGGTTCAGAGCAAGTTTTTTGGACTCTTCAGATTTCCATTCCTTCAGATGATGCAAAGAATTGCTCTGTACTTCTGAGAAATGTGTCTTGCTTCCTTGTGCTGTCCAAAAGAGACATGTTCCTCCAGCTTACTAGATGCCACACAATTGCCTTTTGAGGGAGAGCAAGGTGAGTGACAAGTAAAGCTAGAAAATGCAAGTGAATCTGTATGAAGGTTGAAGCCTTTCATTTCTACCTTCGTCTTGTTACTTGGATGACACAGCTGGAGTGGACAGGTACTTGTTTGATCCTATACAATCCTGAGTCACCATTCTCACCAGCTCTGATAACGGAAACCAAAGAAATAAATGCTTACAGAGTTGGTGATGATTATTCTAGGTTTGCTAAGTTATAAATTTTGTGCTTCTCTGCACAACCTTAAAAACTTGTATCATCATTCAGACAATAACTTAGGTATAAGAGATGGCTACAATGAACTCTAGGTTCAGACATTCTCTTTTCAGTAGACTGGGAAGATTACAATGTGTTATCTATTGTTCTTTCTTTCCAGCTCCAGTAAACGGTGCAGAATTAAATCGTCTGAGAGACATCCCTCAGTACATGAGTGCCATTGTTTTATTCTGCAGAGTCTATAAGGGCTTGAGGCAGAAAGCATCTGGTTTGTCTTCTGAAAGGTATCATGTGTAACAGGCATCGAGAGAGGCTCAACAAGCAATGTTAATTAATTGGAAGCTGAAACAATAAAAAATACATCTCTAAATATACTAGAATTTCCCTGAATTGTGAACTCCAGTTCACATTTCAAGACCTAATGCATGGGATTTTTCTCTCCCAAAATGTTAATCACAATGCTGGAATATAATTAACCAAAATTCTACAACAGAATTATACACAATGGGCTACCATAATCTGGTCCTGAACTTTTGAAGGAAAAAAGAAAAAAAAGAAAGGGAAAAGAAAAAAGAAATCAATCTCTTCTTTAGAAACTAGTTTACTTTTTAGAAGGGAATCTTTCTGAAGTTTCATAAGGGTAACAGAACCTCTGCTTAAACATATTGTTTAAAACAGAATTAGCATTCTCAGCAAGGAAATTTACCTTCTCCACGTCACAGATTCAGCAAAGTAGAATTCAGAAGGTCAGACTTTCATCCTACAATAGATCTTTCCTTTTATAAGTTCATCAAAGAAAGGATTTTTTCCCCCCTGAAACGCAATTTAAGGTTTCTATACAATGTATTGTAGTGTCTCTATTCTTCAGACATTTTTAAAGGACTTGATAGGCTTTGGCCAAAGCTCCATTTGTCAGAGGCAGCAGGCTGTATTACTTGCTGGATATAAGAAAGACATTTAATCAGTATCTTAAAAGAATTATGAGCAACTCAACCCAAGCTGAAAAGAGCACTTCCGTTTCTATATATAATAGGCCCTAAATTGATGAGGAATATGGATAAATCCCCCTCATTTTACCAAGAATTGTAATTTTTTTCTCCTTGTGTCTTCATACAGTCCTAATAACTTGAACATCACACACATGCACACAAAAAGTTCAAACAGATGTCTAATTATTCCTCTCCTAACCAAAATATTAAAGTTCTGATGAATGTATAGATTTGAATTTGTTCTCTCTTCTAATCTGCTTAAGCGAAATACCTTGAATCAGATTAAAACTACACTGCTGAAAAATCTTAATTATTTATTTCAAAGCAACAGTTTGGAGTTGGCCACTTTTACAAACAGCATGTGAGATAAAGTTCTCCTGCGTCCATGAAAGTCATGCTCAGATCCTCAGAAAAAAAATCTAAAACAAAACCAGACTATTGCAGGGACTCAGAAAGAAGTTAAGTCAGGGAGCCCGAAAGGCTGCCCCAAGACACAAGGGGGAATTTTGAAAAATTCATCTAGCTGTAGCTACAGACACTCTACAGCAATCATTCGTAACACGCAGTCCAATTTGCTCTGATGAGCCAGCTACTCTTTTAGACTCCAGGACTCCCAGCCATTCCTGGCCACTTCTGTTTCCAGTCTGCCCGCCTCAACCTATGCAAGTGAATATTAAATTTGAGTCTTTTGAGCACTTTCTCTTGGGTCAGGATTTTGGTCCTTACCAAGTGCTTCATTTTAGCAACTATCCTGATCCTTATTAGAATAACCCTAAATCCTTCTCTGTAGTTTTACGCACAACAAGTAAAGGCCTTCAGACATGGCCTGTTGTGACGCTTTTAAAATTACAGTATCACCTTAGAAGAGTCATCCAAAATTATGAGACACCATGTTGAATATGATCCATGCCAACTACCAGTGTCATGATTTGGAAAAGCATATTAGAAAGTATTCAGGGTCTAACAAAAGGTTTAGTGATGATTATAGAGCAGTATTATTGACAAAAGAACACATTAAATTTTAGGAATGAGAAAAGCCCAATCAGACTCAGCATATCTGCTGTGACTAGATTAACCCTAATGCTACACTCCGTGTTCTGACTGTTCTATGTAAATATTAATCTTTAATAGTATTTTGATATATTGCTCTTTGGTACTACTTTCTTTCACTTATTTTAGCAAAATTCCCTTACTTTTAGAGCTATATGAATTTTAAGACATAACCTGTCTTATTGAAACACTTTGGGTTTTTTTCCTGGTGTGGGTTTATTTAGTTACACAGTAGCCTTGATAAACCTGGGATAATTCAGCCATTATTTTTCCTCAAGGTGCAAAACCTGAAAGAAGAACTCTTAACAAAAAAAGACATAGAGATACAGAGATATACAGAGATAATAGTACATATGACCTCTCTGTTCAAAGAGCTCAGATGATGTCTTGGTTTCTTGCAGTAGCTCTCTGAAAGGGGACACATTTTAGTCGCCATTCTTTCATAATTTGTCTGTCATTGCATGGAATCAGCTAAGTTGATTCCTATCATTTAAGACACTAAGCACAGAAAAGGTAGCTGTGCCCCAGACTATTGGACTTTATGCTCCTAACATATTTAGACTTTAAAAACTACCCAGAGAATGTGGAGAGAATCACTACAATGTTTGGACTACTTTTTTCTTCTAGCAACCCTGTAATACATATTAGCCATAGAGATAGATCAGACTAAAAGTGTCT
The DNA here is from genome assembly GCF_036370855.1 of Dromaius novaehollandiae. Taxonomy (NCBI): domain Eukaryota; kingdom Metazoa; phylum Chordata; class Aves; order Casuariiformes; family Dromaiidae; genus Dromaius; species Dromaius novaehollandiae. The sequence goes on along the minus strand of NC_088098.1, from coordinate 105,840,124 downwards.
TTTTATATGAGAGTTGAGTTACGCAAACAACGGATGTACGAAAAATTCAGCCCAAAGAATGAAACCAGAACTTTCCTCATGGAGTTTCATTTGATTAGGGATATATTTCCCTCTTTAAACTAATAATTCAAACATGTTGATCTTTAAACACGGACTGTAAAAGGCTTCCTATTATGGTCATAGGGCAACATCTCTCACAGCACTTACGATCTTGCTTGCTCCAGAAAAAGGTATGCACATTTCCCGCTGTTGTGTTTACCCTATCTATTTTGTTTCACAAGTATTGGCAAGACTAGGATCTTTAAAGTAGGCAGTGTTTTTTTGAAACATAATTCTGATTCTGTGCAAAATCTGGTACACTGTGATGTATGCAGTTGCTCTGACAGCATATCCAGTTTTTTTGTCCTTATATAACAACACCAAAAAAACCCTGTCCCAATCCAATATCAGGAAGGTTTCATTACGATCCCAAGGACGAGATTAAGACCCTAAAACCAGTCAAATGTTGTATAACCTTTTAACTTTATTTTCAACGGAATGGGGAGAAAAGGGGGGGAAAGGCGAAGGGGAGAGCGGAAAAAGGGTAAGGGGAAAAGACAGAGAAAGTTGGAAAAGGAGAAAAGAAACTAGCTACAGCCACTCCGAGTCCGATGATGTTCTGCTGACTCCGCTCGAGACCTTCAGTCCTTGCAAACAATCCCCCCCTCCATTCACACCGTCTGCAGTTTTTATAGATTCTTGCCCCGGCTCTGCGAGGTGCTTCCTCAATTTCCATGCAGATTAGCTGTCGTGCGCAGTCCGCCCTCTCAGAACCTTCCAGAAACGGGCTGGGGCATCTGGGGGTCTCCTGCTCATGCGCAGATGGCAAATGAGTACGTGCGGTTCGTGCCAGACGTGCTGTTTCCCTAGAGGCGACCTTCTACCCTTTTCACGCCCTTTTTCCCCCGTGCAGGTGCACGAGGTTGTTTACCTCGCGGACGGCTCCCGGGGGCGCCAGCACAGCATTGAGCACTGCCCAACACACCTTGGCAGTGGCGGCTCTGCAGCAGCAGCAGCAGCAGCAATGTCGAGACAAAACCGCATTTAGTACCGGTTCTCTACAAACCCCCACATTTGCTTCCAAATAGACTATTTTTCTTTCACCAAAAATATTGTTTTAGGGATCCTATTTAGGCATAACACATATACTATGTGGAACTGACATCAAATTATGACATTTTGTATTTACTTGTTTACTTTTCTCCTCTTGTTTTCTCACCTAGTATTTCAAGTGTGCTGCTGTGAAACTTACCTTACAAAAATGTTTAAGAATGTTATAAACACCTTAAAAGGACCACCAATATTGCTTGATCCTGTTCTAAAAGAAAAGGAATACGGAACTGAAGTTAATTCAGTCTACGCCAGTGGCCCATCTCTCCATTTATGTTGTCTATTAAGGGGTCAATAAAAGCTTTTTGTTTGAAGACTATTATGTAAAACAAATGGCTTCTTTCACAATGTCCAAACAATGTCCAGTGACAATCTATTTCCTTTGAGCTGCTCTATTGTAGGAACGCTTCTGTACTCATAGGTAAGTCCAACAGTTTTAAACAGGTAAGTGCAGGATCACCACTGGACTCTGAACGGTCTCAAAGAGGATATGAAGGATATCCAAATTCTGGTATTTGCAAGCTCAGAAAGCAGACACATTGCCTTATTCTTTCTCTGCCATGACCCTTATCTTTCCTTCTTACAGGAATTTAAAATTAAAGTTCTTGAATAGATACCTCAAAACTGAAATTATATATCAAGAAACTCAATTAAGGAAACAAGCTTATTTTGAAATTCCTTTTCTACGTTTCACAGCAGTGCCTCTTTAAAAAGTTCCGGCCCCACTCCCACCCCACAAATCCTAACTATGCATTTTAGCTAACTCTTCTTAGGAGTAATAATTTAATGATACCTGTAGACTCTCTAGAAAAGTAGTTATTAAGATGAGCCCTCTTCTGAGAAGGCACAAGCTGGTACTTTGTAAGGCATAATAAAACTTTGATGATATAAGACAGAAGGTAGCAATAAACTTAATTTTGACTTCGGTATTACAATACTTTGCAATTCTATGACATTCCATCTGAGCATCTCAAGGCACTTCTAAAAATAACAATTTGGCTTTGCAATGTTCCTGTTTTGAGTTAGGGAATCATCATCATCAGCAACATTTTACGAGCAGAGAAACTGACAGACTAAAAGGATTCAATTCCTAAAAGCTGTGGGGCACCCATTCATATGCATGGGACAGGAACAGGCACAGAACCACTAGCAAGAAAAGGTTCACTCCAGAGTGTGCTGAAGCCTTTTTCTGGAGGAGGACGGGAATCTCATGCAGACTGCAGTCTGATTTCCAGGCTTCAGGGAGCTTTAGATCTGGGCATTGGTGGCATGGCTAGACTTTTCCTGTGTATCTGCATAACCTTGTCCTTGTCAGATGGACAGATGCATAACCTTCAGACCTGAGGAGTTCTAGGAGTAAACAAATTGGAAAAGATTAAATGAATCTCATATTTGGCATTCCTTAACCCTCTCCATGCTACACAACCAGCTAGGGTAGCCTAACTCAGCTGCCCAAAAGCATGTAATTTATTTTGGTAGTTTGCAAAACATTCAAACAAATCCAGCGTTCAGGTCATTTAAGCAGAAGTACATACAGTCTTTCAGCTTTGACAGTCTGTTCCAACCCATTGCTATAAAGCTATTATAAAGCTAAGAAAAGAATTTACCCATTACACCTTAGTCATCCAAACTACCTAATCAAATATTTTGAGAAGGGAAGTCCTTTTGGTAAGAGCTATGCAAGTCACAGAAAGAGAGCAGTATGGTTGGAGCACAGGTAATAAGGTGTACAGAAAAAAGCTTGATGAGATATTGTTGTTATCTGCAATTTTGCTTCATTTGAAAGCTGAAATATTTATAGACAAACCTTTTTTTCTTAGGAATTTACAACTGCCTGTAAAAACTCAAGAGGTAAAGACTTGGTATATAAACTTTATCATTGCTAGTATTACATTGAGATGTCTTTTTAAATCTGCTTTCTTCCTTTGATAAAAATCACTTGGCCCTTTTCTAAGTATGCAAAATTAGATGTTTATTGATTTCAGATGATTTTCTCCCTCTCCCCTCTCCCACTGGGCTGAACAAAACTGTCTCTGATTTAATTAGCTGCTAAGCTACGAACCTAATTTTGAAATGGCTGAGATCTTTTGAGTTGTCTCCAAATTGCAGTTTATCTGAAAACCAACTCTACAGCTCATGATTTAGTCAAATGAACTATTCCATCTTTTTTTTTTTTTCCCATCTTGAATGAAACTGTGGGAAATCCCTACAATTATTTCTTACTGAGTTTATAACTGTGTCCTTTTCTAACATTTTAAATACATTCAGTTGCTGACAAAATTGAATCAGGCAGAGGGTGAAGAAGGTACAAGACACACCACTGCAGACAGTCTCATGATGAGTTAATCAATGAACAATCTAGCCCTCCTTTTCCATAGCACTACAGAAGTTAAAATAACATACTCTGCTCATGCAGCACTCTGAAGAACAAATTCTGCCTGCTGCACTCCACTACTCTATCATCAAGATATTTGCACAACATATCAGATTGACAGTTACAAGAATAATACACTTTCACAATACATACAATGGTTCCTTTGCTGTGATGGTGTACTACACTGCTCCTGCCAAGCCCTTATCTAAAACCTACGAGGTGGTTTTCCCTGCCAAAAACTACTAACTTTCAAACAGAGATGAAAGACGATAATACTATGTTTTGTTCCTTAACTTGCTACAACATGAAGAAAAATCAGAGGATTTGCATGCTTCCCATAAAATATTGTATATATATACACATATATGTATGTGTCTGTATCTGTCACCGTTACAGAAAGTGATTTATCATTCCTAAAAATAGGTCATAAATTGAACATCGCACTTCAGCCTGCATTGAGTAGATTCAGCTAAGCTTTCTCTAGAAATCAAACCCATTGTTTCTTTCCTTCATAAATGCCAACCTACCCTGCAATCTTCTTTGCAGAACAACAAATGCTACCCAAAATCCCATATAGAACAGCCCATCTGACTATGTTCAAACTAAGTTGCAGGGATACCTTTCAAATAGCAATCCAATTTTAAGTAGTTTAGGAACCAAACTTTGATGACTAGAAAAGAGTTTTTATATCTACATTCCTCTTCAAAGAATCTTAAATTTTTTTCTACCAATAAAGTTTTGTACCATCAGGCCATGAATTTTCTTTGAAAGACCATTCTGGCGTTTATAGTGCTTATTAATACTGCATTTTGAAGTTATCCCCAGTAAATGCTTTAAAAAAAAAGTATTTGTTTTGAGAAGAAATAAAGCATGTCCAAAAATCATGACTGCGGTGCAAGCACTTTTGCCAAATAATGCATACTTACGGCTTTACTTTTTTTGGTGTAAAGAGGGAATGGTAGACAAGCAATCCTTTCCAAGTATCATTGTCTGAAATTACAAAGCTCCATTGAGTAATACTCTTCATTCCTCCTGTTACCTTTTCCTTTCACTTTTTAGCTTGTTAGTGGAACCTTACAAAAAATAAAAATGTGAAATCACATGACTATTACAAATATTTAAGATTGTAAATCGGTAAGCAACATGTAAATTATAATTTAAATAAATGAATAAATAAATCACTAGTGGTTGGAATTAGGTACTGCTTGCTTTATCAGTTATGATCTGAATTTAGGGTATCGCATTTGTCTTGTGGAATTTGGATATAACAAATTGGTAAATCAGAGAATTACGTTCTATATCTAGGGTTTATCGGTTCTCCACACAGGAAATATGCAATTCATACTGAAGACAGTAAAAATGAACCTGATCCAATTTTTATGAACAATCCATGCTGAACTGAAGTTTTTCTAAAACATGTCCTGCTTTATATACATATATTTAGATTCCTTATTGATATAATTTCAGAATATTTTCTAATAATTTATGGAATTTATTTCTGCAGCATCCCTACTAAGTAGAAAAAATTAAAACAGCATCAGTGATTTTATGCTGCCGATAGAGAGCTCACAGTACCTTGGATTCAAGAAATATCTCCTGTGTGTATAACTAAGAGATGCATAAAGGAAAAAGCATATTAGGCTCCCTACCAACTTAGTGCAATGGTAGGCTGCTAAGGAGACCATTTCGGCTGCCCGATTTATATGTTTTGTATTCTGAAGATTGTGAGGGAGAATAACAGAAATTCATGTCAGATTTCTGTGCTAAGGGAACTCACCTTTATTTTATAACAGCAGATAGAGCCCAATCAGCGACTAACAGGAATGCTTTGACCTCCAAGAGCAGTTCTCAGAAGTTCATAACGAAGCCACCTTCATTAGGACGGACATCTGCTTGTGAATGTATCTGATCTTCTAAATCACTATTCTCCATCTTGCAGGTAAGTATAGCTAGTCATAAGAAAAGAACCATACAAGGGGCACTTAATGGAAGATAGGGTTTCCGTGATTTGGTTAAGTCATGCAGATGTGCCAGACCCTCTGGCTATGTCTACTAACTGAGGTGTGCCGCACTGCCCCTTCCCTTGCCCTCCTGTCCTCGTCCTTGAACATAGATGGCTCGATTCCTACACAACTCTTCCACAAACCTAGATTTTCCTCTACCAGGAAGCCTAGGCACACAGACAAAGAGGAGAGAGTTTTACCCTCCAAGGGATCCCCTTGTGAGGATGATGGGGGAATTGGCACAGTGGGCTGTGTCACAGACCCCACTCTTCTGCTGCTGGGATGCAGCTGGTGTACACAGGCAGAATGATGGAGAACCAGCACCCAGGACTGCAGGCTCTGCCTCTGGCTGTCAGTGGGCTACATTGGCTGGCACCAGCTGAGGACTCTTGTCGATCTGCTGTAGGCTACTTAAAGTCACATACAACATTGAACAGTTCTTTTTTTCCTCTACTTACAAAAAGATTTCTAGAAAGCTTACTTTCAGAAAATTGTTTGTTCTGATTTGATTGAGGCATCCAGTTCTCTCAATGGCAAAAAAAAAAAAAAAAAAAGAAAAAAAAGAAAAAAAAAGATTTTAATGAAAAGCTAGAGTAAGCAATCAAAACAAATGTGGTTTGTTGTAAACATTCAGCTGATAGTCATTTTTTCAAATCTTTGCATACTACCTTCAGCACCCAGTGATTTTATCCTTCTGTGGAACATTGTTGTTTGATTCTGTCCTTTCCAATTGTGTCAGACTCACTTCAGTTTAGGTGTCCAGAAAGTTCAATCTAAAATTTAATTTATACCATAGAAAAAGGAGCAAGGGAGAGGAAATATCGCCACTGAATGAAAAATCAACCAGCAGTCTGGGTACTGTAAGTATTTCTGTTTTCTAAGCTTACTAGACGTCTCTCTGCAGACTTTATGAGTGAACTAGGCTGTGTTACAATCTGGCAGGAAGAACTACTATCCTAAGATCAGCACATACTTCATCAGTGATAGAGGCAGCTCACAGATCTCTGGATGCACTCAGCAGAGCACAGCTGGAAAACAATTACTCAATTGCTCTCCCTCCCCCCCAACTGTATTTAAGTTTTGTAGTATATATAATTTAATCCTGATGGAACCAAAGCTGTTTTCAAACTGTGTCCCTGTGCTTTCTTTATTCACTCCACTAGTCAAAACTAGGAAACACCCTAATATATAAAGGACTAGCCGAAAGGTTTTTATTTCACATGCACAGACATCTCTGTAATCTCTCTAACAGTATTTACCAATACACATACCCGGCACCCTGTATTCTGAAGCATATTGTGGCTGCCACTTTTCTTGTTAGCTTTCTGTGTATCTGGAATGCCTTTCGAGCATGATTCCCACTGCATTCCTGTGACATGCAAAGAACAAGAGTCGAATACTCACAGTTAGTGGGAAAGTGTTATTACTTTTTAAAAGGAACAAATATTGGCATACAGGATATGTTCTGCCAGCTCCACTTTGCTCAGTATTTTTTTTTATCACTGCCCTACGTGGATTTCTGTGCTGTTCTCTTCTTGCTGCCCAATTCGCCTAAGATGACCAGCACCTCACATGCCAAGAAAACACCATACTCTTTCTTTAAATCTGTCCCCCAACCTGCTTACTTCTGCTCACCCTTTCACCACTGCACTTTCAATTTAGAAAGGCAGCATTTCAACACATTACATAAATAACTTCATTACCTTATATTATGCAAGCTTAGCCATTCTATTCAACTTTTACTCACCATTTTTTTTTTTAATCAGTGCAATCCTAGCTTCAAGATAAGAAATCCAACTGACCCATAATATCTTTGGTATACAAGATATAGAAGCAAAAGTAAAGTTACAGAAACAAAAAGATCTTCAGTTTTTGCCTGTGAGATACTACACACACCTAAGGGCCATGTATACTACTGTATGTAATGCCCTCATGGATCTTTTCTCACCGTGATCTCAACTTTCCATTCCCTTCTTGCAAACTCTCCTTTATTCAGCAAACGAGCCATTAACCACACAGTCCACTTTGTCAGACTGACCAGCTTAACCCCCAGGACATTAGATGCAGAAAGGGTTGTTCTCTGGAGAAGTCCAATCACTTGCAATCCTGTCATTTAATATTAAAACCCAAGTAGCTTGTTCAGGAGTACTAAATTAAAACCACGTGGCAAGTTTAGTTCTAGCATTTCCGCATTTTTGAGAGCTCGTTCAAGATTATTTGAGATATTTCAACTACTTCAAAAACTTTTACCATGCCAAAAATAGTACATTGGCTTGCCGTCTGACAAAATATAGCTGAGCTGTTTCAGCTACAACATCTCCTTAAAACCCAGAATAGAACAGAAGTATGACATGCATCAGCCCAAAAGGGTAGAAGGTTGGCAAAGATGGTATTTTAAACGGGAAGTCTTGGATGGTCTTAATAGGTGAGACATCAATTCCACTTCTACTTGCCTTTGTTTCAGATGTCTGATCTGATGGTGACAATTCATAATTTTATGTCTGTTTCGTTTTAAGCTGCCTTTGCTAAGGAAGATATCTTACAAAATGAGAGAATTGCCAAGGATGATGGTAAAAGAAAAACTGGTTTCTTTATTCAAGAGTCCAGTTAAAGATGCTCTGGGCAAGCCATGGAGTACCAGAAAATATGGTTAGTTTCAGTATAGTTTTCAGGAGGAAAAAGTTCCCTTTTGAAGTTATCTTTTTTCTCATTACACTGTTCAGCTTGTCAATATTCACTATGACAGCAGCTTCAGCAATTTTGTCTGATATCTTGAGTACACATAAACAGCAAGAGATAAGCCTACATTCAGTTTGAAAACAGTAGGAGAAAATATATGTTAACTGTAACTGACTTGTGACAGCCCTCTTCTGCTGTTTTCCAAGAGGATAAGCCAATCTATGAAATTCTATTTCTAGGGGATTATGAGTGCACAAGATTATGCAACACAGTTATATACTTGATACCATACAGTGAAACAAGAAAATCGATGGTAAACCTAAAGAAAATACTCTACAATGACTGCTTTTATGCAGATTAAGTTAAGAAGCAATCACATGATAAGTAAGATATTTTAAGAGGATGTTTTAAGGAAACATCGTGTTTCTAAGCACACCATTCTTATCAAATATGCATTTCTATTTCTTCAGATATACCATTCAGATCATATTATTTTCAGTTTATTAGTAGTACTAGTAGTTACCATGTTTAAACAATTTCAATACTTTTTCAAAAAAAACTTGATTGGTAAAACTCTTAATGTAACAATTAAAATTAATTATATTTTGCTATCAACTTTAACAGTCTATATTCAGTAGGTTTCCACAATGTGCTAAGTCCTCTCTTCACAGAAAAACAAATTATAATTTGCAGTGTTTCCCTGGAGTGGACAAAATGCATTCTGTGTATTTCAAAGAAACGAGAAAAAGTAGGATGTGGCGACAGAGAATCAAACCTAATGGAAGGCCCCTGAAACACGCACTCATGCTATACTCCACATAAGCAATGTGGACAGTTATAAACCTTCCAAACATGTTTGTGGCTTCCAAAAAGGAGTTTTCTTGTGATACGGTTTTGTACAGTAGTTGCATTTATGCTGAAGGAATGATATCTACTCTTTAATGTAACCTACCTTTCATTGAATCCTGTCATTTTTCAGTGCTTGCAGAACTAGATTCTTCTAATTTTCACTCCTTTAATTTTCAATACATATGCAAGGAAGTAACACAAAAGAACATGCTACCATTGCATGACAGACGGAACAGCAGTGACCTGAGCAGCTAGCCTGGACTCAAGTCAATGTCTGTACGCTTCTTTCGATAGGATCACGTAAGCTTCTTACCTGAGGTACTTAGAGTCCTGCTGTCTCACCTCCATCTGCGCTGGCTGCAAGCTCAACTCTCACTACAATCCAGATGTATCCAATGGCAGGTATTTGACTGATATGACATGTTGACTTTTAGACAGAAATTCAGTTCAAAGTATATCACCCTGAGACAGAGTAATCATCTACAAAAGAGAGCTAGTAAAATGCCATACAGTAAGAAAAAATTTGTAGAAAATGAAAGAGGCAGCAAGTCACTCAGTAAATATTTATCATCACGACCATCACCACCAAAAAACAAACAAACCAAAAAGAAAAAAAATCCCCTACACTACCAAAAGGTCATAGCTTCAAGATACATAATCTGTTTATGCTCTATGAGGACAAGCAAACAGTGCAACACTTCAATTATCTTCCTTAAACTACTGAAAAGAAGACCACACAGATATCATATCCAGATAATAGTAAGTACAAAATAGAAAATGATATGACTATATGATGGATCCCAAAGATCCCATGAGCATATAATTTAAACAAAAGATAACCAGTATGCAAGGAATTTGTCATTCCTGTTATTAAGTTTGAAGCTGAAACAAACATAAAACAATCAAAAAAAAAAACCCCCACTGTGAATGTCTAGTAACTATTAACAGTGTTGTTATAGTTGTGATGGTGTAAGAATATAAATGAAGCAAACTATTTACAGGCAGAAAATTTCTATTCCTTTAGACCATCTAGCATACAGCAGGGAAAAAACAAACCAAAAAAGATGAAACAGGCATGCTCTTGGACAGAATCTCTTCCTAATAAACTGAAGTTTTAACAGTAATAACAAAATCAGCTGAACATCAGTCCCTTCTTGCAGATTTCACTCTATCAGTGAAAGTGGTTTTTTTCCATTTTAGTAACACTGATAATAAAGAAAAAAATTCTGTATCTAATTAAACTCAACCTATATCATCCTGGCCTGCTCTTATATGTTTGAGATTCATGTTTTCAGGCTTCTCTTTTTCAATTCATTCATGTTTACTGAGATCAAGCAAAATCCTATTGATTTTGGTAGAAATTTATCTAAGAACAGGCAAAACTTTTCTATTATTGTTGTTTATTGTTATTTATATTTTTTCCAAAATATAAATATTGATTAATGATAAAATGTCTTCAAGAAGGTTTAAGGAACAAGATTATGATGTCTCCAAACAACAAACATCAGATTAAGGTACCAAATAGATTTCTACTAAAACCAATAAAATTCTGCCTGAGTAATTTATATTGACTTTGTTTATACTAACAAAGTTTGGTGAAGTCAGAGAAGTTAGAGACAGTGAAATAGTTAGTGCTGTGAACATGATGTCCAAACCTTACATTTTTGCAAGGATTTTCTTCAGAGTAGCTCCAGTCTAATCCTCTGGATGGATGAAAGGCCCGAAAGCAGCCAGAGAGCGTAAGCACGCTTCTGTGGCAGATGCTTCAACTTAGTTTTGTCCAAAATTGCATGCTCCAAGGTTGTTCCATGATGCAAACCAAAGCACAGTAAGCAGAAATGATTGGGAGACACATTTCACAAACACTCTTGTGATCTGAATTAAAATGGTAAAGTAGACACAGCCATTGAAGACCAAGATGTCAGCCTGCTACCTTGCCGAGGTGGCATAGAAGCACAGTCCAGCTCAACAGTCAGCTTAAGCTGACCTTTCCTAGCTGCTCTCCTTTCCGTTCTTTCCCCCTGCACAAAACCTCTCTAATAAGAATACTTCATTCAGTCAGAAAATGACTGATTTGCTAATGTAATTTAAGGGACCTTTAGGATTGTTCTGGGAGCCTGAAATTATTGTTGGTGCTGGATACAACTCCTTTGATAAAAGATGAAATATGGGCAGTGGAGTTAATCAATTGCTGGTTAAACAAACTTTATAAATTCCATACACAATTGAATAATGTTAAAGCAAATACTGAGGTCTGTTTATTCTGGTTTCTTTTCATGTTGGATCATGTCCAGGACCTTTTGGTCCCATCTTCTACCTAGTCTTTCTTCTCCTTTTCCCCTCTATTGTAGCAACTCCAGAACCATTATTTTTCAGTTGTGTTATCTTTAGGTTTTAGAAACACATTACTGAATGTTATTTACTGCACAGGGTTCTCCTGTTGGTTGCACTGAAGATTGTGTGTTTAGTCCAAAACCATTTAATGGGAAGACTTTGTGCTTAGGACCTGAAGCAAGGCTCCGGGAAAGAAGTATCTAGCAAATCAAAACTACAGTGCCTGGCACTGTGTCTTATCTAAGAGTATTATTGAATAGATAAGACTTTAAAGGAACTCATTTGTCATTTATAAGGGGTTAAGAAAACAGTAACCCTTTAATAAGAAGGGTTTAATCAAGTTTAAATCCTATTTATACAGTTCAACAGGTCAATCCGTTTATAACCTAAAAAACAAACAGCTAAAAGTTTAAGATATTTTAACTGTAATAATACATGTTAATAGTATAGCCTGTCTGAAAAACTGAATAACACGTTCTACCAATTTGAGTTCATATGGTCAAATCACATTCCTGTTGAGATTTTTTTTTTTAACAATGAAAACAGAATTTTATTGATTTATTTATTTTTAAGAATAGCAACACTATCTGGTATAACTTTAATGATATTATATTACTTTTTCACAGTTGTTTTTGTTGTTCAAAGTGTGCATTCTTTTGAAAAGCAGACTACAGAAATGACTCTCGTAGGGTTTATTTATTCCTTCATCTTGAGGAATATAAATTTAGATTCTATTACTAATTGCTTCCTTGTAATCAAGAAGCTAACATCTGGGGATTTTGTAATCCTCAGGCTGCATTAAACAGAAGGGTAGTTCTAATGTAGTTTGTTGAAAGAGTAAGTTAACGATTGTACTCCCCTCAGCCTTATGTTATCAGGCTTTCCTCCGTCACCTTAATATTAAATAATGTGTGATGTAAAATTTACTATTTTTTCTTCAAAAATGCTCTAAAGTAATTACAGAAAAGCTGGTTAATTTTTATAATAGTGAACTTAAGAATTATGCAAAATTTAGAGTTATGTACTATAGTGAATTAATACTGAATTTTAGGAATGCACTGTAGATATGCAAAGCTTTCGGTTAGAAAAGGTCGGATCACAGAGGCAGCTACAGAGCTCAGAGAGACAAAAGGAAAAATCAGAGACAGCAAAATATAAGTATGGATAGAGGCTACAGCAACCCTGATTAAGATGATCAGTAAGAACAACTTACACAATCAGAATTAGAAAGGGGATGCAGAATGGTGTTCCAAGTTCTTCCTACAACACCTCCTCTACCAGGATGGAGATGAATTTGAAATCTTTTTCTGAAGAGATCTTATATGAACTCAAAGACTGCTAAACATTACTGGGATTCTGCTACTGGATTCTGTTATCTATATTAAATACTCAAAGTAACTCACCGTAAAACAGTGTCAGGGTCTAAAGGCATGCTGAGCTAATTCAACAGGATGCAAACTGATACGCTACACAAAAGCTGTAAGCTGATTCACTTTTATTTTTTCAATTAATTTCTTAATGAAATGCTCTTCCTCAAATTTCATCAAGGAATTCATGCACTACCTTCAGAATTTACTGTATGAAAACAACCTGCCTGGCACAAATCATTTTGGCTGAAGAAAGGAAGTAGAATAGAAGTTACTGTTGGTTCCTTCACTGATAAAATAGATTATTTTGATCTCCAGGTCCTTTAGAGTTTCTCCTTCTGTTTATTTTAAGCATAACCATTTGGAAAGAAACATAAACATAATGTCTGTGAATTTCCAGTATGAATAGGAATGAAGCACTCTCTCCTTCTCCCTCCTCCATCTCTGAATACAGTGCTCCTGTTATAAGAACAGTAGACAAGAGACAATCACTGTCTCTTTATACAAAATGTAAACCATAACTGCTGCATTCATTATTACAGTATACTGTCATGAAAATGAATCCAGGAATGTGTTATATATGTTCTTGTCCAAGCTTTGGATTGCCATAGGATTTGACATCAATAAAAGCTCTGATCACAAATCAAAGGGTTTTATCATTTTTGAAACTGAGAAATTGCACAGTACAGAGCCTTGTCTATATCTAATGGAAGAGTAAGTGGCATATTTTTGTTGGGATGACAGTGTTTCAAAGTTTTCAGACAATAGGGTCTAGCTAAATGTAAAACTCATTTTAAATAAATGACAGGATGTAGATGAGTGAGAGAGCACGTGTTGTGTGTGTGTGTATATATACATATATATAAAATATATATAAAAGATGGTATCAATCAGCAGGGACATGAAATCGAACATTGTGTTTGAGTTGCAAACACCACTGTGATCAAAATAATGCTGAGAGCATAATGAGGAAAGAACTTCCCGCTCATTTGCCAGACTATGATTATTTTTATTTCTTATACAGTCAAAATAATGCCAAAAAAAAATGCCAGTTCACTCTTCACGCCATATCCACAGTTAAGCCTATTTATTCCTCTTGGTAAATCAAATTGTTTTCAGTGTAGGTGGAATCATTATAGCAGCGTCATCTTCCTAGTATTTGGATTCACCAGCCATTAGGTGCAGACACTGCTGATTCACAGAGAGCTATTTGTCCATATACAGAGACTGACACAAGGAGGCGGATCTTTATTAAGCTGAAACCAATTATTAAATGTACATTTTTGGTGTATGCCTAATTGCTTAATCCAGCCCTGCTGAAACCAAGGGGAGAAAGGAGGACACCTATTCAAAGCCTTCATCAGCAAAAAGCTTATGAAATTCTACTGAAAGTCTTCAACATTTGAAAATTACCTGGGAGTTTCTTCATTGAACAATTATTAGTCTGCAAAGCATTCACACACAAACGCAAAGAAAACAGTGCCTTGATTAGGTTTGGAGAGATTCTGGCTCTCTATGGTTATTGGTTTTATTCCACCGTTGCTTATAGTACTGCTGGTAACACAGTGCTGATGACAAAATTTTCCTTCAAAACTGGTTCATGATAAATTTTTAAAACTTAAAGGTTGATCTCGCTCCTTCCCACAAACAAGAAATTAAACACATGACAGAGCCCATATAAATTGAACCAGAAGAGCAGTTATTCAGTGCTCTTCCCTCCATCCTCCCCTGATTATCCACAGTTTAATGATGCTAGCTATCACATTGCTTTGGGAGCCACCCATACTTCCGGAAGAGAGCAAATATTGAGATTCTGGTTGCTCCTAATCCAATGGAGAACAAATGCACCCGCCTCTCCCTCATATCCAGTTAATAACCAGAGGAAGCTAGCCCTTTCCAAACATCTCTGTGATCTTTGTCTCTAAGGTCTGGCCTCTTTACATCATAGTCCCTAAGACCATACTGTAGCACCATCAAAACCAAAATCATTTATAGCACTTTGAGAAAGGGCTTTAATCACTACTTAAATGGAAGCTGCTGAACTGCACTGCTTCTTGCTACAAATGATGCATGCACAAATAATAATCACACAAAGTAAAGGTGGGATTGTGTTCAAATAAACACAATCTGACTGTCCTGATATCAAGAAAATTAGAACAGAAGTATTTCTCTAAGACCATTTTGCTCACTGAAAGACAGAACAATATAATTTTTCTTTCACGTTGTTTTCTACACTGGGAAATTTATTTTTTCAGTGACCAGCTTTATCTTCTCAAAAGCAAGTGAAAAACAAATCAAATCTGTCTTGCCAATTAATGAACTCCTAAGCTTAGTCCTCAATATTAAAGCCAACTCACTTGTCGATAGAGACTTCAGAAGGTACCAACAGCCCTATGAAAGTATAATCCCTGTAAAATTTTTATGCAATAGATATCACATAGATTTCACATAGCCCAGTGTGAACCCAAAGATTTCATCACATAGTCCAGTTCATTAAAGTTATTTCATTTGTACATCATTCCTTAGATTCATCTATATGAATGAGCAAGACTATAACAAATCCTATGAAACAGAAATTGGGTCTAATGTCTAACAAGTATCTACCCTTTGATTCGAGTATCTTTCAAGGATCACCATACTGCTAACCCACATGCTTATTCTCTGTGCCAGAGGTTGTAGGTGGATTTCTGCATATCAGCCAATTCTAGCAAAGTTACACTTTTCCTCTCGGAGGCTCTTAAATCAACTGAAAGGGCTGCTCTAGGTTCAAATGTCCTCATATAAGCATCATTTAGGCACTGTGAAACCTATGCAAACACCTACACATGTTATTTTAAATACAGGCATTCTGTCTAGTCAAAACCATTTTAAACTTTTATCATTTTACTGAGACAAAAGTGTTTTATTACAAAGTGTAAGAATCTGAAGAAAAGAAAGACTTGCCTAGCCTGCAGACTAAAGTACTAGTCTGGCCTGTGGGAGACCCAAGATCAAGTTTCTCTGCATAATTCAGAGGGATCTACTTCAAAACCACTATTTTGGCTCAAAGCTACAAGCTCAAGCTCAGTTGAGTCAAGCAGGACTCAAATGTTTATTTCCCACATCCCAGGCAAGTGCCCTAATGATCTGTGGCCACATACAAACCTAGGTTTTGTTCCCAAGCATCATCTCTCAGTTCCATGTCTATAAACTGCTCTAATGTTTTTGTTTTCATTGAAAAATAAACTCAGACAAAAATTGTCATTAAATGGAATTGGCCTCTGTTAGACATATTCTGACAGATTATTGATTTTCTCAAGTTAAAGAGCATCTGAACATCTACAGAAGAAACTGAATATAACTGTGATATACAAAACAAAATTTACTTTGTATTCCTTTTTCAACTGACTAATCAATGCAAGCCAAATTTCATGCTAACCAGCACAAGCAGTTAGCATGCTATATGGAAATTTAAAATGTTTGCTGACTGAAGCAAAAAAGAAAAGAAAAGGAAAAAAGAAAAAAAATGTTTATCTGTGTTATAATTACTCCAGATACAAATACTGCACAAAAACATGAACTTCATACAAATTTTAGTGATGATGACAGAAAAGATCACTGAGCTTGTGACACCAATAACTATTTCCCAGTAAATTTTTTGTAGAACTCACTAAAGACCCTCAGCTGGTTAGTCTGCTCAGGCTCTCTAGCTTGAGTCACCAGGCATTATAAATGCAATACAAATACACAATATGCTAAGGGAAAAAAACAAAACTAAACTAATGAAAACAAGAATGAATATACAAAATGCTAAGGGAAACAAACAAAAACCCCGAAGAAAACAACAACAGCAAAACCCCAGTTGGCAACAGAAATAATCAAAAGCCTTCTGAAATATGCCAAATGCCTGCTTGAGAAGTAATCTGCAGGATCCTCACGCTAGTTAAATTTTTCTTGCGTGTTTAGAGAGATTCTTAATAAAATACGGTAGATACATGTGCAGAAGCAAGAATTTTTGCCTTAACCTCACTAACAATACACATTTACGTGTGTGCATACATATACATATACACACAAAAATACAAAATCGATCTTTTTTTTCCTATAAAACAACAGTAAGAAATTACTGCCCAGCCATTTTGCCTTTTTGTAGTTACCAAAATCAGAAAGGGGCATATGTTTCTATGTAGAGTTTTGCAGCATTTTCCTCGACAGCATTTGTTGCTACTGTCAGTTATGTTTAGGGGAGTCCTATTATCAAGCTAACACTTCCATGAACATTGTATTAATGGCACCACTATCTGCAATGTGAGTAAGCACTCCAGGGTAGGATGCTGCTATGATTAAGTTCAGAGAAAAAAGGTTGGGAATGGAGCTCAATGAAACTTTGCAGCCACTCCCAAGCTATGTGTATAATTACCTAGTATTAACTAAATCCTAGCACCTCCACATGTGTCCTTACTCCTATCACTTGACATATAAGATCAGAGAAGTTATCTAAAATAGGCACTATCATTCCATTTCCTGATTTAGTCACTCCAAACTGATGGAGGCTGATTATTATAGATATATAATATTGAGGCTGTTCTAAAGTTCAAGCAGGAAGGTGAACAGATGCAATACTAACAAGCATGGTACAGGCAGATAGAGTAATATTTGTGTATGGTCTGCACTGTAACCTTTTCCTTTATTACAGAAAACAACTACTGCAAAACAAAGCCTGACAACATGCATTTTAGAAGCGCATATCAGCAAACCAATTATCAATCCATCAATTGATCACAGCTAGTCTTGGGAGTAGTTTGCTCTTGGAAATGAAGGTCTATGCAGATGGTATGCGTGTTCATGACTTGCAGAGCATCTGCACAGAATAGATAATTAGACAGATAAGTAGAAGACAGGAACACAGTAACTAATTCAAAGAAAAGTAGAGTAGGTAAATGCATACAGAAATTCAATGATTTACTGCTGCACTGGTATATGAACTGAAATATTAAACAGTATAGTCTGTATTTATATTATCTACATTTTAAGAGGATTTTTTTTGGAGGGTAGAAACTGTTGCCTGTCTCCTTTTGTCAAACAGTCACAGCAGTCAAAACAATTTTAAATCAAACAGTAAATGAAGCACTGTATATTGGTGCTTATTTAAATAGCCATAAAGCGGGGTCTCACTCTGAATGGAAGACATCTCTTATATTTACTGAAGAACAATGGTTCAGTTTTTCAATTCCTTTTCACAGGAAGAGATCTTACGAAATTCAAAACTAGGGTAATACTTGAAGAAAATTCAAGCTAAGGTACGAAAATAGACTGCTTAGATGCTGACCAACTTTTTCTCTATAGTAGCTGCATACTAGAAACAAATAAGCAAGACTAGTAGTTCGAATGTTTATGTGCCTGCAATAGATTAATTTAAAAGACTGATTCTGTTTGTTTTTCCGTATTGTTACAGTCTCTTCTGTTCTGCATATTAGAAAATTCAGGATTTTTTTAAAAAGTAACCAAATATCTCAATTGAGCTGTTGTCTGTGGTGCAACTGTAACATCCTCGGTATCTAAATGTAACACAATATAAACGGGTTTGGTCAGGCCATTTATTTAGGTGAGTAAAGGTTGAGACCACCTACACACTAAGTAAGAGCATCCTGGAGCACGGCATTTCCAAGCAGATGGTGCAGGAGGAGACCTTCCCAGAGCATGGGGCAGATGACGCAAGCCATGGATGGCCCTGCTGGCCCCATGCGCCATGGGGCGCACTGAATCTGATGGCGAACCCACCCAGCACGGTTGCAGCAGTGCTGCCGGTAGGGACCCCGTGGGGCTCAAGAGCTGACCAGGTGGAAGGAGCTTCCACGGCCAAAGCGATACGCAGAGTGGCCGCTCTTTTGGGATTTCTACGCAGTGCAAAAGACTCACTGGCCAACTCCTCCTCCCCTTGCGAAACCAGGGCAGTCCTCATCTACTGAAGGGTCTGAATGAGTTCAGCCACAGCCAGTCTTATTTTGATTGGCTCCTGAATTTGCAACTGGCTCGCTAAACGATGAGACAGGGCTTGGGGTTTTGGGGAACAGAGGGAGGCAGGCAGGGCAAGAAAGCCTTCAGGAAAGCTCCAGGTCCTGCGACCTGACGATCCTTTAACGTGTGCACCCCTGCCCACTTGTTTGAGAAAGTTGACTTTCCAGCTAAGCCATGACGGAAATGTTTTTTCTAGGCCTAATGCCAGGAAAGGATGCGGCCAAAATGCTGTAGGGAAGGGTAAGCTGTGCACTCTACCGCTAAGAGTCCAGGCACAGGGCTGCTGGCTCTCTACCAGCTCACTGCCGCCAATACAACTGATGCATATAAATCGTGGATTAACCCAGCAGAATAGCAGTGATTGTTCGAGTGATGCCTGATGCCGCAAAGGCCCCACTTTTGAAATAACAGAGGCATTGTTTTGACCCTTTCCATAGCCTCTATAAATCTTCACAATTAAATACAATTGCAAATAACTTAATTAGCAATTAATGCTTTCAATTGTAGTCTATTCACAAGATTTCAATTTTAACTGCATAGGAAGTGCAAAGTGCCTGTTAATCCATTTAGAAAATCACTGAGGACAAAGGAGAGACTGACAAACAAACTGGATTTCTTTAAAGTATTTGGCTTTAAATTAATTTCTACTCGGACTAATTAACAGATTTACTTATAAATTGCCAGAAAATTCATCAAGTATTCAGAGTTAGTTTTACAAGTGTTTTATAGTATTTTTCTTACATAATAAAGCAGCTGAATTACTATTTCCTATGCAGAAATGCATACAATTTACAAGCAATTGTTCCTTCCCTGATTTAAAACTCTAGAAAGACTCTGACATACCCCTTCATTAGCTAATTTCTTCCTATATTCATATTTTCTTTTGTAATATGACATTGAAAGTGTTTTCTGATATATATACAGCATTAAAAACAAGCTAATTAAGTCTGTAGTCATTCCCTAATCATGATTGTAATTCATTTTCTGCTAAATTTATCTCTCCTGGCTTAACGGTTTGAAAAGACACTTAACTCTCTTGGACATGACTGTCATTCTCATGACTGCTTTACACCCAAATTTTAACACAGACGATCACGCATGCTTGCTTACTTTGGAGCACTTCATTGGACATCTACAGTGCCCATGGGGCCCTCATGTTGTTAAAATTAAGCACATACATATGATCAAGGCCTCAATATTTAGAGAACAATGTGATTAAAAATTTTTAGCAGTCATAGATCATCCATACAGCTAAAGTATAGACAAAATTGGGCATACTAATTTATTCAGGACTCTAGTTTAGTGATTCAATTTTAAGATAAAAATATGCTGAATTGTGTGACTTGTTATATCAGTTTGGCAGCCTGGGTGATATAGTGGGCATTTTGGTTTTAATAAATCTCTCAAACCATATTCAATTTAGAACTCTAAAGTAAGCTACTTATACTGGGAAACACTACAGATTATGAGATGAGTTTTCTGCAAATTTATACATTTCTCAGGATTTCAATGCGAGGATTTCTTTGCTGTTTTGTTTCTATGTTCAATAGCTTACTTTAAAATATTATTATCTTATCCTTTTTAATGGAGTTGTAAATACTTGAAAATTAATCTTCAGCATGCTACTATCACAAATAAAGCTGACCGCTGACAAAATTTATATAACATTCATTATTTACAGATATCTTCCATCTCAGATGTAATTATAAATGACATACCTAATTCTTGCCATGCTTAGTTGATTATTCCAAACACTCCATGTCTACACAGAATACATACTTGATATAATTTCAATATATACCTCATATCCACAAGCTTGGAAAAGCAAAATAAAGACCATTTCCCTTATTAAGAACAGCCAAATCACCAACATTTATTTATTTGTTTATTGAAGAAGAAAATTATCAGGTGGGACCAGAGGCACTGCAGCCCTAATATACTCTAATGTACATAAAGCACAATCCTGAAAATGTGCTCACATATCTTAAAACAAAACAAAAAACACCATAATAAATATTTTCCTTCTTTTGGAAAGGACCAAATCCAAGAGTCCATACTAGACATTCCCTCTGGAGAGCCCTAGATCAAGGTGATAAAAACTGGAACTGAATGTCAGGAGAGGCAAGACTTGTTAGTGACAGTTTTACTTACAAAGTACGTCAGAATCCAGGAATATGTTGCACAGTATCAGTGTAACTCACTAATAAACTAGGATCAGCTCATCCACTCCTGAAGTCTTACTAACTTGTGGGTAAACAGAGCACTTGTATTTAAATACATTACTTTTAAAGGTCGTTTAGAATAGCATACGGAGTTAGACACAGAAAAGAGGAAAAAGGTGATGCTGTAATTTAAGGATTCTATTATTCTGTACACACAGTCCACATCAATCGGCTAAGTTCTGCTTGCTCAAGCAATTCCAATACTGATGTTTACCAAGTCCAACGCTTAAAAGATGAGTTCAGTTTTGATAGGTAATTTCATTTAATTTCAGTGCTTGCATAAAAAAAAGGTTTGATGCACCTTTCACTCTATATTACTTTGTCTAAGCAAACATGTCTTGTACTGTTAATTTCCCTTCAAGTAGAAAGCTTTCAGTACTTATTTAAAAAGAAATTCAAGAGATAGAAGTTTGCTTTTTCTTCACACTTGCCTTTATCAGCCATTATGTTAAATTCAATGTTTGATATTAAATGGTAGTAGCATTGCAGATTCCAAGGCTACCTGGTATTATATTAATTTAAGCAGACAAGCAGACCCTCTAAAGAGATTGTTTTGTCAGCTATGCATTTCAGTCATGCTTCATAATTTTTGTCCCCTTTTGTCCAAGTGTTTCTTCTACACTATGGTCTTGCCTCTTGCCTCTCACAGTGAGCTGAAATCTAGTGAACAGAAGGCTACAGACTCTGCAACAAAGACTTACAGAAGTGCGAAATGGTTTTCACCAGATAAATCCTACAAAAAGAAGAAAACTACCTGAAAAATAACTTCAGAAAACATTGTATTTGTCATGCCAAAAGCACTGTTTGGTTCACAACAAGATTTCCTAGATTGTTTTGATTATTACATTTCCACCAGCTTTAATAGCTGTGTAAATTGTGGCAGAATTTTGAGACATCATCGGCAGACAGAACATTTCTAGAAATGCCATCTTGAAGACCGTGCACGCCTTTTATCCCTTTCCGCTCCCTTCCTCCTTGCCTCTCCTTTCACGTCTCTCCTGCAGTTCAGCCGCCAGAAAGATGTTAGTTAAGCAACAATGACTCACTAATTCCATCTGCAAACCTCCTGAGCAGACTGCCATACCTGTGAACCAACACTGGCAAAGTATTCACCTCTAGTTTAGCAAAAGAAAACACGAGCACAAGCAATGGAGAACATTACTGCCACACTTTCCTGAACTTCTTTGTTGGCTGCTACTAATTTTATAGTCATGCAGAGGTTATTATGAATAAAACTGTTCCAAAATCCGGGCATCCAAAATGTCTATGCTCATCTCATGCCCTCTAGAGACTCTCCAGTAAGAGTTTCACTCAAAAAGATTTAGGCTTTTTTTTTTTAAATAAAAAATAAAAAAGTTCAGGTCCTTCTCTTTCAGTGTAGGATGTGAAATTTTTCACACACCCATAAATTATACATGTGCCTTTCCTTTAATCTCATTCAGGTTTCTCAAAGATCAGCAGTGTATGTGTATCAGACCAACATACGAACCATTTCCCAGTAACACTACCGAATATACTCATTTTGCCGCACTAGCAAAACAGGCCTATGGCAGCTCAAGCTTTTTCCAGGAAATGGGCTGCACCTATCTCTAGAGCCTGTATTTCTTAATTAAATTCAAGAGTAAATAAGCTAACTACTAAGAGGCCTCTTTGACAGTACTGGTATCAGTAGAGCTAAATGATCACTATCAGAGAGCAAAAATGCTACTTTTTTCCTTTAACTTCTTAATGAATTTGCCTCATTTGTGCCACATTTTGATCATGTTTGGTTTTGCATGACTGAATTTTATTCGTATATCCCTGGGTTCACCAGGCAATTTGAACACTACAGAAGCAGTTAAATTTTGACCAAGAGACTACATGTATGAATACTACCTGTATGTTTGTCTAATCAGAGAACAGAAACAGTATGATATATTGTAACACATCCAAACCATTGTAAGCAGTTAATTCCTATGCTAAATACTTAGGAAGCAATTACCAGCTAAGGAGATTTTATACATTTTACAGAAAAAAGCAGAAATCACGCTACAAGTGAATAATCTAGAAAACTAGAGCGGTTAAACTGTCACGAAGAGTATATTATACTAAAGGACAGAAGTCCACCTGTTAAATTACCTGTTCTTGGATTAAGAGATGTCATCCTGTTGAAATGATTACATTTCATAGTCTAAAAATGAAATCCTTCCAAGTTCCCCCCCCCCCCCCCCCCCCAGGTACTGTCTAGGACTACCATGAGGCATTTCAAATGAGTTTACTAAAGTTTCTTCCTCAGCAACCAGGATATAAGTCACTGTGCACAAGACTTGCTGATAGAAACCCACAATGGCAGTAATTTCAGACAGAACAGACACCCGTCCCACCGTATAGTATTTTCTCATTATGGTGATACGCATACAAGTTAACTACTTTAATTAGGTAAGTACATGGAAATAATGGCGTGCAATTAAATACAATGCCTAATTACAGCTCTATAACTAATAACTATGACTGTGATTGAATAAATATGAAGTTTGGCATAAATACTTAGAAAGCGTGAGAAAAACAAGGTTCAGTCACTCATCTTGCA
Organism: Dromaius novaehollandiae; assembly: GCF_036370855.1. NCBI lineage: Eukaryota > Metazoa > Chordata > Aves > Casuariiformes > Dromaiidae > Dromaius > Dromaius novaehollandiae. Next base: position 105,816,581 of record NC_088098.1, on the reverse strand, counting down.
TATGGATTGAGCTTACATTCATGTATTTCCTTTTCAGAAGAGTCTCACTATTAATCTTCATTATTTTAAATACTTTTGCACATACAGCACCATACGGTACACAGAGAGAAGTTCTACTGTTGAAAATAGTACTTTACAGGTAGTGAGCTTTATCTGATAAAGGATCTACCAAACCAGAAAAATATTCCCTCTGCCCCTTTTCTGTGCCAGTGAAAACATCTAAAGCAGAGTTATTTCATCCCCACGTGCAATTCATTAGCACAATACCATGTCCTTTATAAGCAGGGTGCAGTCATGATCCCAGCACACTGAAATAAATTTTAGCACAGCTCTCTGTTGCCAACTACTTTCTTGACCATTTTCAATTTGGGTTTACAGACTATTCAGTCCTAGAAAATAATTCTTAATTATCACCATTATAAAAACAGATTTAAAAAGGAATGGTGATTACCCACCATCTGGAAATGTACTCAAGCTGTCAAAAGAATCTGCCGATAGCTCCAATATACAGTATTCAAATTTCAGCAGGAAACCAGACTTGGTCAAGGGGGAAGGATTCATTCAGATTCATGCATTTTTTAAAATGCATTTGGCATATCAAATAAAGTTCAAAGTTAAGTGAAAGGATTTCACTTTAAGGAGATTTAATAGGATGCATATTAATTTGATACACAGCATACATTAACACGCAAAAGAAATAAATGAATTAATGCTGAAATGGCATTCATAAAATGCCAGAATAGTGACAAGTATGTGACAGATAAGACAAAATAAGGGAGAAAGGAGGGACAAGAAACAAAAAAAAAAAAAAGAAAAAAAAGAAAAAAAAGAAAAAATAGAAACCGCCCTTCCCCCTACCTCCTAATGCATAGATGAAAATGGAAACATAGAATATTAGTGACTTCTCCGAGCAATTAAGGATCCAGAGAGTTCCCCTGCAAACAACCAGACCTTGCGAGCGCCTGTTGCGGTACCTTTGGCTCTGCGTATCCTGGCAACCGGGTCTTCAGAGATCCCTGGTGGGGACAAAACTGGTATTAAGCAGTCTTCCATGTCTAACAACCTGGCACAGTTTCTATTAGCTCAGATAAAAACACAATTAAGCACATTTGCTTGCCCACTAATATACAGTTAGGAATGAGAAAATGAGGTTCATCCTCACTGCTGGTATTTGGTATGTGCAAGCTGTAAATAATGTGCATTCACATAACCACTGTCCTGGGGAAAGTGGGGGGAAAAAAAAAAAGTTCTACTCAACTGTATAATAAGAAAAACACATTGTGTGCAAAAGTGTTTTGGTGACAAAAAGATGCAATTACACCAGACAGTATGAGAACGGATTTTAGCAACTAGGACGCTGATCTCCGAGCATAAGAAAAGGCGCCGTGGAATCGCAGGCAAGCAAACACGGACGTGATGGAAACCCACAACAGCCACTGCGATGTAAGGGACCACTAGGGCTACACTACCGCGAGACAGGTCAACCAGGGAAAGGTGTATTGCTCCTTCGGGCTGAACGTGACGCAGTCTAGAGAAGATCTCTGATTCATTGCCCTTTATGTCTTATTTCAATGAAATGGTATTTTTTATGGAAAAAAACTGATGAAGTAAATAGGATAAAATATCTACAGTTTCCTCAAAGACAAAAAAGGTATTACAGTTATGTGTCATTATAGTTATTTATTCATCTTACCTTATTAATCCATTCCAAGGGGCGAGGGGGGACCTAGCCATGGATTTGTTCATTTTTCCAGCATGTTCATGAAGCTGGATGGAAGTTGAAACCAGTTACAATGGGAGATATTCCAAAGCTTCATAAATTGCCACACTGAGCTCTCTTATTCCAGGCCTGTGAACAAAGTACAGGGAAGTTTGTTTTATAAATTGCTTGAATCCTTCCTTCCTCTCACTCTCCTCACAGGCTTTATTTTTTTCTTTGTCACACTTCCCAGCATTTCCCCATCTCTCCTATCTACCTTTCGTCAGAATATCAACCAATTTTTTTCTTCCCCAGCAGCACATTTTCTTCCTGAAAAAGATTTCCCAAGGCCTATCCAATTAAACAGACATCCAAGAAAAGCCATAGACCCATCTAGCTCTGTAAGTAAGCCCCTCTGCAAGTAACCACAACAGAGCCTCAGAGTATTTGAGGCACGGCTCAGAAAGCAAATGCGCAAAGCCCACCTTACACTACCTGTGGAGGCCCCAACAGGGAATTGGTACAGATGGCTGAAAAAAACCCCATATTTATTCTGCTTACAACCTGGAAGGTGACTTGGAGAACAGCATGTTGGTGTAAATTCTGTGTACGGCCAAAGGACACAAGTGACTATGCAGCTGAACACAGCGTGTAGCAGTTTAGCAACCACATGGTTCACACCGTGCTCTCCAGGCCGGGCCGTGGTCCTGCAGAGCTCCTGGTGTGACACCCAATGACAGGGGTACGTGGAGGGGCACCATGCATTGGCCCAGAGGTGGCACAAGGCGAGCACATCCCCTCGAAAAGTCTATCCGACTCCATGAACACTTCCAGTCCACCTAATCTGCTTGAAAACGTTTTGCACAAAACAAACAAGAAAAAAATAAAACCACACACCAAGAGGACATGGCCTGAAGGAACAGCAGACAGGTTGTTTCAGAAGCTGTGTCCCTTACCACTGCCACACTGCTAGGAGACTGTTGGAGCCAGCTCTCCCCCAGGTCTGCTCACACACCTTCAGGCTGACCAGTTTGTACCACCCAGGAGAGAAAGCAGGTGTTGCCCATCCCTCCCTGTGCCCTGCCACAACACTTTCCTGCCAAACCTCAGAAAAAAAATTTTTCTCATTGAAAATACTCAATTTTCAACATTTCAACTGAATACATTCTTAATTGAAGTTCCTTGAACTTTTTGAGTGACCTGAGTTCATTTTTAAGAGCATTTCAAATCATTTTCACCATTTCCATTGAAAATATTCCTATAGTTAAAAACATGCATTAAGAATTAAAATATGGTGCAAGAAGTCGTTAACTGTAAAGTATCTGTTAAAATATACAAGTTCAATGGACTTTGGATTCAGTCTTGACAGCCAATCAAGAAATTTTTATTTGTTCTCCATTACCTGCAAGGCTTATTATAATGGAAGAAAATAGACACTCGCATATTATGGCCAATGCTACCACAAAATAGCTGGGCAATGAGCTATTCGGATTAATCACAGGAAGAAATTTCATCTCAAGACATTTCTTATGGCATACATCAAAGCCTTTCCACGGAGTATCATCACTTATCAAATTCCTTCCTCCCCACCTCCAGAGAGGTTTTATTCTGTATTTATGGTTGTATTCAATTTTTTCAACTACAGATAATTTAGTAAGGTACGTACCACTTCATAATAAATTTTACCACATATCCAATAAATTTCAAAGAGAATGAGACTAGAAGATTTGAGAGAGAAAGCATGTTTCATAATTAGCAAATTAATAATTGTACATATTCATCCAAGTAGCTAAGCGTAATGGAGCTATCAATTCAGGTCTGGTGACATTAGACATCTACTATATCTCATTACACTGCCTCCTTAAGCATGTCTTCTTCTCCAATCCCCTCCATCAACCTCTCAGACATCACCCAGGGTTTGTCTTCAGGAACGGCTCCTGCTGAACATAGCGGGCTAAGGGAGAGACAAAACAGAAATGTTCTGGAACAGGAGTATAGATCCCTCCATGAGTCCATGCAAGTAGCTCTCACTAACTCCCTTCTCAACTTCAAACACACACCTCAAAATAAATAAAAGGTAAGGGTTTCATTCTTTTCTCTGACACGGGAACCTGACCAGAATGCATGTGTACAATTTCAAAAATAAAATAATTAAAACAAATGGATTAATTTAGATTTCCACTGTCCAATCTTTGATCAGACAGGAAGGAGTGCAGAGATACCCAAAGATAATGACTGAGCCCTAAATGTTTAAAGGTATTAGAATAAGTAATTTTCAATTTCTTAAGTTACAGCATTCATATTTCTGCAGCTACTCAATTGAAAAATATGGATTTAACATGACCATTATTTACATGACTCCACTGTAGTGCAAATATCTTTTTCTACAGCATGCCTACCATGATTCTCAACATTGCTCAAGTCGAAAAGCAAGCAACTTAACTCCAGAAGAGCAAGCCTTTCTCCAGACTCAAGGACAATTTTCACATCCTTTCCAATAGACAATACTTACAGTCATTTCTCCCGTAATTTGCAGGCTCCCTCCTTGCAAGCCCAGGAACAACAATCGCACGTTGAACTTGGAGGTTTTTTCAATTCTGTATTGATGTAAATAAAACACAGTATAGAAAGCCAGAACTAAAGCCCACAGAAAACAAAGATACCCTTTGAGATGACCTCAGTGGCCAGCGCACCAGGTCCACCACAATCATTTTAATATCTGTTCATTCACCATGTACTTATTAAAAAGTTTGGAAAAATAATAAAGTTATACAGCATGAAGGTAGTAAATAACATCAATCTAACGAAGTTATTTTCAAATAAATGTGGTAAATAGACGATTGTAGATGGTCTCCTCTGAGTAAATACATGCTGAACAATGGTCAAAATCTGTTCTTCATGACAAGCACTGTAAGCACTGCATCTCATGTATAGGTGAAAGAAGCCAGCCTTATTCACAGTAAATGTTTTCTGAATCAAATTCTTTGTAACTGAACTTGCTTGGAAATTTTTATACTAAGTGTCACAGGATAGGGAAAAAATACACATTTCTTAGATAAAACTCACGAAAAAAAAAATCCCTCAAGAGCTATCACATACCACACCACCATCTCTAAATCAGTATATCTAACGCATCTCTATAGCATTACTAGAATCGGGGACAGTATACTGGGGAATCATTGCCATATGCTTACCTCATTCTTACATTCTTAGCAGCCACTCATTTAGCATCAGAAACGGGATATTAGACAACATGTGCCTGTAGTCTGACCTAATATAATATGGCAGTTGTCATGAATTTTGTTTGTTCTTAAATGATCGTCACTATTTCATCAAGAAGTACTAAATGGTTTTTCAGGGGTACCTTTCTTGTAGCAGGTACTTTAAAACTGGTATAAAGATTTTCCTTGTGTCAGAAACATACTCTTTGCAGACACTGTTAAAATCCATTCAAATCTAGCCAACATCACAAATGCCTGATACAACACTTCAAAGCTGGGCAGTTATACTACCATAGCCTGTGTCGTTAGTGGGCATGTGATAACTGGGCATCAGCAAGACAGTCTTATAACTACTTCTAATATAAGCATCTTTTCTTCCGGGGACTATAGGAGGGAGATCTGTTCTCACTGCTATTGCTGTACATGAGGATGCTAAACATTTTTGGAATACAATATGATAAATGCAGAAGAACAAAGAGATGCAGAGACCAGTTGTACATTCAGAGTGGAAAGACAGGACCAGAGAGGTTAAGGTAGTACATGAGATAAAACAGAGAAGAGAAAAGCTGTAAGGGGGGAATTGGAATCCTTTCAGACAGCCTTCCTCTGATGCCCTGCAAACACCTCAGAGGCCACTTAGCAAATAGCTTCTGGTACTCGATGCCCACAGTCATAAAGCATCATGTACTCCACTATCTCAGGTGGTACAGATTGTGCTGTTGATCTAGAGAAACTAGTCTTACTGATTACCTGAATCAGGTGGGGGTTAATAGATTTTCATATGATAAAACATAGAAAATTTTATTTTAGTTCTATTATGGAAAGTTAAAGGCAAGCATTCACAAGTTAGGAAATACCAATATTTCAGATTGGTCATGCTGCTGAAATTCAGCCCCTTTATAAATATACATCATAACACAGCCTTTAATTACATAATTACACCCTATTTTTAGCACAGACTCCATATTTCATTCACAGCTCAAGATGGATGCTGCTCAGGGAACGCTATACAGCATGACACAGCCTTTTTTTCTCTGCCTTATTCATTACAGAAGTTGGAAAAAGTATGACATGATGCTTGGAAAAAAAAAAAAAGAGTGGGCACCTCAAATTACAACGTGAATTAATAATTGCCTTATTTGGGCCACAGTCTCTCTGTGCCCAAGCACCCTTTTGCAAGGTGAAGACAATCCTGTCATTCTACCTCAAATAGCATTGTGAAGCTAATTTCATTAAATATTGTGAATCACTCAGATTTTATGGTGATAAATGCGACAGAAACCTCATGAGGGAAATTAATAATTCTGTATGAAATGCACCATTTTGATGGAACATACTAAGTATAGCATATAACCCACCACTTAATGATGAACATAGTGCACAGTCATTTAGCAGTTGCCCATTTAGTGAATGCTGTCCCTCCTGTGCAGTGATGAATGCTAAGGTCTCATAGAAAGGCTTACAGTAAACAATTACGTAATTAATGACTACAGCAACACATACACAAAAAGGAGACCATAAGAAAATTGAATGGCTACTTTAATTGTGACCTTTTCTTAACTTTTGAGTTTGACTTTGAAACCTGAAGGTTCTTTTTCTAGGACTTCACATGCAAGTGTTACATAAATTATTTGAAGTATTCAGCCTAGCACTAAGAACAAACCCAGACGGCACATACATATTTTGGATTAATACACATATTTGTAGCATACTTGTACTGCATTCTATGTTACACAGCTGGGAGAGAAAATTGCTCAGAACTGAACTGAGCCTAAGAAGAAAAATTATGCATTAAGAATTGTACTTACACTCATACACTTTTCAGTCAGTAAATGACCTTTAAGTGTTTTTTTTTTTCTTTTTCCTTGAGAGACAAACTTAAGCTGGCATAATCGTGTCTTGAATAAAAACCTGTAATAGCTGCATTTTCTTCTTGTTGCATGAATCCCCATTGGGCCCTGAAATAAAGTTTATATAAAGATCATACACAGGTCCTTCTGCTGCAACTGATGGACTATAAATGGATTTGGGTTTGATGGGAAAAAACACTGTTGAAAACAGACGAACGGCATAGGGCTGTACCACATGAAAAGGGCAGAAAGACTGTGACAAATAAGGTATAAGCAGTCAGACACCTGGGTGAGCACCTACTACTTTTCTGTGCCAAAAAATACACATTTTTAGTACCACAGGCTTCTCTTCTACAATAAAACTCCCTGTCTGTGTGTGGATCAAAACTATAGATGGTCCATAAATTGCAGTGACAGGGTTACTACCTTTTACAGTGCTCTTCTCAGTTTTATTTCAGGGTCCTGTGGGCACATACATATAAGAAGTGCAATTACCAAAAGGCTTTTACACAGAGCACCTGTTAGGCTAACTTAGTGCATCTCGCACAGCAAAACAATTCCATGAAACCACAACACTAGGAGGTCACTTTTTGACTGAAATTTTTATGATAGTAAGTATACACACTGATACAAAATTAATTGTTTTACATTCATTTCCACTTTGGTCTTTCTCCTTTCTTTGGTCTACCAAGAAGGACGAAAGAAAAACAAGTTAAAAATTAAACTGCATTCCTTGCTTTTTTCTATTTAAATGGACTTTTGACCAGTTTTTCCTCTCATCTTCATATGTGCTTTTCCAATCTACAGAATTTCCCAATAAAATTTAAGTTTTTTCCTTTTTGGCTGTCGCAGTTCCTCTTAAGCTCCAACAACTCCAGCTCAGTTTACCTGCAGGGGCACGTCATGCTTGCCAGTATTACAGCAGCACCCAGCCTTCCTAAGGCTCTGAGTACAATGCCAAAATTTTGCTAAGCACTGGATAAAATATCATGCAAGACCCTTACACCATGAAGAGGTGGGGACATTCATTTCATGTTATTACTTCTGTTCACATTTGTGTCACAGCTTGAGCCCAGGCTTGGAAGCCATGCACACTGTTAAAACTCCTGGCTTCCTGATTGCACTGGGAATACCTCCAGAGCAAAATTCTTTCCAAATTCTTAATTCTACTCCACATTCATTCTAGAGAACACTTGAGCATTTCATCTAATTACAAGTTGTCTGGGCTAAGGCTATTTTCTTAGATTTCGTGCATGCACGGGCAGCAAACCTTGGATAAGACAGCAAAATGTGAATCTTCCAGGCTCACTTCCCAGGTCCAAATCTAACAAAATGTAATAACTTCACAAAGATAAAATGAGTTTTCAGTCACTGATACCGACAGAGACAGCAACAAAACTCTTAGGACTCTTGACTATAACTGTGAAGTGTAATGAGCAGACCGACTATTTCCCAAGCATTTAAGAAATAATAAGCTTCTCTGAATTTATTCCACTGTTTTTTTCTGTTAAAAAAAAAAAAAGAAAGAAAAAAAACCTACTGCTCCACTGCCACTACTATGGGAATCCATTTTCTTAAACTCTCTTCTCCCTCTCATTATTTTTTCCCGCATGTTCCAAAGGCTTTTTACATTTCCAAATTAAAATATTTCATTTACTTTGAATCATTTGATTGGATACATTTCTCTGAAAAGTTAACCCACGTGTTGATTAAGAAAGAGTTACAGTTCAGGGCTACTTATTGCTGTATTATTTAGAGAGACAGCTTCCTTTCCTGTCATAGATTACATGCCCTTCTTGCTGAGCTGCTGTTAGCATCTAATGGTACCGTAACTTTACTTGGGATTTATGGAGGAAATAACACAATGAAACACCAATCATTTATGAAATGCAAGTTTTGGGTGTCCAGTGAAATAAAACGGAGGGGGGGAAAAAAAAAGACAAAAGCAAAATTTTCTCATAAAATTTTTTTTCATCAAGTAATAGTCTCAGATGCAAATTTTTCAGCTGGCACTTGTCACTAATCAATTGCCTATTAAGACTGTCATTCTTTGACCTCTTTAGAAGATGCACTATTTCGTCAAGTAGATGAATTCACCCCATTTTACTTATCTTCCTTCTTAAATAATACAACATTTGTTCTAAATGAGATCATTTTCCCCTAAAGATAGCATTATTCATGAGCTTGTAGAAGACCTGAAATTTCTTTTTCTTTTTTTTGGTACATTGTACGTTTCATAGAGTTACAACTACATGAAAGGGGAATACATCAGCGTGGTGAACTCAAATCAGCTGTATGGATTTAAATATCCATATTGGTACTTTTATACTCTTACAGATTGGTAGTTATGGATGTTGGCACAACGTGACTGAGTCTAGCAACAAATCTGATCAGACAGATCGGTGATAGACCATCCATCTAAGGAATGAAAACTTAACAGAAATGAAGACCAATGGCCACAGGGGAGAGAAAAGGCAAAGAAGGTATTCCTTCTTCAAATATGTCTGCTAAAAGAGGAACCATACAGAAGACAACTAAGTGGAAATAGTCCACCGCGAAAGACTGTCAAAAAAATATTGTCTGGACAGACCAGAATAGTCTTACTCCTAAAATACAGATGTAATGTTCCCGGCTGCTCTTTCTGCCGTCATCCAAGGTCTTGGAGAACCGAACAGTACTTGCATGAGACAATGGGTATGAGCAATCAGGACTGTGTTTGCTCCATGTTTGTAAAATACATGCATGGGATTTCAGATCTGTTTTTCTCTATTCTCCCAGAAGACCAAAATTTTCAGGTAATCAGCTCATTGTTTATGGAGTTCTTTAATGGTATTAGCCAATCCAACCAATTACTTAAACACTGTGTTTCGCTTTTATGTTCCAAAGATCCTCAGATTTTCCTTTTATTTTGCTATCCCCTTTACCCAAATAAAGGTTTGTGATACATGGGAGTTCTTGTCTACCTTCCCTCAACCGTGTATTTTTTACACCATGAAACAATTTTACCATATGAATTAGCTCCTCTAGTACTGACCTGTCACTATGGAGACACTTGATTAATGCTTAACAACTTAAGCTGCTCTGGTTTGGCTGTTTTCTGGGTCTAAATTTAGCATTGAGATCCCTTGCCAATTTTCAACATCCCTGCAGCGTGCTAAATACTGCATGCTGTTACATACCTGTACTGAGTATCAGGTGCACTGACCTATGTGTTCAAAGCACAAATGTCACTCTTACAAAAACGTTTTAGGCTAACTAACAAGCTTCAAAAGTCTATCTTTATTTTTTAGTAAGAGTTTTCTTTTGAAACTGCACTAAGGAGAACTTCCTTTCTAAATACTGGAAAGGTGAATTACATGCAAACACAGAACTCACTACTGCAGGATGAAAATAAAATATATAAGAGAACCTAAAAAAAATCTCTTAATGATATTATTTCTTCTGGAATAATAGCTTTAACATGAACTGATATTCTTATCACATATATTTGATGACACGTATTAGTAAAAAGTCTGGCATTTTAATATTGTAGTAATGAAGACTCTTAGAAATACCTTAAATGGATACATTTACTGTAGAGAAGTAGGAAATACTGCACATAATAGAACCACTCTTCACTTAATAGCAGCAGATTAGAAAAAAATTATCATTTTCATTTTGTGATGCACAGTCCCTTTACAGTTTTTTCTTAATAATATCCCACATCATTGTAACATGTAGTATTAATTTGTGTGTTCATACATATATTAAAAAGCTATTAAAACATTCCATATAAGACAGAGAATCCAGAGTTAATGAGTCACTAGAGCTTATAAACTTCCTAAAACATGAAAGATTTACTGGCAGAATTTACTGACAGATTTACTGTCCTTTACAGCCAAGGCTGTGGTATGTTTTAAGGATGAAAATATAAACCAAAACACTGTTCTGAAAGTTTTCCAGTGGAGGAATGGAAAATCCTGTCTACGGATGCATAAGTATCTAAAAACTACTCAAATTTCAGCATTACTGTTGGGAAAAAGAAAAAACCCAAATTCTCTTTATTGAGAAATGTTCTCATTCAAATCACTTGCTTGACAATGGAATTGTGGTAAAACAAGAGAGAAGAGGAGAACAGATGAACACTAGTTCTTGAAGTATCTAAAAAATTGCCTTAGGCTAAATCTACCATGTATAACATTATTTCTGTTTGCCCACCCCTCTTCATATGGTGGGGGGTATATCAGAATTAGTAGTATATAATCTCAAAGGCATCCCATGTGTGTTCTATTAGTATTTGTCACCTTTTCCTTCCTTCTGAATTTAATATTAAAAATGTTTTGAAATCAGATCATGCCATTTTTTCCTGGTTTCTCTGGATGCATTTCCATCTTCCAGACTATAGATCAATCATTAAATTAGTCTTTGGCCCATATTTTCCCACCTTATTTTCTACTAAGGAAAAGGTAATTATTATCATTTTTTTTAAACTTGTCTTCAACGCAAGGCAAGCTAGTTTACCACTGCCCAACCCAGCTGCTGCCCCACTTTTACCTGCCTGCACTTAGAAAACTGAACCAGCAGAAACAGCAAATTAAAAGACAGAAATACTTTCAGTTTCCATTCAGCAATTAGGATTATGAGAAAACAAATTTTTTTAAGAAATTCTTCAGATGAAGTTTGGAAAAATGAGAAACCACAAATAAAAGAAGTATATGTATATATATATATATATATGTATGTATATATATACACACACACACTTAACCAAATTGAAATACTGTTAATGCCTACTGCATTATTTTTACTGTAGTTGTGCACAGAAGTATTAGTCCAGACAGAAACTCAGTTGTAGACTGAATACATTCAAAACGAAAGACGACAATGACCTGACTTTCCATGACAAACCAGAGAGATGGAGGAAGAATACCGAACTGAGCTGGTAAATCTTAGTTTCTCATGAAACAAATGGATCACGTGAATGGAGGCTGCATGTTTAAAAGGGTATGTATTTCACCACTGTTACTGTTTTACTGAATAAAACATAGCATGGGGAAACTGGTGTTCAAATCTTTCTTTTAATCTGATGAAAATAAGAATCTAGGCTCAAAGGAAGCACACAGAACAGACTGGGCAAGTGTCTATCTGAAATTTTACTGTTCAGATTTCTGACAGCAGTTTTAAAGAAACTATTGTTTGAACACAAAAAGCAATACATTGCAATTGGTTACGTTAGAGAAGTAGCAAGACTCATAAGTATAAACAAAATAAGAATATTCTTTTTATTTAGAGCCATTAAGCACTGAAAAGTTTGAAACTTCCCAGAAGGGAAAAGACAACCAGAAACTGAAATAAATCCATCCCTAGTACCCAAATATACCTGCTCTTATAAAGCAGCCTTGGCCAGACCCCTGCAGAGTCGAGCTTGTTTATTAATGCAGTCATTATACGGCAAATAAGGACCTATGCTATTAAAATACTTTACATTAGCCAAAGTAGTAAGGATGTTTAACACAAGCAGATCCAAGGTCTTCTCTTCAGGCATTTAAGTAACAGATTTTATACCTTTCCAACTTGGTGGCTAGCATCTCTGTTCAATTTGCAGAGCTCATAAGACGACATCTACAAAAAAAAATCCCTAAACCTCCATTCGAACATACTAAATTGTCCAACAGTTCATTATTGTTAAAGCTGAAATAATTGCTGTGGGTATCTGCCTTGCCTCTTTTGTGCTGCACAGTGGTTGCTGTACAGCAACTGAAACTGCAGTGCCCCTATTATCAAACTGATATCACTTTTTTTTTTTTTTTTTTTTTTTTTTTTTAACTAACAGCAATTTGATAATCTGCAGCAAGCGTCTATGCAGGTCTTAAGACATTCATACTGTGAAAAATATTCACACAACAAAAGATAGATGGACAAGAAGATAAGTAATTGGTTACATGCCTGGGACTGCCCACAGGGTTTTGTTTTGTTTAAAAAGAAAAGCCTCTTTTTCTAGTCCCTTGAATATCATTACTGGCAGTCATGGTTTTAAATTGCAGTCTGCTCTTTCAATCCCCCTCTTGGAGAAAGGGCATACAGATACCAAGATCTTAAAACTTCTTTAATAGATAACTGATGTGTAACTAACTCCATAGCAGCTTTTTCTCATCTCCACAGAAATAATGGCAGTGGAACTGGCATGGTACAGTGACATTATGATAAAGGTTTTATATAAACGTTTTGTGGAATTGTCTAATCAGATTTCATGTAAGTTTCCGCTTGGGGGGCAGCTAGTGAAAAATCAAAAGACCTGAAGAGCAACCAGACTGGCTCAGCCTACAGGTGAGGTACAGGTAGCCAAGAAACTCGCCTCCAACAGAGACTGGTGGCAGATGATTAGGGAATTTATAAAAAGCAAAAGGCAAACATGACCCTTTCCTTAATATGAGACCAGATTTGCCCCAGTTTCCAGTTAGCAATTAAAAGAAACAAAGTTTAAAAGAAGAGGAAAAGAAAAAAAAAAAAAAACTAAGCCCAATGCAAAGATTCAGTCAAAGATGATAATGGAGTTTCTCTTCTTATGTGGTTGAGCTGACCCATTTTGTTCATATCACTGACAAGAGATGATTTGCAAAGACTTTTGGGAAAAAAAGGAGGGGGAAAAAATCTCTCTTAAAGATGTGGAAATAAGTACATTTAGATATATTTGCATGCAGGTATTTTGCCAGCAGATTCCCATCAGTAACAAGTAGTGGATTCAACGTTCTGAGCAATCTTAAAACTAGTATCTCTGCATAGGGAACCACCCAAAGCTGAAAGACTAAATGCTGGAGAGTGGAGAGCCACTGGAGAAGCGGGGAGGGGGGGAATTAAAAAGTCCTTTCCATCTTATACATGTAGAGTCTGTGCATAAAAATACATGATCTCAAGCTCCACTATAAGCATACGAATCAGGCTGTGGTTACATAACTCCATTGAGGCATAGTAAGTACAGTTCTGATGTTCTTCAGTAGCACTGTACAGCTGATATTTCAGTGACATTGTGCCAAAAAAGTTCATATGAATTTTGACCAAAATGGTTCTTTTTGCATATTTGTTAATCCATGCAAAACAAGCTCTTCCCAATCTATTGTCATTTGCTGATGAGTTTGAAGCAGCAGGAGAGACACATATTACCAGCTCATAAAAGTGTCACTAATAAAAACTGCAGTGGCAGTCTGAAGTCATTTAGGAGGAATAATCCAGGCAAGTCTGTATCACAAATTCCTGTTCAAGAGCTAAAAAATCCTGATGAAGTGGGTAATGCCCAAGACCCTCCATTTTTAAGCATCAATGAGCAGAACCGCTAATTAGAACAGAAATTGAGGCCATCTGACCTAGATTCTTTAGGAAGCAGTACCTCTCTCTAACATTTATACCCACCATTCACAACAGGAAAATACTTTGAGGTACATGCCCAGTGAACAATGCAGCATCATTTAAAGATTATACTATGCTTAAAGCTGCATTATCAGAGATCACAGTAAGCTTGTATCCTTGGAAAACACATACTATTTCACTGTGTCCATTCTCATGATCTTTTTTCTCAAGTTCAGATTTCTCAGCACAGTGGCATATGCTGTGCTGTTCCTGTACTGATAAACTCAGGGAATTAAATTCTGGTCTGTTCTGACTCAAGAGCAAAACTGACATTGATTTCATTTGTTAAATTAATGTGCCTATTGCTCCTATTTCATGAGATTTTCATGGCAGAGATGGTTTAAAATGTGCCTGAAAGAAAGAAAGATTACTGCAGAAAATTTAACACTTGCAAATTATGAATGACACTGTCACATGTAGCAATTATTTGCCCCTTCTTTCAGGTTGCTTCAAATTTAAAGCCATGACATTAATCCATCTGTTTCATATCTATATCTATCTATCTATATATCTATAAAAAATATGCTGCTCTTTAAAGATGCTTGACACCCTTACATTGAACTGACATGCTCAACTACCTTATAAACTAATAGGAAAAAAGGAAATATACCCTAAATGGTAAAGATTTCTTAAAGTATATTTTTAATTGTCTTTCAATGGTTTGTAGTAACACTGTAAATAGGAAAAAAAAACCCAGAAACTAGAATTTTCCATTCAGAAACAACTCATTTCTTTAGATTAAATAGTATCTCTATACATGCTATCATGTGTACCTCATTATGTTTGGCCTAGTTATTCTTTCTTCCCCGTCTCCCCTTCTTTTTTAAACCCTCAAAAACACACTGAAGTTTATGAACAAGAGAAAATCCCTTCGTCTCCCCAAGAAACATGAAGTTCTCAGAGTGGGCTCTGTCCTCTCAGAGCAGGTTTCTCCTCCTGGCTTCCCACTGCCTTCAAGGCTCAGTCATGCTGTTCTTCCAATAGCCACATAGCCAAGACCCAGATATAACCAGCCCTTCACAATACAAGGGTGAAAAAAACAGGCAAAGAATGAAAAAACGCACTTAGGTTTTGAATTTATATCAGAACAATACACTAAGCAAACGAGCTCACATTTTTCTTTGCCTTTTTTTTTTTTAAAAATGTGATTCATTCCTTCCCTGTTTTTTATTTTATTTTAAACTTTAATATAAATTACATTCTACTCATCATTCACTCAAGTCAAGAAATGGAGTTACACCAACCCCTTCCCAAATTTAAAATGCAGGTTTTAAAATACACATAGACTTAAAATATATATATATAACCAGTTAACAGCTTTGAATACTCTTTTGGGAGTCAGTGAAGAGATATTTTATAGAAAAGGAAATTGGTGTCATCTTCAAAGATAACCTGTTTTTGCCTGTTAACATAAGCAAATTCCTGTCTAGATCAGCTAATTATAGAGTCTGGTCCTAGTACTTTTACGCTCCTGTAGTATTTACTATATAACCCTATTTGTACATAAAAGTGGAGCAGAGGGTATGAGCAATGCTGTATGTTTCCTTGTTAAGGTATAACTAGTTAAGGATAATGAGAAAGGCTGGAAATTTTATAGGAGTTAGAGTTAAGGGAAAGGGTGTAATTCCTTTAGGCAGTCTTGCATTACCAGCCTAAAATCTTATTGGGTAATTGAAAAACATTACTATACAATTATTGCAAAACTGCAAATAAAAAAAAAATTGTTTCTGGTATGACAAACTGACCAACACAGGAATTAGCAATGTACAACCACTCTGGGGTTCACAGGGCTTTGGATGAGCAAAGGCTTTGAATGAGCCACTTGCAAAAGAAGATTTAAGCATCCACAATTATAGTATGAGGTTAAGGATGACTTCTCTTCTAATGTTCCCTTTCTAACAAGTCTGTAACATATACAACAGCTGACATGCCCTGTAGCAAAGTAAAGCTAACTCAGCAGCAAATGCAAGACAGAATATTACAACATAGTTCAGTGTATTTCAGTACTAGCTACAATTAAAAAAAAAAAAGTGTAATTTATTATGAAAAAATGCAATATTGAAATGCAACTGAAGGAACCATGGAGATGGTGGGAAAAAAAGCCCTTTCCTGGAATAAGTGAAGAGCTTCATCAGAATCTGGAAGCTAACACTGAAGCTGCTCTACCTGCTCCTTCTCTGTTGTGCTGATTGATAGCACCTCCAGCAGCACATTATCATAATATGGACTTGATCAATACTGCTTCAGAGGGGAAATGCCACCTAATGAATCCCCCATGGCACTTTCCTTAGTATCAGAGGGTTTTTCACTGCAGGTGTACCATTCGGGAACAGATCAAGTCTACCTGGTTAAGCTGTGAAGTCCAACGTGCCCCAAGCCATGCAGCTTTAGGAATGACAAATTTAGCTGCAGTAACGAGCTATGCACTCACATTTGGGGAGCCTTTGATGCCAGTACCAAGTTAGACACTAAGACTGGTGAATGGCACTGCAAGTAGTTCTATTTTTAAATACGTTTCCACAGAAATCAAATGACAGCGAGTGGCCTCTTTTATAAGAGCTCAGTTGATTATGAAATGCTTATCAAATTGCAATTAGCATAGATCTGCTTCCACATTCAGGATTATGGTAGGGCCATTTCCACACCTGGTAGACTTTTTTCTGGATCAATAATCTTGCCTAACTTTATGGAGCAACTCTTACAAGTATATTTCAGTTAAAGCATAACAGATCTGTAGAAGAGATCAGCTTAATTACAGCAGGAAAAAAAACCCCAAACCCTGTAAAAAAGAATACTCAAGGAACATCACATTTTGCTTGTATTTTTGCCAATTTTATGTCCATCTTTCTCTACACCAGTAAGCCTGCCCTGAATCCAGGGACTTAAAGCTATCATTATATCACCTGCTGGAAAATAGCTAACAGAAGATACAGTTACCTATGTATAATTCTAGATGCATCTGCAAGATGGAGGAGGCACCAATACATACCAATAATGGCAAATGACTAGCGTCTCCAACAGTACTGACTAAATTCATTACTGATACAAAGTGAATTAGCTGCAGTGAAATCAGCAGCAAGTTTCAGGCCTTTCATCAGAATTTGTTTTAAAGAACATAAAACTCCATAGCAGGAAGTTATTCTACATTGTAATTTCCAAAGATAGCTCTATCTCCCTGAATATTTCATTGCATTGTCAATGGAGAAATGCTTGGCTCCCTTACACTTCCATGAATTTCTCTCTAACTCTGCCTTGAGACAGAAGCACTACAGAGCAGAGCAGAATTCCTGCTATGAACCTAAATTCTCTTGGGGAAGCACTCACAGATCCAGTCAGCAGAGTACAAACCATCACAGGTCTACAATTTTATGAATATATATATATTATTATATATCTACTATGATTTATTATATATCATTATATTAAATACATTATATAATCTCTCTCTCTATCATATGCTCAGTTCATGGACACCTTCATCAATCAATAAGGATTCGGCCTTCTTCATTTCCAAAACCTCTTTTAAATCCACCTTGTAGTTTGGCATTTTAGAGCTACGTTTACTTCCTAAGAGCATGGGGTATACAAGGACTGAGAATGGAAGAGAGTCTCTACGCATTTGTAAAATAATAATGATTAAGTCATTCCCAGCCACAAACAAAAAGCATGACTGACTGACATTTGGAAGACTTAATCTGTCTGATAACTTCTTTGGAGAGATGATAGTTTATAATAGATAAAGATCTGCACCTTAACCTTTTAGGTTTTTATTTAAAAGGTTTAGTTTAGGGCTTTGAAAGCTTAAAACTTAATCTTTTAAAATAAAAATGTTAAGGTCAGAAGCAGCTCTTTTTCACAATATTAAACCACAAGACCAGTACCACTTTACTAAAACTCTGGAGAAGCAGAATGGTTAGCCATATTGTAGCATTCTCTTAGCAAGCAATTCTCTTCCCCCGCCATTCTCACTGCCACTCAGACATAGTATATCTGGTGAACTGGGAGGCACAGCAACATCTGTGTAACACTACAATTATAACTATTATAATATATGATAATACTATAACACTAACTTGTGCTATTACTTTCATCAAGCAGTTTAAGGAACAAATCCATTATTAAACTACTTTTACTGCGATCAATACACTTCTGCAACATAAATAAGTTCTCCTTAAAATTCAAGATAGCATTTTAATGCCCTATTTGGGAGGCTTTAGAAATCTATTTTAAATGTCATTATGAGACAATCACACAGGTTCTTACTTTTTTGCTCCTTTTAGCCTTTCTCATTTTCTTTTCCTTCTGTAGGAGACTACATACCAGCTTATTTCTCTTACCTTATCATGGAACCTTCTCTCTTCCCCCCACTGATCTCTCTTAATAGAGAAACCAGCATGTTTTAGAACTTTCTGCTGGAGTTTCTTCTATTCTCATCTTCTGTTTAGCATTAAAGGGCATAATTTTGGCAGAAAAGAAGTAACTGATACCAAAATTAAAAATTAGTAGTGCAAGTATTCATGACATGATTGTATTTATTGCTGCAAGCATAACATATTTTAGTGTTTCGGAGGACAGTTTTCCCAAAGTAAAAGTTACCATTGTCTGAATCAGTTTGGAGTAACATTTTTCACAAAAACATGTTCATAATAGTCAGTAAACAATTAAGAAAAGTTTATGGAGTGTTCCAGGCCCCTCACAATCCTACAAGCAAGAGAAGGCTGCACTGGATTAAAAAAGAAAAAAGGATTGGTTCCACTGCAAGGATTGGTTCTAGCCTTTCTCTGAACATTTTCGCAAATGACTGGGGAAAAAAAAAAGAAGTCTAGGCCAACAAGGTTCTCAAATGATACAAAGAGAGAGGCCAGTAAATACCAAGAGGAGCAAGCCAATATAGCCTGCCTTGCTAGGCAAGCTATTTGCATGAAAAGCTCTGTATGTCAAGATGAGCAAACAGTGCAGAATGCCATTCTTAAGTAATGGGCATCTATAATCTCTGAAAACAGTGACTCTGAAGAAAATTATTCAGTTACAGTGCTCAATCACTTGATCATAAATAATCTGCTTTCCGGATCTGTGCAAAACAGAGGGATCAGGGAAATTATACTGTGACTGTTAAAATCTTTCGGCATTGTTACCATAATTAACCTTCTCAGAAAGCTCTCCCAGCTGTGAGACCAGATCTTTGTCTATCTGTCAAAAGAGAGGTTTATTCAACAGGACATACGCCAGGTCTGGGTGGTTAATAGCCAAAGCATCAGAGGTTCCCTCCATGAGATGGCTTCTTTGCCTTCGGGTTAACTGAGGTCACAGGGGAAGCTCTTGTAGTTCCAGCAAATCCAGAGGGGCTAGCTTGTGCATCGACCTATAATCTGTATTACACAGCAAGATTTGTGTTAACTTCCCTCAGGTATTACCAACTTTGCTGAACCAAAAGTCATGTATATGGTTGTAACTTGTAACAGCATGAACAACATACCCCAGCAACACAAGAAAAAGATGCATTGTTCCATTCCTTATTTCATGCTAATATGTAAAAAACATTATTTATGCCACACACATTTCAATAGCTGACACAAACATTCACAACAGTAAGATCAAGGTTTGGTCCTAAACGTTCACCATGTCCTGGGACCAAGAAACCCATCAGAAAACTAGTGGGAAGTGCTTCCTTCAGTTCAACTTAGCACCAGTACCACCACCACATTTTTTTTTGGTTTGAAGATGCTATGAACAATTGTACCCGCTTTGCTTCCTCTAGCTCAGTTACAGTTTTACAGGGCACAGCTGTATTTGCTTTCAATTCTCTCTTTTCCAAGCTGAAGACTCCCTGTTTATTTAGCTGTACCTCAAATGTACATTATTCCTCCTACATCTTTGTTCATTCTTCTTGCCCTTGTCTGTATTTTTGTCTGGTTCTATTTTAAACTTTGTTATTTTACAAAGTTTCTACACAGGAAATTAACATTCATAGAGATGTCTAAGAAATTTACAGCAAGAACCATTCACTAGAAGTTGAAACTAATCAGACTTAAAATAATTCACGTATTAATTGACATCACTAAGAAAAAATCTTAATAGATGCTTATCAGAAATTTGAAAAATGGAACTAAGTTTTCTTTTTTAAATACACATATTACTTCAAACATGCTCAAAAGACATGAATTAGACATATGCACACAAGCACCTCTGCTCCTTCTTATATGGGTGGTCACATGGAAAAAAAACAAAGATTGAGTGCCTGAAATTTGTAGAAAACAAACAAACAAAAACCTGTAATGAAAAACGTGGAGAGGGAAGAGAACTGCTAAAGATTCATTGACTTGCTACAGGCTGGGGACTGATGGCTGCAGAGCAGCTCTGGGGAAGAGGGCTTTGGGTCTCAGCAGGCAGCAAGCAGAGTGCAAGCCAGCCACCTGCCCAGGCCGCAAAGAAGGCCAGCAGCATCTTGGGCTGGGTGAACAGCCAGCAGATCAAGTGAAAGGATATCCCCCTCTCTATTCAGCACTTGTTAGACCACATCTAGACACTGCATCCAGTTTTGAGACCTTCAATACAACACTGACATGGATAAACTGGTGCAAGCTCAGCAGACGGCCATCAGGATGGTCAGGGCTGGAGCACTTGCCCACTGAAGGGAAGCTGAGGTCCTGGGGCTTGTTCAGCCTGGAGAAGAAACGGCCTCAGGGAGACCTGACAGCCCCTGTGCCTACAACGGGCAGTAGATGAAACAAGAAAAGGTCAGACTAGATATAAGGATGAACTTCTTCCCCATGAGGCAGTCAGGCAGTGGAGCAGGCTGCCCAGACAGGTTGTGCAGTCTCTGTTTTCAAGACCTGACTGGACAAAGTCCTGAGCAACCTGCTCTGACCTTGTAGCTGACCCTGCTCGAGCAGAAGGTTGGACCAGAAACCTCCTGAGGTCCCTTCCAACCTGAACTATCCTATAATTCAGTAGATACTTGGTAAACAATTTAGAAACAACCCACTGATGCTCAATTTATCAGGCATCTGTAAGAGTACAGCCATAAAGAACACACCTTTACACATAGCCACTGGTGAACCTCATCACGTTAGCAAGCAGCAGATTTCACCCATGTAACCTAGCAGGCGTGAAATTGCCATAGTTCAGAGATAATCAAGAAACAGAATTTCAGTTTTGCAGGAACAGCTGCAGGAACACTGAGAACAGCCTGTTTCAAAAGCAACACAACAAAACAGCCCTTCCCCAACTGTCCCCACAAAGTGCTACTGAAAGAAAAAAAGGGAATACCAGAGACGATCAAAAAGCGTTCTTCACATAAACTTTTCATTTTGACATACATACATATTTAATGTAATACAGGAATCTGACTGTGACGCTTGATTTTAAAAATGTCATTGAAGCTGACATGAGGCTTATTTTGTCCTCTTTTCCCCGGAGACTTTCTTGATACGAAGGAGAGATTCACACTGACTGAACGCAGGCCATATCCCAGAGAACCGCACAGGTCCTGCAGGAGCTAGCAGTGAATATGGGCAGTCAGCCCAGAACATAGAAAGTTGAGTAGTGAACAGGAGGTACTTGGTATCCCAGCAGCAGAAAAAGTAAAAAACAAACAAAAAAACACCCAAATAAAAAACCCAACTCTCTTTTCCCCCCAAGTTTCTGTGAGAGAAGTATTAGTGACCTAGCAGCCTACATGGTTGCAACCCCCCAATGTTACTGATACAACCTGTCATGCACACAGTATCCATGATGTTCAGTTATTAAAGTATGACAACAGTGATGAGCCAAAGGGTTACACAGCCATCAGTACATAAGGGATATGTCACTGCTATTTATAGATAGATGCCCAAATACTGCTTATATGTATTGCTGGGATGACAGAGTACTGTAATGTATTGATTTAACACAGACTCCTCTAGAATTGAGACGTTTGAACATTGTTTTGTCTACGTGTTTTGGAAAACTGTGATTTAAAAAAAAGTTATCTTAGACATTTTCAAAATTTTAAAATTTCAAAATTTTGATTTAATTTCTAATTTTTAGTACCAAGGCCCACCCTGTTCCTCAGAGAACTTTGACATTTCATCCCTGATCCCACTTTCATTCAAAATAAGCTTATTTTAAATCATCACAGTAACTCATTTACAAAGGACAGTTTTCATGGAATCTTTCTCTACCTTTAAACTCCAGTACCCCTTTCCCTTCCCATCCTACTTACCTACATGGGGCAAAAGAGATTCTCTTGGGTTCTCTTCAGGAAACTATAATCAGAACAAATGCCAATTTATTATTTTTTTTAGTAGTTGCAAAGAGGAAAAGGTAAGTTACTAAGTCAGTTCTGTCACCAAGAAAAACAATCCAAATAACTAATACTCTAAGAATCTAACAGGCCTCATGTGAATGGAGCAACCAGACAGTAAGTCTGAAATTCTGGTGCTGGTAGCTTGCAGGAAGAAAATCAAAAACTTAAAATACTGATTGCCTTGACAACAATTTAGACAGCAACAAATACAAGCTGCTAAGCAGAAATACCTGCTATATGACGGTAAGCACAACAGGAGACCCTGTTACAAACTTTGTTCCCACACAATTCCAATCTGCTGTCATTCTAGTTGCTGTATGCAAAAAATACCAAAGGTAAATAGAAGAAAAGTATCTTCAAAAAAAAATGTTACTTCTATTTTCAGATGAAGGCAGAAACTTCTGAACAAGTTTAATTCTCAAACTTGTTATTCTCACCCAGAATTTGTACTCAATTATGTCAAAATAAAAGGAACAGAAAAATGAGCAGACTCAGCCAGAACCTAGAACTCTTCTATCGGTCTTGAAAAGCTCTAGATACAAAGCTTATCTTACAACAATCTAAACATAAGAATACAAAATCTTGTTAACATCATAGGCATTTGTAGTAAGAAACAGAAAACATTGGAAGACATTAGTATTCAGCAGTGGCCCCAATCCCCCTTTAAAAAAAGGTATCATTTTTTAATCATTTACCTGAAAAGAAGCAGAAAGTTGAGTCACCAATCGATTTTGAAAATCTTGCTTTTAGCTGAAGAAACTTCGGATGCACAATTTAATGCCAAAGTTTTATCGTGCAAGGCAATGTCAACAGTAATAAAATAACGCTCCACCAACACTGAATAAAGACATTTCTCAGACAGTTGGCTACTTAAAGGCTTACTCTTTTTCTCTGTTTTGTTCAGCCTAAAAGTAGAAGTCACTCATTGAGACGCCTTATCATGGAGAATGTTTCAGCCACGAGTGAAATTAATTATGCAGCACTGCTGGTAGAGCAAGGCTCCATTTAAAGTAATTATCACCCCAATAAGAAATCAAAGAGAATTAATATCAGGGTTTTATTCTCATCAGGTAAAGTCTGTAAAGCTGTCCAGATCTCATTATAAGTTTTTGTTTATAAGGCAACATTTCAGCCCATTTGTACAATATTTGTATATCAGAAAAAAACACCTGCAGAACCTAAAGGTAAAGAAAAACTAGCTGTCCCTTTCACATTCATCATTTGTGATTACTCCTCTTGCACAGCATCATTCCACAGCATATAAAAATGTAAAAAACAAAACAAAACAAAACAAACCAAAACAATGCATATGTGGTTCCTCAATCACCTCAACCTCTGAAAGATTCACCGACCGAATTTAAAAAGCCAAGCTGATTATTCATGAACCTTCTGTGTCCTACTGAAGCAACTAGTATAACACAAGGGTTTTTGCAGCCCTACAGAAGTTTGAAAAGAGGACTACTTATTTTAGCCAAGCCAATCCCTTTTCCGATTAATCATCTCCAGATATTTTCCTACTCTGGTATTTTGCTACCTGTAACCACCTGTTTTATCCGTACAGTAGCCAGCAGTGATTAATATGTACAATATTGCTTTCGCGTATGGATTGTCAGCCAAATTCAACCAGCAGACTTCTCTTGAATAGCTGCCAGATATTGCCTAAACTCACCTTATTACTTGCATTTTCTGTACCTACAGAAAAGCTGTTCTTATTAGAGACAGAGCAGGGAACTGAGTAAAGGACGTGCCTTTAGTTGGTAAGATTAGTTGTTCAGAATACAGCACCATCTGCTTTCACACTATCATCTCCTTCCAGTATTCACGATAGAAAGCATAATGGGCTAAAAGATAATGCCTCTCCCATAATGTGAATAGAGATAATTGTTAGTTGCTTTTTGTTTGTGTGCCTGAGTTTTTTCAGTTCTCTTCAAAGATGTGAAGGGATATTCGCTGCTGTGCATTTCATAACATTTTCGATTCCTCAGTAATGCTTTTTTAATTATGGTTTGCTCTTGCCTTACATTATTTCCTAGAAATACGTATTTAGACATTCTCTCTCTAAAACTCTCTTTTAGTTTGGTGCAGTCTAGTCCAAATCAAAACATTTTTGTGCCTCTACAGCCAGAATAAGCAATGACTTAATATTGTTCACCTTTGTGTATCTAACAGCATGCCAATGTATATATGAAAAGTAGCTCTATTAAGTATGGCTACAATTAAAGCTTAGCTAGCACTTCCTGCCCTAGGTGTAAGTTGCTGATAATTCTGCCAAAAAAGTTATTTAAAATGAACATTCTAGCTTTGGTGCATGCTTTAGGGCTTCCTTCACTGGAGAAATTCAGCAAACAAAGCTCACCTATCTGAGACTTAGAAAGGTAGCTGTAATGATAGCAAAACAAAATTGTATTTATTTTGGAATTAAATATGCAAATATCTCTGTTGCCTCCCATATCTTTCAATTTTTTCCATTTAGTATAGTAACCAATTTGGAAGAACTTTACTCTTTCCCACCCACAACCAAACTAAGTAAGTTAATCATTATTTGCACGTGCTGAAAAGGGGTTTCCCCAGGCTTCTGTATGCAGTAACTAGGCTGCAAGACCTCCCTAAACACTATTAAAATCTTTGGAAGCTACTGAATTTTTTTTCCTTCATTCCTTCCTAGCATATTCATCTAGATAGACAGTATGAAGAAAATCTTACTTTATATATGAATATGAAAAAGGCTGTAAGTAAAGAAAAATAGTTCTACAACATTTTTATTAAAATTTGTGTAATCAGAACTGATGATGCTCCAGTGCAGTCTAAGTACTGTTACCACCAAATGATGTGACACCTGGAATTATTTTTACCATGCATTAATTATTTACATTGGGTGATCTGTGTATATATGGTAGTTTCCATGTGTATCACACTTTGACATCCTCAAATGAAACAGCTCCACTGACAGTTTCATACAGCCTCCAATCCATATGGAAAAACCTAATGGATTATCTAAGCAAGGAAATGGAACTATTCCAAGCAAAAGGAGGATAAAAAAGTAAACATACTGAGGTTTTAAGATACCTCCTCTCCTCATGTACCTTCAGCAGATACTTCAAAGGTTACTATCTCAGGTTAATACACGTTCTCATGTTATGTGTATAGATACAGAATTTATTCTGAAAATTGTGTGTGTTTTTTATTTTTTTTTTTACACTTAGAAGACCAGAGATAGAAGACCCTGACATTTTTTATTATTAAAGAAAAAAAAATCCCATTTATACTTCCAGTAGCATTCAATAATTCAAACAATAATAATCTTAAATAACATGTACTCTTACCCACATGAATGTGTTGCCTGTACTCTTCACAGATTCTTCTAAATCTATTTCAACATGTTTATTTCCTTGTCAGAAACATGTATTGGTAAACATGATGTAAAAATAACACCTACAGGGTGGCAACAAGCTGCACAAATCTTTAACATTCAGGTCTACATAAAGCTCTTAAAATGTTTTCTCTTTTTTTAGGAAGGTACCTATTTTTCAGAGGTGAAAAACTTCCTATATATATTGTGAGAAGGATTCTTAAAATTGGCAAAGAGGAATAAACAAGACATAATATGACACACACAACTTCAATACTGTATAGAATAAAAAGACACTACTCTTTTCACAGTATCCTTCAAAAAGAATAGAGTATGGTGCATTGCCCTTCACTAAATTATTATTTTCCATAGTTACAGGCTTCCAACTAATAGTAAAATTTATTGCTATATATAGTGCCAAAGACAGATAGAAGTATTTCATTCAGAATAATGCCTTAAATCAAAAAGCTCACACAGAAAGCAGCCTTAGAATTATACTGAAGGGAGAAGAAGAGAGTTACACCAAAGCCTTATTTGTAAAATAAAACTTTAGGTCATATTGTAGGTCTTCTAATAATTATCTAGAAAATTAAAAGTGACTATGTTCATTTCCCTTGTCATCACATAGGTGTCAAGATCCTCTGTCCTGCAATACACAAATGCCACTCTGCTAAACACGTTCATAAAGTGAAATCTATATAAACTGTATAAAACTGAAATAATTAGAATATGACATTAAAATAATTTACCAGAATGCTGCTGGAAATTAAAGCTCATTTACTGCTACTGCAGTCTATCTGTGCTCTGGCATAGATGCCATTTCCTTAAAGCTAATACTGCTAACTGCCACCTTCCAGACCACAGAAAATACAAGAAAGGGTGTAAATTTTGTTACAGGCTAGACTAAAATACCAGAATTGTTTCCTTAAACACTGCCACTTTGCAGAGATTCTCTCTGCCTTTAGTCTTTCTGTACCAGGCATTGATGATAGAGTGCACGCTTAACTTCTCGAGGGTTAAAGAGCACCAGGATGGTCAGAAAAATTACTTTTTTACTATTATTTTTAATACATAAAAATAGACAAATATTTTGTATTGTTTTGTTTCAAACAGATCCTGCTAACCAGGCAGTGTGGTCACAGCAGCGAGAAGCCAAAATCTGCAAAACCAGTGACAGCACACACGTTCTCCTTTTGGCTATGGAAGGGCTGTTCCGCTCTGAAAGCGGGTGAGAGAGGAAGCAAGTGACCACCAGCTGAACAACCCAAGCCTACAAAACAGCAATGCAGGCTACGCTAAGGTAAAGCAAGGGTCCAGGTGTGTGGCCACTATCACTAATTACAGTGGGCAATCATTTCGGAAGCCTTAGCTATCCCTTACAAATTCACGTTCTCCTCAGCCTTAAATACTGCATTTATTTTCTTCCTACCTTTGTACTTTTTAAAGTCTCCCCACTATTACTTGCTGCTTTTTTGATATCAGCTTCTCAAGTGCTCCAGAGCCCTGTTTATCTTGCGAGCAAGATACAAGAAAGGTAGAAGGCTTAGTTTCTTCCAGCCCATTTTATTTTGACCAAATTCAGACAAATAGCCCTTTCAATAACTTTGAGGATTAACACAGAGGAGTTTAGGGAACAGGTGCAGTGCTGCAATTGCTCTAAACATTGATCTGTGGCTCCACTGTAAACAGACTACCTTGTTTTTAACAGATTCAGTATGGATACTCTTAAACTTTGTGGGTGTGATGCCTGGATTCTTGTTCAGTTTGCTTTTTGATCAGTCTAGCAATTGCTTTTTAATACTATCTAGATATGAGAAAACTCAAGAGGCATTTTTTTCTTGAGTCAAATGAATATTTAAATAGTCCACGAAAGAATCAATTCCTATCTAAAACAGAAGAGTGAGCACTGTTTTCTGGAAGAAATGCACATTGAGTTCTCTTGAAAGAAGACAGGAGTGAATCGGGTCCCTCAGCTTTTCAGGATAGTACTGTTATCTGTTGAAGTGTTATTCATGTGCATTGCTGCTTTCTGCTATATGCCAGAAAACAGGATATTCATATTCTACTATATGCCAGAAAACAGGATATTCATAAGACATGGATAAAGGAAGGGTCAAATCAAATACTTTTCTTGTGCTTTTTACTTGGAAAATATATTTTGGATCAATTTTATCTGAGTTTATTTTTCAGTTCAGCAACTCAACCAAGAAAATCAATTATTCACACAGTCCTAGAAAAACAGGAACCCCAAATCAGTTCCACTAAAAACCAGAAAATATAGTATTAGAAAGTTTAAATAAAAATTAACCCTTAAACCCAAACATGTATTTACTCCTCAGGAATTGCACGATCACACCTGTGCTCTACAGTTTTTCTCAATACTCGCCAAAGGGTCATACTGAATTAGTAGAACGATTATAAAGATGAGATTACTTTTAGAAGTGTAAGATTCAACAAAGAAAATTTATTTAAAAAAAGATCTGATCTTTTAGGATTTGGAAATCAGTTTCAGCTATTCTTGTTTATGTCAATTGACAATTTAGTTAATTACACCCATGAGAGTCTGACAAAGTGGATTTGGTATTTCTGGGAGAACTACATCTAGCCATTTCAAATAAGAAAATAAGAGCATGAAAAGCATAAAGCAAATGAATTCAGCTTGAAGCTAAATTGCACACTTAGAAATATCACTTTATAGATACAGAGCAAGATCCAAAACCATTGCGGAAGGGATGCTATGCTTTTAAGTCCTAGCTTTTCTACCTATTTTCAGGACTATGAGAAGTATTTTCAGGACTGAGATAAGTGATGTTTGGGAACAGTTGCTAGGAACCACCAAGATGCTGCTTTTACTGAGGTATTTCAGTTTTTCAAAGATGCAGCAGGAAATATTTAGGGCTAAGAAATTTTCTTGATCTAAATGAATAGATGTATAGAGACACTGGTAGACTGAAGCTAAATTTTTGACTAGACAGATTTGTAGAGTTGACCAGTTGGTGCTGACATTCACGCCATACGAGTTTCAGAAGGGTTTATTTCAACCTACCTCTGGTTGGTCCCACTGCCTGACCACCTGTAAGCAGTGAGAGCTGCATTAGGTGTATGCCTGCAGCTCATCATCTGTTGCAGTTTATTCTGAAAGGAATTACAACACAGGAAGCAGGAACAAAGGGAAGATTTGCTTTAAAAGCAAACGTCTGATCTGTCCTAACAGAGACACGCCATTAGAAACAGAGGTGCTTAAGGTATGGAGAAACTTCCATACATGGACTGACTCACTAGACCTAGGAGGCATCTGCTGAAATTAATAGCGGCCAGCTCAAACAAAAAAGACAATTCTTCATTGCGAAGTGCACTTAGGCTCTAGAACGCCTTACTGCGGATATGAGTATCTATGAATACTGTAAAATTGTGTGTATTAAACAGGAGACTAAAAAAGCTTGTGAGTGAGAAATCCGCTGAGTGTTTCCAAATACAAAGAAAAAACATTCAGATCAAGAAGTCTGCAAGCTGATAAAAGGATAATGAGAGACAAGAATCGCGTAAGATGAACCTTTGGCTGGACCCAGCAAGGCAGCTCATATTTCTATGTTCCTGTTTTCTTTATAGATTCTGTTCAGTAAATAAGGAAGTATCATGCTAAAATATAGCAATAACTGTTCAAATGTGAAAAATTATTGATATGTGTGGCATACGACGACACAGACCTGAGGTAGGGCAGTGCAAAAGATCCTTTATTGAAAACACAATGGCTGGTTATATAGCCATCAGGCTCAGCCACTCCTCCAAGTATCTCCTAGGCATTGTGGCATCTTGTGATAGGTAGGAAGACATCTTCTGATGCCTGGCAGGTGGGCAGGACAGTCCAGCAGGACAGGCCCACCGCAGCTGCTGGCACATAGGCAAGAAGGCACATGATCACTGGCAACTCACGTGCACACATTCTGGCCACAGATCATAGTTACTACATGATTACTTTCTGCCTTAGAGATTCTCTGCTGTCTTACACAGCATCATTCTATCTTGGTCCCCAAAAGATATGAGTCTGATGAAGGCAATTCTTGCAGCCGATAAGAACTATACTTTGGGCCATGAACATGGTTAACAGATGCTTAGAGAACAGGTGTGCAGTAAACAACAGAAATACCTAAAATTGATTACTCTTTGGTGCTTTCCCCAAAGCGATCAGGTTATTCTGCTTTGATTTGGATGGGAATAAGTAGGTATCTATGTTGGCTTTAACAAGAACAAACACTAACTCTAATTCATTTCTTGCTCTGGCAAACATGTTTGCTTCTGTAGTGTGATTACCCAAGAGATATGGACAGCAGAAAAACAGGTACCTCATCTCAGTCTAATCTGGTGGTCAACAAGAAGCTAGGCTGGAAGTGCAACAACTGTTGTTGTGAAGGTCTAAAGATATAAGCAAGGCAAGATTTTTAATGAGACCAGACAGACAGATATGAAGAGAAAAAAAAAAAAAAAGAAAGAAAGAAAAGAGTGAGCAGAAGCTCTTTTTCAGATAAAAAGAGATCTCATTTCCTGAAGAAAGTCTTAGGTGCTGAGAAGTACAGTATTTTTGAAGTCATACATATTGATCTGATAGGAGGCACTGCTGACAATCTTTCATTCCTCTACTGTTATCTTTGGGTAAATGTGTATAATTTAAAATTAAATTTGCCAAATTTGGGGTAAGTCAAAAAAACAATTATGTTAGTTATGATTAGAAGTAAGGACATGCCCAGTTTAATGTCAAGTATCAAACTGGCTCATGAAGACTACATGGAGAAATCTGCAGTTCTTAAATAACTAAATAGCAAACCCCAAGGACTGGAAATAACAGCAAGAATGATACTGAGCACAGACTCATTGCAAGCAGAGGCTTCATCACTCTGAGTGATGCTGAATTCAGTGCTGCAAGTTATTTTAGTGATAGCTAATGTTACTTTCTAAAGTGCTAATGCTAGTAAAAGCTAATGTTACTATCTAAAATTTCACTTGGTCTACAAGTTATTCTCACATATTGCACTTGGCATGAAAATAGTAGGCATTTTTCCTGTTACTTTCCGGTTAAGTCACTAAGCAATTTTACAGTAACTAGAAAAGTAACTTTCTGTATAATAATGAAAAAAACAATGAGTAAAGTGTCAAATGGCTTTATTCCAATGAGCCTGGCTTAGAATACAGACCTAAATCACATAAATTTTCAAGGTTTAAAAATCATCGTATTAGTAGCTTCCTTTTTAATCCAGCCAAAAGTGCCAGTCCTGTACAGTCTATTCACATGCCCAATCTCATCAAATTCACCGATACTATTCATACAGCTAGGGTTTTGACCCTTTGTGGGTTAAGTATCAGAATATCATTAAGGGGAGACAGTAAAAGTTACCTAGAAGCAGCTCAAAGACATCTATAGTAGGATGGGCTTAACTTGTGTTTACCACAAAGATAAAAAGAACCAAGATTAAAAGGAGGATGGAGCAAGGATCAGTTAAAAGAGAGACTGACAGAAGGAAGTATTATCATGGATACTCAGAATATGACAGCTAAATCTTTTCTTCTTTTCAGCACAGTGTACTTATTTTTTGTGCAAAAAGCTTAAAAGTAGCAGTGAATTATTTAAATAAAACACACATTCTGTAGACCCCTTCTTGCACATCCATAAAATAAATCAGGAAGTATAATTAAAACTGCTTTCCTCAGATATGACTGGAGTGTTGATCTTTCCCATACATGGCCCTCATTCTCTACAACCCACTAAATTCCCTTTACATCATCTTTTCCTGGTTGGTTGTTCTGTATTTCTTCCAGGCAGTAGTTTAATCCCAGTCATTCTACATTTAACAAACTATGGCTGTCAGATTAGTTGTAGCATCATGAGATGTTTCTCACAAGATAAAGCTGTTGTGTCTTTGAAGCATTTTTTCTAAATTACTCCTTTTTGCATGTAATTTAGAGAACATAATAATGGCAGATATTAAATTGCACCTCCAATTATTTGTCCTGTGGTCCTGTCTTTCTGAAGCACTTTATGAAATCCTACCCTGAGTGAGTATTAAAAGATAATAAAGTATTAAATCAAAGTCTATTAATTACATGTGTTAAGATACACAGGTCTTTGCACTCCTCTTTTCATTTTTTTCTAGGTCCTCAGTAATATATATAACATTGGGAGTCCTGCTCACTGCCAGAAAAATCTACAGTTCACTGTACATCTTTCAGCTTTTCAAAGATCAAATATAAGCCTTTAAACTGCAGGCAACACTGTTAATAACACTGTGAATAGCAATGCATACAGGACCTGAGCACCTGTGCCTTCCACAGAACTGTAAACCTTGCTGTGGCAGTGTTAAAAATCCATCTCAATCTGGAAGAGGAAAAAAACAAAGAAAAAAAAAGTATGTGACCTTGCCAAGTGACATCATTGTATCTGTTTGTTTGTATATATACTATATATACATACATATGTTTATATAAAACTGCCTTGTAAGAAAAGCAATAGCTCTGTTTTTATTTCTGATAGACTGCTTCTAACTAGCAGATCAAGGTGAAAACCTCAGCCAAGCAACAGACACACCCCCAAACTCAAACCCCAGCAAAAAGAGCAGCTACTGGACTGATCACAAAGAAAACCAGGACGCGTATATCACAGTCCACATGACAGATGAAACCACAGGAAGGAAACTTTAATGACTGGTACCACAGAGACTGAATCCAGAAGTTGTGAATGAGCACTGACAATTATGCGCTACAGAGGTTTCCTCCAATTTCTCTCAAAGTAAAAGGTAACCAAAGTGTTCATCTTAGGGCAACAAGGCGCTTGTAAAGATTACAAGATGACCACATATGCTTTAGCTCTCAACTCTGATTTCATCAGGAGAGCATGGTGTATTGCTCTATTTCTGTCTTCTGAAATCACTGCGTCTAGCTCATTTCCCTCCCCCCCCCCCAACAGGATACCTCCATCAAATCTACATCAAGATCTCCTATTTCAGTCATTTTGTAGTTTAGTTCAGCATGGTGGCTTACTTCCATTTCTTTTCACAAAATTTTATAGCCTCCTTCTCGCCATCATATTAAACTAATTCTTTCCATCCATTACATGCTGACTGCTTGACTTCTGCTTCTATTGTTCAAATTTTGTATCTTTGGTCTTTTTATTATCATTCATCCTATGCTTTATTACCCTATTTTACCTTCCCTGCATATGGCTTTATTTCAATTGCTTCACTCATAACATTTCCCTCCTGCCAATAAATCTCAGTTTGCTTTATTTCAGACTGGATTTTGACCATTTTGGCAAGTTCCTTTTTCCTCTTGAAAGTAAGGATGCAAAAATATGAAAAGAAAGCTGCAGAACAAACAGATTTTTTTTAGGGCAGATACAAATAAATAGCAGTTAAAAGTGTTCACCATTTCCTTTTGCAGGCCTAAACGAAAGTCTTGCGACGTTTAAAACAACTGGTTTTGCTCCTGACTTCCCCTGAAAATTTGGGTTATACCCTTGTCAGGGGCTTTGGGTTGAGACCCAAGGAGGATGGCATTCCCAAGGGGATGGTGGGAGAGGAAAGGTGCTGATCAGACAACACTCTGGTGATCACACTGTTTTAGTAGACAGCAAATACTTTCATACTTTCAGAGTTCCCAATGTTCCTCAACATGAAACAATTTGGTGCTCTCTCTCAAGCGCACCCTTGACATTTTTCTCGGCCGGGGGAACTCTGCAACAGTTGATAGATCATGCTGTCCTTTGGCCTTGAGCTTCATTGCTACTTCATGGAGGCCAGAAGCCCTGAAAGGAGTTAGCCATGAAGTTGCCTTCATGCACATGCCCACTTGAGAAGCAAATGGAGTTTTCTCCTCTTTACATTTCACTTTGCTGTACAGGGACTTCACGGTCACTCAGGCACTCAGCAGCTGTACCACACATGCAACTTTTATGGATCAGCTTTCACCGCTGGCACCTCAACAGCCATATAGTCCCCAGTCTACAGTACCTGTGACTTGGATCACTGGTCCCATCAGAGCCAGCATGGCCTTTGCAGTACACAGTCAAAGCCAGAACATTTTGCAAAATATTTCAAAGGCAATGAATCAAGTTCTTTGCTTGAACAATGTGGAAGAGGGGATAAAGGCCAGTGGCTGCCAGGCAAAGTTATTCCATAATGTTTCAAAGCCCTGGTCAGCACATCACATTAAAAGCCTCAGTACAATCACTATTACCTAGACAGATGCCATGATTTTGCCCTCAACTTTCTTCTTGAATTTGCCAAATAATGAAAGTCACAGCAGTCATTTAATGGATTATTCAGAACCCATATTACATAATTCAATAGTAGAACTTCATTTATTCAATAGGTTTCCATTAATTTTAATAACTGCATTATACCACAGAAATAAAGAGAGTTGTTTTAAATGCTTTCAAGTTGGATTTATTAGTTTACTTTAAATGAATGATCTCTCCATTATCCAAAATGGAAGCAATGTGGTAAATATAGGGGGAAAAAACCCAGTATTTCTGTTAACAGTTCTCCGTAAATCACTTAAAACATAGTTCAACTGCCTTAGCACAGAGAAAATTAAAATAGCTTCATAATGATTTGTTTCCATAGCCATTTTAAGAAGGATCACACAATTAAACAAAAAGTAAAAAAAAAATCAAAGTGAGTTCATGTATAAAAAGTGAAATCAGATTTCTACCATTAACTAGTTACAATCAATTTTCACAACTGCCCCACAGTTCTCATTTTCAAATTCATTCTGAAGAATATATTTGAGAAAGTCTGGAAACAGAATGAAAATAAATATATTTTAATTCATGTCTTCAATTATTTTAGTGCATCTCCTTAACTTGCTTTGCTCTCTGCAGGAGAGCAACAGTTTATTTTGTAGTTTGCTTGCCAGCTTTGAAGGCTGGGATTGTGTACTGGTGATGGAGATGAGGAGGAATCATAACTGGGGAGCTTGCTAGGGCATATCTCAGAGTCAAATTTAGCCCAATACATTTAACAGCTCTTGAGATTTCAATGGAAAGCTGTTTGCACAGTGCAGAGCCACACAAGACTTGATACAGAGAAACCGCTAGCCCAGCGAGATTTCCTGACTACAGAGAGGGGCGATCATGATGGGTAGGTAACAGTAAAGTACAGTAATAAAGCATGTAAGCAAAGGCAATAAAAAAAAAGTGTATGCATACTTGTGGGTCTTATTTACAATCAAGTTGTTTGCAGGACTCTTGTGTTTGCTTGCTGAAAACATGGGAATATTCCAGATCTACAAGGATACACACACACAAAATTAAAAGTTAAGATCATTGTGCGCTTTCAGAACTTCTTCAGTTCTGTTTTTACTATAATTTGTTAAATATGTAAGATAAAATAGTTCATAATTCTTTGGGTCTGTGCTCTGAATGAAGTACCACCACACAGCTTGCTCTTTGGACCACCTCATCCTTTCCACCTTGTTTACCTTTGTATGATACACTGACAACAAAGACAACACAGGAAAAAAATGTAGAAGAACACCTTACTTTCAACAGTCTTTTAATTTAAGTTAGCTACTAGAATAAAGGAGGATAAAGCAATGCCATGAAACTAAGGTCTTTGCAACACACCAGTTGCTTCTACACAGAAAAGAATTACCCATATAAGTCAGTTTTTCAGACAAAGTGTATTGCTGCAAATGGTATTACAGGTCAGCTTATATCTATATTCTTCTCCCAAACGTATTCAAGCCCTGAAGTAGCTTTAAATTATCACAAAAACAAAACAATCCAGAACAGGGAAGAGCTGACTTTGTTTCTCTGTGGTGTTCTTTTATTACAGTGTCCTTATTACCTGGACAATTGCTTCACAAAAAGAATGAAAGTAACGGGAAAAACAATTTATCCAACATCAGTGGTGACACGCTAGGCATCCACTATATAAAAATCTGTCCTTAAAATAATTGATACTGTGAAAGTAAACTTCTGATTCTAACAAATGTCTATTTTGAAAAAAAGCAGTTCTTAAATGCAATAACTGTCCTTCCATCAGAGTAAGAAGATGTGAGCATATCAATGAGCTCCATTATTATTTTCATTCACTCCCTTTCAGAAGTAACTGAATGCAGTGCTGTGAAACTTTACTCTGCAGCTCTTAAAAAAAAAAAAAAAAAAAAAAAAAAATTGACTATAACCCCTTCTGTCAGGTTTTAACCATGATGTTCAAAGTATGCATTGTCTGAACTAAGGAGAAAGTCATCCTTATTTTCCAGAGCCCACATCTTCAGTATAATTATAGAAATATTGATTGGCTTAAACTACACTAGTCATAAACCATTGCCCAAGGGTTACATTTGTTAGGGAGATTGTATTGTAAATTTTAGTTTTGTAATCCAAAGACGGTAATTAATATTTTCATTTAAGTAAAAGCTGAGCAGTTCTTCCAGTTGCATCCTAAGTGTGCCTTAACAGTGGTACCAATAGCAGAAGAAGGTAAGATTTAAAAAAAAAAAAAAGTTTAACTTTCATTCTCTCCTACTAAGAAGGCCTGTTAAGAATAAGCTATTTCTTAAAAATCAGAAACCAAAAAACCTGAGTGATGTTTCTCTCATGTTCTGAATTGCTGGTACTTCTATGCTGCTTTTTATACCAAAACTTTCCAGTAAACATGCCTCATCTCCTTTCACCTGTAACACAGGCATGCTGACACACACAAGCATGTGCAGATACTCTACTGAGGTTACTCACACTCAAGTGTCCACAGTTTGTCCTAAATCAGTCTGACAAAAAAAATCATGCATCAAAACCCATCTCCCTGAGAATTCCTTTCAGCCTGAAGCATTTTCAACTGGTTGTAATTTAATTATTTTACTCTGCATTTGCTGTAGGTCTCCAGCTGGAAGACCAGAGCATGCAATACCTTCTGCTGCCACAGACCAACAGCAGGCTGCACAGAGCTGCTCCAGCATCCTCTGTGCTCAGCAGCAGATGAGTGGTCCCTGTTCCACTCTTGAGAAAAACAAAGTGTGCTTTAATTTTTGTGGCCATTAGAGAACTCCTCGTTTCGACTGGTGCAATACTCAGAAACCAGGATTACCCTGAGACTATATATAAAGGTAGAAAGCATTTTAATTGTATATCAATTTTACCTATGTTATTGGTGATTAATTTTTTATGATCCATTTGCTAACCTATGCAACTGGCACAGAACATTTCTATTAGGCTCTCAGGTGACAAGCTGTCCTTAGCCCAGGTATCACCTTTGCCACAGCTTAACAGAGACAGGACATAACAGGTTCAAGGAGCATTTATCTGTCAGGTTTGTCAAAGTGGTCAGTAAGTATGGCTTCCAACTTCTATTTAGTAAAGCAAAAATATAACAGTTATTGTTATGAGAACTGGGTTGCTTTTATGGTGTTTTCATTTCTTGTTAAAGCCTGCAAACTGTTTTGTCTTGACTACTGTTAATGAGCCTTTGGAAATAAGAGAGTATATATATATAGCACAACATATTGTGCTGCAGAGAAGTCTATGCCACTTGATTACTCGGCAGCAATACAACTGCGTTCACGCGGCACTTTGCCAGGAGTAATTGTCTGGCTACACTCACATAGCCCAAGTTTCCATGCTCTTCTGGCCAGACTATCTACTAGCACCTGCAAGTGTGCAACTCCTATAATGAACCATTATATTCAATTAGACAGAATACTACGCTGCATCACAGGAAAAGAGCTTGCTCTGGGAAATCACTCAAAGATAGAACAGGAGCCCTGAACTACCAAGTAGCATGCACGATAACAGTACAGCAGTTTAACATTGAACTAACCCTAAAATAAGGCATTTCCTTTGCATTTGCCTGAAAGGTAAGACCCAGCAAACCAACAGGCAAAATTTGTATCTTGCAGTAAGCTTCTGCTTAGCAGAAGCACAATTTTTCCAGTGAAAAGTCATTATAGTAAAGCTTCAGACACTGGTGACAAAGACCAATAAACCCTGGTTACAAACATACTTTCAGGCTACCTCTTATTTGGGGTGTTGCAGTAATGAACTGCTCAAAAGCTATTTGTTGATATTTAGAGTTTACACTCTACAAATAAAGTTTTAAAAGTGAAGTAAGAGATACAAATACAGAGAGTATATGCATTTCCTCATCTTAACTAGATTCAGCACAGTGCTGCTCCTCCAAGTTCCCCAGCAGTTAGTGATTTGCCTATGCAGTATTAGAGGCCTCAAATCTGTGAGTTACTGTTTTTCAAATAGACCTCTGACACCGCCTCAATCTTACTTTATTACAAGTCTGCACAAGTTCAGTCGCTGCACAACTGTGGAGAAAGAATAGTTTCAGAACAGATTATGATCAGCTGAAACAGAAAAAAAGATTTACAGAGGAATCTGGTTTAAAGGCTGAAAAGAGGAAAGCATAGGCCAGATCCTCGGCCTAAGCTAGGATCTGTGAAGTTCATTCTTCCTTAACTTGCTGCTTGATTAAATCATGAGGCAATGTATTTTATTGTAGAACATTCTCTGATGCAAGCAGCCTTAAAAAAAAAAAAAAAAGCTACATGCATTGACCTCCTTCCTACAAACTTCTCCTCCCCCAGAAAACTCAACTCTTTGCAAAAGCCAATACAATCAGGAACTGACGTCTTTGCTTCTCACCCATACCCCTACTGTGATTAGAAAAAATTAATTGAAATTTGTTTATTATAACTGAGCAATGAATAGTAAAAGCTGTTCTCCATCCAGTTCATTTTGTACTGAAGATGAACATGGAAGAACTGAAACTCCGAGTCATTTAACTATTATTTTGTGTACCTCACCAGACCGTATAGTAGAAATTTCCCCCCCACTTGCCCATGATTGGGAGCAAAGAAGAAAGATGAGGGGAATTCCCTACAAAACCTGAGGCCCCTAGAGTCAATTTTTCATAGAACAAGAGCATCAGTGCTCTTGTTCTATGTTGTCTAAGTATACACCAAAGGTATTTCAAACAATCTATTCTTCTGTTTTGATTTGTTCCCAACTATAAAGCATCATTTGCTCTTCTCTTCTAGAATTTAACCTCAGAGCTCCTTATGGGAAAAAATAAATAAATAAATAAAATCACATCTCCTTTTCAGGTCTCCTGTTTCTGTCCCAACTGGGAGACCCAACAGATGCAGAATTTTACTTTTTAATGCATTCTCTAATGACTCATTTTTAAAGTGACTGAAACACTATCTCTAATTATAGCTGCAATATGTTCCTCAGTGAATTTCACATCCTGTCTAAGCATCACATTATGTTCTTCCAATAATTATAGCCTTTCTTCCATCCCTTTTACTTTTATTTCAAGCCAGTCAAAACTTAAATTCAGTCTTTAACTTCATTACATCAAGCTTCTCCCCCATACTAGATGTTCTCTGGATGTTCAAAAGTAGTTGCTGTTTAAGACCACCTGACAAACATTTCAGCATACCATTCTTTCCCTGGTGGATACGTAATGTACTTCACAGCCTGAACTTTCAAAAACAAAATTTTAACTTGATTCTAAAAACTGTCCTTATGAGGGCTCTAATTTCAGCACTTATCAGTGCAAAAAAAGTGTATTTTAAGTCACAAATAGACAAACAACAAATCCAATGTAGCCCTTTGCTGTAAACTCCCTTTTCCCTGAGAGGGGATCAAGTCAAGGGAGACACAGATCACTACCAACATTTATTAGAACATCTTCTATGAATTAAGCTGTTACTAATAATAGCAAGTAACTATTCATACAGTGCATGCATTTATTGCCTCATACATGCACACATGTTCACTCTCAATCACCTTATTGGAGCAACCGTTGGGAGGCTGACCTCAGCTATTTATTCAGAAGTGGACCATGATACTGACCCACCAATGCCTTTTAGGTAGGAGTTCAGAAAGTCCCTCAAAGAGTCCTTCTCTTCATCAAACGTACAAATAATCCTGTAGATTGTCTGCATGTAACAGTCTCTGTCTTCTTGGATGTGGTCTGAATTATACAACCAGTCATTGATGCTCATGTGTGCTGGTGGCCCTGCACAGATTCAATCAGCTCCTGTGTATCCAACAGGACCACAATCCTTCAGAGCTCCTCAGTTCTTGGGAGACTTTCATGTGTTTCCTCTCAGCACATCTTTTTCCAGTCTTTGGCCTGCTGTTTTCTGGGAGCTCTTTCTCTGTCCACATACCAATAGACCATGTTCACACAAACTCACCAAGTGGGGGCTTTCATGGTACTTTCCTCTGAAGTGGATCTCATAAGCTACTAGGCATGCTACATCAGTTTTGCTATGTAGCTTCACTGTGATAGGAGTACATCTAAAGATGCATCTAAAATGATGTTGCACTGAAACAGTGCAAGTGTTTAAAGTAGGTATATTTAGTTTGCAGATGCTGCACTGATCTTCTTCAAAGCATTTTGGCCCTTCCACCATATTTCAAAGAAACAGAATTTTATCTTCAATGCTCCCCATTTTTCATTGCCACCCAACCCCCCTTTTTTTTTTCCTTAAACCAGATGAGATGAGTGGTTAAACATACAGAAATCACTAATTTTGGCACTGCTGGAATTTCTCTCACTTCCTAAGCACATGATCAAAACAGTCAGAGAAACGGCTTCCTTGATTGCATGCTTAAGCATTCACTAAATCAGAAAAACAGATCACAGGAGACTAAAACTATTTTCCATCTTCTTCAGATAAGTGCAGCAATGCATCTCACCTCCTGTACAGCCAGATTCACTCTCAGTTGTTCTGTAATAATTAGTGTTGCAATTGCTGGTTGCTGGCACAGAAGCCCCATGTTTCCCACACATGCCCTTCCTGCCAATGCTACAGAAGGGGATCTATAGCTCTCCAACACCAGAGGTCAACCGGGCATGCTGGATGCTTGGTCCACCAAAACTGACAGCAGAGCAAAGGGTTCAGCAATACCTTCAGTCAGTCCTGCGCTGACACTCACCCTAGGCACGCTGCTCGACGCACACATTTCACACACCTCCCTTCTCGCTTTTGGGGTTAAGCAACCCTGAGTCAGCAGGCAGAGTGAGGCCTCACAGTGCTCTGCACGTATTTGACCACCTTCTGCATAGTAAACCCAGAGAACATCCTGGATCTCTATATTTAAGATCATTAGATATTGTTGTAATTCAGCAGTTTGCACCTCAAAATAACAATTTAACTATCAATCTCAGATACCATAAGTCTCTTCCAATCATACTTTTGGGTTTTTTTGGTTTAGTTCAGATGTTTTCAGAGAATACACAAAAACAATGTTGCACTTCTGAAGTCAGTTACACACATTTTAATGCAACTACCTTAGGGCAAGAGAAATACAGATGTGATCAAATTTCCACCTGGACTCAACTAATTCAGCAATAAAAAAGCATTTCCCTTTTCCTAGGTATAAAAAGCAGCCAGTCTCAGATTTGCATACTTGTCCCTATCTTGGATGACTGAGCTGCTGATCCTCCAGTTCCCTGGTAGCTATTTATCCAGGATGTTACGTCTATCTTCGTTTGTCCTTATGACAGCATGTCAGATGCAAGTTGCCGGAAGGATGTCATGCTGATTTAGTGCAACCATCATGCATGCTCTTGCTAGGCATCCTTTAATACAAGGTAGCTAAAAGCTGTCCAATAAAAGTAAAAATTTATCCTTGAGCTGTAAAGTCATAACGAAAAATATGAGTGGAATCAATTAAGTCGGCTAACAGTTTAAATGGACTTACTCAGTTTATCAGAAGAAACTTTACAGCGCTCATAAAAGTGGCATAAAAATGTTGCAATCTGGCTGTCAATGCCAGCATGAAAATATTTCCATTGACAAAAGAAACATGCAGCAAGTAGGTGTTGTGGCAGCTGCCAGCCTCCATTACAGGGAGTGAGCGGGGAAGGGAAAAGAAGACTTCTGCTGGAAATAAGAGTTGGTATGGTGAAATACAGCTTGAATTGCAGAAGTTAGGGCAACTTAAACATACAGCAGAGTGCATCACAGATCTCCATATTACAGTCATCAAATAGGCCATGTAGAAAATTTGCCCTGGCACAGCCATGCTTATTTTAAGGCCTGAGTTGCCCTCTCTGTGCTGTGATGCTTTGTACCATGGCGATACACTTGGAATTATCTCAGGAATTGCTTCATATAAATCAGACATTTTTTGTTTATTTTTATGCTGGGACAAAGAATGGCTTTCTGAATGACAGGGATATAGGCCTCCCATCTCACCCCTGTACTTCATTAACATACATTTTGGCTCAAAATTTGGATAGGAAAGAACTCAGTTATGAAGAAAATACCTATTTTTAGTATTAAGTTCTGAAGTACATCTCCAGAAAGGGACAGAAAAATCATAATACATTTTTATCATAGGTAGAATTTAAAGAAAGAAAACTGTTTCCAGTTACAGACATAACTTAGGTGTTAGCATTCCACATATGTGCACAGGCAGTTCAGCTTTTGTGTATTTGCTCTACGAACCTATAGAAATGATTATACCTTTTGCTGCAGTAT
Source organism: Dromaius novaehollandiae (assembly GCF_036370855.1). Lineage (NCBI taxonomy): Eukaryota > Metazoa > Chordata > Aves > Casuariiformes > Dromaiidae > Dromaius > Dromaius novaehollandiae. The sequence continues at coordinate 105,774,295 of NC_088098.1, read as the reverse complement.
TATGCGGGGGACTGGGTGGCTTGATGTAATAGGCAGTAGATAAAAACATTTAGCTCTGCAGATGTTAGTGTGTATCAGTCCCTATTGATTTTTACTGCCAGCTGACATGGCAGCCTAGGGTTTTTGACTTAAATACATGTATAACAAGATTGCAGCTGGTTAAGTTCCAGACTGGCAGAATCAACAACATTTAAACAACCAGGAGACTTGCCACACTCTCAAGCCTTTGCTCTCAAGGCTAGACGGGCAAACAGGAAGTCTGTAACGGATACAGAGCTGTCATCTCATCACTTCTCAACAGGTCTTTTCACTCCAGAGTAGATGCAAGTTCCATACTACCACTTCCTGCAGAGCCCACAGCTAGCACAGGGCTAACGCATCAGTGCTTTGTATGTATATATACACACACACACACAATATATTTTTATATATTTTTACATATAAATAAAACCCACACAAACGTAAAATGAAAAAAAGACCTAGTTATTTATCCTCCCCCTAAGCATCTACATAACTAGACATGCAGTACTAACAATTTAAAACAAGGCTTTTAAAATGCCTTTTGGCTATTTATGCAGCCAATTAGGTTTCCTCATTGCTCTCTTTTTTTTTTTTTCCTTTTTTTTTCAGAAAAGAAGTGAGGATAAGAGAGACAGAAATTGTGTGTCATTACTAGAATAACAATTTGCATCACATAAATACATTGAGTGGACTTGGAAATACAAGTGTAGAAGACAAACTGCAATGGTCTTTGAATAGCAGTAAGTTATTATTCATCTCTACAAGATGACGAGAACGGTGACACAGAGGAAATAGGACTTCCAGTAAGAGGTCAGTAGAGGAAAAAATGGCATCACAGAAAAGAAGTGGTGTGATTACAATCTCTTGCAGCAAAAAAGGAATCACAAGGGACATGAGTTTAAAGACCCTATAAAGACAAATAATTCATTTGTTAGTAAAGTAATACAAATACTGGAGTTAGAGTATTAATCCAGTTTAATTCATGCTATTTGGACTAGATACTCCTAAATTAGCCATTCAGAGCTTTGAATCCATCTGCCTCCTTTCTTGAAGGCTAACAAACAGTTGGGGCAATCCAACTAGGCAGTTGCCTGAAAAGACTGTATATTAGGTCAGGCTACACAAGAAGAAATACAATTTATACTTATACCTGGCCACACACAACCCCTAACCTTTTGTAGGCTCTAAATACAAACCTACAGTGAGAAATGTTTTCCTTGTTATCGAGTTTGGCCAGAACTGTGGTTTCTATTGGCAGGTGGGGGGTTGTTCTGTTCTGGAATTTGTCTAAAATTCTTATCAGGTCCTGCCAGTGGTCCAGTACATCCTGTTACGCTTCTTTCTTTATAGCTGAGTACTCCAGGTCCACTCCTGTGAAGTGCTGAGCACCTGTATTATCCATGAATTTTGGTGCAATTCCATCAGCAACAGTTACATGCCCAACAACTAAGCACAGCAGCATCAGGGAGGGTAAGGGGCGGGGGGGGGAGCAGAACCAACCAGCCAGGAAATCATAGACGCTACTGGATACTTTGAAAATAACAGTAAGGTCTGAAATAAAGAGAGCCACAGGTTGATAACACTGCTAATGAGATCCTGGGGAAGAGAAGTATGAGGAAACAAGCAGGGCAGAAAACGTAATGGGGTTTTCCATAATTACTCATCTTTAGGATTCTCCTTGAAGACTTAGATGATAATCTATAACTGCACTTGTCATCACATTTCCCTGGCATGCATCTTGTTGCCAATTTAATGTTTTGGGGGAGGCTACCAGACAACCAAAAAGCAGGCAATAGTTAAAGATAAAATAAAAATAACTCTTCAATTTGTAAAATAAAGTCAGATTCATTTCAAGCTCTTAAGTTGTTCCTATTTCCTTTTAAAAGTGTCTACAAGGAACATACGTTTTCATCTGACATGCACTTTCAAGATGACTACGATAGAAAATACTAAGGTGTGGTCTTTGCCATCTAAATATTCTGTGACTTGTCTCTCATGATTACAAATGAAAAAAGAAAAGTATCATTTCATGTACACTCCCTAGCAGAAGCTGGAGCTATTCTGTGCACATGTGATTTTTGAAAAAAGTTAACTTTTCAGTGTGTTACTGATTTGAATATGAGAGAAATTGTATTGTATAGGACCAAACTGAAGAAAAAAGGATGGAAGACAAAAAAGATCCATGTGCTGAAGTGATGCAACAGAATGATCTCAGAAGGGAAATTGCAGTACTTAAATCTCTTCATACCAGCAAATTTGACAGAATTGCAGAAGACGTACAGATGTTATCAAGCGATGATTGTGCCATTAAACAAAGACTGGAAAATATTGAGAATGAGTCAGATGGAGCTCAGATTGAGATGGCAAAGTTGAAAGAGGAAAATAAGACACTTAAAACAAGACCAGAAGATAAACAGGGCAGAAAATGGAATAACCTATCAAAATGATTATTCAATAATGGCAATTATACTTGCAGTGAGACGAGACCACGCCACTAAATTAGGATCATAGCAGCAGCTAATAAATTCCCAACTCTGTGCTGCCAGAGTAGCTGAGTTATTTGATACATTTCTCGCAGTGGCAATTAGAGTTATTGCAGCTTACAGCATAATTATATCAAAAAAAAAAAAAAAAAAAAAAAAAAAAAGCCTGAGAGCCAACCTCATATGCTGCCAGAACATAAACCTTAGATTTTGGTACGTAGAAACTGAACATTCTGGGTAACGTAAGGCCAGATCTTCAGCTGGTCGAAGGGAAATACAGTGCTATGTAAGTTAATGAAAGCATACTGGTTCACAGGCAGCTGACCACTGTCCCAGAGAGGACAAGGTCCTAATGTAAGAGGCACAGAGGGGAGCGCGTCCCGCTGCTGCGTGGGCCACACAAGGCAGAACACCTGCTGCACGATCAGGGCTCAATGCAAAAGTCCTGGTGCTTTTAGCTCACCTGTAAACCTGACCCTGTTGCCAGCCATGGTTTTAAAAGACATTCCTGAAAACCTTTGAGACATTTCAACCTCTAAGGCTCCAAACAAGACTATTTTTACACAGTAGGCACTTCTTTCTTTAAGGATTTTACCCCAGAGTAATGGCTTTTGCCATTTTATTTACTGAGAGCTACAGAGTGTATTTCTGTTGGTTTAGTTCATTCCCATTCTTGTTAACCGGGAAACATGTTTAGTTTCTCTTTGATCCTGTATGGTTCATAAATTTATAAAGAAAAGAGGAAAAAGAGGAAGGGAAAAATGCAAATAATACTTCCAGGAAGCATGAAGTCTCTAAAACCAGTGGAAGTCAATGAAAATTGCACAATCTTAGCAAAATTTAATGTGGCAGCTTTAAAAGCTAAAAGGCAAATACGAGAGCAAATTACACAGAAGTATTTTATCTTAATGGATTTTTTTTGTTATAATGGATTTAGTTGAAAGTTTGACATGGACTTTCATCTGGAAAAATACTAACTTTGGGAAAGTCAAGCCTTCTTATGGGAACATGTCAATTCTAGAAGAGAGACTACTCAGAAAGGATCTATAGCTCCAGAGAGGAATTTACATTGAAAACAGAAATACATACTCCGTATAAATGCAAAACAAGTCTGATGGTTTTGATAACTGCCTTCGTAACTAGAAACATCACCACTCTCAGAAGTCAAGCCTTGCACATCCTCCCCACCACCCAGGCAAATTTTCTGAATATTTTTCATTGTCACTTCTCAGTCTCATATAGTGGATTACTATTAGTTAATCAACTTTAGTCTTTTTCCCTGTTCCTGCCACCTCCCCACCCCACCCCCCTTTTTAATGGGGAAATGAGAAGGAAAAAAAAAAGGAGAAAAAAAAAGATCAGTGAAAAGTCTCCAATTTGTGTCAATTATTTTTTTTTCCAATTTCTATCACACTTCTCATCATTTCATGTCCAATCTTAAGTTTTAAAAAACATCCTGTCTCCTGAAAGTTTTTATGTTTTATAAGCAATAAATCAGTGAGGTGTTGAACAGCAAGACCTGCATATAATTGCATCTGAATTACAGGAAAAGCCACTCTCTATGACTGCAAATAGTACTCGGTTTCTGTTCTGCCCAATGACTAGAAATTATTTGAATGGACCAGTGCTAGTTTTATCTTTTTGTAACTGCTGGATGAGTTATAACACAAGATATGATTATACTGCAGCTATCTGTGATAACAATAAATTTGATATTGTAAAATAGCATTAATGCTTCCTTGACTGTGTTCGCTTTGTGTCTGCATTTGACGCAAACAGCATGCAAATAAAGGCAAGCCTAGAAGATTTTTAAATTGGTAATGTAGAATACCTAAAACATTTATTGCTTTTATCTAATTATCAGGAGCACTATCCAACAATAATCTGACTCTGCTGGCTATTGAAAAGTTCTCAGCAAACATGGAGAACTACAAGTTAAATAGTATGTAGGCTGATGATGTCCTATATATACTTAAGAAGGATTGATTCCCTCATGTCTCTACTTTTATACTTCATGAACATCAGTGAAAACTATTCACTTCATTCGATATTTAAAACTACTTTGAGTAATAACACTCACGTATATGAGAGGTTCAGCTCTCTAAATGATATTTTTCTCTCCTTCACAGGTATCTTACTTCACACACTTCCAAAAGCCAACAAAAAGAATCCTAAACATAACATCATGCTGTTAAAAGTCAAAGAACAATGCTTTATGCTCCATTTTAACAATACTGTGGAGAGACTAATCGGGATCTTCAGCACTTCTAATGCCTTTTAGTTTTGTTTCATAAAACTGAAAATAAAGATGCTATCATTCCCAGAAACTTTCATTCTGGAACGCCTCATGTATTTTTCCCAAGAACGTGTGCAAATGCTATTTAACTAAGTTATTTCACAGAGATAGCTCTCTACCTAGAAATAGTCCTTTTTAGCCAGATGGAAGAGAGATCAGAAGTCTCAGGCCTTCACTCTCCCCACAGATTTCACCTTTAGTTATTTTCAATTGTCTAAGTACTAAAATGAGAAATGACACTGACATTCACTGACAATTTCCTTTCCTTTAGCCAGTAACAACAGAAAGATATGAAGAAAATAGAGGTGCAACAAATACTTTATCCTATTTAACTCCTGTTTTGCAGAGATATTTACAGGAGGCCCAGTGCCAGAATGGCTGTTTATAACTAGAATAAATACTTATGACACTCAGACTTGATTCTGAAGACCTTGACTCCATTCCTAGCCCTCTGTAGGATGTTCAAAAACCTACCCCCTTCACCTGTCTGGCATAACATTTGGGGAGCGGGGGGGAGCAGCAGAAAGTCCTTATAACCTACTGGCAAGAGCGTACGACATTTTCCTGTGCCATTAATACCTTAGTTATGTGACAGACATTATAGCTTGCAATGCAAACTGCTGCAGCTAGTACCTCTAGTTTCAGCAGTCCTCAGCCTTGGGACAGCACATTGCCATTTCTAAAAAAAACAGGCTATTGGATAGGGCTGGGGGACACTAACTAGCATCCATCAGAATTTAGTTCTATGTGCTGATAATCTGAGGCCTGTAGGCTTCCCAGGTCTCTGCCATTTCTCCATAGCCTAAGATAAATCCTCATCCCACTGTACATGCAAGTGATTTGATTTAACATCTCTACTTCTTTGAAGTTGGAGGATTTCAGACTATAGATTATGACATATCACACAGAATTCCAGCTTGCTAATAACATTTATTTTGATCCTAGGTATTCCATGCCATGGGGATCAGTAGGATATAGCCCATTTTATCTTCTGATGCCAATACTTAGCCCAAAAGCAGAGGACAATTTCATTTCCCTCTCTTAGAAGCTTGAAAGTGTTTTTATGAATTTGTTTGTTATTTATGAAACTCTGCAATAAACCCTGGAAAACAGAAGTCATCTAGCAAATGAAGTAGGTAGTGCATAATGTTTGTTCCCACTAATGCACACATTACTACCCACCTGCCCCATAGGAATCAGTAGCTGTTCTGCATGAACAAAAGTTAACCTGGCTGAGAAAGTACCATGAGGTATTTTAAATGTTTTAAGATTTTGAAACAATAACAACTCTGGTGGAATCAAATACAGCACATTCCTAATTACTTTTTTATACAGCCTCTTTAAACCAGTTTATTTAAACCAGTTTCTTCTCCCCTTAAATTGTAACTGAACAAAGAATGTCAGTGTAACTCGTCTCCTCTGTAGATGGGTAACTTTCATCAGAGTATATACCCCATCCTGCAGAGATCATTTTCTCCCTGACTGCACTTGAATACACTGAAGCGGGACAGGTTCAATACTATCCTCATCAAGCTCTATTAAAAAAAAAAAGAAAAGAAGAAGAAAAAAACACCCACACACCCAGCAGCTACATTTCCCACCAACATCTCATCTCTGCTGTGAGATATATAGTACAAGACTAAATTTGCCAAAATACCTGTACTTTCTCTCTTGCAGTATCACATATGGGATCTACATCGACAAGCAGTAATCACCCCGGGCTTCCATTTTTGGTGGAAATACCTGACCTCCAGTAACCTGCAACACTTTAGTCTTCAAACAAAACTAGCAAGGAGCAATCATTATCTCACCCTACTCCTCTTGTCCTTAACAGCTCTCTTTCTCCTATCCCCATCCTAATTTTCTAAGTGGCTGCTGCTGTGACAGTTCTGCTAGAGCATTTCTTACTTTCCTCACAGGAAATCCCTAGGGCAGTATCACATTACACTAACATTAACCTGTTTTATACCAGATTCTCAGCTTCGAATCACTCTCCAAATCCTTGCTCTCAGCAGGCTGGTTTTGTCCCTTTTCGTATCATAGGGCACGCATATCTTTGCTGTTTTTGTGAAGGGGGCTACTCACAGAGCCAGAGCAGAACGAAGCCAATGTTAACTCCAAACACTGTTGATCTCTCTACTTTTTTCTAAATAAATGAAGAGATACAAGCATTAGAGTAAATATACTACTTCTTGGAACCAAGATTAATTCAAGCACTTTACAGTTGCATTCTTCTTGTGTTTTGACTTCAATCCAGAAATCATACCCTCATATGACTAAATCTTGCCTCAGATAATATTTAGCTATGTTACTAATGTTACCCTAAATTAGAAAATCATTTAGCTACACAGTGATTTAGATAGATGGAACATAGAGTAACCATCACACTTAAGCTGTGCAAGCACAACGATGTTTCCTATAGTTCTTCCGCTTGACCAAAGAAGGGTTTAAAAGAGAAATCCTCACATACCCTATAGCGATAGACCTTTTTGAACCAACAGAAACCTATATATAAATGGAATTCAGTTTTGCATACAAGGAAACAGAATTAGTGTTACAAGCTAACACAGAGCTAAAGTTATGAAATGACAAACTTGTGCACCTTAGTATTCTTACAGGTGATCAAACACCTACAGAGGCTGTGAGAACAGGACATGGAAAGGTGACACACACAACTATACTCAAGTCCTAACAGCGCTCCATAGCGCTGCCTGCTTCTTCATGGCATTCACCAACAAAGGTGAAATTTCCTCAGCTTGGACCCTTTATCTTAACAGGCTTTAAGTGCCAGAAAATTAGTAAACATTTCTGCATCTCTGCACCCTTCCCTTTTTTTCCTCTCTCTCCTCCCCTTTAAAAGAACTGTTCTCTCCCTATACCCCTTGAAAAACAAACTAAGACCTGCTATATGAAGAGGTCTCTTACAGGTGTAAGAGTTGATACCACTTCAGTTCCTTTTGGAGTCAACCATGGCCTTTCCCATTTCAGAGATCCATTTTATGGGCTCCCTCTTTCTGGCAAATTTTACCAACTCTAATACGTGAGATGCTCCGGGAAAAGACAGCTCCAATACACCAAGTTCTCAATCTACAGGTTAAGCTCAACAGTTGTTTCTATGAGAAATACTCAATCACCTGTAATTACATATTCAGAAATAATATTCAGGCAACTAAGAAAAAAAATTATGTTTCCTTTCAACAGTATACCTTAAAACTATTATGAAAGCTGATCGCTCCTAATTGAAATGACAGTTTGAAATTAAGCTCACTTCTGTCCCACCTAGTGGTAACTCTCATGTAGATATGATGGTCTCACATAAATTAAGTACTATATTCAGCAGTGGGGAAGACTGTTTTTTTTTTTTTTTTGAGGTACGTCCACTGAAATGAGAGAGTTTGTTAGCACTTTCTGTAGAATAATACAACTTCTGATCCTGCAGATAAGCTGCTGCACAGAAACAAGGGTCTCAAGTTGGACTCCCCGGCTGCAGAAGCAACACATCTAAACAATAAAGCATATTCTGAGCTCACCACATGGAAAGGCACATGCATAGACCTCCACGTATCCTGGTGCTCACTAAATGGGAAAGGACAAAATCAATAGCAAGAGAAATTGCATTTTCTGGCTTCCAAGTGCTGCAAGTCAAGTGGGCGGGGGGGAGAAACTATTCAAAGTAAAGTAGCCAGCAGTGTCCTTCCCACAGAAAACTTACTTTTGTTTGGCATTTACATTGGTGATTTATGTTGATGTGGCCATGGCTCAGCATAATGGACTAATCTGGAATACTGATGAAAACTACCAACTAATAACAAGAGATAGATGTATTATGATAATCTCCCTGTCTGGAAGAGAAACCTAATAGACTAATAGATAATTATGAATATTTTAGCAGGAGAAGTATTTCAGCAAGTAGTAATGACCTCATAATTCAGTGCTGAAGAAAAGGCACTGATTTTTTTAATTAGTGTTTTCCTCACTTCTCACAATATGTTCCTATTAGATTCACGGAACAACAGGGAAACTCTTACAAACCCACTTTAACATCTAAATTTTGATATATTGCACTTGAAACCATGATTTTGTCATTTGTAATGAATGGAAACATCTTATATAATATTTCAGATTTCTGTTTTCCTCCTACAGGTTGCTTAGCACTTTTACCGTTGGTATCAGATGAACAGTTACAATTTTTGATGAAAGGCTATTTAGAAAGCATTTAATAGAATTGTTTAAACTCCATCCAAAAGTTTAAAAAAAGAAATGAAGCAATGCATCACATCTGGGCCCATGTGAAATGAAAGGTGCATCTGTCTTGAAGATAGGCTTTGTTTTTACTACTAGCGTTTATTTGATTTTCCATCAGCTTTATATGGCGTAATATGCAGTTCTCTCACAAAAAAAGGAAGCATTAATACATTCTTTTTGCTAATATAATGCTATAAACTCTAGTGAATGTTGGTGGAAAAAGAGGTAAGGGTAGTTCACAGCAAATTTTCTTTGGATTATTCCTCAGTTATTGGCACTCAACATGTTCTGTTTTCTTATGTTTTTATCTGTGTTTCCTAGTTTTAAACTGGGGGCATCTTTAAGCAAGGGAGTGGATATTCCTTGGCTCTGACATGAGGACACAGTTCTACATGCATGAGCTTACTCTGCCCTCTTCCTTCCCTCTCGGTTTGATGAAAGAGTTTCTTCACAAACCTCTGTTTCTATTCTGACACCAGTGCTTCCCCTGAGCACAAGATGAACAAAACTAGTGGTTAAACTACAGGCAAACTCCAGGCCATAACAAACCCACTCCCTCTGAAACTCTGGCTCAAGAGCCTTCTTTCCTTTCCAAATAATGCAAAATAGAAATTTAGGTTGTGAGGATCAACTCTGATTTCTTAAGACATGTGCTTCCAGCCTTGCTGTATCTGCCCACAGCACCACTGCTCTTCACATGGCTTAGCCCCACAAACACCCCCAAGCATTTCATCCTTCTTTCCTATGCATTCATTACTCTTTCAATCCTATGAATACCAAGAAGAAAAAACAAACTTTTCTTGAAAAGATTGGAAATATATAGCTACAACATTATTAAAAAAAAAAAAAAAAAAGTCCTTCTTTAAGTCACATGCCATTGCTTCAGCTTGGTGTAAGCTGTGCTCAGACAAAGCTCCTCTTGCCTAAAGCAACACATCTAGCATCGGTACTGACTTCCCACAGCTCTGATGCCACCACCATTGGAGCAACCAAAGCTCGCTCCTGCAACTTTGCTCTTACATTCTCCTTTTCCTGCGACTTCCACAGGCTGTAAGCCCCAGGCTAGAACAGGTGGGGAATGCCAAAGGAAATTAAGTGCTTCGATGTAGCATGTGTTAGCAAAAAAAAAAAAAAAAAAAAAAAAAAAAAAAAAAAAAAAAAAAAAAGTATCAGTATAAAGCATTTTGAAGCATTTTTTTTAAATCCAGTTATACAAACACACTAATCTTAGCTAGGAGTGTAGGAGTGGGTTTCCTCAGGGTAGTTCAGGTAAATTGGAAATATATTTAAAGTGATCAAAATAAGGCTTCACTTACACTAACCTATATTTTGGGAAAGAATGATTTTACTTAAAACCAAAAATAGCAAGAATAATGAGGTCCTTGTGTGGCTATAAGTGTATTGACAATTATACTGACATAGCACATCATCGCATAGGAAAGGTACAAAGTTATGTCATTCCTAAACAGGTATTACCGTATCAATGTGTTCTGGGGGAAAAGATGAAAGGTTATTATATTACTTTCACTGTATATTAGTAGGATTAATCGGAGTTTAGTTCAGGACTCCCACTGATTTAAGATAGTGCAAGCAAATATTTTAGTCCTCAGCTCAGTGAGAGATGTGAAGGTTTGCTGATAACTAAGAAACTCTTCTCTGTAGAATTACATGGCTTTTTTTCCAATTTTTGCCCAAACTAGGAGATCATGCTTTTGCCGAAATAAATTCATTGAAAACAAGCTTAAAGGAGAGATTGCCCTTTGAAAAGAAGTCTAATAGCATTTCAGTTGGAAGCTATTGCCTTTATCTTAATAGTCATTTGCCTAAAACAGCATAAAACTGGTTAAACGTACCTCAGGAAACACACTTTAGAATGGAAAGATGTGTTACTGGTAAAACGATGGTCACATGATAGCTTGAAGTAACTGAGACTATCACTATGAAGTTGAACAGATACTTCAGAGACCATATCTGTTAACAAGCTGAAGAATGTGAACATCAGAATAAGATTCATCTGAAGAACAACATTCACCAAGCTTCCATTGGCAAAAAATATTTTCAATAGTCTTGCAACCTTTTACCATTCTTGTGTACATATTAATGCTACTATGATGCAATACTTGCATTAAATTCTTACATTAAAATCAACATACATGCACACAAGTCATTTCACATGTGGAGATCCTTCAGATCAAGACAACCTACATTTTAAAAATCATATAGCAGTGTCCTAGCATGCATGTGCAAGTAATTAAGTATGAATGCTCTTATCCTACTATAATGTACTGCCATTGTCAAAATACCGCTGAACTACATTATATAATGTTTTCAAGTATTCAATGTGTTAAATTGAAAATGCTGTAGAATAGCAACTCTTCAGATTCTTTTCAAGCTTGCCTTTATAAATAGAAATATTTAAAATATTAATAAACAAAACAGTTCTATCACATTTACAAAACAAAATGCATTCAAAGCCAAATTCAGGTTTTAAAAATGACACACTGAAAAACTTGGGGTGGAGGAGGAGACGATAAAAAAAGATCAAGATCATCAGTGTCTGGATTTCTGATAAAACCCCATATTGTACTAAGTTATCCAATCAGCTATATGATTTAACCAAAGCAGTGCTAACTTCTTTGAGACTTTGTATTGGCTCTAATATAAAGTTTTTGTTCTTCTTCCCAAGTATTTGTATACTGTAAATACTGTAATATTAGTTCTACAAGGCACATTTTTCAAGGCAAAAGGTAATAGGAGTAATCTTCTGGGACTTGTATTCTGCTGGCTGTAAAATACAGACTTTTTTCTCCTCCTCCAAACAAGAGTGAGAAAGCTCAATCCCACATTTTCCTCAGTAGGTTTGTGAGCACACTTTTGCAACCTGCATGCTGGTAAAGTCTCAAACCTTTCTAGTTTGCAATCATATTCACACTTTATATAAATTAGCATAATACAGTATAAAAATGAAATATGTAGAAAGTCCTTTGTTTATGCTCTGTGGGGAATTTCAACTACGTCTTCTTGCTTTTGAGATTTGCAAATGAAATATAACCAAGAAGTCTCTAGTGGTGGATATTATTTGTCACACTGAGTGACAAATAGGTTTGGGCTGTCATCACCCAGTGCGGTGACAAATAGGTTCCTAAAAGAAAAAAGAAAAAAAAAAAAATCTTTGAGACAACTGCAGTGCCAGAGAGCAACATAAATTTTTGCAGTCAAGAAAAATTTGTATGTTTGCCCTTCTTAGAGGCAGCTTGGATTCACGACTTCAAACAAAAATGTAATCTATAGTAGGGTCCTTCCCTTAAAAGTACAGTTTGTGACAATTTTCTTTAAGATACTGCTAACTTCACCTCTACTTGGTTTTCCATGAACAGGTTTCTGAACATCTTGCTTTGTTGCAGAGGAACACATCAAATACATACATCTCTCTCTCTCTCAAAAAAAAAAAAAAAAAAAAAAAATTTAGGGCAGCCCCCTCCCTTCAGGCTGCGTTACAGAAATAAACTTTCCAAACAAAAACAAACCAAATTTTCAGTTAGAACAATGAAATGCCGAGAGTGTCACAGTGATACTTGCCAGGAAAAGATGTGCCACAAATTGGAGATGTGGATCTTCTTGGAATAGGGGGAGGGGAAAAAAACAAAACAAAAAAACACTATTAATGTGTACACCATAGGTGGAAAATATTTCTAAATGTAAGGAACTAGGAGTATTTCACCCAAAAGTTTCAGAAATGTCACTACTGCAGAACAAGCATTTCCAACATCAATCTTTGGCAAAGACAAAAAGATTTGATTATTTCTACTTCAAAGGCAAGTTGAGCTTATTTTGCTTCCTGAATATAATTGTTTCAAAACAAAAAAAAAAAAAGAAAGAAAAGAAAAAAGAAAAAAGAAAGAAAAGAAAAAAAGAAAAAAAGAAAACCTTCCCTACTTCATGGACAACTCTAATGCAATACTGTCTCCTACAAATGCCTTTAGCTGTCATTAAATAGTTGGAAATCACACCACAATATATCAGATAAATGACCATTGTTTTTTAAGAGGTGAGAAGCATTCAACAATACAAAAAGACAAGAGTGCTTATTCATTCATGAAGTCATTGAAATTACGGATATATGTTTTGCTTTGGAGGATGAAGTTGTGCAATCTTGTGGTTTGGTTTGAATAATAACTGTAGGTCCACCTCCATTATACAGTCAAGGAGCACAGAAACAGAGCTTGCTCACATCTGGAGGTTGCGCCAGCTAAACTAATGGAACAATCTACTTTTACTTGTTCTTCCTGTGATTTTAAATGTTGGTACTCTGTACTAGTTTTACTACAGAATACAGTCTAATTTGTCTCAGTGCTTCAGTTTTAGCCATCAGAGCAGTCTGTTCGTTTGAGGACATTAAGTACTTCCAATGTCTGCATGATTGTACTTTGAAATTCCAGTGTCCTGCAGCACAGTAGGATAGACAGGTTCAACAAGAGGGACAACTCAAACAAGACTACCCTGTATATTTAAAGGCAATTTTGATAGTATTTTGAAGTCTACAAAAAGAAGTTGTTGGTATGGCTTTTTTTGTTTAATTATTAATTCACATTAGACTTACTGGCTTTTCACCCCAATTAAGAACCTCATTTTCTCTAGGACACCATTTTGCGCCTGCCTGAGGAACTGAAGCACAGCCACACGGGCAGGACATGGAATTGAGAACAAGCTCTGCCACTGAGCCATTCTCAGGTAATTAAAGAAAATTATGCCATCCTCTCCTCAATACCAAGGGCAGTATTTCAATTCCCAACTTGGCCAGCACAGCAGACTCCACAAAAAGGAAAAGCTAACAATGTCATAAACAGGTAATGATGAAGCAGGAGATGACAGTTTTAGTCTCCAGCCTCGCCACATGTGACAGAGGAAGTAGTAGAAGCTGCTAAATAAGAGAAGCAAGACCGAGATGAGAGTCCCAGTCAAGAGGAATTATCACCCTAGTTATGAGCCAACCATTGTTATTTAGTATTGCTTGGCTCAGTATATAAGAATAAATGATTATTTGCCTCAGCTTAACCCTGTACTTAATTACTTGACTTTCATTACACATTTGACTTTCATTAGACACTGAACTCACCACAAAAAGTTGAGAGGAAACCGAAGTGTAGGAAGATTTCACTGATGCAATGCAGTGTCATCAGGACTTTTTTCCACTTCTTTGTTAGTCTATTTATCTCACCTTTTTCCTGTCAACACAGTGGGTCATCTCTTCTCCCCACCCCTTCTGATGGTCAGTAACAGCACTGGATAATATAATAACCACTCACTCTGGATCTCCGGTTTGGGAGACTTTTAGAGAACAGACACGTCTGAAAGATGAGGAATTGCACGAGTGGTATTTCTGATGTGGCTGCTGCTGCTGCAGAGCAGGGGTTTCTCAACTGGATGCATATATACATCTATGGTCATCCCAGTTAGCTGTTTGCAGTTTGTGGGATAAACTCATTGGGATCTTAGAAAAAAACAAAATTCTGCATTGGTTTTAGAGTAATATATTTAGAATGTGGGTAATATAGTCTGCATCACTGTAGGATTTCATTGAAATCTTCAAAATGGGATAAAGAGAAGTTCCTGTTTTATATTTTGTTTTTTTCCCCTGATTAAGCCTTAGACAAACTATACTAATGTATTGAACAATGCTGTTATTCAGTAAAAGCTGCATTTATTAGGAAAAAATAATAAAAAGTTTACTGGAACATAGAACCTTGTCTCATTTTCAAAATAATTTAGGGAAAACACAGCAGAAAAGTGATTACTGTAATGTATTCTAGAATCAAGGTCCCTCCAAAAAATATACCTGTTTGTCACAATACAACATGTAAACTAAATATCAAATTAGAAAAGGAAAAGGCCGGTTCTCCTATTGGCTGCCTGCGTATGTCTGGGCAAGCTGCTTTTATCATCTTATCAGTTCACCTACCAGGGAACAACCCTTGTGATGGTCACAGCAAAGACAGCAACAGTGAACATACTGTTCATAACACAACCTAAACAAAGTTATCTTGAAACCAAATACCTCACGTTTGTCGGTTTTGTCAAAAGTTTTGAATTCTTACTGGCTTTGACTTTATACCATTATTTACAAATCCCATTATTCTAATCCATTTGTGGTAATGCCACCTCACTCAAACTCTTTTTTCCTCGTACTGCTGGTAACTACGGCAAGTGCCTTCTTGTGTATCACTCAATTCCTTAATGCAGTCAGGAAGAAAAAAAGTGGTAAGAACAGGCACCTATTTACATTTCTGACATCAGCCTAGACATGCTGGAATTATAGTTAACTTTATTCTTGAAAACTTTCATTGGATAACGATGCTAGGAGATTTTTTTCCAAGAATATCATAAAACAGACTAATGAAAGACACTAAACAAGCTCCACTTTCACAGTGCCTCTTTTGACATCATGTTTAGTGGGGTTGTCTGTTTAAGGCAGTTAAAGTGCCTTGATGGATCCTTACAAACTTCAGAAGCCCTGAATTTCTCTTTATGCTCTGTCCTCATTTACGCTCATAGTGTTCCAATGTATTTCAGCATTGTCAAGTCCTATATAATGCTTTTGCAAGTACTGCAAGTCTGGTCACGATCACAAACTTACTAGCCAGTCCCTTTCCCTCCTCTGTTAGCAGGAGCAGTCTCCCTTCCTATGAGGGTACCTGGAAAATCCCCTGGAAAACACAAGTCGGGGACTGGAAATGAGAAGACATATGGAAGGAAGGTTTTGTGACAGGAGAATATGAAAGCTGGAGGCTGGACAGAAAGTGAACAGCAGAGCCCATATCTGAACACATATGCACCTTTTATATATAATTTAAAGCTGCATTTGCAACCCACATCACGTCTACAAAATAGAATGTTAGAAAGGCTGTGTTTGGAAACCAGGTAATAGACCTATGATTTCACCTCATAACACTGAGAGATTTAGAACTCTGGACTAATACTGTACTACTGAAATAAAATAATCTATTACTACCAAAACCAAATGACACGCACACAGAAATGGCAAAGCTATTCCTGTAAGATATGCTGCAGCAGAAAAACAGTTCAACAGTTGCATAATACTGTCTTTTTACATACAGATTCAGAAGGAGTCCAGGTAACAAATTGCTATTTTAAATTTATAAGGAAAGAGCTGTTCTAGATACTTTAAAAATACCTTTTATTTATTTAGAACTGGAAAAATCCTTAAGGCTTCAATTAGAGAAAACTAAATAACTGTATTTGAAATAAAATGCCTTGGAATTTCCATAAAGGATTTTTTTTTGAAGCAAAATAGCATGTACCCTAAGATAAATCACTTTGTACAGCAGTGTGCTGTTTTTTGAACATAGTAGAATTTTTTAAAAGATCACAACAAGTTTTAAAGAATGCATTCAAAATATTAGAGCAGTGTGATTTGGATAACCATTTGTTTTTTGACTTTTAAAAATACGAGTTGCCCCTTCTTCATTGTAAAGGGGTGGGGGATCTTCTGCACTAATAGTAAATCTCATTAAATTGACTTGCCTCCTAACTGTTTTAGACTAAGTTACAACTGACCTATTGAAAGTACAATCAGTTTAACAGAAATTCTCACACTACACATATTTTAAGGTCCATATCTGTTAAAGGAAAAATAGATTTCTGTTCCGTACAATATGGTCACAGCTTCACTCAACACAAATGAGGAATAAACAGTACCATATACCATCAAAATCCACATGCACAATATTGCCACTCTCTTGGGTCACTGCCATTTGCACTATTGATGTAAGGTTTTAAGTACCATCCGTTTCTTGCTTTCAAACATTATTATGATTTAATACCATGCAGGACACCTGTAAGAGTCTCATTATAGCAGCATTTACAGGAATGCTGCAGAAACACAGAAGGAAGCAGTCACCACACTACCTTCCATCAGCACCCCCGCAAGGATCCCAGGGATCTCCAACCAGTTATTTCTCTTCTGACATCTGACTCTGCCTCCTAGTTTCCTTTATTCATTTATTTTGATGCTGGGATACAAATTTAACTGATTCAATTAAGTGATACTCATGTACCACATGACAGGCCCTCAGGTTCAGGGCCGCTTGGAGCCGATTATAGAAGCAACCCACTGTGCTCGCTCCTTCCTTCCTGGGGGCGTGTGGAGTGGGACACCTTCTTCAGAACAGATTTCTAGTGGTACCCACTGGCATTTGTTATCTGTCACACTGTCACATGAAGGGAAGCCCCAAGTGGCCCTGTCTATAGTGGCAGAGGCATTGCGAGTCCTCCAAGAGAGCCTTTTATGAGGAACTCAGCTTTATTGCTCTTTGTCTGGTTTCTTGCAGAAAGCCTTTTACATTACAAGTTGGCTAGGCCTTCTAAAGGCTCTGATGAGTATATTTAGGGTGTCCTAAGCTAATCTGGGAGCATTAGACTAACCACGAACATAGTCTTGCACATGCCATATGGAAAAGAAAAGATATACATAATTTCGTAGCAATGTTTTCACTGAGATCCGATGTGAAACCTTCAACATATATCTGTGCAATATAAGGTAGCAACTGGTACTCACTCAGCTTTTTTACATAGTCTGCATTATATCAGCCTGTGCTGAAAGGAGACAAAGCTACTACAGCAGCACTGTTAGACTGACTCCAGCAGAGCGCTCCTTTTCACCCCCGTCCTCCCCCATTTCATACAGTTCAGCTGAGCCAGGAGGATGGAAGAAGTAAGACAGGCTTATTCAGGCCTTGTATCATTCACACAGAAAGGAAAATTTGTGACAGAGTCCTACTTCAGTATCACAATCTTTTCCTGAAAGAGGACATGTAAAAACGGTCTCTCAAAGTTCATAGTAACTCTAATTAGCCTTCTAACTTCTGCATGTACAGTGCAGTTGATGAGTTGAATCTATTTTGGCCTAATATAGTAGCACTCCCAGATACTGGTATTTAACATTAAGTGCACACAAGGAAGTTACTTTTGGCAATAATACAAAGAAACACTACCTGATACATAATTTACATAAAGCAGAGGAGCCAAAACAAACAACTGGTTGCCTCTATTTACCATAACCTTGAATGTATGATTAGGCAAGAACACCTTCATGTTGTTACGGCAGCATTTACTCCTCTCAGCTTTGCTAGGTTTACATCACTGCAGTTACATTGCTTTCATGTAACCACCACGCTCGGTCAGATCCAAGGTGAATTGTTGAGAATTTTAAGGACAACAGTATCCTTGGCAACTATTTACTTGATGGCACATTCAAGCTCCAAAGCAACCATTATTTCAGATGCACACACTTACAGCTGTACCTTCCAGTACTCCTAAACTCTGTACCTGTCCAGTTCCCCTTATTATTCATATTCTTATAGCAGATAGCAACTTGAAAAAGGGGTAAGCACTGAATGCGACATAGCCCAAGTGACATCATCTCCCTTCCTCCAGCCTGGGAATGTGTCATCCTTGTACAAGCAATCTTATCCTCTTCCTCATAACAAGGACCTTTGCTTACTTGCGATGGTCCAGCCATCCTAAAGGTATAAATGAGGTAAGAGGCTAAAAATAAAGCCATATTTTCATAGCGTCAATCTATTCCTCTCAGAGCTACCTCAGAGCTCCCTGACACAATTCAAATTAAACAGAGTTGTTTGAGTTGGCTTTGCTTTAATTGGCTCTGATTTGTAAAACTCTTCAAGATGTCTGCAGGAAGGATGCTATATAAATACTAATGACTGACTGAGAAGATGCTACAGTTTAGGACAAAGCATGCAGTCAGATATGAGATGTGTATATATAGTTCTGATTTTACATACAGAGCAGGTCCTTATCTGGCAGAAACAATCACGATCCTACTCATTTAAAGGGAGCCCTGAACATTATCACAAGTTATAGATCCACTCCAAAAGCTAGAAAGAGACTTTAGAAGATCAGAGAGAAGGGACTTAAATTCTGACAATAATAATGACAATAATGAGTGTAAACTAGCTGCTTGCCTGCTGTATGAGAAGACCAGGTGAATCTAAATACTAACAGGTATGTATTTAACTTGGTTTACCTTCTCCCTCAAGAAGCACTATTCAACCATACAGATTCTCACCATTTGCATTTGAATTTTGCCTCTTATGGAAGTACTTTTTTTTTCTTCTTCTTCTTTTAAATGAAGAAAATCCAAAATAAACGTGGGGAGGGGTGGCTTTATTTTAAGCTGCCAGGCACCTGACAAACAAACAAAACAAAAAGTCAGCACACTTAAGCACAAACTATTAGCAAAGCTTTCATATCAGACTATTGGTATACTGTTTTCTTCTATGGGTTACAGGAAAAACATTCTGGGTAATGATACAGCAATAACGAAGAGCCTACAAAGATCAAGGTCGCTTTTAAACTTCATTGAACAGAGACTGAAGTAAAGATGGATTAGAAAGACTAAGCTGAGACAGCCATGATAAGTAAGAGCATGCTCCAGTACTGTTTGAAAGGATAATAATTAACAAGGGCAAAAAAAACTCCAAACAAACAAAAAACCCTGAAGCTTCTAATAGCAAGCAGCTGAACTACTGGTGAGTGAGGAATATTTAGGTTATTTGAGACATTTATTAGACTGTACAATATGCCTCACAGATACATGACACAGAAATATCACATTTATATTCTGACAAACACAGCAGAATTGGAAATTTTATAGAAAACAATCCTATGTGGACAAAAATACTAAACGTGACCTGCTAGGTCTTTTTGAATCTGTCATCTAATATCTATCATTCTATGAATTTTGGAATGGAAGACTTAGATTCCTAGGTGAGCTCATATAGACAGCATACTTTTTTCTACCACACAGGCATATATTTTTTACACAGAAATTATCTGATAATAGACTATAAATGGCTACATTACACAAGAAAACTGACAAGCTGAAATTCTTTGATGGATTGTTGATGACTGCAGTTAAGCACTGCCTTTTCTTAACCACCTTATTTTCACCATTATCAATATTGTGTTAAATCTAATCCACCGTCAAGTTACACAGCTGAACGAACATTTATTCCTAACCCCAGTATCACATGCTAAGCACTGTATATCCCAGCCTTCTCTCATTACAAAAGCAAAACCCATGCAATTTGAGCAAGGCAAAGTGTGTGTGTGGGGGGATTCCATACCAAATTAATTAGACAGATTCCTTATTTTATTAAGTCAGTGTTCTATATAGCCACATATAGATGTCCTTGCTTAGAAATGGCACAATCCCTTGCACGTTCATTTTATTTAAATATGAACTCCATTGTAATATGGAAACAACAACAAAAACGCCACTTCCTTAGGTGACAGTCCTATTTAGATGCTTAACTGCAGCATCACAGCATTGTAAATATTTTTTGTTTTACACAGAACGCAAGTTACAGGAACAATATCATCGCCTTGCACTCCAGTTAAGAAAGCAGACAGGGGTTTTTTTGTTTGTTTTTAAACATGGATGATTTTTTAATATTTCTTTAAACTCATTATGAAAAGAAGCTGTATCATTGATTTTAACACTGCAATTTTTAAAGTAGTTTTATATAATGATAGACTTCTTTAAAAATAAGACTTGAGTAGCTCTTTGATATAATTTATGTAGGTTTTCACTAATGGACAAGATGAGGAATTGGTAATTAAATTTTAAAGATTGAATAAAGAGCAAAAAAAAAGTTACTGAAATAATTTAGGGCTTATCATGGTAATACTGTATCTCTCAAGTAGGAAACAAGAATAACGTACACAATTCCAAGGGGGTGCCTGATGGGAAGGGCTTTATTAACCGTTGTGTTCATTTCACTGCGAGGTGGCTGGGATGCCTGTTCTCCTTTAGACCCCTCGAAGTGCTTGCCTGTTTCAAAGGCACAAAATAAAATAGAGGCTAGATGGGACAATGTGGAAGAACTGAATAAATTCATTGATATTCAGAGCAAATCTAGTGGATCCCAAGAACTCTATGACTGGACATGTGTAACAGAAATGGCACCGCCATAGGAGCATGAAGACAGCAGCTGTCTGCTGTAGAGGCAAATTATTTTCATGGCATGGATTTGGCTAGGTTGCAATTATTCAGTTACTCTAAGTGGAAAAAAAAAATTCACACTAGCCTTTCATCTCTGCTGTTCTCCTTTTGTCTCTCAAGCTTCACAAGTTTTAAGTTTTCTCCTCGCATCCAAGCTGTCAGTGATATGTTTTAAAATGAGTAGCTTGAAGTGTTTGGCTACCTGGGGCCATAAACCCAGCAGGTCAACAACAGACGCTGTTGGGGGACTTTCCATGGTTCTTGCTGGAATTAAAACAAAACAATCAGGAGGAAAGCATCATGGGTACGGCAGTAACTTATTAGTTCTAACACACATATCCCTGCAGATCACAGCGACCTCAATCTGCTTAAAAAATGGCCTCCTTGGGCTAGCCAATCTTTCTATTAAATAGGTCAGCCTTCCCTGGAGCCAAGATCTGCCTCCTTCTGCATGGATCATTGTAACAGCACAGGCAGTATTTTGTGCTCTGACAATTTCCAAATAAAAATCAGTCCTGTAAAGGCTGAGATTGTTTATTTTTCCTTAGGGCATCCAGTTGTTCTGATTAGGGACAGTGCAGAAGAGAAGTTGGATATTAAAAACAGTGAAGTTGTTGTGAACCTGAGATGTTATGTTTAGTTTAATTAACAACAAAGGAAGGCACATAAATGAAAATAAATCATACAGCACTTAAGACATGCAGAGAAGGATACACGATGTGACCTGCCAGGGAAGATCACTGGGAAAAAGGCAAGGAGGTATTAAGAAAGACAACATGCACAGCTCAAGAGTACTAATATGGGAAGAAACAGTCTATCAGAATTTATGACATTGCTCTCCAATTTATTAACTATGCAACATTATTAGAAAGAGACATTCAAAGATAGGTTAAGTCAGTTAATCAGTTCCTAGAAAAGACAAAGACACTCACTGGTCACATCCCATAAAACTCCCCATACTCAGAGAAACATTGAATCAGTGAATGCATCAAACAAAATACATATACATGCTTCATGCTTACCTTTCCCCTCTAGGCTTCTAGGTAGCTGAAGGAAGAAAGACTTTAGACTACACACATTTTCTAACTTGCTGGGAATAAACATGAAGAAAAGTCTTTTCCCCAGCCCATCGGGTGTAAGCTAACAGATTTATCCCACATCACCTGAAGGTTATGGTCAAAACTTCGGGCAGATATTACAACCACTAAACAGAAGCCTTTAGCTTCTTCCCCAAACTTGGGTAACCTCATAGATATCTTTACACAATTAATGCCTCAAAACATTGTTTCTACCACAAGGGACTACAGTTCCTCTTTATAACCTCACTGGAGTCAACCACAGCACCTGCTTCTACAACTCAGTAATAATTACTTTGCATCTTTATGCAGAGTTCAAGCATCTGATATCAGAATGACTTGAGAGAGGAGTCCTGCATCCCTGTGCAGGGTTTTCAAGCCTGCCCTGTTACAAACAGCTAATGCATATTATCAAGTTTCCCATTAGATCCTAATCTTTTGGGCTGGATTAGGTAAATGTCAGAATGTTATTCTTTTGCTTATGAATTATTCAGAGTATCTTACAGTAAAGCTATTATTGGCACCACAGTGACCTGAAAGTAGTTTAATTTTTGAAAGACTGTAAGTGAATTTGCCCCTATCTGGATGAATATTGATGTGAGTTTCATAAATATCACCACTCACATTTCATGAAAATGTTAAACACTACAGACAGCAAACAAACCTGCTTCATATTGGAGGGATACATGAAACAACAGGATGACTAAACACTCTAAATTTCAAAACTGAATATCTATACCTCATTCAGAAAGATGTACATACCAGAAATAACATTTAACCTCTGCTAGATTCTAATTCTGGTCCTTTACTTTTGCTGTTATCCCTTCTATCCTGCTGCAGCTACTTATTAGTAGTAAATGGATTTTTTTGGTGATCTTTTTGTTGTTTTCTGTGAAATTATGAACATATAGATCTCCATTTTACAGACATGTTTGTCATTAAGAATAATCTTATGCAAGGCTGCAATATGTATACAGGAGCCAACTGAATGCTTGCAAACCCTTCACTTTCGCTAATCCCTAAAACTGTTTGTAATTACTGTGACTAATCCCAGGTAGTCACCTGGGATTATTTCTGCTCCGTAACTGAGTGACTCCTGAACATTCAAAGACTCTCAACTCACAGGTTATCAATATTAGCAAAATTGTTTAGGGCTGTGATTGATGCAGGTTCACAAAGCTCAATGAAATTTTCTGTGAATTTGACTTCAGAAATCAAGCTTTGGATCATATTAACATTTGTGCTGTGCTAAAAGCATTATTTTCTCAGGAAAAAAAGAAAAAAAGAAACAACGCAGAAAGAACAGTAGCTTCAGTTTTCATGAGCCTGGTCCACAGGACCTCAAGAGAACCTTAAAAAATAGCAGAAATTAAGTACCTTTTGAACATTATTACAGAGAAGTTCAGGTGAGGGTGCAGAAGCATTAGGCACATAGAAACAAGAAGTAACCCTTAACACATGCTTAAAGAAGGCTTGTTTCTCAGCAGGAAAATACTAAGATCATCCTGAAACTCAGTAACAAACCACTTAAGAAGATCAACTTTAAATGAAACCTATTAGCAAAGGAACAACACTTAGAACATTTCCAGCCAGTTGTATGTAATGGTAAAGCAAAGAACTACAAAATGAACTGGCAGCTGTCACACCTCAGCTGTTGTCAAGTACCAGCCAGTAGTCCACCCCAAAACAAAACATTGTAGGGTTTTTGCATTTTTAATAGGCTTTCTTTTCGATTATTAGTAGCAACCAACTGACTGAAACACTAGAACAATCTACCAAGCTAAGCAACAAAATAAAGATTAATAGACCAGCCTGTCCCTCTTCTCTTTGCCTTAGCCACTTTTCCTAGCACCTTAGAAATATTTATTTCTGGAAGATTAAATCTAGTTATTCCTAGAAATAAAGGAATTATCCTTCTCATCCATGTTGCAGGCGTTCGCATAATGATTTCATGTTTCTAAAAAAAAAACAAAAGAGCAAATAAAACTGCTGCAAACCACCAACAATAATTTGAAAACACAGCTATAACAAAAAAGAGTAGTATAGATGCCGCATATTCTGTTTAGGTCAGCTTGCATCTGTAATTACAGAACAGGCTTATTTTAATACTACAGGAACTCTTTCTGGATCCAGAAAATAGTTTTGATGGCAAACCCTGCTATTTCAGGAAGAGATTTAATTACAAAGGCCTAAATTTTGAGTTAAGGATTGTTCTGCAACTCTGGTTCCAGTAATAAACCATTTTTATATGCATTTTTGTGGGTTTAATAAAATTGAGAAAAACAGACTTACATTTACAAAAAAAAAAAAAAAAAAAAAAGAGAGAAAAACAAGCCATATACAAAGAAACCTCACTAACAGTAAATAAAGAACAACAGCTTGAAAACTTTGAAGAGAATCCCTGAAAGCTTCAATTTGGTCCAAAGTGCTGCTTATGATTTGGGCAGGAAACAGGGAGAGAGAGAAATGGAGAGTGACTACCATGAGGCATCTTTACTGTGGTTTAGAGGCTTTGCAATGCATCTGGCGGGCAAAGAAGAAAGGAATTTTATGAGGGTGGCAGAAAAATACAAAAGCAATGTGAAGCCAACAGACAGACCATTTAATAAACTCATATGGTGAAATAATAGAAAACCACTTTGAACCTAGGCTTCTCCTTCAGTATACTGCTCACATGCCACATTTTTACTGCAGAGGAGGAGCTGGGGGAGAGCTGCATACACTACAGTAATGTATTTACTCCTGATGTGTCACCACAGCACTTTTGTTTTCAGTATAGACAATTCACATACAGACAATAACAACAGTGATAGATTGGTGTGGATACATCCACAGCACTTACTGAACCATGCAAGGGAGTAAGAACCCCTCTTAACCTCCAGACTAGCAAAGCAAAGAAGCAAGGAGAGGGGGAGATAGGGGCTGTCATCCTGATCCAGCTCTTCTGCAGAAAATGAGGGTGGAAGAAGTGAGACAAAAACAAGCTCTGGGTGACAACCTCTCTCCATCATTAGCCACTGCCAGATGCTTTGGAGGAAGGTAACAAAACTCTTAACGTAAAAAAATTATTTGGAATAAGCTGCACAAATGAGAAGCTCCTAAGGATTGCTCTACATCCCATAACAAGGTTCGACTCTGTGTCCATAAAAGGGAACAGCAAATTCCTACTAATTTTTGCCATACACAACCATGAGTCTGAAAGATCATAGGGACTGAACTAACCTACTAGATCTTTTTTCTAAGAGAAATGAAACAGGAAGATACTGCTACATTTCTTTAAAGAGAGTGATTGATTTTACACTTCTTATATTCCAGGTTTAACATTGGTTGGCTTAGTTATTACAGTGGCAGTGAACAGCATTTGCTCAGAACAGCTGTTAATACATGGTATTCAAGTAAATCAAGCACTCCAGCTTGATAAAAGAACAAAACAAAATGCAGAGAACAGTTAGGCACCTATGCTCTTTTTGCACAACTACACGAGAAGAAATCTGTGAACAAAAGAGGAATATGACAGCAGAGGAGAATAAATGAATGAACCTACTCAAAATGAACCTGCTAAAAACTCTGTATTTCCAGCCTGAACGTCTCAAAAGTTTTGATCAGTTTTGGCAAAAGAAGATTCTTCTAGAGCTCAGTTCTAGGTGACTGCCTGAGCAACTAGCCCTATCTCTCCCAAGATAGCTTGCACAGGTAAATCTACTTGGCTGCAAGAAAAAACACTTTTTTCTCCATCTCGATCTGTACAGCATTTTGCTTAGCTGACTAACCTGCCTTCTAAACTATGCACAACCAAATAATATTGTATCCAGCATTACATTCTTGATTTCCTATTCAGTCAGCTTCTTGCTTCTTCTGACTATAATCATCTTTGGTTGTGGAAGGATGGGAAATGAGACTGGAAGTCATCTCAGATTTAAAAAGTACCTGAAAAAATTTATGGATACATTAAAAAGTTGAGGTCTCCTCAGTTAGATAAAAGTAGTTAGCTAGCTGTAATAGGAACAGCAATCACAACCAACAGCAGAAAGGCAGACGGACTGTTCCAGAGCACATATTTGAGACAAGTTTTGAGTTAAATTGCTAGAGACTGAAGAGTGGGGATTATCTGTTTTTGAAGAAGAGAGACAGAGAAAGCATATGTGTGTCTTATTATTATTCAAGTACCAAAAAGGCCAGACATGGCTATTTTCAAAGCAAAGTGCCTTAGCCATACAATTCCCATGGACAACATCTGGCACAAACTCCTACGTAACACTCGAAATCTCAACTGTGTAACTAATACACACTTCATAATGCACTGAGGAATTTAGACGGAATAAAGACTATCTAGGGCCTTTAAGCACAATTTGAGTTCCCTGTTACCAAGTGAAAGAACTGTCTCCAGTTGCCTGCTGGACCAGAAGAGTAGAGCAGCTTGCCCTCATGCCGGATCTCTGCCCACAGCCGACATAGGCGCTGCTTGCATGGGGCAAGAGCTGAGCCCCTGCCTTCCACCTGCACCACACTGGGCGACCCCACAGGCCAAAGACTGCAGTTTCAAATGGGACCATCAACAGATTTCCTAGTAGTGCTCAGCTTCTGGATTTAGACCCAAGGTGGAGGGAAGCCATGGTATTGTCTGCGAAGATGAGTAATACCCATCCAGGATCTGGGGGGCAGAAGATGGGTGTTACTAGAGAGGGTGAAAGCTCTTTTAACCTCACTCTAGCATCTGGAGGCTTTCACAGAAAAAAGGACACAGCACATAGGGCCCAAACTTTAGGAGAACATTAGGGTTACATTAGAAGGCACCTGTGTGCCCCAGGATTTCATCAGTGCTCACTCAAGCCTGTCTTTTGCCTGCACCTGGCAAAGTATTCCAGCACGTGAGTTGTCCTACCAAAATATCTCAACTACAAGTGCTGAAAATTAATCTCTTGGCTAAGTACTTCACAAGGTTCAAGTTTAGTGTAACTGTAAGTATGGTAAGCGATTAAAAATATTCAGCATGAATGAAAAACAAATACACACGATCTTTAGAGAGCTCAGTTTCATAAAAATGTAAATGTTCAATGCAAAGAGATGATTAAAAATGGAAAAGACAGCTTGACTATAAATATATATGGTAACTACATGGCAGTGATTGACAATAGTGTATCTATTTTACGGAACATTTACATCAGCAAAAGCCAAGATACAGTATTTAAATGAGTTTTTATGACAAAACGTAGCTTTAAGGTTCCATGGAAGAATAACAGCAGCTAGGATATACTTTAAAGATTGCAATTGGACTTCATCCTAGAAAAGGCTAAATAAATTGAAATATGTTTTATGTCATTCTGCCTATTCTTGTATGATAAAAATAGCTTTATATTTTGTAGCATTTCAAAAAAACCTGTGCAACAGGGGAACAATAATGAAAGAAAAGAAGCAATCAAAATAAGAAAGGGGGGAGATTCTTTGTATCCCTCTGCAAAAGAAGTAATAAATGACTTCTGTGAATAATTTCAAAGACTTGAATAAGTTGCATGCATCTCCCAGATGACTCTTAGAAAAAAAGAAGTGTCTCAAACACTTGTAGAAAAAGTGTAAGACAATTCTCATTTATTTTTAACCTCAAACATCAAAATGTGAGAACCACAATATTTACTGAACATAGTTTAATCACATGGTCTTCTAAGAAAAATCTGAAATAGCGTAATATCAAAAGTCTATAGCCCGTGAAATTTCTTCAGGAAACTCAAGATCCTCCCCAACATGTAAATTTCTTTATACAGTGTTCAATAAGAAAATTATCTTAACAAGTTTTCAAGGATTTTGAGCAGGACAGGATTCAAAACCTGTGAAAGAGGTGTAATCCACAAATTATGTGCACCCTCCCCCATCCCAAAGTCCCTTACAAAAAGGACCAAAGTCACTACTGTAGGACACTGGTACACTGTCTCCCTGGACAGCAAAAAATCTATTTCACATACCAAACATACACAAACAAATGAAGAATAGCATTCTGCAAGTGCTTATAATTAGTTATGAGCCTTTTAACTTGAGCATTTATCAGTCAAAAGGAAGAGAAAAAAGTAGGTATGTATATATATAATGTATGTTTTACATATATACAGTTAGATGTTTTATAAACATTTGCAAGTGTTTTATAAAGCATGTATAAATGTGTTTTAGACACACACACACATACACACACACACGCACATGCACACGCACGCACACACGCACACACAAAGCATCTTCTACATATTTTTTTCCATGCCGTTCTGGTGGGGATAGATAAAAGCCTTATAATTTTCCTATGGTATTTTGTAGAAAAGAGATATTTATTTCAGGATAGAAAAGTCTTTTACCCAGATGCCACTGGAACAGGATTTGTCTTCAATTTGGAATGGAAGTCACTTCTAAAACTGTTTCTAAACAGGTGATCTGTTAAAGCAGAAGGCAGACTGCTACAAATTGTACTAGGATCAGACCAGAGCGGACATTTAAGGACTTGAAATGCTTATTAGGCATGGAGATTGAATTTTTTAAGGTGATCAAAAGGAGCCGGGTCACTTGTGGGCTGGGGAAGGAGGGAAAGGCACATGGGCCCAAACATCACTCAGGAAAGGGATGGAAAGTGGCACCAGGGAGGGTGGGAGAACTATGAGTTTTTGAGTTGATTTAAGCACTTTTTCTCCGCTTGCTATGCTGACAGACTAAGCAATTGGCTTTTTGCCTCTGCTCTTAAGGGGGTACAGTCAAGTATCTGCATCAGAAACGTTTCTAAAACTACAGGCATAATAATAATAACACAATCTTACTTTTCCATGTGTCCTTCTTCTCTTCTCTCCTCTTTTCTTCCTTTCTTTTCCTCAAAACAGAAACAGAACAAAACATTTATATATATAGCAAACACAAATACGCTTGGGTATTCATTCATTACTCACACTGCCTCATCATATTTTCTCAGCTCAATAGGAAACATAATAGTTATCTAGATGACAGCTTGCACTGTCTCGTTTTTTTTGTCCCCCTCCTATATATGTGCATGAAATACATGAAAGAATGGCAAAGCTGCAAATATTTGCCTTTCCACTGTATATCACTATAAATAAAATCTGTGCTAAATAACTTGCTGAGTGTTATCCCAGTGAGGACATATTTTTACAGTTACCATGATCTTGAACCCTTCCACTCCAGCACTGTAGTGGAACAGTGTTTCTCCTGGGAAAGCCACCACTTCCTCTTTTCTAAAATGTCCATTTTTACAGGACATACTATATGCCATTAATTTACTCAAGGGGTTAATAAACCTGAGAATCACTTCTCTTATCTACAGGAGAGTGGCATAATGACTTCACTGCTGAGTTCTTTTCCTGTAAAGGGGTACATTATAAAGCACATAGGAGAGAAATGAATGCATGCCCTAAGCCCCGAACCAGCACTTTCAATGTCTTTATAGTGTACCTGAGAGTACGTTAGGAAAATAAAGAAGAATCCTTAATTTACTGACTTAAAATGATTTTTTTCCTTTTCTCTATTGACTTCAAGACTGAATCTTGAAAACTTTAAATTTTATTTTATATGCAGGGCTTAAAAACTCATTTACCATATTCCTATTAGCCCAGCAGGTAAGAGTTTCCAAGGGCAATATCCATGCCCCAGCTTTCCAGAGGAGGAACATGGAGAATATAATAGAGAAGGTGATATACATCAGGCAGGTTGTCCCCGGATCCTTTTCTTTCAGCCTCAGGCCAGCTATGTATCTGATAAAACTGAAATCCTGTCATTCCCCTGCAAGTGTCATATACTCTAACATATATGGATTGCTGCAGCCTGCTCTCTGTGCCAGTGCTGCAGTTATCTCAGTTCAGGGACTCTGGAAGAATCACAGAGGAGACAGATAACTGTATTTAGGCTTTAGGGATTGCCATCTTTGTAAGGGGTAGCCTCACTTTCTCATCAGAGATAAAAGGGACATGGCAACTTCTTATGAGACAAGCAAAACTGCAAGGATCAGAAGGTAAAAGCTGGCATAGCATGAAAAAATCTACAGAAAAGTCTTACAAAAACACAAAAGTATCAGGAATATTGATAAATCTCTAAAGCTGGCAACACTGGTTCAATGGAGCCATGCCAGCTTACTCCAACTGAGCATCTGGCCTGTGCTCTGTGCATACAGCAATAAACATTTTATTAAACCAAACCTCTTCCTTGCCATGCCAATACATCTAAGAATTTTTTTCAATAGGCAACATCCTGCTAATGCTGAATATACAGCTTTAGAGACACATCACCTACGTACCTTTTGCCTGAGAGGAGGTTCTTCTCTCTCCATTCTCGTCACTCTAAGCACCTGTTGCCGCTACAACAAATCAAAATTCTTGTATTTCTGTATTTCCTGATGTATCATTTCTGTTACATCCACCACCAGTTTCTGCCTCTACTGTTTTCACAACAGTAAATAATCAAAGGTTTATTGCTTTATTTTTTTTTAATACTATGATTCCATACCCATCTTTTGAAGAATAGCATGCCAGCAAACAACTGGCCTTACTCATTTTAGTTTTCAAGAGGGCCAACCTCTTTCTGAAGTTTTTCTTCTAGCCCATACACAATCTGTCATGCTTTGATCCATCACGAAAAGTATTACAGTTGGCATGACACAGTGTCCCTCTGTATCTCAGCTGTAATTGCTTAGAATTTTGTTTAATCAGGTAATCTTCGGTACCTGTCAGGCTGCAGTCAGGACAGGACGTGGTACCAGGTGACGAGGGTCAGTTCTTTCTCCCTGACTGCTTGAGAATTAACCCAGGAGACAGTCTCATATTACTACATGTGCTGCATTGGCAGAGAGATAATAAAGCTTCCTATATACTCTGGAATTCCCTTTGGGTTTCAAGCAACAAGCATGCCAAAAGCAGTTCACCTTATTTTTAAATATTTTATAGCTGCATAAAAAGTGCCAGATGCTGTTTAGAAACTGGACTTATGGCTAACCACTCAATCAGCAAAAAATGGAAATTGAAATGGCTTTTACTTAGCAGCTGCCAATATAAAGAAAAAAGAAACAAACAAAACAGCTTCCCACATGATATATTTGGGATATAGAGCCTCTGCTACAGTGACATACTCAGAACATTTTCCATTCAATTTGAGATGGCAGGTATTGTATTTTACATACAAGAGACTTATTTCCTAGTCAAGACAGCTTTTTCCTTGTGTCAGTGGAATAGATGCTTGACCACCTGTTCTCAAAATTGAAATGTTTCATTAAAGAAACATGCTCATTATCTATCGTGCAGAAGATACTCCATATTAGATGCAAACTTTGAAGAGGAAGAGAGTGTAAAGAGAGACAGTAAAATAATTAGTGACAAAGGGAAGGCAGTAAATGTCTGGACTCCACTAAAACATCTGATATGGTGCCTCACAAAAATCTACTTGAAAAAAAAAATTAATTCAAAATTAGCTCAGCTAAAGCCCTGCCACATGAATGGGAACCTGCCTAAATTGTCCTGAAAAGGCTAATGATAAATGACAGCCTATTGATCGAGTTGGAGGACAGGTATTTTCTGAGTACTACTGGCTTTGGTGGTTGCTTTCAAGCATTGATAAGATGTTAGCTACAGTAAATTATATAATCTTCTGTTCGAAAAGATACTATACCACAACGGCAACAGTGTGGGGAAACAAGACAAGAGGGAGACTCCAAACATATTGCTGAAAGGAAAGGTAACATTAAAATCCAAACAATGCATGAGAGTATTTAATGAAAAATAATCTTAAATGTAGCTTTTCAGATGATACAGCATATAGAGGATAATGCCACATAAACCTAGCGTTAGTAGAACAGGTACAAACTGGCAGTCAGATGTGGCACAGAAAAGCATATTTTATTTTGACCACAAAAACATTTTTCAAAGATGCTCTAGGAGTGGATCTATAAAAACTGTATTTATTCCTGAGCACCGCTGTTCCAAAGTAAAAAAACGGCTGAGATACTAATTTCTGAAGGAGGCTTAATGTACCAGAAAACAAATAATGTGGAAAAAAGAAAGAAAGGAGTGAATAGCCATCTGCAGGACCTTAGGCATCGTAAAGCTAGTAGAAAAAAATTATTAAGATTAATCAAAACTATACTAAAAGAAAAATAAAGCAATGGGAAATGTAGTAATAAGACCAGAAATCACATCATTTGCAATGAGATGTACTACATGGCCCCCCCAAAAAAAGGGTGATTAAATCTCTTCGCTGAGAACTTCATATTCAGGGTGAACAGAAATGTACAGGGAAACCACACAAGCCAGTGGAGTTATAATAGTTATACTGGGAATCACTGTCTCTGCCACAGGTAAGGAACATTATGATATTTTCTTGGTAGTTACATTTTAACTAGGGATAACCAGGGAGAAACAGCATATTTACAAATACATAGAAAATGTAAAGAATAAATTGCAGTAACTTCTCTAGTTTATTTCAAACTCCCAAGGAGCATATAACAGGATGAGTAACAATCTAAAATATTTTTATGATACCAGCTATCTGAAGTGGAGAAGGCTCTTCAAAAATATCAGAGGCTACTTAGATGAACAGAAATTTGCTTTGACTGAGTCATAAAGCCTGGACTACAGAGTGACCTACTCCCCCACTTTTTTAAGATACAATCTGGTAATTTTTTCCAATATTGGTTGTTCTTGTGCAAAACCTCATCAAGGCTACTACAGGGCAATCAGAGTGCATCTATGCACATGAAAAAAGCATGCACCTGAAGAAAGCATGTGATGTATTTTATAACCAGATCTATATGCCTTCCTTCTGAGTCTTCTAGATTAACCCCTGACTCCTACTACTTCCTGACACAGGACATGCTGAATTCAGATACTGGATGTGATATGCACATAGGCACTGACAAAGCTTGCATGTTTTGATATCTTTGCAATGCTAGTAACAGCCAACTGCATGTTATGTTGGTCCAGGCATTAAATACAGAATATTCAAATTTGCTGAATATCTTTCAGTGAAGTAAGCAGGATCTGAAATACCTAAAGAAAAACACAATTCATTTCTACCAAGACCATGCTCAGTTTACCACAACCTTAACTATACTCAGTTAAAGATACAGCAATGACTTCAACTGGCATAGCAGCGGAGCTCAACAGATTTCCTAATGGTTGCATACAGCAAAGTACGTATAATATATATTACATATATCCTGTGGCAAGGACACAATAGAAATAGTAAACCTATATTTAACAAATTTACAGAGCACCTATGGCAAAATAAAAATGTGTATACATTTTAGGCTGTAATCACTGTCTACAAGTCCACACAGCTACTGAATATGTGTATATATCAAATTTAAGGTCAGTGTGAGACAAAATCAGGACTCCATTCTTTGCATGTCCAGTTACAAAAGAAAGTTATTTGCTGGTCTGTTAACACTGACAAAATGGCTACCAGTGCCAACATCGAATGAACTGGCAACAATCCCCATGAATTGTCGGTGTTATGATAAAGTTTATAATTGCCAATATAACTGCACAAATCTGGCTGACCCAATCCTTTTAAATGTGCTAAATAGAAATGATATTAAATTAATGATTACTTTCCACATTGCTTAATTAAAATTACCAGAAAATATCAATATAGTCAATGAATACAGAAAAAAAGATAATTTACACCTATTAACCTTGATACTCTGCCAGGAAGAATGAGCTTGTTTCCTTCAAAGACTGTGAGGACTCACCTTCCAAAAAGGCTTTTTTAAGGAGGACTTCTATCTGCAGATGAGGGATATACATGCAGCTGCGCACCACACCTCATTCCCGAGCCTTGCAAGCCATACTGTAGTTTAAAGAATGGCTAACTTCCATCCACGCACCTGGCAAAGCTCCCAAGGATAGCTGAAGACTATTGGTACTTCCTGGAAACTAGAGAGGGCATGAGTGAGAGAAGAAAGCACTTATAAGGAGTTACATTTCAAAGACAGAGTAACTTCCACGAAATTCCCATCTTTTATTATCATTTGGACTTTAGGAGCCTAACCCTGAGAAAGCCACTTCTTTAGACATCTTAGTCAAGTGTACTGTCAGCTGAGTCACTGTCAACAGAAGTGCAAAGGTAAAATACAACTCCCCAAATGATTTAAAAACTACTAAAGGAGAGAAAACGTGATTTTTATTTTTTTAACTATTCCTTCATTTCCTGTTCCCATTTGGCAATCACACCCATTTGTGGCTTCACATGTATGCATACATCCTAGTGACTGCAGTGAGATGTTCACATAAACATCCAAGGCCATAGCTTAGTACAAATTTTACTTTATTTTGGTAACTGAACACAATAGCATTTTATAATCCTCCCTCCCAATAACTTGGTAGAGATCTAATGCTGGTATACTAGGGAAACTTTATACAGATATTATTTAAGAAGCAAGATCAAAATCTAACTACCTCCCTAGCTTGGCAACAGCTTCCAAACGATTGCCTTCTAGACAATTTATCTAGAGAACTGCTGATACATTGTCCTGGTAGAGAAGCAACCAGCAGTTTGTCTTTGTAGCAAAGAAAACCTTCTAAGCTCCTACTAGCAATCCTGTACAGGAGAAATGATGAAGGAAAAGCCACCTCCAAACATGAAAAAAATCCTCACAATAAACCAGATGGGATAAAATTAGAATCTGTTATCAAATCTGAAAAGCTCAATGCTAATGCTGTAATTGCGGCACAGAGGACTGCCATAGAAAGAATTAATAAAGCTGCTTTGAATTAAAGAGGGACAAGGAGTAAAGTACTTGCTATCACTTGGAAATGGAATGGTTTAAGAAAACTAGTGCCTCCACATGAGAAAACAAACTGCAGTGTTTCAACTGACGTAATAAGCAGCTCCACTAATATATACGTGTATTAAACTAATAAAATAAAAAGTGAGTCCAGAGAAGATTAGCACAATGGCTCCTTCACTGATCTAACTTTTGCCTTGCAGCAGGTTCAGAATTAAATCCTGCCTTGAAAACTACATGTCTCAGAGGTGAAACTGGTATGAAGGCCCAACTGCTGCCAGAGTTTAGAGATTGTAATAGAAGTGCTAAATAATAGATCAGCACTTCACATTACAGAGACAGGAGAAGGATGCAGCAGTCAGGGTCACGGGGACATTTGCCAAAAGGGCTGAGAATGTGATGGCTAACACACTCCCAGCAAATGGGATTATCAAAAGATGCTGAGAAGTGACAGGTCTCACAGGGAAGGTAACTTCTCTCTCAGTTCCTGGGTAACAAGCCCATGCTATGGAGCTTCGATGGGCGCTTAGCATGGAGGTAGCATGCCAGAGACAGATTATTTAAAGAACTTGCAAAACACAGTAGCTGCGCTCTGTGGGGTTTCCTGCACACATTCTGAAGACACAGAATTTCAATCTGCGCACAACGAATGTACTTCACTTGAAAAGCAACACAGCTGAACAGAGAGATCTCTTGATGTTTCACTAAAGCCAGTGATTATCAAGTATTGCAGTGTTCCATGAATAAAATACCTCAGATTGACTTAGAATTGCTCTGAGATCTTGTGAACTTGAGTTACCATTCCATGAATTTAATCCAAGTTGTAATGCAATCTTCAACTAAGTAAATTTGGAGATAACCACATTGCGCATGAGTTATTTTTTTCAGGACACTTTGTAGGGTTTGGGTTTTTTGGCACTCTATAGTTTATTCAAGCTTGGAAATGGTAATTTGAGAGAAAGGTATTTTGGCTGACATTATTCCAAGTTATATTCTGCTTCCATCAATGGAACTTAACAGGGCATGACCTGGCCCTATGGTTCTAGTCCATCAAAACAGAAATTATATATGTTATTTAAAAAGAAAAGGTCAGTCGTTTTACAGAAGATTTTGAGGCTGAGAAGAAATAATCTTGCAAAGATCAATAAACTATGAAACATCTCTATAGAGAAAGGTATTTTTCTCTTCGAGTTGATGTGAGTATAGTTGTTATCCATCTATATTCCACAGAGACTGTTTATTTTTTCATGTATCTATCTAGCTTGTGAGCTACATATTTGTTTCGAAGTTAGCAGAAGAGGTAATATTCTGTGTTCTCAGAGATGCTGCTCTTGGCTGTAGTTGCAAATCTAAAAAAAATAAAAAATCACACATGCTACTTGTAGGATGGAGGTGACCTGAGTCTCATGTCTGAAGATACCTGCTTATTCTTTTGGAACATCCCTTGGAAAAGATCAATTTTCAATTGACAGGAACATTCACTATTGCAAACCTCCCTGCTGGGATACAAAGCTGAGGCCATCTATTAAAAGGAATGTAATGAATGGCAGGGCTGATACCTTTATTTATTAGGTAAAGGCATGGATATATACCCAAAAAATCTACTTAATCAAAGACTGCAAATTAACAGTATGTTAAAACAGGCTGGTTTTGTGTCTGTGGTTACTGGCAAGTCACCAGATGCTCAAGATCAATAGATGTTTTGCATATTTTAATTATTCTGGTGGGTTTGGATCTTAATTACTCTTATGAACTTCATGTAGTTTTGCCAGATATAGTTTACCTTGAAGCTGTGAGTTTTACTGTTGTTTTGTCAGCTAAAACAAGGTGCCAGTATGCTGATACAGGGTTTTACTGTGTCATGCTTTTACTTATAGTGACTCATCTTAATGCTAGAAGCTGATACCACAGAGATTGCAGTGTCTCCCACACTAAAAAATACTGTTAAATTAACTTGCAAAAGGGGGAAATCTGTTTAACAGAGAACATTACTTTATAATTCTACATACATTTTCACAAACAATACTCCCAGTCTTGTGGACACTGATGGGGTCTATAACGAAAAGTTAGAGAAAACATTAAATGTGCACCAGATAAAACAAGAAAAAAAACATGCATCAACTGTACTTGAATTCAGGGAAGGATTAGATTGTGTGGACTACAATATAAAGAAAGGAACATGCTTTCATGTCAAAGACTGTATTTAATTATTGGTTGCTACATCAATCTTATGAAATTACAGGCCTCTCCTTGTAATGGGCTATGTGGATGTGAATCTTTCCTCAGGCAGCTGCTAGGGAGTTTGTCCTCCCAGGCAACCACTCCTCAGCTGCTGAAACTGCCTGCTCCTATGGCTCTGGCTTCAAAAGGAGCTGAGAGATAAAAAGTGAGTCTCTGTGCAAAGCCTTGCTGTGAGTCGTAGCCCATCCCGCAGCCTTGCTCTGCTCCTTCTTCCCTGCCCTTGAGCTCCTAATCCTGTTTAGGAGATCCTCATCCTGCCTTCTGTTCTCACTCTGTCTGGTACCTGCTCCCAAAAACATTAGCTGCACCTTATTCCAGTCCTGCCTTCTCTAAATACTTTGTTATCAAAGTAGTAAAATATTAATTACCTCAGTAATGAGTTAACAAAGGAAAACTTCCTACTATTCTACTGTTCTTCGTTTAATGCCTGATGCCAGACTAAGACGGTAGCATACAAGAAATACAAGTTACCAGTAGGTAGCAAGAAACAGAAAATTACACCTTACAAAACTGAACCATACAGAAAATCCAAATAAAACAGGCTTATTTGTTAAACAGCCACAACCACTAAAATACACATCTATCTTAAAAATTCTTTTCATATCATGCATTGCACTGTAAATAGTAGTAAGCACTGAGAATTGCAGGAGAAGATACTACAGGAAATAAATCGGACCAGAATTGTTAAGAAAAGTAGGCATAAGATTCACAGTAACTGAGGGTTAAAACATATTTTTACAGTAATACGTGTATCTGTGCACTTCTCGGAATAAATCCTTTAAAATGATTGATGGGGATTGACATTCTATCAACACCTAAAATTCTAAAAATGTGTAATAAATCAATCAATCCAGAGTGTGAACAGGACTCGTGTCTGGTATCTGCATATCTGTGTTTTTGCTGTTCTCCTTCATTGCTCTAGAAATTATCTACTTTAAGTCCTATTTATGCATTTTTGCATACTGAATATTGCATTTTACATTCTATATTGTTAGTCTAATTCCTGCTGTGGCCAGCAGTCTCCTTCAGCAAAAACGTGACACTAGGTTCTGTCTACGTAGATCAGCATTTCAGAGCACTTTTTGTAAGGGATTTTTGTTGTTAATAAATGCTACAGTCTTTTCTGTGTCCTAATTTTTCTAGAGCATGCTTTGAAGTGTTCTATTTACTCTAGGATCTGCTGCCATCAGGACACTGAATTAGAAATCAGATGCACTTTATCAAATTTTTTTATTATTCAATGCTAACAGCTCCAAGAGTTCAGACAAAAAGGTTGTGCCTTCACCTCTCCTCTGTCCATCCCCCTGCATCAGTGTGGTAATCAACCTTGTTTGATGAAAGGCAGGAGCCTGCCTTTCATCATCAGCCCTTAGCATTCGCGGTCCAGAAGAAACAAGATCCCCAACTGCTAAATCTTTTGTCTGTTTTGCGACTCCACTTGCTAGGCACGACCTGGCTGGTCACTTCCAGATCACACACAGAGCCCCCGAGGCATGGCACCAGCCTACGAGCATGCTGAGCTGACACTGCAGCAGAGAGACACAGGGTGGGAGGCGGGTGACTGAGTTTCATGCGCAAAGCTGACTCATCTCTCTAAGCACATTTTCAACCACAGGTTGGCCTGCAGATCAATGGAAGCACACAGAGTTGCATGGGAACTGCCAAGGGTTATTTGTGGCTGTTCGCAATACAACCAGCTGATCTACAGAGCCTTGTCCAGAGCTATATTCAGAGTACTCAGTGTTTGAAAGCTGAGCAACCTGCCCCACATATTACACGGCTTACACAGCTTGCTCTGCCAGCATGTTCTGCCCTACAAAACTGCCCAAATAAAGAAAACTTTGAGAACCCTTATTTAGGAGACAGGGCCAGTCAGGTTTAAGCTGTTTCTGTTAAGAACAGGGGACGTTAGTAGTCTGACACAGTAAGACATGTAGATCCCTCTTCCTCCCTCCCAAGTTCCCCCCTCCTCTCTATAATAATTTCCCCTCTTGTTGCAATACTCATATTAAGTACAAAGTCCAATTCAAAGTTCTCCTCACCATCACCATATGCATTTGCATAGCTGTTTCACCCGTGCAGAGCTCTCGTGACAATAAATCCTGCAGGGTCTGGAACAGAGCTAAATGAGCTCCAGAACAGCTACGGAGGAAATGCTAATGACTGCAGAGTTGGTGGGTCAGGACCTGCGGGCCAGATTTACAAACGTACTGAGACATCTGAAGATGCAGCTAGGCATGCTGTGGGACTTACACAAATGCCTGACCAGGCACTGGCTAACTGCCACCATCTTTAGAAGTCAGTTAAATGTCTCATCTGCTCATGCGCTTTTGTTAGTCCCACTATGTGCCTGTCTGCCTTTTTGGACAGTTCAATTTCTTTGTCAATCTGGCCCCGGGTTATTATCTTACAAAACTGTACTTTGATATATACCACAAAGTAATTAACATTAAGTATACAGAGCTTCTGACAGTAGAGCCAGTTCTGTGCTTCTTGTTTTCAATGGTGATTACTAATAGCTTTAGCATTCCTATAGCTGTGCCATCTGACGATTGGAAAAAAACCTCAAAATATTAATTAACTGAGCCACACAATGCACCTGTGAACTAGATTTTTATCATTCATTGACAGATGGGGAAACAAAGACATAGAAAGGTTGAATGCCTTATCGAAGAGCCCAGAGGAGGTCTGCAGCAGAGCTGGAAACAGAACAATGAGAAGCCAGCTACACCAACATTTGGCCCTGCATGTTATTGCTCTGCATTACATTTCAAGTGTTCCTTCCTAGACTCAGTCCACCTTGCCTTAATAACACGAAACTCTTCTACTATTTTTTTCTTCCTCAAAGCCTTTTCACTCTCTACTTTCTGTCGACAACATCCTGCCTGTCTCTCAACCACAGCTGATATTTTTGACTCTGGATTCTCATGTTCTGCTGAAGACTCGCAGATATTTCTCTACAGGCTATCTAAGACATAGCTTTCCTATCTTGCCCTCACAGATAAAGCTCTCGTCTAAAGCCTCATCATATATCAATAGCTGCAACCCTTTCTTTTGGCCTTGACAAATGCAATCTCACACAATCAATATTCCTCCAGAAAACACTGCTGAAGAGATCATTTCCGTAAGCCCATAGCTTTGTCTTTGTCATCCCTCCATTGGTTCCCCTTCATTTTATTTTATAAACATAAGCTCTCATCTTCATTTTTTTGAGTCCTGCTCCTGCATTACCTATATTTTTGTCATTCAGTGTAAAAAGGTTAAGTCCTACTGCTGAACAGCCCTATAAAGATGGAGATGGTGCGAGAGCAAAAAGACTTAACCGGAGAGACAAAAATGGGGCTGGCCCTTTGAACAGAACTCAGCTTCACTCTCTGATTAGCAAACAGAGTGTTAACAAGTAACTGGCTGGGCAACCGGAATCAGTAAGAAATAAAAGTAACAATTTATGATCAATTAAAGGGAGAAAAGGAAGAAAGAGCTTCTCTGCCCCTCTTCAACAAATCATGCATGGATTCAGCGATAAATACTTTGACTGAAGAGAAAAGCTTCCCTACTGAATCCAGTAGAATTTTGGTACTTATTTTGGTACCTTATTTTGAAAGGCAAATGTGAATATACCAAAGATGACCTTTAAAGACAAGCCAGGGAAACAATATCCCCTTTTATTTTACTGTAACATGACTGGGGTAAACAAGCCAAGACAAACGCAACAAACTATTCCTAATTATTTTTGTCATTAAAAAATAGTGCTGGAGTACTTAATGTTTAGATGACTACCAAAGCGCTTTCTGGGGAATCTTTGGTAAGGTACTATGTACCTACC
This sequence comes from Dromaius novaehollandiae, assembly GCF_036370855.1. Classification (NCBI taxonomy): domain Eukaryota; kingdom Metazoa; phylum Chordata; class Aves; order Casuariiformes; family Dromaiidae; genus Dromaius; species Dromaius novaehollandiae. The sequence goes on along the minus strand of NC_088098.1, from coordinate 105,733,310 downwards.
TAAAGACCACAGAGAAAAGAAAGACCACCACTACACACATGAATATAGCAGGGAGTGTTGTTCTATGAAACACACATTTCAGGGTATGAAATGGAATAATTCCATTAAGCAATAATTCCATAAGCAACTACAGTCAGAATCATATGAAGTTTTCTGGAATGCCTTTTATATAATCACTAGAGGAAAGGTACTGAAATTTCAAACTGTTCTACTGGTCGAAACAGCAAAAAATGCTGTAGATGTGAGCTATTCAGTTAAATTTACATAATCTTACGCAATTCAGAAGAGCCTTCCAGAAAGCAGTTACAAAAGGCTACACAGAAAGATCCTTCCAAAGTTGGGGATTCACTCCACAAGTCAAATAAGAAATAGGATACCCAAGATAACATTCCTATCTCCCTTCTTCATGCTAGTAAGATTCACCAATTTCAATATACTTGTCAGTTTAGGATCTTGTGAACCTGGTGGTGGAGAGACAAAAACTGGCATTTCAGATGAAATGAGAATGGAGGATGGGTACACTGATGAAAATGTATCCATATCACAGATGACAACCAGCAGCAGAGACATGTGGACATCATTGCCCCAGGTTCTAGTCAAGAAAAAGATGCTCAAAATGATATAAGGATTCAGCTGGCAAACAAACCAGTTAATAAGCCATGATTTTACACAAGGTGAGAAGGAATATCAGACAAAAATGAAATAGTTGTTAAAGTTCAACCTGAAAAGAAGATGCATTTATTCAGCGGTTCTCCAGAGATCATACATAGATAACATGATTCTTCCCATGCATAACTGAAAAGGGTATGAAAAAGATACAAGGTCCCAGCATTACAAATGTAAGGATGAATGATTTGCAATCCATTATCAATTGCACAGTATCTGCAAAACAGAACCAGAGGTATTTTTTATCTATCAGCTTGCCTCAGTAGTAGCTCTTGTAAGCAAGAGCCTACTTACACTAGCAGAATGTAGTCGACATCAGGGAGAGGATATTTTGGCAGCGTTGTGGTAGGGGATACATGCGGCATCCACTCCTCTATGGATCAGTCTTCATAGACAGTCCCTATTCTAACACTGTTACAATCTTTTTTTGCTCTCTAGTCTTAAAACTGTATTTATATGAGGAAGTGGATTCATCAGGTGTTCCTATCATGTTTATAATACCAGGTAATGAACTATGTAGAAAGTAGAGCTCTTGTGCTTTTTACATTGTGTCCCTCTTCTCCATGAAATAATATTCTAAGGTGTGGTAACTCAATATCTGTGTTAACAGTAGCTGCAATTCCAAAAGCATTTAAACAGCCATTATAATGGAAGGGAATCTCTCTTCTTTCCTTGCCCCCCACCTTCTCTATAGAAGAGCTAAAAGTTGGATGACCATCTGGTTTTTTTCCACCTAGGAAATATGTCCAGTTTGGGCAAGAGGATTTTTACGGCTAAGTCTTTATTTTTCATCCTCTTTTAGAACAGAAGCCTTGTAGGTATGGAAGTAGACTTGGCCAGCAAAATGGAGAAGGAAACCATTAGTACTGAAGTATGTGCAGCAGCAGTAGCATCTGTATGGAGAAGTAAAAGAGGGGGAAATCAGCCACAAGCAAAAACAGCCCTAGGAGTTACACAGATTGGAGAAGTTTGGGATGGGGGATAGAGTTTGAGGTGTGCTGGGTGATAAGGCTGGAAGAGGTTAGGGATGGAGGGCTGGAAGGAGATGGGGATGGTAGAGTAAGAATATTTGCATCTATGGGATAAAGTGATTGATAGCAGTGCAGATGGGAAGGGGTCCGAATAGGCTAGAAAAAGCAAGGGAAGGAGGATGTGGGTAGCTCTGGGGTAAAAGGAGAAGACAATCTTAAAGGTGGGAGAAGAGAGACTCGGAGTAGAATTAGAAGAACTGCAGAGTATTAGGAGTTGGTATTAGGGAGACATTCAAAGCTGGAAGAGTTGGGGCATTAGATTTGCCTTTTGCACAGGCACTTCAAATTGGCGTAGTTAGAGAAACAGAAAAACATGCACAAAATTCTTCCAGAAATAGACAACATATAGGCAATCTTGCTATAACAGGGTAAATACAAATGCCAGTAAACACTCTATAACAGGTACACTGCTTAACAGAAGCTAATAATGTAGTGCAAAGCATGAGCGATGGACAGATATAATCCATGGAATAATATCTTAATACCAGCATTCTGCCATCTCCTGAGAGAGCAGAATCTCACTGAAGAAGTTAAATAAGAATGAATTGCAATAATCAAAGTCCTAAAAGCATGCGACATCAGGCAATGTTAAAAATTTTAATATCCTAGCAGTATTTCCTACTTGGTAATTAAAGGGATGAACACTATTATTAACACAGGCTTTTTATCACAAAACCAGGTCTATTAAGACCCTCGGTGTTCTTGGTCATATTGGATATGATTGCTGCCAAAAAGAAAGCTTTAAAGTCAGGGGCAGTCTTTAATAAATTTAAGCCGATTTTTAACATTTTTGTATTAAAAGGCATTAATTATTAATAACTTTAGTGACATCCACATTTGTACTTCTGCTGAACCATAGATCTAAACGTTATGAACTTTTAGCAGCAACAATTCACATGTTTAAAGCCTTAGCATTTCATGCCAAAAAAACATGAAAACATCAGAGATGACAACTCTTGAAACAAGTGCTTTATGCAACCTAATACACATTTTGAGCAGGGGTAAATGATTTTGCTTTTAAAGACTCTACCATTAGTTGAGCAAATAGGAGCCAAAGCAAGATATGCCATGCCAGAGTTACCTATCTGAGATACGTCGAACAGACCTTGTGATCAAAAGTCTCAAACGTTAATGACAGGTCTAACAGAAAACAATGCTAAAAGCAACCTGTTACAGACCCTAGGCAGACCTCCCTCATGTGGAAGGTGACTAATGCGATTGAAATTAAAGAGGCATTCCCTATTCTATTGTGCTCACTGTAAAATGATTGCCATGGACTGACTGCTGGAGCTGTTTCAAATTGATCATCATGTAAAAATAGAGCATTTTTAATAATATCACAGCATCTGTCTTTGCAGATTCCTTTAAGAACAGTACCTCTCTTTTCATGAGATGACCCTTTCTGAAGAACATCATCAAGCAGGCTCAGTCGTGAGACATGGTGTTCGTTAACAGCTTCCACCTTGACTCCTGTAGAATATGGATCACTGACATGTTCACAGTCAGGGAATTTTCTTCAAGTCAGATGGACAATTATTTTGCTTCATCAAATAAAAAGGCTATACTTTATATTGAAGAAACTAATATAATGAAACATCCCTTCCCAGTAGTTTGTAAGGAGCTCTTATATTGTTAAAATTAAATGCATGGAGACAGAGCTAGATAATTTGTAGGCAGAAGCCGGAGAAAACTGAAGTATAACTTATATAACTTCAAGATGGTGGAAAGAGTTTTTTAAAGTAAAATAAACTGAATCAGAGTTCTTCTTTATAGAAGTCTTCCTCTGGGAACAACAAAATATAAATATTTCAGAGGATGCTTAACATTAACATGCCATTATTATTTGGTCAGGGCAATTGCTAAAAAGTCTGTCAAGAAAAAGTTTGTCATTGTAGCACCACCTGATGTATATATAGTAAAGCAGGGTAAGGCTTAACTTCCCCTAGCAGCTGTGACATTATCTAAGAACGCTGAGAACAGTATGGGAAAAAGTTGTGAAAAGAGGCTGACACCTTCAAGAGCAGGGAAATGCTTGTTACATATTCTGAATGTCTTGATTAGAGTTGATCAAAAGGCAAAAAGTCCATTCATTATTTTCATTACACGTTGGAACACATATGTATAGAAACAGAATTCTGACAAATTTTATTTTTAAACATACGGTAACAGAGATAAGTTCCTTCCTTTCTTGGTACTTAGATGATTACCCAGTATGTGAGAAATCCCCATTGTTCAGTCATCAGACCTTTAAACCAGGCTCATCTGTTTCTTGAAAGAGTATTTACAAACCACAATCACTGCTGGTTGCTGCAAACATTCTCTGCTTTGAGGACAGAATGATATGTATTAATTTACGCAGTTAACTGCTATATTATAGTCTTGCAGATCATAGTTCTTTCTATACTTTTTTTACACTAAAATGGAGTATATGTCCTTATATTAGTTTGCGCTTTAGGAGTTAAAGGAACTGGTTACATGAAGATAATTGAAAATAAATAGTTCTAAAGGAAAGAGGTTCTGTATGAATTATTCCTTTTTTATTTTTCACTACATGCTAGTGGAGAGACTTAAAAAAACAATTTTTTTCCCCGCCAACTGTGTCCTTTTGCTATTTCTGTTTGTATCTAATGCGGCGGGAACATAGTTTTTTCTGTCCAAGCAGAAGTAATTCCGTGGAACATAGAGAGTAGCATTAGGAGCAGAAAATGATCAGTAAAGTACTTTAAAACTATTTGTAGGGAAAGAAAAGTACTATTTACAGTGCTTAGTCTCTTAGACAACAAATTACTAAATTATGTTAAGACTGAATGAAGTGTGAGATCACAGACAGTCTACATTAGCTCATTCTGCATCCAAAGCCGAAATGAACAATGACCTACATGTAACATACATAAAGTGTTTTGGTTCCTTTCCAGAGAAAGTGAATTGGCCAAATTAAGTAGAGTTAATTGGGACTTGATGCCTAATTAATTTGAAGTGATACTATACAGGATGTAGCAATCTGGAGGCTGCCTGTACATCAAGATAGGTTGTACTTCAAGAGATAAAATGAGGGGAATTACTGAAAATATTGTTTAGTGTACAAGATGTAATCAGGAAGGAAAAGGTTAATCAATAAATCAGTACTTCAGGGACTGATATTCCAAATTACTGAACGTCCTTGGATGTCCTTTGATTTAATGTCAGTTGACTATACCTCAAAAGAGATACTCACAGCTGACAGGAACAGGTCAAAACACATAAAAATCACTTGTTAAAATTTTCCAAAGATCAGCACTCTGATATCCATTCAGTTTGGCACTGTGTAGGTATGAAAAAGAAAATATTCCTTTCAAAATGGAGATTTAAACTATTTTTTCAAAATTCTTTAGAACATTCTCATGGTCTCACTTTTGAGGAGATACACCCCTCCCAGTAAAATCATGGTCAAATTCGGTGCCTTTGTTCTCATTCTACCCTCCCCGGGTTTATGATAGTGAAAAATTTTAAGATACTTATAAAATGTCTAACTAAAGCACATCTAACCCATGCAGATCCACACTTTGGCTTCATTAGGTAGAGACTCGCTGCATGTGCAAACACTACTAAAATCAAGACCTTTGCTTCTGTTTATAATACTAAATAATACTAAACATGCAGTAAAAGGACTCAGTGCTCTATATGCATGATGGAGGGGAATGAGGCTCGTAAACTTCTCATTTTCACTGTCCATGAACCCACATTTGCACAAATACAACAGACTTACAAGACAATAAAGAGTTGGAAGATCATACATTCAAACACTGTAGGAGCACAACTCTTAGATATGCAAAGATAAAGTAAGCTGTAATACTAAGTACTGCTTCTGTGATGTTTGTTCTCTCACAGCATACTGCTCCAGTGGGAAAAACACAAGCAGTCTGTGTTGTAAATGAAATTTGCTGAAGTTTGTGGATAGACAGAACTGGATGAAAGGAACTGTCTTTCTTAACAAAGGCTACTCAGTTCATGGGGAATTAAATATGGTTTGTCCAAGAGCCCTTGGATTCCTCTTAGCTTGAACTTTACATTCTTTGCTCTCCCATATCTGGAGACCTCTGAAGATCTACTATTTATAGATGAATTTTCAGATGACTGTTTTACCTTCAGATATATATTCTGTAAATGATTTGGATCAAAAAAACACAGCCCTCTTAAATTTATGTTCCATCTTCATGGATGGAGAAAAGGATCTTCAGGTTTTCTGATCAGGTAAGTAGCCTCTCAGCACTATAGAAACAGTCTCGATTTTCATTCATTTACCCTAGTGAGGACCTCGGAACAAGCTCTGTCTTCTTGGCATTTCTCCACAGGTTTCCACTATCCCTGTGAACCTACAGGTCTGGAGAACAGACTGTCAGGAGAGCTATACAAACATTTTTTCGAACAGAATAAACTCTTTTAGCAACCTCCTTTTTCCCCCACCCCCACAAAAACATTAAGTTAAAATATTAAGACGCCACAGGAATTATCTCCAGCAGAGTTTGGGCTCTGTTGCCTTCCCAGTTTTGTATCAAGTTTACAGGGCTTGCAGGGAAGAAGGTAAACAGAGAAGGTAAAGCAAACAGACGCAGCAGCTGCACTAGTCTAACGATGCAAAGACATGAGCCAAATCCACATAGCAGCAAAGGCATTTAGCATTTTCCAACTTGTTACCCTAGCAATCAAGTAATAACATACTGTAGCTTGGTCCTGTGACTGGCAGTTGAGAAAACAAGCTTCACAGTTGCATGAGACACTGCTAAGGAATTCTGCCACACAGCAGTACAGGGAAACTTCAGCTCTCTCCAAGTCTTTGAATGCCATTTCAGATGAAGATTAGAGAGATTTTGCTTTTGAAAGATTCTGCTTTTTTGTATAAATGTACAGTTCTATCAAGTAAATTTAGCACACCTTTAAAAGGAGAGTATTAACAAGATAGTGCTGGAGAGCTCCCCTAAAGGGAAAATATTACTTTCACATAGAAATCACAGATACCTCTAATATTCTATTCTCTCTCTATATCTATAATATATAGGGCTCTCTTTGTATCGGTACAAGGGAAGTAGAGCAAAGTATCAGTGTTTGACAAGCTGAATCATGTTGCCTGTGTCTAAAAGCATTTTAAAAGCAATCAAACAACAGCGAAGAAAACTTCACTTCAAAACCAACCAGGGAAAAACTCTATGCAGGTATAAAGTTGGTTTGCCATTTGCAAGCAACTCCATTTCCTCATGTTCACCTGAGTTCTGTGTTTATTGACCTGCTGACAGCCCTTGCCTAGCTCCCAAGGGGCACTGATGCTCTGAGCTTGCCTGGCCCTGTGCAGCTCTTCTCCTCCCTGACAGCCTGACCATACCTCCCGCACCGGATCCTGCAGTCCCCTGAGCACCCCCACCTCACACTGACAATCCTTGTGAAGGAGACTTGGCATCCCAGCAGTCAGGGGAGAGAGGTGGAGAGAAAATTCTTCTACTGCTTTCCTTCCGAGCCGTCATTTCCACAGAAAACGAGCACAGAACACGCAGACATGATGCCCGTGGTGGTGGCGGGTAGTTAGGACTTCATTGGATAGTTTTAATACCTGTGGCTTAAACCTCTCCATTTGCAGAAAGTTAACCTTTTACTGAATTAAGCAGTATCACAGTATGAGAAAAATAAAATGTTGAAGAGGGAAAACTGAAAATGGACATTGAGTCACTGACTTTCAATGACTTTCTCTTTGTATGCTCACCCATAGCAATACTTGGTTACAAGAAAAAGGAATGGAAGTTTGGGAGAATAAGTATTTGCCTCTGTAGTGAGTTATAACATCAACACATGCAGAGAAGCCAGTATCATAGACTAGGTGTGTGGAGAAGCAAACTGAAGAAGCTTATCTTGGCATTGAACCAATAATCTTAAATTTCTATAGCTTAATATAATATCAGGGAAATAGATTTTTATTCCTAATGATTTTCAAGATCCTCATTGTTATAGCTAGTTTGGTCCTCTACCCAAGACAATAAAATAATTAATCTAGTCACTTCACAGAAAGTTGGACTCCAACATAATTCTTGCAAGATAGAAGTGCTGAGCCAGCACATCCAAAGAAGCCTGTGCCTTGAAAATATTCAGGTAATGCATATTTCCTAGCCAATAACCTCACAAAGCTCTTCCCTTTGTTATCATTTCAGCACATTAATCATGAATAATTACTGATCTGAACAAAGCTTTCAGGCCGATGTGAGCCAACCTGCTGATCTTAGAAAATTCATGCTATCCTATTGTCCAGGAAAACAGAGAAATCGACCCAGTATACCTCAGGATAGCCTGTGACTAAACATCAACTAGCAACATTCAATGGGAATTCACGTAAGCCAGGCTCCAATCAGTCTTTCTTTTCCAAAATCAGAGCAAGTTTCTCATCTTTTCTTTTTCTCGTCTTAGTGTTAAGCCCTTGTGCATCTTTCGCATGTCTAGCTATTCTCATCTTTTAGTTATTGGAGAAATAAGAACACATCTGACAGTAGCAGGGGAGCAGTAAAAGGGGAAACACAGATACTCATGGAGGATGCACTGCTGAAACTGTGAGCTCCCTATTGCCTGTTTCTGCTGTTTGCTAGAAAATAGAATGGCTCTGTCAACGCTCCTTTCCTGCTTCTCTCCATAGCACGATGTGTATGCATGAAGCTAGCTGGATAAAAAGAAGCTACCTGGGAACACAGATCTGTCTACAAACATGCAGCAGCTTAGGCTTAGATAAGATACATGCAGATCTTAAGTTTTCAATGAAAGAGGCCAGAATTCAAGTACCAATAATATTAACCTTTAAAAGTTACAGACTTCTTATTGACTGTACCAAACCAACAGAGTATAGAGCTTGATCTCAGCTTGACCAGTATCAGATATTGATAAATACTTTAAAAATCTGTTTATGATCATGAAAAATAGCCAGTATGGTCAAATATTTTCAAAAATTAGAAGCTAAGTTAGACAACTAAACGTAACTAATCTGCGCATTACGTCACTCTGAGGCTCAGGAAAGTCAATATTTTTTTCTTAAAGTAAGATATATAGTACTTTAAAACTTTCTTTGGAAGATAAAATAAAAAAAAATTTTTAGCCCCCTTCAAGACATGAACACCCTGTTATCATCCAAAAGTGATATGAAGACTCTACTCTGTAAGGTGCATAATGGGTTTTCTTTAAATAACTTGGCATTTTTTGTATTATGAGATGTTGCAGAGTGTTATGGACATATCAGTTTTTGTCTAAGCACAGTTCACCCTAGACTGTCTATCATTAGATAAATAAGTAGTTTCCTTAATACCAAAAAGTTAGAAAGAAATCAGAAAATCTGTTCTCATGGCATTCATAACAACTGAAACAAAATCTCAGCTCTGCTTTAATCTTTGGGCATTCCTTTGTATCTGTCATGTCACATTTATGCTGAAAGCAAAAGCTCTGTTTAAAGTGTACAGCTTACACTCCTCATCATGGTGTGGTCTCAACTTAATTTCTAACTTGTTACATACCTTGGTGTCCTAAAGCAAGAGCACACTGCCCTAATGCCTAGTAGCCTGCCTTGGTCCTTTCTCTTTACATCGTCTGCCAGGAAAACCTTTGATTTAACTTACAGTTTCACAGGTTAAGATCTTAGCAGTTAAGAACCAGACCTTCATTTGTTTAGGAACTAAATCAAAGTTTTACGAAACCAGAAGAAATCATGCGTCTAAGCTGGTTTGTGGAGAAGGCACCTGAGGGTATATAAAAAGAGATGGATCTAGCCTACCATTTTTTTCTCGTATTCATCCAATCCTCTTCAAATGGTCATTGAAGTGAGTATTTTAACTCATATGGAGAATTGCAGAGACTTTGCAAAATTAAGTGCAACAAATGCACATTCAGTTATGACAAAAAATAGATCTAGAGATCTAAATCTAATCTGGAAACATCTAAAATTCACCTGAAGCTTCAGAAATTGTTACTTTAAAACTTTTAAAGTTACACATTTCACAGCAGTTGCCTAGTAACCCTACCGCATTAGAATCTATGGACTACTATGTCATACTTCAGCTTTACAGGTTTTAATGCTTCTAATAAGACAGTCTGGTAATACATCATTGCAGATAAGGTATACACTATTACTTTCTGCCAAGGTAGTACATTTGGGGGAAAAAATGCATCATATTTCTTACTGTGCATGTAATTGATTTAAAGTCATTAAATCTTTTCAAATATACTCTGTGTGTCCACTAGGAAATTATTTCTCTAGTATTTCCTAACTTCAGAAAGCACTTATGGACATGCCTTCAAAATCTAGTTACTATGAATGTGCCCTCAAACTCTTATCATTATGAATAGTCACAGTTCTCTTATTCCATTTAAAAGGTTCACAAGGTGGGAAAAAATGGTAGCTAAAGAGTTAAAAATTGAAAATGTCAGAGGAGGGAGAGCAGGGGAATGGAGCAAAGAAGATTTCACACCTACCATGAAATTACTGCAGAGTTTACTGTTTAAAAATATTCTACCATATACTATGAGAAATTATTTTGTACTTGAGGTTTTTCCTGCAGTTTTATCAAAGGTGAAAAGCAATTGTTAGTGAAATACATGAAGCTGCTGTAGCAGTGATTGAGAAAATCATTTTCATCATGGAGTCTACACACTAGAGAAAACATGAAAAAGTACTTTAAAATTAGTTCATTGATTTATTTCCTTTTTAGATATGGATGCAAGGGAAATATAAGATATCACTATTATTGCATGCTCTGCAAACCTTTATCAGTCTAATACATTCCCATTTAGTTTGCAAACACCAAGGAAGGCAAGTAACTGTTCCATCGAATTTTAATTTCCCTTTAAATATAGATGGAAGGTACATTAAACTTTTCAACTTCATATTTATATTTATTTTTGATGAAGACATAGCATCTCAAACTTCCCTTCGGAGCATGTACAAAAAGAGAAATATTCACGCAATATAAAGAGCCTTGAATCAATCCATACTTTAAGTTCAACAAGATAAAGTTTATGATAATGACACATCGGCAGATGACTAAACATCTTTTCAAGTGTGGACTGGTGTTATACAGAGCAATAAGATTCAGATATCTGTAAAGGTTGCAAATGCTTCAAGTGATAAAAAAAACAAGCAGTGGCAACAACAAAATATTTGAAGGGTACCAAAATTGCTTTTGTTGCAATGTTTAATTATTGGAAAGGCAAAGGTGGGCAATTTTGGAGTTTCATTTTAACCTTTCATTATTTTATTAGTTTCTTGGTCCAAAATAAAATCTCCTTCTTATTACTGATGATTCCTATCACTGTTTATCAAAGGGCAATTTGTTTTCTTTTTTTTATTTTTTATAAAGTAAAAGTCAACTTGGTTTCACTAGTTTCTTTTTTCCTAACATTTCAGTCATGTCAGCTTAGGCCAAGTATTAGTGTTCCTTACCCAAATGCATCCCTTCTCTCTTTTGCTCTCTTTCCAAGGATAGCTGGTCGGCCCAATATTTGAATAGAAACAATATCACATGGACACAACTCCAACACTTACCTACTTTAAAAATTGTGGCAAGAAAGTTCCATTATAGAGGTGCTTATGTTGTCTCCATATGGACTGCAACAGATAGCTGTGCATTTGCTTTGCTGCACTCCATGCCAGCTGGGTGTGAGCCACATGCTAAAGATTTATACAGCAGGACTCAAAGACTGTTCTGCAGTGTAATGGAATGACATGTTCCTTACCACGTTACATATAAAAGTATGTACTTACATGTACAAAGCAGGTTTATATTACTATATAAATTAAGAGAGCATTCCTTCCACCATTTGTATATTTTAGGAGCAAATAGGCACAGCATTTTAAATAGACAGTTGAACCCCAACCTGCTCTGTACAGATTAAAATACGAATACTTAGGTTGAGCCCATTTCCTGGCAGCTGGGACACGAAAGAAAAATGCTGTAAGGTGAGGGAATTGATGGAAAAAGGAAATCCACAGATAACAAGGGAAAAGTAATCTGAAAGTCAAGGGAAGAGAGGGAAAGGATTTTTCCACAAACCTTAATTATGTGTTTAATATAAATACAGTTTAGATTTACTGATTTCTGTGATTGTCAAATACACATTTAACCTTAAATGCGTGCTGCAGTGCTTAGCCATTTGGGACCCTAGAAACGATTCATGTTGCTTTGTGTTACAAAAAAGGAAGACACCAAATCCAGCGCCAAATCCAGTCCACAACTTACACCAACAGCAATCCTCACGTGAGCAGCAAAAGAAGCATCAGTAAGAACACAAAGAAAAGCCTCGCTTGAGAACCTGCTTCATTTTTGAGGAGTTCACTGTATTTTGATCAAAAAGGCATGAGCAATGCAATCTGCTGTTTACACAGGAAAAAAGTATTAGCACATGAAGGTGTATATACACATGGAAACATCCACGCTAAGAAGCCACTTGAAAAATAATCATGCAATAATTTCAGAAAGAAACATCTGCTTAATGCCTAGCAGATCCTTAGTAATATGAAAGGAGGCAATGCTACGAAACAGATGTAAGCATTTCATATTCTACCATGGTGTGTTCCTATATATTGCTAGACTTCTGCTAACCTTTCTCATTTTAAGGAATTTAATTTTTAAGCAATTTACATTAAAATATCTTGAGAGAACCCAAGAGCAGTGATTACCTTTTCCTATGCTAACACAGCTGTAGCTGTTAGAAGAGCAACATAATACTGAAATAAAAAATTAACCTATTGTATTAAATGCATTTTAAATACTTTTAAATAATGATCCTTGTTTTATTAAAAGATAGACATTTAGTTACGAAATAGTAAATATTGTGTTTTATTCTTTTAATAGTCATAATCGTTTAATCAATAGTAAAAGCACAGCACATTTTGATAATTATTTTACAACTACATTCACTTCCCAGAGTACTTGTAAATCACTGAAGCCCATTAAAACCAAAAACACCAGTTAATATGCAAATACGTAATAAAGGTATAGTAAAACTTGTTTATTTTATTGTGATTCACATTTAACTAATACATTATATACATTTAGAAAATAGTATAGTGGTTGGTTAATGAGAAATCAGCATTAATTATAATTAATCGGGAGTGGTGATAGATTAAAGTGGAGTTGGAAAAAAAAGACAACAGATGAACAAGATTTAACCTGAGTTCTGATGCAGAAATTTGGACTTTAAAAAACAACAAATGCGCATATGCACTTAACTGCAGACACTGCACTTCCTCTCTCAAACATACAGTAGCTCTGTCTACACTAAGAGGTCCACTACACGCACAGTCTATTATAAACAGAATTAAAACTTCTGTTCCTGAGCAACCTTGAGGAAGTCAGTCGAAAGGCAACCCATCTAACTGAAACCCATATCCAGTACCTGGGAGAGTCTAATCTCGTCTTGAGGCCAGGATATCAGCTTTGGAAAGAGCCTGGGTGGCAGTGATGTTCTTCGGTTCCCTGCCACCAGTGACAGGAGACAGCAGTCATTTCCGTCACTCGGCACCTCTGCAAAACACTCGGCACAGCTCTCAGGAATGAGAAACTCCTGCCTCTGCTCAGAGAGGTGGCAGAGGTGCACAGAAACGTATTTACATTATTTAAGTCCTCCTAGAGTTACACGTAAGGGCTCATAATTATGGGAAACCACACTTCCAGCACTACAAATCCTTCTCTGTGGGGCCTACAATCTGAAATGCACTTTTAGGTCCCATTCAGCATTCAGCTTTTAGGTAAACTGAGAACATACCACTTAGTACCAACAAACTGCAGGTGGCTTCTAGAGAAACTGCTTAGATAAGATCAGTTAATGGGCAAAGAAGACCACCTTGAAGCTGAGCTGGAGAACATGCTGATGGACCAAGGAAGGTGCTATGGAGACTCGTGCATCACACTGCAATCTCCTTTTCTGGAGATTGACTGATTCCCTCCAGAATCTAAGCTTACAGATTTCTCACCTATGCAGGAAATTCATTCCACCCATCAGTCAACAACTTAGGGGTTGGTCAGTTTGTTTGTTGCCTGTTCTAAGGAAATTTCACTTAGCAAAAATTTGGAAGTGTTTCTCCTGCATAACTTGGACTACTCTGAGCATATCACACTTATCTCACCATCTGCCCTGAAAGAATAGACTCAAGCATTAGGTCTCAGTTCTAGTATTTATTGTGTTAATCATAGCCTGATCTCAGCCTATCTAAAAGCTGAGTTAAAGGGTTGAATGTAGCTCATGGTTACCCACCACCCTTCGTACTGTGGAGCATAAAGCTTATTGCCTCTCCATCAGACACAAAGCACAGGTCATTAGTCTTTCCTATCAAAAACATAAAGCAATATACAAGGACAAAACAAGAAACAGTCATGAAAAGCCAACACCATTCAAAAAGCACTCGAAAGAGAGAAAGAATGAACAACTGACAGGGACTAATCACCTCTTTGCTGAAAGGGGCTCAGATATCATTCCTCCCATCCTGAGCAGCACCTGTCACCACCAATAGTCCATTAGACCCTTAGCTATAAATTAGCTGGTCACATACACCCAGCAAAAGGGTAACAGCACCTGGCCTAGAGGAACTGTATTACACCAATTAGAGTTGAACAGATTCAGTATTAGAAGACAATACACTGTAAATGCACAGTTGTAATAACAGAGAATTTAACCTAAGAAAGTCGCTTACACTTTTGATTGAGTAATTTTATACCTTCAGACCTTTGACTGATTATTTTATTACACCTTGTTGCATGCAGGCATTGAGAAGATGTCTATTATTTCTTCGTACACAATGATCTGGTATTTTCTTCTGAAAAATGCACAAATAAAAATACTGTTGTAAAAAAAAGCCTCAGGAAACTTAACTGATAGTGTGCCTGAAAGACCAAAACTTACTCCACCAAAACAAAAACACCCAAAATGTTTTTAATGCTCTTTGAATTGACCCAAAGTAAAGTTATTAATTCAATTAATTCAGTATCTTAAACCTATATTCATGTTATATATGTGTATTTATTCACGAAAACATTTTTCCTTACTTGAAAGGAATGTGAATATCAACAGATTAGTCAAAGTTTTAACTAGCAATTTACATTAGTTGCAAACCATTCAAACTAAATACTTTCAAACTCTACTGTTCACAGTTAGACACCTGAAAAAAATAGGCTTCACATCTAGAGATCACCCATACTGTGAGAAGATGAGACTGACAAGAACAGGGACCTGCAGCAGCTTAAAGGCTATAAACAGGATCTTCCTACTGTGGGAATTCAGCTCCTGGGAGATATCATCCATTATTGAACACTGATGAAACAGCCAAAACAAATATGTATGCATGGATGGTTGAGAGCATTTTTTTAGAGACATGACAGCAGCAGAAGTATTAACACATCTAGAAGGGAAATACATTCATACTTCCCACAGAAAGACACTCCACACAGCGCCAGTGGCTTCATGTCTATTTATTTTCATTTAAACTTCACAAGCTTCTGAGCCTTGAGAGCAGGTGCCTGAAAAGTGAATGAAGGCCAGCTGAAGGCATACCTTCCAGCCTGCAAACCAGCATAATACCTTGCATATATATCACTGAAAAAGCACTCCCTTTTGCACTATAATTTTTGCAAGCACGACTTCAAAAAACGGAAACCTCAAATGGTACAGCAAAGCCTTTTTTTTATCTTTCATCTGTAAAGTCATATAGTTTAACCACTGAAAATCCTATTGTTTTGTGCTTTTCTAAATGATGTAGAGATCTTGTTTTACTGTATGAACAGTATTTTTTGCTAATAAGAGCATTACAAATATTTCCTTTTCCTTTCGTTCCCCCAGAGGAACACCTAGTTCTTCAATACCCAGTTTTAAACCCTTACTTTTGTGTAGCAGCAATATTACAGCTCAGTGCTAGGCTACTGAGTCTAATCAACCCTGAGAATGAAGATTTGTTCTTTTCTTTCGGTTTTGACAGATCAGAGCTAATTAGTCACTGTACCTCAAGCATGTAACTATTTCACATACACGTTAGGGACAAAAATTAAAGTATACATTATTTGGGGGTCCTTCTGGTCTCTTTTTTTTCCTTGTCAAAGATTCATCAAGCCTTTCCAGTTCTGTCAATACTTTTACTACTCTTAATGCCAAAAAGCTCTGTTGCTTTGCTCCTGTAGCAAGCTACACAAATGTCTTGGGTTTCCATCAGCACTGCAGCAAACCATAGCTTCCACACTCTGTAAACCTTTCTATATCATTTACGCTGCTGTTTTTCTCCATCTCACCTGTTTACAGCCCTTGTGAGTCATTTCAGGGCATCCCACTCAACGGCTCTGATGTGACCTGGTCGAAGGAGCCTCACCAGCCCACCCTTGCACCAGGCTCCCCGGAAGCGTGCATGCCCCACTCAAGGCAAAGCAAGAGGCTGGCAGGCTGGCACGGGGAAGGGAATAACAGAGTGCACTGGAAGGCAGGGGGGAATCACAGACAATTTCCAGGGCAGATGAGAAACTTGAGCAGACTAGTCAGATGGCACACGTGAGAAGTGCGGTAAAGGAAAAACCCAACCCACAGACCACAGTTCACATAAACACAAGGATTAAGGCTTGCCACAGCTATGCTCCACTAAGTGAAATAAGAAAGCTTTTAACTTAAAAATCTCTCCATTAGTCACCCACAATAAAGTGGGACAAGAAAGAAAAAGCCATGCTTTGAGAGAGAGGCAATTTCCTTATAACCATGTAACCTCAAAGAACTCTGTGGCAAGATTTGGCACAACAGCTTATGGCGTTGAGGCGACACTTTTAACCTTTTCCTGTCATACACTATATGGACTGTGTCCTCTAAATAGAATTAAGTAGTTAGTACAGAAAAGTCAGACTTACTCTTGCAGTGTAATTCAAACACTTTAAAAAACTGCCACCTCAGTCCTCTGGAGTACCAGGTCTTTGGCTGAAATTGCATGAAGGAATGAACATATGACTGCTCATCATTTGGGGTATGGGAATACAGTCTGACCTACTTTCCAGAGAGGTTTAAGATTACCAATTTTTTTTTTTTTTCACTTAACTGGACTAGGAGTCCTCAGCAACAACATCTGAGAGCGGTAACCAAATCTAAGCAGTGATAATGTCGTAAAACTCCCAAATGTGATCACAAGAATATTTGTGATTACATCTGCATTGCTACCCTGCAAATGTCTTGAGGTTTCAAAACTTTATTCTGTTTAAGATCCTGTATTCCAATTGGCTTCAGATACGTTAATAGCAATGTTTTGCTTCTACTTAAATCTTCACGCTTTTAACAAATTAATCCTCTTAACATGCCCATTGGGTAGATAGGCAAGAGCCTTTCTTGCCTGCAAAACAGAGATAACGAGTGCCTTGCCTAAGGACGTGCAGTTAGAGCTGGGCAAAACAGGGTTAAAATTCAGTAACTACTGGCTCTCACTTATATTGCAGCAATTAAGACTACACTGTTTAGACTGTGCCAACTATTAACATGAAATACAAAAACAAGAACAGAAAAAAATTAAAGACATAACCCTTCTTTCGTGAACGCTCTCACAATGTTCTCATAACTCTATTCCTCACACAGTGGAGGAAAATGATTTTGAGAAAAAAAAAGATTTTGAGTAGAATCAGACACCTGTTTTGAATGATGCAGACAGAAGCATACAGCAGAAAACTAAAAAATATATCAGAAAACAGGTCATGAAACTAATTATGTACCATTTTGTTCATTACGTCAGCTGTGATTCCTAATGAGAACATTGCATGCCCTCTACTTTTTTAAATCAACATTATCAGATATGTAATCATTGTCAAATATATTTAATCATATTTTAACAAATTATTTACATTTTCAAAATAATTTGTTTTAGCAACTAAATATTGCTTACCTATAAGGTACATAGAATCTCTGTCCAGTTAAGAAAATGCAATGTGAAACATGGACCTTGCTCCAGAATAGCCTGAAGATTTGGTCCATGATTTTATTTTTTTCTTAAAGAATCATTTAAAGCAATCTGACACATCTGAAAATGTCCTATGGGTCAAATTTTACCCTCCTGACTATTGCATTAAAATTAGCTATGTGAGTTAGGTTTACAGATAGTTTTCTAAGCCTTCAAATAGTGATGGCAGGACCAAATTTATTATTCCTACCTCAGTCTATCGAAGCTATAATAAAGGAAACAATGTAAAAGATACTCAAGTCTCTGTAAATAAAGAAAGCACTGCATCAAACACTCATTGATACAATTTCCAAGCCCATATATTCACTAATGACAAAAAAAATCGAAAAAATCGCCAATGTAGCTTTTGCATATCATACCATGATACAAGATTCTCAATTTGTGCAAGCTGGAAGTCCAAGTGAATAGAGCTTTCACTGTCTGAACTACTGATTCTGTTGGACTGTTTTCCAAAAAAAAAAAAAAAAAATTGTTTTTGTTCAATATAGCAGAAATGCATGGCAGCTTACATCCATGATCTGTTTAAGTAAAGAGTATTGGTTACTAACCAGATATTGCAAGTTTTTCAGAGAGAATTCTAAAAGGAGACCTGGCTTTTGGACAGAGAGCAGGAAATGCTTCCTTAAACAGATTACTTGTACAAAATAAAGAAATTTCATTTTTTCAAAGCTACATGCTGTGAGATGTAGAACACTGAAGAACCTTAGAAAGGTAATTGGTATACTCTACAGTAATTGGATACTCTAAGGTAATTGATAGGCAGAGGGCAAGTTAAGAAAGACATCTAACAAGATGCTCATATTTCTACCTAGTATTTTCTAGACAGTAAGTCAAAATCATCTGCCACAACTGCATATGAGCAGACCAAGTCCCTGGGCATGCACAGCAAGCAAGATGCTTCTAGGACATGCTGGAAGTGCTATTTGTGGATGCAGAAACTGGTTGTGCAATACATGCGAATCTTGGTTTCAGACTCCTTGCAGATGAAGAGTGGCCATTTGCTGCTGGCCACAGGATGTCCCACAGCTCATTTGGTGCCACTTCTCCAACCAGACGGCCAAACATCCGAGAGTCACAGGTGGGTGGCCAAGGTAGTCTTTTTCTGTCTAAAAAAGAGAAAAAGGTGAAAAAAAGAAGAATGTGCATGGGGAAACACAAGCCCTAATAACTACTTCTGGTTGTAAATGGTTATGGTGCTTATCACACGGCTATCACTTCCATGTAAGTGTGTCTCTAAGTAAGTACATTGCTAGATTCCTGTACAGTACAGTACACTAGACGTAAATAACTTAAATAGCTACCAAAGTTACAGCACTTGTTAAACGGGCAGTCTAGCAACATGTCCAGTATCTTCTCTAAGCGGCTGATTAGGGGTTTCCAGACATAAAATCACATGTGTTTATAATTGCTCTACATTGAATGTTTCTTCAAATAGCTTTTAAATATTAAATAGGTCTCTGTATTTTTCTTTCTAATTTCTTAAATGTCAGTTAATTCTTTACAAAATCTTTGAAATACTGTTTTAATACTTTTACTAAGCTTATTACTGTATTCTCAGTTTTCTACTTCATTTTTAGGATTACCTTGGCATATGTTACTGTCGTAAAAATGCAGTAACACCTAGCATAAAACCTTGTAAACAGTATCTCACAGAAGCCACATTTGGCCTTTCAGCAGAAACGTGCACAAATTTCAATATGCTCTTGCAACAGACTAGTGCTGTCCTCCTAAAATACCAAACTACAGCATCACACTACTTCTCAGGAGGAGCTGCAAAAGGGAGAGAGAATCCTGAAAAGGATACCAAGCATATTCAAATGTCATTTATGGATCAATGTTTAATTATAGAATTTGATAAGGCTGCAAAATAATCCACTCAGTCCACTCTCCATTTGGGACCAAATGATAAAAGAAGATATCATACTATTAGAAGATTTCCAAATCGGGAAAAGAAATGGAGATCAGATATACTGTTTTGGATAGAGTTATTTATTTTGCTTGCTTAGTCTTGCTTCTACATAAAAATATAATTCTAATAGCATGAAATTTCACTACTGATTACTGAAAATTTGTATGAGATCTGTAAATGAACTTGGGTATTTTGACACTCAGAATTGAAATGTCTAATTTACAATGTCTGGATCTAGGTTAGAAAACCTTCTTCCAAGATAAGTGCCAGAACAGGATTCCCAGCTATCCAAGGGAAGGATGCTGCTGCTGCTGGAACAGCTTGCGCTCTGCTAAGCTGTTTTGGGGGGAGGCACCCAGACGAATGCCCCAGCCACTAGGTGACAGAGTCAGTCATCCTTCCCCCTGCTTTCTGGTCTGGATTTTTTGCATTATTTTCTGCAAAATCAAACATGTGTTGGGAATACCTTTCCCCAAATAACTTTGTGATTACACCTGATCAGGCTACCCCTATTTAAGTAATATTATAGGAAACTTCAGAGTAACGTGGGAAAGGAAAGGCAAATCACAGATAAAACTATGACCCTATCCAGAAAATTCATTTCACTCTTCTCTCCCATAATGCTTTGCTGGAGGATGAGTTGGGTTTGAAATCTAGAAGAAAGATGGGAATTCACCCTGGGCTGACTCTTTGGCTGGAGTCCCAACTACAAAGATTCACATATAAAAGCGTGGATTCAGGAGGTGTTCCTTAGTGAGAAGAGGGGGCTCTTTGGCCCTGCAATGATAATGTTTCTGACGATACTCTGAAATACTTTGGGGCACAAGCAGTAGTAATGAGCGCTGAAGTAAATTCCCTAGGAACTCTACTGAGATACTCTTTGCTCTTTGAAGAAAAATTTCCACTGTCAGTGCCTAAAACTGGATTCTCAGTCTATTTCGACCTTAAGAAACATGCAGGCACCACAGAACAAGGGACCTACTGTTTCAGCATTTCTTCAATTAATGTGGACAAGTGCCATGTCACACTTTAAAACTGAAAAGAGAAGAAATTCATTTGTGGGTTGTTGGGGTTTTTTCTGTTTTTTTTGTTTCTTGGTCAACTTCCTCTGAGTTTAGAAAGGGAAGATATTCTAAAAAGGTTCTGTAAGAAGTGCTTGCTTCTTCAAGCACTTAGCTGTAAAATCACTTAACATCTGAAAAGGATGTGCTTGTAATATAATGCAGCAAATGAAAAAGCAACTGCAGATGTAAAGCAGACTAGAAGAACAGATTAATTTTGCAATTTCAGAAAGTCGT
The DNA here is from genome assembly GCF_036370855.1 of Dromaius novaehollandiae. Classification (NCBI taxonomy): domain Eukaryota; kingdom Metazoa; phylum Chordata; class Aves; order Casuariiformes; family Dromaiidae; genus Dromaius; species Dromaius novaehollandiae. The sequence continues at coordinate 105,712,445 of NC_088098.1, read as the reverse complement.
TTTCCAGTGAACAAGTTAAAACACTCTCCTTCTAAATTATTAGTATCAGCTGATAAAGAAAAGATATCAAAACAGAGGATGGATTATATCTCTATGCATAATATCTTGGGAATACAAAGATGTCTGCTTTATAAATCTGCAATAAAATCCAGATTAAATCTGTCTGCAGTGTTAGCAAAGAAATTCAAAGGGAACTCATCCTTTCTAATTAAAGGGTTTTTAGAATGGGTCAGTATAAGGTGGGAAAGAAAAGACAAATAGCACTGCAGATGAAATTTAGGAACCTGTCCTGTGGTTCTATTTTACTCCCTTTTCCTCGTTGTTTTGCTGAATTAGAACTATTTTCTATTTCAGGCCTGTGGAGATGGGGAGGAAAAGTATTTTTAAAACTCTTTTCTTTCATAAAAAATAATGCATTGAATAAAATCTGAAAGCTCAGATGGAAAATATATTATGAATGAATGCTGGCAGAAAGAAAGAAGAAAGAAAGAAATATTGTTTCTATCATTTCTGCTCCGCAGAATGTAACTTCGCACAAATGCAAAAAACCAACTAACCTGAGGCACTTCCAAGCAGTATTAGAATTACAGAAAGGATCTGTTCTATTTGTCAGCATGCTATACAAAAATATATTTTTCTAAGATATTTTGCTAAGTACTTTACTATAAAGTGCTGAGCTTAGAAATTTTGTTGAAATAATCTGTGTCCCCTAACTCTTCATTGGTGAAAATCTTCTTCTGATTAAACAGTTATTTTTTAACACAAACCTGACATCTTCTGAGCTAGGAAGCCTTAGAAGGTCACAGATTCTGTCTCCACAGGTGGCCAAGCTGTTTAGCAGAAAGTATGACTGACTGTGGAAACCAACGACCTAGTAAAAAAATAAACAGTACTGTGCTGGGAAGTAGTGGAACCAACTGAGAAATAGAGAGCTCAGTAATGAACTGCCTTCTTCCTACAGAGATCAAATCATGTTAAGTGATGCTTTTAAAATAAATCACATTTTAAAGGCCTTTACCTGAGACACTAAGAACTTAAACTAGTAAGCTACAAAAAAATCTATTTTATTCTTCAAAATACATGAATGCAATTATTTGTTCTTTGCAGTAGATTGAAGACCAAACACTCATATCAAGAGCCATTCAGGAAACTATTTAAAACATGTGCTTAAGTCAAATGGCCATCACCATAAGTTTTAATGTTTTTCTACATTAAAAAAAAGCTTGCAGAATTTTTCTGCTGATTTCAATCAACTCTGAATCACTCCTTCAACTTGATAATTTTGTTTTATATTAATATTGTCCAACTGGTTAAAATGCTGAAAAGAAAATGCCAAAGGAAAACAAAGTATCTGTATCATAATTACTCATAATCATACAAGTACTCATAATCATACAAATACTGTATCATTCTGTTGAATAATAACTTATAGAAACTTTATGTCAGATGTAAAGAAGAATCAATCCTTCTTTAACACTATTTACAAATTTCATATTTTGTATATTATTTTACAAAATTCTGTATGTAGTCAAGTTTAGAAATATACAGAACAACAGTGTATGCTGCAATATCTGTACTTTTATGAGCTATTATCAATACAGACTTTAGATCTGCCTTATACACAGAGCTCTGATTTTTCATGAATAGCAATACAGTGGTATCTTGGGCCCAAATCTTTCAATTTATCTAGTTTCTGTGCAAGAATATAAAGGCAGGTTGGCTTCAATTCTCCTTTGATACCCATACTTTGGGAGTTTGATGTAGCTAAGAACTCCAAATTGTAAAATCTTTGATCCATGCTTACCGCAAAACTTGAAAGACTACCCCTAAATTTGGGTAAATAAATACTCGTGTTTTATGTGTCTGTGTGTATCCCTTGGTTGATGACTGGCAATTACCACTTCTTGAAAGCTGTGAACTACACTGAATAGCCATTACACTAATGCTTCCCCAATTTAGCATCTAATCTAAGGCTAATAAGAATTCTAATAAGAATTATGTTCAATAAAAATTGGAAGCTTTAGGTCACTGTATTTTTTTTTACTGTTACTGATCTCACACCAAAAATTCTTCTAAGGGCTTCTATCTGAAATGGGTATTTTCTGGCCAAACAGAATAATCCTTTTCTCACTTAAGCTAATGTAAATTTTGTAGCCAAAATGAAGAATGACAGCCCTGTGGAACAGCGAGGCCTACTGATGATTTAAACCTCACAGTAACCCTGTAGGACAGCTAAATATTATCATCACCAAACTTGTCAGGTCTCTTCCTCCCTTCAGAAAGTCAACTAAAACTGCTCTGCCACCTGCGCACCTCAGGCACGCGCGGTGCAATGCCGTCATGTCTTCACAAAGAAAAGCCACAAGTCACGGTCGCGGGTACAACCTGATATGGCAAAGCTACAACCCCTCTCGATCACATAAATCAGCTGCCTGCCAAACAAACGCGCTATACACAGGTATGAAGCGACATGAGCTAGGCTGAGCTCAGCAGCTCTGTTTAATAGCCAAAATGCATGGTAAATATACATGATTTTTCAGAAGATGCAAAGAAGAGAATCCTCTCTCACTTGCTCTCAGTCTTTGTGTTAAGCATACGACTCTCCTAATTTGCACAAAGTCTACAATATCAAGGAAAATAAATAAACTGCAAGACAGTATAAAAAATACTCAACTGCTCCTTGGCTCATTGCTAGCTGGAGATTAGATTATTTAATGACAAGTGTGCTGTGCTTCCCCATTACAGGTAAACTACCAGTTAGGCATAAAACATAACATAACAAAACATAACAAAACATAAACTTAGAAAGGCAACTAGCAAAAATCAAGAAATCAATTTCTAGTCCCTGTGGTGATATATCCAAAGTGTGAACTGTGTTATGCCTAGGGAGCACAGATTTCATCCTTAAAAAGAAAATTTCTGGCTTGTCTTAGCTTTCTGAAATACTTCTTTCTGAGAATATACCTTACTGTGGGAATACCATGCTCCCATTTGTATTACCAAACACAAGAGCCACTTTTCACACAGAAAATTATTACTATTAGTGCCCACAGCAGCAGATAAAAGTTCAGAAAGTTTACAGGGATGGAAAATATCCTGTCCCTTATACTTCAACAACTCATTCATAATTTAAAAAAACATCAAGGCCTGTAAAGTATCAATTTTTTATTATCATCTCTTCTCCCTTAACAAAGCAAATAACACAAGTAGAAAACAGCAGAGTATTTTAAGACTTGGGATTTTTGTGGCGAGAAATTCCATTGCTGCAAGATGAACAAGGAAGCAGCAGGTTGATGACAAGCTCGCACAAACTCTTGCCCTTCTGCTTCCAGTTTCTGAAGCTGGGAAAATGGCATTAATTGTTTCCAACTAGCAGAAACAGTTCAGGTAGGTTGAGATACGAAGAAAATGAACAGACTCAATTTCAACAAGTTGCCAAAAGTAAAAAGGCTGAAAAATGGCTGCAAAAAAGCAAGAAAAATTAAAAAAACATAGAGCTTTCAGAGCTGTTTTTATTTTCATTATCTGACTTCATGGTACACTGGGATACCATTTTTATGGGTTTGCATGTAATTTTGAGCATTGGGAAAGTATTCTTTTTAATGAAAGCTAATGTTTGTAAACAGTCATTTAACTTCAGGATCTACCAGGAAAAAAAAAGAAAAACTTGTTTATCATGATATTTGAAGAAAAAATCGTAAGAGAACTGGGAATAGTATAAACTTTTAACATACAAAGTAATACACAAATATAACCTTCTGTCTGTTTAGGACAGATGACTGACTTGCCTATCATCTTGTCTAAAATGGCTTTACGTCTCTGAGGTCTCTAGCCTCTCCCCAACCCACTAACAAAAATCTAAGTATCTGTGTGAACTGCAACATTGATATGGCCAAGCTAGGTGCAATCCTGCAGACCAAACAGAAATAACAATAGCAAGAAGGTCAAGGCTAGGGGCTGAAAAACTGGTAGAACTGACACTGACTCCAGCAAGGCATGGTCACTAGGGCCTCGGGGATTCCAACACACAGTAGGGATAAACAGAAGAGCCTGATGTGTTGCTTCAACACTACAAATATGCCAGAGTCATTGAGAGGGAACAAGATTTCTGTCACTTTGACTCGTTCCCATTGCCAGAGTTGCAGAAAAGCTATAGAGCTCACCATTCCCTCCTAGGGCTGTAAAATGAGAGCTGAAGGAGTTCAGCAGACACTTATGTAGAACAGTCCCCTACGTGTATGTCATTCAGAAGATCCGGATTTTATTTCTCATAGCTAGAGAGTCTCATTGTCACTATACATCCCATTTAAACCCTTCTCTGGGCCTCACAGCCCCCATTTGTAACATGGAGATTTTACAGTTGCCTAAACGCTAAAGGAATTCTTGGAGTTCATTTACTACATTTCCAGGGATCACCAAAAATAATCTAGTGTTATAAAAATATATAAAAATATATAAAGTGTTATAATACAAAAGAAAGAAATGCAAAATACTCCATACTAAAGTAGATTATAATGAAATCATAATGTCTATAACCCATGAAATAACCCAGGAGACAGCAGATGTTAACTACCTGCCCTGCTTAATACATGTTAGAAACATTTTATGGCTTAACAGTTAAGAGTCTATTTAAATAAATGGTTAATTGAGATTTGAAACATATTTCAAAGTTAGTCTCAAGTCCTCAACCTGAGCTAGTGTTCTTCGCATAGAGTCCAGCCACAGGTCTTTTCAGAGGTACTGTATTCCAGGGACTTCCATCAGTTATATTCATCACAAAGAGGCCTGAGCCTGCTCAGCTAGGAAAACATAAGGAAAGTTTATTCTGGATAATAACAAACTTTAAACATTATTTCCAAAGAAACCTTCTAAGGATTATTGGTAAGGACCCGATAGGCAAGGGTTATCTTCTCTAATGGCACTGCAGAGACAAGCAGCAAGGCAGCAATTAGGACAATCAACGGAAACTGCAATTTATCATGCTGCTACCATTAAAATACAGGCGAAAGTACACATCACATAGGCAGAAGATCATGGTACATCTGCAACAAAACCACAAAAATGTGAAGCTAATTTGATTTCTTAAAGTTGAAAGTGCCTTAAGCGTTATAGAAAAACTCTGTTCCTAACAGCATTTTTCATACAGCACGCAACAGCTGCTGGAACCATTTCTAATTGTCATGTCCCATGGTTACAAGCAAACTATTATAAAGAAAGAACAAAACAAGCAGACAACAAAACAAAAACCACTATACTTATTATCTGTGAGAAATTCCTGTCTTAAAGAGTTAGATGGCAATCATTGTGAAAGTATCTAGAACTAAATTTTCTGATTATCTGTGGAAAGTGAGAAGTTGAAATGACCATAAGAACTAGGCAGAAAAACATTATTTTATTTCCCGAAAAGTGCTGAGGTGGACAGCTTTTTTTAAAAAAAAAGAAAAGAAAAGCTTTTATCTTTTTTTTTTCTTATTCCTCATTAGTGCAAAATTGAGACCATTCAAAGTTTTGCTTCATTTTGTTTTTTCAGGAGAGCATCTACAAAACCAAAAGTAATCACTAAGTCTCAGGGTTATGAGACCTTCATGAAATACTAAGGTTGAAGTCCCTGTTCTGAGTCACATCAACCGCTTGATGTGCCACTTCCACTGCTAAGGACAACTGGCTTCAGCTGCTAGTTGCATTGTTAAGAAATCTCCCTCTATAGAATTAGGACAGTTGTTTTGCCATATAAATAACAGAATATTCATCAGAACAACACTGTGAATCTCGTGCCTGCTAGATCCGAGATAAATGCATCAGCCTCCAGGTTATAGAGTTAATCGAATCCATTCTGGACCTGAGAAATACTCAGAAAATATTTTTGATTCACAACAGTTTACTCCAACAAATTCTCATGTACTGCAAAATACCATCTCTTCAAAAAGAAAAAAAAAATCTCAAGTAAGTCCTCACCTTTACTCAACAAGAGTGGGAAAACCAAAGATATGGGTAAATCAGTCATTAGAATAATCGTATCATAGACAACATACTAAAGAAGCATACCATTTATTTTACGATAGCTTGATAGTCTCCTGTTAACTTTTCGTACAGCATTGAATCGAACATCTGGGACTTTATTTAGAAATCCTAAATATCTACAAAGCTAGTTATCTTTTGATCATTAATCTGGCTTCTCTGCATGTTCTTTTATTTTCTGAGACAGTCACCCACATTAGAACACCATAAATTAACACAGCTTCATCTAAATCAAGGCATAAATACAGTAATCGAGTAGTGAGCCTTGACAGTTACTGCAGAAGATTTTTATCATGTCTAACAGGCAAGAAAGTCAAGAAAGTTTTTAAAGTGAGATTTCTGATACACACAAACACACAAACATACATTTCATTTGAACTCAGGATTTTGCTTGCAATTTTTGAAGTAAATATTTTACTACTCTACGTAGCCCACTAAAACACAGCACTGTGTATTTAAAATGACTATTTAAAAATGTCTTCCTTAAATCAAGGCTAATACAGGTGCTTCATCCAAAAAAACTTTGAAAACAAACACAATACCTTAAAACGTTAATAACCAGAGCATGGAAGAATGTTAGTGGGATGCTCTTCAGCAGAAGAGCAGTGAACAGCCACCAGCTGCCGCCGCAAAGCCTTAATTTCCATCTTTTCAGGAAAAAAACTAGTACAAACCTAAGTAATTCACCATATGACCAGTGATCAGTGAATAAGAAGCCATATAGAGCAAACTGCACAGCAAAAGACCCCTCACAGAAAAACTCCCACCACCATTTTTCTTCCACCACTAATATGTGAAAAATCTCTGATATTTACCACAGCTACTTGCTACACACAGAGCCTATGTGAAATGTTTCAAATTCGGATCTCTATTAACACTGACTCAAAATTAAAGAGCGATCAGTGGAGCTGAACAGTGACATAACAGACATAACTCAGAAATATCCAGTCGTGTATGAGTGGGATACCACTTTTCACGCTCTTAATTTACATGATGACGACTAGGGTCTGTAGGCCACAAGCAAAATAGAAGGTCACTGCTATCTCCTTTTATACAGTCTTCTTTGTGCACAAACAATTTTATGGATGGAAGATTTTTTTGAGAACACCTACAGTAGGTTCTCTAACCTACAAAAGGAGCACTTATCTGAACAAGTCTTTTTAAATAGCATAAATATCCTTCACTAGCTGTGGCATTTTTCAGAGGAGTTTCTCTGTGCGCACTCTGAATTCTGCATTAAACTGTTCCATATGTTCACCTCCTATATGCAGCTAATTTAAAAACTCTAGTTTTCTTAGCACCTTTGCTTCTGTTATGATCCTTTCAGAAAATGAGTGAAGGAAAAAATCTTAGAGTTCAGGAATCTGCACTTGTTAAAGACCCCAATTTTATGAACAGTAAGGTAATCTTATAGAGTAATTCAGCTTCTCTCTCTCTCTTTTGTCCTATCCAGTAGTAATGACAGTATGAAATCACTAGGTCCAAGAGAATAATTCTATCACCACCTTATAGCCTTCTGAGTGTATCTAAAAAGCTTTTTCTGAAACAGTTTTAACTTAAAAATATTGTTTTTATTAAATCACATTTTCAAAAATTCATATTGAACATTTCTCTTAATTTCTTTCTTTGCATTTCTTTTCAATGTATTCTAGCAACACTTGGAAGTATTACTCCCAAATAAACTCCCTGTTTTGATTTTTTATAGTTTATACTGCCTCTGGAATGTTTATACACCTTCATGAACACACTAATAATACTACCATTTGAGGATGCTCTGCATGAAATCATCATTAAAGGCTATGTAATATTATATTTATATATATATATTACACATTGCCTTACAATATGTATCATATATACATTGTAATATATACATTAAAGGCTATTACCACTGACACGTCACAATAAATGCTAAAGTGACTTGAAATCTCAAGCCAATTAATGATTGTACTTTGCTTTCCAGAATCACTAAGGATAGTGTTTCTTATTACTGACATTTATTTACTTTCAGTTCAAAACATCTTTTTTGTGCTGTCGAGAGAAGGTTTGAATATTTCATGCATGGTTGCAATAAAAAAAAAAAGTAGAATAGAGATAAGCAGGTATTTTCAGTAGCCCGTGTCAGCATTCGCATTTTGGAAAACAACTCCAATTTTTATTAAAAAAGTTCAAAAAATGTTTTTAGATTTTTGAATTCATATTATAACACATCTTTGGAAGTATTAATTTGCAATTCACAGCAAAGTAAAATTTTGAAATACTCTTATAAAATATGAATTCCCAGTTTCAGCAGGCTCTGTGACTTCCCTGAGGGAAGTATGGAGCACACAGTGGGAGCTAAATGCAGCATTAGCTGTGATCTTTCTAAGGAGAAGTGGTGACAGCAATTTGCGATGATGCATTCTGCTCCATCCCTTTCCTATCCTTGTTAAAAATATGACAAATAAGAAGCCCAGCTTTATATTAAGGAGGTAATGATGGCTACACACCCTTAAACAGACATCTTCAATGGATTATTCTGCCTAGGCATCCCACTCTCACCTAACGTAGTCTTAACAGTTTATATAAGCATCTAATTTATTAATATTAACAAGACATTTCAATATTTCTAGTATACAGCAAGAGGACTAGAGATAAGTGAAATGCTGAGTATCTAGGCATCTAGATGCTAAATCTGAGTAACATAGAAAATGCAATATAAATGAACTCAGAGAGGTGTTAAAGCCCAAAGAAATCCAGATGCAAGAGGTAGAACGTATCTTTTGGCTACGCTATAGAGCATCCTGTTTTCTGGATGCTCAGGGCTGTTCTAGCATTCAGTAGAAAGCATCTCTCAGACATACTTTTACCAGACATATTCATATCATTTTAAATTGATGTTAACAGCTTGGCATGTTTGTAACATTTTACAGCTGTTTTATTAATAAACTTCACTAGTCTATAACTATGCTTCCCCATTCAGGTATGCTTATTTGAGAACTGAGAGTCATAACAGACTCAAAAATGGTATTAACTTTTTTTACATAAATCACAAATAAATGAACAGCAGCACTTGTCACCTAGTCACCCAAAAGTGTCTTCCATTAAGAAAAGTAACTGTCATTTTTCCAGTTTCATCAGAAATGTCCAACTTTTCAAGATCACCTCTGCCAATGCACCCCAAGACTCATAGAACATGATAATTATTTTCACTGAAAGTACCTGATTAAAGATGCAATATATATTTTGATTATTCACATTGAATTTATATTTTATATAAAACTATTTATATTTTATTTAAATTCAATGTGTCAAAATATATATAAATTCAAAAATTGATATAAATTATATATTATATAAAATCATATAAAATTATGTATTATTATATATTACATTATAGGTAAATATAATTTATATTTTTACTAATTTCATATTTGAATAAATTACTAATATATGTAAAATCTCAAATGTGTCCAAATACAAAGTCAGAAAAAACATCAGTTAATCTGATAAAATACACGGTAACTTAAACATTAAAATTACCTTAAACATTAAAATTACCTTCAGACGGATCAAAATTATTTTTATATAGTTCACACATTTAGATGGTTGTCGTACTCTCTTTTTCAAACCTGTAAAGAAGTAAAAATAAAACTTATGTTATAGTTAAATGTGCACATTTCAGTGTTTAAATTTTAAAATTCAGTACTGAGGCAGACAGATAAAAGTTTAACAAATGTGATTGTCTTTAACTTGTCTAACCAGTATGAAAGTGCCAGAAAGGATATTTTTGCAGTTTTCCTGTAATGTTTTAGTTAGAACACATTCACCTGCCTCTGCTGCATTTCAGGAATCCAAGTGTGTCTTTTGTCCTGAGAGCTCTGAAATAAACTTAGCAAGCAGTCTTCATTCACAGATGTTACAGGTGCAGACAGGTAGAAGTGAAGCATGGTCATTTCTTGAACTCAGAATATGGAGTTCATGAAATAACTGTCCTGGTTTACAGTGGTGTTGCCATTTCATTTTCCTACAGGTTATTTGCCATACAGAGACTAAATTTCATTTCCAATGATTGCATCGAAATAGCTGCATTATTGCTCTCTTTCAACAATTTTTTTTCTTTTTCAAAGCAGATGCAATATTCATCTCAAACTACATGGACAATAATGGCATGGCGTCATGGCAGGGGACTTAAAACACTGTTTCGTTTACCAGGCATGTGATGAAACTCTAATTATAACCATTCATACACAAGCACTCAGCATGGTCCCTACAGCCCACAGGGAGAATATTCAAATTTCTTTATTTAGCACAAATGCTTAGTGAAGTTTAGTCTGCTTGATTCAGAAGTCTCAGCTTTTTCTCGCCACAGCTTAAAGTCGGCGTACTGTGTCCTTCCGGCCAGTCTCTTGGACACGGCTGAACGTCCACATCCTGCCACCAGCTCTCATACCTCCAAAGCTGGCCCTCAGCCGCCTGAAGCCACTGCTTCCCTCCCCTCTCACCTCTCTGGAGGACATGGTAGCCTCCCTTTTGCGCAATGACAAACAAAGCAACTGTTCTTCTCACTGCACTTTCCTCTCCCTTTTTTGAACCACGAAGAAGGGGAACAATTGGATGTTGCCTAAGCCAGTAAGTCCTCCTTCCAAGTCACTTGAATACAAATGCCTTGGGATGTACTTTCACCAACTATGTCAAACTTTCTTCTTAAACCTGCAAAAAAAGTGTTTGTTTCTTCCCATAACATTTTACATTGTTTGAAGATGCTGACTTTGAGTTAGCCCTAACATCAGGGAAACCACTGTTTCCATTTCTTTGTTTCATCCATAGTGATGTTACCTACATAGTGTGTGAGGTGAGTTGCTGCCCCAATGTTTTTTTTTCAAATAATAGGCATTTTCTCAAGAAAGGAAAGGACGAAGCAAAGCTCTGCATAGACTCTTGTTTGTTTTTTATTATTGTTGAGGAGGCATGTAAACATATCACTTTTTTAAATAAACAAATCAACTGATTCTTCTGCTATAATGAAATGGATAACACTCTCTCAGGTTTTGTGTATGCTATCCCTTTGTTCAACACCTAGCACAATGCTGGAGTTGGAGTTTTTTCTATTTTGCAGGAGACTTGAATATTGTTTGAAAAAGAAAAATAACTGCATTCAGTTTAGCATAGTTTCCAGTCCTTAGTACAAAATCAATGGTTACATGAATGAAGTGAGAGATACATTGAGTTTGCAACAAGTGAAAATTGAATTATATCTTCAGTGAGTATCTACTGGTACAGTACTAAATCACTGGGCCTACGCCTGCCATTTTACTAGATGAACATATATACCTTTAATACAGCCTAGCAAAATGGTCCGAGCAGAGACATTTATATATCACTTAAGCCCCTCTAATTTTAGGATTCTCTATCTCCCAAATTTAGACAGATCAGGGAGGACAAGTGGATACTGACGCGAGCTCCTCTGCTCATGTAGCTCACCAAGCCAATTCTGGCTCGGAGCACACACAGCCATATTAGAGTGATACTGATCTCGAGCTAAGCTCAGCATTTCTGTCAGTATTTTCAGTGCCTACAGAGATGCTCAACCAAAGGTGGTTCACATCCTCGCAGTCAGACAGTAGGTAAATGAGCTTACTCTTCTTTGCAGACATGCCTCCCGTCTCTCTGAACGTCTTTTCTTTTTTCTCTTTTTGCCATTCAGCTGTTTTACCCACCACATTTATCACTTGTACATTTCTACTTTTTACTATAATTTCCTTCCTTGCTACTGTGCTATACAAAGGGCTAATTATGTACCAATTTATGCTATTGTAATGTAGGAAATATAGCCACTTGCAATATCTTGATGACTGTACTAAGCTAATTTTGGAGATGCATCCAGTAATTATTATCACACAATGATGTCAACTGTATTAAAAATGAGCCCAAAGGGAAATTGGATAGCTCAGAACTGGAAATGGACTACAGAACTATCTAATTATCTGGTTCAAATCTAGTAAAACAGTACTGACTGCAGCGCACAATCATGTGAGGACTATTATATTGGACTCTGGGAAAAAGAGCTAGTTGTCCTAGCTTGATTCCTCCTGGACACAGGCATAAATCATAGAAATGATGATCATTCTCCCATGCTCAGAAGCCTTCCTCCCCAGAACTGGCTGCCTCATCCCAACAGCCATCCCCACCTCACGCTGTTGGGACTTCACACTGTCAGAGAGAAAGCTAGCTGGCACTGGCCACAGTCATGCTGGAGGTCTGCGAACAACTGAATCATACGGTCACGTGTTAGTGCACAATCCTGTACCCTGTTTAACTGGCTAGGACAAATGTCACCATGCAGGCCAACGACAGAAGATGTTTTGGCACAAAACTTCTTTCAGAAGGTTCTACAAGGTGTGATCATTGCAAGGTGTGATCGGTCTTTGGAAGATAGTGTCCTCATCAAGGGACCTTTCTACCTTTTCAAGGTGGAAAAAGGACAGAAAGTCATGGTGATATATGAGCCACTGGGGTTCAGAGTAAGCCGCCCTCTGCAGCTAGTGTGAGTGAACAGTTTATAAAACCTCTTCTCTCTACTCTGAAAGCTGTCTGCTCATATCCAACTGCCTCTCATCTCTCCTCCTCCACTACTTATCCCATAAACAAACACACATTACCAGCTTCTACCCAGTAGGAATTCTTTCAGCCCACTGTGGGCATTGGATTGGTCCTCTTCTGGAGGATGTTCATCTTCTGGAAGATGAAAAGGACTTGTTTGTCATATTGGTGGGGAAGACTGTTATTTTCTGCTTGCCCTACAACAGCTCGTGCAGTGCTGACAGAAATGGGGCAGTACATACACTATGTCCAAGATGGAAAGTATTTCCTTGGAACAAGAGTTTTCCATCCAAGGCTCAGAGAACACTAGCTGCTGCAATGTCACACAATGTTAAAAAGTCAAAATTGACCTGACAAGAAGAGCGAGTTATCCAGAGTAAATTACTATGTACTATTGTCAATAGGGTAGTAAAGACTGGGGAATATCGCCACAGCAGAGCAGCAATACAACATGCTGGAACTAGACTAGGGTAAGAGATCCCGTAACAATTCTGGGTTTGGAATCCATGTCTTTTTTTCCACATCTTAAACACACATATGATATTGCCTCTAGATCTTCAGTTTTTGAAGAGGAGAAAAAATCAAAGGTCTTAGCTAGAGGTTAAAAAAAGGAAGGAAAAATGACATGACAATTTTAATTCTGGATAGTACCTTGATTATTATGCTAATAAAAATCCATCCCTTATGTCTGGTTTTCCTTACTGCCTGTTCAGGAAATAGACTTGGGTAGTACTGGTGTCACGAAGCACAAATTTTTGCACTACAACTATCTATCACACCTGTCATGTGGATAAACAGAGGCCTTCAGTTTTCAAAACTATCATTTCATCTCTTTCCACAAGCAGAAAGTCAATTAAAATTGTTTTTAACAATACTTATTTGTATTACAGAATGAGGCATTTATTACTTCCTATAACTCGAACTGAATCAGCCATTCTACAACATTTTCTCTCTCTCTGTAACACATTTATTTTATGAAGAGAGAGGAATATTCAAATCTCATTTTAGAAAACTCACACGTGTAATGTAAACCTCCTTACAAACCAAACTGGTTAAGGGGAAAAGTTGAAGGTCAGCTCTTAGTAACTGTTCAGGGAAGGAACTGTATCATGTTAGAAAGCCTAGTTTGCTGTTTTCCTGCAAATGCTGATTGCGGCTGTAGGCATAATCTTGAATGAACTGTCTTGTCTTTGGCATAGAAGATAATTATCTCGGTCCCACCCAAAAACCTGAGCTTGAGCCAGCAGGGACAGCTGAGTTAAAAATGAAACAAATGGCATGTTGAAACTGAAGATACTGTACCACGTTTCCGGTAAGATCTTACTGAGTTTTCTGCCATACTAAAATGTTATAAAGGGGGGAGTGTGAGCCAATGACCTATCAGCAGTGTACAAGAAGGATAATACTAAGTACTATTTGCCAATTAACAGTACAAACAAAAAGTATACAGAAGTCTCATTCAAAAAGGCTGAATACAACATGCTATACTGTGTATCTGTAATCAACTGACACCATGCCTACAGTTTGTCATGCCTGCAGATTATCTAGGTAGTAGCTTTTTGAGAAAGCACCTAGGTGAAAGGAAAAAGTGAATTCAAGTAAAAAACAAAAATAAATTCCAGTTAAAAACACAAATAACAACCAGTTTAGAAGTATTTTCATCACTGTGTAACTTGCTTCATATGATAAATTTTGTCCCAGCCTAACACAGTATAATTTTAGAGCTGAATGTGTGCAGAAAGCAGAGTAAACCATGACGTCAACTTCTAATGACTGCTTGGACCAATCCCGTTTTTATAAGAAGTGATGTTTTGAGGATTTTGTTTTTAGGCTAACTCCTTGCCAAGATAACAGCCTTGATTAAGGAATCATTTAAAATGGAATCACTGTGAAGTTTAATTTAGAAACCCATCAAAAGTGAAGTCTGAACATGGAAACTAGATTCACACATCCAACACAGCATTTGCAGAGATTACCTCATTTCTTTTCCAATAATGCTATTTATTTGTATGCAAGGAGTCTTTTCAAATATCAAATAAAATATTAAACCTAGTAATCAACATGCCCTCAAAATTTATCCATTAGGCAGTCAACTGTAGGCAAACATCATATGTATTCATTCAATTAGGGTCTGTAAACTCCCAGCAAACTGAAGATACTGGAAGATTTGTAAATCATTTCCATTGAGCTGGGATTTTCAGTTCCTCGGGTCTTAAGAAAAACTACCTAGAAGACAACACTGAATTTACACTGTAGCACTGTTGCCCAACCAACATGGTGACAGAGAATGTTAAATATTTAGGGAGGTCATTTGACATGCTCAGGGAGGCTGCAAGAGCAGGAACTGCAATAGATATGGAAGACTTCAGTTAAAACCTTGAATTTGGGAAATATCACTGGAGAGCAAGAGATCAAGTTCAAATTTTTAAGCATGCAAAATAACTGGTTTTGGAGGCCCTGGTCAAGTAATAAAAGAGGAAACTTTAATTAGGTCCTGACTAAAAGTAAGGTGTGGCTCAAACATTACAGTTGAAGACCTGCTCTGTATAAATCAAGCAGACAAAGGTGCTTAGGTTTAACACCTGTGTGGGAACAACCAGATTCTCAAAGTCTACCAACGCTGCACAGTAGAAATCATGAAAAGTGGAACTGCAAATGAATGAGGGAAGTTGTTAAAAATGAATTAAAGAGGCCAGTCAAAAGAGTAAAACCCTGCAGCAGGCTCAAAACTATTTAAAAACATGATATTAGAGGCTCAGGGTATACGCATATCACTTGTAAAAAAAAACTCTGTAAAGTTGAGGAAAAGCTGGATAAATATCAAGTTAGGAGAAGTTATTAAAACCAAGAAGGAAGCCTTCAAATAGTGAAGGTGTATGCAAACGAGGAAAATGGAAAGGATCATAACCTTTATCAGGTTAAACATTGAAGGCAGGCCAAACACAAGCTTGAAGAACAACCTGCAAAAGGCTGAAAGCCAGATAATAAATACTCAAATGTTTCCAATTTTTCAAACTTCTCAAAAGTAATGTCTGTCAAAGAAACCATAGGAAAAACAGAACACAATACAGAAAGAGTATGCAGAGTAGATTGAAGTAGAGAGTGCCAAAGGCAGGAGGTGGGAGTGAAGAAAGTTTTTTAATTCTTTATTTACCATGGACATCTATTTAAGTACCTACGCTCAAAAATCTTTCCTTACAAAATACCAGAGATCCATCTCAAGTTTAAATACTGGTAGAAGAGGTTATAGAATAAATGGTCAAAATGACCACTTTCCAGGACCAGACATTATTTGCCATAGAGTTCAAATGCAAATTGTCTTATATAAGACAATTCACTACTGCCTGACTGAACGCAATCTTGTGACTGTAGCTTCCATTAAGTTTTTATTCATGTATTCAAGGTATTCAGAAAAATGACAGAACTAGAGATGCTACCGGTACATGACTGAACACGTAAGAGAAAAAAGAAGGCTGGAAGAACGTCTCATGTCCGTTTGCACAAAGACCATAAGGTATTTAATAAAAATTCCTTTCTACAGATTTTTCTTTCTAATCATGTAGGTACAGCCCAATCACTTCAAAAGAGCTGATAACATTAGATAGATTTCCAGCTGTGCCTTAATGGAAAGCAGAAAATAACGTGTAAGCTTGCTTGGGGAATAATGAGCAAGCAATCAACAGAATCGGGATACTTTCCAAGTGGCCTCCCTCTCACCCCTCACGAAGCTTCCCATGTGTCAATGGTAGACTTCAAAAAACTTGGAGATGTTTCTCATCTGCTCTCCAGTCCCTCCTGGGCTAGCTTTAGTGCATTTCACATCATGCAGCTGTGAACAGATTAGCATCATTTTATCTAAAAGCACAGACACAGACTGAAGCAAGCAGAACCGAGTGTCCTCCACCTGGTGGTCATGTGGTTTGGGGTCTTTCTTGAGTCTAGAAAGTCTTTCTGAACAGAGTTTGGTTCACTAGCATAATGACTCCAGCCTACTTTCGGTTCAGAGCTGTCTGAGGAACCAGCCATAGGTTCAGAACCACTCCGTCCCCACTGGGAGTGGAGCAGTGGGTACAAACCTAGAGCAAAGCTGCTAACTTAGGTCTCTCCCAAAGGACCATAGTTCACGTGCACCAAAACTACTCTGTCAATCAAATGCACAGTAAATGAGAATATTGAGGTGATTCACTCTATAACCACACAATACTACAAGCCAAAACTAATGGAAATGCTTTCATGTAAGCAGCAGCTTCTGCAGATGCAGACTACACATAAGTGATGTTACTACTTAGAAAGGTTGTCGTAATGCAGTAGCAATGAACTGAAAATAGAAAACAAGTATTTAAATAGTGGATGACTTACTCTTAAATATATCAGCTCAAAATATCCTCCTTCCTAAAGAACTTCTATTCTAATTTTTTTGTTTTTAAAATATTCATTGATTTTCACAAATTATTGCTAAAAACAATTTAAGCAATGACTTAAAAAGTAACTATTATATTCTACAGTATTTTTCTACAACTAGAAAAGATATATTACAAACAACAAACAAAACATGCAGCACTGGGAACACTGTTCTCAGTAATTTAGAAGTTAGCTCCACCATCCCTGATTTACCCTCTTCTGAGAACAGCTTACACCCTAAAAATCACCCAGAAGAAAAAAATAAGTAAAAAAAAAACCCAAAAACCCACAGAAAAGAGGGTATTTAAAACTCTCGTACTTTCTTAGAAACTTCCAACTTAAAACTTCCTTTTCGTGTGACATACTGAAAGGGTAAGGAACAAAATAACTTATTTAGTGAGGAGATGGTATCAGTAACCTAAGGGTAAGTGCTGATTCTGGTTGTTTCCACATGATTTAGTAGGTGTGTTGGAGTTCTTACAGAAAAAGAAAAAACTGAATCACTGTGTGAAATAATACTAAAAACATCACATTTTTCTACGATTGCCTCGTAGCTTACTTTCTATTCCTGCTGCACATTATGCTTTCAGAACATGTTGGTTGATTTGACCCTTTTGATACTATGCCACATTGCAATAAAGAGAGATGCATTTCTTGGTGAGAAAATGACAAAACTGTGGTAGTTTTATATACCAGTTGTTAAAACATAGTTGATGAAGCATTCTGTTTGTTGTTTGGTAGCTTAGCTACTTCATCAAGCATTCTGCTTATTTCCTCTCATTACTGGAATTATGCCTTTCAGCTACGGAGACCAAAAACATTAATATATGATTTAGGCCACAAGAATATTAAAAGTGTGTGTGAACGAAATACTGACTAGACTAAAAAGAAAACGTGAAATTAGACTTTTAATGCTGAACATTCTCACTCCTCTGGATCATCATAGAGGTCTTATGCACAGTTTTTAAGGGGTATCTTTTCACCACAAGGAATTAGGCCCACTCTTTCTTTTTATCAGTAGTAGCTGTATGCAGTTTTTCCATGCGTTGAATAAAAAACACGGAAATCTGAACTTCTCAGTCCCTTGAAGGGCACAAGGAATAAAAGTTGATGACTTTATTTTAGAATTTCCTTGGTCTCTAATTTACATTTAGCACTAGTTTAACCATTATAGTTATTTTTTACAGATTTACTGACTGCAGGCACCCCAAATGCCCAAACAGATAAACAAATAAAAACCACCCCCAAACCATGGATATCCACATTTCAAAAAGGAAACCATATGGGAGTCATGTTCTATGATGAGCTTAAAGACGACCATATATCTGAATATAAAGCAACAGCACCTGAAAATTATTAATATATGACTGGAATTGTTAGAACCTGTTTATTTTAGATGTAAGTAAAGAAACTTAAGAACAAATACTTCAACTGACTCAAAATATTCCCTTCATCCCAAGCAGGCTAACAAAACAGTGGGTGAGTTTCAATTAAAAAGGTCAAAGCATTTATTTAAAATTTTTAAATTGATAGTTGTAATTTCTCTGATTATTTCTATTCTTTTCTGCTAAAAAAGTAAATAGTAAATTCAGTAATTTCTGTCTCAATAACACTGCATTTTGTATTAAACATCTCTAGTCATGACGATAATCATTCTCTATAGCGATGAGTTAAAATAAATCCATAAGCGTTAAAATTTTCAAAGATCAGACCTGCAAAATCACCCAGTGTTGCCCTATCTCTGCTCCTACTGAAGGTAACGCCAAGCTAAACTCCCCCTCTCCTTAGTGAGATAAAAATCAGATCAATGATGAGGCCTGTTGCTCCGAAGAAGCAAAAAAGCAAGAACAACTGAGCCATTTTTGAAAAGGGTCATAAATTGTCATAAATCCAAAGTAGTGAAAAATAACCTGTTACACTTTTTTTCTGTTATGTTTAGGCATAGAAAAGCAAACAAGTTAGCTCCAGGAAGAACACCACTTTGTTCGCAAGCAGCATGAAGAGACTGGAATGATACAGCACTCTAAGGAAGTGAGGAAAGGGCGATCCTCCCGTTGTTCATGTCCAGTCTTTCCTGAGAGAAAAACAGACGAGTCTGGCAAAACAACAACATATACCTAACACGTATTTTAAGGATTATTTTTTCTTTTTGCCTGTATGTAGCTATGATTAGATATATGGATGGAAAACACAATGCTAAAACATGGTGAATGAAGATAAGCTTTAATTTTGGTTAGTAAATGGAGATTGCCTGGCAAGTATACAATAGAAAATTATACTGGAGCACCAATTTCATAACCTGCTAGACTGCTGTTGCACCCAGAAGGTGATTCTTGACCTAAATAGCACTCTCCAACAAATATATGCAGGTGTATGTATGCAAATATACTTGTGTGTATGTGTTAATATGTAAATTATTTCTTTTTTCCTTTTAAATAAAACCATGTGTCCCCCATTGTCTCTAGCTGCTAACTCTTTCTTACAGGCATCACGCTAGAAGTGTGCCTGGAAAGCAGACACAGAAGATGATAGAAATTTCAAAGCTGTTTCAATGTCTGTTATGGAAACACCATGAAAAAAGTTGTCATAGAGATGGACAGAAAGGTAGCACAGGGTGTTTCATTGGCAGAGAAGAAACTGTGGGAGAGGACAAAGTGAGAGGACAAATCAGGTAGTATCATAGTTGTGGAGAACCTTAAAGATGAGGAAAAGCAATCTGAATTTGATTTGCTATAAAACTGGGAGCCAGGGGATGCCTGCAAGGAATGGAAGTGATATTACTGAAGTGGCAGTGAATGAGATTAGCACTGAATCACTGTGGGTGGTGAAGAAATAAAAAAAAGGGAATGGATGGAGAGGACAAAGGAAGGTGTATTACTAGGCTACACTTGACAGGTAAGGATGTTGCTATCATCATCACTCTGAGAAAAAAATATGGGTAGTTGGAAGGTAAAGGAGAAAATTAAATTCTGGATGGATAGACAGACATCAGGAAGAGAGGTGTTATAAAGGCTCCTGGAAATATGTATTGAAAGGATGAAGATAAATTGGGTCTGGAAGTATAAGTTTCAGACTACTAAGTAGTTCCCAAATGTATCCAAGAGTCAGACTTAGTGTTATAGAGATACATACATTGTTTAAATACGACCTACTGTATTGTCATAACTTCTTTGATGTGTTTAGCTAACATTGGCAAGTCTAAAATTTACTCTAAAAGAAACATCCTCCTTTCAAATTGCACATATTCCACCTGGATATCCTAAAGAAATGAAGCTCATGCAGTCTTACTGCCTACCTTCTCCCTTGAAAACTTTTCAATATATTGCCCAGCTCCAATCATGTTTGATAGCACTGTACCATTGACAGTTAGTTGTATCAGAAACACCAGGCCCAAGAAAATCAGTGGCTGAATAAGGAGATCAATTTTGTAGTGCCACAGAATGGGCAACAGTTTGAGTACTTATCCATCAGCTGGCCAACCAAATGGCACATGTATTCTTTTAATAAATTCACGCAGTAGTAGCTTGAAAGCAGATAGAGTACGCTTTTGACAGCCAGTAATTTGGAGGCCTGAGAAAGTGAAGATACTGTGGAAGAGTTTAGAGAAGTAGCTAGAATTGTAAATAATTGCTGCTGGAGAAAATGTCAGCCTAGGCAACACAACACCCTCAGAAACCCAGTGCCATGAATTCTAGTATTCACAAAACAACTGTTAAAAGACTCTCCTTTTAAGAGATACATGAAAGAGAAAGAGAAGAAAAATACCTACTAGATTCTTTATGAGCCATTTTTCATTTTCTAACGACAACTACTTAGCTCGATTACAGGCAGATCAGAGGAAGCAACTTAACTCACTCTATTTCCAGGGTGTTTGTACAGTTCTAGTACTAAAAGCTTCCTCTTGCCCAGAAGGTTTTCTGTTTTCCATGAAACAAGCATCACAGTACTCTAGGCAACAATTTTTACAGGGGTGCAAATTCCGTACCTAAAAATTCTGGTCCCTTCAAGTTCACTCGGAGAATCTGTAAAGACAGGTCCAGATCCCTGCACTCATTCCAGAGAGCATCCTGTGGCAATTTTATCACCTAACAAAATAACCTATTATCAGTTAGGCATAAATTCAGGCAAGTCCTAGCTAGGAGTGAAGAAAAGTGTCATTCTGGGATGGGGAGGCCACGATGCCAAGATGGACAGAATCAGATTTTCCATAAAAGACCCCTGCGAAGTTCTAGTTAAAGAAATTCTGACCAATACTACTCCAAATTGCACAGAGGCCAAAACAGCTTCAAGTTCCTGCTCCAGGAAAAGGAACAGCAAAGTCCATGCTACTAGACATAGTCTTTCTGTGAAGATCAGACATTCTTTTTAAAAAAAAAAAAATCATATGATACAACCTTTTCATACAATTGAGTTCTAATTTACTTGCAATATTTATTGATGTTACATGTTAACGGTGTGAACACAGAATGTCTACAGTATCATACATTTATAGGTATACCTCTAAACATAGCCATAATTCAGTGACTGGGAGCAGAATCCACTGCAGAATAATGAATTAGCAATTCAAACATTAGGAATCAATGCAGGTGAAATAAACGAACATATACTTAAAGACATTCTCATGATCCAGTATTTGGAGAAAGAGAAAAATTCTATAAAGTCATGGCTAACGTTCAAGATATTTACATATCAATAAACGGCAAACGCACTTCCATTCCAGCTAAGCAGGTATTTGTTTCCAGTCAGGAACAAAGACTGGTATAAAGCTCAATGCAATGAACTTTGTTTCAGTGTAACAGCTGCATATTTACATTGAAACAAACACACTGCATCTTGATGGCTTTTTTCCAAACTTGGCAGAGCAAGCTTTGATTTATATTTAGGTTCTAATGAAGTTAATCATACATTGTTATGTGTGCATTACCACGGCAAGAAAGCAGAAAGACCTTCCGTTACGTTCCCCGAATCCCCTCCCACATCATGCAGCAATGCAGCATTTAATCTGCTATTTCAGAGGCCTTCCTTGGTAGTGGGAAAAGTATCTGGATCTGAAACAAGGTTAAGGAAAATATGGCTGGAACTCTTTCAGCCCTCTTGTGTTACACATTTTTGGAAGTTTTAAGGAGAGGGAAAGATCAGCATTCACATCACTACTGGGTTCAAGACTTGGACATACATAGATACACACACATGCATATATATATAAATATATCTAGGTATATATAAAAACATATTATCTTTAAATGTTTTGTGACCCCTCTTGGAGCTCACAGCTGTTACTTGGCATTTCCACGCAGATACATCCTGCACCAATCTTGAAGAAATAAATAAAGCAAATTTGCCTTCTATTCTAGGTAAAGAATCTGGATCAACCATTTTCTTTGCACTTTCTAGCAATTTGGTTGCTGAATATTCATGCTACTCCAGTTTTACACTACCAATTGGGCTCTGTTGTGCTACTGGGCAACTCTGTCTCCCCTAAGCAGTCAGACATTTTTCAATAGTGCTTCACAATTTATAATTTTGGGGTTTATTTCTTAAAATAAAACGCAGTGGCTGTAGGTTGCAGTTCCCATCTTAGGCTAACTCAAACTCTGCAGTCATTTTTAAATCCTCTCTAGTTCTGGAATATAATCCCGGTCATAAAGTCACATCTTAGAAAAAATAATCCTACATAACAAGAACAGGCTGTACAGAAGGCAGAACTATGTATGTGCTGGAACTTTGGAAAGTTGTTAGTAGCTTCTAAACCTCAGAAAACACAAGGGCAACACATCCTTTAAAGGGATACAAACCAGCTTCCACACATTACATCTTTTTGTGTCTGACTTCTATGAGGTGATAATGTGATGATGCCCAGCTCCACGGTTTCACAACTCCTCGATGACAACGAGACTTGCAAGGACATTAGCTAAGTAAGGTTTAGCTAAAGTCAGACAGAGCTGACAACAGCGATGGTGTACTTGCTAGCACTTCTGGATAAGATAGGATGCCTTGCCATAGAAACTGGTACCTCAATTTGTATTTAAAATTATTTAAAACTATCACCAGACTAGTACTTAGTGCTCCTTTTCCTTTCCTTCCACACTATCCTCTTCCTCTGTAAGATGCACCAGTCTTACCTCCTTCCAATGCTGGTGAGAACACTAAGTAAACTGAACTGAAGCTTTTGATGGCTGACACTCAAACCAGGGACCAAGGCAGCCTCAAAGTCTGCGGCAATCAAATCCTTGTGCCTGGAGAACGGCTCATCATCATCATCATCATCATCATATGATAGAGCTTCATCTTGCTTGGAGGTGCGTGGAATGGCAAAAAAAAGAATCTTCCTCGTTCATTAAACAGTTTAAAATTGCAACCCACAAAGCTGGTATTTCATTACTGTAGCAAAAATACAGTGATGATATGCAAGGTGTAATGGATTCCTCATTTTGCATATTCTGGCAATTAAATCTCACCTATTTAAACCTGCAATGCAGGACACAGATTAGGCCATTCGCATTTCTAACGAAAGTGCAGGATTTTGCCACTAACTAAACCAGTATTTCTCTATTTTTCAGACTGAGTGACCACAATAAATTTCAGTATAGGCTAATGTATATTAGCTATAATGAGCATGCAGTGTTATACAAATACTTAATTCACTGGCTGAGTCCCCAGGTGTCCAGCGTTTTAATTTCAAGATTCCACTTGTGGTATGTAAGGCTTTAAACAGCTTGGGCCCTTCTTACACTGTTGGTACTTTGGATTTGTATCCTCTCCACCTCTTCCGTTGCATAAATCTAATGTAAAACTTCTCTGTTATGATCAACAATGTGAACACAAGTCTTTTGGGGTAAAGAATCTAGACTAAATTCGTCACTCTGATATCAGACTTTTAACTGCAAGGATTCAGTGACTTTACAGAATGAGGCCAAGAGCAGAATTTGTCCTTCTGTCTACAAACTTCTAAAAGCTGGAACTCTTTGTGTTTTTAATCAGAGAGCAAAAGTATTACCAAGATATTACCCATTCTATTTTTGTAAGGAACTTGGGCTTTGAGTCTTAGGTGTCTGAAACTACAAAAGCTCCACTGAAATTAAACTACTATGAAAAAGCATGAGAAAAAGAGCCCTCTCTTTTTTTCCCACAAAAGGGTATCCAGTGATTGAAACAGCTTTCTAAATGTTTATCACTTTAATCTTGGCTTAGGAGGGGAACATTAGTAATAGACTCCAAGGGTCAATTTCGACATTCAGTTCTGTCTGCTCACCCCAATTCAAGTCAGTGATTGTTCGTAACCTGCCTGAACCTGAAAGACAAGTTAGACTCATATGAGGAGGTTCAAAGAATGGGTAGAATACACAAAGGATGGGGGGTAGGGTTTAGAAGACAGTAAAAGAATTAATTTATTACAGCCAGAAGCCAATTAAATATACTGATTGCTGAAATCTTCCTAATAAGTCTTGACCATGAGACAGATGTAGGCTTGGAAATTCCATTTATTTTCAATTTGCTTATCTTCTGTATGTAGCATTTTGGAGATACATTAAACAAGAACAGGGAACCCTTCACAAGGGAAATTACATCTTACTGTAAAGGAAAAGAAATTGCACATACATACAGTGGAGAATGCACACTAGAGAAAAAGAAACTGCGAGATATGTGAAATTATCTCTTATTCAAAAATGCAGAGACAAAGAATTACTGATTAGGTGACTTTTGGATACAGTTCTAAGAACTGGAAGAGCAAATTGTAGTACACAGTCACTGAATTCTCACCTAATAAACTTAAGCAATAAGAAACTAAATAGACATAACCATTAAGTGAGTAAAACTCTGTACCAGGAAATCAGAAGGTTGTGTGATACCAGCATTGCCACTGTCCTCTGCTCTCTTTGCACTCCATTGCAAGACCAAGAAATACTCAAAGAACCTTAGCCATTCCTTTCTAAGCAACTGGGTACTACAATAATAAAATAATAAAACCACAAACTTAAACTTACTAGAAAATCTAAGTAATTAATTAGTACTGTCCACACTGCACAATTCAACTCAGCCTCTTTTGGAAGAATAACAGAGAAGGGGAGAAGGGGGAGAGAGAGGAAAAGAAAGAGGAAAGAGAGAGGCAGTACGATCTCTGGTTTTCACATAATTTTGCATATATTTCAGTCCATTGTATTAGCTGTGTACCCAAAAGGCCCTGTATTACTTTTTAATTGCAATTATAGGCATAGCTATGATGATACTTTTCAAGGCCATTAACATTCAAGGCTTCCGATCTCCCTTCTCTACACATTTTCACATTTTATGAAGATGAGCTGACACAGGAATTTCCTATTTGATTGTTCCATAAAGCACATAAAGACAAGAGTTTAGACCTCAGAGAGAACCTTTTTTTAGTCTTAACTGACAAAAAAGGTATTGCTATCTATGTATTTTTATAAAGAATTCCTATTTACTGCAGTTTAAAAGTGTAAATTCTAAGAATATTCTTGTTCTCAGTAAAATGGTAGTGGGTAATTGAAAAGGTCCCACAGAGTAGCACCTACATATTTTTACCATTCATGTTAAATAGATGCAGTGAAAACCATACCCATTGTCCACAGAACAGCTTCAAGGGTACACAAACATAGTACAACACCTATTGACATGGCCATTAAGGAACAGTCTGGGGCATGAAAAAAAAAGTAATATTAATGATGTCTGCACAAGTAGACAGAAAAGGCAGAAAGGCTAAAATTCACCTTTTCTGAGAATCATCATCAAGTCCCACTTAGTTCTTTATCTGGTGTTTCCAACAGCAACTAAGCATACTGCTGGACTATTCTGGATAAACTCCACCCTGTGAACCTAGGCCCTGATGAGGGGGCCAGGCTGGTTCTAATGACTGACAAAATATTTTCATGGAAAACACATGTTTTGATTTTAGTAGGACTTTTTTTTTCTGGGTCACATTTCCAGAAATGTTTATAAATTCCTTTAAAAAATACCAATGATAAGCAATGTTTCTCTCTTACGTCCCTTTGATTCAAAAATCACCAGCATCACAAAAGCAAAAACTTTTTTTTCTTTTTTTCCTCAACCTTTCCTTTCTGTGAATGTTCTCAGGTAGTGATAGATACACTTAGGGATGATTTGTAATTAAATTAAATTCAGCAACAAAAAATGTATAAAATGCATTTAATCCAAAACAATAAACAAGTACATGATTAATTGCTTGCAATATGCCTAGCTTTGATGTGTGAAAATAAAGATGATGCAGCAGCTGCGTGCCTTTGAATCAATTCAGCATCCACCTGGTAGAAAAGCTCATCCTTTACAACAGACTTACCCAGGCTCCATGAAAGAAATTCCAAAGTCTCTGATGGAAATATTTTATAACCATTACATAATATAGATGAATTCCCAGAGCAATCAAACCCCCCAAATAGCTATAAATCAAACAATATGGCAGGAAAAAAAACATAGAAAACATTACATATTTTTGGGCACCTCAGTAACAGAAAAATACAATCAAAATGTGGATATTAAGATTGTTCTTTTCTTATAATTTTCTGTGTATCCAGAGATTACACTCATGCAAACTAGAATAAAATAAAATATACAAATGGAGTGCTTTAGTAATGGCATCTAATCCCATTAATAGGCACTGTGTTTGGAATCCCTCAGCACCATGCTGTATGGCACCGCACTACAGTAACATTTATTAAATATACAAATATAATGAAAATACAATTAGATAAGCAATGAAAACAAAGAGATGTAGAAATAACAAAGACCATTCCTCCTGTGTGCAGTAGTCTATTCTACTGATAGTTTCAAACGTGTAATAGAGTTTGCCCCGCTTCATGTTCTTCAGTGTGTCTAGTATTACTGGACAAGTCTCAGGGAGCGGCTGTTTCCTTTGGTTTACTGGAGAAGTGGTTCCATTTCGGTGATGAGTTATGATAATACAGATGAGTTGAAAGCTTTTTTAGGGTTAATTCTTTATGGTTCTCATCTAAAATGTGTCAAAGCAATAGTTTACACAGGATTTCAGCAGGGACCCAAGTCAAAATCTATACAGGATCAGCCCAGGAAAATCCTTTTTTTTCTCCAAATCTTTTAGAGAAATCTAAAATGTCAGAAAGTTGAGATTTTGAGATATAAGCAACTCATAAAGTGAAGAAATGTAACAGTTTGATTGACTGTAAGTTGAATAAACAAGGTTGCATAGTAGTGCTAAAATATTTACACCCACATGCCCACACACATCTGCACTCTCTCACTGCATTTCACACTCCAGAAACGTTGCACCCTCTTTTCAGTGAATATAGTGAATACAGGGGTGTTGCGGCCCAAAGGGAGTCGTTCAGGACGACCTCCCTCCCCTTTGGGCCAAACGACCAAGTTCGTGATGCCCTTGGACTGAATTAAGGTGAAACAACACCAGCCAACCAGTTTTAAGATTTATTAAGGCAAAATGGAATCAACTAACTAGACACATCCCGTGTCACACGTTTAGGAAAGAGAGGAAAAGGGGAAGACAGAGAGAGAGAGAAAGATAGATATCACCACCCGTGGCGTCCCGTTGGTCCTCTTCTCTTGGGAGTCTCGGGGCGGGGGGGGGGGGGCCGCGGCGGGAAGCTCCCGTCTGGTTCCGCTGACTCCACTCGAGTTCCTCAGTCGTCGCAAGCAAGCCCCCCCCATTCACACAGTCTGCAGTTTTTATAGGTTCTTGCCCCACCTCTGGGAGGTGCTTCCTCGCTTCCCATGCAGATTAGCTGTCGTGCGCAGTCCGCCCTCTCAGAACCTTCCAGAAACGGGCTGGGGCATCTGGGGGTCTCCTGCTCATGCGCAGATGGCAAATGAGTACGTGTGGTTCATGCCCTAGAGATGACCTTCTGCCCTTTTCGCGCCCTTATTACCTCGTGCAGATGCACGAGGTTGTTTACCTCGCGGACGGCTCCCGGGGGCACCGGCGCAGCATTGCCGGACGCGCCTTGGCAGCAGCGGCTTTGCAGCAGCAGCAGCAGCAGCAATGTCGAGAAAAAACCGCATGTAGAGAACCGGTCCTCTACAAGGGGAAGCACCTAATACTCCCAAAAAGCCTTTTACTGGATGTGGAAATGCTTAGGAGATACAGAAAGTAGCAATCCTTTTATTACTAAACAGAACATCAGAAGCTTCGTCAAATGTAGGGAGATGAATAACCCGAGGACTACAAGCAACTGGTGTTGCTAATATCTGCTTTAGCTCCTAGAAGATTGGTGCCATTCATTCCCTATCAGACGACCACTTGAGTTTCATAGTGCGCTCTACAGCTCTTCTCACAATCGGGAGCATTCCAGCCAAACTCCAGCAAGCTGTCAGTGATTGTTTCGTGTGTTCTCTACTCAGCTATTCAAAGAACGATTCGCTGGCTTCGCAAACTGTAAGCAAGCCTAGTGTGTCAAATATGCTTCTGAAGATAAAGGCGTTTGTACATGTAAAGGCATCTGTAAATGCAAAAGGTGCTTAACTATGTATGCAGCCTTTACAAAGCACTGGCAGCAAGTGTGAGACTGTTCCCGGAGAGAAAGAAAATAATTCGGCATCGTTTTTTCTCTTTCTCAATTCAGATTTCAAAATAAAGACTTAGTAGAGTCAGCCATAATGAAGTTACGAATTTTAACAATACATCAGCTTTGGCCTACCACTACTTCTCTCTTTTCTGCACTGCACAAATGTTAGCATCCTGTCTCCTAAAGGGCTATGATCCCTTTACAGCTTGCGCAGTATATAAATACAGAGGTTGGGAGGCCTCAGTGGACAAACCTACTAGCAACAAAACAATAAACACCCTGGCATGTATTTACAGGCACAAAACCCTGGCATGCAGTTGCATACATTTACTCAGAGAAAAGGAGAGAACCAAAGGGCTGCGTGGAGACCGAAGAGTGAGAACCCAACATTTCAATATTTAATTACTCCCTAAACCTTCCCTCAAACCGTGATTCAGTTAACTTCCCACTTCTCACATTTCAAGCTCTCCTTCCCACAGCTCTGTTCCTTTTATATATGGAGAAAGAATATAGAAGATTTTCAGCCCTTTTTAGGCTTGGAGACTTAGAGCTGCAATCAGTAACTAAAGATTTTGATCTTCTCTCAATCTCGATGAGAAGAAAGGGATCAGCAATAGCCTTGCTGCAAAGAATTTCTGCTTTAGGCAAACAGAAACATTCTGGCCTATTTTTTGTACCCTTTTTTTGTTGGTGGCAATTTTTTTTTTTCCTGGAGGGGAGGATGAACGGGGAGGAGAGCTAGGAAGAACTAGTTATTTATTTCATGTATTGAGGGAGCAAACTGTCTGCCCTAAGGTAGGCCAGCTTAATTTTCTCACCCTGCTTTTGAGGGTGGGAAGATATGGAAAATCAGATAATGAGGCAAGGTGAAGGCCTGTCAGCCAGGAGGGTCTGAATTTTGTGATCTGGTGAGAAATACAGAGATCTGCATGTGTAGCCACTTGGACTGCCTGTCTATAAAATGAGAATCCCTAGGTTAACAATATTGAGCTCTTCAGATAAAAAGAATGATATCTATAAGAACAGGACAATTTTCTAGGAAAAAAAGGCAGACAGTAATTTCCAAATGGAATCGCACCTTACTGGCTGCTAAAAATCCACAGAAGGTTTGTCCCAGCAGAACAGAGCTGGCTGGCAGTACTGGATGGTGGCCTGACCGCTTCCCAGTCCTCAGCTCCACTGGATCTTCATTCGTGGGAAAGTGTACTGCTTATGACTTACCTGAATGGGGGGGATACTGCAGATACCTTTGGAGGTTGATTCCACAGTAAACATACTTTAATATATTCTGCATTTTCATCTTTTCTGAACACTATCCAGAGGGCTAGGGCAAGAGTCATATTTAATCAGCCATGCTCTAATTGCTCTCTAACAGGCTCTTTGCTCAGACTTGCCAACCCTACCGATATGGACAGCAGATTACTATTTCTCACAGTAATTTGCTACCCTGACATGGTGAGCAAGTAATGTACCAGATATCCAGGTTCCCAGGACGCTGGACTCAAGAGATATCTGGATGAATTGCGTATGCACTTGCAGTAAAGTACCTTTGCATAGGCAATTCATCCAGATATCTCTTGAGTGTGCCTTGGACTTGTTCAGATGCATACACAGAAAATCTAGTAAAAGACTCATTGAACAAGTCACTTTTAGACCTGCTTATGCTATGAGGATAGACTTCTGCCCGACTCAAAGAAGAGAAGATGCTAAGGCTATGGAGAAATGAGGAAGTAGGTATTCCTAAATAGTAGGCCTATCGCCCTGCATGGATCTGAGAAATGGAAGAATTCAATTCAGCTTATTATTTTTAAGTTTTCTTTATTCATTCAGTGAATTTGTTTCTTTAAAAGGAGTTGAAGTCTTCTTTAATTTGTCTAAAGCAAGTTAACCGCTTTTCAGTTATCATGAAACAGTATGCATCCCAAGTCTTAATGGAAATGATTAGATTGTCTTTATTGTATTTTTCAATTTTATTCTTTAAGATATTGCATATACGGGATGATGCCCTCATTATGGGAAAAGATGAAACAGGTAAGTTTGATTGCAATGCTCTGTCCACCAAGGTGCCCTCCAGGTATTCATCACATAAAATGGAGTGTGTACCATTCCACAAAAGGAATGGGGGGAGTTGACAGCTATACTAACTTCTGTAAAGTGTCTGTCACATCTGTCCCTTCCTCTTCTCCTACTGAATTTGACACTGCTATAGTCTGCATCACCTCCCTTTCCACAAATCCCCCCCCCCCCCAAAGCATATTCAGCTCTGTGCCTCTGACAATATTTACTAGCCCTGAACAGGTCTTTGAACATGCACACAAAAGACCAAAATGTATGTAAGTATCAAGCAACCAAGTGAGAGAGAAGAACTCCATTTTTATACTGCTAAACATATGCACAAAAAGCATCCCAGTTTTCCTCTAAAAAATTCAATCCCAGCCCAGTAGGGTGTAAGTACAAAACAAAAGAAGGACATTTTTTCAGCTGGGAAAAAACAAGCTGGACAGCAATCTGAATCAAAATGTTAATTGCTCCAAGACCCACTTCAGAAATATCTACAGAATAATCAACCTTGGAGGGTCAATACCTTTTCACTTAGTTGTGGAGAGCTAGAAAGGTCTCAGGGCTGAAATCTTTGTAGGCTAGTTCCTGCATTACCTTCCACCTGGACAGCTGGAGTTCTAGCAGATCATCTTACTCACTATGGCATGACTCTCCTGTCACTGGCAGTAACGTAAATCAGAACCACAGATGTTACTTTCTCCCCACTATCTGAAGGAGGTTGCAGATTGCCCTAAACCATGTGCTGTCAACCGATCAAAGATGGTGTGCCAGACTGTTTTTCTTTCCCAAATTAGTTTTGAGCACACCAGCAAAGATGTAAGACATTCAGCCTCTCAGAGAGGCAAGTTGTTACCTGTTAATTGATTTTTTACCCAGTGTGAGCTCAGAGACATTCTTTTCTCCAAGGAACATGATTAAACCATATGATTGACCACATCTTGCTCCTGTATCAAGCAATTGGTTTTGGTTCCCACAGGCTTGGGATCTAATCCCTATACCTAAAGTGCTATATATAGTTGATAGAATACTGTCAAGCTCCCTGTGTGATATCTCTACTTGATTACTGAGGTGGGACCTATGCCACCAGTTCCCCACTTCTCTCCATCCTTTGATGCACCGTGATCTTCACAGAAAAGTAACACTAGTGCTAGCCTACTTGGAGACAAAGCACAGTCCAAGAAGTCCTCAGTCCAGACACATGTGGGACTTCCATATAGCTGGAGGTCAATTTAGAAGTAGCCAGTATCAGCTAGGAAGCAGAAGACACTGCATTTTTCAACTGTCTCTCACAAGGGAACATGACTTGCAGCTCCCCTGGCAAACCTTACCATATACCATTCAAAATCTGCTCACACCTTCAGCGCCCTTGCCTTCAGCAGCTCATACTCATTCTGTCTAACTCCAGTGGTCTAAAAGCTGGCATCTAATGTAAGGTACTCATCTGCACTCCTGAATTCAAGACAGTCAGCTACAGAGGGCAACTCTTCCCATTTACCTTAGTCACCTACAGCAGGATAGAACGGAAAACACACTTCACTATAAAGGAAGCCTAGAGCAAATGTCTAAAATAGGTAAATAGAAGTCACCATATTTACCAAAAAAAAAAAAAAAAAAGGATTTTTTCACAGTATCTTATCTTAAAAATTGAGGGCCTTAAATTTAGGTTCAACTTCCTTTCAGATAAATAACAGTAACGTGAGTGTGCAGTGTGGAAGCCTCCTAGCGAAGAAGGAGCACAAATACACTCAAAGCATCTCTAAGTTTAAATAACACACAATGTTGGCATGTGTTAGCTGGTTTTCTCAGTCACTTCTGAAGTTGCATGGTGCATTGCAATTCAGGAAATTCCATGGTGATCTTTTACAGTTTTATGAGTCTCCCTGAATCTTGTAACTGATGTGTGAAATAGCAGATCATCCGGAGATGAGAAGACTGAGTGCAACAGGGAAGGTATCAAAGGATATAAGGAGAAGTTATAATGCACATTTTAAGCTCAGTGGTACCATTTATGGGAAAAAAATAAGATTTGTGATGCTGAGAGGAAATACAATGTGATGGAGGCAAACGGTTAAAGATGGAAACACTCAAAACAGAAGCTTTATGCACTAACTTGATGTGGAAGTAATTTAGTGCACCCAGAAGAGGATTCTCACGAAGCAGAAGAACAAGTTGTAGAATTTCTGCATACCTCAAAGAAAAGACAGAAACCCAGTTATATAGGAAATCATTAGACTGAAAGATCAAGAAATAGCACAAGCACAAAACACTCTATAGAGAGAATTCAAGGCCAGTAATAGTCAAGGCATACAAATGATGTGGCACAATAGTTTTTGCCTACAGTGAGGAAATTTGTTCCGCACCTACCTTCTAACTTCACCAAAAATATCACTGCATTCCCACAGCATGCGATTGGATTTTGTAAAGATCATGATTATCTACTGAGCCAAATGGGTAATGCAGATGAGACACCAGTTTATTCTGACACACCATCCAATTATACCATTGAAGAAACAGGCACAGAATTTGTCATCATAAAAAACTTTGGGCAACGAAGAAATGCACATTACAGTCATGTTGGCAGTGTTAACAGATGGTATAAAATTGCCACCATATGTGATCTTGAAGCATAAAACAATGCTGAAGGAACAGCTGCCTACTGGAATAATTGTTAGGTGTCAAAACCAGGACGGATGTCTAAACACTTAATGAAGAATTGCCGGAATGTTGTTTGGAATTGGCGACCAGGTATGCTATTAACAAAAAAGAGGAATACTTGTCCTGCATGCATTCAAAGGGTACCTAACACTAGCAAAGAAGAGTATTATCAGAGAAATTAATACTGTTCTCTGGTGATACCAGTAGGAATACAGTCACAACTGCTGGTGCTTGACACAGTAGTGAAGAAGCCTTTTAAAGACTATTTGAAGTCTCTATATTCAAAATGGCTCTAGGCAGGTGATCATGCTCTAATTCCTGCAGGGAAAATAGTGAAGCCTAGCAAATCAATCCTTTGTCATTGGATTAAGACAGCATGAGGCCAGATAAATCCAGGAGCTGCAGCTCAAAGTTTTAAGAAACTCCATATTTCATATTACATGGGTAGAACCAAAGATGATTTGTTTGAGTTCAAAGAAGTTGCTCCCAATAGTGAAGACACTGAAAGTGACCAAGAAGTTGAACATGAGCAGGAAATTGACAGGAATGAAAATGATAAAGAGGTATGAGGTGTAAAAACTGGAAGACATTAGTAATAAAGCACAGGAGAGGCCTAACTTCGTTAGGCTAACAAGCCTAACTTCAGGCAAATCATTAATGAAGAGTGTATCTCCTTACTGCATATTTATTACAAATATGTAACCAAAAAATCTTTGTGTATAATCTTCTGTTCCTGGGGAGGTGGGGGTCATCTTATATTCAGAGTCATCTTCCCTTTCTGGTTAATATAGTAGATGCATCCAATGTTTGGTCTCCACATCACAACTGCAACTGCATCAAGGAGGAGCTCACAGCTGCCTTGGCAGAATCTCTCTTGTGTACCATGAACTAGAAGTATCGACGTGCTTGATAAGTGGAATTGTATGAACAACAGTGTATCTTCTCTATTACTAGTTCAAATTTTCTGTGAAATGGTGAAATTCAGCTGAACATGACAACATTACCAGAGCACCTCTGGTTTACAGACTGAAGACAATAGCACATGTAACTCAAGAGCCAATTAACCTATAGCTCGAAGAGGATTTCAGATTTTCCCCACCTGGCCTCAATATTGCTTCCTGTTCCTAAAAACACACAAAATAAAATAATTTCAGTCATAAAAAGTGTCTCCTCACCCAGGGAAAGATACAAATTCTATCACACAATATTTTCATGCATTTATCATGTGACCTTTGGGATTTCAGCATATCACTCTTGTCCAATTTTTATTCCTGATTACAGGATTGTATTGGTAACTAAGTGACTTTAACATGTTTTTACATTAATAACTGGGTACAGCATAAAAATATCACTTAGGCCTACCTCTGTATAAATATATCAAGATAGGTGGATATATATAAACAACAGCCCTTACAAAATTTCCCAGCTTCACACTTCACACTATTGAGTTGCTTTTAAATTTCCTATTGCAAGATTTAGAGGCATATCAGTTTCAAACACTCTGTTATGATAGTATTATTGCATTAAAAACTTCAGCATGAAAAAGAACTGCCTAGCAAGAATATAATCAAATGAGTATAAAGAGATGAACTGCTCCCTGCCATGCTTAAAATAGTCTACCTTTTGTTAATGACAGTTTCTCCCAGAAGCATCTGAAATTTCTGAATTTAAACACTACTGCACTGGAAACTGCTCAAATCGACACGGTCCTTGCCCACTTCTATCGAAGTAGCACTGGGACCTGGCTCCTCTTTGCTGCTTACACAGCGCATTCTCAGGAATTGGGTTTAAAAGGTTCTGGAGCTAGAACAGTTTTAAATAGGCTAACTGGATATTTCTGCTTTCCCTACTTCCTAGTTGCTATATTAGCTTAAGACTAACTCTTTCTCAAATCACAGGGCTTCATCCTTAGCCACTTCAGAGGCACCATTACTGATCTTGTTAACGACAGGGACAGTCAGAGCCCAGACAGCCTTCAGAGTAGAGGAAATCAAAGTTACCCTAAAGTCACCTTTAGTCATATACACATCTGGTGTGTTTCTTGTTCCTTGACATCTCATCCTGCTCTCCATCTGCATTATTTTCCAATTAGTTTTTACATTTAAACTTGAAAATGTCTGTTAAGTCTTAATAATCGTTAATTGTGTGCTGAATTGCTCCTGCACAATCCCTAAAAACACTAAGCTGCTGTAAGGAAATTAAATGAAATTTAGCCTCAATATGGGAGATATTTATCACTTTTCAATGACATATCCATGTGAAGGAATGGTATCTTGGCTTGTTAAATATTACAAAGTCAAGATGTGTTTAAATTTACAGTTCCCACGGAAGCTTTAACTCTATTCCCCTGTGTATATACTTTATAACAAGACCTTTCCTTACATGACCACATGCACCACATGGAGAAAATGAACTGCTGTATGTTGTTATAGTTATTGGGGGGGAGGGGGGAAGCGTGTTGCTTAGAAGATGCTATGCACTGGTTGTTTAATCAGGTGAAGAAACACCCCAGTTTTTTTGCCTCCTGAGATATGGTCTCCCAGTTAGTATCAATTTTCTATTCAAATAAACAATTCTACTGAAATAAAATTTCAGGCAGCAGAAACAGGTACATGGCTTTTCTTCTGTATCTGTGGAATATATGGAGGAGATAAAATTACCTCATCAAAACAAGAGGTGCTCCAGCACACAAGCATTAAAAAAATGCAGCACTGCCCAGCATCCGCAGGTTAGTTCCATACACATTATTAGCCCTACTTCTGCTGCCTTCTTGGTCAGGTACAGCTAAATACTCTGTTCTTTCTAAAATGAGATTAATTTGTCCCTCATAGAATTGATAGGGAAAGCACCTAAGAGAAAGCCTCCTTGAGAGCAAAGTCATCATCATTAGAAAGAGAGTGATGTCTGCATCCAACAAAAGAATGGAAGTAATAACTAGTGACAGTGGGATATAAACAGCATCTCTAATTAATTTCTTCAGGCTTCTCTGTGCAGTTACTGTTCTGGGGCAAAAATTCCAGTTTCCTTATATTAGAATATTTCTAAGTAAAAATAATATTCACTCCTTCAAATATGTGTTCATCATTAGCCACCACTTCCCATACAGTGGTTTACGCAAAATGGATTGTGGGTCTCAGTCAAGATCCCAGTCTACATAAAACCTGCTGCAACTGATCCTCATTGTGCTAGTTAAAGAGCAAGAACTGAATGAGCATAGAGACAAAGGATTGCTCAGAGTAGTTAGTCAGCTTATAAAAGAGTTCTTGCAGAATAAATAAACATACTATAGATCAGAAAAAAGGAGGCTTTGTGGTCCTATTCACAGCAGACCTATGCAACTTAAGGAAACTGCAATCACACTTAGCAATGAATGAAATTATCTACAGAAAAAACAAAATAGTCAAGATCTCAGTGGTCTTTCAAGAAGAAATCATTAATGCCAATTAAAAACATGAATCAGAAGACACATGCCTTTGTTGTTCCAAAACTAAACATCAAAATATTCCATCTGAGAGTTGCTGAAACAAAACCCTTTCAAGAAAAAAAAAAATCTTTTTTTCAATTTGAACTACTGAACAGATTCAGGACAAATCATTTTCATTAATCTAATTTCTTTAGAAATTATTTATCCCCAAATCTTGCTTAATTCTAGAAATAAGCATTACAAACACTGTCTGTCTCTCCAGCCAGATTGGTGAGGAGTACCAAAAAGAAAAGAAATAGCTACTAATAGCTACCACAGTTTGTTCAGACACAGTTTTCCAAACTACATGCTAGCCACAAAACCAGGGAAAATGTATTCAGATGGAAGCTCCTTCTGGCTCTAGGAAACCTGGACCTGGACTTCACAATTCCTCCCATAACCCAGCCAGTCCGTGAACCTGTTGGTTGAGTCCCTCAACTCCTATTGTGGTGCAGGAGTAAAGATGCGTATAACTAAAGGCGGTAGGGAAAGCGAGGAAAACAAATGCTTTGTGATCCCAACTTGTGTGGCAAAAGGGCAGAAAAGTTATGAGGTAAGTCACAGAAGACTGAATTGGCAATGTAGTAGCAGCATCTGGAAAGCAGAAGATCCTAACTGAAGCAGGGGCTTGCCGCTTCTGGGGACAAGGTATGCGGCGGTCCTGGATTTCAAGAGGGTTTGTGCCAGAAGAAGGAAGAGGGAGGGATGGAAGCACACCTTCTCCTTCACGTGACAGGTCTGGCACTATCAACAGCAGCAGCCATGCCAACTAAGTTGGGAAATCCTTGTACTACGGTACTGTATAAACAGGAGAGGAGATTGCTTTTTGTGCAGGGCTCTAAGCTTTGGAAGTCACTTCTGTATTTGTTGCAACAGACCTTGGACTTTTTTGACCTTGAAATCAAGCTGTACGGCTTCCAGAAATACTTGAAATAGAGAAACATATTACTCTTCAGTATTGCAGATGCTCTTTCTCTGTCAATTGTCACTGAGCTATCACCTCAGAAAAGAATACTGAAGTGTCAGGGCTGTCTGCAAACCTCAGTGAAAACATCAGTCATTCTAATTAAAGAGCATCCAGAAATTGTTTTCCTTTATATACCGTTCACCATCAAAAAATAAATTGGAAAAAAGCCACAGCCTGTTGTTGGGATGATGCTGTTAAAAAACTGGAATCTGGTAGATACTGATGTCTTGTGCTTTTGGCAGCAATTCTTGTTCCAAGTTCAGCCAAACATTAAATATTTATCCACATAAGAAGAAACAAGATTCTCTGGACAGAATCAGCAAAACAGCGTGGAAGTAAGAGCACAGTTAAAGGGAAGATGATCTTAAAAGAGAGGATTCTGCTGAGAATTTCTCTCACAGGACGCATTGCCAAGATATCCATAGTAGAAAGAGCCAGTTGTCGGACATACTCCAGTACTAACCACTCTACGCCCCACCGTCCAACCCCAAATTTTTAATACCAGGTGACAGTGATAAGGAAAGCCACTTGGGTTTTTGTTCCCTTCTCCCTTACACTACTGGAGCAAATACATGCTTAGTCATTCCCACTGTCTGCCATGCAATTGTTATCAAACGAGAGGATGGTGAATACCTGGGGACGAGAGTGTTGAAATTACACTGATTTCGGAAAAGGGACACGTAACATTTTGCCACTTGACTAAAATCTGCTAGTATCAAAATAAAAGACAATACTGCTCCAGTTACTGCAAACCTAAATCCAATTCAACAAGCAAAATGGTTCTCACACCCCAAAATCAACTGAACATATGAATGGGATAATTATAAGCTGCTAGCTTTGCTTGACCCACTTCTTTGAAGAAGTTTTCTCTAAAGTGCTGGCACCTTCCCTTCTTTCCCTGCATTTTTTTTCCCAGAGTAAGTAAATTATATGATCTAGAACATCAAAAAGCATACAGAGAAGACAAAAGGGCTAGTTCTTCCAAAATATGCGATCAAATTATCAGTGCCAGATTCAACATTGGCAGCATAAGTCATTGCTTACATCCATCCAAAAATCATGGCACATGTTAGCTGCTTTATTCAGAGTAAAGAGGGGGGATGTTGAAGAGAAAGCTAAACAGGTGAAAAGCCAAAGTTGTATTTTTAGTTTTCCTGCTGCCTTGGTTTATATTTCAGCCTTAGTTAGCAATAGTACTCCCTCATCATAAAATCAAATAGTTTAGATATTCATTTCAAACATTTTCACCTGCTTACCTGGGGTTTGAAGGAATCATATATACATATATATCTATATGGCAGTTATTTTCATATCTAAGCATTTGTTATGTTTATTTTCCTTAAAAATTCAGGCTCCAGAAGGAATTGCAACTCTTAGAGAAGACAATGGCAATATCTGCAACAGTTAATGATGCCTAATCATTTCCTTGTTACCTCTTCTTATTTAGCCATACAGAACCTTGGGCTCAGTTCTCCAGGCTGGACTCCACCAAAAATTTTCTGGTTATATTTATCTTGCTTTTGTTTGTTAGCTAGAAATTTTCAGGCAGGCAAGGGTTTTCATGTTGCCCTTTAAACTGAAAACAGAGAGTAACTACCTTCCTCAGTATCTTTTCTTTGAATTACTTGAAGCTACATAGCCATTGCTTCTCACACTCACATTTTATGCATAAAAAAATTCCCTTGGGCTTCCCTTTACCATTCACATAATTATAAGTGCCACTCTACAGGTAAGTGAGCAAGAGCAAGAGAAGATAAACAAGGAAACAGAAGAATTTCAACTCTGCAGTGTCTGAAAGGAGCAGGATAGGAAGGTAAATAGGCCTCATCTTTCAGAACAGCAGTCAACTGGTACCTGATGTTCATGCAGAGAGGGAGAGCCATTTCTTAATAAATATAATGAAGAAAGATTATAATGCAAAAGTAAACTAAAATTAAACCATTTTCTGAACTTACACATTCAGTGAAGATGACATGGCCAAAGAACTATTTAATTAAAAAACAACCATATTTCCTAAACACATACAAATGCATATTTATGGGCAAGGGATAGACCAAGTTTAATCCAAAGGAACTGTGTGCATGAAACCAATATTTTTTTGTAATACTAAACTGCTTCAGCAGGAGACTAATATCTAAATATTAGCATTAATGCTAATACTGAAGTATTAAAACATTAATGCTACAGATGTTAACAGATGCAAAATTAAATTTAAATAAAATTAAATTTAAATAAAAATCAAAAGCCATCCAGCCCTCCTACTTCAGACACCACAATATTTAAGAGTTTCTTAGCTTTGTACTTCTAGAAGAATCTTAAAACCTATACAACCATGAGTTATAAATTCTCCTTTCTCTAACATGCTCAATATGTATCAGAAATATTTCAGCAAGGTTAAGAGAGTATGACAAGTATTAAGTGAGATTACCTTGTACATACAAAACTGTAGATACACCTGCTGCATTTCAAGATGCTCATGAAACCTGAAACAGGAACTGTCACAACCTCTCTTTCTCCAAGTCTGATAGAGCTGAGTCTGCTTTCAGCCTTACTGATAACAGCCAAATGGGGATTTTGCTTTAAGTAAAAGGAAGGACAAAGTATACCAATTCAAGCAACTTATAATAATACTACTACTAATAATACTAATAATACTAATAAAAAAATACCCTATCTGGGCTGAGGAGACTGTGGCATCTATAACAAGGTACAAAAAGTCACGGCATCTCCCATTAATGAGGTAAGTTGGCCATGGGCTGGACCCAGTTGGGAATTCCCAGGGCTTAGCAAGAAAGCCTGATGGGAAGGACTTGTCAGTCATAGTGCAAGTGGGCAACCTATCTTGTAACCCTGATCATCATGTCGCTTACCTGTATGCCTAATGGCCGTCTCGCTGCAACATCAGGTTTGAAAGTACATTGCAAGCTTCCGATTAATTAGACAGAGGACACAGGGCAGGTTCACTTGTTGTAAAAGCAGCTCCTTTTGAAGGTTTTCACCTCAGTTTCTGAGGCAGTGACCTATGACCAGTACTTGCCCTTACTGCTCACAAAGGATACTTATATTATGCACTTAAAAAGAATTCCACTTAAGCATAGCCATCCACTGCTAGATGCTAGAGTGCAGAATCTAGAAATAATTTTGTGGTATCCAAGCTTGACAACGATCTGCTGAATATTAAGTCAGATCTTTCTACACAAACCATTATCAGGTCACACGTGGATATATTTTTAGTACTGTATGTTTCCTCCTGGATAAGCTCCGTAACAGCATCCTGTCATGTAAAGTAACCTCTCTGGTGATGCAAAGAAACTGACACTCTTTTTCAAAATTAATCTCATACATTATAACATTACGAGATAGCCTAGTTCACAGACACAGAGTGGTCTGCCTACCTAAACATGTACAATATGCACACAAACATTTTGAATTCATTGTGCAGATGAACCTGGCCGTTCTAGGCCAGGAAGGACTTCAAACACTTACTCTCCTCACTTCAGCCTTGCTTCTTGACAGCTCTAAGTATCGCTGTGATAGCTATTATGGCTCTCAGCCAGCAACATCCAACTTTCCTTATTTACTGCACATGGATCTGAGCTGCCTAAAATGGGCTTGTAAATCTACAGTTCTGGATCTGTGTGTTGCTGTGCTTTGTGTAACAATGCCCAAGTTTCTTGTTAATCTGAGTGTAAATAATTTCATTCCCAACACATAAATTAGAATACATTTAGAAGCCATCCACCTTGAATAATTATTTAGTTAAATAGAAAAGAAAATATCACAGCATAATTGAGTTGGCGAGGTGAATGAAGATCTCTGTGCATGAGCAGAGAATAATGCAACTGGATCCAAAATGAGGTCGAGTGAAGATTTCTGTTGATATACAGCAGTACCAAAGCTTCGAAAACTGAGTACTGGAAATCTCTGTAAGAAGAATCATTCTCATAAGGAGTCTCTGCAGCAGTAAGTTGAGGAATTCTAAAGAAATACCTGCTTGTGTGACGTTTTAAGCACATGAGTCTGAAAAAAAGCTCAAGATCTGGGACCAAACCCAAAACATCAGACAAACTCAAGTTTCCTGATGCAAGAGAGAGCTGGTAGGACCGGTTTTCCTAAAGAGAGATACGGCTGGCCCAAGTAGATTAGTTCTAAGCTTCCCTTGTGACGCTTAAGCTTGAGTGCAGGAATCTTTCCATCTTTACAGGGAATGAGTTGGAGGAACTGTTTTAAAATTCAGTCTCAAAAAAAGAAGCATTTAAAACACGTATCTCAAGGAATAGTAACAAATTACCAGGAGCAAATCACATCCACCCCAGAGTTCTTAAGAAGCTCAACCTTGTAGCTTCTTAGTTACCAACTGCTGTTTTGATATTGCTTAAATTGATACTGACTTCAGTGAGAGTTAAATGAGAGGCCAAATTTCACGAAAGGCTCTGGGCATAGGAAAGGACATCCTGGGTCATGCCAAGACTGTAAAAACACCTGGGCGCTCTAGCTCAGGAAAGAGACAACAGATGGAAATAGGGCAGAGGTAAAATGGTCAAACATACTACAGAGCATACCAAAGGATGTGTATTCCTCTATTCTTACATTTCTTATAGTCATTCCCAAGCATCCAGTGTTGCTCACTGTCAGACAGAAGAAGTGAGATGGGCTTTGGGTGTAAATAGCATGGCTTTATGTTTGGAGAAAAAAAAAAAAGGAGTTTTGTTTTTCTTCAAAGTAACTTTTAAGGCAAGTTACAGGTTTTACAGCAGGGTGGGCCAGTCATTCTTGTAGACTGAATGTGGCCATGACCATACGGGCTTTTTTAATCTTTCTGCACATTTGGTCCCTCCACGTGGTAAATTTGTAAAACAAAAACAAAAATGTAAGCTGAGATTTCCTGTTGAACTCCAACTTTCTCCACCCAAACTAGGGGGAAAAAAAGCATAGCACTTTTTAATCAGTCTGAAACCCAGGACTGTGGAGACCTCCAGTCAGTTAAAGCAGAGAACTCCTGGAGAAGTGGGATTTTCTGCCATTTTAACATAAGAGTTGAAATAAAGACAAGAAGTATTGTGCAACACTTATATTTCACACTTCTTGTGGCAATCTGATCTTCCAGTTGATCTACAGTGCCACAGGATTTCAATCAAAACAAGTGTAATGGTTGGCTGTATGGACAATGGAGTTACGGGGAAAAAGCAGGTGTTACTTGTGTGGCTGGTATTTGGCATGGCATTAGAGTGTGATGGTCTAGAATATTTTTCTTTTTTAAAATCACAAAAGTAAAGGTACTAAACTAATATCGACATTTGCAAATATTACAGTAAATTCACAGCTGCACAAAATTCACATCTGTACAAAAATGTCACTAAAATGAAGTAAATTAATAGACAGTCATTACTCTCACAAGCATTTACATACTAGGATACTTCCTTTGTTTCTTAAGCTTAGGGGAAAAATGCCTAATGACTCCTTGCTTTAAAATAACTGCTCAGCAAAATACCAGCTTTGTAGGACTTTGCAAATCAGAATGGGAATGTCGGAGATCTTGATTTAAACATTGTTTCTCTTTTGATTACAGAAAAACAATGACAAAATTTAAAAGTAATTTTTTTTCTGTCTGATGGCAAATGAGGGGAAAAAATAACGTCTTTGTTTTCAACATTATCTAGTGTGGGAAAGTAAAATGCAAATTGAGCAGATGCCTTCATTCCACTGTAGGTTCTCTCTTTCTCAAACAGTCATTTCTAAAATTCTGTACAGAGAACATAATAATTCAGCTTTGACAATCAGAAAGATGAAGTTCTTCCTGAGAGAACAGTCGCTGCAAACTTTTAATTTTACTTGTGATGCCTGCTTTAAGATGCTGCATTACAAACAATATACTAGTAGCACACAACAGTTATTGTTTGATCCCTTAGGATTTACAATAAAATCTGACAAAATCCCACAGTAACTGCATTTTATCCAAAGGAACAAAGTGAGGTTATCAAAAGTTGACATTGCGATACTTCAGCGTATTGTGAGATCTATATAGGATTCTTCTTGGTAACAATTTTAGTTACATGCATAAGCACACACCTACCTAGACCACCATCATAGTTTCAGGGAACTGCAAGAGATGGACTTAAGAGACTAAGGTTAAGTTTGCAGGCCTCAGATTGTTGTTCAGACTTCAGATGTTTACAATCAAGTCAAGAAGTCAAGTTTTAAGTAGTGTCATGTTAGCCAAATCATCAAAACTTAGGGAAGAAAATAAGATTTTGGACACCTAGGCCCACCTAGATTTAGGCTCTAACACTGGTACCTAAGTTCCTAATTCCCTATTGAGTCAATAAAAAAAGAGAACTCCAGACAATAATTCAGTACTCAAATGGTTCAATGTGCCCATTTCTCTCTCCAATCAATACAGACGTAACAGCAGACAGACCCTTAGAAAAGTTCACTGATCTCAGTCACTCATGATAGCAGACAAACTATACAGTGGGATATCCAAATGAAAGACTCTACAAAGCATCTGTACCACCAAACGCAATTCCTGATCAATAACTTAACAGTTTTCAATACCTTGACACATACTTCAAAATGTAATAAAGGCCACAAGTCCCCAATTATAATTAACCACAGAAGGATAGCAAAAGTCCACTTCAATGCCAGTGTCAAAGCTCCTTTCATTAATTGGGGATTTGTTATAT
Source organism: Dromaius novaehollandiae (assembly GCF_036370855.1). Classification (NCBI taxonomy): domain Eukaryota; kingdom Metazoa; phylum Chordata; class Aves; order Casuariiformes; family Dromaiidae; genus Dromaius; species Dromaius novaehollandiae. The sequence continues at coordinate 105,668,090 of NC_088098.1, read as the reverse complement.
AAAACTTTGAAGACTAAGCACCTATGCTACAGAAGAAGATAGCTTTGCCTTGTCTCACTGCTCCTTTCCTCCCTTCTCCTTCCCTGACATTGGACTCCACCAGCCTAAACCAGGAAGAAAACCCACACTCCTAGATTAGGCACTCCACTCAAGTGATATGAATATGGTCCATGTTCTAGACGTGGCCTATCTGTAAGGCCAATCTGTATTGAAGTACTTCAATATACTTATTGAAGTAAGCCAGCAGACAGAATACAGAGTTTCATTACGACTTTCTAACCTTTAACTAAAAATAGCAGAGAAAGACTATCACATTCTCTCCCTTTGTGCCACTCTAAGAGCAGGAAGACCTGGAAACCCAACAGAAATACTTCTGGCATAGAAGTGCCAGCAGCTGCTGACAGCATGGCCATACACATACAGAGCAGTTACCAACATACAAGCTTTGCCAAGGGACAAACAGGGCCTCATCAGAGCACCCTCCTCTCCAACCACCTGTGGCTGCGAAGCGTCCGCCAGGCTCCACTGCAGTTACGCGTAATTTAGAGAAGCAACTGAGCTGCTCTAACTTATCTAGGATCCTCCGATCAGAGATGATGAGAGATTTCAAAATGGTCTTCGAGTCACCATATCACTTCCTGTAAAAAGGATAACCCAGAGGGAATGTAAAAATCACTGCTTTGAAAGGATCACCCATTTCTGGACCTTCCAATGACACAATGAGAATGGACTGGATGTGCCAGAAAAGTTCAAGAAAGTGTGCAGAAACCATGAGAAGAGCCACATACTGCAGTTTAATTAACCTTTAATTAAAGCCATCATTATTTATTAAAGACAAATGTTCGCACTCATACATCCCAGTGCACAGGAATTTACAGGTTTAACTCTTCTCAGCATTCTGAAGTTAGCATGTAAATTCCCACATCTCACAGACACAGTGCTCCCCATAAATTCAAACAGATGATTATCCCCAGTTGATATATCAAACAAAGCATTTTAAACCATATCAGACAAGAGTAAAAAATTCACAGAGATTAATGAATTCAAGGTTCTAGCAGTGCACACCTTTGAATAAAATGCATTTGCAGTTATCGCTACAAAGATGGGTTAATTTATTAGACATATGAGTCAACTAATACCTTTCCTGAAAGATTTATTGTCGTTTCTAACTGCTAGAACCTTTCTTTTATAATGTTTGTCCCCATTCATACTGCATCAAAGCTGGAAAGAAAACTGCTTCTTAACAAGTGTGTGATACTTAATGCCATAGCATACCAGTCCATGAATGTACCTTGTTCTGGTTAGGTCTGCCATATAAATAATTCAAGATCTTATCTAATTTTTATAGAAGCAGGTGATTACTTTACAGTAACATAATATTCTGTTTCCCCAAAGCTTGCTACTAGAGCTTGGCAATAAATATGAAGAAGCCAGCAGTAGGCATTTCCATGCTCAAACTTTATTGCAACTTTTTTGGTTTTGACACGATGCTTTATCCTAATGGGCTTTTTATTCCCTGCATACATTTTAATTAAACAATAAATAACCATCACTGGAACATGGATAATTACTGTAGGTATGTTAGAAATGAGAATCCTTTGCTATAACTGTCTCCAAGTCAATGAAAACATTAGTTATAGCAAAGTGCACTTTATTGGAGATTTCAATTGCTTACACTTACACTTTTAATCAGTGGCAATGCACCAGTTACTAACAGAGAGAAGCTTTGCAGGTAAGAAACTTAAGTCTCAAACACAGTTTTAAGTGTCCTGGTACACGAGAAAATTCACCTTTCTTTTTAATATAAAGAATTCTTGCTTTCTTTGTTGTTGTCCCAGTCCTGTTAGAGGATCTATTCCTGCTTCAAATCCATTTATCACTGCCAAAGCAAAAATAAAAGTATCTACTCTTCTTGTTATCATACAGCAGAATCAAAGCAGCAAAATGTTCCCCCTCTACCCCTTCAGAGAAAGCAAAAAGTGTCTTTTTATTTTTTTAATTGCTTTTAGAGTAAAGGTATTTATTAAAAAACAGAAGATGAAAAATAATCACAAGGGTAAGGTGGATCATTGTAACTGTTACCCCACAAATACACACAAAAGATTTTTTATTTTGATCGTCACATTTCAGTATAATGTTCTTTGGCACCCCTAGAGCCGTTTAGGGCATCTTCTCTCTGTCAATAAAAGTTCGAGCCACACCTATTCATCTCCAGGCTTGCCTACTCAGAATTGCTTAAAGCTAAACACTACTTCTTCCCTTCCGCCTTTCATTTTCCCGGCTAAGGAGCAGGCAGTTAGCATTAACCGCCTGTTTCTTCCATCTCCAAATATACTTGGCATTTTGATACTGCCAGTCCAGCTCTCCATCCGCTCTTAACAGCAAGTGTTTTGGGTCAAGTCTTTAAAACACAGACCATCTCTGGAGGGCTCAGGTAGCACCTTTTAACAACCCAGCCCTTCTGTCTGAGAATGAATTTTTTTCAGGTCATGAAAATGTGGGTCTGTGTTCTCCACTGTCTAGGAAATGTTTCCAATCTAGTTCATTCAAAGGAAAGGAAAAAATATATGTGAGACATATGAGAGAATTCTGCAGAGCAACAGTAAGGTACTCTACTGGGAATACACATGGTCTTTGAAAAAATAATGGAGATGAAAATCATGACTGATGTCAAAGGCTCTTAAATTTATCTCTGTGTAAATATTCCACCTAATAATCCTGTAGTGACACTAGTCAGGACCCTGACTTGTCAGCATTCTTTGGCCATTTTCAGTTTGAGTGTGTATCACGGATACATTCAGCCTTGCCTTAAAGCCTTCAGGTGCTCAGAAAGGCTTTTTCTTTGAGAAATTGATTCCACTATGGAGGAAGAACATAACTCAGCTTCTATCTGACACCAGTAGAAATTCATGTCAAAGGAAAGACAAGGTACACAAGAGTTCCAGGAAGCACATGACACTTTTCAGAAAAAGGTATATAGTCAAAAATTCAAATTTCCTCTAAAAAACAGATTCAATGGAAAACATTCAACCAAAGAAACAGGATGTGCAATTTTAGAGAGAATGTCTCATTTCTTCTTCTCTGCACAACTTGTTTCCCTTCAGTGTGATGTCTTCACTGTAGATAGAAGTAAGTGCATATTAGGTGGCCTTCAGCAATTAAGTTCTGCTCCTACAGCCCTAACATCTATCCATCCTGTTGAAATCACTACTCAAGTCTTAAGCTAAAACAGCTAACACTTTCTTTCAGTATTTTTTTTGGCTCTCTTCCTTTCAACAGCATCAACCAGGCAGAGAACAGAAATAGTGACACTGTATTCCAGTTAGCGGAAATTAGGCAAGGCACTGAAAGTAGTTCTCTGAACAGATGATGATGGATTCCCATCATAGCTCTCAAAATGAGTCATCAATATCAAGTCACAATTTGAGGTCAAGTAAAGTGCTTTTTAAAGAAAATGGATACGAATGAGCAATTAATACATTTAGGCTGGAAATTTGAGGGTTTCCAGTCATAAGAATAGTAAGAATCAGACGCAATCTCCTGAGTAATAATAATGAAGATGACGATCTAACAATTCCTGAGATGAAATCTGATGACTTTGTGATCAGACTGATGATAGCAGCAAGGGTTCATTTTGTGGATTCAGTGATCCAGAGGATCAATCTCAGTGCTCAGCTCCTAAGAGCTGAAGATTTATTTATTATAATTCCTTCTATCTTTCCAAAATAATCCATGAGATGAGTCCTACTTTTCAACACATCGAAAGGAAGTGAATAATAGTCCATTATTAGCCTTTTCAGACTACAATTTTTCTCTTCATAGTGAGCTTCATATAAAAAAAGATTCCATAGTTTTCCAAAAATGGATGAATTTTCCATTCTATTTCTTGTTATAGAAATAACAGATTTTCAAATTCTTATATGGAATTAATTAAACCCCTCATTATTTATAGAATATAAGTTCTAAAACCAACATGAATCTAAGAATGAATACAAATGGTATTTTTGTGAAGTAGTCAGGCCAGTAACCAGCCACATGTTTTTCAATTAGTTCTCACAATCAATTTTAATTAAAATGAATAATTCAAATATTTTTCATTACAATTTCAAACATTAATATTCTCAGAAAAGGTAAAGAAACTTAAAGGACTATATTTCAATATGTAGTTTCCAAATCTGAGTTTATAAGCCTGTGGATATAAGATGAAGGGTCCACAATTTGGATTTGCCCAAATATAAGACCTTTGCCTGTGGACAAATTGTTTGAACAAGAAGAAATTCCAATGAGAATAAAAGAGATATCTGTGTGCTCAGGAATGCATTCTCAAGTTTTTATAACCAGAATAGCAAACACAAAGTTTAGACAAAGGCCACTTTGAAAACTTGGGTTTAGCGAATATTTTATATTGCTGTGATCCCCAAAAGGCCTGGAGCTGCTATGCACTACAGGGGGGAAAAAAAAAAAAAAAAAAAAAAAAAGAATTCAGTTCATCAGAATTAGATGACTGTACTTAAAAAAAAAGAAAAACTTATTCTGGAATATTTCTGTAGAAGTCTGATTCCATGATTCATTAGCACAAGATACCAGGAAGAAAGCAGCTCAGCTAGAAGTCATACACATACTGTGTGAAGATTCAGTTGTAATGAAATTCCTGCATATTAAAATAGACTTTCGCATTTCATTGCTAATAATGAAATACCTAGAACGATTTGAAAGAAATTTATTCTCTTTTGCATACTTATACTTTACAGTATAAGCAAATATTTTCACTACAGTTTTTCTTTTCTATTTTCTCTTTTATGTTGAGCAATACTCAGGATGTTTATATGGCATATAAAAGGTGTAAGAGTAAACACTGATAAACTTGGGAAAATAAATGTATCAGCTTGATCTTCAACTCCTCTAAACTGGTGAACTTGTATTGACTCAGTGAGATGACTAAAAACTCTAGTCTATACAAGCTGCTTGCAGCAATCTTTCCCAGTCTTACAGATGAAGATTCAGTATTTTGGAGACTTAAGTACCCATATTCCTTTCGGCCCCAAATGCATCCACCTCATGGCACGCTCTCTAACCTGCTATAATACCTATAGAGACTTCTGCAAATAGAAATGTACCTTATTGACATAGTAGTTTTGCCTCAGGTTATGAAGCAAATCCTTTTTAACTCTAACCTTGCACAACCTGATAAATGAAAAGCTGGTTTTAAAAAAGGAGAGTGAAAGAGCTTGAAGTATTTACTTAAAAAAAAAAAAGAGTCAGAGGATATACAGTTGCTCTTCCTAAATACCAAGGAGGAAAACAAGCTATTTCACCTGAGCAACAATACTAGCAGCACTGGCATTAGAACAAACATGTGTGAACAGGTTGAGAATAAATTCAGGCTGGATGTTGAAAAAAGGCTTCAAACCATCAAGGAAGCACGACTCCTATAGACCACCTCCTATTAGAAATAGTAGAAACAAAGGAAAAAATGACCATTTTCAAGATCTGAGAAACACAGAACATCTGCGACTGATAGTCCAGGAGGCCTTTGGCCACCTTACCTCCTGTGGTCCTATGCTTTAATCATTAAATGAGAAAAAAAATCATATTAGCTGCTCCTACATTCAAAATATCTCCTGTTAGTCTGAGCAATGCTTAGTTCATGCTACTGTAGCTATTACACTGTAGAAAAACCTTAACTGCAAGCCAGTAGAAATTTCTGATCCTATTTTTATTTTCACTGTTTACGAAAATGTTGGTCCACACAAATCAAAGCTTTAGGTCATTGCAAACTGTGTCCACAATGGCTCTGTGTGTGTGTGTCTGTGTGTCTGTGTGCGTGTGTGCATGTGCACACATGCGTTTAGGTGCATTCACAGCTGGCTACAGAAGGAACAGACTGATGTGATGCAACACTAGCCAGAGGGGCTCAGGGAGATACCATCCCAAAGTGTCCTCTGCCAGATGCACAGCACTGCTGGCAGAAGGGACTAGGGGAGCGCTCCTCATCCATTGCAGCTGCAGTACCTACTGCTTGACCTGAAACTCAACCACCTGGGTTCACCTGGCTCAAGGCTCTTGCAGCTGCCTTTGCACTGAGCTGAAGGCTCATTCTGGCACAGGCTTCCGCAGCCTCCCAGCCCTGATGGGAGGTTAGCAGCCCCCAAAAGATGGGTGACAGCTACAAGGCTAGGGAGGAGGAAGAGGGCTTCATCTTACACAATTTGCTCCTTGTACACAGAACGTATCTGCCTAGATTCTCAATTCATAAATGTTGGACTAGACATACAAAAGCACATCCGAGCTTTCAGAAGTGCTGAACACCCTGCGGCAGCAAGTATGGGGATACTCATACGCTACAAATTGCATCTTCCTCAGGCATCAAAGCGGATGGAAGACATCCTTGCAGCTAAAGTCAGAGGCTCAGAGAATCAAGGATTAGCTGCTGACTCTGCTGCCTGCTTCTTTCTGAACACACTCAGCTTAATCTGTGTATTTCCCCAGTCTGTAAAACAGAGATGATAAAATTTCCCCATCTCAAAGGGGTTTTCTGAGGATTAAAAATGGTGATATTTAGATAGAGTGTGAAAGTAATTTATCATTTAAAATTTATAGATACAGGATGGTTACCACAAGAGCTGCCTTTGTATGCTGGAGGAACATGCTCTCGTTTATAAGAAAAAGCCTAGTCTTATGTATGGCAAATATTAATTAATTGAGTAGCAAACAATGAGCATTTTTTTTGGCATATAAATACTGTTGTTTGCCCATGAAAATGAGTATTCGTATGAGTACCAGTGCTCCTACAAATACAGGAAAATATTGTTCATATGCTCACAGAAAGAAATTAAGAGACATAATTATGCATAATTCTAATGAGTAATTAAATTTTGAAATTGTGTTCACAAATAGTTGCCAATTATTCGAACAAGCTGCAAACTAAATACAGTGCTTCATTGAAAAGAACATTAAGATGGCAAATTCAAGGAATAAAATATGACGAAATCCCCATGCTTAGGCTGCTTATGCAACCTCATTTCTAACACCTTGTCCACAGTAGAGTTTAGTAATGTGATGGTACATTATAACATCTACAGAACTTCTGACACATTTAATACAGAGGACGAGCGATATACAGAGAATGGTATTTCTGTTCAATTTCTTTATTTCTGATTCTCTAATTTCTTATTATTTTTTATTTGTTAGGCATGGCATGGCCTAATTCCTTAGATACCTCATTTTGTTGAAGCATGGTTTCAACAGTATTTTATATCTCTGTATAGAATATTTTATCACCTTACAGGCTTCTCTTACTATTTTCTAACAATCTTCAACATGCCTTTGAAGTGAGGAAGCTCTCTGTGAATACTTCACAGATGGGAAACTGAGTCATATATAAATATAACATTTAGGAAATCTATTTTTGGACTTAGTTTAATGCCAGTTTTGTATTTTTTGTATCGAAGAAGCTCCTGTCACTCCCACTGTTTAAACAAAATTCTAAGTTGTCAACATTTCTAAGAATTAGGACTCAGGATGGGTTTCATCCCACTCAAATACATCTGAGCTACAGAGCAATACAAGGAGAGGAAATAGGCACTTAGAGGACAGGACAAAAATCTTATTATCCTAAGGCAAAGAACTGAAATAGGTCTGACGACTCATGCCTGAAAAGGCCCTAGTTCTCTTCACTCACAACTAAGGGAATCAAAGAATTAAGCTCACATGCAGACATCCAGCATCAGGTGAGACAAATGCTGCCCACAATTTTTCAGGTTTTCAACCCTTGCCACTAAGCATCTAAGAATTTATAATAAAGCATTACGCAAGTCAGACAGAGACAGTCCTCATATATCTTTGTCAGTGTTTTCTCAATAATTGAGCCTCAGAAAGCCCTTTCGCGATTAACTTAATTACGCTTATTTCCCTTGTAATTCAGCAACTTGTACTTTTTTTCCATGTTCAGTAAGAAATGGAAGAAAAGTTAAACCCTTTTCCAAAAGCATAAATTTACCCAATAAGACACTGAGCCCTCTTATATTCACGCAAGACTGATTGGATGGCCAGTTCAGTGAGAGAAAGGTTGCTTTTACATCTCTTAAAAGTTCTGAACAGTCCTACTCTCTTTTCTTGCCTTATTACAGACAAAATCCTGGCAACGTTGGCTGTGAAACCTGTTAGAAGACAAACAGAAAGTCCCTCTGGACTGTTGTTTATTTCCAGTGAAAAGCTGGGGGGGGGGTGGGGGGGGAAGTAAAGGAAAACAAAACCCTTTTCTGGTTATAGCTCAGAAAAGCAATGTTCCAGAGCAATCTCCAGCAACATCCACCTGCCACCAGGAATTTTACCAGCCAAGTAGATGATTATTTCACTGGCTACAAATGAAGCCCGGACCTCCCATATGGCAGTGCAAATTCAGCCACTGAATGACGCTCGGTGAATGGCAGGAGGTGCTCTCCCCCCCAGAAACACGCCCAGAGAAAGTCTGTCTCTTCAGCCAAGGCGTTTGGCCTGCAGGCTCAGCTCGCCTCTCGGTTTTGTGTTTCGAACATGCTCAAGGTCTCCAAACAAGTTTGAAGCTCCACTGTGCAGGGCTCCAAACACACAGATAACATAGTACCTTTCCTCCAGAGCTTACAAATCTAAACAGGCAAGTCAAACACGCAACAGTGGAAAATCCAACACAAACAGAACAGTAGGGAAGGTATTTTCAGTACTTTGCTGCTATTGATGCTTTGCCACTTGTTTATATTTGCTATCAGGCAGCTCTTTTAATACTTTGATTTTTAGGCAATCCTAAAGCCGATGGCTGTGCTCAGTACCCTTCTCTCAGCACAGACATAATGGGAAACAAAGTTCCTTTTTCTGCAAGAGAGTGGAAATCAGTAGAAGCCCTCATCCAGTACACCCGAGCACCTGGCAAGGCCACAAGGGAAGTGTGAGCTGCAAAAGGTTCAGTAGCTGTGGCAAGGCTAAGGATTGCTAGGAGAGCTCTGAACCTTTTAGCCATGTACTCAATCACAGCGGTACCAATTCCTCTATTCTGCTCACAGCTGATTTTGTTCTTTTATAGCCTTTCCCATTTTATAGTTCAGCAGCAGTGCATTGTGCTCTCCCCAGTGCTTGCTGCGTCACTCTTCCCCACATCTGCATCCTAAGTTCATTTCTGTGAATAACTCCCTCAACTACCCCCTTTCTCACCTCTTCAAAGCTCAATGCTTTTTAAGAGACTCGGGTATTTTTCAAGGGAAAGAAATCACTGAGGTCATCCTCAATGAAAGAAGGAGCAAGAGTTCATCATACAACTGAACTGCTCTTCATCTTTCCATCCCACTCTGTTTCCTCAGGGGAATGGTAACTTTATGGGCCTCCTCTTGACTGAGGAAGTTGGTGGCCTCTCATGCTCACGCTGGGGTAGAGAGAGCTCAATGTCCTGCCACTGGCATAAATGTTTAATACTCATGCAAGTACAACTCTCTCACAATGGCTTGCTAATTATCCAGTGTAAGAGGCTCCGGATCTGGTGCCCTTACATTGTTCTCCTCACTGGCTATGCTTTTAAAAATACTTACTCTTCATATTTTCAGAAAAATCAAACAGTATGTTTTCACAGTAAAGGCTCTACTACCAATGAGGAGGATACTAAAAATAGAATAAAAGAGGCCAGTGGCTTCTTTGATTCATCTGCACTGTTTCCAGCTCTGCAGACTGCAGTGTGTGACTGGAGTTTGTATGTACAGCAGTTTCACTGAAGATGTGATCTTCCTCATATCCAAAGCTGCACACATTACTACTGTTGAATGGGTAATTAGGTCCAATTCGCACAAAATTAGCAGCTATTTTTTATGAGGGAAGTCATTTGTATCTGGGATTGCCATTTTAGATCCTGCAGATTTGGTGGTACAGAATTTGAAAATATAACAACATTACAATTACACCATTCACTAAGTTTTGACATGTGTCTCTAAAACACAGAAATGGAAATAAGAATGACTATGTAATTCAGTGTCAAACAAATTAAAACAGCCAATTATCCAAAACTATAATCGTTTGATTTGGTTAAAATCTCAAGATTTTGTTTTATCGAACCTGAGTAAACATCTGGGATTTCAGATATTTTACTTGATAACAATCAAAGTGCATAGATAATCAATGGGAAAGAGGTTAAATATAGGAGTGTTGACCTCTTTATTGTTAAAATAAGTGAGATTTAAAGACACAATGAAGAATATCCAGAATAAGGTATAATAAAATTTCACAGGAATAGCAGAAGGAAGGAAGAACTGCTGATATACTTGTACAAAAGGCAATATGGAAGTCAAAAGCAGAATCTGGCAGTATAAAAGAGGCTGTCAAACTAGCCTATAGTTTGGAACCTCAAAAATCCAAAGCAAGAGCAAAATGAGAAGAAAAGAACAGAACAGAACAGAACACTAAAGAGTTCGTACATATTATGACACTAACTTGTGACACACGGTTTGAAAAACAACATTACAGAACAACGACTACCAAACAAACATTACTACGTGAAAGTATTTCCCTAAGAAAAGCTTCAGTGAGCCCTACAGACATGCCTGCAGCAGCTCTACAGCAAGTTGGAGCAAAAACACAGAGCGCTCAGTTCATATTACTGCAAAAGCACTACAAATTATACAAACACAAATGCTTGTCAATAACAATGATAAAAAGTCTAAGAACAAACATTCAGCTACTATAATCTTATGCATATGAGGTAAAACTCATGCTATTAACAGATTTTACTGGCTTTAACTAAGGCTGCTTAGCCGTTAGTAACTTAGACCGTTACTTTCAACTTTTACTTTCTTCAAAATACTGTAAACGATAACTTTAATGATAATAAAAAGAATTTTCAGTGTTAATATTTTTGATTTGTCTTAAAGAAAGAAAATTTAAACTAAAATTCTTTTTAGTTGCAAACCCTGATCAGCCCAAAACAAGGTTCACAAAACATGGCTGATGCCCTCTCTTTCTCGTAGCCAGTTATGATGCAGGAAGAATAAGGGATTCTTGGCACTCTACACCTGAGCAAGTGAAAACAAACCACCCTGTCCCTAATACACAAGAAACACATACAGCAATATGACCACAAGCAGACTCATTAATGAGAGCAAAATTAATCAAACAGTGACAAACCATAAAAGATAACTATCAACACATCTAGGGTGAAATTCAAAACATCTTCCACCTCGGTGGAAATTCTTCTCCTATTTTTTCTATGGTGGGGAATGATTGGTTATCTTATATCACGAAGCACGCACAGTATTATTTTGAGGAAGATATAACATTTATTTTTCATATACAGCAAAAAATCTAAGTCCTTGTTTTGAATGAAAAACTTAGCTGGCAATTGAACGTGCAGCTGAATTCAGCTTCACTACTGGTAGAGCATTAGCTCAAGTACAGTATCTGCTTTCAAGTATCTTGTCCTGCATAATAATAAGAAAAGGTATAACTGATATACAGTTTCATCATGACTGATTCACACAAGCCAAAGCACTGTTAGCAGTTACTGCTAGCAGTTACTGCATAGACTTCACAAATACAGATGGGGAGTAAAAGATACAAAGAACTGTATCTAAAACATATATGCACTATGTAAAAGTAAATATATGTGTGTGTGCATACGTGCTTATATATATACATATGTGCATTTGTAAGAAACACACATACACACCTTCTGTGAAAAAAAAGAAATGCCAGAATCCCTATGGACTGCAGTAGTTTTGTTTTGTCTATTTTTTTACCCCAAAGTTGTATACATGTGGTATTTTTCCTGGCTCTTCAGTCATTAGGCCTGTAGGCCTCCAAAATGACAGGGAACAATCGATACTTAATCCAATTTTGCAGTATTATGTGAAATTGTCTTTCCAACCCACCCCTATCAGATGAAGCCCTCCATCATCACATAAGCAGCTTGAGAGAAACTGCTACCATCGTAGCCTTGCCTGAACCTACTTAATGCCCCAAACAGTCAGAGATGACTGTTCAACAGCTCTGATTTTTGTTCTTAGTAAATTAAATTTTTATCGCAGCAAAAGAAGTGTCATCACCTCCCTGAAGCTCTCTCCCACTGCAGATTTTTTTTTGTATTTTCCTCATGTAGGAGTCATTTCTGTGCTGTTCTAGCGTAAGTACCTTATGCCAAGTCATTTATAAACTTTCTTAATACTTTCAAACTCATTTCCTATTATTTTTTCTACAACTTGAACAATCTCTACAGAATAGCAGATTAATATAGGGTATAACTACTCTGCATGTGACCTGAATTTCTGTGGGCAGCTACCAGCCTGGGTTATCTAAGGGAGGCAAATATATTTAAACATCCATGGGCAGTTTAGACCACATAATTTTACCCGTTTCTCCAAAAATCTGGAGCATGTGTTGATTTTGTGGACCAGTTTACATAGTGGCAAATGCAAGCTTTCGATAAGGTAGGGTACTATTATAATCAAACGTTGCCTGCATTTTAAATTACTACTATTTCTCATGCAATGTATAATGAAGGATAATGCACGTAGCTTTAGAGCTCATTTTGAGTTTCAAAACAAGTTACAAAGCAATCACCTGTTAACCTTTTTATCCCAAGGGTTTTTCTACAAAAAGCTAATATCCCTGACAGCTCCTTGTTTATTTTCAGATCCATGCACTGTTTGCCACTAGTGACCTTGCAAGCAGATTCACACCTTGCAAAGTCCCTGACCTTGTAGTCATTAAAATCCAATCACACACTGGGCAGGCTTCCATATTCATTAGGACAGCAAGAAGATAGATTTGAACATGCCTCTGAAGTGACCAATACATTCATCAGCCAATTTCCATCTTCTTCAACAATTCCAGCTTGCTTAGGGATATAACTAGATTAATTGATACAGAAAATCTTTCACAACAAAACACTAGCAATGTTAAACAGATGCAATATGTTTCTAATTAAAAAGGCTGTGATCAAACATAAGTCACAAATTATAGGTTATCCCATGAATACCCATATAAAGTTACCAGAACAACTCTCTTTGTCTATACTTTTGATACAGGAGTCAGAATCTTTTTTCAAAAGATGCTGTAGTGAAACTAGCATCTAAAAATATGAAAAGCCATGTCTGCAGGAAACTTCCTATAGGTTTTTTTTGGGGAAAAAAAATCAACTAACTGCTACAATGAGCTAAATAACTCCATTAAGTTCCTATACATCTATTCTGTAAACAGATGAAAGGAAAAATTGAATTTGAATTGAACTGAATTTGAAAGGAAAAAATTCAACTCACTGAATATAAATAGGATTAATGACAACCACAAAAAGAACCCCAAACTAGGACCTAAGTATAACATTTTCTCCATACTACTATGACATATATTTGACTTTGTCTGGAAAGGGAGTTCTCATGGAAAAATGACATTTATGTGAATATGCTGAGAAAAAAAAGATTTTTCACATTGGGAACATTCAGGCATGTCCTCTTCTGAATGTAAAGCGAGAAGGATTTGAAAGGGGGGTGGGAAGAAGCAGATGAGGTTGCACATATATAAATAGCAAGTCTCAAATAAATCACTACCTGCCAAACAGGTTGCTCAAAATCTATGTTTGCTCTCATCATTAAACGCATTTACAGCAACACCATTCAAAAACCATTCAAGATTACCTGGAAAGGGCCAGAGTTTTCTCCAAACATTTTCAAGGGGACGGAGCTTCAACACTTTGGTCCAAGGTCTCTCTGCACAGAAGGCAGAAGAGGGGAGACTGTAAGCTCCTCTGTATTTTTTAGGTTTGTTCTTCTATTGTGCATGGGCAGTTCACCCACATGAGTTTTCATTAATGCATACTTTTACACACCCAGGTTTCCTACCCACTGTCTAAAAATTCAGTTACACTGCTAACTGGCGTTGCAATTTCATTCCGGCAACCATTTTAGTTTATTTTTTACTGAGATCTGTCTGAGGCACATCAGTGACAACAAATCAAACCAAGGAACTGTTTAAGAAAACTTCTGATTCAGATAGAACTTTTGCCTGATTAACAGCTTTTGAGTAACACTGAAAACAAATCACCTCCTTTTACAGATTCCTCCTGTTGTAGGACTGCAGAAGTCTAAAACAGGGCATGTCCAGCAGGGGATGGATGGGTAGAATTACTGTATTTCTACTTACATTGGCCATCACTTATGTCACTTGTAGCTTATCTTCAACGAATACAAGTTTGCTCAAAAAAAAAAAAAAAAAAAAAAAAAAAGACAGAGAGACAAAAAGCATTCCTTCCTTAAGTGACAAACAGAATTTTAAGGACCAAAGATAATACTAGAACTGGGCTCTCACAGAGAGACCAGAGTAGAGAAGAATGATAGAAAAATCTGTATGGTCTTGAAAATGTATTCTCCCAGACTGGGAAGGCATAGTTGTCTTGAGAATCCTGTATATAATAAGCAAGTAGTTATTCCTCTATGTTTGTTCAAGAGCATCTTGAAACAACATGTTTAACTGTAAAACTAGTGTAACACTCTTCCCATACGTTTGCACAGTAAACAGCGTGATACAGAACAACACTGCCCGTATTCTCTGTGCAATGGCCAGGTATCTCCATTTATACTGCCCTTTCATAACCTGTATTATACTCAGGTTGAACCAAAGCTCAAAGGCCCTCGCACCCAGTTGCACCATAAATTGAAATAATGTAAATGATTTTCTCTAGTTCTGTAAAAGTTGTCTAGAGAGCTGTATGCGTAACATGAACAATTTTGCAGCCAAGATCTTTTCTGTGGAGAAAACCAAGATCCTGAGCTTACTTCTACTTTAGAGAGAGCAGGAATGTTTTTGGCAACAAATACACTGTTTTGAAAGCAACTAATTTTAACAGGCCCATTACTTTTTATTGAATTAATATAAAGAATTTTCTACCAAGAAAATTAGGTTCATAAGCATAAATGCAATTATCTGGCATTACCTTTGCACACAAGAGAGACATTTCATGTTACTACATCATATGTCCTACATATTCAGCAAATTAAAAACACCCCTGATACTGCAGGAAGATGGTAGCTGAGAAGGTGAGTGTCGAGAGCAGTATATATTCATTTATTTGGAAATCAAAATAAATATAGAATTTTAAAACAGTAATATTCTTAGAACATAAGCTATATATACTATAGCTTCTTGAAAACCTAATTTCAGGAGGAAAATTATGGAAAATACTGATGTACTCTTTCACATTGTTTATTGAGGATAGTTCTCTTTCTAATGTTCAGATTTTTATTTTGTAAACTATTATCAATGCATTATAAAGTAGTTACCAAGAATTACTACTTTCATGATGAAAAACAAAGTTTAAAGGAGTAACTTCACAAAAATTAGAGAGCCATATATTCTAATTTAAAAATTATAGAAATGTGTATTAAAAATAAGGAACTTGCCATCTTAAAATTCACAGTTTGTGTTTCTACAGTCTGCATCTTTTTCCATTAGCATTAGCACTCTAAATCCATTTTTAAACACAGTTAAGTTCACAAAGGAGTTAAGGATCATTAAGATTCTGATTTGCTGAGGGAGTGAGAGCCTACACAGCCTGTTGCCTTCAAATGACACTGTGACCTGCTCTGCATTTTTGAAAAACTAAATTCAGGTTCTAAATCTTCATTCCACATATAGTCAGTCCTACAGCCACACAGTTTGTATATAAGAATGTGAAAACATTAGGTGAATGGTAGGCCATCAAAAAAGTGAAAAATCTAAATCCAGAAATCAGTAAGCATGCACAGAAATAGTCAAAACAAGTACAAGAGGATCAGCCCACATCATTTACCTGCAAAAAAAGCAGCAGGTACAGGAGTGTTGCACTGCAGCAGGCCAGCACAGAGCGCTGCTATGTCTCAGTGCTGACAAGGCTGCTCAGCCTCTGGCTTGCATGATCCAAATTCAGGCTGTGTTCTAATCAGTCACCACTCTGCCTCCAATTATTTGCATGGATCTCCCCTTATCAACGAAACAATTTTTTGACTATTTGACTTCATACAAAACCACGAGTGGCTGTTTTCTGATCTATGTGACAGGTAGTCTTGCTCTCACCTTTTTCTTGTTTTAAAGAATTTTGCTACTCAGCTTCCAAGAATTCGACAGTTTCTCCCAGCCCTCATGCAAAAGTCATATTTGTTTAAGATATCACTGATCTGGGGGTTCAGTGTATTTTAAGTGAAAATAACCTTTATCTGTAAATATTTCACCAAGTAACATATTTTCATGCTGAAATAGTCTGTTAACAACCAATTCCTCCAAACTCATCTCCCTTAAACAAAGATGAGAATGCAAGTGGGCATGGATATCCTGTCCATGGCTCCAGCTGTAATTGCAGTTTTAATAAAGATTATTATTTGTTTACTAAGACTCCAGAGTATTTAACATAGAACCAATAAGTGCTTAGTAAGCTTCATAATAAAGAACATTTCAGGAAAGTAATAACAGTTCAGTTTAAAAGGCAGAATTCAACAAAAGTTGATTGTTTTCTAAGTCACAAAAGCAGAAGGATGCTGAAAATAACTACAATACTAGGATAATCTACCAAAAAAAAAAAAAAAAATCAGAAGACTGGTCTGAGACAGAAAGGTAGAGAAGCAGACCATGTATCACAGGAAGAGGTGGATCAACTCCAGGGAAAAACAAATCACATCAACGTTAGTTCTCTGTCTCCAATACTTGGTAATTTATTTACTTGCTTGTATCCCTGCATTCTCAAGGTTGATGGAGGATGCAGGAGATCTTAGTATCCTCTATCTGTACATGGCTCCCGAGAGAGAAGAATCAAAAAGAAATCCTATCTAGTGTATAAGTAACGGGAAAAAGAAAAAGCGAAAGAGAGTTGGGGGGAGGAGAGGTTTGCTGTTTGTTTTTTTAGGGCAAGGAGCGTTAAGCTTTCTTTTTCCCATAGCGAACAGAATAGAAAAGATAGTGTTGGTTACAGAACTTACGCTTTGCCCTGCTTATTTCTCCTTTAGCATTCACAGGAATAGATGCTTTATTTCAGTCTTTAGGGGCCATACTGTCTCTCTTCAGACTAAGCTCTGGAATTAAATCTCTGGTCTTGATAAAAGGGGCATGTTCCCTGGCTTCTTGAATATTATTCAGGCCTAGAATTTTACCACCTGAAATTACTACCAGGGAATCCAACAGATAACTATCTATCCAATAGATAACATACCTTACCAACAGGAACATGTCTTTGTGATGAAGAACATTTTGTTGTCAGTGGTCATATGGAAGGGGATGTATCTATTCATGGCAAGTTTTAAAGCATAGTAGTAAGAGGGCTACAGAAACCCGCTGAGGAGCACCACAGAGGCAGTAATGAAAAAAGCTGATCATGCATTTGCAAAGAGAATAATCACAACCAAGGAAGAAAAGACTCCACAACAGAAAGAGCATAAAGCAGTCAGAAAATCAAAAGTTAACTTTAACCCAAAATGGTCCCAGCAGTTCACAATAGCAGCAGATAAAATGTAGGTGGTGATTGGTGCATCAGTGGGTGGTGAATTTTAGGGCACTTTATATTTAATTAGCTTGAAATATCCAACTCAAATGTTTATGAAGAAGCCAAGGCAATTGTAAGTTACTATTCACAGATAAAAAGGAATCTAATAACACGATAGAACAAAACCACACTTGCGCTTTGACATTTTTCTCTCCCTCTGCAAAACTGTTATGTTTTCTGGAGGAAAAAAATCCTTTTATCTGGGAGAGGGGTGTCTGTCACTGATGCACATGGAGGAATCACAAAACATAGACTTTTCACACAATTGTGAATATGAAGAATAATAAGCCCATCTAAAGTATGGACAGGAGCTGATGAAGAAATATCAAAGGCAAAATATATCAGTGGTTATGAATAAGGCAATCCCTTTTCCAAGCACAAAACACTGCTTTTTTTCTCATTTTAAAATTTGGAGGATAGAATTTTCTTTGAATCAAAACGTAATAACTCCACACTTACACGTACCTTGGGAAATTGTGAAGCATTTCCATTTCAAGAGGAGCACACATTCAGTGAAATCTGGTTCCATCAAATAGTTTCTAAACATCCCAATTAATTACAGAAAAGTATGCGACCTTCTATCTGATTAATGACTACAAAATGGTTTGTCTAGAAGGAAACGAGCATGACACTGAGTAGGGGCAAACACAAAAATGAGAACAAGGAGAAAATGTCTTTTGCTTCAGTCCTAAAAAAAAATCTAAAGACTCTGAAGGAAAAGTTTCACAGGGACTCTGTTAGTAATGCCAAGACTGAGAATTTTGATATTGCTTTCCTCTACCCCACAGTGCAACAAATGCTTGCCAAAATATGTCAAGTCAGTGTTGACATTTACTGATACGCAATATATCATGGAAGCTTGAGACAAACCTTGAGAATAATAATATTGGTAGAGCATTTACCAGGGTTAAAATACCTACTAATGGCTACAAAAGAAGAAGAGGGGTGTGGCGGACAGATGAATGAATTTTTTTTTGCCTTAAACATTTCTTGGTGCATGGGGTGCAGGCAGGCCACAACCCTGAACAAGCCATCTGTCCCTGGCGGAAACAGGACTGGGCTGTTGCGACCCCCCCCCCGAGATGGTCTCCCTGCGACCACCTGGGACACACCGAGCCTGCACTGAACAAGACCACAATCAGGCAGAGACTTTGGGATCTGGACTGTAAATTATTGTCCGTTTTTAGCACAACTTCTATAAAACCTGCTTGGCATGAGTGGCTGAATTTGCTGAAGCCTTAGGCCACACTCCCTAGTACAGTGAGAAAGGGCCCCAGAGCTGGTGCAGGCGGGAATGATAAGGGAGTTACCAGCAGTTTGCATTCCTGTGCACTGCTGAAACAGTGCTAATTGCTGGAGTTACCACCTCTTTGTCAGACCTTGAGAGATAATGGCTGGACCCAGGAATGGAGACACACCTGTCAGCAGAAACGGCAACAGTAAACAGCCTACCTAGGGACAGTGATGAGACCCAATAAGGAGCAGGAGACCCCAGACCTAAATATTATTATTGGTCTGAGCTACCATGTGAGGAGTGGGAAACTTAATTTGAAAAAGCTATAATTGCCCAGGGTTTTCTTTGTTTGGGGTCCCTCGTCGGAGGCACCCAGCTTGAGCTGTAATTCGAACGGAGTCAGCGGAACATCATCGGCCTCGGAGTGGTGGTAGCTAGCTTCCTCTCTCCTTTTCCAACTTTCTCTATCTTTTCCCCTTACCCTTGTTCCCCTCTTCCCTTCGCCTCCCCTTTGCCTTCCCCCCCCACCTTTTCTCCCCACTTCGTGGAAAATAAAGTTAAAAGGTTGTACGATATTTGACCGGATTTAGTGTCTTAATCTCGTCCTTGGGATCGTAACGAAACCCTCCCGATATTGGATCAGGACAAGGGGAAAGAGAGCAACAATAGTGAATGAAATGCCAAAGATGACTATAAGGCAGAGCAGAATATTGTTTGGAGCTACAAACATGTTCTAAAATACGCTTGTCCTGCTCGCACCTGATAAATCTGCTACAAAAAGGTAAACAGTTCTTTGGATTTAAGGGCAGCAGTGTTCCAGTGGAACAGGAAACAAAGGCCATTCACCTTAAATCTTAAGTTTATAGTGCAGAAAACACCCACACAGAAAGGAAATGCAATCTGTACTACAACAAGCATTTTAGACAAAAACCATCAATATCTCATATACAAAATTCAGTGGTTACTGAAACGTAATTTAGATAGTAAACGATCAGGAATATTGAAATTTAGCTTTACAGCTAGCCAGCTTTACAGACAGGAATCCACAATAGATTGTAACTTGATTCAGCAAAGGATTTACATCACTGGAAAAATGAATGTGCTTTAGGTTAAACAAGTACTTAGGTGTTTTGTGGAACTACAGTGTTAATGCTAAATGGGACAGGCATCATGTGAGGTCCTTCAGAAACTGGATTTGTATTTCTTACCATGAAAAATATTAACTGGAGATCTTACTATGACACCTAAGCAACAATTAAAATTTGCAGATGATAAAACTTGAAGTTGCAATTCTGTAATTTTGTAACAGGCTAAATGTACTGAGATTTAACACACAGAACTGTCAGGGCAAATATACTTAAATAAAGCCAGGAGAAGGACAGACTCTCCCTCTCTCCTCTTTCAGTTCTTCTCCTTCTCCCTCTCTCCCATCCCATAGGTTTAGTTCTACTTTTCCTCTCTTTTATGAAATGAGGCCACTTTCACTTCTTCGCTGTGCTTTCCCTGAAGCAAACATTGCAGCTTCACCCCTCACCAGCAGGCTTAAACTGTTACCTAGTTTGACTGCATTATTTTAGCTACCGACCTCTCTCGCCCAGTTGCTCCCAGGGTCTCGCTTGCTCTTATTCTGATCCCTGGAGCCTCTGTTTCCCCACCAGGACCAAACAGAAGAACAGGGATCAGTCGTGAAAGTGGATACATGAACACGAGAGAGAGAGCCAAACTCAGTATTACCTGAAGGAAAAATTGTCAGCACTTACCAGAGACACTTTTATCACTTTCTGGTGGCCAGAAACACCTTCTTTAACAAGTCAATCATATTGCAAACCCACAGTGTTAGAGTTGACATAAAAGGAACAAACATTAATACATTTGTAAAAGCTCATTGACAAAATACATATATAAGAATGGGAGGCTTTTTAGAGAAGAGCTGAGCAACAAAGACAATATTAGAACAAACCTGATCTCATGACAAAATTATATTTGCATGAGAATTTTTTTTTTTTAGTGCCACACTTACAGCACTCTGTTTAGACTGTACTAGTGAATTTCTGGAATCAGTAACGGCAGAAAAAGGCAAAGGCAAAGAAAGTTGAAAAAGCAAGGTAGCAGCAGCTCTTGAACATATGGCTCACAAAACAAAATTAAAAATATTTGTATACTCCCTGAGGAAATCACATTTAAAAGGGAGCACAGCTCTGTATAAATACATAGGATCAATGAGTAGGCAAGTTAAGTATTTCAAGTGAATACTAGCAACAAAGTGCAATGGCTACAACCTAATGAATATGGTACATTTAATTTGCATCGCATATTCTAAGGATGAAGTTTTTGCACTAATCTGAAATATGAATCCCAAAGGCCTCTTTGCACTCACAGACAATGGTGTAATAATGGTAGATATATATATGTGTGTGTGTGTGTGTGTGTGTGTATGTAAAATGCATATGTGCAAATATACAAACACATGCACACATCCAAATATCCTAATTTACAGATGAACCATTTCGTATTAGTAACTTTGGACCACAAATTGGAACAATGTTGAGCTACTAGAGAGGGAAAAAAAGCAGTATTCATTCAGACTTCCAACAGCCATTTATGGGAACTTACACCAAGTGGGATATATTTTCCCTACAAATACAGATGAGTGAACAAAAAGAATAGTTGTTCTCCAGTTAATTGTGAACAATAGTATTAATTACAATCACCCTTTCAAAAATAAGACCATGGACACTAAGTAGTCAATAGCACGCTAAGAACAGTGAATAAAACAATATCTACATTGATTTGAAGTCTTCATCTGAACTTTACAGCTATTTGTGAGTCCCTCTGAAGTAGCCAGCTCTAAGTTTATGAATGATTCACAAACCAAGTCCACACAAATTTACTAGAAATAAATTATCCAATAATCTAATACACTTTAAGACACAAAATCTGGAAACAATTGGGTCAATTCTGTCAAGCCAAAGGAAGTTGCACCCAGGCAGGCACTTCCAAAACAGTGGAAGCACCAGTTCCCTAGAAATCTACTTTGTATATGCTTGAGGGGCTCTTTCTTACAACAACAGAAAGCACTCTCTAATTCCTGATTAGTTGGGAAATACAAGACTGGAAATTTCAGTTTTAACTCAGCCTTACTTCCTGCGTATACTCCAAACAAGTTTTAAATCTCCTGGGAGAATTAGTTTAAATCAAGTTTCATATGACAGGTTTCAGACACTTTGACAAGGCACTTTGTAAGACCGGTCCCGATTCCTTATTGGTCCTTCTAACCACACCCACGAACCTGTTAACATCTCCGAAAACTTGTCTCCCTCTTTTGCTGGCTGTCAGCAAAAGGCTCAGAGGCTCCGGGTGCCAGCATGCAGGCCACAGTTAGCAGCAGCAAGTGTTCAGTGCCAGTTCTGGTTAGGGGCTCCCCTCTCCTGCCCTTGCTGCTGGCCACTTCTCCCTGCCTCTATTCTGCGCTGTGCTGCATGAACAGAGTCACTGGGAGGGTTGTGGGCCCAGGCCAGGGATCAGAATGGGATAAAAAATTCAGGCGAGGAGTGGGCGGCAGGTATTTTTAATCTAAATCAGTTCCCTGATCTGATTTGAAGAAGTTCACAGGCAATTTTCAGGGACTCAGCAATGGAAAGAAACTACTTAAACTGTCTTTGCAGTGTCACGTAACTGTATTCTCTCTTTAACCAGCAGACAGCCAAGCAATGGAGTAAGTGGGATAGCAGATACAGATGGACACCTTACTCCATCCCAAGTTATTGCCAGTTTGGTTAAATTCCCCTAAATATCCCCATTTAATTTGCTCACCTCTTATCATCCGAAGCCATCATAAGCTAAATTATCAGAGCAACAGAAGAATTTAATATGAGATTATAATATTCTTAAGCACTCATTTAGGTAATTTGGCTACCAAACACCCAGTCCGTGCTTTATTGAGTAAAATGAAGATCAAAGTAAAATAAAGTTGAAAATCATTAACACCATCCATTACCTCATCTTAAATGCGTGAGGTATAAATATTTGCTTATACCGGATCAATTTACTATTATTCTAAATCTCTCATCTCAAATAAACCTCTTCCCCATACAATACTTCATGGAAAAAAAGCACTCACGCACACACGCTCCCTGAAAGGTCCATCCCCCTGAGCTCAACATACTTGGCTTCTCTTCTGTTAAATGCTGGCACTAGTATTTTGGTGGGGCGCAAAGCTAGGCTGATTGTAACTGTGTGGATTAGCTTTAATTAACTGTCAAAGTTGCAGCAATGAGGCCTGGCATGAGGTAATCAAATGAGTTGTGGGCACAGGCTGAAGACCTGCAAGAAGAAGTTTCTTGAGCAAGGCATTAGTATTCTCAGAGTTGATGGAAAGAGAAGCCACTGAGTACAGCCGGCTACCTGAGCTTTCCCTGTGACTTAAAATAACTGACTTCAATAAATCTCTGCCTCAAAACCTGCAAGTTTTTCAGGTCATCCCTCAAATTGGGATTTTAAGTCATCTCTAACCTTGTGAATGTATATAGGTAATAATCATCTATATACAGGTAACAACCCTTTATAGCCCAATCTATTTTTAGTAATATACCCATAGAAATAATGGAGTATAATTTACTTGTATTATTCTACTTTCAGTTAATCTGTATCATTATTCAGTATAACATTCTCATTCATTGTAAAGCCCCAGAAGATCTTTTTTGCCCACAAAATCTTTGCTCATTGCAATCTTTCTAAGTGTTAAGTCATCAGAAATGTACATTGTTACCACTTCTAGTCCTGCATGGGTTAATGTAATATAAATGGAAACTGAAGAAGTCTTTCCTGCTTTGTTATGACTTAGCACTGTGTAGTTCATAAAGCCACTATTTCAGCTTTGCTGTAAATGTTTCTTCACTCACCCATTTATGTGCTGATTTCTGGTAATATTAGTAACACAAATGGTACAATCTTAACAGTAATTCCTTTACTCAATCTTACCTATGCAAAGATCACAGTGCAGGCATTTGGATGCCACAGGGAACCAGAGGAGCCTGGATGCTTATATGCAAATGTTTTAAGTTCTGGCCAATCAATATTTAGTGCATTTAAAAGCAGTGTCCAAAGGGCCACTACTAAAATTAGAAATTTTAACAGGGGCATTCCAAATAAACAACAAAATCATTCTCTATTTTGAAAGCCAAGTGTCTCACTCCTGCAAGTTTGAAAATGAAATAGTAGATAAATTTTGTATTGTTTAGGCACCTGCTGCACTTTTGTTTTCTCTCACAATAATTACAGAAAAGAAATTCCTGCAATGAAGTTTGGTGCAGCAGAAGTTTGGCCTCTCGCATGATTAAGTTATTCCATTTGAGTAATAGTCCTTGAAAACAGAGTATTGTGTACAACTGAGGGCCAAATCTTCAGATGGCATGAACTGGCATAACTCCATCGATTCAGTAATATGGATCATAAACTCTCTGAGCAAAAAATCTATCATTTTATGCTTGGAATGTGCCATTTACTTGTCAGGAAAATTAAATATCTTATAGACTATTACCATAACAACATCATTTTTGAACTGTAAGAACCATTTTTCCCTTGGAGTAATAATATTTTCTAGCAAGTTCAGTGCTGAGACTTTCCTATGACATTCTTCCACTCCCCAATAATGCTCCCTGTTAATACCACAAACAACATAAATCTCTTTTCACTAACACGTAGATGTTAAGCCATGTTTTCTGAGGTCAACTACTTGTTAGTGTAGGTTTCTCTTTATGAGAGAAGATACTCATGAAGAATTATGCCGAAAGAATTACGGTCGAAAAGAGGAGGAGGTGGAGCAGGAGAACCAACAATGGGAACTTTATTAACAGTACACACAGCGCAGCAAGGATTGATTTCGACCTTCACATTATTTTTTAAAAAAAAGGAAAAAAGAAAGAAAAAAAGAGGATGAATGCAGAAGAGTCAGCACTGCAAGAAGACAATCCAGAAGTCCCAATTTGTAGCAAAGAAAAACAAGATAATTGTTTATCTAATCCAAAACTGACCAAGCTGCAGATTGGCCCTACAATAGCTAATGGGTCAATTGGTTAAAAAAAAAAAAAAAAAAGAGGGGGTCATACGGATGTCATATGGGTGGGACTATTTCATATTTGCAACTGGGTGCTTTCTCATTTTGCCAGC
This sequence comes from Dromaius novaehollandiae, assembly GCF_036370855.1. Lineage (NCBI taxonomy): Eukaryota > Metazoa > Chordata > Aves > Casuariiformes > Dromaiidae > Dromaius > Dromaius novaehollandiae. The sequence continues at coordinate 105,643,176 of NC_088098.1, read as the reverse complement.
TGCAGAAAAACAGGAGGATTTCAGAGTGACCAGGCACGGTTTAAAACTACCATTTGCACTCTAAGCATATATTCAGTTCTGACTTCCCACTCTTATTAACCAGCTCATCACCAGAAAATGGTCCTTATTAAATTGTCGGAAAAGTGAATTAAACTGTTTCTCTGCTTCCCTTTGTATAAAATTAATGTATCCAGTCTGGCATTGCATTTGCTACACTTTGCACTTTAAATGTAAATATTATCAGTTATTTTCACTACAAAACTGTTGTACTGAAGTTCACGTTATTCATTTGATTTTCCTGCTGCCAACTTTGCTCTTTTTAAGCAAGCATGCAACACCCTCTTCATAAACCCAGATAATTGCACTCTGCAGGATAAAACAATCTCTGCCACTTAACTGTGGTCATGTTGTAGTTAATACAAGTTTCACATGACAGAGCCAAATGGACAGGCAGTAGCAGAGCATCTGGTAACGACAGAATTCAGAATTTACTACTATAATCTCAGAATGCACAGGGGAAACGGTCTACTTTGCTACAGTGCTTATTGCACAAGTACTTTGAGATTAACCATATTAATGATCTGTAACACATTTTCACTCCCTACAAGGGAAATAAGGAAGCCTGACAAAGTATTGAAAAAGAATGTAAAGACAAGGGGAAGTCTCATCCAAAGCCAGATCAGAGCTGAAGGGACTAAGGAAAGGAAATGAATCAAATTTAACCATGAAGTTATGCAGCATCACAACTGAGACAACACTACAAATGTATTTGTTGTAGCTTCATGCTTTCTTCTGAAGTACTGAGACTGACAAATTTGGAAGAGTACTTCAGTGTCTATTTCAAAACAATACACACGTTCACTGCATTTCTCTTCTGTTTACCCAGGGAACTTAATTATGCCTTTTAATGGCTACCTGCCCACATACTTCTGTGGGGCATACTACACAAATTATTTTAGGACTGAGAGAGGGACCCCTAAAACAGCAATTTGAGAAGGCATTATGACCTCTGCAAGACAGTATGACAGTATGATTCCTAAGGGAGAGGAGGGGGAGGAGGGAATGTATGCAGGAAATATAAAGACTATCTTGTTGCAATTTCAGGAAGAAGGACCAGTATTGTCCACCGAATACAGCCACCTTGGTGTGTACAGAGATAATCATTCCTTCTGTGATCTGTCCAGAAACACCCTTTCTCTTTCCTGGTGTTCTCTTAATACTGTTCCTGTTTAATAAATCTATGGTATCTGAACAACCTTATCTTTCCGTTAGACACTACTCTACAACTTCTGTAGAATAAAAAGTCTGTATGATAAAAAGTATAGTAATACATAAACACGATTTTTTTTTCTCTTGGTTTGTTTTAAAGATGCTGCAATTCTCTTCCATCCTTCCTATCCCCCATCATGTAACTCCAGAATAAGATTAACATTGTTCTAATCATCTTTCTCGAACTGTTCATTTTCAGATCTTAGTAAGTTTAGGTTAAATTAAGGTTATTTTTTCTAAATATTCAAGCTTAGGAGTGTTTGGTTTGGGTTTTTGTTTTGGTTACAATATTCCTGAAAAGATTTTGCTCTTACATCATTGACATAGTCATGTAACTGTAAACCAAGCTAGAAATTTTTCTTTTAAAAAGATGTAGGAATACTCAAGAAAAATCCCAAAGAGAATATTACCAAACATCACTTTTCATGACTTGAAGATGTATAGTATCAGAAAAATATACTAAAAAAATGGCCACATGCCCAGATATTGGGCTGTTTAACTCAACTCTGCGAAAGCACATACTACAAATAGTTCTTTATGAAATTCTCAAAGCAGAGAATTTATTATCTGATCCTAATAAAAAGCAGAAATAATAATCAAGACCTTCAGAAAATCTCACTATATTAGTTATGAAGAACAACAGTTAAAAATCAAAACATTCTCTACATCAGAAATATATAGTATTTTAGTAAGTTAAATTATATAGAATATGCAAAAACTTTTTCCAATCATTTGCACAAAAAGTGGTCTTATTAAACTAGTAGATTTCTGAAAGAATAGCTTGTTAAAATATTTTTAAAACCTAATTAATAATTGTATAAATCACCAAAAATTCACTCTCTGTTACACCTTGTTTTCAGAAGGATATAGCAAATTCTTCTAATCCTCCTAAATAAGCAGCAGAATCTCAATTTAAATCTGGGGTCTCTGTGCCCATTTCGTATTTTGTCATGCTTGACTTCTCCTTGTAAAATGCTGTACAGAACCTCAACTAAACAATAGTTTCTAATCTGAGGAACTTGAAGTGCTTTGCTAAAATGGGCAAATAAACTACCATTCCCATGCCACAGAAGAGAAGTCACTATCAGAGAAAGATTTCAAATCAACAGCCTAAGGTCACAAGTCAAGTCACCTGCATAACCCTTTTTTTAACAGTATGACCATATCCCCCATCACTGTTGTTTTAATGAGCAGACACATTTAGCATACTTTAGGGACAAAATATGTCTTAAAATAGTAGTTGAGCTATTTGTAGCACACCTGAAAAATCACTGTAGGTCTTGAAAGTAGTCGATAAATTGTACTTCCAGGAGCGTCATGGTTAGCGCATGGATACGATACCATGGGTTTCCTATGGGCTTGAAGAGGAAGACAGCCATTTGTACTGACACAGGAGTCCGTGCAGCAGAACAGCTAGTCCACTGCTGGGCAATCTGCCTCCTGACACAATCTGCTCCACCGCTCCTGAGTTCTGAGCATGCCTTCTCTGTCACAGGCGTACAGAATTGCAGCAGATTCACAGCCCTCACGAAAATAGAACATTTTATTCTGCTGCTTTTGTTATTCAGACCTCCCAGCAATATATATTTCTTAGGTACCATGTTTACATGTTCTAAGTGCATCTGTTGATCCTGCATTTTATAAAAATGGACTTGCAAACAGAGATGGCAACTTTGAGCCACTACATCTGTCTCAGTGAAAAAAACAACATATATCCTACTCTTCTCTGTGAAGGTTTAGTCTGTAGGAAGGCAGTAGCCAAGAAACCAGTCATTTTTCATGCACTGCAACAGATCTTCTCAACACTGTTATTTACATACTATTGATTTGTTATGTTTGGCCATCTGTTTGTGGGTGAAATACTGTAGGCATATTCCATTTTCTTTTGACTTTGCTTAAAAAGCTTACCAAAATCTTCTCTTTTTTCTCTCATAAATACTCTATGTTCTTTTCATCCTGATGGAAAAAAGCTAGATAATGATAACCCAAGATATTAACACTACCCTCAGTGAAGCATCTTCTGCACGTTTCTTTAGGATCTACAGAACTGAATGGATGATTCCAAGTACTTCTTCCAGTCCAGAGACTTTATTTTTTGTCTTATCCATTTATACAAAATGGAAAGTATGGTTCAACACGTTTAACTATATTTTAAATACTGTAAATACTGTAAACAATGTTGATAATTTTAAACCAGTAAATATCTTTTAAAAAGCAAATCAAGATTGCTCAAAAAATAGACAAGGAATATAAAAAAACTTTCATTCCACTTCAAATCCAGCTAGAAGTAGACCTGCTATACTAATACCCTGGAAGCAATAACTTTTAGAAATCCTTTAACAACAGGCGCTTTGAACACAGTAGCTCTTCTGAAATGCCCTGTGATTTAAATCCAAGTAGTACACAAAGTAATCCTCAAACAACTGAATCCTATTTAACTTCTCAAAACATCTGAATTTGAATGTAAGAAAAGCAAGCATTTCTAAAGCCTCACTTTTAAATGCGCATTTAACCTTAATCTCTTTCTCTAACTCTTTCTTGAGGTACACCACATGCATATCCATCTCAATTATATGTTCATGTACACACATTTTTAAATGTATAATGTATGCAGCTTCCTAAGAACAGTTTCTAAGGAGAATTTTCCTCATTTCTAAGACTACCACTACAATTATCAATGCCTGATCACAGCTTAGACAGTAGTGTGTTGCACACATGCTCTAGTTGCTTTTTCAGCTGGTAAGCAGGAAATATTTATTATCTATGCCTTTTTTTCTCCTTTTCCAGTACAGTAAGGTTATAAAAAAAAGCAAACAAAAACAAGCAAATCCCATTCCCCATCAGAGCCAAACCCAGGCATTTCAAAACTCGTAACAACAGAGAAGTGGAAAGACAGCCACCCCACAACAGATGATTTGTGGTAATACCATGCATATATCAACACAACCTTTCTCTGGCCTACTGTTAGAGTACTCATTTGAAAACAAGTCCTGAGCTGGCAAAGATTGCCCTTTCACATCAAATGCTGCTGGCTTTGAACAGAGGGTGGAGCCACAGTCAGCTGCAGGACTGCTGGGGCAAAGCACAAAGATCCCACATGCAGCACTTTCCCCACCTCAAACAAGCTGCAACAGAGCAGCAGATCAGCATGTGAAAGTCCTGATCCAGATCACTTCCCTCTGGACTGAGACAGGGAGAAATTTCATCACTGCATTAATCCATGACCATGCCAAGTCTAAGGTGGTACAACTCCACTACCTTACCCTCCTTGAGCTGAGTAACAAAGCAACAATGCAGTTGAAGCTTACTTTCAGGTACTGGCTTTCTGCCAGATGCCGTTTCTTTTCCCCCGGACATAACGCCATGATGACTGGGTGAGATGCCCACACCACATCATGTCAGGAGAGGGTCTAGTGAAGCTGACAACTCTGAATTAAAGACATCATTTTATAGTTCATGGCCTTCAGAGGCCTTGACTGGAGCCCACAACTACGAGGATGCAAAAACTAGCATTTCTCCAGCTTCGCTTCTTATTCTCACCCCCCGGCAGTGAGAATCAACAGCTCGAAGCTACTATTCATGGTAGAGCTAGTGGAACTCTACCAGTTGTGCCTCAGCCCTTCCTATGCAAAGCCTAGTGTCCTAGCTGAGCCATGAGAAAAGCAGCAAAAACTCAAGCAAATAAATGTTCACTTCTGTCAGCTCTACTACATAGAGGCTGACCTCCAGCAAAGGGCGAGGAAGAAAGATTCGAAACGGCGTCGTCTCAGGGGCTGCAGCAAGATTCACTAGAACCCATCTGTCAGAGATCTCAGTGCCTCTGGAAGGTTACATCCACCCTCGGGATCTGCCATCTTTTTTCCAGAGCACTTGCATCTAAAAAAGCGGAATGAATTTATAAAAAACACAATATTTTGTCTAACAGTAACAACCTAAAATCATTTTAGATTCCATTTTTCACCTGCTCTGTAATCTCTGCATTATTACTGTTTTCCTCTTACCTAGGAATAAACGCAGTAATTCATCCACTATTAGGTTTCAAAGACTGTAATGCTTAAATTCCTTTAAAAAGGTTTGTTGTTATTGATAACTTTGCAGTGTGATGACACACTGATGTTGTATCTTTTTTTTATATATAATATACTGACGTATATTCAAGTAATACTTTCCAACACTGGCCTCAAGAAAAACTGTTGTGCACCTTGTAAGGTTATTTCTATGGAACAACATTTTAAATAAAATCAATAAATAATGTGACCTGAAGGTACAGTGAGCTGCTCATGCTGCCTATGAATTGCTTGTACAAGTCTCCCCTAGGCTCATAAACTTCCTGTCGCTTGTCTAGTAGGCTTCAACACAAATTTGAATGATTCAACTAGACACACTGGGACAAGTGAACCTAAAAGAAAACAGTAAAAATCAGTCCTCTGACATGATAGGAATTCTGAACTTTTTCAAGTATAGGAGCCATCAAAATAGCCAAAATGAAGGTGACATTCAGAACTAGAGTACAGTGTTTTTCTACATGTGATTTAAAAATGCTTCAGAAGGCATCTTCCTTCCCTACTGACAGCTTCTATTTTTAATTCAATCATTTACTTCATTTTCATGAGATATAAAGTATGTTCCCCTTCCTTCTGCATGCCAGATTATTAAACTATTTCATGGTATGCTGGGGGACATGGCTCAGCACAGCCAAGCTGAATGGGGCAAAAGTTCTTAGGAAGACCCTAAGGAAGACCTGCAATTCACTTTCAGTTTAGACAGGAGGGAAAATATTGTTATATTCTGAGAACTGCACTGATCCACACAACTATGTGTTATTCTTTGCCACATAAAATTGTACATAGAGTACAACTCTTCCCTAAAACAGCTATGCCAGTACAACTGTTAACATGAATTTAGTTAAGCTGTGTACCCTGGTACAGGTACTCTGTATCAGTACATCTTGTACGTCTTCCTGCAAGGGTATATTAGTGTAAATTTTTTTATGATTGTGTATGTGCATAACAATTAGGAAGGAGAGAGGTGTGGGTGTACCACTTCAACTACACCAGTTACCTTTAAAATGGTTAATGTTTGTGGGTAGATAAAGCCTTAGGCTAGGGCTACTAGGACTACAAAAGAAGTTTTGGATAGTACAGCTGTCTCTTTAGGGTGATGCTTGTATAATGGTAATGGCTCCAACGTACAGGAAGTTATAAAAATAAAAGGTTACACTCACAAGATAAAGTTACTTGGTTTTCTGAAATGGCAGAAGTAATACTGGTAAAACACTTTTTTCCCCCTTCGTATCAGCATTATCTATCAGCTAAATACAGGTCACTTTTCCTAGTATAGCTTAGGTGTTACAGCCTCCTAAGGACTAACTATTTTAATGTAATGGATACAAAAATCGAACACATTTCTTTGTAAAAATCACAGAGACCCAGGGTAGCATGACTTTCACTTCTCGTTCTCTTTCTGTTTCCTTGTCCTCCATGTGTTAGGAACCAAACTGCATGTGAAACTGATGAGGAAAAAAACCCTCTCATTGGCTTTGGTGGCCACAGGATAAGAATTCACACCATCTAGCTTCTCCTAACTGCCATGCTTACCCTAAGACATGAACGCTAAATACAGTACATGCTTATTCATGTATGTTGTACAGCTATGAGAAAGTAGTAAAAAGAGAGAGAGGAATGAAAGGTTATTAACTAAGTTTAGGACCTTTAATTAATACAGTGATGTCTCAGCACCATCACTGAGCTGATCGATATCAGAATCAATATTCTCATTTGCAACTTTATGGCTACTTCAGGGGAACAAGGCATCACATCTTAAAAAAAAAAATAAAATCCCTACATAAATCATGCTTAACTCTCAATGAAAATAATAAATGCTTATCTGTCCAGCTTTTCTAATGTTTACCTAAAGGAAACTAGATTCCATCAGTCAGAGCAATTCAACATCGCCCCAGAAAAAAAATCTATCTTCTAGTTCTGCTGAATAAGAGAAAGTAAGAGGAAGTTTGCAACTTCAAGAGCTATATTTTCCTAACCAGAACTGTTTCTTCCAATTTTAATCCAAAATCTCCCTCAAATTCCTAACTCATACATCCAAGGAAAAAGTATTTCAAGATTTTTTTAAAGATTAGAATTTAGCAGATTCCTCTATTTTCTACAGATTGATTAGTAAAACATTGAATCTCTAGCTGAACTTTAATCATAGTATGACAATGAATCAATAGGTATTTCAAAATAGTGCTGCTCTTCTCTTCAAAACTCAAGACTGAGTTTGCTTTAAAAATCATCATCATCCCCATCATCTAAAGTCCCCATATGCAAAACTTTCTCTTTTCTAGAAAGACAAGAGAACAAAAGAGTGATAAAGTCTACTAAAATGATCCTGTGTTTTGATTTTTTTGCATCCTTACGAAAACAGTTTTAGACCAACAGAGGTACACTCAGGCAAAGAATCTGTATTCTTTTTTGCCTCTGCTTTATTTCTTGATGCCGGCAGGAAATGTTTCTAAGCAGAAGGAGAGCCAGATTTTCAAACCTAAATATGATAACGATATATAAAAAACTAAAGGCAATCAAATCAGCACAAATTAAAGACTGGAGTCAAACATAATCAAATAAATGCAAGCCTGCTTTACAAACAGCTGAAAAAAGTACTGTAACAAACTTGATCATTTATGTATTTTAATATTCATTGTTGTCATGATGTGCGCTTGGAAAAAGAACAGTTAGAACTTAATCCTCCTTCTGTGGAAGGCCAAGCTCCTACCACCTGAAGCAAAACAATCTTCTTCAGTTATTTCAGCATAGGGCTTATGTTGCACAACTCTGATTCAATTGCAGGGACAGTGGCACTCTTGTACACTGGTCAATTTACTACAATACTCCATTGCTATCCTCCTTGACCCATAGGTATCCAGACTCATGAAAAAAAGAAACTACATTTGAAAGAAGAAAGCAGATCCTTGAAAGGTCAAGAGTGAATTACATAGAGCACAGATCATAAAGCAACACAACAGCACACTTGTTCTTTCTACTACACTCAAAACCATTAATTTATTTTCTTGTTATAAAGAAACTATTGCAGATATACCTGAGCACTTTTTTATGGTATATAATAATACTTGCCATGTAAGTGTGACATAGCAAGAGGATGTATATTAAACATGCAGGTACCTCCCATATTATTTGTAATTGAAGCATCATCAGATTGTCCATGCAATGTATACCTATACAGATATTTATTAAAAATGTGTAACTTGTGTTTAACTTCTGACAAGTTCCTAGCTTGTTTTTAAACTTACTTATACGTGTGTGCACACACACATATATGTAAAAAGCACTTCACAGTAATCTAGAATAGACTGATGAAACGTTCTTTGATTAATAGCTTTTGCTGAAAAAGACATTTGCAAAATGATGCCAAATCTGAATATTTTCAGCTGAAAACAATTATTGGGAAGGCCTAAAACTGTTCTTCAATTTTGTTGGCACAAAGCATTCCAATTTTGTAGCAAAAACAGAGGTAATATTCAAAAACTTAGGTAAAGTAGTGACAACCTTCTCTAACTTGCATCTCCTTCTGTTCTCCACCCCTTACTTTGTACTAGCCCAGTTTTAAGATAATCATGAATTCTAATCTTGCTCCTCTTTAGTCTTCTTCATAATCGTAATGGGTGATCGTCTGCTTCTTGAAAGGGTGCCCTAAATGTTTGAGATAGTAGGCCTTCTCCTGCAAAAGTCCCATTTGTATAAAATGCTTAAAAATGTACTGGAGCAAAAAGTGGAAGGAAAAGGCATACCATCTTCCAGAAGAGTGCTCCAACCATGTAATTAGATGGTGGAAGACCAGCAATCAGCCCCAGCACTTGGCTGACTTTGTGAAAGTTCCCTACCTCCCTTCATGAATCTGTTCTTTCACTTTTTTCAAAATGTCTGGAAGAAACATGTAGATTTCTTCAAAATCCTGAAAAACACTGGCTTTAGACTGACTCAGATCAATTCTTCTTCAGGAACTGGCTTCTGAACTGAAAAAAAAGATCAATTATATGTTCCCCTAATGTAAAGCCACATGTTAGCCCAAGGTAAAAGTACCAAACTGCATGACTCAACAGTTAAAAGCTTTAACAGTAGTAAGAAGGAGATACAAAGAAAAATTTAAGCACAAGGAAGTCAGAGAGAGGTGAGAGGAATGTGAAGGGGCATGCAAACTTCTCCTACAACACATTGAGATAGAGAACGCATAATAAAAACAAATGTGAATATTGACTAGAACAAAGTGAGAAAACCGGAAGTTTCTCTTCTCCCCCATTTACAGTTTCAGAATGCTCACTGACAAGCAAAATGAACAACAGCTCAAAAGTGGTTATTTGAGCTGCTTCTTCACACAGAACGTTATTGCTCAAGGATATTAAAAAAGGAGATTTTTGCCACATTCAGAAAGACTGTATACTGGACAGCAAAATTAATGACAACAAATCATTCTAAAAGTCTCACAAAATCAGATTACAGCTTAAAGCATTAGGTCCCAAATTTTGTTGCTTGTTCGCTTACTTCCATTTCTACTGCCAAGAAGAAATGCAATAGTAGAAAGGATCATAACAACTAGGTTTAGGAGCTACAGGCTAAAACCAATCTTTGTTAAATTTGATAATAATTGAAGTAAGAAGACGACAGGACAAAAAGTACTGAGTATAATAAAGTTTCTAGTTCCTCTCTGAAGCATCTAAAGGTAGTTATATCCAGAGACAAAACATTAAACTAGACAGATCAAGACATGATCTACTATGACTCTGCTTCTGTGGAAGAAGCAGTAAGTTTACTCATGAGAGATGAACCATTCAACCACCTGCTTATCTCACTCCATATTCAGGACTGGCTCTGCTAGTGCACAGCTAAACACACAATCTATATACACAGATAAATGTAGCTTTGGAACAAACAAACAAAAGCATTTCTCAGCAGCTCTTTTAATAGCCTATAAACAACAGGTATTATAAAGGGTGAGAAAAGTAAAGTAGTGCCCATGAGAAATATTACTGAATACTAATCATGAGGGATGAAATGGAAAAGTATTGGGCATGCTCTTCTAGCTCTACTCACTTTAAATGCCAAACTGTAACTCTAATCTGTAGAATGTGTGTGTTGGGGCGGAGGGCGGGGGGAGGGGCAGTATCATTGATATGTTCAGAAAGATTTAACTTAGTATACTGGAATGTTATCTTTGTTGCTTATTTGTTTTCCTGGGCTTTTCAGGAAAGAATGCCAAGCTTCATCCTATTGAGAATTTGGGAGCTAGCTTCTCCCTAATTAGAGAAGAAAAACAGTGCTCTTCCTTTTATAATTGCCAGATCTTCTTCTGTCATTTCCTGTGTGACAACGAGGACGTGATATTCCCTGAAGACAGGAAACACCCTTGGTATTACAATCAGTCCTCTCTTTGCTTCTAGCTATCATTTAGTTAGAATGAAACAATGATGTACATTTTTACATGTCGTCATTTGGTATCTGGATGAATACATCATGGAAATAAATGGATTATTAAAATATATCAAGGTTTTTGTTTCAGACTTTACTACTGTAGCCTAACAAAGTACATCAGGCACCATCCATTCACCATTTCAAGATATTCTTTGCGTTCTTATCAACCAGAAAGTTTCTCTTTAATTGAAAGCTCAGATTCTGATGCACAACTTGTCAGACTGATAGAAACAATGTTTTTCTTCACTGCATATTCCCTCCAGTTCAAGCCCTCCTCTTACTTTTCAAAAATTCTTTCTGCCATTCCTCTAACAATGTTACTTTTAACTTTGCTTACCTAACACTATTCTTCTGCATTTGTTTGCTTAGTGCTACCACATAAGCCCTGATTCAACAAAGACTATAACCATATGCTTTTAAATTTAGGAGTATAGATAGTCAAATTGTCGTGTGCTCAAACTCTTTGCAGAGCTGGAGTCAGGGCTCAGAACACACCGTGGGTTAAAGAACCAGAAGGGAGATACTGCCCCAACAATTGCACAGGCAGCGTACTCTGAGGTCTTGCCTGCGTTAGAAAGTTGCCTTGCTTTAACTAAGCTCATACAGCTAATATAGTATAACCTGCATTGCTCATTAACCTCGCAGACCAAGGAGCCTGACAGAAGACTGTTTTATTCCGTATCTCTGTTGTAACTGATCACCATTGTGTAGAACACGAGCTTCTGCATAGCAAAACCCTCCTGATGTGGATGCAATCAGAATCAGTGCAAGTCCCCTTTCTACAGAAAAAGTTATTTCTGTGTAAGACACGGAATAAATTATCCTGGTACCTTTATACAGAGTTTCCCACATATTCCCACAAGGGGGTCATGGCCAGCATAATGAGTATCAAGTCATAAACTCTCCTATTCTGGTACCTCTTGAGAAGTCTTACGAAGACTCTGTGAAGCAGCAATATGGAGCAACCAAAGCTGCGCTCTTTTGCTTATGAAAATCCACAACTCGCAGCTGCTTTTTAATTCAACTGCCTCAGTAAGACTGTCCATTCATTACTAAATCTGAATCACAGTTGTTCTTGTCTTGAAAAATAACACTGGGATTTAATTTATACTTTAATTGTTGCCACCTGACAATTGCCCCAAAATAGGTTTTGCTCTGACCTTATTGAAAACTTCTAAGGCAACTTACTATGTTAGGTATCATACTATTTAGAAAACATCTGTCCTACATTTGATTGAAAGAACTAGCAAATTACTTGAAGTTTTGTTCATTCAAAACTAATCTTCCAACTCAGAGCCTGTCAGTACAGTACATCCCCTGAGGGTTTTGCTTGTATGCTATTTGGCATACGAGCATAATACTTTTTGACGCCAAACAAAGGAAACATTTTGAATATCATGTCCTCAAGTGTCTGGTAAAACAAAAGGCATCCTTTCAGTCTCTGTAGAATATTACAAAATATTCATCTGTGCCATAAATAAATGCCATCTATGTTAGACTGGACATATTTCTGATAGCTTAGAATCAGCCTGGAGAACTAATGTTATTTATTTTTTATCTTCCTGACAGAACATCTTATTTGATTTTCCTGCAGAGCATACAGTATCCAAATCTTGCCTTTGCAATAAAATAAACTCCACTTATTCACCTTTTCATTGCAATATCACATAGACATTCTTGCATAGAAAATTAAATATTTCCATCTTCACCCAGTCTGAGAACATCTCGCTAATGAATTAGAATGTGTACGCTATTTCCACCAAAAATACATATGGCAGCATTTTAGTCAGTATTCCAATATTCTGTGTTTAACATGACAGCAGACAATCTTCTTATGCCTATCACTTCCATGAGGCATTTTAGCTATCCTGAACAGCAGCAGAGCACTTATCTACATTTCAGTTGCTTTCTTAGTTTCATATAATGTAGTAAAATCAAGTAACCTCTTAATCAGTGTAGCAGTTTAGGTAACTAATCCATATGTCACTGTTTCCCTCTACCTGGTCAGTCCCATTGTATGAAAGCACATTTAGAGGCTTCTGCAGAGGTGAAAGCAGGTGGTAACTGCTGCAGAGAAAGGGAAGATGAAAAATTGGAAGCTGCTACCAAGATCTGCTCTCTTTTACACTGAGAGCTTCTGCTGCCTGATTACTACAGAGACTAGTCATCAGCCAAAGGAGGAGCTGTTATTAGCATCCGTGGGCAGGCAGAACCAGAAGGGAGAAAAGCATCTCTAGCTAAAATGAAGATTTCTCTTCTAAAGGGAGGAAGGATGAAAGGGCTGGTGGTGGTAGCAACAAAACCAACAGAAAAGAGGAGGAAAAGCTGAGGGAAAAGAGTGAATTTGACAGAAGTGGTGCACATGGACAGCCAGATGGCAAATCCTGACACTCCTTCAGGCTTAATGGGATGCGGGAATGTCATAGTCTGTCTATTAGCATTTCCTAATACAGCACATGCTCTGGGCCACATGAAGAGGCCTCAGAGACATGCAGTTCCTCATCAACATAGTATCCTTATTTGCCCATGTTCCCAAAAGAAATACTTTCTATATAAGCTAATGATCACTTAATATTTATGAGTTATTTTGCAAAAAAATACAAAGGTTCAAAATTCAGACTTAGTAAAACTATATTTCTAATAATTAAAGACTGCATTTTCTAACAATTGGCATAACTCCTAGTACTGTAAGCTGTCTGCTGTTTGGACCATTTTAATCATTGCTATTATACAACACACATACGTTACATGATGGGAAAGCGTCTAAGGAACGCAATGATATCCTGATCCACGGCTGGATCTCCTAGACGATATCATATACCAGCTAAAACAGTAAATATTATTTCATTTTTTCTCTTAGTAAATAAAAAATCCCAGCCCTAATTGCTTGCTAAATCTTACGACTTTCTAACTTCTAATTCACTTCTATGTTCCTGTGCTGCATATACCATGGTAGGCACTTCATTGGTACACATAAAATACAAACATTTGGTGAATAATAAATAAATACACATTCCAGCAAAAACTGCATGTATAAGTAGGGTGTTATTGTAAGGCAAAGCCCAAATGTTCATAGATCTTCATACAGTAATACAAAACTGGGCTGGGGTGGAGGTGTTCCTGCATTTTTTTCTGTATCTGCAGCTTTCATGTGAAATCACATGCATGAAGTTTTGAGGATGACTTTTTTGCATATGTTTGTACTTTTATGGAGAACTTGTGAGAATTTCCACACTATAGAAAATAACAGGATTTGAGTGGCTACCAAAAGCTGTACCACTGCCTATAATATAAGGCCTTCAGGTAAAGAAAAAAGAATACAAATCTTGCCATGCTTCATTGTTCTGTGGTACAATCAGGAGTAAACACCAAGTTGTTCTGGGAATCTTCCTCTTTTGTACTCTGGGATTTCTGTTCATTTAAACTTAGAATATCAACACTGCTTTTTAGGTTGTGTAGTTTTTAACATATTATGTAATATTTGCCAAAATACCCATCCTAGAGATTTTCATGCTGTTAATTCTTTTAATTCAGCAGTGGCCAGGAGCATCCATCAGGCTGGCAATTCATACAGATGGTTCTGTACAAAGATATGGAAATAAACAAAGACTTTTTTAACCCCTTCCCAAAGCATTGGGAAGAGTTGATAAGAAATGAAAGCATAAATAAATAAATGTCTCTAGGGAATACACAGATAATGTTAAAAGGATATAGCTGTATACTTGCTGCATTTTTTGACTAAGAATACATGAAAGTTGAGTGATAATGTTCATTCATGTTTATCTCAAACAGTACAACCAAGTCCTAGTAAGAAAGATGTCTATCATGACAGAAAATACTATCTAGCAATTGCATTTTTCCACTAGCTGAATTAAAACAGGAATATCATACCTTTTATTTATGGGGTTTCAGAAATATTTTCATTTTTAATTTGTATTTCTTTCATGTCATCTAGATTTAAGTGCATATCAAAGACTACTTATCTTCAGACAAATTATACAGTAAATCATCAGCTGGTAATGGGCACTTAATTTTACACACACATTTTGTTAAGTGCACTCCTTTGTAGTCTTAATAGTGAAGGTCCCATTTCTCGCTAAGATTTTTTTTCCCTTATGAAGTTGTAAACTGAGCTTTTCCTGAAATACTTGGTGTAGTTCTAAAATTCTTTCTTTGGTCCAGTTCAAAAAAAACCTAATGGCAAAAATATGTCCGGTTCCATTCAAATTAAGTTTAGAAATCATTAGAAAATTCAATTCACTTTGAACTGCCCTGCAATAAGAAACAATTCAATCTACGTAATTTTGTATCGTTTCCTTAGCTTTGACAAATTTCAAATGATTTGTTGTTGGACTTCCTAGACGACATGCTGCTTTATCAGTTTATTCTCACTGATGCTAGAGAATTTCAAGATTTCCAGAGGCATCAGCTGGTTTGAATGACACCTAGATAAAGGTAATGAGTTTCATATTCATAGCAACTGAGATCATTATAGGATACACTGCATTAGGTTATAAAGTCAGACACAAAGTAAAGAAACATTCAGTGTTCTTGATTTTCATACGTACATATACACACACATGCATATACATACACTCACACATAACTTGCCTTACAGTAACCATAACAAGAGCTGAGAGAGCTCAAATTCTGTACTTAAAACATTCTGAAATATCAATACCTGAGACTTTTTCAACAGACTGTCCCATCTTTTATATCTAACAGTATTTGACCTGTGCAATATTCAGCAATTTCTATTTAACTTTAGCTGAAGCTGTAGAATACATGAATTAATGATGCTCCAGAGCTTACTAATAGCATTTTCAAATTTTTAGTATTTTTTAGATTCTTTTACAATTTTTCCCTACACACACCATACCTGTAGCACATAACATCAATTTGTGTGCTATATATGCCCATATTCGTGGATTTTTTTTTAAGATAGAGGGGACAACTACAGCTCCATAATCTCGTCTCCTGCATATTACAAGCCAGGATATCTTATTCAATAAACTCATGGAAGCACAGACCTCCTCCATGAGCTCAAGCAAGTATTTTAGAAAGATAAAATACCACTGGATGGAGGTTGAAGTACTTAACGTTTATGTTTCTGGGTATTAATAACATATTCACAGCATCTAAGTTAGACATCAACAGACCTTTGAAATACAGCAAGAGAGCATATCAGAATAGGAGCCACATAAATCAGCAGACTGAAAAGAAAATCTCTTAAACTAGACAGTAGGAAGTACTGCGAACAGGTCAACAGAACCTGGGTGCCTTTTGCTTCTGGGCTGCAAGGAAGTACTAGCCAGGATTCATGGCTTCTTTCCAAGATTATGGAAAGAACAAGACCTGTGTTTTCAAAATGTGAGTAAGGCTCAAGGCAAGCCAGAGAAAAGGAGAGTCTGCGTTCTGATTGCATTTGTATTAAACATTTGATGGATCTCAGGGTTGGAGTCCCAGATTCCCATGCCCCTGGCTAAGTGCTCTTACCATATGGTAACATTCAGTCTACTGCTCTTTCTCTAGCACAATAAATATTATTCCATGCTAAGGGAGGTTCTGAGGATCTTTTTTTTTTTTTGCATTTAATTACTCTAACTAAATATAAAATATCAGTTCCACTTTAGTCCTTTCCTTTTCTCCAATCCCTTTTCCCCTTTTATTTGAAAATGGCAGTGATGAAAGATTTGCCAGATCACTGTGTAAATTGTTCCACTACTTGATTTCCTGCAGCATTAAGCATATAAGCTTTCTTTGTAGCTTACAGCTTAGAAGTGTATGCTGGCTCTGTGTAGCGGACAGATGAGTGAACTTTTGCCTTAAACATTTCTTGGTACATAAGGTGCAAGCAAACCATAACCCCGAACAAGCCATCTGTTCCCGGCGGGAACAGGACTGAGCTGCTGCGACCCCCGAAATGGTCTCCCTGCGACCATTCAGGACACACCGAGCCTGCGCTGAACCAGACCACGATCGGGCAGAGACTTTGGGACCTGGACTGTAAATTATTGCCGCTTAGCACAACTTCTATAAAACTTGCTTAGCATGAGTAGCTAAATTTGCTGAAGCCTTAGGCCGCACTCCCTAGTTCAGTGAGAAAGGGCCCCAGAGCTGGTGCAGGCAGGAAAGACAAGGGAGTTACAAGCAGTTTGCATCCCTATGCTTCACACTCCGGGAGGAAGGATGTCAAGGCATTGAAGTGAGGCCTGCTTGGGCGCTGGGACCCTGGGGAGCAGGGCCTTCTCTCGCCGCTGAAACAGTGCTGATTAGGGGGGCGTCTGGACTATCTCGGGGTCCAGATTATATTCCCTTTGTCTGGACCTTGGAGATAACACCTACTGTCACTGCTGGGGAAGTACTAATTTGTCAGGGCCTTGAGAGATAAGGGCAGGACCCGAAGAATGAAGACACATCTGTCAGCAGACACCGCAACAGTAAACAACCTACCTAGGGACCCAATAAGGAGCAGGAGACCCCAGACCTAAATATTACTATTGGTCCAAACTACTGCGGGAAGGGTGGAGAGCTTAGATTGGAAAGTATAATTGCCCAGGGATTTCTTTGTTTGGGGTCCCTCTTCGGAGGCACCCAACTCAAGCTGTAACTACTGCACGCATGTCATTACAATTTATTTATTTAATTTGCCTTGATTTGGCTCCGAACTTTTCAGCGGGAACCTAGGGTCAGACCCTGCTCGAGTTGTAATTACTGCATGCGCATCGCTAAAATTTACACCCAGGGTGAAGAGGACCAACGGGACGCTGCTGGATCCACGGGTGGTGATATCTCTTTCTCCCCCTTTCTCTCTCTTTCTCTCTCTCCTCCCCTTCGCCTTTCCCCACCTTTTCTCCCCACTCCATGGAAAATAAAGTTAAAAGGTTGTACGATATTTGACCAGTTTTAGCGTCTTAATCTCGTCCTTGGAATAGTAACGAAACCCCCCCGATATTGGATCGGGACACTCTGCTTTGGGAAGGACATGAGAACTAGAATTTCTTCTCTGTAGGAAATGATAACACAATCTTTAAGAATGAAAAAAGGTTAAAAATTCAGACCCATATGATACAAAGAAACAAAACTTTTATGTCAGTTTGGCATTAAATTTACATCTGCTAGAAATGGTGCAGTATCACTCTGGCAACAGTTTGTAAGTGTGCATTCCTTTCATCCTTCCCTCTGAGGGAGGAATCCAGGCTCAACTGACTCTACTCATTCTCTGAACTCAGTTACAGTTCTGGCCTCCATCTGGCAATCTTACGTATGAGAAAAAATATACTTGTGTTAGTTTCACCTTTTGCCTTCTGCATCTCATGTAATGAATAGTTACTGCGCAGTCACCTGATACGTACCAACCGTGACTCCACAGGCCTTGCAGCACAACCAATTATCTCATCCCTCCCCAACGCAGAATCTGACTGTAATCTTAACGCACACAGACATTACTTTGTGCTTTCCATGACCCTTACAGCATTCTTTGTGCGTTGTGTAGTTCAACTACACCTCTTCCAAGACGGTGCAACCAAAACCAAGACATAAGTGCACCATATATTTCTAAAGCTTCTGTTCTTTTCTGTCTCATTGTCTCTTCTTCTCTTAAAAATTCATAACTTTCGCTTCATTGTCTTGACTGTCACTGACTTTTTCAGAAAAAGATCCAAGTCCCTTATTTAAGTGGTAGTATCTAATTAGAAGTACACAAATATATTTGTACATATTCATCAAAATGCTATTACTCCATGTTACCTCACATAGCATGACGAAATGGCAGTATTTTATTAGTGAAGTAGCCCAACCAAAGAGCCTTGCCTACAGAAAAAATAAGGGAAAGGCTTCACTCCCCCATCTGCCTATGGGAGATGCAACACAATGTTAGAATAAAGCTTTCGAATTTGGTTATATGAATTTGATTACCACACAGAAAGTTTCATCTATATGGAAACAGAGAAAAATGAAAACATTTTGCATTTTAGCAGAAAAAAGCCAGTACTATTATTATTTCTGATAAATATGCTCTTGTATGAATTTACTACTGAATTAAGTAACAGGTAGGCAAAATCTAATTGGGTTATATCTAGCATAGTCATACAGACTTTCCTGACGGACTTCCATAATTATATCACAGATTACATTCTAAAAACCCAGAACTGAATCCTCTGAAATCAATGCCAGTAGCCAACGGCTTCAGCTCGAATGAGGCTTAAAAATAAGATGTATTTTGGAAATGGTAGAAATAAACACTAAAGAGAGGCAGTCAGGTCCTCACAGGCATATAACCTCATTTACGCTCCCGGAAGAGAGGCAGGCTCAGACCGTAGGCAGGCACGCCACACACACTCCCAGGTGACAACAGGCTTTCTGCCACACTGAACAACATGCTACCTACTTGTCTTATGTTTCTAACAAAATCTGTCCTTTATTGTACCATCCAGCCAAAGAGAAGCCTTTCCCTTCTTCTGTTTTTCTTAGTTAAATGTGTAACTTAACATATTGCTGCTCTCAGAAAGGGCCAAAAATTTGCTTTCCTTGCATCTTATGCACATATTCACCACTGGGTAAAATGCTGCCATTTTCATTCTGGAGCATTTCCTACTACTTTGCAGAGGTGAAAATGACTACACAGGATAAAAAGTGGTCAAAGAACAGGCCTGTAATACTTTATACTGCAAAGTTAATGATGCTTTTGGAACTGTATTCTTGCATAATTCCTATTTTTGAGAGATAACTGGGCTAGCTGAACACTGCATCAATGCAGGGGTTTATTATTAAATTTTACTTAAGCCAGTTTTATATCCTAATTACAATTAAGAATAACAGCTAGGCACAGTAGCTCTGGTGAATTCCAGTAGCACTATTATTTTTTGTTTTCTACTAATTTGTTTTGTGAATTTGATAAATTTTAGTGGTCAGGGGAGTGAAAAACTACCCACAATGGCTACAGCCAAGAATAGTTCAGATGTGCTAAATCAGGTTCTCTAAACAGCTGTGCCAGTATACCTCTGTCCAAAACTGCTAGTTGAGTCTTGGGTCTTTGCTGAGCAGACTGCCAGCTGCATGAAGTAATGCCAAATCGTACAGAATATAAACAAACATCCACTTAGATTTATATTTAGACCACCAAACGTGATGCAGTTGTGTCCTATGGTCAGATTTAAGCCCAGACCTTCAAAAATGTATCCTACTGTATTGACCAACTGTGCCACCTAGCTCTCTTTTAAGGTAATCCTATTATGTAATGAATTATGATGAGAGATTTTAGCATTTCTGAATTTGAGCTAAATAATCCCTCTAAGCAGTTGGATCCTAAATGAAAATATTTCTACTGTACCTGGGCCAAGTCTGAAAACATCACAGTATTTTTTCTTTACACTGATTAATTCAACATCATTACTTTACCTAATTTTTACTAGGCAAATATTCATGCAAGAGGCTAAGTTTTATACATTTTTGACAAAATCCCCTAAAAAATTCACTCAGGTCTCAAAGAAGTTAATAAAACAGAGAACTACATTTGTTTTAATCGTGGATGTTAAAGAGAAATAGGCTTATCTCAAATTTTATAACCTGGAAAGTCTTTTCTTTAGATTCTTATCACTTAACGGTCATATAAACACTAGGTTTCCCGTAACAGTACATGTCAAGTGTGACACTAGTACAAAGATTTATTACTAAAGGTAGTTCAGCTGTCACCTGATATCAGCAACTCTATATAAAAAGAGAAAAAAAAAAACAAAACTCCCAGATTACTTAACAGGCAACACTTCAAAAGGCCTTGAAACCAATTCGGCAAACCAACCAAAGAAGAAAGGAGAAAATTACAGCATTAGCATGAAAATACTACAACTGCAAGACATACAATTATGGTAATTTAAGGAATAAAAGGACTTGAGGCTCCTTCTGAGACTAGGACTCAGAGGTGAATCCTTTACACAGCCAGGAGGCTTTGCACTTGATAAGCAGTCACTACTGGAGGCTCTCGATTAGGTGTTCCCTCAAGAACTGCTCGCTGATTAAAAAAGAAAAAAAATTATTAATGGCAAAACATAGTTTATTAAATGAGGTAAAGGATGACTCAGCATGGAATGACCAGTCACACAGAGACAAACTTAGTAAAAGATTATCGTCTTAGCCTGAGAAGTTATGAATGGCCTTTTGTGAGGTAATACTTATTACAAGGAAGTCAAACATATCGCAGAACAAGAGCTGCTTGGAGGTGGGAAGTACCTGCCAGGCCATGAGGTTCTCCCCTGACATTCACAGGCAGCGGCTGCAGACACAACACCTTACCCTTGCACATCACTAGCCAGCACGGTGCAGATACAGAGACAGATATGTATACATGTACACACATACTTAAAGATGCACTGAATGATCAGGTAATCTCATTAAAACCCAGGACGACAGATTAATGGGTTGCTAGTCCAAGCTGGTAGGTGTTTTTCCATGAAGAAATTGAAATACTGATGCACTTGAGTACATGTGTGTGAACACACATAAAAACAGAACGTAGAATTATATAAAGTAAAAGTATATATAAAACATTATTTCTGTCTGATTTCTTCTGTCTTCTTTCTATCCTTAAGACTGTCAGAAGGATAAGAGACAAATTAAGCACTGATCCTTCTGTTTGAGAAATGTTCTTTTCCCAACAGCAGATCCTGGTATGCCATCAGGCTAAAAACACCTGAGAAAAGGCTTTAACTGCCAGTGACACCAACAGGCTCAGGACTGTAAGATTTACTTCCAACAGGCACCTCATTAAGCAAAAAAATGGACTTGAAAACAAAAGTATAGTTCTGGGTGGCTAGGAAGGAAAAAATAAACAACAGTGGGCTTTTGGTCACTCACCAACCCCAAGTCTAGCTGACACACTGCACTCTCAGTGCAAGTCTGCTCATTAGGAGCCCCCTGCAAGCCATGGTGTCCCTGCCACGCGCCCTTTCACCTGCCCGAAATAAGCTGAGAGAGGCCAAGCTGGTCTTCATGACACCCAGAGGTTTCCCTCACACCAGCGCCAACCTCAGCTGCAGGGTTAGAGTAAGCACTTCAGCCCACCTCAAAGCTGCACAATCGTGATTCAATATCTAATATTTGTTCAGAATACCACCTTTTCAAGCTCTAAAATAAAACACTCTCAGAAGAGGAGGTGCCAAGAACATTAGTAAGTGGCCGAAGCCTCAGGCCATTACTGAAACTGTGAGCTGGAAATGGGAGCAAGCCGAATGCCGATAATCTTCTCTGCCGACTCCTTCCCTCAGCTGACCCCATGGGAGGAAGCAGAGCTCTCTGCTGCGAAAGGAGAACCAAGAGCGTGCCACATCAAAGGCTCCACGACGTTTTGGCTCACAGGGCAATCAGAGGGGTATCTCCCTTGGAGCTTGGCAACGCGTAGTCAGAATTAAACGTAAACTATGATAGAAATATTAAGTGAGCTAACTTCAAGCTACATGGCCAAATAACAGAAATACAGGAAGACAACATGAATGTAGTTTTTTCAAGACTGCATTTTTTAAGAAATATTTTGAATTTTCTTATGGGCTTCAAGCAAATTGTACTTCTACTGCTCTGCTATTTCAGTGTGAATTACCTATTCCAATTTTTAAAGAGAAGACACAAGCCAGGTGATACTTGTCTACGAAAACACTGAGCCAATCTGGGCCGTTCACAATCCAACATCAGCAACTCTTGGTTCGGCAGATAAAAAAAGGGCTGTTAATTTCCCTACTTCAATGTCCAAAATGAGGATAAGTCACATTTAAAAACAGCTGGCTGGGCAAGGTTCTCAAGCCACTTTTCCCTGCTATAATGTTACCTACTGAGTATTTGGGATGTGTCTTAAAGAAAGTGAAACAGAAATATTTGCCTCATGTTCAAACACCTACTGAGAGTCCAGCAGAAATGTGAAAGAAAACAACCCAGGGGCTTTGAGAAGTAAATTGCATAACGAAGAGACAGCACAATCAGCTCTTTTTAATCATCTCCCATTCTAGCTTCCCTATAGCTTTTGTCAGAAAAATGAAAAGAAAATTGAAATTAAAGGAAAGTTATGAATATCTTACCTTATGGGAAGCTGAAAAATGAATTTTGGATTTCAGATCATTACTGTATTGAAAATCAGAACTTTATGTTTACAACGTACTTTCTTCTAGGTCAAACTAGGTTAATTGTTGTTTAACACAGAAAAATAAATAGTCCAGATTCTGAGACAGGAGATGTCAGCAGACATTCGCGCTGCTTTGCTTTAGGAACCTTTTTGTGCCTACTATCCCTAGACTCCATACAGAAAAGGAGTAAGTATCCTGTGTCTGCTCTGATCAAAAGCACTAAGAACTGAAGACAAAAACTATGCCTTTTTCAGGAGAGAAATGTTACAGCAAAACAATTCTAATAACTAATTTCAGTATACACAAAAGTATAGCAAAAGGAATTTGGTTCATCCAATCCATGATTTTACATCTTAGAGGGGAAAAAAATGCAATGGAAGGAGCTGAAATAGTAGTCTACTTTACCAAAACACAAAAAAAGCTGTCTAGCCGCATTTGGAAAAATTTTGTGGTATACAGTTCACTCAGGGCTTGACCCAATGTGCAAAGAAGACAATAGCCTTAATTACATTGCATTTGTACCAGCAACTCGTAAATCTGTTACAGGAAAAGGACAGAAAATTTGTTACAGATTACGGTTATTCAAACAGAAATAGAATCCAGAGATAGAATATTTAGACAACACATGCAATCCATGGTATGCACAAAATTTTTAAATATTCATACTTGTCTAATCAACACCAGCTTCCTCTAAATCAAAAGCAATGGGGACTACACTGATGTGGAATTTCAACTTTCAAAATCTACCATTTTGTCCGTTGTCACAAAAAAGCTGAAATCTCTGTACATGCATGTCTAATCTATGATTTTTTTTTCATTTTTAAGACAGTAGGGTTGCAATTCAGTTATTTTCATAAAAATAATTAGACAGAAATGAAATGTACAAAATTTCAGCTTGCTTTCTTGCAAGTTATGTACAACTCGAAGTAGAGAGTGATAAAGTCAAAAATTAATAAAATTAGAGAACAAACAAAAGGAGAACCGTAAAGTCCAGGCTGCCTGCAAAACATTCATTTCTCCCCTCTACTTCGAAATTTACACTGGCCTGAAGCCCAGAAATGGCAAGATGCAATCCTGTGCCTGTGACAAGTCTAAGACTGATATTTTTTGACCTGTCAGCATAGAAATAGAAGCCTAAAATGTTTTAAAAAGGAAGATCAAGCACTTTCTAATAGAACTAGAACCATTGTGTATATTCAAAATGCTAGCTTTTAATGTTACTTTAATTGTTTTGTATGAAACAGGATTTTACAGTTTTAAAGATTTTTTTAAGATACCAATAATATATTTTGTTTCTCCATAGCTGGCACATTCAGAACCTACTTAAAAAGAACAGAGGGATTAAAAAATTAATACCTAGAGGATCTTAAACAATTCTCATGGCCAGTCCTGCACTTGTTAAACTTAATGGTATACATTCCACTGACAGAGCCAAATCAGAGGCTGCAGTGCTTCTGCTCTAACTCGGGCAGTTGGTTGTTTTCTCATAACTCAATTCTAGCTGAGCACATGCTGAGGATTAAGCTCTTTGCTCAGCATCTAAGTGGACATGCACAAAACTAGGTCCTGGGGGGGCATGGTACAGAAACATGTTCATTGTAAGCATGCATATGAAGAAGCAAGAATCAGTGCTTAGAGACACCGAATGTTAAGCAATGCATAGAGTGGACTAGTGTTTTGATCTAGTTTTATACCTTGTCTCTTTGACTGAAAGCCATGCGGTACAATGAAGATAAGTGCTTATCTTGGTCTCTCCTTTACGTTAGCAGCAACAGGTGTTTTTGATTGAAATGCAAATATAACATTTTAAAAGTGCTGCTCAGTACTACTTTTACAATACGGAAGACCCATAAGAAAGTAACAAAGATGGTGCCTAAGTCATCATAATCATCATTTTCATAAAAATCCCTGACCTAATGTATTTATCATTGAATAGGAGGAGTTTATCCTAGCTACTTATTTTCCCAAGTCCTCTTTCAAGGACTTTTGCAGTAACTTTAGTGAAAGCAATCCAGTTGCTTTAGATATACTCGCTCTGATACAAATGCAAAAACTTACTAAGGAGTGTTATTTATCCAAAAATAAGAACCACAGATACATGTTGTCATCTGTTCATAAGCACCATATATTTGCTAAATCGGGAGAGTTAATTCTTTCAATACCAGTCAGATCAACTGTTTCCACCCAGATGATATGGTATAATTTCAGCTCTCTCTTCAGAAAAGCAAGATTTGAAGCACACAAAAAACAGTAAGGAATACTTCTATTTATTCGCAAACACACACCTGATGCACCCTGATCAACTCATACTCACATAGGTTTTAGTAATTAATAAGCAGCATAAACATGGCAGACCAGCAAAGCAGCTAAGAATTTAAATGAATGTTAAAATATGAATCTGCTTTTTGGGTGTAGATGCATTTTCAAATAAAAATATGGACTATTCCGACTGTGTATATTGCCAGTGTTTTTACTAAGTTTTTGGCTACTTGTTTGATAGCTAAAGAATGCTATTTGCTATCATATGGTCATGGTTGTACTTCTAATTTTGCCTTTTTCTTTGAAAAGTATCTACAGTGTTCACTGTCTTTATGTTTCACTTCACTCCCTGTAAATTGGTTGCAATACTGTCTATACAAGATAGAAGTTTTTGTAAAGCTTAATTCATTATTTATAAGGTACTTTGACTTGCTCAGAAGAACACTGTACAGCAAATGAAAAGAAAGTGCAAAGTATCCCAGGATACCAGTCTTTTGAAGGACTACAGGCCTTTTAAAGGTTTGCAAAGAACCCTGAATAGATGGCAAAATTTCATTTCCAAGGAATCTAAAGATATAGTCCATATTTCGATCTAGAAATGTTTTTGATCTAGATGTAGTCAGGTTTCCTGATTCTTTGGCATTTGTTTAACTCTATTTCTACTGAACATTTAAGGCAAGGTGTTCCCAACCCAAATCTTAAAAAGCAGTACATTCATAATTCGATGCAGGTAAGCTGAATTTCAATTTTTATTGCAGTAGAAAATCATGTCACAATGCTATTTTTTCCAATTTGTCTGTAAAAACTACATAAATTTCTAAAATTTTTCCATAATTTTTATATGACATTGTTTACTTATCATTATTTACAGTTACACCTCTGAATCTGTAAACTGTTTTTTATGCCACTACATAAAGCAGAAAGAACGGAGATACTAAGTCACCCACAGAAACGCAAGGACTTCACTTGTATAAGTCCATCCAAAAATTTGTCAATTGTAACAAGAAATTATATTAAGAACCTGGGAGGAGAATACAGCTGAATTAGAGACGAACACCAAAATGAAAAATGTAAACTGCTTTTCCCAACATCCATAATTAAGACAGAAAGTTTCCTGAATGTTACTTGAGGGTAAGTCACTTATGAAAATGGAACCTAGGCATTTAGAAAAATTCTTCTAGAAATACTTCCAGGTACCTCCACCTTTCCTGGCCTAAACTCATTTAGGCCTCAGCTATCTTGCAATGTAAGAAATGCAAACTGAATCATAGTTTCTTGATCCCTAAAGTTAATTTGCAATTCGAGCTCATGACTCCAAAGACACCACAATAGTCTATCTTTAAGAGGAAGTTGTCCTGCTTTATTTATATGATCTAAAAGACTGTGCAAGCAATGTACAACAAAGTCTCATGACGTTTCTCTTTTTGAGATAGCAACATTTGGCAGCAATTGGTTGTCAATGCCTCAATTGTTTCCTATTCTTTTGCAAGTAAAAGACATTTTTAATAAAGTTTGAGAAAAGAAAGAACAAGTGATTTTATACTAATTGGTTGTCAAGGACTTGATTTTTCTTTTTTTTCCTTATATACATACAAACTAAACTTGAACGTTATTGTTAAAGACATAAAGCAAAAGTGATTTTTTATACCAATCATCTGTCAGTATTTTCATTATTTCTAGCACCACAAGACTTACCTACTGTCTTTATTTTGGAGTGTGACATTCAGAGGAAACCCTGTTAGCTTAGAGCTGGATAATGCCCAAATGCTGCATGGCTTCACAGAAGAAGTAGTAGTTCTTTACCTTTTTTTGCCAGCAGAGAGGCCAGGCACTACTGCCATTCTTCTGAGCCGAGGGGCTGCTCTTTTTTGTTCTCACACTAGGCAAGCCATATGTTTTGTTTGTTCACATTGTACTATGCTACTTTACTGCTCCGTTAAAAACGAGAGGTAGAAAGCAGAGAGGTAAGTTGCTGCAACAAGGTGGAAGCCCTTGGAGGAAGAGGGATTTTTTTCCCTTACTTGACAGCAACTGATCATGCAAAGCTCGGAAAAACTATGAAAGTGTAAAGAACAAATAGGTGCTCTGAAACACTTTAAAAGAGGAAAGACATCAGACAATGCAAGAGCTGAAACCAGTGCATCTTTTCCAACAATATAAACCGCCTTTGCAGGCTTTCAGTGCTTCCATTTCTTGTTGAAACCCAAAAAGGGCAAAGGCACTTGGAAAATTTCAGAAAACATGAAGTTTATTTATTTACTTTACCAAACCTGCTGTCTTAAGTTCAGCTCACATCCTACTCCCCTCATCTTTCTCATTCATCTTTCATAGAAAAGCTGTGTACAGTCACTAACTTCAAGATGCTGTGGAGGTAATATGCTAAATAAAAAAGGCTCAACTCCCATTTAATGGTTTTGCAAACCATTAAACAGCTCATTAAAAAAATAAAACTAAAAATACCTCTCTAGTTCTACCAGTGTTTTCCATGTATTAATATATTAACAGCAAGAATATCACTCCGAATTTCTAATTGAAAAAATTTTCAGTCTATTAGCAGTCTTTAGTACATGGCTGAGAAATACGAGACTGAAGAAAGATCCAGTTCTGTAAAGGTCTGTAATTTTACATTCTCTGATTTTGCATATTCCAGAGCAGTTAATTTTTGCTGTGTTATTTATTGACTTTTGTATTTTATTCAGCCTTACTGTATCCTCTGGAGAAGGAGGACCATAACAGAGGGTACCCAGAAATCTATAGATCTGCATCCTCTGACACTTAGAAGAAATAATAGAAACCAAGAGGCAAGACAGAGTAATACTGTATACAAAAGTGTTTTCTATTACATTAATTTGCAAATGACTAAATGCTCTACTTTCCTCATCAGCCCCACGACAGCATTTTGGCCAATATTTAAGTCTATCCAAAAGTAACATATCTACTGTTGTGATCAGAATTTTAAACAAGATTCGACATCTGGTTTTTCTGTTTGTTGGAAATCAACCAACCCTTCCTAAATGTTTCAATTGCTGTCTGCATCTCTCTGTACAGTACTAACTAGTACATTACTGCTTACCACACAGACCTACTATTAGACATTAGTTTGAAACATCTGCACTAGTTGCCTTTAAAACAATTTGAAAGTAATATTACAGTATCCTTCATCGTACAGTTTTGGCCCCTAATGGCCAAACCGACCTTCACTGAGTGTTATCCCCCCCAGCTGAGCACAAGGGCATACTGTCCTAACTACTTTCCTAACTCTCTTACTATATGGAATCACTCAGAAATCTCTGCATTTCTATCACATGCTTTCACTAGCTGTTCTACTGCCCTAACATTATCAAAATGCCAATTTATTACCTCAGAGCCTCTGTTTTCTTTGTGTAGTTTTCTATGAACAACAGTTGTTGCATTCACCTGAATTTCCAGTTGGTAATTAATATCAACAGATTTAATAAATGTAAGGCTGAAGACAGACACGTTTATGGACCACATTACTTCATGGTCATGCGTAGTGGACCACGTATCTTTCCACAGACCTGATTCACCATGGTGAATACAAAAAGCAATATGGCAAACAGAAAATGAAAAAACACTCTCAAGGAAAACGTTCAGGAGGTTTCAATTTAATAGTCTACTGCTAGATACTGTTTGCAGCATCCTGACTAAAATTTTGTTCACCGTTTTCCACCAAAGAACTCTCACGTAGCAGAATACACTTGGAAAACATATGACTGCAACTCTACTAAGTCCATATACTCATGCATCTTACTCTTTAATTTCTCTTTGTAATTACAAATTTTAGTGGGAAAATGTATTCAACAATATCCCTTTCTTCAGAAAAACTGATTTTGAATATAGCCCTACAAATACATCCATGATGAAACTGGATAAATTAGTGAATTATTGTATAGACTTTCATATGAATCTCACTGCTGATGTTCTAGAAGAAAAATAAAACCTGTATCACCATCTTTCACTGAAGGACTCTGAATGTGAAATGGCATTTAGCACCATTACCTATGGCAGAGCTCATCCTTAAAGGAAAAAGAATGCCCCCCGCCAAATGTTAAATAACTCAGGTTACATCTAGCTGTTCACTATAATGGCCAGGAGAGACTATTGTGAGCATGAAGCTGAGCTTTCTGCATTATACATCACATGATCTTCTGGAAGAAGAGCCTCTCTGAGTTAATGTATTGCTCTGTCCCTTTTTTTTCCCCCTCAGGATATCTACCACCAGCAACTCAGCAATGATGGTAACCAAAATCCATGCTAATGTCTTCAACAGTTAATTGCCCTTGCTTCATAAGTCTGCAGGACTGTGTGGCTTGATTAACTTCATAGCGAGCAAAATGACATTTTTCAGATTTCCACAGAGATAAACAGAATCTTACACCATGTAATGAACAACCTTTCTAGATTGTTTTCCTAAGAAAACAAGATGTGTCTGATGAAAGTTTCTGTATTAGTCCCTCTCTTTCTAGGATGTACGTGTGTCTTTCCTTTGATCCCCCACTCTTACTTTGAACTTGTTGGCTAATTTTAACTAAATTTGACAGAGTAGGATAGATCTCCCAGATCTGCTGGTTTCATCAGAACACTGAAGGTGAAAGACTTAATTAGTGTCTCCTGATGAGCAAAAGACTGCAACGTATACTCATTTTTGATGTGATAATAAAGAACCAAGGTTAGAGTGAAAAATTAGGACTGCCTTTACCACAAAAAAAAATTTAGTTGGAATTCTCACTTTACCAGGCAGCAGAGAATCCAACTATGAGACAAAATACGTAGGAGATCAGATATCATTAGTTTTCCTGACCATGAAACTATTTTGTTTTATTTGCTGATTGGAGATGATAGTGTGAGATCACAAGGAGGGTTTCTGTTAAAAAAAATTAGGTTACTGCCAAAACGGCAACTGATACAAATGAAAAAATATCTATCTTCACCATTCTTTTCTTTCTTTTTTTTTTTTTTTACATGCCTTACCTTTACGTGAGCATCAAAGTAATTCTGCTACGGTATTTAAAAATAATATTTGTATGCATATAAACATTTCATTGTGTTGCTTTTTGTTTCTAAGGCAATTGTGGAAGAAAGGCTAGCAGACAGGTTAGAGACGAAAGGTACCCGGCCACATTCTTGCTCAAGGGGACAAAATACATGACAAAAGGACCTGACTACTATTTGAGCACGATGCACACTGGTCCCAAACTTAGAGTACCCTAAGGCAAAGCTCCTATGACCAGTGTAATACCCAGTGACTGGGATATAAATTCTACCATAGCAATCTATTAAAAGAGTACAGGAGACTGATGCTACAGCTGTTCCACAATGTTTTTTTTCTCCAGATGCAGTCTCACTTAAAGCAGACAATGACAATGATTTATGTCAATATAATAAACTTAAATTTTAACTCGCTGGCAATTTTTGTAGAGAAGATACTAAACATGTGGCAACCACATAAATTAAAGGCATTGCTCAACTGCTCTCCATTCCACCCAGATTTTAATCTTGGTTCCAAAACCAGAAACTTTACTGCACTGAACTACTAATAAATTGCTTAATGAAATTACATTATGCTCTTTTTTTCTTCTTCCCATTCATAGCCATGGATGTGGTCAATCATAGCATCTTGCTATCAGTTTTATTCTTTTCTGGATTGTTGCTACATTGTTTCCGAGATATCTTTCTAATTGCTCTATGTTCTTAAGTATGATTGGCTTCACATCCTCCCCATCTGCTCTTCCTATTCGCATTCCTTAGTGTACAATGCTTAACCATTTAGTAATTTCAGTCATTCCTGTCTGCAAATTGCTATATGACTACTTGCCGTGGTGTACAGGTTTATCATGATAATGACAAATGCTGAGAACTCTACAATATTTCTTTATTCTTATTCATATCTTCAAAACGTTTGCTGATACACACAATTCAGTGCTATACCGGTACTGGTAAGAGCACATACAAATGATCCATTTATATGTAGAGAACCGCACCAGACTGCAGTTTCAGCACATTTATTATCTGAAACAGAATTTCTAAAATGCTTGCAGATTTTGTTCCTCACATGTAAGTATTTATCAGTCATTCATTGTATATCTTTTTAAACAAGACAACTTTCTAAACTATAAATCTTGAAGTTCACTCTGTTACAACTATGAGTTATAAAAAGCTGAACACAAGTCCAGAACTCTCAAAGAATACAAAGTTATTTTCAAAGCTATATTAAAAGGTGTATGCCTTTAGGACTAATAAGGTCTTTGGAACTATGATCACCTTTTCTAGTCCATGCATCGCAGTACTATAAAGTCCCAGTCCTACATGCTGATCTATATAGGAAGATCCCTCTGCCCACTCAAAGAACAGTTCACTTAGCAGAGGACTAGTAATCAAACAGAAAGTTTTCTATTCTGAGTCTTGTGAAAAAAAGTATTAAAATAAATTTCATGAAGAATATACTATTTATGAAACCAAAGGATATTATTCATTGAAATGAATACAAAAAGGTGCTGCAAGTGCTCCAGATCATACAAACAAACAAACAAACAAAAACTGTATTACCATGTATTGGCTCGTGATTGCTGTATAGCTTTCAGTGATGACTGTGTTATTTTCTATTTTCCTTGACAGAAACCAGTGCTGACGAATATACAATTTTAATCAATTTATGTCATATATACAATCACCACATCCTGACCAACCCATCGAGTTTTACAGTAGTTTAATAATTTTTTACAGTAGTTTAATAATTTTTTTCTGAACATGTAATTTTATCTTCACTTCATAATTTTCCTTTCTAAAATATATTTACCTTAAATCATAGTATGAACTGAATGATCACAACAGAAGTATTCCTAATATGGGCAACCAGAACATACTTAGCAGTACTGTGAAATGTCATTACTTTGAAGAGTGCTTTTTGGGCTGTATTTGTCTGTATTTCAAAATATTGCAACAAAAGAAGTTAGTATTTTCTTCTCACAGAGCAAGTCGCAGACGTTTTGCACCTCCATCTAAGTTATGTAGCATGCTATAAAGCACTGTGTCCACTGATTAGTTTTAAAGGAGTATTTTCTAAAGTTGCCGTATTTCCTACTATTTCAATTTGACTCGGTCCTTTGCTGACTGGCTTCATTCTTGTCTTTAATACCACTGCCCACACAGCACCTCCATCTTAAAATTCACTTACCTCTCTCACTTTCCTTTTTGCCCACTCCTTATTTTCCGTTAGCCCTTTTCATTTCCCCTCTTCCCTCACTTTTCTAACTTCTGCTCTCCACATTGCTTAAAAAAAGATGGATGTGGTATGATTATTGTTATTGTTCATTTTGTGTGTAGCACATCCTTCTCCCCTACGTTATGTATGCCATGTCTATTTTCATTGTAAACTCTCTAAGGCAGATACTATCTACAGCTTTATACTTGCACAGTACATTCCTCTTCTTCATCAGTCCCCATGCCTAATCGTAACTAAACTTGATAAAAAATTTCCCTAAAAACATGCTAAAATGTGGAATGTCTACAATTACATCTCTTCAGTTGATAAGCAAGCAGCAGGTGCAAATAGATCTTTCAGCCTCTTTGCCTCCTCTCCCTACTCTCAGAAAAAACTGATCATGTTTGATGCATGAGTAAAATCAAGACTGCATTTGTTTGAATGGGGCAAGGCTGTGAAGAAGATAGGTGTTGAATGCACAGGTTTCCCCAGGTTCTGTTATCATAAATTTTTGGGGTATAGCTGTTTGGGTATAGCTGATCATGGGAGGAGGCAACTGATGAGAAGATCTCTTGAGACGTTTACCAGCTCTACCTTCTTTTATTTCATGCAGGGGGCCTTTCTCATTTAATTTAGGCCATCTTCTTTTCTGTAGTGAAGCAAGGCCTTAGAAAATATAAGTCTCTGTAACAGAAATTATATTAACGAAAAGTTACAAATGGATATATTCAGAATGTTGTTTTGATCATCTGCCGCAGCTTTGAAACTTTAAAAAAATAGCATTTTTTTTTTTTTTTTTTTTTTTTAACACCCAGTTCTGACTACGTTTGTAATTCCCAGATGACCCAATCCATCACTCCAGCACAGGGAAAAAGTTATAGATCTAATGTGGTTCCAAAGGCACTGTAAATCAACACTTATTTTAATACCATTAAAATGATAGAAAATGGACATATTAAGTCCTACAGCATCTCACTTCTTTGCTTTTTAGTAGCTTGCTGGTGCATGTCATAAACACTGTATGAGGATCACGTGCCTTCTCTTTATAGGAAAAACATGCAGAATGGTCTAAACCCTTCAACAATGTATTACAAAATTGTGCTGCCTAAGTAAATTTGTATTATACTACCAGGCCATAAGAAAAAAGTGCTAGACATAATAAGCCATTGAAATGACTACAAATATCTACTGAAAAGAACAATGTTAACTGTGTCTGTTCTATAAGCGAATGTGAGATGGTTAACATACATCAAAGTTAACTGCGAAGTAGCAGTATTTTCATTTCTGATTTTAAGGGGTGTTGTTTTTTTAATAAAATTGACAATTCAAGCAATTTCTTCTGGAAAAAATCATCACTTGCACTAAAAAACAAAAGCACTGTTACAACACACTGTAAATTGACTTAGTGAAAACTAATGCATAAAACCTTTTGGATGTTGACAAATCTTTCTGACGTGTATTAACCAGCAACCACACCAATTTCTGATTACTGACTGCTACATGACAGGAAAGTGAAGGCCCTGGGTCCCTGCCTTCCTGTGCAACAGCAGCCTCCACGCTGCCAATCCTCAATCTTCCTGCTGCATGTTCAACCACCCCATATCCAAAACTACTTGTTTTTCTTCATCAGAACCCTTTCACCATCCTAAACCAGACCCTGGTTCATCATCCTCTCCTATGTTCACAGCCCTTCTTAAAGCCCAGCACAAAAACTCATCTCTTCACCCACAGAGGCACACATCCTCACTGTCTATGCATTCACTCTTTCACTATGGTTTGTTCCTGACTCTACCCTAACCAGAAGGGAAGGTAAGTTCTCAGGCTTCACAATTAAGTAGTCCCAGCAACTTGCGCCTCAGCTTTGGCTCATGGCACTGCAGAGGCAGGTTCTAACCCCACCACCTCCACTCAGGAGAGGCACATAACGCCATAAAACTGTTCATGCACCAGCTGTGGATACCACAGATGGGACGTTGCAGCCTTGGTCAAGTCTAGGCTGGTTGACAGTGTGGGCAGACTGCATGGTATGGAAGTTAAGCACCCTGTAGGTCAGCATGGATCAACAGTAAAAAGCTAACTTTTGAATGTAAAAGTAATACTCCATGAACTTTTAGCTCACTCCCCCTCCCCCCCCCAAAAAAAAAAAACCCTTCTGGAATGAAAATAAACTTGCAGTTACTACCCCCCAAAAAAGGTTAACATCCCAATTAACATCCCAATAACATGTAGTGTTATTCATATAATACTAGTAAATGATAGCAGGGTACTAAAGTCATAAAGATTTAAATTTCCATTTATATGCAATTACAAATGAGGAAGCATACAGCAGCATGATCTGAGTTTCAAGTCCAGCCTTTGCCAAGGATACATTGCCTAGTACACTTTCAGTTAGTATAACCTTTTCTCCTTCCTTCAACTTCCTCTTTTCTTCTCCCATACTCTTTCGAGTGCCAGTTTTGTTTTATAGGCTATTATCTGGACTTTCACTTAGTTGCTCTCTAATACTATTTATGGTGACTTGTAATTTGAAGCAAAAACAATAATGAATCTGGGAAGAGCAGAATTCTCTTACCCCACCTATTTTCCCCTCTTTCCACACACCGATGCGATCCTGTATGATGGTCAGGCAAAATCTGACTGAAACGCCTCTCATTCTCATGTCAGCAGTGCCAGCTAGGTGTGTACTGAGATTTCTGCACCCCATTAAATGGGAACCAAATCTCCCCTAAATTGAAGACAGTAATTAATCACATAAAACATATGTTTGCTGAAACAGAAAGCAAGCAGAAAAGGATAAACACTTTTCTCCCCCATATACATGAAAATTGAAAAGTCTTACTTATGTTCAAGTTATTAATATAATGACATACAAAAATAACATTTAAATATAGGAGAGCCAAACAGGAAACACAGGAATATGGACACAAGAGCCAAGGCAGCCCCACAGCTGCATGACCCTAACATCATCTCCAGATGCACCTCTGTTGCTTGCCAGTAGGAAAGCTGGAAAAGGAGCCAGTAGAGGTGACACCAAGGAGTTAGCAACAGACCCACATGCTGCTGCTAGAACAAGCATTTCAGACTTTGGCATCTGGTCCTTACTTTTGCCAAATATACCCTGTTTGTTTCCACAGCTGCTAAATGTGTTTGCTCAAAAAGGAAAAAGCAGAAAGAAGAAAGAGCAGCTAGAGATATACTAGTGACTGCAGGAAGAAGTATGCAGCCAACATTCAATTTACTCCCAGATAACAATTTGGTTTAGAAAATGTATTGCTAGTTATTAGGACAAGTCTGAGATATTCTTAGATGAACTTCATGCATAAATTCATATGGCAAATTTATGTTTGTGTCTTCAAAACACTGTAGGCAATTATCAGAGGGTTAACAAATACATTTGCTGTAAACAACTTCCCCCCCCCGCCCCATATATATTTTAAATTCCCTTGTAATAATCTGGCTCCATCCAGCAGAGAAAATTATTCTAGGCAAGCTGAAATCTGCAGTAGTGGCTCCACTTTATCTGAAGGTAAAGAGATAAAAAATTAAACAACAATGTTAAGTTAGGTAACTTGTTACAAATCCTTGTGATTCATTGGGAATAAATGTATTTCATAAAATAGCAATTAAAGTATTCAAATCACAATTAACATTCTTGAATAAATTAAAAAGAACCTTACTTGGAAATACCACCTTTTTAATTTAAATTACTTTAAATTAATTTAATTTACTTTAATTTAAAATTAAAGTATTAAATTCAAGTAAATACAGAATTAAATTTAGGTGAATTAAGTAACTTAAAATTTAGATTTCAAAAAGAAAAGGTAAGGTAAATGCAACATATTGCATTTCATCAGGATGAAACATATATGCCAGATCCAGCTTCCAGCTAAATCTTATAAACTTCCTTGCTTTCAGCAATTTTTTGGTCTGCATAGGCGAGTAATTTCTGGTCTGATTAGCATAGCTGACCTTATTTTATACCTATGAAAACAAGTCTTGTTAATATGCTAAACAGAATGCATATTCAGGTAAAATGTGGCCTCTGCATATACGAGAAACATTGATTTTACTTGAGATCAGTTTCTCTCTCATATACAGATCCTTTGAAACACAGGTATGAGCTAAAACCTACCCTCTAATGCAATGACACTAATTTAGAGCTTAAACAAAACTACATAAATTTTGTATAAAAGTCTCTTTGCTAACTTGAAGTCTATTAAAACAAAATGAGGAGGTTAAAAGTCACATTGGGTATTTTACCTCTGCTGAAGTTCCCCTCACAGTTCTATACACGCTATATTTTTTGTATTTTATATTAAAAATAATTCTTTCCTTTCTTGCTCACATAATTAGCATTGAAATTTCTGTAAAGTGAGTTTCACTGAGTTGCACTAGCTGCTAAGAGAACACTGCGAAAAAATCAGGGATTGTTTTATTTCACATTATTTTCCAATGCAAAACTGAATATTCTATATTATTCAATCTCTCTGTCTTTTCTACAGAAGTCATAAGTGTTACACCTAATGACAATGGTTTCACTAAGAAAGCTCTGGTAAGACAGCTGTCAAGGTGTCTGTAGACTACCTTGACCTCGTGCCTATCTAGGACTTAGAACAGATGTAGTATGAAGAGCATACTTTCCATGGAGCAACTCTCTACTTCTCAGTTCACCTTAAGACAGTGGATAGGGCTTCCCTCAAATGCTTCCTTGCCCTTCCCCTTAAAATCTACACTAGAAAGTGTTTTCTCATCACACATAAGCATACTATGACACTAGCATAAACTAAATAGTGAATGCCATTTTAATCAGTGTATTGCACAGGCCATTTCCGAACAGCAGTGAACTAACCCCCTCTTCACTAGTGTACCTGACACTGCCACCCTTGACAGAGCTGAACCACTGCAGATAAATTTGGAGAAGCTCCCAGAAGCTGCTGGTCGCAGACTACCCTTTCCCTCAGTAGTACTGCTGGAAGTGATTACAAAATATTCCACCTTATAAACTGCCATCAAGAAATCAAGGTTATTATGTAAGTATTGAAGAATGACACGTTCTCCGCAATAGGCAAGAGACCGAACTTTTCCTCTCTCTCAGCTCCAGCAGTATGGCCAACAATTGTGTCCACCCATGAGCCAAACACACATGAGGTCTGGTTATTTGCAATTTACTCTATGTAAAGCAGAGATGATAGTGGTAAATGGGGATCATATATCAGGCAATATAACTTATCTGTTACAGTGACACAGTATTATCTACTCACTAGCTATAACCCAGGTTCATATTCATTTCTGGGAAATAAGGTAAGATTCTCAATTTATTTTGCATTATCAGAAATTGGCATCAGTATGCACAACTATATTGAACTGCTACAGTAAGCATTTTGTGTCAGGTACGCTGACAAGAATGTTTTGCAATCTCCACTGGCTGCCAAATACTGGGGAGGATTCTAGATTAAACAGGTAGTTTTGGTACTGAAGATAGCACAAAATCTGCCTGGTGCATGGATCTCCTTTCTCCTCTGTGTATCAATGATTTGGAACAATTATCATAATGAAATCCATATTGCTCAAAAGAGGGATAAGACTGTCTCAGCAGAGGCTGCTTATGTCTTAACTTCCACCTTTATTCAGAGATAGCTTGAAATTCTTTTATCGTGAAAGTACAATGGAAAGTTAGTTACTACAGAGGAATACTCCTTCTGGACTGGAACTTGTTTTTTGGGTTTTTTTTTTAAGTTGAGACCTTGTTTCAAGTGCTTGTTTTTATAGCAAAAAATGAGGGTATACAATGTTCACTGTTCAAAAGCATAGTCTCTCAAAACTGCTAAAATCCTCCCTAAAGCCTGTTTTTTATAAGTCTGTAAATGAACACACATTTTATTGCCATTTTGATACCTGTTTGCCCCTCTACCCCAGTTGGTCCATGTGTAACAGAAACTGATTTACAAATCTTACATGGAAGGTACATGTCCATGGAAGCAACTGCTGGCTCAGAGAAGGGAAGGAGGCACCTTATGCACTTTGATAAAGCAGGGCACTAATGTGCACACAGTAATATCTAAGTGCGTAACTGATGGTGGTCAATTTTTCACTCTTAAACTGCATGCAGCTCATATGCTATTAAAGCATGGCTCTCATGTTAGTGGAATTGCTGGTATATGGACTGTCAAGTGAATTGAAATCTTGGCTACTGGAAGAAGAGTGCTAGCAGCGTCTGCTGAAGGTCAGCCATCTAAGATGATGTGTGCCTTGTGGCTATTCTCAAAATGAAGATTTTGGTGTAAAGGGAACTTTCAAGAGGCTAATCAAAAGTGTGAGCAAAACTAAATTTTACTGCCCAAGGCTGAGAGGCTTGGGCTATTTGAGGCCAGGTAAGGCTTCTACTGCTATAGGAAAGGTAAGGATGGAACTAGGATAGGGCAGTTGGAAGGGGAATGGCGAGTGAAAAAGAGCCCTACATATCTCTGTTTCTGGCCAAACAGGAAATGTGAGCTGGAGACTAATGCTGCTGCTTCAACAGTAGCTGCTTAACTCTGTTTTCAGCTGTTTTTCTGGAGCCTGACATGAAAAAAGCAGAAGCAGAGTCATGACTGACTTGCTTAATCTGCTACCTGGGCTGTCTTGCCAGTGCTGGGTAAAAGCCTCGAGGAGTCAGGAAGGTTAGCTACTCCTCTTTTAAGGGCAGGATCCCTGGCCCAATGCTGTTAAAGGTAAGGCTGGAGAGGCTTTTTCTTTTCTTTTTTTAAATAGTCCAGAACTGAAGTACACCAGAAGTGTTACGAAAAAATACAAAGGAGGAGTTGGGAAACTTTTTCTCTAACTAATATGTCCCTAGCTATTGCCTTTCACTTTTTCTGCCTATTGCAAAAAGTTTAAAGTACATCTTGCTTTTGTTTTGCCTTCAGCTGATGTTAAAAAAGACATCAAATGTCATCAGAAGTTTTATACTGGGCACATTTTTGGTCAGTGGGGGACAGAGTATCAGCAACATCAGCAAAATGAACTTAAGGAAGTAAGACTGGTTTTGATGTGAAATCTTCTAAAGGAGACCCCTGTCACCATTTGATATGCAGTCTTGGTTACTTACATTAAAAATCCAGGCATCTAATTTTAAGGACAGGGTAGAGCTGTCTTTTTTTGAAGCATATAAAGTCTTAACCGCCACAGATAATGTCAACTCAAATTATTATTTCCATTCCAACATAGATTATAGGACAAGAGAATATAAATGGAAATTAAAAAATAAATTCAGCACATATATCAGAAACTACCTTTTCATGTGGAGAATAGTAAGTGCTTAGAATCGCCTGCAGGCAAAGTTGTTGAGGCAAAAAGCACTAGTGTCATTCA
Source organism: Dromaius novaehollandiae (assembly GCF_036370855.1). Taxonomy (NCBI): domain Eukaryota; kingdom Metazoa; phylum Chordata; class Aves; order Casuariiformes; family Dromaiidae; genus Dromaius; species Dromaius novaehollandiae. The sequence continues at coordinate 105,603,487 of NC_088098.1, read as the reverse complement.
AGAAACAATTAGATATCTTCCTTGGGGAAACAGAGTACTAAAAAGAATATGTCTTGATGGACCAAATGACCTTTATTCATTCTCCAAAATTCTCTCATGTTCTTATAACTCTATTGAAGAATATTTCAGCATTTTGGCCTCAAGCAATGTCAATTCTTCCTTGAATTATCCTGCTCACCAGTTCACTGCTGAGACTGATCCTCTCTTAAACTGTAACAAACAACGCCAGCAATGATCGGCCCTGTAACACAACAGAACTTTGACTATATGACCAAAATTCATTTTCAGTCCCGCGATTACAACTTTTGTGTCCAGATCAAGTACAGAAAATTTTTCAGGTATCTGGAAAACAAATAAACAAAAAAACCTCTCAGCTTTTTAAAATTAACCGTAAGTACTACAGTTGTTCTCCACTCCTGGCACACACCATGCACCTACTAGGTGCAATGCATTTAGGGAAACAACATGGTAACTTTCCCTCAGAAAACTAGGGAGAGTCCTGAAGGTCCACGTAGCTTTCCAGTGGTTGCTAAGGTAAATTTCACCTTTTTATTTAGTGCTGAATTTTTTCAGGTGTTCACTTTGTGTTAATCCAATACATATAACAATTAATGTGACATTAAGCATTCACACTGGATTGCTTTTCTTTACTGAGGTAGCACAGCATGCTTTAAACATTTTAAAGGAATACTGTGAAAGGGTCATCACTGTCATAAGCAAGGAAAAAGCAGTTTATCACTACTGACATACTGAGGTAAGGAGAAACAATGTAACTGGATAGAAAGGAGCCTTGGCATTTTAGGTAACTGGGGAAAACCTAGTATTGTTGTAAAATTGTGTATTTTTCTTTTGTACTTTTGATATGCTTGATTGATACACACAAGTCAAAACAGGGTATTTACTAAGCAACAGTAATCCAAGCCAGAGTAAATTATACAAATATTTAAGATGACCATCAAAAGAAAGGTACTGACATTTCACACAGTTTTGCCAAATGGTACACGTAGGTATAGACTATCGAGCAAAATTAGATTTCATTGCTCTGTCCAGAAAATACTTAGGCCTCTTAATAATCTCAGTTTTACTGAGTTATTGAGAGTAAAAACCTATCCAAGTTATTGTGATTACATTATGTCAAAATCTCAGAAGTAATACCTCAATTTTGATAAAATGCTTTTATAATCCAACTGTGACCAAAAATATTGGTCCTGCAGCCCAAATGTGGCCAGTTTAATTATTAATTCAAAGTACAAGAAGAATCCTCTGGTGCTTACATTGACTGTGCCAGTATCTAAAGCAGAAAATGCTACATAAATTTACCCTACTCAAATCATAGCAAAAGAAGGGCTTGACTAGAGGAAACTGCAGTATCAAAAAGTGTTATTTTTATAATGACATTTATTTGTTGAGCATCTATGTGTATTTTTCTAATAAATAGTATCAACAAGAATGAACCTAAAACAGTAAGATCGTATGCACTAAGGTTTTTCCTGAAGAATAATGAGGTAACAATCTAATTAAGCTGCTACTCTATGTAAATGAGCATTCACTCTCAAAATGTTGATAGTAAAGAAGGCATTCAAAAGCTACATAATGTATTTCTTATATTTCAAAGAAGTGATAAGTTGACAAAAGGGAAGGTTAGATTCAGGCAAGCAGAAGGGAACTGTTTTGTAAAACATATTTAATGGTGGATGATTTCTGAGTGTTTGCAAAAACCCTATCATTGGTTCACAATTAAAAATTCATTAGGTCTTTCGAGGCCTGGATAACATTTTGTAAACAGAAGCAGCATGTGAAAAATTTGAATGAACGCAAGAGCTTAACAGAATAATCATGGCTTGAAATAGTGCTCCACAAAACAATAATGCGTAAATACATATGCATAAAGAACTAAATCCTGCTCACTCTACTTACACTAGCAACCCCATTAACTTTGGTTATATTGGAATCAACTGAAGTACTTACAGTAATAAAGTAAGCAAGTAATACCCCAGTAACTTTGGTGGCCATCCTGCCATCCTTATTTCTACTAGTAATAACTTCTTACACAAATATGGCACATAAAGTGAATGGGACTACATTCATATTTACCAGCGAAGGAATCGTTTTTCTCAGCAGCAGTTTGTTCCTCTTCCCTTTCATATAACTTCCAATTCAATTCAGTAAGAGAAGGTTTAATCCAATGTTAGTTTAATGTTTAGTTCAGATAATGAAATACTCTGTATGAAACTGTTTCCATTGTTCACTATTCTGAACCCTACTTTTTCATTATGCAAGGCTTCTCCTCACACGTTTTTATTTTTCTATGTCTAAGCTGCAGGTAGACACTCACAGTGCCTGCAAACATAACTGACGCTAATCATTATACAACAGTAAGCGATTAATGAATCCTCAGCCTAGTCAAGCTACTTTTTGATTACCACGTTTTTTCACAAAGGTGATAAATTAGATCCCCAGTGAATGCACTGACCATCCACACTGAAGGTGCTGCCAGTCACCGCACTGAGTCGAGCTGACACTCATTCCTGAGGAAGGGGCAAGAATCCTGATCTTTCAGCCTTAACAAAAGAGAAGTAAATAGTTTCCAGTTAAAGGGGTAAGCTGCAGAACACGCAGCACTGATGCTCTTGTAGTTGATGCACTAAAAAGGTCTTTGGACACCAAAATCATGACAGTAATCTTCTTTGCCACGTATTTTCTTTCTGGTCTTGGCTAAGTCACTTGTTTTCCTTTAGTATTAGTGCCTCACAGGCACAGCGGAGAAGACAGTCTGTTCTCCCGCTTTTCTCTTTTCTGACTTGCCAAATTGGTCTCAGGCTTTCAAGAAGAACCACACACAGCAGGCTTGTTCAACAAGTGGGGCCCCAGCAGTGTTGAGACCTTCCCCACAGCTGCAAGGGTCAGACTGAACAGCAGCAACACCTTCTTCTCCCAGCACAGGGGAGTCCTCTCACTCACGTTCTCTAGGTGATACCATAACGTATAATGAAGCTGAGTGCTGAAGCTCAGAATGAACAAATGTCCTTAACAAACCAACAAAAAGCATTCATTAGATGTATTAATTTATACGAGAATTTTAAAAACTTCCTAAGCTGGCTTAGTATTACTACTGTGTAGGAACAAACTCATGATGATACATATTAAACATCTGTTAACATCTAAGTTAAAACCTTGCTGTTTTGTGATATTTGATTTATGATTTGAAGTTTTTAAATCAAACCAGTAAATTAAGTATTTTAAACATTTCATTCAGTACTTTTCAAAGTTCAGACAGCTTTTCATTTATCTATTAATTTATTCTCAGTATTTGAAACACGGGACAGAGAAACCAAAACCCCACCTTTGGTTCTATTTTATTCCTAACACATCCTTCACTTACCATTTTAAATACTGCATCAAAGGGAGCCTCTTACGGTGATCGTGTTCATTGTCACGCCAGAAAAATAATACCATATTATCTCCTAGAGATGTGATTCACATCTATAACAAAGCTAAACCCTACTTTATACTTTACTCTTTCTTCCCAAAGTCTTAATGATATCTGGAAGATAGCTAGAGAAAGGAAGTCATAGCTGATCTCTGTGCCCTGTTTTACTCAAGACATGCTGTTTTAGTGTAAAGTAGCATATACCTCATTCAGACTATGCACCCCATTATTTATACTTAAAGGAAGTCTAGAAAGAAGTAGGGGGTGATTAATGTTCCATAGATAAAAGGGAAGAAACAGTCTTCATCGTCTGAAGGCTTGGAACATAACACTTGTGTTATGCCATGCTACAGCCATTGATCAGGTGATTACCTATTCCTCTGGAATGGCAAAAAAGAAATGCCTGATAGTAATAACATACACCTACATGCTTTCTGTGCAGAAAGAAACTACATTTACACATAAGCTAAATACAAAGCACTTCTAACAGTTTCATAGATTTCAGTTACATATTGTTCTTTAACATGTAGACAATTACCTTTTACAAAAAGGAATAATGATAATTTAGGTCAACTTTTAACATACTGTTTTTGATAAATGAATACATCAGTCATAACAGGTAACAACTGACAATTAGTTCTACGCTTAACTGTCAAAACTTTCCCAGACAGGTTTGAAGAGTAGAACTTCTGTCTTTTAGAAAGCCTAACACCAAGCCATTGTAATACTTATTTATCAGCTCATTCCCTGGTAGAGACTGAGGAAGCCAATGCCTAAATATGCCATGTCTCAACCATGCTATGGAATGATAAGGGTACCGATTTGCTCGTAAGGTAACTAAGATTTCCTTATCTCTGTTTCATGTGCTGATCATTTATTTTTTGTATCTTTTTATAGAGACACACACAAACTACCTTTGCCTCTTGGTTCTAATTTCTTAGATTTTCACAAGAACTATTATTCCAAGCTCCTTAGTATCTGTATGGTAAGTCACAGTCAAATATCAAGTGGAGAGCCTCTTTTCTAATATAAATTTTCATCATTTACCTGCAATCCTTTACATTTGATTTCTCCCTTCCCTGAAAACTCACTATCAATACTGTCAGTATCATAAAATTCCTACAGAATCTTGAAAAGTGGAAATCAGGATGTAGCAAATGGCAGTTCAAATAATCCCTAAGAAATATTTTTCCAGCTATATCTGCCATGGCATGTGTACACATGCCATGTTTTCATCAGGGTTAGCATACTCAATAAATATTTTAGTGAATCTTTGAAAAAATACTACAGGAAAGTAACAATAAATTCTGAAACGCTCTGTGAATATACATTGCCAGACCCAACGCTTTGTCTGGCGTAAGTGCAGACGGCAAGCATACTTAGCATGTGGTTTTGTGATTATCCATACTTTACACATTTTCTTCTGCTTTCAGTAGATTCTAGATAGTGACAGTAACTAATTTGGACAACTGCAGCACTCGTTAAGTCTCGATATTGCTCATGAGATATTTATCAAGAACATCCTCTCTCAGCCTTGGGCTATTAAAGGGTTATTTAGTGTAAGAGTCATCTAATCTGAATTTATTGTTGAAAAGTAACACATTTACTCTAGAGGAGTTACATAGGCTCCTATAGTAATCAGTTAAGAGAGATAAGTACCTCCAAACAATGATTTATCAACAATAAATTTAATGAGATGAAACTGATATTTTCTTACAGTTTTGCTTAATTTTTGAGATAGTAATTCCCTACTTGTTACAAGCTATAAGATCCCACCATCTCCCTAGAGTACATTCTTTCTTTCCTAAGTGCAGTGCAATTTGTGTAGGTAACTGCACTCTTCAGACAGGTCAATCTACTCTTACAAGGTTTTTATCAGAAATATATTCTGCAAATGGATTTAACCAGGCTAGTCTGATAGGAAGATACCGACATTTCAAAGGAATCTGATGGAGGATGCTTCAGTGATAAGAATCACAAGTTCTGGGTACCTTCCTAATTTATGAGTCAAGTCTACACACTTAGCTAGAAGATTTCCCATACACCTGGATGCTTACTGGTCACTCCTTTTCTAACTGTGCAGGTTATTTTTCTGTCTTAAAGAGAATATAAAAGCATTATGATACCACTACATGCAACTAAAATACCCTGCTGGTCTGATAGGAAGATACCGACATTTCAAAGGAATCTGATGGAGGATGCTTCAGTGATAAGAATCACAAGTTCTGGGTAACTTCCTAATTTATGAGTCAAGTCTACACACTTAGCTAGAAGATTTCCCATATACCTGGATGCTTACTGGTCACTCCTTTTCTAACTGTGCAGGTTATTCTTCTGTCTTAAAGAGAATATAAAAGCATTATGATACCACTACATGCAACTAAAATACCCTGCTGAGGTTGCATATATTCAGAAAAGCACTGGTCCCACTTGTTTTCCACATACCACTTGGTGACGCAGTCATTTCTCACGGTCTGGGCATTTCTTCAACAGTCATCAGCTTTTCAGCATCCAATTGCAAACCATCAGAGCTCAACAGACAACTGACATAGACAAACCTAACTTTCTTCCACTTCAGATTCTTTCTGTTCAGTCTGAAATTCTGCCTTTGCACTTTTCAAGAGTGCTTCAGCTTTCTTAGGCTAGAATTAGAAAGCTGGATAAATAGTTGGAAAATATTGCAAACTGTAATAAAGGTGCAGAATTGACTAATGGAGATCAGAGAAAGGGACAAGACAAACCTTAGAGGGAAACAGTCTTTCATCTAATGGATGAGGGAAATAAAAAAATCGTACTTTCTTAAGACTGTGTCCAACTACTGACAACATACCTTGCAGCTTTCTAGAGGATAGTGATGGTCAAGACAACTGCCAGTATCTGTAATCCTTAAGCCCTCCAGAATCAGGAGGTCATTTTAGCCCTTAGACCAATTCTTTCATGACCTAGAAGAGAGAACTGGAAGCAGATACATTTAGTTTGCATTCTGTATGTTAATTCTGACCAAAGACAACTTATAAAATGGTGTTTTATATACAACAGTAGTTGTTTCAGCAGATTTAGTATTACACAAATCTTTACTGTTTGGTAAAATAATTACAGACCATGTTCTATTCTGAAAATACTCAGCTCAGTAGGAACTGAAAAATGTCCTTTATAAAAATTAAATAGAGTTCTACAAAATCCTGGAAATTGTGTATTTCCTGTGCAGTATTAAAACCACTGAATAGAATTTAATGAAGGATCCTGTCCCTTCTACAAAATGAAAGGATGTTTTTGTGCAACTTCAAGAGTTTTGGTGTCTATTAAATTTGGTATATGCCAGCAAATATAAGAATACTTATCTAACAGAACTACAAAAATTTTAAAAAAACATCATCAACTTTTTTCAGATTCAGTTTCTAGGGTTTTGAAGTCATGCAACTTTGTATTATTTGATGAAGCACAGGCAAAATTTCTGGATGAAATAAGATAAGAAGTACTCATGCATGCTCTTTCAATATGGGAATTCGTAGCATTTAAAGCATATTGTCAGGATCAGGCAATATACAGCTGAACTTTGGGGATCACGACAATGTGCTAATACTTTCATTAAGTGTGAAAAAGATAGAATTCTTCCTATGCCCTCTCATGTTGCAATCATGACATCAATTTGAAAGGCACATGAGGTTACCAAAGAAAAACAGAGGAATAACTAAGGCAAGTTTAAAGACAATTGTTCTATTTGCTCCAAAATTAATGAAGCCTAGTTTCCATGGCTGTGTCTTTCCATCAGTAGCCCATGAGTTTGGTTGCACGCTTTGTCCTAGGATTGTTCTTTCATACCACTGCACTTCTTCCCTTTGCTAGGGTGGATGCAGAGATTGGTTTCCTCTATTCAGCTGCCTATTTTCATGAAGCTGGTAAATATCTATGTACTTTGGGAGCCTTTGCTCCTCTCTGAAGTGTGGCTGAATTCAGTCTTTAAGTTAAAATTGACTAAGGAGGAATATGTAGAAAGACATATATATATATGTAACTTCATTATGAAACAAGACCAAGAAAAGGTTTCCACAATTAAAAAGGTAGAATTTTTGTTTCTCTCCCACTTGGTTAAAATTTTCTGAGATTCTCACAGGCCTCAATTTTCACAAACACCTCATAACTTGACAGCAAAACGTATCATACTTCTAACACAAAACATCTCTAATACATTTCTCAAGTTTCCTGACATATCGGGGTTTGATTGTACACGATGCTGAATGCAGCTGGTCCATTCCAGTGTCACACTGGAAACTATTTAAGCAAGGAAATTTTGTGAGGTGTACAGTTTCAACATTATAAACATCAGCAATTTATGCAAGATCTATAAAAGTGTGCAACACATCCTCTTCTGATTCTTCTCTTGTGTTCCTTTCATCATGGAAGTGCCCCATGCCCTAATGAAGGAAAATACCAGTCTAAAGTCTCCTAAGCACAGGTGTTAAAGCTAAAGCTTTTGCTGTTTGTGTTTACACTGCCTCTAGGAATATTTGGGGCAGTGACAGCTGGTTCAGCTGTGAGGGGAGTGAAAGCCCTTTCTAATATGACTGCTATATCTACACCTGCGACAGTTTTAAAATTGACAGTCTTCCCAAAAACATTCAGTTCCAGTCTTCAGGCTGGCTCTGTATCATTCCTTGTGACTGAACCCAGAAAGGAATTAAAGGGAAAAAATAAAAAACCCACTTGACCCCAGGTGCTTGCTTTCCATGCTGCTTCTGTCTGACATAAATCAACATTTTTTCGTCTGCGGCATTTGGCTGCTGTAGCTGAGCAATTACCCTCAGACACTGGTGTCTCCACCTCAACTATACACTGGGGGAAAGGACAGAATTTTGCCTGAAATATCTCGTGTAACCAGTTCAGGTCCTTTGCAAAAGCACTTGGTAAAAGGAGATACAGCACAGTTCTGATTCTGTAAGCACAGGACATGTTTTGGGAGTCATGGCTCCCCTTTGTTCAGAAGTCAACATTTTACTATTAATTTTATATAGAAAAATAGTCCAATCACAGCCTTACAATGCAGGAAGTAAAATAAAAAAGAAACGGGGAAATAAATGTAAACTTCAAAATTCAGAAGATTCTTTGAGCCCATTTAATGGTGAGTTCTAAGATACGTTGTTTACATTTCCGCTACCTGTTTCCATATGAGTTACTTGTAGATACAGTAATTATAAGCCCACACTGGAAGACAGGAGATACCTAGGACCCGGTAGCTTAGTACAACATGTACTTAGTACTATATGTTGTCCAAAGACTTTGTGATAACTGTATACATGCAGAAAAATTGAACAGAGGATAAAGAATACTTAAAGGCTTCTGTCTGGTTGGTAAATTAGGGGTGTTTTTTTATTCACTTGTCTGTTTTCTCTGTTTTCTTTGTTTGCTGTTTGGGTGACAAAGGGCAAAAGGAAAGATCTTCAGTGATCCTAACATAGGCGCTTCGTGCCCTGAAATAAAGAGCATCTGATAAAATATGTTTGAAAGACCTTTCCATTTGAAATGACCTGGCTATACTTAGAAGCTCTTTTCTACAGTACTGATAATATTACACTACAAAAAGAGGATTTATGCACAATATAGTGATTTGCCTACTCTTAAGGAGCCTTAGCTTTCTGTGTTGCTGTCCTGAAATGCGTGTTGAATAGCTGATGCTGACCGTCAAAGTGAAAATGACAGCTCCTAGAAGTTTGGAGCTGCCAAGAAGAAGGGCCACAGTTGAAGATTAGATTTCTTTTTACCTGACAGAGAAACTTGATTTCAAGCATGCCTCTCTGAGATATCATGGAAATCCAGTGGACAGACTGCTCCAATTTCTGAAGCCCTACATGTGAACCTTCCCCTCTCTAGTAAAAAAAGGCTGCACTGCTCTAATGCCAATGTGTGTAGGACACAAGCATCATAGATAAGTGGAAGGCCCAGTGAATTTGTCTCATGTAAAAACTGGGACTCAAAGTTTTCATTCTTGCACATTTTATTTCCATATTGATCAAATTAAAAGGTGTTCTCCACTCAGTTTACAAAATCTCTGATATTTTTAAGGTAATGGGAATGCTGGGAGATGTGCATGATGTATATTTTTGTTTGTGTCTACAGAATGCAAATAGACATAATCAACTCATCTCTTCCCTTCTATCCAGATGTCTAGATGGGTCTTCAAAGTTTTAGAGCTGCAACATCATGAATGGATTTTATTCTCACCCTTCCACCAGAACAGGAAGTATTCACCTTTTACTGAGTCATAAATGGAATGACTTGTCAAACTAGGAATTAAACCTAGATTTAAGAGATCTTATCCAATAAACCACTTCCCCCATCATTGCCTAGTTCACAGAATATTAATCTGGATTGGTGTAGTAATGTAGTGCAAGTTCATGAATCCTGTAACCTCCAATGTGTCGTCTATGATTAGCTTTATGAAAGCACTGGTTTCCTTTTAAGACAGCACCATATTATGCACAGAAGTAAGAAGTTTATTAAACTTTCTCCGACTCATGGTATAGACTGCTGGCTGCAGAAAGAGGATTAAGCTTGGAAGTAATATTCTTATAGGTTGCTGGCTCTTCCTCCATTGCAAATACATAGGATTATGAGGGACTGTCTGCTGGGAAGCCCAGACACATCAATACCATTTTCAGCCAAAAAAGAAATAAATGTATTTCCCAGGTATGTTATTTTCTCCAAGAGGCAAAGATTTGATCATCTGAATGTGACCGACAATAGGTTTTCATGTTCTCAATCCGAAAGAGCAACAACTCTGATGCAGCTAAGCAGCTTTTGTTTCTTTTGTTTCTTGATTATTATCATGAGCTAGGTTTATTCGTGTCTAGTCTTTATCTATTTGTTAGTGTCTAGTCTTCTAATTTGAGATTGCTTCTCTTGCAATTTTCATATTGATTTTCGTTATCAAAATAAAAGGGTATTTTTTTTATGGTTTCTAACTCTTTGCACTTGCTGGTAAAAACTATGACACATTAATTAAATCTTTGTGTTAATGGTCTTAGAACCAGTTCCCACCTCAATAAATCAGGACCTTCCAAATCTGTACAGTTTATTCAACTTGCAATCAATGTTAATATCCTTTTGGTTCAGGAACTTCATTTAGTTCTGTATTGGAATTCCAACTATTTCTGATTACAATTTTAACATATTAAAATTAATGTGATATAGCATCTATACTGTAATTTATTGCAATTTATGTTTTATTACTGTGATGTTTGAACTTATTTTGAGGCTGATCTCACAGAATAAATACCAGTGTTACTATCCAAAATTTTACTTTCTTATTTCCACATAATTTAGCTGCCAAATTAGTAATGGTCTCTATTTGTGCTGTTAACACCATGAGCTTTACTTTCCGTCTACACCATGAAAACAGAAAGTTACAAGTGAAAAATTATGGTTACTTCTGCAGTTATAAAAGTTTATCTATTACAGTTGGTGGGCTTTTTGTAAAATTCACACAGTTGCATGTTCTCAATTTAATGAGCTGTTTCTCTGATTTTTCAGGTGCCTTACAAAAAGCTGTAAAGCTTTTCAGATGTTTCATTGCTTGCCTCCCTTTCTCTACATTCCTGCTATATTCACAATTCTTCTGGTAGTGTCTTTCATGATATCTTGGCCTTCACTTCAACATCACACTGAAGTAATCGGTAAGAAATTTCCAGTACTACCCCTTAAGGCAGATCATATAATGAACATAATTTTTTGAAGAGGACTGTCTAACACAGGAACCTATTAAAAACTGTGAAAAGTACTATCTACAAAGTTTTTTGAAACATATTAGGCTTTTCCTCCAAATTTGCAGGCATTTGCCATGATTTTGCATTAATTTTAATCTTTTATAGTAAATGATGACTAATTGGAAAGTCCCAGCCTTGCAACTGATTTCCTTATTTATGCCTTGTTCCCTCATTGCAAATTGTCTTTCTTACCTTTGTGACTTCTCATATGGACAGAACACATTTTTGGTCTTGCCTGTCAAACTACTGCAATGCTCTTCATCTAATTAGCAAATTAGACATTAGTACATGCTTCTAGGATAAGTAGCTGAAGAAACGATAAGAGATTTGAAGCACTCCTATGGTTCAATGATTAACAGTTTTACACAACAGTGTAAGTCATTGGAGGCTGCTTTGACTAAATCTGACAATTTCTTTAAATTATTTGAGGGACCATTTCAGACATATTGACACTTCATTAGGCAAAAAGACAAGAGTTCCTGGATGTATTGTACAGTACTTCATTAGATCAATCACATTGGCCATTTCACCCACATTATGTTAATATGGCCATGAAACCGTAAGGCAGAGGTGGTATTTGCTACCTTCCAACTCCAAAAACAGAAAAATTCTGTTCAGATTATTCCTGCAGTTGCATTGATAGTGTTGAACAAAGATCCTTTTCACTCTGATCTCTACATGTTTACAGATCAAACACAATCCTCTAAGGACTCCTGCCTCTAATTAAGTGAACTTTTTTCCCCATTGATTTCAGCAGCTCCAAAATTTCACCCTGAGGTTTGCATTTCTGGATACAATCCACCCATTGCTTTAGCAAAGGTACTTGGTAACCTCAAGCACAAGTTGATTATTGCACAATATGTCAGCTCACCATCCAGACATCAATGACCGAGGTACCAAATTAGGCTACTTCAAAACACTTGTAAGAGCTGGTCTGCAGCACAGAGAGAGTGGCTATTAATTGTTCACTATGTCTTCCAATGAGAAAAGCTCAGAGTCAAAAGAAGCAAGTAGAAGACAAATTAAAAAGCAAACAACAGAAAGGGGGTTTGGAGGTATTTCTTTTTTTCCCCTTGCAAAATGTTTTAGAGCTGCAGAACCTTTTTTCAATGGATATCATGGCTACTAAACGTTGCATAGGTTCAAGGACTGAACAAGCTCATGGCACAGAAATCTTCTGAGATTTGTTACATACATAAAAATATATCTGGCTTAGAAACACTTTTCCAACATTAAAAAAAAATTGAAAAAATATTTTAAAAGGCATCATATTTGACTCTCTAGTTCTTACTCTTCCCTTGGCATTTGCTTAGGATGATAGTGGAAGACAGAACACCGGGCTAAATCGTTCTTTGAGACTGAACCAACACAAGCTTTCTTGGGCAGTTAGCTAATACACTGCATGTGATACTTTTCTGGAAATTACCTGTCTGAATATCTGCGTCAGGTGGTCTTGCCACAGGATGCTTTTTCAGCTAACAAAGCTTTTTCTTAGTAGCAGTACAACAGTCCATCTGACAAGCAGGTTAAAAAAAAAGGCAATATTAAGAGACACAGATAAATGTTTACTTGGTGCTCTAAGAAGGGGTCAGAGGAATGGCCAAGTCAATTAGACAATTTTTATACAGGATATGCATTTCACTGAAGCACCTGATGGCTAAGCTTTAGAATAATGACTCTCTAAATGATAGTTTTCTGTTCATAATCATCTTCAATCACTCCTCTTTCCTTCTCCCTTGCTAAGTACAGCATATAAAGGTATTTATCTTCATGACAAATGCAGAACAAAGCTGGCACACAAGCTATGTAAGCTGTACTTGAGCTCTTACGGACACAAAAACCTGCATCTCACAGCTCTAAAGGAGAAAGGAGCATTAGGCAGGTAGCTATCTTCCCTCTTTATGTATTTTCTATTACTTCATAAATAAAGATAACTCATTTATGAATTGATCAGATTTTGTCTTATTCTGAATTCTTACAAGTGTATTAACCCTCTACTGCTCAATCTCCCAAAGAAAATGCAAGTATTTAGAAAAGGTTACGCTCGCTCATTCTTCTTGGAACTCAAAGCATTATGTAAAACATTAAAAAAAAAAAAAAAAAAAGAAGTGTGAGGCTAGGATCCCAACTCTACAGCGAGACTGCTCTGCACAGTCTCAGGATGTGCAGCATTCTGGGTTTCAGGATTAGGTATTTAGTTGTTTAAGAAAAATAAGCAAACAAACTTATTCAAGCATATTTACTCATTATTTGAACAGAGGCTTAGTGAAGGCTGTCATCATTAGTTCAATGGTTAAAATTACACCACTTGGGGAAGTAAGGTGAAGTCTGACCTCAGTAAAATCAACTACTATTGACAAAACCTCCATTACAGTCACTGCTGCTAATGGCCATAAAAAGCTGGCTTCATAAAAAGTAAATCCTACTTACCTACCTACAAAAGTTAGATTAACAATTGTTATTTAGCTCAACAACTGATACTTTCCAAGTAGAGGAGCAAAACTCATTCTTTCTTTCTTTTAAACACATTTATGTAATGAACTTTCAATAGCTAGTTTTAACTCTTGCCTGTATGTCAAACATTTACTGCCAGAATATATTCCAAAACAGATACAAATTAAAGGTTTTAGAGAACATATCCAGCCCCTCTCCTACACACAGTCGTAGAAAAACTGCCAGGAGCAAACAGCAAAAATAACAATCCTGTCCATGTTTCCAAGTCAGCTTTCAGCTAACTGCTGATTTGCACAACGTGTTGTGCTTCAAATAAATACAGAACAGGAACAATGGCAGGATATGAAATTGTATCAATTTACAGACGGGCAACGTAAGTGAATACTTGCATGTTAACAGCTGAGATACCTAAGAAGTCAGACCAGCATTTTTTATTCCTATTTTAATTTTGGCCTCTAAAAAGCCACATGAACTTTGGACTTGAGGATTTTGTCACATAAATCTGAAGCAAAGGTGCAGTTTCATACATTGATAGATATAGCATATGTCACATCTGGAGTAAAGACTTTACAAAAATCTCTCAGTATTTACTTAGCACAAGTTCGTCTCTGCAACTTTTTGTATTTAAGAGTATTTTAAATGCCCCCCCCTTTTTTTTCCTTCTGATCATGCTTGTATTCTAGCACCATCAAAACCAGCTTGCCTCTTCACTGCCAAAGGCAGAGGACACCACTATTTATTTACCTTGAGTAAATTCTACCCATCTAACCGCCGCGTGCAGAATCCGAGTCGGCTTTTTAAAGAACACAGTATTTGGCTGTTGCTTTTAATGCAATACAAACCTGAAAGTGTCAGCGGTTCCAGAACCTCCCGACTGCCTGCAAATGGACAAAGCACGGCCAGCGCCCCCGCTCCTTCTGGCAGCCCAGTTCCATTATCTCTTTGTTGACAGCTTTAGAAAACAGACATGAACAGTCTGGTCTCCTTCTTACCCCTTTTTTACAGATCAACAGTGGGGAGAAATCCCTGCACAGAAATAACCAAGGGTTACAATTTGGTCTGATGAAAGGAGGAGAGGAACAGGGCTAGAAAATTTTGATTCATCCAGAATCTGGGCTGATCAAATTTCGAACACAGTGGGGTGACATTAAGAGTAATTCAACCAATTATTCTCATACTTGATTTTAATATCCTCCCTGAGCTGTAAAGCCTTGGCTAGAACAGTTACAATTTGTTTTGTGGATATGTCCCTAGCACAGGGAAGTAAAAACAACAACAGTTTGCTTCATTTTCGTGTAGCGTTACCAACACCTCATAGGAAGTATTAAATCCATTAAAGATTAACCGTACTACAGATTAAGTCTGACAAGCTAACAATCACAAAAATAATAAATCCTGGCGTAGCACGCTATGCCAAAACCTATTCATCAAATACAATGAACACAACCTCTTACTATTTTTGCCTTGGTATTACTGGTTTTATTAGCAGACAATGAGCTGCATCTTCCGCATTTCTAAATCTCCATGCCGATACATTACAGACAGAGTACTTCCACAGGCTGGTGGGAATCTGCTTCCCAGGAAGGGAAAACCACTTCCACACTTGCTTGTACGAGTCCCTCCAGATTTTATCATCTCATAGAAACTAGACACGGAAAAGACGGCTGAAGTTAGACTTTCCATTCCCATGTTAGCCCAGTCAGTATTATTTTTGCCATGAGCAGCAGCCGGCCTGAGAGCACAGCATTTCCAGCCTTGCCCGGGCCGGCCACAGCCTGCGCTGGTTTTCACTTGTTTTAAGGCTTGTCAGCACCGAGCGAGTCATAGCCGGGCTGCGCGAGCCAGGGCCTCCGAGCACTGCCCGGGAGAAGGAGCTGCAGTCCCGGCTGCCCCTGTGCGGCAAACAGCCGCCCGGGGGCCGGGGGCAGCTTCCCCCTGCACTGTAGGCAGTGGGAAGGGGTCAGGCAGGCTGAGAAGGAGCGTAAAACCAGCCCTGAGCAGCCCCAGGATGGGGGAAGAAGGGACCCCACGGGCAGGGAAGTCTTTCCAGAGGAGACTCTGGGATGAAGGTGGCTTGCCGTGAGAGCTCCTCACACCTCCTTTGAGGAAGACTGGCACTGGCAGCCTAGGGCCCAGACTGACACCGGAAGGGTGAGCACAATGCCAGAAAAAGGTGTGGTTTTTGCCCTTTTTTTTAACCAATCTTCTGATATTCATTTCTCTTACTTTTCAAAATTATTTGCTATTACTTCATTAAATACATATCTTAAGTGCATATCTTTTTATATATATGTGTACATACATGTATCTTTACTGTCTGTACGTGTGCAATACACAGATCTGTAACTTTGTACATTATCTATTTTTTCAGACTACTGGTTTACTGCCTTTTGCCAACAGCGATACTAACACGTTCATTATTTACATTTTGTTCAAAATTTCTTTTTTCATCTATCTAGTTAGATGATCAAGTTTAAAAGGGTTTAGTAATTCCACAGTTTTAAAATCTAGCAGCTCTCATCTCCTCCTCAGTTACTACTGGGCCTACTTTCTCTCTAAAAAACCTTTTCCTCCTCAGTATTGACAAACTCAACAAGATTAAAGTAGGGATTTCAGCAGTTAGGATACAGAGTACTGGGAGCTGAAAGATCCGGCTTTAACTCCTCCCTAATGCTGATTTTCTGTGGGGTGACCTTACCTATATCTACCTTTATTTTCTCTCTTCTGCTCTCTGTCTTCTCAAGACATTTTCTGCTTCCAGTATTTAGAGAAAATACAGCTCCAAGCAAGGGTCCCTGTATCAATGATAAATACCACCACTACTAACAATCACTAAATGGATTCCACAAATAAACTTCCTCATCTACAAGTTCCAAACCAATTTCCACTCCTCCCTTTCTTTCATCTCACATACATCTCTTTGCATAAACATCTTAAAGCACTTTGCTGTTTGGCAAAAAGACTTTTAATTGAAAACCACCCCTTTTGCCTGTGTATGAATTATCACAGAGCCGCAGAACTATAAGATGGGGTGAATCAGGAAAGGGGGAACAAGGGGGACGAAAGGAGCAATAAAACTGCACTATAGGGAATATGTGATTATACATCCCAGCAACGTTTCCCAAAAATCGGTAACTCAATCGGAGATATTTTGTTTTCTCTTTTAGTCCGCAAGAGTCTAATTTAGGTCTCGTCAGGTCACTGTAAGTCTAGTCTGGTCTGGTCTTGTGTAAGATAACGAAGCAGCAGCCCTAGTTTGTATGGGTCAGTAAGCATCTACTGATGGCCTGTCCATGTTAGTAATAATTTAAAGTTGGCACTTAATAGAGGAGAGATATTCCAGGGTGCTACTGTTTACATTTATGAGCAGTTTGTGGGCAGTGATATTTTAATTGCTTTTCCTCAAACAGTTCCCTTGACAGACAACAAAAACAAACTATAAGCTGTATGGTCACTGTTAAATTATTAGAGAATATTTGCCAGGATGAATTAAGGAGTTTGTTTCACAAATAAAGACCCTGGAGCCCAGGTGAAGGCCCACGCTGAATTCAGTGCACCTTGGTCCAAGATACTTTCAAGTAAGCCAGCGAAAACATGAACTCTAAAGACTAAACTAATAAATTACAGTAAGAATGATTCAGGATAAACAAAAAATATTGTTCCATACAGATCTAATTAAAATTATACTTTCTCTGTGACTTACAAAAATTAAACAAACACATGAATATAATGTACATTTAAAGATATTAGCATATTCATGAACATACTGACTATGGTGGTGACAGGGCTGTGGTATACATAGAGCTCATTTTTCCTGAATGTTACATCACATGTCATTAAAGTTTCGACCCTTCTTGCAGCTATGCTTCTACAGATTTCCAGTAAAATGACTGTTTAGTTTTACATGCATTTGTGCAAGATGTTCATATCAATGCTCTCTTTTCCTTTTTTTAAAGAGAAAGAGAAATTCTGCCACATTAGATTCCTTTTTTTCTTTCTTTTTTTTTTTTTTTGCAATAGCAATGAAATATTTTTAAGGCGTTTTGACATGCTAAGGACTCTGAGTGCAGGATCTGTAAGGAACTCAATCCTTATTCGTTACAGATCCCACATTCAGAGTTCACCCTGTAAAGCTTAGTGCACTAAATCATCAAAAGATTAAAAGAAATCTAAAGTATTACGATCAAAAGAGTAATTTAACACTATTTTGAATTCATGTGATGAGCATTCTGCAAGATGTTTTCAAAGAAAACCTACACCCAGTACCCTCCACTACTCAACTCTCACGAGAGAGAGAGACAGACAAATAGACATGGGAGAAAAAAAATGTTGTCAAAGACTTCACGTATTAGAAGCATCCACCCAATTTTCAAGTCTGGTGTGCTGTTTGTAAGCCAAGAAAGTAACAGCTTTCTTACAAGAATCTAACTCATTATCATGGCAATTAATGATTCCACAATAAAATCTCAGCCAGAAGCACTATAAAAGAATATCCAAGAGGTATTGCTAGGTTAGACCTGGCAATATAGCATTTGTAAGACACAAAATGGATAACATCAGCCAAAGGAAAGAATGAACTCATGTTCTCCCTGTGAATCAGTGCATCCACAGCAGAAATAAACAGCCATAGAATCTCTGAGATGAAGAACCAGAGGAGCGTATGTGTAGGCAGGAAATAAAGGGAATAACAGGTAACAGGATCATAAAATGAAGTCACAAAAAAGAAAGAAAGGCAGATGTCACTGGGAAAGTACTTGAAAAAATCATTTAGCTTTGAGGTTCCCCGTTTAACTTAACCTTCTTAATGTTGATAATCTACAAAAATCCACTATGCCATGCTGCTTACCAACAATAACTTTCAGTTTAATTCTGCTGAAGATTCATTTACATGCAGATGTTCAGCATCAGATGCATAAACCCAAAAGAGAGATACTAAACATCTGCCGCAGAAATTTAACACAGACTCAGCTCTGGGTAAGGTATAGCACTGTCCAACTATCTTTACTTTCCATCGGACATCATGTAATTACCTCTTTTTCCTACAGAAATAAAAAGAGAAAGGGGAAAATATACCTCCTTTTCTATTATAATTATGTAACAATTTGTGAGCCTAATAACAAAATATAGAAGATTCCTCAGTTGAAAAGAGAGCTGAAGGCAATACATTTTCAATAAACGACTGTGCTACCAATTTGGAATTAGAAACACAACACTGAATTTTACACCAAAGGAGTGATCCAGGTGCTTAAACACAAGTGCCAAGTGCCATTTTAAATGCGTAAACGTAAGCAAGATAGGTGCCACGCACCCCCAAGATCCATGCCGTTCTGCAGCACGAGGTGGAGGTGTGGGATATCCTTGGGCATCTAAATAGCCATTACACTTGTAATTTTAGGCACCTATATCATTCCTAAAGCGGTTTCCTGCATAGGGTTGCTGCCCTGTATCAGTGGCAGCAGGATCATTTTAAATAACTCACTACCTACATTAAGAGCTACGCCAACAAAATAGCTTTGGTCAAGGAAATGCTTTTCTTGTCTTAGCTCGTGCCACTTCAGAGAAATAGAGCTTTATTTGGTTTCCACATCCTACATACATCAGTACAATATGGCTATAGAATCAGTATTTTTAAAAGAAGACAAGGAGTTAAGTTACCCACACAACTAAATGTAACAGTTGTAACTAGCTCCACTAGCAATACTGAAAATTCTGAGCCTTCTAGGGATAAACTGACTAAACGGGTGCCATAAAATACCTCTCCTATAGTCTGAAAACCATGGCTTTGATCATTCATTTGAATTACTTGGTATCAGCTACTTCTCCCAAACTCTACAATGTATGTCACAGCAGGTACGGAAATGAGAGGAAATGCCTGAGTTGTTCAATTGCTGAGCCACTGTTAGGAAACCGGTCCTCCCAGCAAGTCACACGATGGGCAGCACACCTGTAGCAGGCCATGCAACCCAGGTGAGGCAACAACAATTCAAGGCTCTGCCTGGAGAGGGGCACATGCTTCCTGGCACCTGCGTAATGCAGCGCTTCTACTCTGGAAAGCAGCAGTGTCTGGCACATGAAACTGAGGAGCTGGAGAGAAGCTGCGTCATGCAAAGTCATCATCCCTCCTCCCAAGCTTCTTCTGCCACATGGTTACTCTCCCGGCATGTCTTTTGCTCTATGACAACTGCACACGTGGTATCTATTCTACTGCACGGATGTATCCAGATCAGAACCTTCTGTTTGCACTAGGGAATTTCACATGGCAGGGAGATCCACCTGAAGCAACTGCTCATCTGTGTAGCTAGTTCTTGATCACACAAATGAACAAGTGGACGTGCCTTCCCAGAGAAGAAGTCTTGCTCCTCCACTATTGTCCCTTTTTTTCTATCAGGTGAAAAAAAAAATTACTTTGCAAATGCAGCACTCTCCTCCTCCTTTCCTATATATTAGCACAGATTTTCATTATTCCAAAACTACACAACTTAAGAATGAAATTATAGGATGTTGAAATGTAAGATTCAGCTAACAAAGCCTAGAAAAGCAAAACTGATCATCAAGAGAACAGTCAAAATTAATTAACTTAGCAAAACTCAATGAGAAAACTCAATTCCGTTGTGAAACAAAACAGAGATTCTAAGGCTTGGTACAGGAAAGCAAGAATAGAACTTGAATGATAAAGAAGAAGGAAGCTGTCACAATCAAGGGATAACGCTACATGCTAAAACAGATGAGACTTATCCAACCTCTGTGCACCTTACTTTTTTTGATATTTGGCTATAAAGTTCAGTAGCATAGAGTGCCATATTGAAGAAACCTATTTTATCATGCTGTTTTTGAAAGGAGCTCTTTGGACAGCAATACTTGGCAACCAAACTAGAGTTGCAGCCAAAAGCTTATTCCAATTCTACCTTGCACTTCATTTTGTTCTTAAAATACATGTCCCACATAATTGTTGCTGAAGTTTAGTTTACTCTAAAAAAGTGACTTGATATTGAAAAGCTAAATAAAACATGTACCTGTATCTTTCGACAAATGTCTTACAAATTATTTGCTTCCTTTCTATTTATAAATACATCCTCTCCTTTCTATCAAAGAAAAAAATCCTCTTATTTTAAGAGGACTGCTTATACCAGCACAGACAGACAAAACAGTGTCTATGAAATACAAAACATAAGCTGTGGTGCTGGCGTTTCTGTCATGCATTTACGGTCTCAAAGTCTAAAGCATCTTGAAATTCAGAGTTCAAAGCACTTCAAATTATAGATTTTGAGAGACTCCTGACTGTGCCCCACTTAGAGCTCTACTTTGAATGTGGAAGTAAAGAATAGACATGTGTGGGCTATCTGTGCAATGGGAAATTTTACGTATTGTTCTCATTGACCTCAGAAACTGCTATCCACCTACACTCATAAAATAAAATACCTCAGGCTCTGATCACTTCCATCAAGTACTTATCTCTGTCTATCTCGTATCCTAAATATCTGGCCATACCTGTCTTCCCTATGGCCTCCTGATAGACGTGTCTCAAATATCAGCGATGAGTGCGTAACAAGATTAAATGAGATAGAGAAGGATTAGTCATACTTTCCCCCATCAAAGAGCTATAGTTCTTTTGAAAATTAAATTATATTTAATCTTTGGACTTGGGTAGAATGACGTAATGAGGTCAGGGTTCAGAAACAGAGGCAATGATATTATATGGAGAGTTCAGATATAGAGAGAAAGTCCTGGAGGCAGCTGCCACTCAGAGGAAAAAAGAGATGCATAATCAGTGTTTGGTTATTAACAAATCCCTGCACACTGATGAAAGCCCATTATTAGTTACTGCACAGGGACTTCCACCGTATGGCTTAGGAGAAATGGGCACCAGGTCTCAATACTACTCACACCATCTTTCACTGCTCTTCTGTCAAACAATCAGAATTCAGGGAGTCAGAACATGAATAAACATATATATACATTTATTTATATTTGTATAAATATTTATATATTTATGGGTGACCAAATGTAGAACAGCCCTGTCTCCTGAAAGGCTAAAGAAATTGGTGGCTATTTAAAATGTTCTCTTTTTTTCAAAGAAGTATAGGCATCATTCTCTTTCTCTAGATTTATTTTCTCCCTAGAAAATACATGCCTTCTATGAATCACTAGAATATAGTGCATTGTTCAGACTGGTATGGCAGAAATGACATCACATATTTTTAGGCAGGTTAAATAGACACCTTACCGAAACACAGAACTCTGGTGGTTGCTGCTGTACTCATTCAAAATCAGCTATGAAGTGGTTTGGACAATGCTGGGTTTTTTGTCTTAAAGTTAGATGTTTATGTTTATTTTCTAGATATCCTGGACGTGCTTTATGTTTGCAAAGCACACAGCACATTTCAAATAAATTCTGTTTTTAACTTTGAAGAAAATTAAAATCACATCTTATTTGTTCCAATTCTCTAGCTTGTTTATTATTTTCCACTCTCTTTCCTCAGGTTGTAAACCTGGGGAATACCTTCAGACCAAAATACTGCCCATTTGCTTCTTTACAATCTCCTCACTAATGTTTCCCTCTTGTTGCCTCCACCGTGTCCTCTTCCTGCCACCTCTGTGAAATCTTTACTCATTTATCACATCACTTTCCATCTCGGTTACCGAAATTTTTGTGCAGGCTCTGTAAATTGGTACTTGTCCATTTTGGAAGAGTCCAGATTATAGCATACATTCCCTGGTGTTTCTTGAACTTGGATGGTGTCATTAAACTTCTATGTAAAGTTCACAGACATCCTGTCTTAAATGCTCTCCTCCACCTGTTCCTCAGATACATTTTCCTTTATCTCCACCTGATTTATTCTGCAACTCTCTCTTGTAAGGGAAATAATGGTTTGTCCTTTTATCTCTATAAAGTTGTGATAACCTTTTTAAAGCAACTCACACATTGCTGCTATTGCATAAAATAAAGCATATTTAAGAGTCATAGTAATCTAACTGAATTCTTTTTCTTGAAGTCACAAAATTCCTGTCACTATCTAGATCTCACCCATACCTTCACTTTTCCTTTGGCCCGTAAGACACCTCATTCCACAGCCTTCTCTATTGCTTTTTAAGGAGAACAGACAATAGAAAAACTTGTCTTGAACTAAATGTAGGTTGACAGTTCTCTCCCAGAGTGAACCAGGAGGAGCCCAGCCTGAGCATCTGTCCCACCCAATGACTGCCATCTATTTGGCAAGAAGATGGCAAAAACAAGAACAGCAGCATGAAGTCAATTACTTCTGGTGGGTACAAGGTGCAAGATGAAGATTTCTTTCTGTACAGATAGCAGAGGAAGAAAGAGTTTCAAAAGATCACATTTATTAGAAATGTTAATGTATCTAACATTTAGAACATGCACCCACTGAAGTGCATCAGAATTTTACTGAGTTTCATTATGAACAGGACTGTTTACATGGGTATATTTTTCTTAAGATACTAGTGATTCTCAAACATGAAGAAAGGGAATGATCTAGCCTTGAGAGAACACTTTAGAGTCTTTTTCAACCATAAAGAGAGTCCTCTAAAGAAACTTTAATTAAATTCTTTGTGAGCTTGGGGATGCATTTATTTATTTGTTTAAGCTTGCTTGCCAGATAGGTGTTTGCAAATGCTTAATGCTTTAATTCTAAAAACAGAACACTTCTCAGAGCTAAACAGTATCGGTGAAGTACTAAAAGCGGATATTGTATTATTTTAATTACAACATTAATTATAATGATATTTACAGTTGTTGTGATCTAAAGGATTCTACACTGGCAAGGAAGTATCAAACTCCAGACAAAAATACTGGTTTTCATATAACAATGCTTATTGCATTACCTCTCTTTTCTCATTATCCACTCTGTTCTTCAACCTCACATCTCTCGACCATTGCCCTCATTCTGTTTCGTCTGCTTACTGATCTTGTTTCCACATCCATTTCTCAATATAATATTAATCTAATCCATCCATCAGTCAAACAAGCATGCTCTCTCCTTTCTTTTTTTTGTCCATTGTACAAAAACCCTTCATCATCCATTCCAAGGGTCCATGAACTTCACACAAGCTTAGGTCTAATAGATGCCTCAGATTCATTTTCATATGAAATGTTATGGAATATAGGTATTCATGAGTTATGGGTGCATACTGTTAATTTGACTCCACTGATCACAAAGAGACAGACGAAACGGCTTAGAGAGGTTGCAGAGAAACTGTGTCAAAGACTGGAATAGAACTGAGATCCCTTCACTAAAACTGGTTGGAGAGATAACTTCCAGGAAACAATTTTTGCTGAAAATTCATACATAACCGTGAAAAATTTTACAAAATCTATTTCTCACTCACGCTCATGCTTTATTGACCAATTCAACATATACAACACAAGCAAAAAGTATTCTTGATTTACATGGCTATGTAATTTGGCCATCTTCAATTAAGTCAGAATTGTTCACGGGAGTTAAGAAAAAACGATGAGTTTTAAAAGGAATACTCAGTATATTAAGTCCTTTCATGTTTTAATTGCTTAGAATAGAATAACTAAAGAAAAATTCACAGTAAGTGCTTTTTCCCCCCCTCCTCATTTTAAAGAGTCCGGTTTCTCTCAAATCTTTCTGCTGATGGTAACTTTTGACATGTAATGTCAAATTCCATGAGTCATGTCACACTATTGCTATGTGGTAATTTGCTCATTTCAAAAATATCACTTTTTAAGGGTCATCAGTAACGGCAGCATCCTGTTGAGGTTATTTGCTAAGGAAAAGCTGACTTAATAATACTGTTACTCCTTTCATCCCATACAAATTCTATAGGGGTGAGACAGAAAACCATCTCCTCACTGAATGCAGTCTGAGGTATAAATAGTATTTGTGTGTATATATATGCAAGCTCACATTTATACACACAACAGTGTGAGGTACAGACTAAAATAAGAATTTTCGTTTTTACATAGCTTATATGAAGAGGGAATAAAATGACAGACATACAGCCTGATTAAGAGCTTTATTAAGTTTAAAGCTTCATAAGTAGATGTCTTCCTTACAAAAAAGCACACCTGAGAATGTCTAAAAACAGGAGTATACAATTCATATTTTTAGTGAAAGAATGATGTGCAAAAAAAGACTGCAGAACAGTGAGCGGAGAATAAATTTTAGTCAGGAAGCAGGGCACATCCTTTGTCCCCGTACAAATATTGGCAAACTGCTAGAAGGACAGAGCTAACCAATACACAGTGTAAGATGTGAACCAAGGATTGGGGAAATTAGAAGGTGAAGTACTATCTTTGCACTTGCCTGTTTGTATAATTACTTTTTCTGGGAAGAATTTCTAGTTCCTAAGGGCCCAAGGAATAAATTAGTTCAAAGCAGTGGCACAGTCTTAGTGGTACAATATATATAGGGATTGAGGCCCACAAAAAGGCATCACAGGTATGTCAGTACATGAGGAATGTTTGATCTACAGTTCCTGCATATCTTGTGAACATTTCAACAGTCTTTCCTTCCTAGGGCTAGCTTGCCTGGCTGCTAACTAGACTGTCCTTCGGTAAGAGTTCAATAGTAATCCAGATTCCTAGGTTTAGGAGGAATAAGAGCTGACTGGGGCCAACAGCACTGGCAGCTCTGGGATTCTTCTGTATGCTCAGCTCCACACTATGCAGTGGTTGAGAACAGTCACAGAATGGCTGAAGCTGGGAGGCACCTCTGGAGATCACCTAGACCAATCCCCCTGCTCAGAGCAGGGTCACCTACAGCAGGTTTCTCTGAGCCACATCCAGTTGGGTTTTGAGTATCTCCATGGATGGAGACTCCACAACCTGTCCAGGAAACCTATTCCTGTGTCCAATCATCCACACAGTAAAATCAGATTTTTGCTATGTTTAAATGGAATTTCCTGTATTTCAGTTTGTGTCCAGTGCCTCTTGTCTGTTCAGTCAGTGTCACAGACAAGAGTTGGACTCTGTCTTCTTTAAACCCTCCCATCAGATATTTATACACAAGATTAAGATGCCCCTAAGCCTTCTCTTATCTAGGTTAAACAATCCCAGCTGTCTCAGTATCTCCTCATATAGCAGGTCATCCAGTCCCTTAATCATCTTCATGGTCTCTACTGAACTCGTTCCAGTATGTCCACATCTTTCTTATACTGGGGAGCCCAAAACTGGACTCAGCACTCCAGATATGGCCTCAGCAGTGCTGAGGAGGGAGGAAGGATCACCTCTGTTGACCTGCTGCTGACATTCTGCCTAATGCTGCCCAGGATATCATTGGCCACCTTTGCCGTGCATGAGCACTGCTGGCTCATGGTCAACTTGTTGTCCACCAGGACCTTCTCTGCAAAGCTGCTTGTCCCCC
Source organism: Dromaius novaehollandiae (assembly GCF_036370855.1). Lineage (NCBI taxonomy): Eukaryota > Metazoa > Chordata > Aves > Casuariiformes > Dromaiidae > Dromaius > Dromaius novaehollandiae. The sequence goes on along the minus strand of NC_088098.1, from coordinate 105,577,496 downwards.
CCCAGCCTGTCCTGGTACAAAGGGGGTTATTCCTCCCCAGGTGCAGGCCTTGGCATTTCCCTTTATTGAACTTCATGAGATTCCTGCTGGCCCATTTCTCCACCCTGTTGAGATCTCCCTAAATAGCAGCACAACCACCTGGTCCAGCAATGACTCCTCCCAGTTTTATGTCATCTGCAAACTTATTGAGGATGCACTCTGTCCCATCATCCAGGTCATTAACAAAGAGATTAAACAATACTGGCCCCAGTATCGACCCTCGGGGGACACCACTAGTGACTGGTCACCAACTGGGACTTCATGCTGATCACAACCCCCTGAGCCTGGCAGTTCTGTCAGCTTTCAGTCCACTTCACTGTACACTTATCTCATCCATGTTTCATCAGTTTGTCTGTGAGGATGCTACACAAGATGGTGTCAAAAACCTTGCTAAAGTCAAGATAAACAAAAACCACTGATTCACTGAAACAGTCATCTTATCATAGAAGGCTATCAGGTTGGTCAAACATGACTTTCCCTTCATAAACCCATGCTATCTATTCCCAGTCACCTTTTTGTCCTTCATACGTTTGCACGCGGTTTGTGGGACTACTTGTTCCACCATCCTCCCCACAATCAAAGTAAGGCTAGCCTGTAGTTCCCCGGAAACTCCTTCTTGCCCTTCCTGAAGACAGGAGTGACAATTGCTTTCTTCCAGTCATCAGAAACCTACCCCAACTGCTACATCCTTTCACAGATAATTGAGAGTGGCCTTGCAATGACATTGGCCAGCTCCTCTAGCACTCATGGGTACATTCAGTCTGCATTCCACAGACATGTGTATGTCCAGTTTGCTTAAACATTCCCTAACCTGATCCTCCTCCACAGAGAACAAGTCTTTGTTGCTCTGGATTTTCCCACTGATCTCAGGGGCCTGGGATTTTTGAGGGCACCACTAAAGATGCCGTTGAGTATCCTTTCCATGTCCATTGTCACCACATCCCCTGCCCCATTCAGCCGGAGGCCCATATTTTCCCTGGTTTTCCTTTTGCTGATGATACTCTTGTAGAAGCCTTTTGTTGCCCTTCACATCCCTCATGAGATTCACCTCCAGATGGACTCCTTCCACCTTTTGTATGCTTCCTTTTTATGTCTGAGTTTTGTCAGGAGCTCCTTGTTCATCTACGCAGGCATTCTGCCACCTCTGTCTGATTTCCTGCACATCAGGATGGACCATTCCTGAGCTGGGAGGAGACGATCTTGAGAATGAATCAGTTCTCCTGAACTCTCTTCTCTCCAGTTCTATATCCCATGGGATTCTTCCAGGCAGATCCCTGAACAGGTCAGAGTCTGCTCTCCTGAAGGGCAGGGCTGTGACCCTGCTTTTTGACTTGCTCCTTCCTCTCAGGATCCTGACCACCACCATCTCATGGTCGCTGAGACAAGGCAACCCCCAACCTCCCTGTCCCCAACCAGTTCTTCCTTGTTTTTAAGTATGAGGTCCCGTGGAAGAGTATGAGGTCTAGCAGACCCGCTCCTCTGTTCTCCAGGGTGGGTAGTATGTGCTCTCTAACTTGTAAGTTTGTGGCTCACAGAGTCAAGACAATACGCCTACACTACACAGCAGATGCTCTTAGAGCTGTGAGAGCTCAGATTTTCCCTCAATCAGAGGTAAGCCTTCTGTAACCAAGTATACCTGTCTTATTACAGGAAACTACAAATGTAAAGAGCCACCATTATCTCCTAGGATTTGGCCCATGGGACTTAAAGTCTCACAATGCACTCACAACTAAGCAGATTACACTTGCAAAGAAACACCCCACACCCCCACAGTCTCTTTTAAGCTTGAGTTTGCTGGTTAAAAAATAGTCTGATTACTTGTTTTCAGTTTCTGCTTTGACTTTGTCATCATGTCCTCATTATCATATTCAATTAATTAGCGTATAAAGGTAATATTCCAGCATGCACACCTCCCTAAGATACATTATTGACTTCAGCTAAATAGGGTAGATTTCCAACAAAAGAAAGGGATTTAAAAAGAAGATTTAGGGGCTTGTAAGCATACAAAATTGCCTACCTCTTAGGAAACGCATACTATAGTAAAATTATACTAGTTTCCTATAAGGGCACCTGAAAGGCAAGAGAAAAATAGGAGAAAAACTCAAGAACAGGCAAAACTAGGGAAAATTGCATACTTTCTGAAAAGTGCACGCACTTCTGTTTCACCTTGACCTCATTATCTTTATGAATACCAAAATGAGGGGAATAGAAAATGAGCCTATATTAGAACCATATATTTCTACGCCCCTATCTCAAAGCAACAAACAAGTATTTTGTCATATGTCTGAAGCAGGGAGGGAGAGGGTGGTTACTTTCTGGATTAACTTCCTGTTCATCAAAGCTTGCAAATCTATTCATAAGGAGAAAAATGTAAGACAGTAAAAAGAAAACCACTACATTTGTTCTAAAAAGGGGCTAAATCATATAGGGTGAACCTACACTAGTTTTTTAGTGTGGATCAAGGCTGCTTTTGATGAACGTGTCATGATCATCTCCATTTACTGCACTTTGGTTTGCTTTGTGGCGTGGTTTCACAGCACATGATACAGAATTCTTCCAGATGAAACACAGCAGGAAGATGCACTCTAGAAGCATCCCTACCATACTTCATTCAGTCCATGAAAAAACATTAGGGCTCACTCAAAATATATATATATAAAAAATAAAAATACATAAAAGAATTTTTTTTTTAAATTGGTGTGGTCCCCTGCATCAACCACCAACTGTTTCTCTCTAAAGATCTTCTCCTATAGGTCCATTCCAATTGGTAATGTAGACATAGTAATAACCGAAAAGAACAGAAGAAACAAAATGATGGCATCACTTTGAATCATACTGCACAACTTGATGGGAAGTGTACATGCATACTTGCTTTCTTAGACACTCATATAGGCCCAGTAATTTTTGCAGGATGGCCTTTACTACCTGCTCTTCTAAAACTCTGGGTTTCAGGAAGTCTCCAGATTTTTGTGTTTTAGATTTCCTCGTGCTAATGGTAGCTTACAGTGGTGGTTTGCATGATAGGTGAGTGAATCATTGCTTTTCTCCCTGTGTTGGTGTCCTTATTTTGGAGGTAGGATGAAATGAAAACCATCTTTTTCGTTTTAATCAGTAAACAGTCTCAACCTTTTTTTCTTATATATGCAGCTTAATAAATGTAATCCTGGTACCAGTACTACTAGATTTGTCTCAATTTCAGGCAAAAAAAAAAAAAGTTAATATATTTCTAACACACACAAATTTTATCTGGATACAACGTATGACCCAACATATACTCAGGATACAGAATAATGGCTTAAAAAGCTCTTCACTCTGCTGTTCACCTACAATCTTTTACCAGAATAGCAATGTTATACTGGAAGTAATACAAATACAGCACAACACATTGATCTCATTTGACTTGCTGTTGTGAAGAGGTTATACATATATTCCCTCAGGCCTCTTTTCCTAAAACCCTTTTTCTCACTCTTCCACTGTCAGAAGATCTTGTTTTAACACTGCCACCAGAGTAACTACTACATTAAGCTTTGGCTGCCATTAAAAATGCATTTCCAATTCCTCAGTTGGGAAGGCATTCAAAACTTCTGTGGTGCACTGTATGCCAAACAGTTCAAGGGTTCAGAAGCAGAAAAAAAATGTACACACTGATATAAGGCATTAGGAAAACTACAGATATATCTCTTAACAGTACATTCACTAAACTGAAGCATTAAATTCAACTCAGACCTACAGCCATTTATTATATACTTCACTTGCATGCACATTTGGTATATTAATATTAATCGCTGTGGTCATTTTACTGGGAAGTCCCTTTGCATTGGACAGATTCATCATTTAAGAAATTGGTTGCTGCACGTATGTAGTAACTCTGACAAACTCTAGATATGCCTGAGCTATTGTACCTGGCCACATTATCCTACACATCCCCAATGCATCAGTCACCATGCGCACCCGGATTAGCTGCAAGGTATGTCTGTGACAGATCAACGAAGTGCCATATTAGACCAGCTGTCTATGCACATTCATATTTGCCACACATACATGATGGTTTGCATGAGCAGTAGCTTCAGCAACAGATGTGACAAATGTACAAAAAAGCCCATGAAAACAGAATTCTTGACTAGTGGGAAAAAAATGACCAGCTGGCAACCGCAGGTTTAGAAAACAGGAACCACTGATACAAAATGACCAAGAGGCAGGGTAATTCTTTCATCAGTCAAAGGCTTCAGGGTAGTCTGACCACATCTTTGAAGTGACTGGTATAATTAATATTTACATATTTATTTGGTTTTCATGAAAAGCTTTTGGTGGAATGAAAGCTGCTGGATTCAGTGCTTTTTAATCTCCACCACATGAAAAATGTATATATTTTTGTAAACTTGACCCAGATCACCCTCACTAGGACAGAAGAAAAAAAAAGCATTAATCAGTGACCCTGCACTGTGCATTTACTGCAGACTTTGACAGCTACTTTTCCTATTGCAACTAGGCCACTCATATAGAGTGCATTTTCTATAGCTGGCTGGTACGAGAATTGCAGGACAACAGACTTCCAAACTGATCACCCTTGAGGTCTGTCTGCCAGTCACTTTCATCATCATTTTTCCTTGGCAACCTAACACATCCAGTGAGTCAGGCCCCCTACGGTATAGGTTCAAAAAAAATTACAAAAAAAAAAAAAAAGGGACAAAAATTATGACCACCATTCCTAGCACTTAATCCACGGCTTTACAAGACCCCCATCCCCTCCCATTCAGAAGCACAGGCTGTGCATTTGTTGCTAACATGAGGGGATGTTTTCCTCAGAGACCTTACTTTACCCCCTCTTCCCTTGCAACTTCTCTTGTTTATGATCCTTACTCCACCCTTAAAAGTATCATACTTCCTCCATTTTCCTCTCACAACCTCTGACTTTTATTTCCTTCAGATTATCTGAAGATGAAAATTTTCTTAGGACTTATTTTCCAGTACTGATACCTATAATACGGTAAGGATTATTTGAGGCATGAGTTAATCACAGAAACATACACTACATTTTAGGCACTGGTTGTTTGAGTAAAAAATGTTGCATTTTCAATCTTTTCTCTACCACCATAAGGCTTGATTTTTTTTAGGAAGAAAAAGTAGATGACAGGCTTTCTAAATAAACTCTAATCCATGCTCTGGAGAAGAAATCACTTTTCATTCTTTAAGGCTCACAAAGAAAAGTTCTCCCTTATATACTTAAATTGGTTTATCAACACTAATACAAGCTGTACACTTCTAAATGCCTACTGCCAGTTGGCAGCAAATCAAGTTTCATTTCACAACTGAAATACACACTCAGCTTTTCTAAAATAAAATTTAAAGTCATACTGTCATTGACAGGCATGCAAAGTTTTCACATTAACTTCACCCTGGGAAATTTGAACTTATTTTAGATGACTTCAGATGGCAAGGTAACAGGAGCCGAAGGCCAAAGTGGATTGTTCCATTGACGCTAATTGTCTTACTAAGATAAAGCAAGCATCACACTATAATGCAGTGTAGCGTCACAACACATTTTTATGTGCTGTGTTCAACATCTGTCTTTAAATATAAAGACTGTAGGACTAAAAAAGGATTTCATGCCATTGCTAACTTTTAAAACAAGCCAAGGAACTCATAATCTTTAATACATTGCAATGTTAGGAAACAATGCAGTACAATTAAACTTTTTAGTAGCAGAAAATATACTTTACTATATGACAGGATCTAGGAGACAGCTTATTAAAACCATTCAGCAAAGAAAAAAATCCCCTCCCCAGATCTGCATTCCAATCTGCAAGCAAGTTTTTATATTTCAAAAGCAAGTCAATAAAAAACATCACTTCCTGACAACTTGTGACACAACACCAGTTTAATTAAGCTAATAAAGGAGAGCACATGCATTGAGATGAGCAGAAAGCAACCAAACAATTTCAGAGTTGTTTTTAGACTAATTTATGTGCCTCAGAGTACTTCAACATTGTTTCTATCAAAAATGCTACTAGAAAATGCAAAACCCCAAAATACTCAAAGGAAATATATACAGATATTATTAAAATAAAGTGGAAATATGCCTTTCAAAAAAATTTCAGCAATAAAAATAGTAAAATTTGTTTAAAGTAAATGAATATGGCTTTTATTCCAATTCAAGAAAACTTAATTAAAAATACAGACAAGGCTGTTCTATTACCTGAGGTGCTAAGGAACAATGAATAAAAGCAGTTTCAAAACACCCTACAAAGAACTGAGGAAAAAACACCGGTATCAGACACAATAAATAAGTAAGCCTATACAAGACCCCTTTAAACTTCTCTTTTTAGCAAACCACATTAATGCAAATTCAGCTGAAATGTAACCTATCAAATGGTGCTGCTTGAAAATGGCAAATAAAACAGATTTCTTTCCTATTACAAAAGTAGCCTAAATTCTGACTATGTGCAACTTTCTGCTCCAAGGAATCTTCCAGATAGAGGCACTGATTGCCATTAGTCTTTCCCACATAGGGTTTTTCTGAGATTTTCCACTCTGGAATATATTAAACAGTCTTAAACCTCCAGACACAGAATTTAAAGTTAAATTTTAATTTCTACTGTTGAATCTAGCACAGTTGTTTTTCCAGGTTTTCTTCATCTCCCATTTTGGGTGGAAATCCTGCTCCAGTGAAGATAAGGACACAACAGAAATTTCGCTACAGCCACAGTTCTCATTCTGAACTCCGTTAGTTTCACCTGTTTAACAGCAGAACTTATTCCCTCACCTCAGATTCATGAGGAAGTCAACCACTCTCTTCACCAGTAAAGTGCGTGCATCTGCGGAAATTAGACGCAAACGGGCAAGACCTTCTATTTACAAGAAAGTTTTCCTTTGACTCATTCTTGACTTAGATCTTCGTTGCGTGGGTTTGTTTGTTTTTAATATAGGGTGCAGGGCTCCTGTATGTGGCATACGACGACACGGTCCTCAAGAAGGGTAGTGCAAAAAGCCTTTACTGAAAGCACAATGGCTGGTTATATAGCCATCAAGCTCAGCCACTCCTCCAAGTATCTCCTTGGCATTGTGGCATCTTGTGATAGGTAGGAAGATGTCTTCTGATGCCTGGCAGGTGGGCAGGACAGTCCAGCAGGACAAGCCCGCCGCAACTGCTGACACGTAGGCAGGAAGGCACACCGTAACCCTGACACGTAGGCAGGAAGGCACATGATCACTGGCAACTCACATGCACACATTCTGGCCACAGATCATAGTTACCAGATCATTACTTTCTGCCTTAGAGATTCTCTGCTGTCTTACACAGCATCATTCAATCTTGGTCCCCAACACCTGTAGATAAGCAAAAGATCACAAAACCGTCATCAGATAGAAAAGGACACTGAGTACTATCTCTGTGATTTTGGAATAACATCAACACCATATGCTGAAAAGGCCATGCAAGCTCTGGCTTCATGTTTATATCTGTTAGGGATCATAAGCTTTGTTATTCAGGAAAGTTTAAGTCGTAACAACTTCTGATAAAACTCAGTTCTACTTTCAGGAAAATAACTTTACAGAAGATATGCTCTTCCTAATATTTAACTTAGGTCTGGAAGTAGAAATCCCAGTTAAAACTCTGGGCAATGATGAGTCCCTAAGGGAGCCCTTAATGAAAGCCCCTATTGATAAAGTGCAGCTTGGTCAAATGACAATACTGATTTTTTTTTTCCTTATAATTATGTAGCTGCCTCCCAGAGCTGCCTCAGATGTGAACATGGCTTCTTAAATAAAGAACTCCTAACAAGAGAAAAACAGGAATTACATCTGGACTTGGTGGCAACTGCATGCATTAAAGTACAGAAGTACAGCCAAGTTTGCATTGTTATGTTTCTGTAAGCTTAAGGCCTAGGTGGCTTGCAAAGCCCCTACCTGCTCCAGCAATGCAATCTTTCTATCAGTGTAATTACTATCAGTAGAACCTTGGCCTGAGACATAGACATGAAAAATAAACCAAATTCTGTCTCCAGGCTGTCTTGCTAGCTAGAAACTGTAACTATGTGCACACTGCTGCCAACTTTCATGATTTTATCAAAATTCTTAATGTATTTTGTATTTTCCTCAGATGCCCAGCTCTGGATTCCTCTGAATTTCAGTCCTCATGTTTGCCTAACGTGCAGAAACCAAAAGACAAATGAAAACCCACAAAACTTGGCAATTTGAAAAGCCACATGATTTTTCTATGCTTGGTGTTAATAATACTCGTATGAAGCTTAATGAAAAGTGAAATACTGGAAAGAAGAATCACTCACTTCAGGAAAATAGAGTCATAGGTATCAGCTAAACAAAATCCCTGTGGAGACTGAACCCTCTACCAGTTTGTTACTAGTCATGTATAATTATGAACCAGCACCAGAGCTCAACAGTTGAATATATGGTTTATACTAAACTATATACAAATGTTATTTTGCTATTCTACACGTTAAACATTACCGCAGTGGTCATTCTAGCATCTATTTGCAAATACGCTGCTTAAGCTGCATCTATTAGATAAAAATTACCCCAAGTAATTGGAACCAAGTTAATCAGCTTCACTGTGTCTAACAAGCACCTCTTTCCTCACTGCCCGTTTCTCTGATTTTACGGTTCAGTAGCCCACTCCAAGTGAATTATTTCCCTCACTTACGCATGCCATGTAACGGCACTTCTTCAGCCCAGAATTGTGGTGTGCAAACGCAACCAACGTTTACTGCACTGACTTATGAGGCATTCTTTAACTGAAAAAAAGATAATTCAGACCTATTTTGCACTTGAGAAGAGCTGCTTCTTGTTAATAATAATGGAAGAGATTTCAAATGCCGAAGAGTGAGTAAGAAAAATCAACAGAATCTGCATTCTCAGCACACCTCCATTTCTTGAAAAAATCTCCTCTAGTATTATCTCTACTCACATAGTGATTTTTATCTGTATTTACGATGTAATCTGGAGTACAGGAATTCATTACAACTTATTTCCTTCATAAGGTGCTGTAATTAGAGCCCATATTATTGTCCATATTATGGAGTCCATATTTCTCATTACCACATCCTTAGAAGTTTCACAATCACCTATTCCAGCACGTACTTTTGAAATCTGTGTACACTTTAGACAAAGAGAGATGTTCCTTGCTATTTCAAATGAAAGATTTTCAGTTCAATCCTATTGGAGTGAACTGCATGTATTAACCTAGATTTTGAGTTGTTTGTGGTTTGCTAAGAATATTTCTCTAGCTTTAACTGAAATAGAAAGCTTTTTTTTTTTTTTGATCAGTCCTCCTAAGCCATTTGTTCAAAGTAGACAGTGCTACTGCAAACTTGGCTAATCCACACATTAAACTGATATTGCATATACAGTACAAAATAAATTAACAAAATACATAATAGGTATGTCTGTAAGACCTTGACTGTTCTTCTTGAAGACATGTGCTTGTTTCATGGGAATGTGCTCAGCAGAATGCTTAGGTTCAATTCGATTCCTCCTAAACGTCTGTATCAAGATTCTTTAAATTTTAGTCTTATAATTCTCTTTCAATCCTGAGCAAGATGTTTACAGTTTACTAAACCTGATGGATTTTTCCTGACTTCTCAGACAAGTTTAGATATGTCAGCTTTACTACCGCTGCCAGAGCTGCCAGACATCTTCAGCACAGCAAAAATTGTTTGCACTTTAAAAGCGATGATGCAAACCCTTTTAATATGATAATTTGCATTAGGTATCAGAAATGACCATGTACTTTTACAGCTAATGCCTCTGCAAATAAATGCAGAAGCATAAAAATCATTATGGAGCAGGTCTACCAGAATCAAATCTTTTCCACCTGTGAGAGCTGTAGGTAGAACATACTCAAATTATCATTTATCATTTTGTAGTATATTACTGAAAAATATACCAACCATCTTAAAAATCAATATTAGATCATTTCACTTCCATTCATCTGCTTATTTGCTTTCAGTGGAAATCAACAGCACTGACAGTATCAGTATCACTTTATTTTAACCCAGTCTCATCAAAAGATGACTATATTGATAATTGCATGGTAGTCTTTGCTGTTGAGAGATTTGTGAAAAGGCCAATTTAAAATCTCTTGAAAGTGCTACTAAAATAAGAATAACCTAACCATGAAAAAAAAAGTAATACTGGTATCACAGACTCCTCAAAATGCTAACATTCAAATGACAGAATTGGGTTAGAAATCTACTGTTTGCTGAAGAAAAAATTATCACACCTCAGTGATCTCTTAGCTGGCATTCATATTTTAGTATTCATATTTTAGATAAGAATTATGATTACTTAACTGTCATAATGCTTATAAACAAAGTATAAAATATGCATCAAGGACAATGAAAAATAAAGGAACGGAATACTCTACACCGCTACATTTCTTTTTCCTCTCCATTGCACGTTACATAGAACTGATGTATTTATTAGAGAACTTTAGGAAGAACCATAGTTTCTAATTTGAAAGTCAAGTCCTTTAAAGACTATTGAAATGCCTAGTTCTAAATCATATGGATATTATTCTGTTAGTTGATCTGAATGCAAGTGGAAAATGTAATTTTTTTTGGTGGCTGGTTTCATCATGTTCTGGTATATAGAAACTGTGGGAGTGTGTCATTTCCAGACATGTTTACAGTGTCTTGAAAACATGAAGATAATCTTAAACAGCAAAGACAGATATGTGTATTGAGCAGACCAGCCATATTTTAACTCTTCAGTAGCAACAGCAGTAAGTGATTAATAACTGTTCCTTAGATTAAAAGTCTCTGAACTGATCTTCTGAGATTTAAAGCATGCGCACATTTAGTCTATTTCTTTGAAATATCCATGTTTCACTCATCTCAGAAACAAAAATTTTCTTAGCTACTGCTCCATTTCCAGATGTCTTCTAATTTCCCTTTCCTCTGTACTTGAGTAGTGTTTTTATTTGCACATGCCCCTGTGCACACATGAATTCCTGAAATCTCAATTCTGCTCCTTTGATCTTCTCATTTTATCCAGTTCATTTGACAAAGTAAAAAATTTCCTTCTCCATCTTTTTTCTTCCTCAAATTTCTTCATTTTCCTGGGATTTTTTAGATGATTAAGTTTCTTTCCCTTCTACCAAGTGCGCTCTTCCTTTTTAACATATGATCTAATTTACTTCCTAAACTAGACCAACACAAGTAAAATGTTATTCTCAAACAATATTTCATTGTTCATCTACTTTTAATCTTTTTTCCTTCTATCCTTCTTCTCTGGTTGTACTAATACCAACAAGCTTGTAATGCTTTATCAAAACTTCTCTTTCCTTCTTTCCAGGAATGAAGCTTAGAAAAACAAATGAGTTACCTCCTTTCATTCATCTAACTACATATCCTGCAACATGCATCATGTATACTTTAGTGAAAAATGCATAATTACATATTTTCCCAGAAAAGTCAGCATCAACTCTAGATCCTAAACCTTTGCAACCTTGTTTTCCTCCATGTTTTTTACCGTGCCAAAACAATGTAAGCGATAATAAATAAATCGTTGTTCCTTGTACCAGGCTGTGCTCATAGCTAACAGATTTATATTATGTTTTATCTGCTCTTTGTCTAAATGCCTGTGGGTGGAAATGGAAGAAGACAGACAAAGCTATGTGCCTATTAAATTTACAACATAATGTACTGTATAGCACAAGATAACCCTTATTTATGCCTAACAAGAGCCTAATCAACATACATTACTGAAATTAGTTCCTATTCTTTGCATGCTAAATATATAACATATTTAAGGGGAAACCAAAGTAGTGTAACAAGTGTACACTAAATTACACTGATTCAGCATACAGTAGACACTTTAAATGAGTGTATGGCAACTTGTACTGATTTGGTATTCTGCGAGGCTGTTAAGGATGGTGGAAGTATACCTTAAGCAGGGAAAGGTCTGATTTATGTTACTCTTCTGTTGTCTGCCTCTGCTGCTGTATCCATTTTGGAGATGTACTGACTGCTAGCTGACACACACAGTGTTTCCAACTGTGCCCATTTTATGATCGGTTCAAATCATTGCTTACATAATGCCTAAAATTTGACGTAGACACTTTTGAAGGAGTTGCAACCTGTTCCATAGAGTAGCTGGATGAAACAACCACGATTCTGGACTGCAGAATTCAACACTGTCACTATTATTATTATTACTAGTTCAAACTACTACTAGTAATGCAAATACCTAATTTAAACATATAGACTCCTCGAAAGCCTATACTTTCCAAAAAACAGCAGCATTAGAGAATTAAGGTCAAATATGTATAAATTCCAATATGCTTACAGTGCTGGCCAACAAGACATTCAAGGAGACATTTATCTCCACAGTGACAACAGTGCCATTAATTCTTTAGTACTTTAGGCTATACGTAACCTTTTTGGTAGCACTTCTGTATAATTAGCCAGCAGTCACAAAAATATTACAGTTTCCACTGTTGTTCCATCATGTTCTAGAGGCACACCAGGCATGTTTTTCATTTAAAAAGAACACTAAATGAAGATCTTCCATTGCTGAAACTTTTAAGATGAACACATAACTTATTTTTTCTTTTTCTATATTGGGTATATTATTTTCTTAACATATTTGAAACCACATTTCTAGCCAATAATAAAAACACAATGGTCACCTTCCATTGTCACACCATAGATTGCAATTTATTTTTGTTCAGGGTTTTTATTAAGACCTTTGTTAACATTTTCCTTTTTCCTTGAATAGCAACAAGGGCTATAGGCAAGGCATCTTGGACCACAAATCAGAAAATAAATAAATAAATAAATAAATGTAATCAGTTCCAAAAAAATACCAGCAAAAGTAAAAAAGGACCAACTCTTTCAGAAAAGTTTACACTGTACTGCACTTGAGACATGGTCTTTTTGTATACTGTCCAAGAACAGTTAGAGCTATAAGCAGCACACACAGACCCACAGAAAAAGGTATTTTGAAATATGGGTTGCACAGCGCAGAAAAATCAGAATCCCTGTGCTGGTCAGCCCTATTACTATGGTACAGACACGGCCTATCGAGTTTATTTTATTTACAAAGAATTTTCAAAACATTAAGACCAATCACACCTCATAAATGGTAGGAAATTTCTTATCTAGGAGTATCAGGTACTTCAAAACATGTTTTTGGCTTACATCAGCAGAAAAAAAGAAAGGAAAAGATCACAAGTAGAACATTTTGAAATATTTTCAACAGTATTTTCAAACAAAAACAAAACCTCCCACTATGCACACAATTCTCTGACATCTGTCCTCAATTTCAGAGATTCACAACAGTGAGGTTGAACTACCTCTCGCAGGCTGCGGCGCATCAGACAAGCCACACCAAACTACATTAAGATATCTGAGGTATCTGAATAATATATCTCATACAGCACGTCATAACCATTTCAGGTGTTTCCTTAACGTGAGTCCAGACATTTATGTTTATCTGGTTTGTTGATGGTATTATAATTCAGAGCAAGATGATACAGAATACAACTAGTATATGTATGTGGGAGAAATATAATCCTATTATAAGTAACTCAACAAGTAGAAATCAAAGTTTCACTGGAAATCGACACAATTTAAAATATTTAGTCAACTTCCACAGAAAGGTGGAGAAACTTACTTTTTAAAACTATGTCTGTTATGTGCAATCTATATAGATAACTACAAAATAAGCCTGCAGTTTAGATCCTGTAGTGGATACAGCTTTTGTACAAGGTACCTAGGGAGAACAGCGCTTTTAAAAGAAGGAAGAATTCTACAGCTAATAGTACACTTGAAATTATTCCTTCCCTACATTCGATGGGATATGTGCATTCACCCATTGTGTTTCTTCAAACTTTTATCCTCAATATGTATTGCCTTACATTCTGCGAGAGTATCACTCAGATTTTCCTACTTTTGAAAGCTTATGCAGTTCTATGAGCAGAGAAAGTTACAATGTTTTTACAGTACTGGAACAAAGAGGAACAGATATATCACATCTGCTATGTCTTCCCATTTCATTTGAGCACTGTATGACATAGTTCCTTCCCTACCATCTTATTTCGAGATGAGTACTGGATTTGATTTTATTAACAACTGGAAACTGAAAGCTTTCACAGCTTTAGCTAAACAGCTCCGCTATACACTATCTACTGCAGTCTTTCCAATCCACAGACTTTCGCCTTCCTCACTAAAACTATGTTTATGATACCACTAGAAAATAAAATGCTGTATTTTTGTGGGCATAGAATCATGCCGACCGAAATAACTGTGGTTTGAATCCACCCTACATTTGTACTGTAAAAAAAGTCTTTTAAAATAATCTTTGATTTTTTTAGTATTTCCAGTTTGTAATCTGAAAAAAATTCAGTCTATCTATATTCTGATTGTTGTTGATATTCTGTGAAGGATCTTTTTCTTTAAAAACGCTTTGTAAATACAATGTCTGAGGAAACTTAAAAAAGAATAAAATAATATTCCAGCTTCTCTAAATAATTTTTTAAAAACTGGATTCAATTGAGCCTGAGTGATTTTATAAAACTCAATAGGGAAAAACTACCTTCACCTAGAGCTTTACTGGAATGGGAAGACATCACTGCCTCTAGCACTTCTGTTTCTGCTACAGGGACATTACTATAATTGATTTTTTGTCATCTCAGAGAACAGTAGGGGGCTAGCAGCTTAGTTAAAAAGCAATCTTTTTTGGTTTGTAATTTTATTTTGCTTGGATACCTTAAAAAAAAAGAAAAAAAGGAAAGGTTACCCTTATTCAGCTCTGGAGATTATGTAAGTGTTATATATACAGGAGCTTTTAATATTTAACAAGTCATACCTACTGCTTTTAGGGACTTTAAATGAGAGATTAGATATTTGGCTTTTTTCTGTCCAGCCAGCAGCATGTGCATTTTCTTACGTATGGCAGAATAGTGTTAACATAAAGAAGAGATAGAACTTGGTATATATAATATGCAATATTACATGAATCTTAAGGACCTCAAAAGCTCTGTGGTACGTGTAAAACATTTTGAAAAAAGCTGCAAGAATTTCTGCAGCATATGTTCTATTTTCTTTTTTCTAAATGAAGTTCATATATTATCAAATAAGACTGGAATAGATTTACACAGATTTGTGTGTCCAGTTAAGTCTTTTTGATTTATTTAAATACATGCCCTTTGAAAACAGACGGAATTTGTCACAAGTTCTCGAATGTCCAACAGTTGCCAACCATCCAATCATTATTATAGAGCGTATTTACAGCTGAATAATATAATTAGAACTGCACCCCTTGATCCAAGTGCAGACCTGTGGATAGAGTAGATCAGAAGTAACAGAGAAAAGTTATTTCAGCCACAGAAAATTTAGATTCTGTTCCAACAAAACGTGGACAAGTAATTTGTTGAAAACTTTGTCTTGACTTCTTTCCTGTACGGCAGTTCTATTTACGACACTGAGTCTTCAGACTCATGAAATATGGCAAAATCATGATTTAAGTATCTGAAACTGTAATCAACTGCAGCCAAGTATTTCTTCCCCTTTATTTTATATGAGAGTCCTCCAAGCTTTACTAGATTCTGTGTAATAACTGACTAAATATTCTTAATCCTGATGGACTACAGACAGGTCCAGAGAATCATTTATATGCCTACCTCTAAAATACCTATCTGCTAATCCTCGTTCACGAGCAACACCTAACACAGGGCAGTTTTTACCCGGAAGATTTCTTACTAACAGTTATCCAGAACTCTCCTTGCTGGCACACCTAGAACCAGTTAGATTTTTGCTTAGCAATGACACTGAGCAAATAAACCACGAACTGAACTCCCAAGACAAGGTTTTTGCTCCTCTCTCATGAGTCTCAAAATCGTTCTGCGGGGCCCTCTGAGAGCAGAGCTAACAGTGCACTCCTTGGGAAGCACACCCAGAAAAGAAGGGCACAGTCACGTCCATTTCTTTCCCCAGAAGATTCTGGTGAAACCGTTCTTCCACTTTGACATTTACGTTCAACTCTCGCTGGCTTGAAAGGGTGTCCTATTCATTAAGCTACGTATTTTTTGTCTTGTTACTTGTTCGATGGGAATGGTGGGGAAAAGACATTGCTACTCAAGGTTGCTAGGCCAAAGAACAGAAAGAGCAAAGAAACTGCTTAGACTGCCTGCTGGTAAAGACACTGATGTGGGAAGAAAACAAGTTCCAATTTCTTCTACTATTATCTATTTAATATAACAACAACAGTAATTAGAGAAGAACTAGAGCTCAATCCTCTTCCTTGCACATGAGTATGCCCAGACCATTTGTCTGTCACTGCTTCTGGATGTGCCATGATATTAGTTTCATGTCACGGAGAGCTCTTTTATAAGATTCTACTCCATCAGCTACAAGCAAAACTGCCTGTGTTGATCTCGTTTCCTACATAAAAATCACAGAGCTAAGATGAGGATTTTATCTATGTCACTGAAATTCTTCTCAATTCACACTCCCAGGATGTTCAGACACACTCTGAACAACAAGGACTCTGGAAAGCATATGCCTCATTACTGTTCCATAAAGCAATACTGATTAATCCATCCCTTGCCTTAATCCCTCCCTGTCTTAAAGCCTTTACTGTTGATCCAGGGTTTGTAGGGAATAGAAGGCTTCAATGGTAATTCATGTATCTGATTTTCATCCTATACACCAGTACTGCAAAAAGGCACTGCCCTGACTGATTAGATTGATACTAAAACTGAGTCAGTCTACAGATGGCTTCAGCTACCCTTCGCAACACCCTTCTCAGAAGCACATCCCATAACCCTCACCTTTTGGCACCAACACATGTAAGCAGCTATCATTTCAGAAAGTCATAAGGTGAGCTCCGATGCTTACAGAAGAGTTGCTTCCCTCTGTTGGAAGTTTGTTCTTGTAGTGGTTCCAGCAACAGGCCTTTTCACTTTCTGGGATTTTGTTCAAAAGCTACAGCATTTGTAAGAACTTTAATGCGATAGGCATTGAATCATTCCTACAGTAGCAATCTTTTTACCACTTCTTTATTAACTGTACTTCTTCTGAAGTCAGACCTATGCCTGTTCTTTTGTAAAGAAATCAAGTTGTTTCTGTCACAGCAGGCAGTTCTCAGCAAGCTTTAGATCCTATTCCCCACCCTCACTATATGCTAGATAATTTGACACATTTCTCTTACAGTGTCCGTACACATGGATAATAAATGACTAGCCATTCCAAATCCTGCAGTGCCTCTAGCATTTTCCTCTTGATGATCTCAAGAGCACTATTAACACCACATATACACCTGTGGCTAAGAGATAAAATAGCAAAGTACCTTCCTCTCTTGGAAGAATGCCTTTCAGCATAAGACTCATTAATCTCCCAACTATTTTGTTTGGGTGCTCCCAACCATGCATGTGAAAACTACTGTGCATTTCACCCAGTCCATATGCTGCTGCTCAATGCAAATTGTGATTTCTTCTATAAACCTTCTTTTCTAAATCTCCCAGAACTGGAATGCCTATATCATAAAACACTCATTTAATCTTAACTGAACTTCAGCTAAAGAATAACATAGAAGCCCTATTTTCCTGAAATCACCAAGAGCCAACTTTTTCCAACTTACGCCAAGTCCCATTTAAGATAGGTGCCAAGTTATAAATTTGTTGATGCAGTCAGGCAGTCCCAGAGCACGCCTGATCTCCCCCTGGTAGTGACAAAGTACTAGGTATCAACTTTGCTATTTTGTTGTTACAGGGAACACTTTTGTGATCTGAGCAGGCTGAGTAACATCTGCTGAGGCTGCTACTCCCTCTCTGTTTTTATGTGTCACAATAATCTGCTTCCTGTGGAAGAGAGTGTGCCAAATGGAGAGAAAACAAGGCCAGATCAAAAGAAAGAAAATGGACAGAATTTGTGCAGTGGGCTGAAGTTTAACACAAGTGAAGACGAAAGAACAGACAAGCAGATGAGTGTCTCTGTTATCGGTCTCACCAATGCTGTGTATGTCTCTGCCAACTTGCTCAACTAATCTTCCCACCATTCAGTAGGTTGACACCAAACACAAACAACAGCAGCAGCAAAGCAGGCATAAAAATGCTGGAATTCAAATCTCCGGATGATAATGCGATACAATGTCATAGTCTCAATTCTTCCTCTTGTCTATTTACTATGGCAAAGCTAGCAATGAACCATTCCAAGTGGATAATGCCAACTCAGACGGCAGAGTTGAGTAAAATTTAATAAACTGAGATAACTGAGAACAGGAGGGGGAAAGGTGAAAGGCAGCAATTTCTGACAGAGATTAGAATCCATTAGAATCTGCTACTGTTGGAAAAGCAGTTGAGAAACATTAAGATAATTCTGTCAGGCAAGGCCCCTTCTGTTACTCCCTGTCTTTGGCCTAGTTTACGGACGCAAATTCCTTCACAGAGCTTGCCAGTGTTCTACTTTTACAGTTCTAGTTTTGAAGATACTGCCAGGACTGACACCATTCACCTAGTCTTCCTATCAGTGACCATGGTGAAAGGTGAAGGCTAGGCTTGGGAGATAAATAAAAATAAACTAGAACAAAAAAAAAAGTAGCTTATGGCACTGCACCTCCCACATGGCACACCACACGCATTCTGAACTCATCCTCAACCCAGAAAATTTAACGTAATATCCTCCTCATTCCTCGTATTTCTTATATATATATATTTGTCTCTATCAAGCAGATTAAAACTCCATCTTGCTATATATTTCCCCAGCAGCTAACTGTTGTCAACCCATCTCAGCTCAGTTTGGATCAGTTCACAATGCTAACCCAGCCTGCAAACAAGACAGTTTTACCAACCTCAGTTCAGCCGCCAGCACTGCAGAGAGCAGCTCCCATACATCTCCTCTGCCCGTGGTCAGACACAGTTCCTTCCCTTTGACTGAGGAACACAACCACCACCATTCATTTCTGAAAGACTCTTACTCCAGGTGCTTACTCCCTGTATCCAGGGAGTCTATCTTTACTCTTTGCTCCCAACATTTCTCCTCATTAAGCTAACTCCGCATAAGAGTTTGACCCTGGTCAATTCAGGCTCACCATGTTCTGATTAACAATTCCCAATTTATGGGCTAGTCCTTCAGACACCTTTCTCTTTAAGGAGGCCATGCTATAGAAGAAGGATGACTATGTGTAAGCCCTCTATCCTGAAAACGGACAAACCATTCTGCTATAGTGAAGAGAAAATGGAAGGCATGAAAACGAAAAATTGTAGATTTGGACTAAGACAGAACTAACGCGCATTTAAACAGCCTTTTTGGTTAAAACACAATAAACCACCAAAATCCACTCTCACTTTCTGTATCAACAAAAAATTAAGCCTCATTATCATGTACAATCTGATTCAGCTCCAATGACTAGCTAAAGTAATGTGGACAGTAACAACTGACCACAAAAATCTTATGAACTACACTGTCATTTTCCAGTGTCCCAATTTCATTCACTTCCATATGGCTAATGACTGCAAAATATGCTACTGTAAAGCACATGCTCTATTTGGCTCTCTCCACGTACATTTCCCTCACCACGCTTGATGACCTTGCTTTTGATACTGCTACAGTCCTCTGTCAAAGACAGGGATTTTAATATGTATTTATTAGAGATTACTATTTCTTTATCTTCTGTAATCTTATCAGATCAATTTAGTGATTTACTTTCCTTTGATTAACTTGAAAATTATCATTAGCTACCTATATTATTATATGCTAGGAAGTTTTTGCACATAAGAAACCAGTTACTCAATTGTCCTTATTGTGTTCCTGTTTATCATTTTCAGATTTGCAGTATCCTGCCAAATCAGCCTTCCTTTGTTCCTCAAGCTTTTAGCTCTTCTGGTAGAAATGTGCTCTCATAAACTGTGCTCCGTTTGGGGATAAAATATTCATCAAACTTCTCCATTACTATTTCATAATCATTTCCCTCATCTTTGCACTTAAATTCTAAGGTTTAAAATATTCGTTTTGCCTTCACCCTCTTGACATACCTAAAGACAGCATAGTTATGCTCCTTTGCCCTGTACTTTTGCCTTTATGGTTACAGTGTGATGGGTCAAGTATTACTTCCAGTCAGGGCAAACTGCTGAGCAGCTAAACACAAAACATTTACAATAAACCATTTCCTCTTTTCTTCTAAATATATACCTATACCCTTGTTTTACTAAATAACCTATTTTGTACACATCTGATTTATTTACTAACCCTAGCAATTAGTTTGCAAAAGCTCCAGATTCCACATTTACACTCACTTGCCAAAGACATGGTTGCCTCTGCATTTTCTTTCTTGGAAATGAGCAGAATTTCTACTTGCAGGGAGACAAACAGCATCCAAAAGTGTTTTCTTTATCTAACTAGCTGTTAGAGTTATTTACACATAACCAAATGATAATAAAAAACTAATCTTAACCTAAAACTAAGAGCTATCTCAGCTTTATCAGTGACACCTTTTTATTTTAGTACTTCAGAAGCACCATTTTATATCTTGCCAGTATTCATCTGCCATGAGATCTTTCTCACAACTCCTAAATAGTCAGTTATTTTTATTATCCTCTAAACAGAACTTCTTAGTCCATACAAAAGTGTCCTCCTTTAAAACTGATAAATTATCTTCAGGCTCTTTGTACACAATTTTATTAGATTCACCTGTCCTTTCAATGACACCAAATCAGACTGCCATTCATTCACAAACTGAAATTCAACACGTACTTCTTGGCATATGGACATAGACAAGTCAGATGCAAAAAATGCTTTATTTTTCATTTCTCCAGGAACCAGCTCTGCCAGATCTTTTGTGGACTTCTCCACAGTTGTTTTACTGAGATAGAATTGTCCATATCCATTGACAGCAGTCATAATCATCTTCATCTATAACAGGCTTAATGTCTGAGCCAGAACCTGACTCCTCTAATGGGGAATTAAAATCATTGGGTATCAGAATAATTCAGGACGCAACTTGTGCTTCTCAGAAGTACTGGCCAAACAAGTTATGTGTGTGTGCCCACACGTGTGCAGTGTGAGAAAAACAGGGAGGGCTGGGGGGGGGGGGGTGGGGAAGAGAGCGAGCGAGCGAGAGAGAGAATGAGAATTCTTTCATTCCGTTTTCAGTCTTCAGTAGCTTTCTCATCCCTCCCTCTCTCTCCTTTTCATTTAAAAACTTTACTCTTGGCGAAGTTGTGAAAGTTGAGAGATACAGGTTGTAAATTAACTGGACACAAATCAACATGCTCTTCTTTTTCTCTTTTACATACATTATTGTCAAAAATGACAATCGTGGATTGGTAACCCACTACAATGGAGGTACTGCCTGTGACTATTATCTACTCTTATATTCTAAGATGGGTATTTCAGCTCACTGTGTCCTTGTAAATATGATGAAAAAGGCCTTACTTCATCTCTCTGGAAGGATTCACCTTTTTGGAAGGATTTCTTCTTGTACAGAAAACTGATTTTTAAAAATTCATGAAAAAAACTACTATTGCCTCACTTTTCTTTGAAATCCTAGATTTCTCACCATGCTTCCTTGCCATTCTGTGTTTTCCCTTGCAGTACTGACGCATAAAAATCTCTATATAATTTTTTGCTACCAAAAGGTGCCAAATTATCATGAGACTATAATGCAGTATGTAAGTGTCCTTATGGAAAAAATGACTACCACAGGCCTAAAATTTATAACTCCAGAAGAATTGTTATAAAGCTTTCTTTTCTTGCGTTCCAGTGATAACTCAAAAGAAACTACAAAATCTGTGAAGTGAAACTCAAAAGGAAAAGCTAAGAATACTCATTACTTTCATTATTCACTTTTTACCTTCCACACAAAAGAATTAGAAAGTTTTATTGAAGTTACTAAGTTATTTTAAAACAGCTACACCATTATAACCAAACTTCTAAACTTCTTACATACCAAAACTCACATTTCCTCCTCAGAGATTTTTTTAAAACCTTTGTAGAACATTTGATTATGCTTTCAGTGTATCAGCTTGTGCTGCACTAAGTGAAATAAAATCAATGCATACATTGATAAGCACTTTCAAATACAGAAAAATGTCTCCTATTCTGCAACCTAAGAAATATGCAACATCAGTGCAACAAAAATGTAGTGGCAAAAATTCTGAAACATTTTAGGTCTTTCAAACAATGCCTCTGTTTTACATCCATTTTTCCTACTGTAGGTGTCAAGTTTAAGAAGAAAAGATACAAACTTCTAGATACAAGATAGCGTTACAGACCGACCATATGCCAAATTCTCACCTGAAGGCACATGGGTCTCAGATAATGCAAAACACAATTTTTTTTTCCTAGTATTCCAATGCAACTTAAAAAAATGCTTAACAACAGACAATCCTCTGCATAATATATGTAAAATTGAACTGTGTGTTTTTGCCAGTATTACTCTTTTTTGAAAAGCTGGGATTGAATATCCGGGCAATATAAACAAATTTACTTTTTGCATAAGGCTGCTGAAGGCAACAGTCATTCTAGAAATAAATTTGGGTAAAAATACTTACTCTTCTTTTAGTGAGTTTATTGTTATTAATTAATTTACCATTTTATAGCTGAAGACTTGCAACTTTCCTAAGAATACTTTGTATGATATTTAAAGTGCGAATGAGAAAATACAATGCAAGAGAAGAACAAACAGAGAACCTTGGAGGAAAAAAAAAGGAGCATGTACAAAGGAACGAGTACCGGCTTTAATCTGAAGAACGGTATTTATCATCACCTATATCTTATCTACTAGTGAGTCCCGGTGTATGTTTCCCAGAAGTCTGCCTTGCACAGCATCATGCTATGAAGCATTAAATAGTACAAAGCAGAACTGTAGCTGAAATTCCTTATGTACTACAACATTTCCCTACTATTGCCTCTGAGGCAAAAAGAGACCATCAAGCTGTACTGTACTGAAGCCTTCAAATGTAATTTCGGTGTAATACTTTGCATTAATACGTGGCATCTCTGAGTGCTCTATTCACTTCAGAATGAAAGGATCACTCATGCACTCAGAGGCACATCTGTAATTAAATACGTCAATGGTATCTGTCTTGGATGTTTTTATTGGGAGAATATGCCATCAGAATCTACCTAAAATTATTGAAAACTAATAAAAATTTTAGGCTGCATTCTCAAGCTATACCAGAACATGTGTGAATGGAAACTGTTTTAAGGAGCAAAAATTTTGAATAGTGTGTAGTACCCATGGCCACATATTGGAAATTCTCTAACAAAACCACTCTGGCCCCACTGGACTCAATGGCAACTTTGTCAGTACTTTTTGTAAAATTACCACAGTAGCTTTACACTGCAGTCATCATGTAGAGGTCCAAGCAGTATCCAAATCTGTAGCAACTTTAAGTCTGATTCATTTAGATGACTCTCCTAAAAGTATCCTAGTGCATAAGTGTAAATACAGAAATGCTTATGGTTTCCAACAATGACAAGTGTTAAGAGACACAAAGTGCTGTAATCAATTATTTCAACAGTCTCCAAGTCAAGAAAACAACAACAATGAAAGAATGAGTATTCTGAAGAAAGCTACCTCTCTAACCTAAAAGCCTAAGTGATGCAGTTCAAATGTTATAAGATGGGAAGTAGGACACTCATAGCCCAGTATTTTTTGTCAATTAAAAAAATAGTGTTGACAAACCCTTGACAAACCCTTAACTATCATAATGCTTGCACAAACCACTACAACTATTTCCAGCACAAGTTTTTCTTTACTGCTAGTAGCTCACCTTTCATGAATCATACACTGAAAGTAAGAATTTTAACACAGCCCTTAATGAAAAGAAATATTTCTAAGTGATAGAACTGCAATTTTAAAAAGTACTCTAGTCTAGAACTTGACTTTTAATATCAGAGAACCATAACAGAATAAAAGATAACCCAATGATTAAGAATGGCATGTCAGTTATGGTTCATAGAAACTTTCTGATAGGCCTATGTCTGTGCATCACTTTTGGCCCAGTTCCTGTATACTACCCTATAGTAGAAATCTAAATGAAAACAATGAGACTAAAATACTGATTTGATTGAAAATAAAAGCCAAACTCCTGTTCAAGACCTTGGGTCTTGAAGGATTTTTTCTTGTATTCTATCTTACTCTTTAAAATCAGTTAATGGCAAACCTTCTCTTTTTTCTTATATGGAAAATTCTCCAAGCTCCAACTGTGTATGACTCTACACTTCACTCTTCTATTCTTGTTTCTGTAAACTAGGGAGACAATAAACCTAATGCTATAATAAAAACAGTTAAGAGGATTTATCTTTACTATTATAATTTCTGTGTCCCCCCAAAGATCTTCCCTGTGGATCTCTCTTGCACAGATGATGTTACTTCTTCCCCTTCCCTATGCCATCCCAAACAGTGATTTTGCAGGTTCTCATGGAAGGGAAAATATCCTGCCGAATTAAAAAATTTAGGTATCACTGTGCAAGCAGGGTCTTTTTTATTTTTTGTGTTTGCTTTCAGTTTTACATTTGAAAACAAAGAAACGGAAGAAAAGGAGAACCTTATTTTAACCAGACAAGATGTCTTGTAGAAATGTCACACTGGTTTTATACCAGTCATGGCGCATTTCAGCTGTCAAGTGGACAGACAAGCAGCTCAGTAGGTCACCTAGACCATTCTCCCAACTCAAGGCAGAATAACTGCACCTACGCCAGCCCTGACAGCTGTGTCAAGCTCATTCTTAAAAGTCTTCCAACACAGAGTGAGCAACCTGTTGCAAAGGTTCACTTGGGTTATTCAGAGAGTTTCTATTACAGAAGCGTATGTGCTTTAATTGCATAAATTATTAAAAGTGGATAAAATGGCCATATAGTCACCACTCATATCTCAAAAGCTTGCATCACCTTCAAAATTGCAGTTAAAAATTTTATAAGGTCCAGTTCTTAAAAGAAAAATAAAACTTTTCCATCTCAAATCTAGATCTACTTAAGCGATATGAGTTTTGTTTCTGTAAAAGAGTTAAGAAATCCTGACGACTAATCTGAAAATAAGCCCCTATTCTGAAATGAATTTAAAGATGTCACAGGTGGGTTTGTTTCATTTTATCTTTCTAGGTAACAGCTTCAAACTTGCCATATGAACAGGCAGTGACAGTTATAATGCTATGTGGTAGATTTAAAATTTGCACTGTAAAACAAAGGATTTTCACTACTCACCTCATTGTTTAGCCTGACCAGCTAAAATCCTTCCTTGTTTTCTCTTTTTCTCCAGAACAAAACCAAAATAGAATCATGAATCACTAATAATCTCACTGAAATTTAAAAACTGCCTCTACTGAAACAGCCCTTCTCAGCATGAACCTCCTCCTATCTAGGAAAAAGAAAAAAAGAGGAGTGGAGAGGTTGGGTTTTTTTGTTTTGTTTTATTTTTTTATTCTGATCATCTTTGTTACAGATCTCACAGAAGACGGTCTATGAGCTCAAGGCCACACTGAGCACACGTAGCAGATGAGTAGGCTGGAGTGATCAGGCAGACAAGGCCCGTCTGTGGTGCATGACAAGCTTGACATTTCTGTGTCTGGCCTTGCAAAGACATCTAAGGAAAGATACAAGGCCTGGGTAAATATTATTTTTTCTATTGGATCAGTTCTGTTCTTAATGCATGGAAGTCCCAAAATCAGCAGTAGGAAAGAAGGATACCCATGATTTATCAGGAAACACAGTGATATTCGAATTGTAGTGTTGGAAAGGTAGCTAGAGAGAGGAGAAAAGGTGTCCTCAGGATCCTGCAAGATGTGCGCCAGGCCCATTTTGTGGAAATCTACTCTTCTTCACAAACATAGAGCAGGGAACTCAGAAAACCCTTTTTCTCGTTTCATTTTCAGAAAATATGCTTTCTCAGCTTGTTCCTTACACAGTGAGGTTACTTTACAATTTCCAAATGGAACTTCCCACAAATTTCCACAGACCTGAGCTCAAAATCTGGTCCTGTCTGGAGCAATAAGGTTACTTGCCTTGTAAAAGCAAGCTGGATTTGTTTCTTCAGTTGAATGCTGCCTAGTAAGGATGTTTTCATTTTAAAAGATATGCTCATCCATTTGTTCTGATAGATTAGCAGAGCTATGAAATGTATTGTGCGTAAAAAAATACAATAGCTAATGACTACATTGTCTTGATGCTACAGCAGACACATGTATATTAATTTACTACCGTGTTCTAATTTTTCCTGGCCTTTGTAAATATGGATCAAAATGAATGCAAAACCTGCAATAATGTGGGGTTTTTTTGTTTTTTAAAGTAAAGCTTTTGAGTCTCCATATCATAAGAACTAATCATCTGGGCATTTACTTAATTTTTAATTCATTTTAATTTCTAGCTTCAGCAGAGAACTGTCTCACAGAGTAACTCATAGACACAAATGAACAGATGTTTAAATATCCGCATCTCACTTCTCCTCAGAAATACCAGTATTTCACTCCTGCTTACAAGACTCAAGGAATTCTACAAACAAAAAAATTATATTTGCTGTTTCAAAGGCTTTCAGCTGTTTCTAGTGCAGTAATCTTCCTGAATTTTGTAGGCATGAGGTGTCACTGAGATGAAGTGTTATACCTATTCATGTCAATTTGCACATCATATTATCCTCTATAATCATTCCAAGGATTCATGTCAAGAATGACATTCGAAAAGATGCAACTCACTCTGAACTGCCGTTAAGAACACCATATTTTCCAATAAGCTGTTCAGAATGTGAGTGATTTCCTATACTGGTATATTGTTTATTATTATAATTATTTTTATTCCAGCAAGCTCACTGCCCTTAATGATCTGAGCTTGCAATACACACTTGCCGCAAGCCTTTTTGCACCTAGTCTGGGTAAGACTAGACAAATTCACTGTATCCATTATTCAGAATGTCCTTTAAAACAGGACCATTAGAATTTCACTGATGGGTATAGGTTTTTTTCTACAAACAAATGGGGCTGATTACACAATTATATCCTTACACAATGACATCCTTAATTGCATCCTGGAACAGTTGGGCATGTAGCAGAAGTATGACTGCTGCATCTTTTAAAGCATGTGAAAATACCTGGACTCCTCACCTTTTTTAAATTGTTAGCCATACAGTTTCTAGCCATGAGCCATTTTGCTTTCAGATGACAAGGACAACAATAACATCCTGATGTTAAGTAGAGAAAAGATGGTGTTCTGCTACTTGACCTGCTCTTTTCCATCTAGCCATGGGCCAGCCCCATTCTGACAGTCTATCAGACACATCCAGACAGTGGCTCCCTTGCTTTACTCAGAAATATGAGGAACATAAAAAGGAAGTCTGGAAAGCATATTCTCCGCAACACAAACAAGTCTTAGCATTTGCACAGGGCAGGTTTTCCCTTACTGCTGAATACTTAGAGTGCAAATGATCGCACTGAAACCATGGGCTGCTTGGGGAGCAAGGCTGTACTTCACATGAATCTCATTTTAACAGATTACTTAGCATTCCCCATCACACATAGAAGTCAGTAGCAAACATAATGAACGCAGGGCCGAACAACTAGGATTAGCAGCAGGAAGTTAGAGAACATTAGATTAATGAGCTAAAGCTACCAGGCCCAAAACAGGAACATTTGGTAAGTTTCCAGAATTCACAGCCAAGGACCAGAATCCTACAAAATCAGTTGCCAGAAATAACTATCTTCTGTACCAGCACAAAGGAAATAGAAAAGAGAAGTCCAATTTAAAGCACATGACTTGAGGACTTAAAAAAAACCTAGGAATGAAAACCTCCTGCTCAGAAGCAACAGTAAATAAAAAGCTAACACACAAGCAGAAAGTATTTTACAGCTGCTTTTTGAAAGAAAATAGTTGTGTGGAATCCAACTGGGGGAAGCCTGCAGAGCCAGAAAATAAAGTTGATAGAAGTTCCCAATATTTTTCCTTTATTCTGACAAAGTCCTTTCTTCTGTTTATAGCTTCTGATATAGACGCCTTGTGAAAGTCACACTTTGGCATAGCCTCAAACATGGCATGAGAGATCTGGATGCAAAGAAGCAAAAACAGCCATTTTAGTGTATTTGTTTCCTGTTGCTTACACAATTCTGAGCATTATCTCTCTTGGCTTTGTCACTATCAAATCCTACCTTTAATGTAAAGGAGAGTTTAGCAGGTTTGAGGGGATTTTTTGTTCACTTAATTTTAAAAGATAGGTACTTTGAAAAGATGCAGAATTTCAACGGGTATAGATAATTTTGTGACAGATCCTTGGTATTAATACAAGGCCAAATGATCCTGTACAATGTAAAAAATCCACTCCAAATCAGGAATCCCAACTGCAATTTCTCCTTAATTCATCAAATCAAAAAAAATAGAAAACTGGAACTTTAACCTTTCTTCATAAAACATGAATTGAAAAAAATATCAACAAACAAGGAAAGGCTACTGGAATATCAATATATGCAAAGGGTTCTCAGGTTTCCAGGCCTACCTCTTCCATTTGTTTATCTTTCATGCATGAAGCAAACAATTTTTTCCATGAGCCTCTGAGGTAGTGGGCTTTTCTGTATTAATCTCTGTATTCTGTATTCATAGGAAGCTCTTCTGCATTATTATAAGTATAAACGTAAGATATGCCTGGAGTGTAAGATGTTTGTCTGTATCTGTACTTCGTAACTGAAAACAAAATGGAAGAGTCGGATCATTAGAAGTAAATCCCTGGAAGCTAAATCTATCAGGATGATTCCTTGTCCAATAATACTTTAGAAGTGTAAGGAAATGCAAACAAATGGACCCATCTGGTCCTGCATAACTCATATAACGCAGCGCTCCCACAAACAATTTACCCCTGGATTAAAGTGGTAGAGGATGGAGCATTTCACTATGCTGTGCTCACCACAGATACCCTGATTAGTCTTCTTTCTCCATGGCATACTGGAGGCAATGGTCTGCTTCTCAGTACGTTACTGGCGTGCAGGTACTGACTAAAACTATCAATTACATGAGTGACAAAGGGCACTGACTAAGTGGCACCACTCCTGCTGTATAGAAAAAGAAGGAAACAAGATTAAAAAGAAAAAGAAGGAAAGGAGGAAATTGCTTCTTTGTCAAGCAGCAGATTCTCTTTAAAATGGCTCACGTTCCAGATGCTCCCCAACTAAAGCAATTGGCAGATGGCAACTACTGCAGATGGATCAGCACAGCTGAGACACATATACAGCTGCAAGTATCTGGCTCAGCAATGTTTGATTTTGTTTCTGCCAGCCACAGTCATAGCACTTTTTGAGAGTGGGTGGCAAAGTAGGGAGAGAATTTCCCAAATTCACTGCAAAGCAGCCTGGTATTAACATTACTTTCTTCCTCATTATCCTGAGTAGTATATGACATTTTGCTTACTCATTAAAGATAAACTTTGCCATTTATTAATTGATTAATGTGTGTTTCAGAGAGTATTTATTAGACACTAATTTATTAGATGCTAGTCTGATGCTAATTTACCCTCATTCTTACGGAATATCACTCAATTCTTACAAAACCACAAGCTGCTATCAGTCTTAAATTTGAGTTCTGTGCTAGCAAATTTTAAGAGTAGACGAGAAAGTAAACAGTAGATTGTGAAACGAAGTTTGCTAAGGTCAATATTCTAATGTGGTCAGAAAGGCAAATTTAAATTGTATGGCTGAAAATAATTAAAACAATGATGCTAATTTGAAACCTTCTGAATGATTGTGCAAATCTTCCTCCCCCTCCCCAAAACATACTGCAATATCTTTTATCCTTGTGATCTTCTTCCTGTTTGAGTTTTTGTCTTTGTAATGAATTTTACTAAATTCTTTGTGACATCAAGCTATACTTGTCTAGGTAGGACTCAGTTTAGCAGATTAACAATTCTCCAACAACAGATATGCTAACTGTATTTAACTAGAGTATTAATATACTTAGCATCATTTAAAAGGCAAATAGAGATTAAGACCTACCAATTTTAATAGCATAAGGAAACAGCCCATTATCCAAGATTTTGAAGCGTTGCTTTTTGATTCATGAGGACATAGGGCAAAGAAAGATCAGCTACATTCTGAGTAGGAGTGTACCACTCCATCAGCAAGACCATGCTTAGAGGCCCTGATATTTTGAGAGCAACGATTCACATTTGCATGCTTAACATACACAGATAAGCTTCAAGCCTGTAAGTCTAAATACGGTAACTGCATGTGCTAATAGACATGTGCCCCCCCCCCACCTGCATGCCTAATTATGGCAACTGCATAAAGGAATAATGAGAGTATTAATATACTGGGTATATAAAGTCTGCAGTCAAAAGTGCTACAAGAAAGCTTTATCTTCAGACAGACCACTTCCAGACTGCAGAGCTTCCCTCACTTTTCCCCCCAGGAAGTAACATCTAATTAATGTTGAACTGACACAGTTTCAGTCTATCACACCCGAGAATACTTTTCCTTCTCTCACAGTTAATAAAATCTTGTACAGACAGAAGCACTCCGTTGGTTGACAGGACTGCTAATGCCACCTTCAGAAGGGTGTGACACATCTCTTAAGAAAATCAGGAACAAGGCATTTCTGCACTAGCCTGGCTGCAGAGAGGTAATTTTCACTAAACTGAGCTGAATTAGTTTGCAATTTGTGTCAATATAATGCAAACAGTAATATTAATTGATTTGTTCCATATAATCAGAAAGCATAGAGGAAAAAAAAATACAGAGAAGAATGAAACCATCTACAACTTAACCATCATAGAATAAGCACTTCTTGTCTGAAAACACAAAGATATTTGAGACCATCATAGTCCCTGAAATGTTTCTTAAGAATAACATTCAAAACAAAATCAACCATTCTCACTCATCTCTCTCTCATGCCATGGGAGTTTCCTTACACTGCTACAATTTTTAACCACAAAACATGAAGTGCAAAGGAAGGAAAATAACGTGCAAGTTGATAATATCCTCAGTTATCATTTAGTAGCATAGGTACACGTTTAATCATACTTTAAATATGTGCAAAGAACATCTTTAACAAGTTAAAATAAACAAGTCTATAAACTATTAAACCGACTTGGTCAGTAAATCAATTCCTGAACAAGCTTGCCAGGCAGATTTGTCAGAGATTTATGCACCTTTGAGAGTACACAGAAGACAGGTCTCTGGAGATGTTCTTATATAAAGGTGTTTACTGGTATTCCATAAATCCATCTGTGATATTTCTACCACTTTGACTGTGGAGTCAGATTTGTAACAAGCTTTTGTTAATGCAGGTCACAGGAGTTTCTACTCATGTTCAGTTTTGGATCACTAATCTGTGTGCTTCTAGGATAGGAAAAAGATATTAATTAAATAGAATACCTCAAACAGAAACAATACAAATGCAGATATACTACTTTCATGAAGTAGATGTGTGCCCTCTCCTTATTTCCTGTATGCCCTTATCAAGCCAGAGGAAATACAACAGTTCCTAATCTTGTGGTTTCACTGTGAATGCATTTCAGGAAGTGCTTAAAAAACACAATTCAGGAACCACATCAGTATCTTTAATGAATCAACTGAGTCCTGCATAAATAAGAATTGCAAGCCTTAGTGATGAAAGATTAATTCTTCAATATGAATCTATGACTTTTTTCCTCCTTTCTTCAGCAGGCATTTTCCTTTCTTCCCTATTCAAGATGTTCCTTTAAAAGTCACAGCTATGATTTTGTGGCACTTGTATCACTCATCCATACAAACCACTCTAGCCAGTATTTATTGCTGTTGAGTTTACAGAAAGTACCCATGTCTGGTAACTTTATTAAGGCACCTAGCTACATAAGGCCCAAATCAATACCAAGCTATGGGCCAAAGTCAGACTGCTAGAAGCAAGTTCAGCAACATCTCTCTTTACTGAAGACATGTATAGAGATAATGGAGTTCTATCCCCAGCCTCACCTCCATTCTGCTTCCCTTCCCGTGTACAAATGCATGTTTTATTATATCTCATGTAAATATGTACTTTAAACAAGATACGTTTTTTAATATGTCTGAGAGACTAAACCATAATACATGAGAGGACAGGATCTCTATTCTGCAAGCTACATGCACGAATATGATTTAAAAGAAAAATATGAGAACAATAAAACATACTGATGCAGTTCCTTCAGAAGCAAGTAGGGTTTGTTCCCCCCCACCTTCAATGTGTATATTTGGTATCCTTGCTCCCATCCAAAATACAAGTATATATTAAAAAACAGGTGAGTAGCTGGAACTCTACAGGTGCTGTCTCCTATTTTTATGCTTCTTTTTTCTTTTCAGATTAAACAGAAACAATCAAACTACGCTGGACTTCAACTTAACCTTTTCATAATTTTCAAGCTTTCTCAAAACAGTTGTACATTCTCAGGACTCAATACCACAGTGCTTACACAAGTGAGAAACTCTAGACTATCTGAGGAATATTTTTGGATTCACTAAACTCACAAACACAGGAATACTGTGTGAATGTTTACAGAGCCTGGTTCCCTAACCAATGTGTTTTTTCTTCCTTCCAAAGTGAACTACTTTACCTTTTCATAGTTACATTCCCAGCACACCCTTACCCTGAAAGCTTAGACATGAACTGTCAAATTTTATTACTGAACATACTGATGTGACTCTGGGTACAATCCTTAGAGTTTTCCCTGAATGAGGAATGCTTAATCTATGTGTCCATTTATGAACTCCTAAAGCCTCTAAACATAATCTTTGGTAAACAGATGAAGACAAGTTCCAAGTAATCCAGGATACTCAAGATAGAGCGAAAAGGATCTGTGCTCTAAGGCAAACTATTCAGTCAGCCCTACTCTATCTCTGGAAACTACCTCAGAAGAATAGCTGATGATCAAATTACACTTCTTTGCAATCAGGTATCTACACTGCATATGTTGCAGAATTAGCTGATTCAGAGGCTAGCTTAGCAAAAAGTCCCATCTCATCCCCCCCAGCAAGGGGAGGGGGCTACAGCTGAGCTGATCTTAAGAAAAAACTATTTTTTTTCCTCCATTTTTTACCAGAGAAAGCTGAAACAGATACCAAAAACTGTTAAAATGCTAGGAAAAAGAAATGTACTTGTAGGACACAGTTATG
This sequence comes from Dromaius novaehollandiae, assembly GCF_036370855.1. Lineage (NCBI taxonomy): Eukaryota > Metazoa > Chordata > Aves > Casuariiformes > Dromaiidae > Dromaius > Dromaius novaehollandiae. The sequence continues at coordinate 105,544,408 of NC_088098.1, read as the reverse complement.
TTCCTAATCTGCCCTGTTATATTCATAGGATTTGAATCTCTGGCCAATTCTCTGGTAGTTTTTTTGTTTTATTAACTCTTTTTTTTTCATATATGACAACTGCATTTACCCTACAAACCTGACTCAGAATTTTTATTTGCCTTTAGAAGACTATGAAAAGCATTCCAGATAAAGCTGTCCTCCAGTCCTCCCACAATTTATAAGAAAAAACATAACAGATGCAAACTTTATTGTATAAGGAACATAAACCCATTTAAATCACTTTGATCTTATATTTTATGATACAGTTGTGAATTATGTTCTTTTTCCATTTGTGAAGAGAACAAAACAGATGGTGAAAGCTAAGTTTAAAATGATGCACCCATTAAAATAACCCACACTGCCCAGAGATTGTTCACAAAATGACAGGATTTGCTAGCTTTAAGAGGGCTTTTGCTCTAATGAAATACTCTACTTTGGAAGGAAGCTGGACTTTGGAGTATGTTTGTTTTATCATGGGATTCACAATAACAAAATATTGCTATAATTTTAAGGCTAATTTTTGGATTTTGTGTGACTGTGTGTGTGTTTGTATATGTAAATACTTATTGGAAAGGTTTATGCTTGGAGATTTAGAGAGGTGAAGCACTGGTTAAAATGATAAATGGCTGCAAAAACTATTCCTGCTCCTGGCTGTTTTTTTCTGTGCACCTGCTGTTTGGAAAAATGTCTTCCCTCCCACACACACTTTTTTTTTTTTTTTTTTTAAACAGGCTTATAGTGCCTAGCAGGCTTGCAAGAATCTCTCTTCATCCCTCTCTGCTTACTCTGCATATGTTAACGTCATCACAGCCCCAAAACACATACTGTAGTGCAGATCTTGACAGATCATTATTAAAGGAAGGAAGATGCTACTGAACATTACTACACAGTAGTTGGAATAAGAAGACCAACAGCTACTGAAGAGATTTTTTTTTTTTTAAGTTTTAGGAGAATTCTTTTAAGACTTGTAACAAAAATGATGTGTTGCATGGCACCTGAGATGCTGGTTAACATCAGCAACTGGATTAATCTCCAACTGTAAAATACATTGGTCACTTAGGATGAAACCCACTTTGCATAATGCCTCCTAAGGCCCCCTTAAATTTGGATACTCCTGAGCTGGAAGTATACTGGTGCAAAAGTAGCACATGTGAAGGATAAGTTCAAAGTCTAAGGCCTATTACATGTATAAATCTTTAGGGCAAAGCAGTTGCCTCCAATCTTTGTTAGCAATAGTGCAGAAAATCCTTATAAAAGGAACAAAGGAGGTAGCAACTAATGTTTCAGGTTAGAGGCTGCAAAGACACTGCAGTGGAAATACTTGCCCTTTTCTTGAGCTAGAAAACATATACCTCGAGTTCCTCAGAGATTTCCAAACGAAGCCTGCATTTTACGTATGTTTTCTATTACTACAAACTAGCAAGAAAGATGGATTAAGAAATAATCAGTGTGTAGCTGCTCAACAAAAAAAAAGTTGTTAAAACATGATGATTTATACTGAGATGACTATACGTGTAAATGGAGTTCTGAACCAACTTGGAACTTAACTGTTGGTAGAAGCTGTTGACAGAAAGCTAGTTTTTCAGTTCTAGACTCTGAATTAAAGAAAACTTTTTATGCAGTTCTTCCTGAAACAACTGATAAGTTTTTCAGCTAGTGAGCATAAATCCAAAAGATCAAACTCGTCAAACAGACATAACTTAGCCCTTCAGACAAATCTTGCCCAAAGCCTGTCTTCAGAATGCTGATAGTGAATGCTCCTTTCTGAAAGGTGTTTTTGGTTACAATATTATACTACACTTCAGAAAAACAATCACGAATCCCATCCTTGTCTACCAATACAGTTTTAAAAAGTGATGTGTTTGTACAAATTAACATACATGCAACTCAGAAGGAAATTCCATCTTCTGAAGAACTAATACAATATAAAGCTAATAGGAAAGCCAATTACCAGACCCTGGATCCTGTTAGAGAAGAATGTTTTTAAGTAAGTATCTGATTTAAAAAAAAAAATCCTTGAATAACAAGATTTCATAAGCATAGCAGCACTAATTTTACAGCCATCTTGTTAAAGATTAACCCCATCATCCAGCCAAGGCATCTTTAAGAGAATGAACAATTTCCATTGCTAAAAGATTTCCAGATAAAGAAATTAAACTGATACAACATACTTTTATAAACCAAAACAGACAGGTCAAGCAATCAGTTTCAGGGTTAACCAGTGCACACGTTTATACTTAAAGACTATGGGTTTTTTTCTTACTGGTTCTAACTTGTAGTTGTATGTATTTCTGTGCTTCTTCACCCACTTTTGAAGGCTAGTTCAACATTTTTGCAAACAGCAATAGTAAAAACATTCATATATGGTTAAGTAATAGTACAGAAGAGTTTGTACCACCAACTTTTTGGAAGAGGCAAGAAAGATTATTCATTTTAGTAAATAAAAGATTTAATCAAAATTGTGCTATTTTCCAAATTTCACCTTGTTTTGGTAGAAGGCAGCAATTGAGACCACCACCAAAATAAACAAGTGGGGGCGGGGGGGTTAAAAGGAGAGTAGAAGGAAACCAACTCATTCAGGGTCAGATTTTGCTTTCATTTATGTTGCCTGAGATGAAATACAAACTACCGATAAAAAATTCTGGCCAATAATGTTTTGTTTACAGAATTCTTTGCAAAAGGAAGAAGAGAACCATTGCTGTAGATCTCTGCAAAGGACAAAAATCTCATGCAGTACCTCCAGAAATCTATTGCAGAATTGCAGCGAGAAGTTATTTTCATCTTGCATCTACTCTGATGAAAGACCACATTCTGCATAGGCACAGTGGACCATTCTTTGCTATGATCATTCAAACCATTGCCACGCACAGTATCTACAGATTTTACTGCATGGACCACATCAGTTAGCCTCTTTCCCAGAAACCTCTTCCAAACTCCGGCATGAATCATGGACAGTAGAGGACACATGCACAGAGCAAAAAACAGAGCAAACAGCACTCTGAATAAGCATTTCAGCTTTTATTTTACAACTTGCCACAAGCAAGAATTTTTTTAAACAGATGCCTCCACAGTCAGTTGTTTCACAGAAAGGAAGTCCATTTCCCACCGGCACTAATAATATCCCTTTCCATCAGAGGTTTGAGTCATAGCCGTTACTCACCTCTCCCCAGCCAGCAAGTCTCATTCTCCCTGAGATTCTGCTCTGTTTTTAGTGACAGGAACATAAGCTGTGTTGATGCAGAACTATAGGACTACAGCATGGGAAGTTTGCTCATCTGCTTACCAAATTCCAGCAAGTTAGTTTTAACACACCACTGGTGCTCCTTTCTGCATATGCAATGAATGGCAGAAATCAGCTTTTAATTGGTTATGCACAGTAAAGCAAAGCATGCAAATAGCAGCAGTGTCCTGCAGATATAACATTAAAACAGCATTGTGTCATTTCGACAGTCTCCATTATCAGCAATTCTAGTAATTAAGAAAAAACTAGGAATCTCACACGCTTTACAAGAACCAAAAGCTAAACTCAGTATTTCATTTACACCCAGGAATCCTTGCTCTCTCCTAATTTTATACTTTTGGATTTTTATTTCTTTTATGTCAGACTTCCCTTCTTGCTCTCCCTCCCCAGTTCACTGCATCTAAAATCCCCTTTTCTTTGCCGTCGTATCTATATCCCTCCTATTCTTGGACACTAGGTATGCTCTGTGTCCCTCACTCTCTTCTTCCTAAATTTCTGCCATTCTCCTCAGATGCCAAACTCAGAAAAAGTTGCCACGTTGCTCAGAACAATTTTCTGAGATACACTGAGCGGTGACTGCAAGTGAAAGCCATGGCTGTGGGGATTTGCAGACATGGAGGCAGCAACTTCCAGCAAGTTCGTGGCTCCAGAAGTTCTGTTGGGAAAATACTAGTTCATTGAATCAATCAGAATGTTTTCTCCTAAAACCTTCCTATACTTCCAAACTCTTCCCATACCCGATACAAAGGGCCCAGGGTCCCAAAGATCACTGCAAGTGTGGGAGTGAGCCCCTGTAACTCCAGGGTTGATAGCTCTCCGACATGCAACCACGAGGAGCAGACGGTTATCCCAAGGAGCAGTTCACAGAAACGAATATTCCTCCCAGGCTCACTACTCCAAGCAGCAATGAACTATCAGTTTCACTGTGCAGCCTTCCTCAGCAGGAAACACATCTTCTTTAGAAAGTATCATGTGATCATCTTTTTCCAAATAAAATTTTACTTTTTTAGTTTTCATTTATGGGATTTGAACAACCCAGTTTAAAAAAAAAAAAAGTCGTCATTCATTGCAGATTCTGATTTTCAATTAGCTGTCAATGGAACATTCCTTAACATTCTGTAATACAGCACCTTACAAGATTGGCTACCTGTTTAATAATGTGTTGCAATCGATAGCCCTTTTCCTCAACATTCTCAAATTATTTTGTGAACTTTCATCTCAGAATAGTTGTGGGAAATAAGCATTTTATCCCCATTTTTCAGATGAGGAAACTGAGATGCAGAGCACTTAAGTTACTTGCCCCTGTTTCACAGATGAAACATTTCCTTAGTAGGAACACAGTCCAAAATACTTGACTTGCAGACTTGTACTCTGACCGCTCCACTATGCTTCCATGGCTTAAAAAGAAAAAAGAAAAAAAAAAACACACACACACACCAAAAGACAATAGTACATCAACAGCCATTGCCCAGCCAATTCTGTTTAAATCATTGCTTCTCAGTTGGTGATCTAATCAGGACAGCAGTCAGGCCTTCTCTGATCATGACTCCTGCAGTGCTCATCTCTACAGGAGTTGCAGCGTAACACACATTTATAATGGATGGTTGAATTGAAAATAAAGGTAAGCTACTTGTTCAAAACTTTCATCTTATTTATTGTATGTTTATATGCTTGCACAGGAGACTGCTTAAGTGCCTGTTTGAGATCCAAGTCAGAGACAGAAGTATGATATGCTAAGCCAACATTTGTTGGCTGATGATTATGAGCACATCCCTTAGCATTTCCTTACAGTAAGAAAATTACAAAGTAAAACTGAAAAAGTTCTGTTTTCGCAGACATCCACAAAGGGAAACAATTATGCTTAAAAAAGAAGCATTTCTGGTGCTATATGAAAACAGGTTGCGAAAATAACGTTTAAAAAAAACACTCAGTTTTTCAAGCATATAGAATTCAAAGTTTCTCTGATAGTTGTATGTCAGATATCCTTACCAAGTTAACTATTTCCAAGTAAATGCAAACAAAAATTAAAACTGGTGTACAAAAGCAACACCCACATCCAATGATTAAGAGCTAAATATTATGTCCTAAGTATTACAGCTATTTCCAACTAACAAATGAGAAATGATACCATGCTCAACTACTGTAGCAATGGGTGTAACTGGCCAGCCCAAAAGGTCTCTTTTCAATTAGTTTTTATTGACACGCACCTCTATGCATTTATTTAAAAAAACAGGAGCTGCCAGCCAACTGGCTTCACTGCAGTCCTAGCTTAGGTGACCACAAATACTGCAGAGATAAACAGAATAACCATTTAAAAATATTGTTTAATGAGGACAATATCCCATAATGTATGCATAAACACACATATACACAGAGCCCTCAAAAAATCTGTCCTCAAATGTTTGGATGATTGCACAGTTCCTTGCATGTCATCAAATGCTCATACTAATATTCAATAGTAGACCCTATATTGATTCAATACAGGATGAGGAGTTTTAGCCACTGAATAAATAATTGTTTTAAAAGATTGTTGGATCTAAATGCAGTCAAACTGGTGATTTTCTACAAATCTATACTACTTGAGTAGTGTCCATTATACAACTGCAGTGATACAAGACAACTTATGCCATCAGTTTAAAAATGCGCTATTTCTATAATGAGGTATTCCAAACAGTTTATGCCAAGAGTCCCTGCCACTATATACTTTAGACAATAGAAGCAGCACATATTGAATGAAAATAATGAAAGTAGAAGCATCTGAAGGACTTGTAAAGGCTTATGTTCACAGAGATAGACCATGGCTCTTCTTTTTTGCCCCCTTCCTCTCCCCCGCCAACCTCTGGGGGGATAAGGTAACAAACTCGTTTTTAGTGACTTCTCTTGTACGGTAAACAAGTTTGAGGGCTTGTATGCCTGGGAAAGATACTGAAGTATAGTGTACATTTTGAATTCAGAGCATGATGATTGACTATGAAAAGCTATATTCAAAACTATACTAAATAACAGTGTTCACATGGACAATTACTGTTTCATAGACATACAGTACACTAACACTCCCCCACAGACAAGATCTTCATTCTTTCTTGTTGAGCACATTATTACTTTTCCAGGGACAGGAACAGGTACACACATGCATGTACGAAGAATAAAGCATTCGGGATGGAAGAATGAAGGACATATACAAAATGGAGGAAGTATTTTAAGTCAGTCTGTTCAGACTGACTGGAGCTGGTTTAATGAGAGCTGGTTGGGAATGAGCTGTTTCTTTTTTGTGGTTAATTCTACTGAAAAATACAAAGAGATTCTAAATCCTAGTAGAACACTGAATTTCGGCATCATATTAAATATCAATATTCTCCGAAACAAAAATAATGGTTTCAGATCAACAAAATGATACTGATGTAATAAAGGGGTATGTTTTATTTCAAGTAACAGTTTTATTTTACTTCAGCGCACCAAGCCTTTGACATGAAAGCCACAGTTCCATTTTGGTAATGTAAAAATGTTATCTGAAAAAGAAAATCAAGAGACAATGTTTTGTAAATGTTTTAATTTCACTGAAGTCAAAATCTTCTATCAGAAAAAATGTTTTATCAAAAAAGCTTGATTAGTTCTTTAGATCCCAAAAAATCTGTAGGAAGTCTACTACACCTGCCCTCACAGATCACAAGCATGAAACTGCCCATCAATACACATGTAACTTGAGACCTGCCATGCAAAAGACCACAAGCCACTCCAACATGGGGGGCAGAGCAGTATGACAGTAGGAAATTGGCTGGCTGGGTGAAAATAGCTAGATAATCCCCTCAACAGAGTGTTGCAAGGACTGCATCCCACTGGCTTCAAACACTGCGCTCCACCAAACTACCAGTGGAAAAGGCGAAAGATGGGATCACTTGGTCCTGGCATCTCCACATCAGAGCAGTAACTAGTAAAATATCTGCACTGAGACAAAGCACGACATCCGTCACCCCATTTGCAACCATGGGTCATTTCGCCCATGACTACTGGGTGTAACTGGGCCCACATTAGTTTCTCACATGCAAACTGCATATTTATGGACACACGCATACCTCCAAATGCACTTGCATACATGGTATTTCCACAGTTATTCTGAGCACTTTTTGCTTTGCCCCAAGTAAACAGATATTAATAGAAACAATTCTCTAGTCCAAGGGGCCCAGAGTATTTGAAGAGAAAGAAAAGGTATCTACTAAGGTGACCAAAAAGGGTTTGTCTAGTTTTCTTTAATAAAAGTTTTACAGATTTAGATATAAGAGCACAGCTCTGGATAACGCTCAGGTCACAGTTTTATCTTAGAAAAAGAAATGATATTGATAGCTTCAGCAGCTGGCAGAAGAGTTGTATTAGGAGAAATGGCTTCTTTCAGAGAAGAAAATCAGCAGCTTGGTGGTATCATCAATGTTTTATTTTGTATTTGATGCAAGGTAGCAATTCTTTCTATGATTATTTACATAAAATAAACATAGCTCATTTCATAGGCTATTTACAGATTATGGGTTTAGTACACAGTATGTCCAGGAGAAAATGGGAACTTATTATTCACACAGAATATCTTTATTGGGAAATACGGTTTAGTAACTAGATCAGAATTTATTACAAACTATCAAGCTAAAAAGGCAAGCAGATCAATGAGGGCTTCAATCTGTAGAGAGCAGATCCAAATCTATGCTAGTGAAAATGCATCCTTTCACCATTAAAGGTAATTGATTTGAATTGAAAATGCAGATGCTTTCTCAACAACTTTATGTCTGTATTACTCTATATTTAATAAACAACAATTCTAGTAATTTAGTGAAAGATAATTACAGCAAATATTTAACTGAAAAAAAACCTTGCACTTGTGCCAGATAAGACTTAAAAATAATCAAAAAAAGTATTTTGTTCATGAGCATACAATATGAAATGCAGTAATAACTGCAACCAGCTCTACCTGAAGGAAGCAAAGCGCTGCTAGAATGGCTTGTATAAGGTGTAATTGTAATTAATCCAGGTAACTTTTCAGTTAAGAAATCCTATCAGCTCATAGTTCAAATGTGCTAACTGAGCCAAAGATGCAACAAACCCATATAAGCTGGATACACAGGAGACTAGAGTAGAAATGAAATTTGAGAAATATACCACAGATTTACCATTTTTAAGAGAAAAATCATTTTCAATTCAAACTGATGACTGGTTATTTCCTAAGGTAACTTCCAAAAACGGGTACGATCACATTTTGGTTAGTTCTTACCTAGTATTCCCAATTTGTTAATTTAAAAATCTTCTTTTAAAATGAACAGCGTAAGTAAATGTACAAGATCTGTAAGAACTTCTATAAAAATTCTCCCTACTAATTTCAGTATCGCCAGCATTTCATCTCTCCTTCTTGAATCTTCATTAGATTCAGGCTCTCTTTAATCAAGCTAACTATTGTTATAATTTCCCTATATTCATCTTTCCTTTACGTTTTTTACAGGGTATTCAAACAAGGATAATCAGTATATTCTGCACTATACTGATGCTATAATGTCTATATTGACTATACTTTTACATGAAGTGATTTGTTTGAGGTGATTATGTTTCCTTAACATCACCCACTCAAGTCAAAAACTCCAACTCCCCAAATACTCTGTTTTAACCCAGGAAAATTTTCCCAAGGTGCCTATTACGATAACAAAGTCCTCTAAATTCTCCATTGTATGATACATTTTAGCAACTACATTTTAGAGTTCTCCACTTCCTTTTCTTTTGCCCATGCGACTTGAGTGACAGCCATGTATGCCTGCAGATCACGCAGTTCCACAAGCTTTTCAAATATATTCAGGCAGATATTCCAAATACATTCAGCTATAGCGCACTGTCCACAGGATGTGTGTTCTGGGCAGTAAGGCACGTGGAATCCATTACACAGGTCAACCTGACTGAACAAATGAATGTGGTAATTTAAAAGAAATAAGAGAAATGAAATCTGTAGCATCACACTCATGCTAAGACGTAGCACACGTAGTATTCTGCTACTAAGCAAAAGCAAAAAGAAGCTTTTCAAGTCTGTAAGAAAGAGTGATAGACATGTAATCAAAACCTGGAAAATAAACATTAGAGGTGAGAGTTCCTGCTTCTATCAGCACCAACTGACATTTCCTTCATATGAGAAAAGATGGCAAGAAAGATGAAAGGGGCCACAATGCAATGAGCTAAGGACACGCAAATCGCACCGACTTCCAAGGCTGGTTTTGGAAGCCACACAGCATTCTGCGAAGCCACAGCTATACTTTCATCAGTATCCAAGGAAGTTAGTCCAGAGAGGTCTAAGCTCTCTTACAAGGATAACTGTAGTGCTAACATAACTTCATTATCACTCAAAACTGAGAAGCCAGTGCAATTAATTCTCACTTGCAATGCAATAGAAAAAGGGTAACTCAAACATACACTGAAATATTATCATTATTAGTTGGGTGCAAAGTAAACACTGTGAAAAATGCACATAGCATACTGCAAAAGAGGATGTCCTCTAAAATCAATTCCCTAATACACAGTGCTTATTACAGGTTGATTTCAATGTCTGGCTTAGAATAGTTGTAACAAATGTTCTAAACATGTTCTGAAATATTAAAGACATGCAGTTGAAGAACAAGGTCATTTATGAGCTAGAATGGTTGTTCCTACATTACCTTGAGTTAATCTACAGAAAACTAACTGAACTGATTTACAATAAAAATAACAGTCAAGGGACTAAACTGTGTCCTGGAACAAGTGTCTATGAAACACTAGCATAAACCACAGTCATATGAAATACCTAGGCTAGCACTTATGCAATCATTAACTAAGGTTGTATTAACTGTTGATTAAATCAAAATCTAACAACTAAAAAAATTTCAGTGTACAAACACAGAAAACCCAAACATGAGTGGAAGAAGGCTGTATTAGGTCATTGTTTAGGGCTTTTTTTTGTTGTTTTAAAAGAGATGTCTCTCTATTATTATGAATATTTCTGCTACCAGCATTAAAAAGGCTAGGTCCAGAAACTAATTCTTCCTCCTGGGAGGTTTTTTCCATCTCTGAAAAAGAGAAGTATCAGTTTGGCAGACAGTGAGTCTACCTTTTCAAAATGTAGAAAGCTGTACAGTCTTTTAAAAAAATTTATCTGAATCTACTTAAAATATTTTCTTGCCTCTAAACATAAAATCTATTTTATTAGATAAACAGCCAAAAAAAATCTGTTTTGTCTCAACATGATTGGTGAAACTTCCCATTATGTCTTTCCAGAAGTTCAGAATTAGTATCAATCATTGAAAAAAAAAAATACTCTCTAAAAATGTATCTTTTAGTTTATCCATGGCTGGTGCACTAACACTGATGCCAAAAGGAACCTAGTAAGAATCTCTCATTGTCTTTCACAACCTGCTCATATCACAGATACATCATTAATAAGACTGGGGTGGAGGAGGAGAAGAGAAGAGAAATCACATGCAATATATAGCAATGGTGTAGCTAAGGCACTAAACTGAAATTTAAAGTTGTTTTATCTTTATCTAGAAAGAGACAAAACAAACCCAAAGACTGATAAACTGAACTTCTGATCAGTTTACGTGACTTTTAACTTAGATGCAATCTGTAGCAGGGCTTTGTTTCTTAAAATGAAAACTCCAATTAGCCTACTCAAATTTAAGCTAGGCAGTGAACAATGTGCTTAGTCTACGAGAACTCAAACTTTCCACTCTGTATCAACATATCAGATGAGAGTCAAATCTAACACAGCAGGATTGTGAATTGAGACGTCTTCATTTGAGTCTGAATTCTCTTCTGGAAGATAAGAAAAAAACATTTCGATCTCCTAGAAAAAGAACACATGTACTATTAAGGTATTTTTTCCTTTATACAAACACCAAAAACACCAAGACAAAACACCACCACCACAAAAACGCACCACCAAAATGAAAACAAAAATAGAAAAAGAGAAAAAGCAAGCACTTCACTTACAGAAGAGCCTTTTCAGAAACAGTATGCTATTTTTTTATTATAGCCATGTTCAGCAGTTCCAGCCAGTATCATCAGTTCTCAGGCTAGGCATTATAATGACTGAAAGCATTCTCTATCAAAATACTTATTCAAGTTTTCTCATACACAATAAGAAATATTTCCCCTGTGTTACAAATAGGCAGCAGAGGAAAATACACGATATGTCAGTCATTCAATACATTTGTAGGAAATTTAGGATAGACTGCTACCACTAGCTACACTACAGTCTTTCAATACATGATCAGCTCTCCTCATGCGAGGCCACTTAAAAGAAAAGAAAATTATCAATGTATTTCAAAGATATGTTTCCATATTCATTTCTTCCAGGCAGCCACTGTGAGAGTTAGCTGCAGTGCTTGACTGGAGGGTCTAAACTTGAAGATTTGTCTGTTCCCAATATTGCCAGTAGAGGGTGAGATGGAAATATAAACCATCCTCTGGAGGAGTATCTTTGTGCTGACCAGAGGAAAAAAAAACTTAGATAGCGTGGATATTGCTTGCCCAGTATAGCTTTGTAAATTTGCAAGTTACCTTGTAATCCTGACTACAACCTTGAAGCAATCCTCCTATTAATAAAAATACTTCAATCAAGAAGCCTGCATTAGCAAGGATAAGGATGGAGTGAGTTGCAGCTGAGAGGATATAATTTTCCATGATTGTATGGTTACATTTGCCTAACTCAGGACAGCTTCTCTGATGTACAGATTCGCTAACATTTCAAACCTACCACGGCTTTAGACCTCCTTCACAGTCAGCTGCTGTAGGGTACTTTTTTTTCTTTTTTTAAGTAAAAAAATACAGGTTTTTTTCAGTTTTAAGCTCCCTACATTTTTGATTTTGAAATAGTTTTATAATATCAATTTTGCAGTCTAGCTTTAAAATTTTGGTGGGATATTTTTGACCAATCACATAGCTTGTTGTCAATTACTACACAAGAATTCACATCTCTTACTGTTTAATTGAGGTGCTTTGTGCTCACATCTAGCACAGACAAGGAGGGGAATTATGCCTAGAACATGTAATAAGAAAAGAAGCTGATGAATATTTCATTTCCAGTCTCTTACCAAATGAAGTTAAGAATTTTCTTTTCACTTAAGATTAAAAGGACTGGACTCCGGCTGAGAAGCTGCTACCCTCATCCCTGGCAAGTGGCAACTTGCTCCCCGCTCAGCCTATTCATTTTGGCATTACCATGAGGACACACTCCACAATCTGTGGACAGTGGTTACAGATACTAGATGCAGCTTAGTTATATTTTCTTCTTTGTCCGTGCATCATCAAGTTAGTCTCCCTCCCAAGTCTTCTTTTGCCAGATACCTTCATCCATTCACACCAAGAGCTTTGTTTTGATAGCTCTCCATGAACTGGATTCATTTTGTTTTGCTGCCTCATCTTCATCTTCCCCATTTTTGAAGAGAACCATTAGTGAAACGGCTTTACTGGGCTCGTTCACGTTTTACCTATTAACGACTGCTTTAAATGAGGATAAGGAAAAACATTTCATATGATTTTACTGTGAGCAGTATCAAATCTTGGAATAGAATAATTCATTCATCACATTTGATGATTATGCATAAAATAATTATGTCGCTGTTTAATAATGCAAGATTACCACTGTTCAAGACATGGAACAAATAAGTTTGTATCCAAGAACTGACAAATCTCTCTTCTCAATTATACTGTGCATAGATGTGACAAATAAAACAAAAGGATTAGTCTGACTTTAAGAATATTTCATGCCAGAGCTTAGTACCAAATTCTCAGTAGAATGCCTGGCTAGTTATTATAATATACAAGTGAAATAAACATGTAACAGTCATCATGCTAGCTCTTGCGACATGCTTAGTTCCTGTGATGTGCTCATATTATGCAGTTTTAATTGTTGCCCTTAGTAGAGCTGAGACCTTGTCTGAAGTTTTTGTTTTATGAAGGCAGCACTTCAGCCTAATCTTGCTATATATTTGCAAAATGTGAATTTTCTCCAACTGAGTGAAGGTAATATATAAAAGTAATGAAAATATGTGGAAAGCACATTATGGAAAATATCAACGGAAAACTTTTTAGTTAAAAGTAATTTATTGGCTAAATAGCTTTAGAGTGTTTTTCTGGAAACCAATATGATACTCAGATTAAGTATGCACTTAATTCCTATTATCTATAGCCTGACATATTAATTCCAATTCTGTCAGATAGCAAAAAGATCTAAATGGTTCAAGTCATGATTTTGTGCTAAAAAGCTTATTCACATTAAAATACTTCTTGTGAGGTACAAGGTACCTCACTATAAAAGATTCCAAGAACAAAGGACAAAATCCTTTCACTACTAATAGAACGAATGTAATAAGGGGGAGAGGGGTGAATTAAGTATCTACCATGACTGCTGTTGAGAGGAATATACTCCAAATTATCCAAAGCAACAACTATCTAGTTCAGCCTATTACATCAATTTCCTTTGTAAAAGTCTACAAAGAAAGCTGAAATACAATGACTACATTTCTAACGTATAAGAACACGTATCACTTGAGGATGGTGTTGCAAACATACCAAGTAAACAAGAAAAGCCTCAGAATAGGTATCTCCAGTTCTGGTGTTAGAAATTAGCTCTGACTAGTGAACAAAATCTGAGCATACAGTGTCCAAAAGACATTTAGACATCCTTAATTGGAGATGGATCCATCATGACTGGATACATTTGCACACAACATCTACCAAAAAGCACTACCTCCTAGGATATCTCATAATGGTAACTCTTAACCTTCATTGTTCTTGTTAATTAAAAGCAAATAGAGGATCTAGATAATGATACATACCTGGTCACTTACAGTAAATTCTGAATACAGTGACCATACTGGGTCCTTCATTTCCCTTTCCTACACCACTACCATACTTTTTTTTTTTTTTTTTTTTTTGATGCGCACAAGTAATTATCCATTAGCAGGGTATCATCCAGCAACTGATACCTAAGCATTTAATTGCTAAGGTCCCATCATTAAAAGCTGAACACATTCTATCCTTCAGGAATACTATATAAATGAACAAGCTTACTACCCCCCCCTCCTCTTCGGGAAAAAAGTATGCTTAACTTAGCATCACAGGCATCCCTGTCAGAAGTGAACAATCTGACAGGCTGAAGTTGAAAAAAACCATTTCTTTGAAAAGATTCTCCTTTCAAAAGGAAAAAGAAAAATTGCCATCCTCAGTCCCCTGGCTCTTCTGTTTATTTTCATCTTTTCAGTAGGTTTTTCAATAGATATGTCATGGTGATGATTACACATAGAAAGCCAGCTAGTCCAAGAAACCTCTTACAGTGACTCATCATGGGAGGAAAGGGCACATACTTTGCCAGCCAGCAGAACAAACTGGGTCCCTCCAGCCAAATATACTTCTTCTGCAGTCCAGATAAACAGCCTTTATAGATTCTTATTCATATTCTGGCAATACTTAAAATCAAAAGATGATCTCAATGGGTGACCAGAGAGCTACCTTCGTCTACCACAGATCTGCTGCATAACTGCTGCTATACAGAATCATGTACATATCCAGAGAGCAATCTAGGTATACAGTCATTTACAAGCCATGAAAACTGTCTCTATAACTCTGAAAAGTTCCTGAGGCATCTTATGATCCCAGAGGACAAGCATTAGGAGGCCAAATATATGATCTACATTTCTACAAATGGAGGAATCTGCTGATAATCTTTTCAATTAGATCAAGGTTCTGATCTATTGAGACACTCCAACTTTCTTCAGCAATTATCTACTTTAGCAGAGGGCAGACCTTAAAACTTCAGGGGTAGGATTCTTCATCTAAAAGCTCAGAGGAAAAATTCTACAGGTTTTGTAGCACCTCATGCTAAGATGGGTAGGAGCTGCTCCAGTACAGACAATCAGAGTTTTGAAGACTTGCTTCAATCTCACCGATAATCCATCAGTCTGAGAAGGGTGTACACAAGTCTTTATTTATGGAACTGAGTAACTTGCACTGTTACCAGTAGGGATTAAAAAAAAAAAAAAAAAAAAAAAAAAGCCTTTTTATTACTTAATATTGCCACAGAGGTATTCCCAGCTGGGGGGAGGGAGGGAGTATAATCACATCTACAGATTCGTAATTCTGGAGCTTTCATTAACTGAAGAAAGCCAGCCCCTTGGTAATGTGCAGCAGAACAGGTAAGAGTCATGATACTAGGTGCCAATACCCTCCCTGTGACCATCGAGTTTCACATCATCCCACTGGGGCAGCTCCAGCAGACATGTACAGAGCTGTGGGGGCTCCTCCAGATGCTATAACGCAAGGGCTTTGCTGGGCACGAAGCACAGCAATTTCCTAGCTCTCGATATACCTCCAGTCAGCAGAAGAAGGATCATGAAGGGAAGAGGGCAGTCTTCTTTCTTTGCTACTCTAAATGTTCTACCCAGTAAATCAATATGAGCTAGCTATCGGACTTCATGTAAGTGTAATAAAGATGCTGACAGTGCAATTTGCCCATTTCCTTATCATACTCAGCCAGGTGTAGTTGTCAGGTGAGCAAAGTAAGACCACCATTCAAGGTGTGTAAGTCACACGTTTGATGAAGCACACTGTGAGGTGTTCATAAAACTGACTTCTTCCAGATTCTTACTGATGTTGGAATTCATATACTAGGGTAAAGCTCTGCTTTGGGATTATGTTGATTCCTAAATAGTATTTTGCTAATGCTTAATGTCCACAAAGTCTCCAGAAGGTCTTTTCACTGGTTCACACACACCTTGCAATCTTCCCTACAGTGCTAACTGGTCAGCTTAATTCTCCTTAAAGGGAAGGGATATCCAATAATCATGATCCAAAATAACTGGATAAAAAGGGATAGCAGGTCCAGATTCCAAAGTATGGGGAAGGAGGGAACCCAAAACCTTTGCAATATCAATTTTTGGCCATCCCCAGCTCAAGGGTTAGCTTTTTACAACTCTATGGATATATTAAGAAACAGCTTTTCTACTGAATCCTTCTGTAGCAGAGACTAGCCGCAATTGTAACCTAGTAAATCTTCCTCTCATCCGGGTAGCAAGTCCTACCACACACATCCTTCTCAGTCACTCACTCTTGTGTATGTGGTACAGTGAAAGTTTGCATAAATCTGTATCTTTAACAGAACCCCTATGAGCATGTGACCAGAAAGACTGTCAGAAGTGCTCTTTAATTGCAAAATGCTGGTAGACATTTGCCAGCTCTCAGAGCAGACTGACCAGATCTTATTCCACAATTGTCTCTTTTACACCAGTAAGTCTGCAATAGCAACTAAGACTGCAAGTTCTGTTTTTGCTATTATTTTGTCACTGTTTATTTAGACCTTGTTTTCAGATCTGGACTAACTTCCAAAAACCACAAAATACCAACAGCAATGTCAGAATTCTAGATTTTGAATCAGTTTTCTAGTTGAAATGAGCCTGTGCAAGCTTTACCATGGTTTTCTGTAATATGAGAAAAACTTCACAGTATGATGTCCATTTCTTTCTAAAACCTGAAGTCTTTTGCTACAGTTGACCAAATGAAGACTTGGAACAATTTCACTTCTCACATGCTCAGGACATTTCCTCTTTGAGCTTAGCAGGAGAGGAGGGGAAAAAACAAACAATCAAAAAAAGAATCCCATCAAGTTGGTATCTGCTCTGTCCCAGATCTGTATGGATTCAGTAGATCCAACCCTCAAATTAAAGCAGACAGATGGTGCGGGCTTCTGCAACACGAGCACTGGAACTTACAACAGGAAAACCATCCCTACTGTTCTATGTGCTGCTCTCTCTACTGAGGTGAGAAAGGAAGAATCACAAGTGACTGTTAGAAACCATCAGCCAGGATCATAGGCAGAAGGTGGCAAGCAGAGAGGAAGAAAGAAGCAGAAGTTAGGTCACTAGAGCACATTGCCAGAATACATTGGAGTGGAATCCAAATTCTTGAGTTTTATCAATTTTCTATTGCAAATGTTTTGTCAATAGGTTTCACAGATTTATCTTTTATCCTCATTATAGTGGCTAGTCCACACAAAGGACTAACTACTACCACCATTCATCTGGAACATACTTTAAGTGATAGAAATAAATCTGATGGGTTTCCATAGTTACAAAATTCTCAATGACTTGCATTAGTAGCAATACAGTTCCATGTAACAGACTTTCCAGGAGCATTTAGTTTGCTTTCCTACACAATGAAATGACACATATTTGAGTGTCCAAACATTACACAAAGTCTCGTACTTAGAGCTCCATGCTGTTTTTTCTTTCCCCATATGTGTACTATCAAGCTGGCATTTATTTTTTTTTAAGCAACTATTAAGCCACAGGGAAGAAAAAAACTGAGACAGCTTATGAAAAGTGGTTACACCACATAAGATTAGGTACATTTTTCCCTAGATTTCCACCTATAAAACAAATTGCTACTATCAAAGGTTAACAGAAGTTATTACCAACAAACTGCATATATTCAATACCATCTAAAGCTGAAATTTTAAGTACATTTGGCTAAGTTTTTTTTCCCCCTGTAGACTGCCTCTTATTTGCCACACTGTTCAGCTTACCATCAAGTCAATTAGTGTTGTTATCAGATTCCTTGAGGCTGCTTTCCAAGGCTGAGAACAACAGGCATTGCTGAAGCACTATAAAGTGACTTGCAGTGCCACTGACAGATAGTCAGCGACCAAAGAGCTAATATTGAGCCCTGTGCTTTCCACTTCCGAACGGGAATTACGATTCATTCAATGAAAGTCAGTGGTGTGACAGTTCCTCATCACTTCCATTTCTTTCATGTCTGGAAGCCAGTATTTTTAAATGTAGTATTTAAGAAACTATGATTTGTCCAGAAGATCTACCCAAGTCAGACAAATTAGCCTTTCTGCAGCTAACGTAAACCAGAGAATTTCACAGGCGTAACAACCAGTACTCACAATCAGTACCTTGGCAACACCTACTCAGAAATTTCTGTATACACACTACCCTCATCAGGTCTCCACCCTTCTCAGTCCCGTTTCCTCACAAAAAGCAGTTTATATTTCTCTTTTCCTTTCTGTCTATATGGAAACCAGTTAGCAGAAACTATACTTCTTTCAACTTTTACATCTAAATGTACTTGAAAGCTAGTAAACAAGAGTCCTACACTGCATCCCTCAAAAATGAAAGTTTTAAGTATAGTGATCACTTCTTAAAAAAAAAAAAAAAGCCTTAATGCTGTATGCTGCAGTTTATCAGCCAGAAGAAATACTATGCTTCCTAAGAAATTGAAATATTTCATTTGAACTTCAACACAAAATACTGCATTTCTGTGGTATTTATTTCAAATTTTAACAATCCCATTCTACTGTTTTCCCTTTCCATTGCACTCAACCAAATTTTCATAGTATTCCTATGTTTTTCTTTTTAGAGCAAGAGAACAACCAAAGCCAGCCAGAGAGCTTGCCCTTTGAAATGGGCAGTGCTGTATATCTAATTTGGATTAGTCATGCATTCACTCCAAACTAAAAGCAATGTTTATGCTTTTTATTTATTATGCTCTGGCTCTACAGCAAGTTCCATATTCATTAACACAAGCTGGCAGATCGGAATTTAGGCTAGTGTGGGATTTATTCAGGAAACAGACACAGCATGGGCATGAGGGAACATTTCTTTCTTGCAAGTGCTGTGCACACCTTCTCATGTGGATTTGAGACATTTTGTTTGCATAAACAGCTGTCTTCTTACCTCATTTCTGCAGCAACAAATAGCACCATGCAAGAAAGCTGCCATACAAGATCCTGCTCTTATTCTTCAAACCACTCCCCCACTTCTCTTTGCAGCTGGCTCTTCACAAACTGATTAAAAAAAAAAAGTTAGTATTACGGTATTTCCCAATTCTATTATAATCAGTATTGCAGGAATACCAGCATTTCACTCTTGCAGATATCTGGGGGTCATATATCAATATTCTTTTAATTTTTAGCCATGTCAAGAATGTTTTTATTGACCATTACTCAGAAATTACAAAACTTAAGAGTAGAAAAGAATTAAATCAGGTAAACAGCAGAACTTTTAAAGATCAAAATACTACAGATCACTTAAAGAATTTGAAGAAAAAACCCACAAAGCAGGTATATGTTAGTACTTCATCTATGTAACAAAATTTTCAAGAGTGAAGCAAAATAGACAAGTGTTCCAGGCCAGCAAGTAGTAATAATAGTGGGAGGGTTTTTTAAAAAAAAAATTTATATATATATACACACACATGCACATACAAAGTAGTAGTTTGATTACTTTTTCCCCCAGAGATTTTACATAAAAATGGTATTACACGGTTTGCCTCTAACAATGACACTTACACTCAGCATACCCCTGTGTTGACTGATCTGTATTACTTGAACAATTTGACTGTAAGGTTACTCTTTATACACTTATGTCTCTCCTAACATTACCTGTAGTCTAGGCCTATATCAAAAACACATCAGTGGAAGCAGTTTTTAGTTATCGGTGAATAAAAAAGGAACCAACAGTGAGTTTCTTTATTAAGAACAGATAATTGGGGCTTTGGGGTTTTGTGTCCCTGCCCTTTCCCCCCATCTTCCCTGATGTGCTCTGGAACTCTGTTCTTGTAATTATAAAATTATCTCTTCTGATAGCTTGCTAGTTATGATATAGTACATTGTTTTATTCAGCCAGAACCATGATGAGAAGCAAGACATCTTGTCCATTATTAATAAAAATGCATTTTTTTCAGGATGACAAACACAATGAAGTAGTGTGGGACTTACAGACTATCAAAGAGCAAAACAGAAGAATTTTGAAAAAAAAATCACTGGAAAATATTTCGAACCAAAGGGAGTACAAAGTCAGAAAAAGCAGCACAAAAGAGGTAAAGAGAAAAATGAACAGAAGAAATTAAAAGAACACATCTGCGGCTTGTCTCTCCACTTTACTACCAATATATTTTGACCTCCCTTCTTCTTTAGTCCCAGATTACTCTCACTGATCACTTTAGTCTTTTCCTCCTTCCCTGTGGCAGCTCATGTAGCGCACCAAAGCTAAGACAATAATGCACCTCACCACATTTCCTTCTCAGCAGCTAAGAGAATAAGCATTAATCTTCATCAGAAGTACTGCTACGTATCTCACTTCTATATGATTCAGCTGTTACTGTAAAATCCTTATTCTTGTAGCAAGTCTTTCTCATAATCTCAGACAGCAAACAGCAAATTGTGTCTAATACTGCAGTCGTCAAGAATCCCTCTCCCTATCATTTCGTCAAAACTCACTGCTGAGAAATCTAAAAAACGTGCTTTCAAATAAACAGATTACGAATCCTAGGAGGGAGACAGAGAAAGGGGTGGAGGGAGCCTAGTCATACATTGGTGAATCAGAAGCAAAGCACCACAAAACATCAGTTTAAGTTGCCTTAAATAGGGATGTAGTTGAAAGGAATTTTGAGAACATCATTTCCTTTTTGCACTTATAGGGAAAATTGTAAGTGTTCTTGCATCGGGGGGGAGGGGAAGGAAAGTTTGTTATCTTTCCTTATAATTATTGTATCACAGATGTTATAATTTTCTTCTTTCAGATGCCAAAAATTTTCAAGAGCACCTTTAAAGTGACTAAGGTGCATTAGCCCCAACCAACTGTTAGTATTATCGAAGCCTGTACCCTGGTTCTTGTCTTGTACAGACAAGACAAACTATATTTGACAGTCTCATCCAAATCCATGTACACAGGACGCAAAATTACACTGAAGATATGCCAAATGGAGACCAACTGAAAGAGCATCATCCAAACAAGGTAGTAAGTGTAGATAACACACACTCTATAGGAAAGAGAAGTTGCCAAAAAGCCTGCTGTAACATGAGGGTTGCAGAACACTCTCTCCTAACTGACAAACTTCCTTGTCTCCTGCAGGTAAGACACAAACAGGTGGCATAAGGAAGGTCCACAGAAACGAACATTTTTCTTCACTGTCAACACTACAACAAGTTCATAAACCACATCTTCTGAAATAATTCAGTACCTTCTACTCTACTTCTTCTTTTATTTTCCTCTTTCCAGGCTAAAGAAATAAGGTCTACAGAAGTAAGAAGAAACAAGAGTTGAAGACGGCTATTTTCATGCCTCACCAAGAAAATCTCTCATGCTTTACTTCTCTGGCATTCATGTTTCTTTACTGTGTATCTTGTATTTAACGACATCTTAATAAAGATGACTGTTCGTCATTTTTCACATTCTGAACAAAACAGCTACAAACATCTGATGTATCCCACACAGAACTTGCTTTGATCTTTGCAGATCTCCATTGCAGGATTAGCTCTTGGAACTGCATTGCCTACTGTTCTAGTATCTTACTGGTATAATCAGGGTTTTTTTTTTTGCCAGTTAGACTGCTACTTGTAAACAGAGACCTATTTATGGTTAGCTTCCTAGACACTAAGGCATAACACCACCTAACAATAGTACTCCTTCTATCCTCCTGTACTGTGAATCTTAATGCTTAGTCTAAACATGGCATTTGGTGTCATTTTCCACAAGTTTTCGAATCTTCTCTCTTATTAACTCTTTCATCTCTCATTTACTAACTGCAGACTTTGCTTGGAAGTTAGATTTGTTCTGACTGGTTCTTTCACATTAGTATTTTTCCTCATTATTGTGTCTGAACTGACACTGATATTTGCAATTACCTCTGTGCCCCTGATGTATACCAAGTGGCTTCTTTCCTCCTCACATTTGCTATACTTTTGTTAATGTAGTATATAGCTCTAACAGAAATTGTGCTGATAAACTTGACTCTCTTACACCAACATCCTACCTCTTCTTAGTGCTTCTTTCAACATTCCATATTCACAGTGCTCAGGAAAAGTGAACTGCAGCAATACAGCTTCAGCTGTTTTCCCTTGTTGCTGCGACCTTCTATTCAGTACACTCCATGTTTCTTATGTTTTTTTCTATATATGTAAATATATACACATATTTGTATACATATAAAGTATTCTGTCTGTATACGGGTATTAGGAACTCCCCCTCCCCCTTAACACGTGGCAAGGAACACACTTTGAGCTTCCTTTCCTGGAAGCTGCTCTGTTTGTTTTCATCCAGAACAACCAGTAACTGTTAAGGACCAAGAATTCTATAACCATTCCCAGGCTCCACAGCATCTAAACAACTAAAAAGACTCCGAAGGGACACTTTGGTATAGTATAGTCCTTGGTGAGTGCAGTAGTGAGCAGAAGTCTATAATTAAAAGTGACTTGACAATTTGGAAGTAATTACTCTCACTTTGAGGCTATAAACAAAGAATGTTCTTATCTCCATATTAGAAAGCCAGAGTAGCCCAAACATTATGTTCCCATCGCTACCATTCTTAGGATCTTTATGTATGTATACACACACGTGCACAGAAAAACGATACATAAGAGTACAACTGTGCTCTGTAAAGTCTAGTGGTTTTCTTTTTCTTTTTTTTTAAATGGTCTCTGAGTAATTCAGTCTGGCAGTGTATGAGGGAATTAGTTTATTTAGGGCTTTGCTTGCTTGCTTCCCCCCCCCCCATGAAAAGTGCAAAATAGACAGTAGCACTACACAATACAGTTGAGCATTATTGCAGTAAAAATGAGCATTTTGAGCCAAATGAGTGTTTTGTTAACATTTTAGTCCTTAGCAACAACAAACTGACCTTGTAATATAAAAGAGACTAAAACAGACAAATATTTTAAAACATTTTGCTTTAGGAGGCTGAGCATAGAAATAACCATCCTTCATAAAGTCAATATCTGAATGATAGACTCAGTATTTCCAAAGTGCTTTCAAATATGCTGGAAGGTTGTATTTCATACTGTTTTGCTTTTAATGCTTCATTCTGCTCACAAGTCCACCGATGGAAGCCACTTGGAACCATGTAATGATGATGAAAAACTCTCAGCAGTTTCTCTCCATACTGAAAAAGTCTTCCTGCATTTAGCTGCTCCTCGTACAGAAGCTATTCCATACCTTCATTACTTTTGATGACTTTCCCTGAAACCATACATCATATATTAGCAAGAGAATTATTTAATTCTTATTCTGTAGGTCTTTACATTTCTGTGTATTTTGTCTCTTTGCCAAAGACGAATTTACAGATATTGTATGTTTGCTTCTATAGCTATGAATCAGTTTGGTTGGGTTTTATGAAAACAGTTTTCTGAATAGGGCAAAAACATTATTGTAAGAAGCTACACACTGAAATACAAAAAAAAAGGACAGAACTAAGTTTAGCAAGCTAAAGAGATAACACAACTATCCTTGGCCAAATCAAAACCTCATTCAGCTGTCTTGACAGTGTATATATGAAAGCTACTTGTGAATCAAAGATTCTGCATCAAGAAAGACAAAAAACTGAAAATCACCGAACGTCAGCTGAAAGATGGCTACAGACTATGAGATTGATTTACACTGACTATTTCTGAACTATAATTTGGGAAGAAGAAACCCCAAACTTTTTTTTTTTTTTTTTTTTTAATAATGTTGTCAAGGACGCAAACAAAGTTCAAGGAACATGGAGAAGGAAAAAACCAATAGGTGGTAAAGTATTTCACCTCATGCATTGTGAAAAGTTAATCAGCAAAACCAGAAACATAGTACTCCTTTACAACAACCACTGAAAGAACTACAGTTCTTTTGATTTAATATTAAGCACTGTTATGACATACACTTCCTTCCAAGATTTTACTTGTGGCAGCCAAAATCACCTTGATCTGATGGTAATGAATTCAATGTTTCATTGCACTGGACAGAAAATTCAGCAAAAAGGTGTCTTAAGAGTAGAAGCAAACAGTCACTTCTTTCAAGTAAAGCATACCAACATTTTTCCACCCTTCATCATTCCCTGGAACCTGTCAGTTTGGTATTTGAGGCAAAGAAAATTGTTTAAGGTAGTTACTCACCCACTGTTCTGGAAAACAGCATTTGCTGACTTTGTTTCCAGGCTGAGGAGCTTAACCCACATGACAAACATATGCAAATAAGACTTAATGCAAAGGTAAACTACTAATTTCAGTATGACTACAGCATTTTACCTTGTTTAGTGATGGAGAAGAACAGCACTGAAGCACGGAAATAATCCTGAGGAAAAGGTGCCATTCTGAAGCTGTAAAAACATTCCATGCTATTGGCAATATTTGCTTGTGCTAGGGGAAGACAAAGGAAACGGAACAAAGACTCTAGAGAACTATAGAAAATGGTGATCCTGAAGAATGAAGAAAAGCAGGAGTCCTGAAAAAAATACTCCTTATCACTTTTTATCTCATCTAGTCATTTATACTGGTAACTGTCAGATCAAGAAGATAGTCTAATACCCATTTTTACTGAAACAAATGAGTACAAAGAATAGCGAACAAGGTCGCTTAGTTTCAGGCTACTAATGTATAGACAGAGAATCTTTTCTGGACAGAAAAATACTTATCTAAAACCCTAAGGACATGTAACACGATACTGAAACTAGCACAACTTAACCTGGTAATTTTCTAGGAAAAAGTCTTTGACTTATGCAATTTCTTCTGCATCCATTTTCTCTTCTCTATGATTACATTACAATAATTAGAAAAGGCCTGACAAGCTCTTTCAGCAAATATTTTAAGGTCCTGATCCTGCAATTCCAATACATATGACTGACATTAGCACGTCAGTGATACTACCCCAATCAAAGAGATTGTTATCATCCTTTAAGATACACATATATACGTGTGTGCTTTTTTCCGTTGTATATACACATACACACACATACACATATAAATATATGCATCTGCAGCGTCAGGGCCTCAGCCTCTGAAAAGTTTCTCCCTCTATAGAAACCCAATCTCCCAATTACTCATATAGAAGACAGTTTTCAGGAATGGGGCAAGAAAAAGTTCATTGTGTTTTTTTCAAACAGCAGAATCACAAAAGTGCAAAGGCTGTAGCAAGGGAGCTGACGTGGAATCAAGCATAGAATAAATCGGGGGGTGAGAGGGAGCACACTTAAAGAGAAGAAAAGAAAGAGAAAACTAGCTTTGGGGAAAGTTCATAGAGCAGGAGAAATACCTCATGACAAACTGCCCGAGGATAAAGTGGAAATACTTAAAGATATGCTGATGTTTTCAGAGACAAAAGTAGGAAGAAAAGATTGAATATTGTGGATCTGAATCCCTGAAGGGAACATTAAGATAAAAAAAGTTTATTCAAGTACATTAAGGCAGAACCTATTTGTGCATTCTGCAGTTGGAGCAAACACTCAGAACTAAGGAAGATTACTATTTAAAAGTTGTAAAGACAATCTCTTATAGACTTGTCAAGCTGGATAAGACAAGACTGAGAAAATGAGGATTTTACTGTGTGAGATTTTAAGCTAACGTGCTATTCATGCCTACCACCCTTCTAATTCTGCTGTCCTCCCTCTTCAGTGAGGAGACCTGCTAAGTGATCAAGTGAGGCAAACTTACCAAATGGTCACACTTTTACCTGAAGGAATATTTCATTTATTTTATGTCAGTTACAAGTACTAGGATCCTCCAGGACTTCTGTGATCGAAGTCTCTTAAGATGACCTGCTGCCCTTCCCCCTGCCCCAAACTAGTGATCTAAGAATACACTCACAGATATACACATACACACACACAGACTCCTACCATGCAGTGCACACAGAAGATTCAACACTGAGATACAGAATAAAAATGGATCACTATCTCCACAGGTACCTGAATCAAGCTTATTCTATAGAAATATGCTATGAAATTATAAATGCATTCCCACCTTCATTTCCCACCCCAGGACCAAATCAAGTAGACAAGGCATGTCCATCCACACCACAGCTGAAAGCAGGACGTCCAAAGGAAACCCGTGGGATTGTGCAATTATTCTGCCACACAGTTACACAATGAATGTGATGCTATCAACACCTTTTGACAGGGAATCCTAACAAACAAGATGCTCATGGACAATTACTAACTCTTCAGCTTCCACTCAGGAACCACTGAGCATGCCTTCAAGCAATCTGAGATTAGCTGCTACTGCTTTCAAGAGTTGTCACAGCTTGGAGAATATCAAAGAACCATCAGGATCACTGAGGCTTGCTCTATCTTTCATGACAAACGCAAGGGCAGCAAAGTGCCTATCCAACACCACTGGCTGAAGGAGGACTTTGGAAAAATCCCATGACACTGCACTGGCAGGTTCAGCTTTCATGAAAAAAGCCATGCTCAGCACCACACTTAGCACAAGTGTCTCTGCCTAACCTCATGACCCAGTTTCTGTTCTTTTACTCCTTACAAACTTTTTCCCTGTTTCCTCAAAACAACTTCTCTCTACCTCTTCTCATCTTCCTCAGCTTCTGCCACAGTGGATGTTGGGAGCTCCACGTGAGAATTCCCTGGCTGTTTCTGCTAGTACCAACTCCTCACAGGATTAATCTTTTGCTTTCTTCTAGACTCTTTGCCTTCTAGTTCCAACTGCGACAGAAAACAGATGGAGAAGTACTCACTCCACTGTGGATGCTGATTACCATCTTTTCTTCCTCCTTCTGTCAGAAAATACTCCGTAACAGACAACCTCTGTACCCATATAATACTTCAGAAGTCCACTATGAGACTCTCCTGGAGAGGCTACTGTAAGATGGGGCAATGGTGATTATATCACAGAGCTATATCCATCTCTTTACTGTCTCCTTTCCCTTCTCTATGCCTCCAAGTAGTCATGCTGCAGTTACAGCGCAGGCACATGGAGCTAGCCACAAAGTGCTCTGTACTTAATGGCAGTTGCTCTATACTTCAACTACCAAGTCCTAAGGAGCAAGTCAAACAGAGGATGACCTCAGCCACTCCCCACCACCACAGAACAAACAAGAAAATTGATCACACTGCCCTGTTCCATGTTCTTTTAATCACACACAGCCCACCCTCGGGACCAGAAGGTTAGCAGCCTCACCCACACTCAGGAAAAATGTGTTTCATTGTGAAGGCAACAGAAGCAGGCAAGAGTGCTCTTAGCTAAGGGAGCCACATCCACAAGGTGCTTTGGTAGGTTTGTAGTCTCATGAGACAGGGAGGGAGGGAAGAAAAGGGGAGCCCTTTGCTCCCTATGGAGCACTGCAAACAGGGGTCCAATGGTTAGCTGGGCAAGTCACACAGGAGTTTGGCAGTTGGTGGGGCAGGCTGCCAGCCCACCATCAGGGCTGCACTTTGTGGCTAGTGCTCTCTGTGTGTGCAGCAGCTCTGGGCTCTGCGCCCCCAGTTCTCCTGAGAGCTTTTTCTGGCACCTCCAGATCCATGCTGCTGCTGGAAAGGGCTGCCTCCTGAGTGGGGAGGATCAAGCTCAAAGACAGCAGCAGTGAAGAGATACAGCCCTTGCCACAGCAGTTAGTGGAGATGGGCCCAGCCCTGCAGCTCAAGCCTGGGTAGGGCTGCTTGGAGGTTGTGTAGCAGTGGTCTCAGCACACAGCAGGGCATACGCTCTAACACCAACTGACGCTGATGCCCATGGCGCATTGGAGGCCTCCACCCAGACAGAGCTCCAGGGGATGATGCCATTGCCCAACCTGGGCATTTGAGTTGAGCCTGAAGTTGTGCTGCTTTTCCCGGGGCAGGTGGGGAACCTCCTCTGTCATGCTGTTCCCCAGGCACATCTGCTCCACCCCTTTTGCCCTCACTTATCTTCAGGTTATGGTGACTGTCTCCTGGCATATCTAGTTTAAAGCCCTCTTCACTGAAGTTGTTTGTAAAGATACTCTTGCACCTCTTTGGCAACTGTATACCTTTCTTGCTCAGTAGCCCTCACTCTTCAAAGAGGGTCCAGTGGAATAGAGCAGGAAAGCCAAAGCTCAGCTAGGGAGATGGAGGACAGCAAGAAAGGTTTCTATAACCACATCAGTAACAAAAGGAAGGCTAAGGAGAGCGTGGGCCCATTGCTCAGTGGGGCAGGAGACCCAGTGACAAGCAATAGGGAAAAGGCTGAGGTGTTCAAACTTCCCTCCCCCCCCCCCTTTTTTTTTTTTTTTTTTTTTTTTTGCCTGTTTTACCAGTAAGGCTTGTCCCCATGCCTCTCAGGTACCCAACCCAGTCTCCTAACAGAGTCTGAGAGAGTGAAGCAGTAACCCTAGTACAGGAACAAAGAGTTCAAAATCACTTAACCCACTTGGATACAGACAAGTCCAGACCAGAGGGAATACATCTAAGGGTGCTGACCAAAGTCATTGCAAGGCCACTCTTTATCACCTTCAAG
This sequence comes from Dromaius novaehollandiae, assembly GCF_036370855.1. Taxonomy (NCBI): domain Eukaryota; kingdom Metazoa; phylum Chordata; class Aves; order Casuariiformes; family Dromaiidae; genus Dromaius; species Dromaius novaehollandiae. The sequence goes on along the minus strand of NC_088098.1, from coordinate 105,515,924 downwards.
AGGTGTTCCAGGTGTTCAAGACTTGACACAGCCCTGAGCAACCTGATCTAATTAGACCACTCTTGAGCAGCATGCTAGACCAGATGACCTCTGGAGGTCCCTTCCAATCTAGATGATTCTATGACACTCTGTTGATGAAGAGGGAAAGGCTGATCTCATGACTAGTGTACAATCCAAAGGACAGATAAGAGTGAAAAAATATTTTAGTTCTCACATATAAAAATCTTTTTGCCTGTTATCTAGTGGAAACAAACTATAGGCCTAACAGAGACTACTGGTAAGAACATCCTGAAATCCGATCTTCACTACAGCAGAACTCCAGGAAAAATAAAAGACAAGAATAAATGTTTATACACAGGTCAGCCCTTTCTGGAGCCATTCAGAGTGAAAACATTTTCATCAATTACCTCTCATTTACTACAGGGCAGCACACAGAACACAGTCTTGTCACTGAAACCTAAAACACAACCCCTTCTCACTTACAGTTTTACATAAAACTTATTTGTAAAAGTGAGAGGTCATTAACTAAACTTATACCCTCTATTCACATAAAGGCATGCCCAAGACAGTTTTCCATATTTAATACTAGTTGTAAAAGCATTTCATAGTTCTAATGAGCTGGTCTACATCTGCCAATCTCTTGCTCAGGAGACATACACAATTTAATCATTTGAGTAGTTTCCCATGCTGGCCTCCTGTCACGTAACCAACAGCAGAGCCATGCTGGTACCCGGCAATCCACCGGTCCAGTGGTCAGCATGAGCCAGCCAGAAAGCTCAGGCAAGACAGATAACTGAGTCACCGAGGGACCAAGTTTCATTCCATCTTTTGATTGAGTTATGGTGACCCCTGGAGAGACACTTTTCTCCTTTGCTCAACTCTGAGGTATTCATTAACTCCTCAGGCTGTTAGCCATGTGAAGATTTTGGTAGACAGTCCGTTATAACAAATTCCACTGGGAAAATACACTGAGTGGGAAATTAACTGGTTTTAACGGAAACCAATCTCTTTACTGCCAGGTTAAAAGCAGATGATTATTATTCAAGATGCTTCTGGATAGTCTCCAGTATTTATTCAAATCTTTCCATCAAACACAGAGGGAAAGTAGTAAAGCTTTCTGTATATACAAAATAGCATTACTGCAGGCCAAATTTCTTTCTACTTCTACTTCTGCAACTACTGGTGTGCTACAAGGAAAAGAAATCTCTTTTTGTGATTAAGTTGTATCAACAGAACATGTGTGATGATGCATTTTATATAGCTTTGCAACATTACTAACATCCTACTCCTCTACCACTTCTATATTGTTTACCTAGTACTATTTTAACAGTTCAAATGGCTCTTCTTTTTGAAGTTACCCTCACACCAAAAGGCATGAATCCTTCTGATTTTTCTATATATACTGTCCATTTTGTGTTTAAAACCTAGGTCCAGGCTCCAGGACAGACACAGCTAACGCAGCACTCATTCAGACAGGTGGGATTGATAAAGACTAACAAACTTTTCCAAATGGAAAAGTCTACTTTCTGACATTTTTTTCAGTACTAATACAGCAAACAAGCAATACACGCAGGAGAGAGAAACTCTGCCAAGAGAGAGACAGATGTGCAAATCAAAGTTTTGCACCAATACGCAGTTCTGATAGGGCCCCAAGATTTTGTGGGAATGAGGAAGAAAGACTTAACACATCAAATTTTAGCTTTTGCCAATTGAAAGAGGTCATTGGTCAAACATAATTCTTTCCCACTCATCTTCAGAAATCATTGCTACTTTATTAACGACATATTGAAATACTGATTCAAATCTAGTACAAGAATGCAAGAAAAAAGTTACATAAAATGAATGTTTCTCTCACATTTCCTTCTCTTCTTCCCAAAAGATAAAGCATTGTATCACAGAGAATGCTAAAAATGATACAAGTTGAATTGAAGTGGAAGACAAATTATGCACTGGCCTTCTGGACACAGATGGATTCCCACTCTCCAATTTGATTTAAGTGTTTCTGCTCACACATCTGACTGACCCATTAAGTATCACTTCTGTTCCCATAGCTGGATTATTCTGACCCTTGGGAAGAACTTTATGTTGTACATACTGCAAATTGCTAGAACACCACTTCCATTGTGAATATAAATTTGCCCAGGTGAGAGAGGTGTAGAGTGTGTTATAAAATGTACAAAAACACCCCAAATGGATCCTAGAATGAGGAAGAAGAAATATCCACCATTGAAATCACACTCCTCCCAGGGAGGGATCTGGGATGCCACAAGCTTGCTACAGCCCTACTCTTTCCTCCTCATTTTAAGATCCACTTGGGGTTTATACATTTTCTAACATGCTTGACACCTCGTTCTTTCTTTTTTGAGCTGCATCTGAATTTCCTATATATAGTATTTCACATGCATTGGCTACGTCTTCTTTGTTCTCTTTATTATCCAGTTTTAATTCAGCTCTCCAAGTTACATTCCTTTAATGACCAAAAATGATCAATTAGCAATAAATAGCAACCTTTGGTATCATCCCATGTCTGTACTCCTCTATGCTGCATTTTTATTCTGGGGTCATAAATAGTTCATTCTATACTGTACAAGTGTTTGTCAATAGATGTTACACCACACAGTTGTACATAGCAAAGCAGAAGTTAAAGCAGTAATAATCACCTGGTCATTACGTAAGCACTCTCACTGCCAAACAAGCTAGAACAAAGCTCCAGACAGGCCACACATTCTTAGCTTACCACAACACCTGGGGCTCATAAATAGTGATGGCAAAACTACATTTACCAGTCTACAATGTTGTACACTGTCTAAACAGATGTCACTGTGTGACCTTAGGTTATCTTTAAGGAAAAAGTTTAATTAATCTATTACTGTCTTGTTCACCATTACATTAACAGAGAGCAGCAGAACTAACTACTAGAATATGTTGCTACTACTGGAATGTATACAAAGAGAAATATGAAGGTTGGCTAAAAAACAACACCACTTGAAATATCCGACATTTCCTAATGTTCTTGAGAAACAGTAAGCCAGAGTAAATGATTAGTGTAATCGAACATCAGCAGCAGAAGTCTGTAGAAATGAGAAACAGAATAACATGCAGCAGGGATTTTTGCTATACAGTATATTATAGGAAGACCACTGCAGTAGATAAAGCATGCCACAAACTGAAGCAATAAAGCAAACATCTACTATACTCCTTTAAGAACTATTTACCATTAGAAAGAATGAAGCCAATGTTATTTCCACTTAAGAGAGATCTTACCAAATATAACTAAGTCTTATCTAGGTAAAGAATTCTGTGGGGTAAAAAACAAGTTCAACTTTGGAATTGTGCCAGATTCAGTTCATGCTTACAGGGTGACTCTAAAATTACATTTTCAAACAGCAATTTTTGAATGAATAACTTCAGCTGAAGAACAACAGAGTAAGATTTTATTGTGACTGTACCGAGTTGCCTTAAAATTTTACTTGTAATCATGATTTCCTCAAGATAGTATATTTTGCATGGTCACTAATTAACAAAAACATCCTCCTTATATATCCACTGCAATATCTCAAAGCAACCAGAGGCTCAGTTGCCTGCACTTTAAAAATATACTGGATTATGGATCCAGTTATTTCTTTCCCAGAAACAGGCAATCATTTGCCATCAACAGCTTTGTTCTGGATGTTCACGCATCATGAACGACATCGCAAGTTAAAAAAAAAAAAAAAAAGACAAAAAACATATGGGGGGGCAGGGACACCAGAGGAAAAAGTAAAAAAGCAAAATCTCTTATTTGACAAGGAAAAAAAAAAGAAAAAAAAGAAAAACAAAATTCAGGGAAAGGAAATGTTTTCCAGCTCTGTTACGATCTTTGGAAATATAAGTATACCAGGTCAGTTCAATACAAATCAATCCTACTCCAGTGTTATTTAGAAACTCCTCATAAAACAAACACGTTGAAGAGTCCAAACACGGGTCAAATCTTTTCTGGCACTGATTTTACGCTGATGAAGTTACTGATTTTAAGGGAGCTGGTACAGAGCCTCAGATATATAAGAAGTGAACTGTCATCTGTAGTCTGAGAGATCTCCTTAGAAGAGTCATAGGACCTTCCATTTTAGTCAAAGACCTAGGGCCTCTTGATTACCACAGGCAGCTGGCCTAGAGCCTATAGTTATGCTTACCCGTTTTCAATCTCACTAACTTATAGAATCATCTTTGCTTTATTTCAATAACACTTCCTTGTGGGAATGGAATGGTTTTTAATTCTCTTGGCTAACAACACTACTAGGTCCTGTTTCCTAGTTTTACAGGAAGTATTTTCCTAAGCAAACTACTTCGTTAAAAGGACCACAGCACTTACTAGCTACCAGGGTCTAACATACCTACTTTCTACTCACAGACATCTCTGTTCAGCACATTCATTTCATTTCTGAATAAACTTAGTGAAGAGCAAGTTCTGACATCGACTCTGGTTTTGGCTTCCTTTTTTGATAGCCAGTAGCTAAGATTTAAAACCTGGGAACTTATAAGATGAAAATCTGAATCTTAAAGTGAAATATAATTAGGCACTGCAGAACCTGTGCTTCGTAAGCAAACAAACCATAATCTTTTCCTGGTCAAGGAAAGATAAATAAATAAATAAATTTTATTTTGTCCTCTGTGACATTTGTAATCTATCGGGAATAAAACAGGAGTAATAATGCCCTTTTAGCTCTACAAATGAAATATAGTTAATTAAAATAATGACACTTTATACTAACAGAGTGATTAATTTTCCTCTAGATACCATTTCCTCTGAGACAGGTACTCCCCCCTTAACAAATATGATGCTATTGTCATGGACAAAGAAAATATTAGGTCTAGCAAAAAAACAATAATAGAGTGCTTTATAATTAATACATACCATTAGAACTTCTTCCAATCTGCTGTATAGGAGCCAGAACTACTCAGTTTTTCTTCAAGGTTCTCTCACAGGACTGTGCTTTCGTACCATCAGAGTAAGTCTTCTGATAAGTATTAATTTATATTGGCAGGAAGCTTTGAAAGAGAGCCATTTGTCAGCTTTTCAAATACAGCTACAATTCTACCACAGCAGGTATGGAAAAGCAGCAACATGGGTAGAGGGAATGAAGTGATCTTTTTAGAGTCTTTGTCTTTATATTTCTAATTGGCACCCACTGGCCATAATCAAGACTGTTTATGGATCTCATTAGCATTTAAACTAAATCCCCTTATAGCTTAAGTTATAACTGTTTAGCATTAAACTCTATAATTTCTGATCCTGGAATATAACTCCATGTTAATTTCTTTCTTAAGGAAGAAAACTATACAGAATATCCTCAAGAAGTGTTATTAAATCCAGCACACGTCAGAGGTATAAGTCAGTGTATATAGCAGATCCGAGTTCATTGTCTTCAGGCCAGGCTGCAGAATAAAACGCATGTTTAATGTCTCACTGAAGAAGCATATTCTCTTGTGAATATACGTAAAAAAATACATATATTCAAGGAAAAAATAACTTCAAAAAACCCTATCATTCCACTGTTGGCTATACCAGCCAAATCTTTGTTCAACCACCTTTGTCTTACAAATTTTCCCTTGGTTTGCCTATTTATGCTCGACTTTTTACGTCTTCCAGTGGTTGGACTGGCTTAGAAGACATTTTTCCAAATAAATATACATATTTTTACATATATATAAAAATAAAATGTATACACACATACTACAATCCATGAAAAGAAGTGAAAACAGTGAAACAGATCAACTGATGTAGAAGCTTCACAGCAACTGATTTATGGCAGAAATGTGCAAGACATCATATTGAAGGACCATATTCAAGGGGTCCCTAAATATAAATCAGCTCCAACTCAGTTTGCCAGTAATTAATTTAATTAGGGACCAATAAAAATTTTAAGTTTATGAAGATTTAATTGCGTAGGCTTTTGAATAAAACTGAGTTTTTCAATCTAGGTATAAAATATGTGAAATAATTAACCTATTTCAGCTGTTTATAACTTCCCCTGCCCTAACCAATTTTTACGAAAAGTGACAGAAAACCTTGCTATGGGTTAATATAAAGATATGTATTTCTAATAAGTCTGCTCACTACATTCTTGGGGGGAGGGGGGGGGGACGACAATTGTGCTGCCAGCTTCTAACCGGGATAAATCTGTGTTTTGCAACTTTTGACTTATTATCCAGTCAGACAATGGCACTGCTTCAGATTCTCAGGAAACAGCAATCTCGCAGTCTGAAAGTTATTAGCTTATGTTATATAGTAATATGGCTATATCTACTGTCACACAGAAGGAAGATAATATATAATAGAGGGTATGCAAAAAGAAAAGAAATTGCTGTGTCTGCTGTACCAAGAAAGCAAAAGCAATCAATAACTCTAAAAATGAAGCACTAAGATTAGCATTTTGAACTGACTTGCAATTCCTGTTTATATTAATGTAATTGCCTCTCTCCCTCCCCTTCCTTCTCCACACACTTAGAGGTAAAAACAACGGAGGTGTTTAGAAGTTTAGGCTAATATTAAATTCAGTATTAGTCTCAAGATTCAAAGCTTTAACACTAAAATTAACAGCTATCAATCCCACAGAGGAACAGCTCCTTTTCAACAGACTACCAGCTTATTCCAGCCAATAATTTAACATTTCAAAAACAGGACTCTGAAATGAAATATGATTTTAGAGCACACTAAGAACATTTTAAAAGTTCTCTAAGGAACAAATGTTATATTTACAGCTGTTTAACACAAGCAAGATCATGAAACTAGAAATGGAAAGACTGAAATGCGAACTACAAAACATCTGTTAAATAAATAGATAATGTTCTAGATCCTGACTTAATACAGGTAACATGTTTCAACTTGAGCTCAAAATGAGTTTATATGATTGTGACAGAGCCACCAGACAGATATCCTGTGAAACTATGTATGGCAAGACGGGAGAAGTCGAAGAACCCCATTCCCAAATCTCCTTGTGTACAGTATCATATCTGACCTTCATGTAGTGCCACAGAAGGATAAAAAAGAACAAACCTAAATATCCTTTTTGCTAGATTTATAATTATTCTGCCTTTAATAAATCCCTAATATGCCTAAGGATTTTACTAGCTTTCAGTAAGCTACATCAGATAAAAAGTCAGCCTGAAGCCAGGAACATCCCCCCAAAACTACAGAAATTGTTAACCCAGGAGCAGACGATCAGAGAAGTTCATAAGATAAACTGTCAGTGAAAAACAAGTTGTGTGGTAACGTATGAGCAAGACCAGGCACTCCAGCTTGGGATCACACAGATCATTTGCGTTCTGCTCTTTCCACAAATCAGCAATGGGATAGGGGAGAGAGAAAACAAAGGGGGGGGGGGGGGGGGAGGAAGCCCAAGGTATCTGGTGCCTTCTCCAGCAGAGGTACCTTGGTTAAGCAATAAAGGGCTACAAGTTCACATTAAGATAACGCAATAGATGCTAGCCAAATGCTAAAGTAATTAAGAAAGATTACAAGTAAAATCTCAATAACATACTGTTAGTTTTATCCTACCATTACATTATTCTACCATACAGTTAAAAACAAGTATATCAGCCTTTCATTTCATCTAGCAATAAGACTCAAAAAACAGTCCATTTCTGCAGACACAGTGATCTTTAATGTTGTGGTTAAGAAAGTTTCCCCATCATTTGATGACCCTCCTTTTTAATGCAACACTACTGGACTGTAACATTAGAGACTAGTAGAGATACAGACCAAAATCCTGTTCTGGCAGTGTACTTTTGCATGCCAATTGGTGTTCAGTCTGAATAGTGAAATTAAGAGGCCCACCACTGAATGATCCAAAACTTAATAAAACATGGAATTCCAGCTTCTCTGTCACAGTTCACGTGCATTAATATGCAGTGCATCTAAAGAAAGATAACTGCCAGCAGGTTTACAGGTGAAAAACTATAACTTCCTTAGCAAGAGAGTGCATTCCCCTGTCTGCACTACGATATGGGTCAAAACATATTAATTGAGTAGGTTTAAAGTTCTGGTAATTTGCTAGTGCCACAGGTAAAGGCATAGCATACTAACTGAAATCTAATGAAGTTTAACTAACAGTTGGCCACTACAGGTTCTGTGATACATAAAAGAGGAAACCAGGTAAGTAATAATTTGTATTTTTCTTCAGGGGCTGAACACAAACTGAAGTTTTCAGGCCATGCTGCAACATTACCGATGAACACACTTGCTATTTGTTCTAGCTGGCTTCAAGTTTAGCTTTTGGGGAGGGCAGAATGCCTGCCAACCCCCTTCTGCATTTTCTCATACTGAATAAGCTATGCTGAACGTCCTCTTTGAAATCATTATTTCTTGTTGTCTCTCTCAGCCAACAGTTTGTAATATGAGATGCTACACATTCATTCTACATCTGAAAATGTTTCTACTAGTACTGAGCAAACAGAAAGGAATATTTTAATGTGGAGACTTTTTTCCTCCATTTAACCAGACTTACAACCTTTTGGCCCTTGCTTCACAAAAACAAGTTCAGTCTACCAACCACATAACAAAATGAGGAAATCCTTGCACTAGGAAAGATAAAGAGTAATACTTTTTCCAGTATGGTGATAACAGCCAGCACAAAATAAATGTGTTTTTTTAACTTTATTGTTTAATTACTTGATTAATTACATTTTGTTAACAGTTTTAACAGGCAAGTGTTCTCTCATTACATTCAGAATACAGATGATCAAATTCTAAACCTATCTTTTACTATTCTGCAATATAAACCTGAATTTAAGCTTTCATGATTCTAGAACTTTCCTACAGGGAGGGCAATATGCTCAGCTCTGCTGGAAGACTTTTCGATATTCAGCTTCTGTCATCTAAGCAGTGCAGAGACACTGCGGATTTTTAAGTAGTCTTCTGTGAAGAACTGTGGGCCTGAATAAGCTCATTAACACTTGGTGTACAGAAGGCTATCGAGGGAATCCACTCAGTGTGAGCAAAGCAGAGCAGAAGACAGCAGCCACATCTGTATGCAAGATTCAGAGCAAATGCTGCAAAGTGTACAGTAAAACCAGGAAAAGTAGAAAGAGTTAGTTCAGGGCTAGCCACTTGTTATGTTACAAGGTCATTCCCCTCCATGTTTTTCCCCTTTAAAAGACTTTTTTTTTTTTTTTTGAAAAAGAGAAGAAAGACATTTTCATGACTTAAGGGGCTCCAGAAATGCAAACATAGCAACTTTGAAAAGGTACGGCTGCATTTAACTGTGACAAAGTGATGAGGTTAGATCTGCAGGGGATAGAGTCATGTGAATGTCTTACTTTAACAACTTTTAAAGATTCCAAGAAAGAGAAATTAAGAGATAGTTATTTACAAAACAGACTCCACATACAAGAGACTTGGGTAAAACAGGAGAATTCCAATGAACATCAGGAAAGCAAACAGAAGACACCAAACAAACCAAAAAATGTTTATTTGATATCAAGTAGGAGGTTAAACTTTTTTTTAAAAAAAACTACCTAATAGATTAAGGAGGCAAATGAGCAGTTCCATAGCTAGTGGCAAAAGCAGACAAAATATTTAAGTTAAGTAACATGATGTAACATCATAGCAAGGATGACAATGTCACCCTGAACTCTAGCATAAGTCATCATATCAAGAAATGTGGAAAACAAAGTTAAAAGTAGAAATAGAGTAAATTGAGGCAGTTCAGGCATGCTAAGAGTGAGTGGGGAAGGTAAGGGAGGAAAAAAAAGTGGGGGAACAAAAGAGAGTCTAAGATCAGTGACAAATAAGCCAGAAATGAGCAACAACAAATTAAAAAATTGGCTACTCTGAGGAAAAAGCAAGAAAAACAAAACAAAAAAACAAAAGCACACAGTAAGGGTAGCATCATGGCAATGCAGCTTGTACTGCAAGGACTAGAAAGAAGAAAGGGGAGGAGGACAGCACAGAATGTTATTTAAGAAAAAAGTAAATAATGTGTGAAAGGTGCTCATTTTATTAATAGTGACAACACACTATGTTACACTGAACTATTTTAGTTTTTGAGATAGTCAAATTTTGTCCCTCTTGCACTGGTCTCAGATTTTAAATTCAAAAATCTTTTCTTTAATTGTCCTTTGAGAAACACTCTGCAAAAGCACTGCATGGTAGATCTACATTTAGGAAACTGCCATAGCATTACACACAAGGCAGAAACTTTGCTCAATACCTTATTCTCTAGCTCTCTATTCTAAAATATTTTGTTGCCCACAGACAATTCCCTCCAACAGATGTATCTGTGGGGAATGCAATTGCAAAGGAAAAAAATAGTTTAAAATGTATTATGCCTCTCTGATTATAATTAGATTTGCACATGTAGAGATCTAAATATGATGCATATGTCTCTGCATCTCTACTCCCACGTGTGTGCCCATGATAGCAGTCAACCTTCACAGAATGTGTGTGTGATGAGAACATGGAGCATCTGTCAGATGCTCCAGAGTTTAGTTAAACGAAACTTCTTCAGAGCAGGTCCAACAAGAAGGAAGCTTTAAAATATTTTAAGGATGTCTGTCTGATCTACCTGGATCCTCTCATCTACCATGGCTTGTTTTCAAGCTGTCAGATGACCAAACAGTAGCAAAACTGTTTAGGTAGGGTTAACTATTCTTCAGTTCCAAGAGAACAGTAATGAGCTTAAAATCCTAACAGTAAAGACCAGATATGAAAATTACAGGTTTCTTTCATCAAACCCTTCAATTTCACTGCTAGAGAAGGTGAAGACAAGGGTCATAGTCAGGCCTTTCCAACTTCCACCATCTGTTTTGCATCTTTTTTCCTCTCTCAGGTTATAAACTAGGTTACAAGCATGTATTTTGAAGCTAGAGACCCACAAAAAAATGCCACCAAGATGAATTAAAAAAAAAAAAAAAGCCTTTCAGCCAAGTACTGTATCATGAATTTATCTCCAAAATGTTATTCTCAAAAACAAAAATGATTTCCCAATATGCATGTCCCCTGTTAAAGACACCTGAATGATGCTGTTACACCCAAATAGAGCTTTTGCGCATAGCTGCATTTCCTAATCTTTATTTATATCCAAATTAAAGCCAGGATCAAATAATCGAGATGGGAAAACAAACAGCCAGGAAGAAGGAAACTACTAAACCTTAGCAAGACTCCTATAACGAGGAACGAGTACTGAAGAGTTCGGTTTGCTATGTTTGTGTCAAAGTGGCCAGCACAACTGGATCCCAACCTCCATGCCACACCCTCCAGTCCAGCTAATTTTAAAAATGTACAGTATTGATATCCCATTGTGATCATTAGAACATTAACTGGCCCTGATATAAAGCTCCTCCCACATGGGGCCTTTTTTTATTTTTTTTGGTAATACATTTCTTCAGTTCATAGTTTAACTGCAAATTCACACAACTAAAAAAAGTTAGACACACCCTTGCAAACAAACCTAAGTACTGACATTTGTTCTATACTTTCATGGAGGTTTTACACCAACCATAATAAGACCCTATCACATTTAGCCCAGCAGCTGTAGGATTGAAAATAGACTTTCTGCAGGTTTCAAGACAAAGGGCTGGGAATTTTGAAAACATTTTTCACTTGAATGGGATAATATAGGTCTTAAGGGAATGAAAGGTTCAACTCCATGGGCACCAGAACATAATTCTGATGGGAAGGGCTGCAGACGGATGAACCAAATGAACAGGCCTCTGCTTCCCCACTTGTTATTTTATTAGTCAGAGTCAAAAAGCATGCCTTTTTCTCCCTACTTGAACTGCATTCATTTATCAATCCAACATGAATAATCACACAGTAAAACCTTCCCTCCTCTCCCTCACCTCTACACCAACAAAAATCTCACAGCAAAGTTCATTAACCACTTAATAAAACTGGCAAAAACATGCCTGAAAGCGACCAGCTTCTAAGACTTTGTACAGACATCCCAGCATTAGGACCAAATGTCATGAGGACTTTGACAGATCCAAAATATTACAGATGACTTACTGACCGTTTATACAAGTATAGAACAAAATAAGTAAAACTCTCTCAACTGTTTCTGTCCAAGTTTCCCAAGTTTAAAACCAAGCATATTTCCCAACTAAAAATTTTAAGGCTGTACAGGAACTAAATAAATAATGATAAGATAGCACAGATCAACCATATTAGATGATGATATGAAAATAGATTTCTCATTACTGCATACTGGCAGTAATTCAAACAATGTAAGTTCAGATGCTATATTACTACACTGCAGAGAAGTAGTGTAGGGATACAGTTCTAAGCATGTAATCTATTGCTTCCTCATTTTTTTTTTGACTGTTAGAAATAACCTTATTTTTGTACTTCAGTCTTAGAGAACTGAATATTGCATTGAAAATAAAGGAACATTTTTTCCTGACTAATGAACATCAACTACCAGCCTGAATTGCAAAGAAGAAGGGAAAAAGATGAGTCACAGGATAATGAGAATCCTGTAACCCAAGGATGAACACTGGGTAAGTGAGAATACTCATCTAGTGGGAGTGGAAGTAGTTTCCACTAACTTCAGGAACGTTTTAAGATACTGAACAGCAGATTACTAAAGTCCACACAAAATACTGGGTCAAACATAAGGCTTCCTTTAGTGGTTTAAGAGCTCATTTGAGCATCTAATGGTCCTTCAGGCAAAAAGGACACGTTGTTTAAAGGAAAAAAGGGGGAGGGTGGGGGCCCACAAAGGCTAGCTCATTTAATCAGGCCAGAACACAGAACTCATTCTAAAGACTCCGTACATTGCACAAAAAAATACTTCAATTTTAGAGGCTATCCCTGCTCTTCAGGAGGACTTGGTTTAATTCAAACAGGTATACATGAATTCCATCCACGTTCTTCTCACCACAGCACAGGACACCACCACTGCCAGCACATTTGTCTGTTTCCAGATATCAGCTAAGTGTAACAGCCTTTATGAACTGCCATTTCCTACCTTCTCCTTTCTTTCTCCTCAGCAGAATTTTAGTGGGGATTCAAAACCAGTGAATCCCACGTACAACTATAAGTTTCATATATTAGCAAATTAGCACCTCAAAAACTTCACAACAACCCTTCATTTGAAGTTCTGTCAAAAAACCAAATCACCCTTCCCTTACTGAAGTCCATGTGGTGCACCCACACCTGTATAAATAAGGATGCCATCTTCTGCTAAAATGCTAGGTATTGAAAACAGAAGTCAAGCTAGAAATGTGGGCTGCAAGCTGTATTTTATGTACTAAGAACTGCGCATACTGAACAAATCTTCATTGCAAAGAAGCACTAACTTCATTTTTGTTTCTATCTCAAAGTGTTTTTAAAGTAGACATGGAATATCCCAGTCGGTTACGGGGAAGCACGGAAAAAACTGAAGTGACACACAAACACCCACTCATCCATCCTAACAAGACAACTTAGTCCAAGAAAAGGTTATTTTCCATATCACTGACACCTATAATATTCATATTGCAACAATCCTGGAGAGTCTCATCTATGAGCATCACAGTGCACTGCACAGGACAACACAACAATTGAGTTCCTGCTACAAAGTGCTTAACATCTTTTTAATAACTGATGCAGAAGATAATACATTACAGGAGAAAGGAAAGGTTGATGTTTTGGTGTTTAAGAACAATTCATAAAAGCTAACCTCCTCCCAAATCACAAAAATCTTCTGCCTGCTCTGCCAACTCCACCTCCCCACAAAAAAGTGCATTCTACTGTAATAGACCTATCAATGCATAACAATGCACCATGTGTCCATTTCAATAGTCAGCAAAACAAACAAACAAACACACACCCCACACACATCACCTCTACTCACTGTCTTGGAAGCAAGCTAAGTTCTATTTCACCTTCTACTGTTAAAGAGGATAAAAACGCAGAAATTGTACTGACAAAAGAATTCACAGTACAAAAACTATTCAGTACAGAAAATCATAAACAGAGAAGGAGATAACGGATCTACTTTTTGCCATATCAGACTTGCAAAAGTAAACAAGTATCAACAAATCAATACAAACATCTGGGGGCTGGGGGAAGGGGTTAGGTAGAAGCAGTAAATCCAATGCCCTTGGAAGCAATTCATTTCCTTGCTATTTCAAACATAAAATATTCTCTCTTGATCAAAAGAACTGCTAAAGACTTGCACAAAAATAACCAATTTTGTTGGCAAGAGCAGCTTTCCTACCCACCTTGTGCAAATGCCTCCTCAAATTCAAAAATAAGCCGTAACTGCAGGCAAAGTATTTTCACTTTTTCTGTGTGTAGGTAGGTGCCTGTGCGTGCAGTAACTGATCTCGAAATTTAAGCAAAGAAACATGGACCTGATCTCAGTCTCTTAGAGTTGTATTAGCAGCAGCCCTCCAATTGTATTAGTAAAAAGCATTAAAATAAGATGCCAGACTGAAGTCATTCTCTCATACAATTATGATAATGTTAAGAAAATTCAAAAAATTCTGTTTCATTGTTATGAATACAAAATGGTTTAGAAAATGAACTTGTTTAGGGAGTAAGGAGGTTACTCTCAGCTTGAATACTGAGCTGCTCAATGAAGTCAAACAAGTAAGGGCATTTTTCCATTTCTTTCTTTTCTATGGATAAAAATCAGGAGCAACTATGTCAAATTTATTGACACCTGTGAACATGCTGGTTGTCAGTATTCTGCCATTCACAGTGCAATTCAAACTTAGATCATAACATCATGACTATTTGTCTTAGTTAAAACTAACACTGAAAAACTCTTTGGAAAAGTTACAGTATATATAACATGGGGAAGTCATAAATGCTGTTTTCCTCTATTACAATATGAAATGGGGAGTAGAGTAACTTTGTGTTAATGAGTTCAGTGGTTAGGTTGCTACTGCTTATGCTTACTAGTATACTCAACAAAATTAAGAAACCAGACAAGCAATTAGATAGCAAAAGAGCCCATGTCCAGCTACAGAGTAAGGATGGTGAGTAAAGACAAACAACAGTCTTTGGATCCACTTGAACAGCAGTCAGAAAGAGACTGTAGGATCCACAATTCCCACTCACGTAGAGACAGAGACAGGAAACAACTAGGGAAATGGCTGAACGTGGTAACTGTGGCACTGGCTGCCCAGATCTTTTAGAACGTCTGTTAAACAAACAACTGCCTTGACAGAGGGTTATAGTATCATTTTTCTTGAAGCTGACAGTTGTTCCCAAATTCTTTACCAGGGGTAACTGTAAGTAGGTAGGTATTGGCAATGCTCTGAGCAGCTTATGCTTCTAAGCTTCTACAACGGCAAAAGAAAAACAGAAATCAAAAATTTCTATCTTGGAATCAGAGACTCACATAAGAGAAAAAATAAGCTTCAGTGCAGTTTCATAAGTCCTCGCTTAGAGGAATATTAACACTGCGACTATAGCAATTACCATCACCAGCTCTCACAGATCACTCCACTCACACTGCTACTTTTGGTCTTAGTTGCTTCAAACATTTAATTATTTGGTTTGGCCTTAAATCAAAGAAATACAAAAATCATCGGCCTCTACTTTCCATCTCATTTCTTCACTTACTCTTTCTTCATTCCCCACCCTGCACTGTCACAGGCCTTAACCCAGGCAGTAGTACTCAAATCAAACTTCTCCTGTTTCAAAAAAATCTCTCCTAATTCCTAACAGGTGACAAAGAACCTTCCCTCTGCTCCTCCTTTTTAAGTCTTATTGCTTCCCTCAGTTGATGTTATTAGTATGAAGGATGCTTATATTTCCAGCATTTCCTTTGCTGAGAGAACCATTTTATCTAATTGCTACACTATTTAGAACAGTCTTGTTCCTTAGATAAAAAATGAGGCCAGGGCTGCACTCACCTTGAAGACTTGCTTAAATAAAGCAGCAGTGTATCTTGTTTTAACAATATATGCATTACGTATTGAAAACTCTGATGCTAAAACTGTAATTGTGATCAGGGAAAGAAAGATCCGGTGATCTAACCCATATGTATTAGAACAAACAATACATCATCATACTTCCTAAAACTATCATTTCACCTTCTTTTAAACTCCTCACTGATACCTTCTTATGAATACAGTGGGAGGGCACGGGGGACCTAAGAGCACAACTTATGTCAGAGCATAACTACATTAGTTTACTTTAAGCGAGCTCTATTTGCTCTCATTTTTTTCCCCTCCTGATCTCATACATGACCAGAAAGCTTAGCAGGCTTTTCCACAAGATCCTGTGACACTGCAAAGTTAACTCACGTCTAGGCCAGTTTTTCATACTGCAATTTATCTGCACTATCTGAAGAATTCATGCATCAAAAAATAAAGAGATACAGATAACTGATGACAACACATCACAACGACTGCATTATGCATATTTATTTTGTTGGCATAGCAAGTTGTACTCAGACTATCATAAAACATGTCTTATGTCTTTCTTCCCTCAAGTGAACATTTAAGTTCTCTCTAATGGTTTTCTTGGCTCCTATGCTCATATAAATATTTCATTAGAATATAGCATATAAAGTGCATTTTAGCCATACTCTTTAAAATATGCTAATTATAAGAGCACTATCAGGCAAGGAAGGGAAAAAAGAATCTCTTGAAGAATTTTCGCACATTTTACAATTCTGCCCAGAAACATGAAATGGCTTTTCCAAAGGTCGCAATGCTGCCCCTTCTCACCTGTAGATTTTTGAACATCACCTGCCATCCTAAAGAGATAGTTCTCACAAACTATTATGAATGTTACTGTAGTCTTTCTGCTAGTAGACAAAAAGTTCTGGGTTGTAACACCTTGCTTTTCTAAATCCAGATACCTTAGCGTCTAGATTTGTTTCAAAAAGCGATTTCACCCCTGCCTCTACCCCCTATAGGAACTTTCCAGCAAAAAGTCTGTACTGGCTGAAGAGCTTCAAAGACAACATTAAAAAGCCATTTGGGGGTTAAAAATTCAGTACAGAGTTTTATGTCCAGTCATTATAGTTTCTTAAGTCTACTTATTAGCTGAGTTATCTACATCAGTAATCCATAAGTCAAATAATGTAAATGGCTTAGACCTTACTGTCATAGCGATAGACAGCCCTACTATCACAGAATCTAGCTTGATGACCCTTCTTTTTTCTCCTAGTCTCAGAAATAAAGACTTCGAAAGTAACCCAAAATAGCTACATGAAGCTTGCACAAGAAAATGGGTTGTTTTCCTATTTGCAGTAGTAAGCAAGAAACGTACTGACCTAAAGACAGGAGAAAGACAAGACGCTAAAAGGAATCTCACTTGACCTCATCAGTTTTAGCAAATAAAGTTATTTACCTTACACTATAAATGCATTACACAAACATTTTCCATTTCCAATACAGTCCTAGTTCAGTCATTCTAAAAGCCAAAAAAAGGAGAAAAGACAGACAGGAGATGGAAGAGTAATTTTGTATCTTGTTTCATGATTAAATCACTTCAAAGTAAAATTCACACGAATAGTGAGACTAAAATTTCCAACACATTTACCTTTTTGACAGGGAGAGGAGAAGAGCACTTTGTACAGCTCTAATTACTTCAGATGCTTAGATAAACTTAGACCCAGTCACGTAAAGTTGGGATAGAAATCACAGCAGGTTTCTCTCTTTGGTTAACACAACCCAAAGTTGAAAAGAAAAAATTTCCTTAGCCATTCATTTGAGGAAAACAGAGTATTTTGTGCAGCCACCACAACTCATGGTGATAGTGAAATGCAACGCTGATGCAACAAAATAGTGAAAATAGTGACATACCTGAGAGAAGACTTTGTTTGTTTGGGAGTCCTGTTATATAAGGCCTGACATGATTGGGCCGTGACCTCTAAGTAAAGTAAAAAATATTACTTGAGGAAGAAAATGACATTTCTGAGTAAACAGCATTGGCATATAGCAAACATTGTTGTAACAATAACTAAGCCTGGAAAACACAGTGGAAACAGAAGACATTTGCAGTTAAGGTCACATCATGATTTCCAATCCAACAACCTATTCCCCACATGTAACTTTTTACAAGTCACTTTTGAGGCTATAATCTATGACCGCAGGCTGGATTCTCCAGTCCATCATCAGGTTCATCCTGCATCACTTCTGCAGTAAGCTGAAAGCAACTCAGCATTTGCCTGAAGGGAACCCATGCAATGACGCCCACACTTCTGCACTGTGCTCCTCTTGCCCTGTACTACCCCCAGGTTAAAGGAAACAGATTGGATATCAGACACAAAAAGAGGGAAAGGGGGGGGGGGGGTGAGGACACATTAGCACATCCAAGGAGAGCTAGGAAAGCAAAAATACATGGTGGAGCAAGGCTATATTGTCTGCTGAGAAAGGTCAGGCCCAAGCCATAAGCTTAGAGCTACAGGAAGCCTGCTTTCAAGCTGACTGTCTAGCTTAGAGAGCTAAGCACAGCTCATGATTGTTCTACCATACATCTGTTCTGTCCCCAAACACCTTTTTTAAAAAAAAAAAAAATAAAAAGAAGAAAAAGGAGATTGAAAGCCTTTTGAACTGACTTCTGATAGTTCTGAGACACCTGCAAGAAATTTTACAGCAAGATTTGGGACAAGGGAGCCTCTTTTAAATGCTTTGAAAAGTAAAGAGGAAAAAAATGCTTTAAAACAAACACTTTTCACAAGACTAGCCTTTCTTCTCTCAGCAACTTACACAAAACCTTCATCATACCTTAGAAATTTTTGAAAGAACAGTATAACTCATAAAGATGACTGTATCTGCTCACAGAAAGTGAGATTTCCTCATCCACACTCAGTGGCACATAAGTTTTCGGTTATGCTAAATAACAGCTAAAAGCAAACACAAATCTTTTTTCCATCCCTTTTTTTTCTTCTCCAAAATAAAAAAACGCATTTCAGTGGATCAATTCAACATTCACCTTTCTTACAGTTTCTGTAAGTGCAAAATATTTCTGTTTTTTAAGTGCTACACACTTAAGGGAGAAAGAAGACTCTAAGTTCAAGAGAAAAAAAAGCATCCATAGACCAAGTTTCTAAGCCTTGCCATTAAACACTTAGATAAGAGAACTAAAGAGAAAGTACACAAAATTCAAAAGGTATAAGCTTGTATTGCAGGGCAACTGTTACTTAACCTCATTGATCGCCAGTTAACACAAACTTCTGATTATCGATTCAGGTATGACGGGGGGAGGGGAGACAGAGAGAAAGAGAAAAAAAATAATTAAACACTTAAGCACCCACCTGTCCTCCCCCTTCCCAGGCTCTCCTCATCTTAGCGCCACCGCAGATGACGCATGCTCACTCGCTCGCCCACTCCCGGTGCCTTCGGCGAGGCCGGCAACGGCCGCCCGCGCTGCTCCACCCAGCGGTTCTCACCCGGCCCCGCGCGGCTTCGTCGCGAAGTCACCTGCGCCGCAGCGCCGCGGGCTCCCCTGATTGGCCGCAGGTCTGGAGGCGTCGGGGCCGGCTGGGACCGGCCGGGACCAGTTTGGGGCGGTTCATGGCCACCCCGGCGGGACGTTGCTCCGACCCGCTCACCGCACACGCCGTGCCAGAGGTGGTTAGCACAGATGTTAGGTATGACCCCAGAAAAGCTCACAGTTTATTCCCACTACAACATGGTGTTAAGTTTCATAGCAAAAAACGTGCTTACTTTCAAAGAAAAGCAGAAGTCTGTGTCATTAAAGTCATTTTGGAAAGCAGCGTTAGGTGGGGTGCCCCCAGACTCCCATTATGGCAAGGAGTGACTTGCATAGCTCTCCCAAACTAAGGGAGATGTAAAATGGGTGCTTTTAACCATTCTCCTTGTTAGAGAGAAAATAGACCTTAATTTACGTTTTCAACAACTCCATTATATCCATAGTAGAACCACATAGTCTGTTACTGTGATAGGCAAGTCCTAACCCTAAATGCATCTCAGCCTTGCATGCTTTGTTGCCTGTTCCTGACCTCTGCTATTTAAAATATAAACATGGTTCCAATCATTTTACACACCACTATTGAGCTCAGGAGAATGCCCAGTGAAGTTAGCTGTGGTAGGCATTACAACAAATCCGCTGCTTTGTTTCCTTCTCTCCTTGGCCATTGAATAGACAGTTTTATTGGAAGATTTTGCATTATTGTTTAAAGTCCATGTTTATAGTTTGTTTAAGGTCCAACATTATGGGTTAATGAATGTTCTGCTTAATATGCACTTTGGCAACATTGTAGTTTCGCTATTATTTTAATGTTTATTTGCTTAGCTTTGATTTTTCTCAAATTCCTGAAACTTGGTCATTTCTTTTGCTTATCTCAGATCTCTATGCATCTTTCTCACAAAGAAAAGGTAGCTTTAACCATGTCTCATTCAAAGATGAGAACTTAACCCCATCTCTTACCCACACTTGAAAAATTCAGTATTTACCATTTTCTTCTGCCAATAAAGTTTGGTGAATGAAGAGGTCGAGGGGGAAAGACTGTGCCAAAGCAGGGTTTTTTTTTGTTTTTTAATAATGCTACCAGTAAGAAAAAAGAAGTGTTTTCAAACTGCAAGGCAAAGACATGCTGGTATTTTGTTAGCTTATCCTTTAGTTGCTAACAGTTGCAAGACCTCAAGTCTTTTTAAGTTTGGACTTGAATCAAACTTACTTTCCTATTCTTGATAATATCCTATACAGCAAAAAATAAACAAGAAAACCACCCAGCATCTTTGCACATGTTTGCATGTTTGCACACTTTTTAGTTATTTCACTATAAACACATCAATAAAATAATCTCTTTTTACAATTAAAACAGTTCTAGTGATTCCATTGCTCAAAGAAAAAGCTATATTTTTAGTAAGATAATAAAATACACAAAAATATGCATATATTACTATGGATTGATAGCTCTATGGTGAGAGTTTAGCTATACAGGCAGATAAGTTAAAAATACATTTAGTGTCACACATGCTTAAAAGCAGTAGCATTTAAAAATAAATTATCTGAAATGGTCAAGGTGTCACATCTGTTGATTACAGGACCACAGTTTATTATTTAAAGGACTTGGACCACTAGAGGAAGAGCCCAGATCATGTTTCTCAATAACAAGTAAAGAATGAATAGAGAAATATGCTCAGTACAAAGTCTGAAAAATAAGGTTTATTATCTACTCTTATTAAGAACTATGGTACTATTTAGCACACTAAGTTATAAATTAAAGTACAATCTGTAAAGAGGATTATCCCACTGTTGCTACTGTAGATTGTTAATGACCATTTTTTCTAAATTTCCAGTTTTAGTCAAAATAAAAGAACAACTTGATGAATATTGTACTCAGTTCAGCTGCTGCCTCCTCTCTTACATCTCCAACTATTTTAATGTGATCATAGACAAATAATTCTGACCTCAGCATATGACACTATTGGAACTCTGAACTTACATTTCCTACAGTGATCCCATATCACGTGCAAAAGGCAGATTGTGAACAACCAAGGACAAGTGAGTGCAATTACAGCTCCATGTGAAAACATGTTACCTTTGGAACAAGTAAAAGGTTAAGGATAACCCTAGGACCTGAACTATAACATTACAGTATAACGGCGCTGTCTGAACACAACAGAGTGCTCTCCTAGGGCTGCTGCCTAAGTCTCAGGCAAGGTGAGAAGCAAGTAAGGCGTGGAGCAGGAGAAAGCAAACAGGATGCTGCCAGCAGAGAAACTCATTTGCTGTGTGCAAGTGCATTGCAAGAAGAGGGTAGCTGTGAGGAAGCTTGGCCGAGCCCTGGGCCCAAAAGCATACCTACAAGTGCTGTCATGAACCCCTAGGTATTGGGGGGGGGGGGGGGGGGTCACAGCAGTACCCTTAGGTATGCTGTTATCACCAGAAGCAAAAGGAGTGGCTTGAGTCCTTTACCTCCTTTTACATGGCAGGTGAAGTTCATAGCAAGATGGGTTCTTAGGCTCTCCTTTCAGCTGAGCTAACCCAGACAAACAAGCACAAAGTGCCTCAGAGATGCTAATATCAGGGGCAAGGCAGCAAGTCCATGGGGTTACTCTATAGGGAAAAGAGTGAGGCAAGTAACCTGCAAAAAAGTAAGCTAAAATCTTTATCTAATAATAAAATAAGAAAAAAAATCCCATTTAAAGATTCATTTTCTCCTCCAAGAGTCAACTCAAAGGCTGTTAATGCCCATGATTCCATAGGATTAGAAGATTAATGAGAAAAGGAATCATTATGGTTTAAGCTTAGAGCTGTATAACTCATTTCCAATTGTTAAATCAAATTCAAGCTGACTTTTATATTTGAACATCACTTATTTATAGTTTCTGAAATTGAGATTTATTTTTTTTTACTGGAAAATATATTTTGTTCATTCCCATATTTATTGATTATTCTTCTTTTTCTGGTTGTTAGCCCTACTTTACTTCTAGAGAAATTTCATGTTGGAAGAAGTGTTAGATTTTGACAACTAGAGGAGGGATTCCTGTTCTGTTTCCCAACCAACCTGAGAACAAGTGAGGAAAAAACCCACTAGAGTCAGCAACAATATCTCACTTTGACACTATTGCCAGTGACAGATATAGATTCTGGGCACAGCTAAATCAGGTAGGAAGAAAGCACCTATTTCCCTTATGAAATATTCATTCTTATATGGTGGTCAAAGCAAAAGGGAAGGCTTTTAATAAAGTTAGACCATCCTAAAGTTTTTAGACTTGGTAGATCATAAAAAGAAAGTTGGAAAGCTTAAATTCAGAGAGTTATTAAAAGATCTAAGAAATCCTGCTGGCTATACTTCTATAGCACTATTAATAAAGATGCTTCTGTAGGTAAGATATGGAATAAAGATTAAAAGGATCAATGGATGAAGAGAAGGTTTTATACTGTACCTAATGTAAAGGTAAAACTTAAACTCTGAATACTAACATATTAAAAGACATTTTGCTAATATTAGCTGTGGTAACATTAAAGCCGATTTTCTAAGTGTCAAAAAGTGACTGCTGTTCTGCGTTTAATTTTGTTCTTAAAGCTCACTATAATGATGATTTCTCTTATCCTATCAGATGCACAGTTAATAACATTGAAAAAGGTTTTTTTCCAGTTTCCCTAGATCTGAGAAACCAAAAAAGAGGAGGAAAAAGTTCTCGTTTGAATGTCTCATAACATTCTTTGATCAGATAGTACTTGCTTCTCTGCTCATTTTCTTGACGTCCTACCAATCAGCATTACTTACATGGTTCTGTTCTTTGTCTTTTTAATCGAAGGTGATCATCTTCAGTATAGCTTACCAAAAAACAAACAAACAAACAAAAAAACCTTCAGTTGTGAGCACTGCAATGAAACTGGACAGACAAAACAGACACCAATATAGTATATCTCTACAGAGGCTTCCCCTCATCCCAATTGTTTAAGGCTTGTGAGATGTCTTCTTCGAACAACGAGCATAAGGGACATAAATAATAAGGCAGCACTGAGTAGAAAGTAGAAACTGTGACTCAATGGCAAGTTTCCCCAAATCCATAAACATAACAAAAAAGTAGCTATAGATTCAAACACCAAGGCCAGAAGTTATACACATTTAACCATAAGCATCAATTTACTACTAACATCCCACACCTGGCTGCAGACACACACGCAGGCATTGAATTCATCTAAAATTGATCTTTTACTGCAGAAAGTGAGTGTTTGAAAGTGACTGTTCGATTAACTGTTACTGAGTTAGTAAGCACCTCACTTACCAGCCTACTGCCTGTTCTAGCATCTGACTCAATCTCTTCAGTTTCAGTGGTTCCATTTTTTGAAGTTTATTTCCACGGGGCTTGAGCCTAGATATGCCACCTCTTTCCTTGAGTACTCTAACTGCTGAATAACAGAAATGTACTATCATGTCAGGAATAAAAAAATAGAACAGCTGGAGCAAGCAAGCGAGAGAGAGAGAGAGGGAGAGAGAGCGAAGCTCATCCCAGAGCAGCCAAGATGCTGGTGCTCATAGGAGTCACTCGGTAAGTCTGATTCAAGGCAAGAAAGTGAATCCTGTGCTTTCACAATTACTACATTTCACAATTACCGCATTTCAAATGAGTGCTATTACCACTGGAATACTGGCTGGCATAAGTAGGTCACATTTCTACTCTTGCAAAACAGTGATCAAGATCTCAGTTCCAGCCCTACCTATATCAAATAAAAAAAGTTAGGAAAATTACTGGGGAATAGTTTCACATTCTATTGTAGTGGTTTAAAATATGAAAATATGTGAGTGCTTATATGTACAAACACATACATAGCAGGTTAAAAGTTACGTTCTTGCCCTTCTGAATCTTGCCATTCATCTTCTTTACAAACATGGGGATAGGAAAGTCAAGTGCCAGGGTATGACGGTGGGCAGCAGGGCCCATCCTGCAGCCCTCAGTGAGCTGGGCCAGGCCAGGGACAGTGACCAGGGTTGGCTGCAGCCTGGCCATTGCCAGGTGCTGCCACAGGCCCAGTCAGAGAAGCAGCTCCCAGGGCCAGGCCTGAGGACAAGGGCCAGGGCTGAAAAGCAGCCCTTGTATTCTTCACACTGCTTCCATCAGAGGAGTGGTCCTTTGATGCTGCCAACTAAACCAGAAGGAGGCAGCGCACTCTGGACCCCCATACCAACAGATTAGTTAAAAGACATTTACTGTTCCAGTCAGAAGAAGAATTATCAGTAGCACTGCAATTCATGCTTGTCTGCCTATCCTAATTTTATAGCAAAGTTGGTGGAAGTGGGAAGAGAGAGAAGAGAAAAAGCTTTTTTCCTTATGGGAGGCAAGCAGTATTCATTTACATGCAGGAGACAACATCAGGTCCATACAACTGTATGTCCCAAGAAGTGGAATACTACATATTTAAAAAAGTAAGAATGGCTGACCCACATCCAAGATAAGGAGGGGGTGGAATGAGTTCTTATTATGTCCAAAGGCTAGACAGGCTTAATCTTAGTGAAACTGGTTAAAAAGGTCCACCAAAATGGGTGACTTTCCAACAGACAGAACTTGCCACGTGAGGAAGGCTGAAAGAAGACCTCATATAGCTTGCCAGGATATACTGCTGATTTACTGTAGATAGTGGGAGACACCTCTATCTGATTTTAATCTAAAAGAAAGAAAATTCACCATTTTCCTTCATTTCTCTGCCTGTGTTTTGTGTAAAGATTTGTAAAACCATTGTCTGTTTTGCATGTCCTGAGTAGATGTTTTTATTTGCATTTTACCTTAGCTTGGCTTGGACTGATAGTGTTTTGAAGATATCAACAACTGATAACAATAAGATCCCCCTCAGTGCTACAACCAAACAGGGCACCTAGGCAAGCATAGCTAGCTCTCCAGCACGTTCTTCAGAGTTCACAATCTCTATACTGGTGACTGACCACGTATGCCCTCATTTCAGTTATATGGTGTAGCTGAAGAGTTGGCATCACAAGGAAGGAGAGGCAGAAGAAGCTTTCTGAAGTAAACAGGTTATGGGAGTTGAATGCAGATTTGGCATTTGAGTCCACAGGGTCTCAGGAGAGTTTCTTATGGTTTTTACAGTTCAGTTACATGGATCCACTATTTAAAGTAAGCTGTACTTAAAAAACAAACACCAAAAAAGAACGCAGCTTGTCAATGCAAAAATACTAGTTCCGAAGATTCTGCAAGTTTGTTTGCAGAACTACTGAAATTATATCATTGTGAACACTGGCAATTCACTTTGTCTTTAATTGTGCCATACTGGACATCTTAACCTATTTGGCCTAATTGCAGCAGCTGTTTTCAGTATCCAACATAATATATATAAAGTCAAAATTCTATTAAGTTCATTCCTGATTAATGACCTAAGTACCTCTTAATTTCTTCCTTACCCCCTGCACTAAGTTTGAATCAGATTTAAGAGGATGCAGGACAGAACATTGTCATCTCATAGGAGAGTAGTGGCTTTAGGATAAAGAGCTAATATACCCTAAAATGCTCCAATTTTTCCTCTTGGAAAGCACATAAAAAAAGCCACTTGTTAGAGAAGATAAAAATAGGAAAGATCAAATAAGAATTATCTTCAGACAGATGGATTGTTAATACTTATTTTAGAATATTAAAATTAAGCTAGGAACCCTGCAAAATACTATGAGCGTATTGCAAGAAATTATTCTATCATTCAGATCCAGAGAACTTTAGGCTAGTAAAATTTTCACGTGATCTATTCTTATTGGACTCTTTCTACTGATTGAGCACTTACATGAATTAAGTTCCGTACGATTAACTTTTAGAGGTAGAATCTTTATTCCAGTAAAATTCTGAGACCTTGCAATGCCCTATGTCACAAAGCAAAGGATGATTTTTCTAAATTTAAATACACATAACTAGAAATTGCAATAGTGTAAGCCTAAGAAAAACTACGCAGGGAATGAAGATCATATGGAAAAGCACTCAAAAACCCACCACATCTATTATGTGCCTTAGTAGTGTCACATCTAGTGTTTCTACAAAGTGAATAGCAAACTAGATATTGTGAGTTTTATAAGATGTATGTGCAGGGGAAAGCTATTACAAGACTTTTTAAAATCAACAGTTTAGCAGTTTTGGCAATGGAGGGCCATTTAAAGCAGAAGGATTATAATCTTCATATGTTAATAAAGCAACAGAAGCCTTCAGGAAGGAGGATTTCCACTTACTATATTTGCAGTCTGTGTTCAAGGGAAGAAAGTGGGAGTAAACTGCAAATGAACTTAGACATATTGGTATAAAACTCAGAAGGTGGATTCCCAAAGAAAGAAAAAAAGGAATGAAATTTAGACTAAAGATAGTCAAGACAGAGAAACAAGGTTCCCTTTTTAAAGCAGATAAACAGAAGATGTACGTTTGGAGAAGATTTCTCTGTCACTATTGCCTTATGGAAGGTAAAGAGAAGTAAGGTCCCTTCCTCCACTTGCATCTCCCATTAATCTTCTGCTGCCTTCCCCCAGAACTTTGTACTATACCTCAGAAACTTCAGGCAACTCCCGGATTATTACAGCAGAGTTGTATTCAAGGCCAACAGAATTTAAGTTCTAACATTTAATGGCAATCAGAGCTAACTACTTTGAAAAAGAAACTGGTGGTGGGTGGAGGGGGCAGTTGAGAAAAGAGAATTAGCCATGCCATTTTAGCCATTAGAACATTATTTACAGATGTTTTTAGGCCATCTCTCAAATTCCCATCATAACTCCTAGTAGTATTTCTGTTCAAAACAGGTAAGTAATATAGCCACATTCACATGTTCAAGTCCGAAAGGACTAGTTTTTTCAAGTGCAAATCAGTAAGTTCTTTTGGGACCATCAGCAAGGAGATCCAGCCCTAGCAGCTATTAGAGCCCCCCCTTCAAATTCAGCCATATGGTTACTGTCTCCAACCAGTGATTATCCACTACCTGCTACTGCCACATTAAACACAATGGGAGGCACATTCATGAACTCTCACAGCCTCCTTTGCAATTCTGCTAAACTTTATGGGTCTTTGGCTTGGGCTTGAAGAAAAAAAAAAAAGAAAAAGTATTATTTCTAGATTCTACTTCCATCTCTTTTCAAGAAATATAGGCATGCATATTTAAAATAGGAATAGTATAAATTATGCCTCTCTATATATTCCAAAATATATGGAATATCCACTGCAAATTAGGCATTCCCAAACCCATTCTGAAACAACTTATCCACTTGACCCCTGCTTTATACGTGATTAATTACTGCTCTGTTACTCTGCAGAATTATCCTGGGAGAAAAAAAGAAACAAAAAACAACAAAAAACACACAAAAAGATTTCTTAATTAGTTTTAATCACTGTAACTTAGGGAGGTTAATCTTCAAAAGGATACTACCTCATGTTTACACAGCAAGCTTAACAGACTTATCCTCAGGTTTGTCATGAATAACCCTCCTTAGTTTAGCTCTAAATAGAAGTTTCATATATTTGAAACAAAGGAGTTACAATAGCTTCCTTTGGTGTTTTCACCTGGCCTATGCTTTGAGCCAGTTAATAGCCTGAGTGATTTTTTTTTTTTAAACCACAACTCTGTCATTAAATGCTAGATTCATTTGATGTGCTGGGTTTTGGGTTGTCTCCCCTCATTTAGTATTGACATTTGTCATTTTCTTAGGTAACTAAGGCCACATAACGAAAGTGATTCTAATAAGCTGTGGCTAAGAAGAGACAGAGAAGAAACAAAGGATAACATCTCTGGTACAGACAACAAAGAAATGCAGAGCGGAAAGACATTTTCCTTCCTTTAAGATCCATGAATGTTTTAGGTTATGCAAAAGTCATTAGAAAGCATTTTGCTATCTCTCCTTCTTAATAGAATCTGTAATGTTTTCAAAGATGTCCCATAAAAAAGGTAGGTTACATGGAAGTTTGTCACTTTTCATTTTGTCAGCTAGACTGTTCAATCTAGAATCAAATTCCCAGTCTATTATACACTGTAAAGACTGGGATTAAAGGACATACCTAGGTAGCTGTCTGCTAGATTTTAACATCCAGAAGTAATAGCAAAAACTAAGTAAATGCGCACAATAAAAAGGGAAGATGAAACAGTCATATAAAACTTATTTGTACTATGCTGAACTGCAAAAATACAAATCATGATCTGTTTAGTCTTGAACAGAAAATATAGGTTAGAACTAACTGCAAATATCAAAACACCACATATAAAAACAATTTGGTAGACCAAAAACCACATTTTGGAACCTTATGCTGTAGTTAATTTTAGCAATTTTGCCTCAGTCAGAAGCAGCACTTTGTTTACAAATATTTAGCAGGTCAAGTATGAAGTGTACTTTGGAAAATTCTGTGTAAAACAATTTAATAATAAACTAAACATTTGTGCTAATCTAATTCCAAATAAACACACAAAGAAGACATAATCCTTCAGAATTAACCTTTGATTAAATGCAAGTACTCACAGAAGAAAAGGAGTGACTCTTCCTCAGCTCAAGTTCATTGCCTAAGGATATTACTTGGCAGTTTTTCATTTAATTCAGTTGCTTAGACGCCAAGATACATCCAGTTTCAAGCTCTTCCATATACATACATACCAAAGAGTAACCCTCCTCTGTAAGGAGTAACTCAGCATAGAAACTATAAAGAAGGAGTAGAAAATTATACCCCCAAAGCAGCTCCTAATGTACACCTTCTTGGCTCATTACAGATTTTTACTTCTGATGTGTCCACACCTGTCTGAGCATCACCAAGAATATTTCTCAGTGGAATTCACTGTATTTCAAGGAAACGTGTAGTGTATAACAACAGCACAGAGGCCACTGAAGTTGGGGAGAAAAATGATGAAGTGGCACAGATTAGGTGCTATTTTCAAAGTAGGCCAGAAATAGGGTTCCTTAACGATTAAGTGTGGAACAAAGACCAAGCCCTCAATGGAAGCACTTGCTAGTACAGCTGAGATGATTACAAATATTACCATTAAAAAAAGAAAAAAAAATCCATTGAATAAATTCAGATAAACCACCAAAGTTCCCCGTTCTCCTCAAATATTTTATTTTCTAATAAAATTATACCAATACAGTTACAGAGGTAAAAGTCAGTGCAACTCCTGATGTGGCTTCCCCTGCCACCAGTGATGACAAAAAGATATTTTTAAAAAATATCCTTTATTATATATTTTGTAAATAAAAATAATACAACCTTTCTGTTGTATTAATTTGCAGATGATAATTAATCCCTAATGCATAGCATTGGGCTATTTTATGTTTATAAATGGTATAGTATATATAGAGCATATGCACACATTTTGGAAAAAACTAAACATTACATTCTTAGCTGTTAATGAAAACCAAGTGTCAGTTATGGAAAGTTTGAGAATCATAATAGCCCAATCAATTAATAGTTCGCTAGACAGCTGCCAAGGAAACCCACAGATATCCTTATGCTTGCCCTATGTAAGAGCTGTAAGTGATACACCTAGGTCTTCTATTTGATCTATTAACATTTTTAATCATTTTTAGTATTTGAACATTTTTTCCAGATTAAAATATATGTGAGACCAAGTAGTCATAGCCCACTGCTGTCCTCTCTATATTTCACATCATAGAAAGTGTATACGAACTTAAAATGTAGATTTAAGATAATGTCTTTTTGTGCACTGAATGAAATCCTGCGTTTGAGTAGAAGGTAGTGCCGCTACCTATCACCCTGCATGACACAAGTGTTTTCCAGCTTACGCTTTCTGAATCCTTCTTGCCACCCCTGTCTTCTCACTGGGGGAGAGGAAGGGCTAGTTCATCTCATACCAGTGTGTTCAATGAGGGCAAAACCCTTACGATTTAAGTCTGCCTGAGTGTCCCCAACTTGCTAAGTGTTTGTGTGAACTTCAAATTTGTCTTTTTAGAAGCAGACATAAAGGAATCCATCCTCTGAAGAGCACAATAAAGAGAGCAAGCTCCCTTAAGCTGCTCTTTACAGGTGACAGGTAACCCACAGAAAAGAATGAAGGTGACCACTCACAACAGGTCAAGAGTGACGAAACAGCTACAGCACTTCCACATCTCGCTGCAGCCCTCCAAGAAGCAGTGGGGGAACAAAAGTGATCTCTGCTTTCCTTCCATGGCTTCTGCAGCAGGGGTAGCTATGTACGTTACCTCACACAACCAAACGTGAGGGCTCATTCTAGTTCTTAAAAAGTCTGATTACACAGGTGGCATGCAATGAAAATTAAATCAGTGTGTCCTTTTCGCTAAGTGAGCCCTCTTTGGTGGTTGACAATCGACTGAAATAAGCAGCACAGAGCTGGACTTACAGAAGCTTATTCTGCTAATAATAAGAATCTTGGTCTTATAAAGCAGAAGCTTACTAAAAATACTGAAGAAATTAACTTAGAGAGAGGAAACATTAACTTTGAACTCCCTGGCTTCTCTCAGTTGGTGTCAAAACCTCAAAGCTATTGAAACATTGTTTTTTGCATTTAATATTTACAATGCTGTGTTAGTAGAAATGGGATAATTATGACACTTTTGCTACCAAGGCCGTGAATCACAAAAGCCAAACATTAGGTCATTATTTCTGACATTTCACTAGAAGGGAAAGGAGGGGAAAGGGATAAGGAGAGAAATGTAGGCGTTTACTCTGAAATGCTGTCTACAAAAGCAGAATATTGGTTTCCAACATGCAGAAATTTGTATCCTATACAACCGAATTACTACAAAGAATTTTTTTTTAATGGCCAACTCAGAAGACCAAATAACATGCAGCGACTAACACTGAGGAACAAGAAGTGGAAGGGCACAGTCAAATGCCCCATTTTTTTTTTTTTACTATGATACTGCAAATTCTATGGAACATGCTTAGCTGCTCAGTGATGATAATGCATCCTAATGTACGCTGTAACTTCGCATATGGTGAGCCTAGCCATGCCATGCTGAATTTCCCCATTTTGGCAAGGCAGTAGTTGCCACCTATGCTGTTATATGGGAACTCATTTTCCCAACTTCATCCATTTCTTTCACAGAGATGTGATGGTTCAGTCTAACTAGAGAACCCCTAAATAAAAATATTTGTAGGACCATCCTGTGGGACCTCTTAAAATGTCATATTTTTACTCAAGATGGACTAAAGAATATATTGGATAACTAGTAAATGAAATGGGTACTTTTTGTAGATCACAATTTTCCAGAAAGAATTTATTCTGTTTACAAAATTGACAACAATCTAAGGAAATCTATTTTTCAGAAAACATTAAGACTAGTTAACTGAAAAATATGATCTTCCCTTCTATAGTATCTGAATGTCCTCCCAGAAAATAAACAGGGAAGTTCGTTCACTACCTGTAAATCCAAGGGGATCAGTTCTCTCTCATCTTTTCAATTTCTGTACTGGAAAATATAAGCAACACTAGTCAGCTGCAAGTAGGCAGCATGAAGAAATTCCTCAGTGGAACCAGGTGCTGGTAAAGCTTCAGACAAAGCACTGTTGCATTTCTGGGCAATGCAGTTTGAGAAAGATGTGGACCAACTGGGATTGTGGTGAGGGAATCCTGACTGTGGCTGGAAGAGAATAATATTGTTTGGCCTAACAAAGACTGAAGGGAGATGTGATAACAGCTTTTCTATCTTTTACATATTAAAGTATTAAGTAGGAAAGGAATAGACTCTTCTTCATATCCAGTGAAGATAAGGGTAGTAGTAAGGGAAGTAGTGGGTTTAATTGCAGCAAGTGATTTAGGTGAAGCACATAACACTACAGATGGCTAAACACTGGAAGAGATTGACTGAGGAGGCAGCAGAATTTCCATTATTATATTTAAGAACAAGCTAGATAAACAGGGAATAATGGGGGAATAGCTGATTCTGCCCTGGAGCTGAAGGTGAAAAATGACCTTTCTGTGGTTTCTTCCAAGTCTGTTTTGTGAGATTTCTGTACAGATTCTCTACTACCTGGTATTCTTAAGCCACAGAGGGCTTCTTTCCTTTGACACATAACGTTTCTCCCCCTTGCCCCTCCTGCCATTGTTATCCAGATGAGAAACAGCCATTTCTGGCCATTCCATGCTGGAACACAAGAGTTTGTTGGCCATCTCCGGTCAACACTACTTCAGGAAACCACTGTTCTGCAGTAGCAGGGGCAGGATTTAAAAGCTCACATTTATGGACAGAATTGACCAATTGTGGATGTGGACCACTATCCTCCAAATTGTTTTTCCTCCATTCATCTAAGTCCCATTTCAGACCACTAATCTACCAATCATAAGGTAACTTCATCCAAAGCATGTTGCAGTGTAGCATAGGTGCCATATGCTGAACTGGAGAGGACTGTGTCGGTATGGTTGAGTTTGTTTATATTATTTGATCCAGTCATTTGGCCATGTACAAAGATAACATTGTGCTGCACTGGATCATAAAAGAACATAACTAAAACTCTCAAGACCTCTCTTTAGAGATCTATTCATTCCCTTTACTGTCTACACATAGGTATTACACACAGTGTGCCTACAATTTTTTCAGAAAAATCTGTCTTTATCTTCATAGTCCTTTACTGCTTGGAACTAGAATACCTGGACTAGAAGACAGTTTT
Source organism: Dromaius novaehollandiae (assembly GCF_036370855.1). Taxonomy (NCBI): domain Eukaryota; kingdom Metazoa; phylum Chordata; class Aves; order Casuariiformes; family Dromaiidae; genus Dromaius; species Dromaius novaehollandiae. Next base: position 105,482,978 of record NC_088098.1, on the reverse strand, counting down.
CTCGGGAGCAAGACTGAAAGATAAACCATCCCAAAGAAACAGGAATGATCACAAATCCTACCATCCTCCAAGGAAAAATTTCAGCTCTTTGCCTTGTAATTAATAAATAGGGGTAAGTATATTAAAAAATAAATAACAAAAATCTTTCTGAAGCAAACACTTTACATTCCTTTCAGCTGTGAAGAGGATGAGGGAATTAGAGAAATGCCAGATGTTTGCTTGTGCTGCTTAGTGCTCTGCTGGGAAGTGCTTAGATAGTAGTTAATCAGACTGAAGAACATAAGTAACTTTTGAAAATCCTGGCCATAGTCTTAAATTTTGTTTAGTGCATTGTTGAAGACTCAGAAGTGATTAATCAATCCCCATATATCCAAAAATCCAAACTCCTAGTAAACACTTTTCAAGGAAATATTACTAAGATTTTAATAGAAAGAGCTAACACCAAAAAGGACCCTCACAACAAGGTATGTGCGCACATCAGGGAAGATGAACATGTGAAAGGCTTAGGTTCTCTAATGTTCGGTTGACAGAATTTCTGCCTGGAGCTTTATTCTCAAGCAGTCAGATGGAGGAAGAACCACCCTCCAGTTTTATTGGATGTCATTAGTTGTAAGTAAAAGAACTTATCAAAATTTTTTGATCAAGTTACCAGAAGCTCTGCTGGAAAAAGACACATAGGGAGAGCATCTAGAGATGCAGACCACCAAGGATATCTCTACATTGTACATCAACTGCAATGTACCTGTAAATATAGTTTCATTAGCTAAAAGAAGTCACTACTCTATGAGGTAATTTAACTTCGGTAGAACCACTGTTGTGGCTATAGTGCTTCCAGTACCCGAGCTACTTCACTTGCTTGGGTGTTTCTACACAGCACAATTTTATGCCGTGTAAACGTATATTAAACAAGCTTGACTCATGTAGCCTAGCAACAGAAGAGACTAGAGAGGATATTTCTTTTTAGAACAGAAGTTGTAGGAGGATAAAAATCAACACCCAACACCACCAACCCACAGAAGACAAAAGGACAGCATAGACAAAAGAAAAAAAGAAATGGGAGCATACTGCTCGTGAATAAGTCCCAGAAGTCTAAGTGGTAGTTAAAAGGCAAGTCTTAACCATCAGAAGTTAAACAGCCTTTCAGAAAGAAAGAAAGGCCGGGGGGGGGGGGGGGGGGAGAGGAAGGGGGTGTCAACACACAAAAACAGTAGACATTTTTGAAGAGGACTACAAATGAATTGGTTTAACAGGCTGAACAGCAATGAAAGGGTTAGTATACTAGTTTCACATCAACTGCAGCCTGCCTAATAGAGGCCGAGTGGTGATGGGCTGAAAGCAAAAGCAATTCCTGCTGGATGAGACAGAATATGAAGGCAGGAAGGAACTGAAACATATTGGCCACAAATTGCTTCAAAGATGATCTGCAATCCCACTTCACTGAGTGAAATTTAGCAGCTAAGGTGGGAGGAAATACATGTTTTCTGAGCATAAACAGTGTCCTTCACATTACAAGACCCTTCTTGGTAGGCCTTTTCCTGGTGCATGCTACCTCTTTGAATACTTCATTGTTTCCCATGAATTCTACTTTTGGACATTAAAAAAAATGGGGGAGGGGGAGATTTACTTTCATTTATCATGTTTTTTTTCTTTTTTTTAAATGTTGGGATAGGTAGAGAACTGAGTTAGTTCCAGTTCAAACACATTTTTAAGTCCAGCTCTGAAGGGTGCTGGATATATGATATTAGATCAATATGCTTCCACTGTATTAATAAAAATCACCCCATCAGTGTATTTTGTTCTAGATTACATCATGGGATCAGTATCTTTGCTGAACAGAGTCACACTAAGCCAATTTCTCTTCTTGAAGAGGAAGAAGAGAACAAAAAAGAGACACCTCAAAACCTGATAAACCTGATAAAACACCATCATATAAATGATTTTTAATATTCAAGCCTACAAAAAGCTAAACAGTTGCTTTTAAATATTCACAGGATTGCACAAAGTCTTTTATTAAGTACTTCATTAGAAATAAAGTGAGTACATATGTTGATAGCAAGGTCAAAATGTTGTAAGAGGTAACCAGAGCTTAAAAATATCACGGAATTAAGTTGTTGTCCAAAACACATTTTCATCTCAATCCCCTTATGTAGCTCATTGTCTCTTCCAGCTTTCCCTCATTCTCTGATGTTGTTACCTTCTCTCAGAAACTGTCAGAACTGTTCTGTAACTAATTTAATAATATTTGGAATGTGGTATTGCTTATGTTGACATTAATGGCAAAACTCATAAGTTTCTGAAAGGGCAAAGTTGTATCCTCAGCAAAATTTCTTGGGGAAGGGTGGTAAAGAGTAAGATATTCATATATGCTATTGCTGGCTTTTTATTTGATTAGCAGGTGAAAAGAAATTGTTAGGCCTATACTCACAGCTGAGTTTGAGCCTTCCCTCACAGACCATACAAACTACTCATCTTCCCTGACCACTCTTTGTGGTCTTAGAATCAATTGTGAGCCCCCTCCATTGCTTTTATAGACACCACCGTGGATTATGAGCCCTGCAAGGCAGCTGAAATGGTAGGAAGCAGCTTGTTAACCCAATCCATAAATGATCAGATTTTATGAGCTTTTCCATTATTCCAGCACAAAGGTAGGACTGATTGTTTGTCTTAACCTGATTGCCTTTGGTTTTGTTCTTGCTCCTGCTTTCTACCCCATTTAAGTACCAATAGTTTAGTGCCTCCATCAGAGAAAGGGGCTGGGGTGTTAAAGGGGATAAGAGAAGGCCCTGACGAATGCCACCACTCCAGATGGAGAAAACACATGCCCACATGAGACTAAGAGGAAAAATAGGAAACTGTCTTCAAAAAATGTCCTCAGCTTGAGGAAAACCAGTTAACAGCAAGTAGTTTGAGTGTATTCTATCAAAAGACACCACATTACCAATAGCTGATTATTGACGCCATCTCCCACTAACCTACTGGAGGATTTTTGGTTGAATTCATGAGGAACACTGGGAATTATTAATCCTGTATCATTAGCATAATGTAAGTTAACCCTTTCAGTTGCTTTCTGTAAAGCTGATAACTAAATATGTGAATCAGGAGAACTGTAAGTTTTCAAGAAGAAAAAAGCAAAAAAACAGATTTCATAGTTTTATATCATCAGTACAAAAAAAAAAATCAGTTTGAGACATTTAATGCTTCGCTAGACAAAGAAGTTAATGCCAGCAAAGAACTTCATCTGCCGTGGTGGCGAGCAGGTTTTCAGGGAATTCACCAACTTCAGTGGGAGTTGAGGGTACTTACTGCACTGCTGGATGGAGCAAAATGAAATGCCACGCCAAGTTTTCCCACCTTTATTTTCACTATGTTAACCAGTAAATATTTATGACAATTTTCCCTTGAGCAAAATTATTCAGTAGTTGGAATTAAAAAAAGTTACCGGTAAACTGGAAGAACTCCTCTCCTCCTTCCCCAGGAAGGATTTCCCTCCATCTTCACCCCTACAAAAGCTGGCATACCACAAAGAGACAGATGGATTTTACAAGGATTGATTCATGCTGGTCTCTGAAGAGTAATTAAGTTCAATAAAGAGCTGTCAATATCATTTGCTCTCAGTTGTCACTTGATATCATGTCTAAAAGATACAGGTGCACACAGAGATGGACACAAAGCACTAGGACAGAATGTGCTACTCAACTGGGAGACAGACTTGATAAGTCTTACTCACTTAACAGAAGTGAAGTCACCTTGGAAAGGGTCAACACCTGAATCACCTGAAATCCATCCTCAGTCAGAGCAGTCAGCAGACAAAAGCACAAGTATTCCCAAAATGAGATGCTACAAAGGGCACACAACCCCACACTCACCTGTCTTCAGATCCAAAATTACAGACTTCCTAAGGCATTAAAAAAAGATGAGAGAACAACAGAAAACACAAGAGAGAACTAACTGCCCTCTTCTCTCTGGGGAAGCTCATGGCCTAGTGGTTAACACAGGCACCTGCATGTTGGGAACTATAAGCCTGAATTCTTGCTCAAAGCATTAGACCAGTTATCCCATCTTCTGGATGAAGCATTTCAAATAATAAGCTTGCAGATTAAAAGAACCCAGCACAACAATCCTTCTCAAGCTGTGTATTGAAAATAAGAGTGTTTCCCCTCCTTTATATTTGTTAGAGAGCTCATAAACACTTACATTGAGAAGAACCAGCGCTAACAGCTTCAACTAGAAGAAGTCAATTTGCTTTAGCCCTAAACAAGAAAGCTAAGCACAGAGAGATGAAACCTGACATCCTTTGCTTTATAGTACTGCCCCATTAACCAACTCAAGACAGCTGGGGTTGGGGACTTTTCTGGGGAGGGCTATCTGTGAAAGTGCCATACTCCTCCCCTTGACTTGTAATAGCCACCTTGACTGATTAATATGGCTGTGCTATTAACTGCTTAGTTGCTTCCCCATTAAGACTGTGTGGTGTAGTGGGGAGCATCTACCCCTTAAAGAGCTGAGGAACATTCAGCTAAATGAACAGAAGAAGCTACAGCTGCAGGCAGGATGGCTAATGCAGAGATGCTGCAAGGTGCAGAAGGCTTTTCAAGTTAGAAAAAAGGTTCTTGTAGGTTAAAACTAAGATGGGGCTCTAGGATACATAGACCTGACCGCCTAGTAAAATAGCAAGCACTTGGAGCAGAGCCCAAAGATGGTGTTGTGTTTTTTGGTTTCATCTGAGGTCTTACTGCTGCAAGGGTGGGTGTCTGTAAAGAATAGCTGCATGGCCAAATCTCTGTTGTTTGCAACTGAAGATCCAAGAGAAAAAGTGAAACCAGGTCTTAGCTTTTAGAGATAGGGGTGCTAACGCTGTGGAGTTCAGTGGAAGCTGGGGCATAGATTTTTTTTAAGGCTGCTAGATGGCTCCCCCTTATTAATTGCTATGACAGATAGAAGCTAAATACTTTTAAGGTTGTGATGTTAAGTGCTTAACTCTCATATGTCCCTTTTTTTCCACTGCATAACAAATCTTCTGACCAAATTGTGACTGGGCCCAGATGCACAATCTGAATTGGAATTACTTTATTATGTATGATTTTCATCTCATAATGAACCATTACTCACCATTTATATCCTCATATCCCTATCAATTGTCTAGAAAAGAAAGGTTTATCTGCATCATGTCCAGTTCATTTAGGAGGTAGTTCTCAAGCTTTCAACTATAGATCACTGGAGACACAGAGAGCTTTTTTTTTTTTTTTTTTTTTTTTTTTAAAGAAAAATCACTGGCAGTTTTTTTTAATCAGTCATAGCTCAGTAAGGACTTTTTAAAGTTTTTAGGTGATTTCATGACCAATTAAACTGAAATCCCCATGTGGTTTCTCTTTTTCTGTGCTTGGAATACCAGCTCCATAACTTCTTATTGCTGGTAACTTTAGCGTGATTATTCAGTTGTGACCACACTTACAGAAACAAACGAAGAAAAGAGTTTGGGGCTGTAAGATTTTCAGCCAGTGGGAGAGATTTATTATTAGTAAATGCAAAGTCTAGTAGCCAGGAAAGAAAATGAATGCATGTATACAGAATGAAGCGAGGAACAAAGCAGCATCAAAATTAATGTAAGTTAAAAATTTGGAGAACATTTCCTTTTTCTCTTTCATCTTATATCAGGAAGCATTTAAAATCTAATGCAATTTTTCAAAAATAAGTGAAAATTCTTCTGCCTTCAATAAAACCTAGAGTAAAAAAATCTGCATAAAGTCTTGATGCTTTCATTATGATATTATCTATTCTAAGAACATTCTCAATTATCATTATGATCATCATTAGCATGTTTCATAGCATGTTCATTTGTTTTTCCTCCTTCTGGAATGTTAATCAAAGATTAAATTTACTGTAAATCAATCAAAAACATTTTCTTCATTTTAAGTTTAATCATACAGTGTTGTAGTGTGTAATAAATGAAATATAAAAATACTGAGTCATTGCTGACACTGTTTCAGTTATTTTTATCTTTGAATAACAATGTGAAAATCCTTTTAGCTTGTAGTATTATTACTTTGAACATAACCTATGGTTACTTTTAAACTTTATTAATGCGTCTCTTTTATAAAATCTATATTTTTTGTGTAATATGGAGTTTATTATTTCATTATTATTCATTATTATTTCATTATTACCTCCCAAATTCAAATAATACAAGTTAAAAAACTGTTATTTGACTCCTACATCCATGTTTAGGCCCTAAGCAAAGTGACTTTCATTATCAAGTTTGTTCCTTTAACCACACAAATATGCTTAATGAGTACAGAATCAAAGGGTGAAAGCTGATTCTCAAGCAGCTCCCCCCTTTAGGATAAGGGAAAACAACATTAAAATCACTTTAATACCGATGTAATTTCAGTCACTCTTCTGGCTGTGTTGTTAGAAATATTTTGGTAAGGGGATCACGCCCTTTAATCTGTGTTCTTACACTTGGAAAAAAAACTTTTACATAAATCAGGCCAAAATTTCCTGATATTCAAGTATTGTGAGTATTCCTCAAAATCCAATGGAAATGCCATGCAGTCATGTATGTAGGCATTTATCCCACATGTGGATAGAGAAGACTTACATCCACTTTAAAAAATATTACCATGTTTTAGGAAAGTGAAAGTGTCCTATATATTAATCTTGTGACAATAAGCTTGAGTTTATGGTCTTAGAAGGAGAGAGCAGATTTCAGGATGACAGTAATGACAGTGAGGTGGATTGAGAACTGGCTGAATAGCAGAGCTCAGAGGGTTGTGGTCAGCAGCACAGAGTCTAGCTGGAGACCTGCAGCTAGTGGTGTCCCCCAGGGGTCAATACTGGAGCCAATCATGTTCAACTAACTCATCAATGAGCTGGATGAAAGGACAGAGTGCACCCTCAGTAAGTTTGCTGATGATACAAAACTGGCAGGAGTGGCTGATATACCAGAAGGCTGTGCTACCATTCCGAGGGACCTGGACAGGCTGAAGAAATGGGCAGAGAGGAACCTCCTGAAGTTCAACAAAAGCAAGTGCAGAGTCCTGCATCTAGGGAGGAATAACCTCATGCACCAGTACAGGCTAGGGGTTGACCTGCTGGAAAGCAGCTCTGCGGAGAAGGACCTGGGAGTCCTGGTGGACAACAAGCTGACCATGAGCCAGCAGTGTGCCCTTGTGGCCAAGAAGGCCAATGGTATCTTGGGCTTGGGCTGGGTATCTAGGAAGAGTGTTGCCAGCAGGTCGAAGGAGGTGATCCTCCCCCTCTACTCAGTCCTAGTGAGGCTACATCTGGAGTACCATGTCCAGGTCTGGGCTCCCCAAGAAAAGAGAGACATGAAACTACTGGACAGAGTCCAGCAGAGGGCTACAAAGATGAAAAGGGACTGGAGCATCTCTCCTATGAGGAAAGGCTGAGAGAGCTGGGCCTGTTTCGCCTGGAGAAGAGAGGACTGGGGGGGGGGGGTCTTATCAATGTATACAAATATATAAAGGGAGTGTGTCAAGAGGATGGGGCCAGACTCTTTTCAGTGGTGCCCAGTGACAGGACAAGAGGTGATGGGCACAGACTGAAACACAGGAAGCTCCATCTGAATATGAAGAAAAACTTCTTTCCTGTGAAGGTGGCAGAGCACTGGAACAGATTGCCCAGAGACGTACTGGAGTCTCCTTCTCTGGAGATATTCAAAACCCGCCTGGACATGATTTGTGCAATGTGCTCTAGGTGACCCTGCTTGAGCCGGGGTGGGGGGGGTGGGGGGGGTGGAGTAGATGATCTCCAGAGGTCCCTTCCAACCTTGACCATTCTGTGATTCTCTGTAATATTTAATTTTTTAAAAAAGTATGCAGACCAACAAGATATTTAGACAACTTCCATTCTAGAGCCCTTTTATATACAAAATTCTAAGTTTCAACTTTCAGACTTTTAATAAAACAGTTGAATGCCACCTAATTAGATGTTTTCCTGGTAGTTTGAAAAAATACAACATAATTTTCAGCTCTGCTTTTATCTAATTATTTTTTGTCCAGGTTCATTTTGGTATAAAAAAATACTCCTTTTGTGCTACAGTCTGACACCAAATTACAATGCAGCTTCAGCTATGAAAGAGGGAATCAATTTCTAAAACATTATATTGATGACAAACAAATGATAGGCAAGTCACAACAGAAAAAGCTGAAAAATCAAACAGAAAATCAACATAAGGGTTCATGCATACACCAATAGAGAGTGGACTACATTCTAGGCTGCCTGAAGCGTACACAATTTTTTATTTCAGAGACCAGAAATAATTTGCACAGAGAAAATTTAGAGTACTCCTGGCATGTGAAGCCAGTTGTATAAGTTTGTGTAATAACCTTGAGTTAATACATACTTCTCCTGTGTAGTAAAGAGATGTCACAAAATATAGAACTGAGAAAATCATGCATGAATATTTGTTATCTCCTATAATTTGGACCTGGCATTATGTTGAGACACAGCTCTAAGGGCTCTGGAAAATACTAGGCAAACCAGAGTTGAACACTGAAGGTGCTGATAGTACAATGAACAGATCAGATATTAATAATGTACTGAAGAGCTTAACACATAAGATATACGCATAGTTCTCAAAGGGCAAAAGTGGAAGGAAATTGGTTTTCTTATTGTGGTGGACAGATGAGTGAACTTTTGCCTTAAACATTTCTTGGTACATAAGGTGCAAACAAACCATAACCCCGAACAAGCCATCTGTTCCCGGCGGGAACAGGACTGAGCTGCTGCGACCCCCGAAATGGTCTCCCTGCGACCATTCAGGACACACCGAGCCTGCGCTGAACCAGACCACGATCGGGCAGAGACTTTGGGACCTGGACTGTAAATTATTGCCGCTTAGCACAACTTCTATAAAACTTGCTTAGCATGAGTAGCTAAATTTGCTGAAGCCTTAGGCCGCACTCCCTAGTTCAGTGAGAAAGGGCCCCAGAGCTGGTGCAGGCAGGAAAGACAAGGGAGTTACAAGCAGTTTGCATCCCTATGCTTCACACTCCGGGAGGAAGGATGTCAAGGCATTGAAGTGAGGCCTGCTTGGGCGCTGGGACCCTGGGGAGCAGGGCCTTCTCTCGCCGCTGAAACAGTGCTGATTAGGGGGGCGTCTGGACTATCTCGGGGTCCAGATTATATTCCCTTTGTCTGGACCTTGGGAAATAACACCTACTGTCACTGCTGGGGAAGTAATAATTTGTCAGGGCCTTGAGAGATAAGGGCAGGACCCGAAGAATGAAAACGCATCTGTCAGCAGAAACCACAACGGTAAACAACCTACCTAGGGACCCAATAAGGAGCAGGAGACCCCAGACCTAAATATTACTATTGGTCCAAACTACTGCGTGAAGGGTGGAGAGCTTAGATTGGAAAGTATAATTGCCCAGGGATTTCTTTGTTTGGGGTCCCTCTTCGGAGGCACCCAGCCTGAGCTGTAATTCGAAAGGAGTCAGCAGAACATCATCGGACTCGGAGTGGTGGTAGCTAGCTTTCTCTCTCCTTTTCCAACTTTATCTTTTCCCCTTACCCTTGTTCCCCTCTTCCCTTTGTCTCCCCTTCACCTTTCCCCACCTTTTCTCCCCACTTTGTGGAAAATAAACTTAAACGGGTGTAAGATATTTGACCGGTTTTAGCGTCTTAATCTCGTCCTTGGAATCGTAACGAACCCCCCCCCCCCGCCCCGATATTGGATCAGGACACTTGTTCTATCCACCTTAGCATTTCCTACACTATGAGTATTTTCATGATTTTCATAACATCAGAAAAACAATGGGAAACCCTACAATTACTGATCATCTGAAAAAAAAAAAAAAAAAACCAAAATAAATGCTACTACTAGGTTTTGCTGTTTGCTGGATATCCAAGATGAAGATAAGAAGTGAACGTACAAAAAAGTAGTTTGGACACTGAGAACTAAGAGCCTTGTGTAAAGACAGACCTGGAGCTGGTCCCCAAAGTTCCTATATGAGAACACAAGTCATAAAAGTACTGGGTGAGTACTGAGTAAATTTAAAATTGAAGTGGGAATTAAGCACGAAAAGAGGGAAAAGAGTGATTTCCTTAATCCATTTTTCTTACTTTAGGAAGGGAAAAGGTTTAGAAATATCAGAATGAGATTAGAGGATACGTTAATGTTTCCTTTCGTAAAAAGCTAACAGAGACAAAGTCTTGGCCATTGTGTATAAATGACCAGATCCATATAGAGCTTTTCTCTCAATAATGGAACAACACATAGACGGAAAGGTTTCCACAGCCAACTGGCTAATTTGAGTGATCTGAAGTGTTCATTTAATGCAGTTTGCATTTCTCCATACTTCAGTGTCTTATCATTTGTCAGTTAATACACTGAGAACTGAACAAAAGACAGCCAGAGAAGCAGACTTGACAATGTATTTGGCAAAGGAATGAAGAGGTACAATTAGGTAGGATTCTGAGGCTGTTAGTAGAGGCAGCAAGGCAAATTAGTAGTGTGAAAAGATGATATATTATTCCTTGGGAGGTGCTGCAATTATTTCTCTTTATGGCAGGTCTTTTTTTTTCCTTTTTCTTTCTTTTTTTTCTTTTTTTTTTTTTTTAGTTTAGCTATAGTATTAATTGAGCAAAAGCTCTGTCAAGGTTACACCTAATAGGGTTTGTGTATTTCTGCCTCCTATTTCCCAGACAGAAATATGTCTGCATTCACTGTGCAGTATATGTGCAGTGACTCTGAGATGCCCAGAATTAGTAGGGCTCCTTAGCACATGAATAACAGGTGCTGTCCCATCTGGACACCGCTGGACTTGCCATCGTCGTATTGATTCTTTAGCTCGCATGTGGTTGTGCTGGAGGCCAGGAGATTGTGTGTATTGCTCTTTTCCTATTCATCCAAAACTTGCAGGCTGGAAGATAAGAGAAACCCTGGTGTTTTGTTAGCCTTACATTTAAAAAACTGAGATGAAAGTGTAAAGAATACATGTTTGGTGGATGTTCTTTGTCTAGTTTTCTTCCAGAAACATCAGTGTCTCATCACTCTTCCTGAGACAGCAGAAATCACTATGGAAAAGTTTGCTTCTCTAACTAGCTGCATGTTTCAAAATAAGCAGTATTAAGCATTAGGGGATAGCAGGAGAAAAAAGGGTGGGAGGTAAATTTTCAAACGTTTTTAGGTGAAAAATGCAAGTCACGGCAAGATGGTAAAACTAATGGGTTCCACTTAACTTCAGCTAATCTGAATGAGCCTGCTGCCTGATGGCCATTAGTGAGTCTAAGCTGGTAATTGTTAGTTTAAGAAAACCATGTGGTAAGCACCACAGAAGCAAAAATGAATGCCTTGGAGCACTTGTTGAAGCAAATAGGCAATAGCAAGTAAGTGGCAAAACTATAGTTTGGGAAATGGATATCATTTCAGACTAAATGTGTTAGACTGAATGATTGATTTCTGTTCGTATTTCTGTCTTGCAGAAGCATCAGCACAGCCTTTCCGCAAGAAATACTGTTTAAAGAAAGGATAAAGAAGGCCAGATCCTGTATCCTGTAATCGTGCTGAGAAATACTGTACTCAATGAATAACTCATGGAACAAGGCACTCAGCTGGAATCAGAACAGCAAGCCTGACCTAAAGTTAATCATAAAATTGAATACATCTAATAATCCTATCAGAAGGAAAATCTAAGTATGTTCTATCAATGACTATTAATCAGACAAAGAAGTATCTTACTTTGTCAGAAGCCCCATAATCTTCAATGGGTTACTCATGGGCTCATTATAGGTAAGGTACTATGATGTGGTTTCTATGAATTCATTTCTACTTCTATTTCAAAGACATGGTGTCCTTGCTATCAAACTGTAAATATGTATCAGTATTATCTATTTCCAACACCTTTGTATTTCTTAAGAGATTATTGTATGTAAGACTTCACAGCTGCGTGGACTCAAAACATAAATCCCCTACAAATTGAAAAAAAAAGAACGATGTCTTACTATTGGCTTGTTTTTTGTGATGAGAGCTTTCCAAGGAATGGAGGTAATACTTTCAAAATGATGCTAGCACTCAGGCCAAAGCTGACAAAAAACAATCTTTCTGCAAGGGTTTAGAATTAGAACATTTGTGCTATTTCTATTGAGCTTGTGGGTTTCACAGTATATATTTACTTAACTATATTTAATTATAAAATGCTTTAAGCATTCTTTCATCAGTGATATCATATACATCTGATGTTAACTAAAATATATTACCTGTTTTTTTTTCCTCTTTTATGCATGGATGAACTTCCTTTCATAACTGCCAGACAGTGTGACAGGAGTTCCACTCAGAATCTTTTTCTGTGTGAAAGTGGACAAACCGTATACCTGGAGTTAAGAATTTACTACTATTCCAATTAATGTTTTAATGGTCTAATAGTCCGAATAATGTAATTAGTACAAAAAAACACCCTCATTGATAAGACAAGTGAAATTGCTGTACGAAAGCTTCCTAATACTTACCCCTTATCTCTGGTGTCAGGCTCACCTTTTCCTGCGCCTCTAGGTCCTAAGGTTAACAGCTTCAGTATTCCTCCAGAAGACTAGGGGAGGGAGGGATTTACAAATTATTGGCTGCACCCTGTGGTCCTTGCTGGGAGGAGTATGATGGTGGAGGTTTCTTCCTCTTCAGTCTTGGATTGGCTTCAGTCTTGGGGACTCTTTTTATGCCCTTTCTCACCTCCACCTGCTCCCACCTCACTGCTCCCATCTAAGGTGTGAAGCTGCCCTATGGTCCCCCAGGCCCATGCCACCTGGGCAGCTCTTTGTCCCACAAGGACTGCCCAAGGCTGTCACTACAAAGCCTACAGCCTGCTATGACTAATGGCAAAACTTTATTTATTGGGCCACAGAGGCACTGCAGTTACGACATTCTGAAGGTTGGATGAGTCCAAAATACAAGGTATTTAATCACTTCTGCCCACCTTAGAGGACTTTGAGGAAAAAAGCCTCCTGTAGAGTTTAGGACCTCCAACAGCCTCCTTCATCACCCCTGATGGCGATTAAGGTCTCCCTGGAGCCACACTGTTAGGGCAGAGCACACTCTTTTTTGTGCTCCTGTGTAAATGGTCATGGACAGTGCCAAGGCTTGCTCTGCTCCATGGCCCATTGCTGCCACTGTCCAGCTTTATCTGCTTTGAAGGTGAGGAATGAGGTGAACAAATTCAGATCTCACTCTCTCAAAGCTATGGCCACAGCCTCCACATTCCTTACTCAAGGAAGAAAATAACACTGGAGACTTTATTCCCCCTCAGTAACCAGAACAAGTAAAGGATATTTTATTCTTAAGGAATTCTCAGAGTGCAAACTAATCCTCCTATGAGAGTCTGACAGTCATTTTAGCCCTCCTGTCAAGAGCATCAACATGCAAACATGTTCCCTCCAACCTCAGATGGAAGTTTGCAGTAGTATGTGTACAGCATACTGAAATATTTCTGGTAGTAAGTCCTTAAAGCATCATAAAAGAGGAGAAAGATATGTAGTAGAGTCACTTATTTGAAGCCAGAAAATATGGAATCATTCAGTGATTCGATGAAGAATCATGCAATGAGCACATTTGCTAATACTTTGCTCAGTTTAGTTTCTCTGTGTTTGCTTTGGAGCCCATAGGTGAGTCACAACACATTTAGTGGACTCTGTTTTGGATATCACAGTAACATGACCCGTTCACAAAACTGCGGCAAAAGACAGACTTCACTATTGATCCAATGCTTCTGGATAGCAATTACTTTTCAGCTGACTGATTTGAGAATTCATCTGTGCTATTTACTCCTTCTTTCAGATCAGAGAAGAACTAATTGAATAAAATGGATTTTAATTCATGTTTTGAGTAACCATCTACACTTCACCCCACACTTAAGTTACCTTTGTTCTAGTTAAGTTGCCTTTCATCTAATTTTTCCTCTGTGTAAGAGCAGACATATTCAAATGAATATGAATCCTTTTTGTAAGTTTTTCAAAGGCACGATCATTCTCTACTAAAATGCAAATATATCTACTCATATCCTTCATCCACTAATTTTGTAAGTCTATCAAAAAAGCAATCAAGTTTGAGTGGCAAGATATGTTTTTTCTTTCCTTTTTGTTTATACTCATGCTGATTTTTAAAAATTAATGGTTTTCATTACAGCACAGAGATAATTCAATATAATGAAACAAGTACCCTATAATAATGAAATACAGAACAAATATAAAATGTAAGAATTAGAACTTTATTGAGAAAAGTTGTGGGTAGCATTCAAATGTTTCATTATTTTATATATATATACACACATTTGTTTAGGAAAGCAAACTAAATAAGGCCATGCATAAAGAAATTACTGAAGAACAAAGATGTACTGAGCTGATTGATGCATTTCATTCTCATGGTATTGTTCTCCTGTCACAGATTCTAGGCCTGTGGGTTGTAACCCTTTTGAGTAGATGTTATTCTGACATTCTCATATGACAAATGAAGGGGTTGTCCAGGCAAACGTATGTGATCTATGCCTTCCTTTAATCTTTTGATATTTATCCTCTTAATTTTAAGTGATTAGCATCACAAAGCTTTGAAAACCAAGAGTGACCATCCAGTATAAAGCAAGACATAGACTTTCTTCAACAGTTCCTGCAGAGAAAGAATTGTTCTTCTTCCCTCATCAGTGAGAGATACGGAGTCCAATAACTTGGTATATACAGTATATCTTTTCAACAGATATACTATCTTAATTTCAAAACTACAAATGAATTACTCCCTTGGTAATCTGCTTCAGTGGATAATAATCTTCACTTCATAAAGAGCTGAGTATTATTCTCAGCTTGACTGTTTCCTAACTTCAGTTTTCAGCTGGGGATCTTTTTTTTTTTCCTTTGTCTGCCTGTTTATTCAGCCCCCGTCTTGTGCCATGACAGATACTTATAAATCATGATCAACTCTTCTCTTTACCTTCTCTTCAGTAAACAAAAACTACTGAAACCTTTCAGAATGAGGTAAATTTTCCAGACCTTACCTAAAGTCCTTCTGAGTATTTTCCTATTTTTCACACTGTTTTTCAGTTCTGTGAGTTCAACATTTGTCATAAATACTGGTCATAAACACCTGGTGGCCAGATCTTGAAGCCTGGGCTGAATAGTTAAAATAACTGCGGGAATGGCTAATGTTATTTCATGACTGTATGAATTGCTTCAGCATGCTGCTACTTACTGTGACATATATTGTGACAATATCGAAAACATGGAAATGAATGTTCCCCAAGCATTTCTGTCTTATGGACACGGAACTGTAAAAAGAGCTTTGGGTTTAGCTTTTACCTGCCTGAAGAAGAGCAAATGTGAAATAACTTAGAATAGAGCAGCTGGAAGACAGAACTGTCTAGGAGATGGAATGGAAAAAAGTATATGTAATTATGATTGCCATCCATAGCACCAAAATGAGCTATCAGTGCCAATGCTGCAACTGATCACTCCTTTCTCTGATGAGGAATAACAGTGCTGCTTAAATATTAAGCATAATAATCACTGAACACTGAATTAACACCACATTACTATCTATTGCCTAGACCTTGCAGTTTCAGGTAGGCCTCTTCATAATCTCTATATGCCACACTTAATGCTTGTCTACAGAGAGGAAATGAGTGAAAGAACTGTTGCAAAATAAGATTTTCTATAGCAATTCCATGTGTGGAATGGAGTTTGGGTGTGTTTTTCTGCTTTGACTTAATCTTTTGGGTCTGTTCTGGTAACAGCCCTTAGTGAATCAAGCTGTGAGGAATGTTTAGATAGAACCATTGTTGCTCCCAGCATGCAAAGGGCATCCTCTGAAGGGTGGAATTCTGCATTTTAATTTTTATTTATTTATTTCCTTTACAAGAAAAACCACTTATCTGAATTCTTGAATAGTGCATGTAATATTTATTAAGTGCATACCAGAAAAAGAAAATCAGACTGCTAAGAACAGAAAAGCTTAGCTGCAAAACCCAACATAAGTGGATTAACCACCTCAGCAGTCTTTAGTAAATCTCTTTTATTTGAAAATATCTAAATCAGGCCTTCACATATACATCTTGTTTTAGATTTATTTTTTGAAAAGACTGTGGAATAGGACTGGTTTCAAATGAGGTTTCAAATTGAGATAAAGCAGTCTTATTTTGGATTTTGGACAGAAAGACTGCCCTACCATGTGTGGAGGACAACTGTTGAATCACTGCAAATAACAATAAACTCAAGCCTTCATCTGAGAGTTCTTCTAAGAAAAGAAGGAGAAGCTGGACATCTCTAATGCAAGAAGTTAGACTATATGACCACAAGATCCCTTTCAATCTAAACTATTGTATGATTCTATGAAAAAGGACACACACACGGCAGCATTTAGCATTAGCTAGACTGTGGATGTATGTACTCACAGACATAGACACTGAATATTACGGAGTTACTCACTTTGCATTTTGAAATACTGACTATTCAAATCACAACAAAAGGAGTGATGGGGTGATTTTTATTTTTAAAAAAATTCTGCATTTGGGTCCCCAAATTTGCATGTATAGAAAATGGGAAGTACATGAATATTATATACAAGGGTTTTCATTTTCTTTTCCTGTACAAAAGTAGAATGATCAGGTCACATTATGCTACTGCAGCAAAAAACAGGACCCCCAAAGCAACAGTAAATGGTATTTACATTTATCTAGTCCTTTCATTCCTTACATAAGAATCAGGACCTTATTTATTCCTTTAAACTAAATCAAAGTAGAATAGAATTGGAAATCTCAGAATCTCATTGATTTTTAAGATTGGAGGAAAGGAGATGGTAACGAACCACCTTGCAATTCTTATTATATTATTAAGTTACTTAAGCAGTCAAACAATGGTGATTCCTTGTTTTAATGTGTTCATTACCCAAGTCCCTTGGAGGGGCAAAGCGTATGTGTAACAATCCTGTTGAGAACTGTAGCCTGCCTCCACTCCATAACGGTTTATCCAGGGCCATGATTCACACACACACATAAAAAACTCTGTAAACACTCCTTAAGGACTGGATTTTATTAATTAACAGCAGGTGACTGCAAAAGTTTGGGCTAGCTGTTCTTCTGTGGCCCTTTAGACCACAAAGCATTAATAAATAAATAGTGTAGTTCTCTAGTTAACAAAGGTGATTTCTACATATTTATATAATATTTTTTTCTGTTAAAATATATTCATTATCCATAAAGAGGGCTAGAACCCTACATCTATTGAATATCATGTTACTTTAAAAGAACAGTCCTTTCCCATGGTGGTAAAGCTCACCAGAAGAACACAACTCCTTTTTGCTATTTTATATTTTAGATAATTTCCCTTCCAGGAGACATAGCTTCTGTTATAAATCATAATTTCCAAAATTTTCAGAGTCTAAATGCATTGGTTTATTTTTTCACTATTATAGAAAACCAGATAAAGCACAAGACTCATGAACATTTTATATCATGAAGATCTAGTTTTGGAAAGGAAGTTACAAACATTTTTAAAAATGAAAATTGTAATTTTTAATTACCAAATGTACAAAGGTAGAAGATTTATTTAAGTTTGTTGGGACCCTATCCTCATACAATCTACTTTTTTTCCTTTACTAAATTTAACTGTTACGTATATGGATAGATACATTCATGATTTATACAGAGGGAACTTGATTTACTTGATGACTCAAGATTTCTCTTCATTACTGTTGATGACTCAAGATTTCTGAAGACAAAGTCCAGGGCTGCTCATTTTAATTATGATTTAAAGCAATAACCTGATATTAGCTCATTGGCAGTTAGTTCAGCAAGGGAAATGATGAAAGGGTCCAATTACCTCCAAATTGTGCTAAAAATAAGCTGGGACAAAGATGGAATTAGAAACAAGGCAGTACAGAATTGTTCCTGAACAATTATTTTTATCATTTTTATTTATTTTTGATCTATGCAAAGGTAGTAGGGATAGTGATAAATGAAATTACTGGAGTGTACTTATACACAGAAATGATGCCAGAAATGGGATAAAGTTTGCAGCTTAAGACTAACACAGTGTTATGTGTACGACTAATAAGGTGTTGTGAGGAAGAGTTACATTTACTGAAGTGTTCACTACAGCAATTCTGGCAGACTCAGTGTAAGAGATTCAAATTTTCTGACAAGATTTAGATTACAAAGTTGCTTATGCAAAATCTATTTTTGTGCAATTCTGAAAATATAGGTCTAAATAGGCGATAAACCTAAAGGAAACTATATCTTAAATATAGATTCATTAGTGACTGAAAAATGTGAAAAACAAGAGTTTCTCCTTTCTTACCTTAAAAGTGCAAAATCTCATATTGGAAGTAAAAAGAACAGCTGCTAAAATATAATGGAGTGAAATAAATGGTGAAGCTATTCTACTCACTAATTAACCTTGTCTCACTTGATAACAAGTGCAAGAACATTTCCTGCTTTCCTGTACACACACACATCAAAATTACACAATAGACAATTTGAATGAGTCTGCTCTAATTTTGCAAATTTATTATATTCCAGTTTGAAAGTTCTTCTTTAAAAGATAAAAAAGAAATAATGTCAAATTAGGGCTTATATTTCCTTCACGGGATGGGTTTCTAAAATAATATTTTTAGGATTACTGGTTAGTGTTTTCTAAGGATGTATCCTAAAGTATAAAGGGTATCTTGTGCCTTTACTAGTCCAAGATGTTCCTCACAAAATATGTGCATGCTGCTGACTTCAACGTTTCATTGCACTATACATTTCTGCTTAGATTCCTAAAAAGCAAGTACATGAAGCAAAAAGCCCCTTTTCCAAGAGTGTTATTAGACTGAAGTTTCACTTAGCTCCAAATACATCATCATTGCCAAAGAGATGATGATAAGAAATGCCTTAGTACTTTTGCCCATCTTGCCTAACTAATATATGTAAGTAGGGAATATAAATGTGTGTTGAACTAAAAATGATCCTGCTATTATCAAAATTTAGCGGCAATATATACTCTGAAGAAACCAAAGGGTTGGAGGCACTGAACAGAACTTGCTTTAAATTCAATTCTTAAGCTTTTCAGGAGCAAGTTATAATTTGCCAAAGTTATTTTTATAAAAGAAATTCACAAATTAATTCCTATAATTAATACCAGCTCTGTAAATTGTTTAGAAGCTTTAATTATGAACATTCAATTTTCAAAATTCAAGCTGAATTGTGATTAAATATAGCCCTATTTCTGCTCCTCTGCTGGATGAAAATAACACTTGGAATGAAGGTTTAGACTATTAAGAATACACATGCATAAGAGTTCAAAACTGTCAAATTGCCTAATCTTTACCTAAAATTCACAGTTTCTTCTTGTTTAACACCCTGTTTCAGTCAGTGAATACTGATGATAGGGGGCACGAACTAGAGAAGTCTGGAAAGAAATGAAAAAAAATTGGATATGAAGGGAAGATGAAGGCAAGATATTTTGAGACTGAAAACTAAATATGCAATAGATGTTTTTGTGTGTGTTTTTGTGTGCACGCACACATGTGCATGTGTGTGCACCTGTTTTATATATGCATGTGTCTATGTAAATATAGATACCTATACATACAAAGATATAGTTATTGATTAGAATTTTGACCAGGCATCGGCTCTGGCCACTTCAACCTAACTTTTATTGCTGTTACATAAGTGCATTGTGCTGTGCCTCTTTTCATAATTTCATCATTTTCATTACATTTAATAGAGGTTTGTTCCATGTTAGTGGCATATGGCAATGGGCTGAGGTGATGAAACATTGCTTTACATAGAACACGTACAGAAAAGGGCTATAGATCAAATTTTCTGGGACTACATGGCATTGATACAGTATCAAGCTAGATGTGCTAAAATGATATTACCTGCTTTTGTCTGATCAGTTCCCATATGATAGAGTTTGTGGAGGGAAGAAGGACTGTCTCTCAGTAAAGCCTACTGAAGATGAGCCAGAAAAGTCTCTGATTTACACCCACACACTCATACCAGACAACTTTAGAAAAGTTTAACTGGAGAGCAATTGTACCGTGCTGTAAAAAAAAAGTAAGCCAAAGACCCACTGAGGCTTGTAATATTCTATATAGGGAAATGAAATCCATTTACTTCCTACTGTGTATGAATCAAGACAGTAAAACTCGCTAAGGAATGTCCAATTACACAGGCACCTTTGCCCTTTTTGAGTCTATATTCTAGAAAAAGACAGAGAGACAGACGGAGAGAGAGAGACTTAATACCATCTCATTCATGATAGTTTTCTGTGTTTCATTTCCCAACTAATTAACCTTTTACAGCAGAAGTTCTACATTAAGAAGCACAGCATAACAATCAAACAACTTGCCATTACTGAAAGACTATTTCTAATTTAAAGTATTTCCATTCTTTAGGAAAATCACTCCTAAGTTCCATAAAATAGTTCTGTACATGTTAGTCCTTCATTGCCCAAAGGAATATCAAATACACACACAAATTAACTTAAAATTGTTTAAAAAAATCTTGGTTTTCAGTGTTAAAAATTTTTATTGTATCTCTGCTGAAAAAAATATGTTCATATAAATAGATAATATATTTCCTATAAAAGTCTGTGGATGTTAATATATTGATAAAATAGAAATATACTATTACGTTAGTTTAGACATGTTATATGTATACATTTGACTATACATACATAATGTGGTAAGTTTCATATTAAGGAAAATGGTACTTCAAATATAGAGGAGGCATATGTACATATACAAGGTCTCTCCCTCTGTACACACACATATGCACACACATACACCTTGTTTATATATAAATGCATATATATGTGTATATATATTATATGTATATTTACTTTCTATGTAAAATTATGTGTGAGAACATATATATATGGGTAAACAGAGATAGAGATACTTATGTGTTCTTTTTCTTCCACTGAACTAGATACAAAGTAGTATACCTGTCTCTACTATGGACTGCCTGGAGGTCTTTGTACATGGTCATTATCTCTGTATTACCAGAACGCTTGGACAGTTGTCTCCAAATATAATCTAACTTAAAGAACATATAAGAAAAGTCACTCTGAGAACGACCCCTTCCTCAGCATACCTCTGGAATGCCCACTCACTGAAAGAAAAATTTCTCCTTGGTGATATGCTTTCACTTACCTGACAATCTATTTTGAAGACTTCTATAGTGACAGATATTCAAAAACTCCTTAACATGAATATACTTTGTTTATAATCAGTCAGCTACGAAAGCCATAAAATGCATCATTTTAATAGTTTGAAAAATCATAGTCACTATTATACGAGAAGTTGGTATAACCAGATATGATTATTAAATGGATAACATGTTATGGTTGAAAGATTCCAATAGACTCATTATGCTGAAAACATTTCTGAAAATAGATCTTTTTTTCCCCCTACATTTCTGCATTTTTATAAATGATACTTTCCCCCCCCATTTCAAATGTTACATCTAATTTCCAAAATGATTGAAATTGCCACTTCACAGCCAGAGAGCCCTATTAATGGCAAATACTCTAACAAATTGTTCCCAATACCTTTTTTATTACGCTCCTGAAACCAGGCTCCTGGGTGTACCACATTACCCATTCCACCACTGCAAAGGACACAGCCCATATGAGGCAGTTTATGAGGGACAGATGACAACCTAAATTATCTGACACAGTTGTTATACAATACATGCATCATCATCTGTAGATACTTTACTCAACTCCTGTTAAAGTCACAGGAAGGACTTTGCAGACTTTGGGAGATGAACCAGGTATACAGTGTCCTTCAGGACACAAAGAAATGGGCGGCACAGTTTTATAGGGAAGGGCAGCACTAAACACAAGAAGTGCTCTAGAAAACATCTTTCCTTATGCATGAAACATTATCATGAAGCATTATGAGTCAGAAGCTTGGAGGTCTGGACAAGCACACAAAGATGGAGGATGATCAGGGCTGTCAGGAACAAGATGAAACTGGATTTACCATTCTCTCTCCGATAACTGTGTTACAAGAAAAAGAAAACCAAATAGGAATGCTCTAGCCCTCATGTAATGCCAGTATAGCAGAGTAACCTTGCAACATCACAAATTGGTGGTAGAAGATACTATTCTTTGTGCTAATTGTCCTTCTTTCTGTCTACCAGGTGACGTATTTAGCAGAAACTCCATGGTAATTCACTTTGGTCAATGCTGAAGCCTAGGAATATCTTGCAAATTTGCTGTGTGATTCAATAGCTTTCAACTTCATAGATTACATTCAGAGTACTGGAAGATATGAACACCATAGTTCAAAGATGTGGCACATATATTCCATCTTGCAAGAGGTGGAGCACTCTCAGTATTTAATGAAAATGGTGCATCTTTCAGAATCTAGTCCCATCTTTTTGTATTGAGGAAAATGAGGTATAAGGATGCTGTACAGAAATAATTTATGCTATTCCTCTAGAAATCTCTAAAAAGACACTGAGGGAATACACTGACCAAGGAATCTGAGTTTGCTACACCGGAACTTCATAAATGCCAGATTTTGTACCAGTATGTTCAATTGCCAGGTATTATTAGCAAACTAGGCTTTTTAATAACTGGTGCTTAATGAATGTTAATGAGGAGAACATGATTCTTCTTCTATTAGAGGCCTCTGAGGTCTAGTTTAGAAAGACATCAAAAGGGTAAGTTTTATTAAAAAAATATTTTAAAAGTGAGATCATCTTCTACATTATTGTGTTCTAACTTGCTTTAATTGATTCTCTTATTCAGACCTGTTTGAAGTTTGACATCAGACCCCCCATGGAATCATAGCCATGGATTTAAGTACCAGTTTGGCCTCTGTGCTACTGCACAAAAGCTTCACTTCTCTGGAAATACATATATAAGGCTGCAAATTCTGATAGGAAAGTGAAAAAAAATCTTTTAGCTGTTGCTATGAAAACACTGAATTCATTACCTAACAATTTTCTTATTATATTTTTTACAGTAAAAGAGGAATTTTCAGGAAGCTTATGGCTACTCACTTGCCTCCTTGAATTTTCTATCCATTAGCTGCATCTGTCAATGCAAAAGATAGTTTTCATATTCTCTAATATGTATTTATATTTTCCAAAGAAGACCTACCAACCAAATCCAGCAATAGCAAAGGTCAGCGTTCTATAATTTTTCAGACCTTATAAATATTACAAATCCGCATTATGGTATACATAGCTTGATCTCTGGCTGACAGTTATGGCTATGTACTTTTCAAAAGAACAGCAGATGAAGTGAACAGCTTGGAAAAAATATTTTCCAGATATTTATCTACCCCCATTTCCTATCCAGATGCTTTTCTAAAGGCCTTCAACAGCACTGCCTTCCTTCTCCCATCTGCTGAGTCTCCTCAAAGGCCTGACCTGGTCTCCAGGCTGGAGAAGCATTCCAGGGGAAGTCTGCTGGTCAGGATGATTACATCCTTGTGCACAACCTGTGACTAGGAATTAGGCCTAGGTGCTATCTCAGAAGACTGTTGCTCCTGCTTTGGCAGGAATATAGCTGTTGCATGAACAAAGTTAACTGTTTGTTTTTACATTAATGACCTAATTATGTTAATGGCCCAAGTCATAACCGGTATACAGAGATCAATCTTTCCCTTGACAGGGAAAGTCTGCCTGGATGAGCGTTGTCCTTGTGGTGGGGTTTTTTTGCTGCCCTAAAGAGAAGTTCATGCTCAGCAATGTCAAAGCATTACAAATAAATTTTCAAAGTACGGTAAACTTTCAACCATTAAATTCAGTAGGAATTACAGACTTACACTATCTTTTGTTACTTAAAATTTTTCTGCAGTACCATTTGAATCAGATCTCCAAAATGGTGAAAATCAACAGAGTACAAATGATTCCTGGAAACTTTGGCTTCAACATACTCCATTCTCCTATTCCATAAAGGAGGACTGTTCTGTTTCTGGGAAACTGCAAAATCCTGGAGGTGCTAGAGTGAAATGGAGAACTGGGATATCCTATTCTGTTTCAGTACATCAGATAAGAAGACTGAAATTTTCTCAGCCTCTTCAGAATTTTCTTTCTGACAGAAATATCATGAACTCTTGGTTTATGGTGAATCAGAACAAATGTTTTTAAGATGCTGCAGCTTCCTGTGGAATAGAAGTTTGAGTACTACTACCCAGAAGGAGTTGTGATTATTCAAATTGGGGTTATGTATGATTATGGAATTCTATGCTAGATGGACATCCCAACATCAGGATTAATATTTCTGCCTCCAAGCTTGGGTAGAGCGAGAAGATTCAGATGCTGGAAACAGGAATTGTGCCACTGAAACCGAAATATATCTGAAGGAACAGTATATCAGAACATATATTAACTTCAACAAGAATACTTCTTAGTGAAGCCTATTCTATTGAGAATGGTATTTAACAAAAGTGTTTTTTTATCTGCTTTCTCAAACTACAATAAAATAGGCTTCCTGTCTAACAGATGTTTAGAAGGATGTTTACATGGCATCTAGGAGTGAAGATGGCTATATGACTTAGAAATTTCTGAGTAAAACTTGTTGGGAAATTCATTCACCATGACCTCTTGGATCCCAAGAGAACAAAACAAAATTTCCAAGGAAGATATGAAAATCATTCATAGTGTAGAAACAGTAAAATGAGTACTTCTTTTGGGGACTAGGTTTAAGTGTGACCCGAAATACACATTTTTAGATAATATATTTATCTTCCAGCTTCTCAATGGGATAGGAAGCTTCCTTCATAAAAAGGAAGCTTCAGGTTATGAAAGGCAATGTCCTATTGTGGTGAAATCACTGGAAGGGAACACTGGAAATCTGACTCAGTCTCATTTCTTCTGCATTTAGGGAGGCATTGAAAGAAATACAAAAAGGTGAAGAAGAAACCCCATTTCCTTCTTGCATCCTTTTGTCCCTGAAGTCCACTGCATCATTTTGATGTCTGCCAGTAGTGGACTTAACCAAACTCAGAGCCTCATCCAGTGAACAGTGACACCAATGAGAAAAATAACCAATTATTTACAAGAACTGGATTGTACCTTTAGCCGTTCACTAGAGAAAACCACTTGCGTTATGCATGAATGATACTCAAAGTAACACATTGTCGTAAGCATTGTTAGTACTAGTAGAATAACCTAGTAAAATGTCTTTAAAATTAAAGCAGAAATGGGGATAGATAATGAAAACAGAAGACAGAGACGGTCAGAAGGTCCGGAGTTAATGCTTAAAGTCACAGTTTTCCACAGAAGTGCCAAATGATGTTAACACAAAAGAGAAGAGGCAGGTAAATGGAGAGGAAAAAGCAAAATAAAAGTAACAAGAGTCCTTGAACAACTTAAAAAGTGTATGTTTTGCTTCCCTACAGCTTCTGGAATTGTTTGCCACCCCCAAATTCTATGGTACCTTAAACCTTAGATGTAAGCATTAATGTTTAGGGAGATTATAACTCTCTCAAAACTTGGTTATATAATTATATAAACTGGAAATATGCAATGTTCCATTTACTGTGTCTCTGTGGAATTAAAATTTCAGTCTGTGTTCAGTTCAGGCTGTCAGCCCTAAACTCTGACAACAAAATTCACCCTGTGCTATATCCAAGTTCGAAGATAGCTAGTGGAAATGTGAGTCAAATTTAACATCTAACAAATACCAATTTCTCTTTCTCCTCTTTCCAGCTTTTTGCCTTTCCTTGAGAATTCTGTACGGGTGAGAGTGAATGGGAGGACAGCCTGGGGACACAGATGAAGAAGTGCAAAGATTAGCCACTGCGAAAGTCTGCAGGCCTATACCTCAGCTGCCAAAAATACCTGCTCTACCGTGCCCGTGGGATTTTGGTAGATGACTAATAAAACTGGAAAATTGTAACTGAAACTGACTGTATAAGACTTTATAAAAGTTACGCACTTGGAAACTATCCACAATTTGCAAAAGGTCAATCCTTCTAATTACATCTTGTCTTTAATTTTTTCCCTAACTTTATGTCAAAATGCTTGGGATTTTTTTTCCTTCATTTGTCTGTTCATTTGTTTAGAGTAGATAAAAACCATCTCAGAAGCATTTTTCGTGCTGTATTACAAACAGCATTTTCCAAAGAAATTGCTCTGAGCAGTGGGTCATATTTGGGAGCACAGACATGCAAATTGGCAAGAAAATTACTGGATTTTTTATTTACACTAATATTGACTTTTAACACATAGTTTCAGGTTGAAAGACTTTTGTGCATAGATATGAATTAAGATCAAATGTTCTGCTAATTATTTTTAAACTGTACCATACATCTTACTCATCACCACTCCAATTTAATTAATATTAAATACAGTAGTAGCTGTCCATAGGTCTATGTACAGATCTGCTCAATATTTTAATACCTCAGTTTTTAAGTTCAATACAAGTCTTATTTCATTGGAAAGAGGTGTAAAACTGAATTAAATAATTAGAAATATTTTTAACTGTCAAGTCTAGATAGAGTCTAATTTGCAATAGCTTCATCAAATAATTTAGAACCCGTTCAATAATAAAGGGACCTGGTACAATTTGAGTGTATCCAAATCTGGCCCAAGGTGTGTGTTAATCCTGTAACTTAACTCCCTTTTCCAAACTGACTGGCTAGTTTAACATTTCCCTTTAGGAATAGGTAACTTGAATTATAAGGCCTTATGCCCAACAGTTCTAATTTAAATCTGTTTTAAAAACAGTTTAGCAACCTTCTGCTCCAACAGAGTCATGGACAGACTTAATTGTATATGTATATACTAAATTAGACTTGTTCATCCGTTAGGAATAGAAGAACATGTGTGTCAGATGACTGCAAATTTTCTAGTGAAGCCAGCAAATCCTAGAGGACAAAGTCATGTCAGCTTTTTAATGAGAGAAACAGCCCTGTCAAGGCTCTCTCACCTCCAGGGAAACAGAATGCTAACATAGTACCTATTCTTCTTATGAATATTTATCAAGAATTTAAACTTCTTTTACCTCAATGAAATCACACTGAGTTCACTATACTCTCATTTCCTGATCCAGAACCACTTAACTTACTCTTATATTAATGCCGATACCATGCATATTCTTAATCATGTCTACATTTTTCTTTTATAGGAAAACTAAAGGATGATCTGGCATTGCAAGCTGCATATCAAATGCAAATCCAGTCTGTGACATTGCTGTTTTTTTTACTATATTTTTCAGACCACAGAATTTTCTTAACTATTGAAGTGGAATTTTGTTGTCACTGAAACCTGGTGGCTCACACTTTTTCCCATACTTCTTCCCCCACATACATTATGCTGTGTATATCTGATAACAGTTTTTCACAGAATTATCTAGGTTGCACAAAAATCTCAGCACCTAGAAACCTTGATGAATGCATCACTAAACATAGATTGAAAAGGAAATGATATGTTACCACGGATTGCAAAATCATATGGAATTCCTCTATAGAGGATTTTTCCTACATAGTGAACCCTAGCAAAAATATTGTGAGATATCAAGCTTTTAAGAATGTTTTTTCAAGTATAGACAACATAAAGAAAGAGTTTGGTGGTTTGTAGCTTTCCCAGATATGCTCTTTCCTAAGGAGCAAACATTCTACTTTCAATCGCTGCGATGAATTTCTTTTTGTCTGTTTTTCTGTTGAATATAAATCAGAAAAAAGGGCTAGATGCTGATTTGGTTTAAACTAGAAGCTTCTGTAGTAATCTCACTAAAATCATTGGAGCTGTTCATTGTGTGGCTGGAAGTCAATCTGCTTCTTTCAAAGTCTCCCCTATGAGTTGATAGAAACATCCTTATTTCTGTGGGTTTTTTTTGTTTGCTTTTAAAGATATATTAGCATTTTTTCATTATGTCTAATGTAATGACATACACTTGAGTTGGTTTTGAAATAATTATCTGAAATACTGCTGGCATTCTTGGTGTGGCAGCACATAGGCTCTGCCTTAAGGCATATGGTGAATTAGTCCATGTTAAACTTCAAGCTGCTCCAGCCTAAACTGTTACCTCTACCCGCAGAGATGGTTTAAAGTTAGCTCAGGTCCCTCTTCACTATATTGCAGTCACTGCTGTAAAGATACAACCTGTGAAAGGCTTCCTGGTTTTGATCTTGTCATATGCAGAGCTGCAGGAGTTCTGCTAAAATCTTCTCAAGGTTTCCAGAACTCTGTGTAGGATATTTCTAATACATACCATCATGTGGGTGTTTACTTAGCATGACATAGCTTCAAACCATCATTGCCTTTTATCCCCTACGCAGTCTGAAGGCGTTTGACAATGCCTTCCTGATTCAAATGTGAGAAAAAAGAGACTTATCTAACAGTATTCTCCAAGTCTTTAGCTACAGATTAATCACACCAGTACAGCAGCAAGTACAATATTCTAATAATTCTACTTTACTTTTCCCTACAACAAAGCAAAAAAATTTTCAGCTACTCATATTAATCCAAGGAACAATTTCTGCAAAGGCAGTTAGTTACAAGATCCGAGTCTGATCTCATACTCATTTTATCCTGTAGTAGTTCAAATGATTATTTTTAGTGACTTTTCCAAAATTAAACCCAAGACCAGCTAATTGATTTTTCTTTGCTTAATTGATAGCTTCTCCTATGTTATAAATAAATTCATGCAAATAAATATTTTATTGGGTTGCATTAGATTACAGCTGCATATCCCTTTTTATTGTATGCCTATCATGTTGTCCTGGATCAGCAATGAGTTGTGAACTACGCCATTGAAATAACCATTCTTTGTGCTTCTGCCCCAGGTTCAGAACCTCTCTGTGCACTCAATGTGCTCTTGGACATTATACTCCTGGTCCTGTCCCAAGAGTTTACGCTCAGAGACAGACTTGATAAAACACCTTTTACTAGATGCAGCAAAACCCAGGGTGTCAACTGGCTTGAACGCCCCCAAATGGGCTAGCACTCCAAATGTTGGTTATAGTCCCTGCTAAGCAAAACTTTGTTCCCCGTTCTGCCACTCACCAGCACGGGAATCTGACAAATCATCTCACCTTCCTTTGCCTCATACCTGTCACTTTTCTTCCCTTTTGGTTAGCTTTTAGAAGCAAGGACTGGTACTTACTGTGTGTTAGTGTCATGCTGTCTGTACGAATATAATTCAGGGAATAAGGATATCTGTGAATATTCTAAATCTGAAATGTTTAAGGCGATAGCTGAGAATCTGTAAAGTCTGAGTAAATGCTCACTGAGTAATGATGGCTCATAGACTGCTACTGTCTCTCAGATGAGATAAGTTCTCCAGAAGGCTGATTTGAGATGTCAGTGCCCATTTGCTTATTAATGTCTACGCTCCTTTCATAAAACCCAAACTGTTACTGATTTTCTTCCCTACTTGTAATGTTACTTGCAATGCTTCTATATGGTATGTTTCTCAATGAAAATGTATCAATTCTAAAAATGAGATTAATTTAATCATTGCTTCAAAACACTCTAGCAGCAGTGCTTCCTCAGAAAGCCCTACTTTTACTAATGAGCAAGTATGTCTCCCTAACGTTTAAGAAATTTGAACTTTAACTAGCACAAACAGTGGGCTGTTGACGAATTTAATAAAATCAATCTCTCCTAAGCTGGTCAAACTCAACGGAAAATAACATTACAATTTTCCTTTCTACAGAGTTGCTGTTCTAACAAAAATTAGCTATAGAGATTTTGCAAATTTATATTTACTAATTTTTGCTATTAGGATAGTGCCTTCAGGTCCTAAGCAGGTTTAACACCTTATACTATTAGAAATCCTCCAAACATATAAAAAGAGTTAGTACCTGTTTAAAAATACAAATATTTGGACTCAGGATTGAGATAAATCCTTTGCCATCTGAAAGAAAACAACTTACTATTTGAAAAGGGTGATATTCTTCTCTGGTTTGTTTCTTGCATTAAGATTATATGTGGACATTTTCATTATTAACTTGCTAAAGGAAATCAACAGCGATAGTCAAAGAATTTTTATTTGAAATTTACTGATTAAAAACTTCTCCACGAGGTATACTTAGCTGACATGAAAACCTTTCCCAGGGATATATTGGTAAAAGATGTCTCATTTCTCTTTGTACCCATGCACAGCTACTTTGTCTTCATACACGAAAGTCCAAAAAGTATTTGTGCCAAGTTCACCCTCCCATAGAGAATGGCTTCATGTCTAGACTGCAAAACACCTACACAAAGGACCAGGCTGTGCTGACATAGAGTTAGTCTGAAACTGGACTCTCCACTATGCTTTTCCTTTGCTGAGAAAATCTTTTATATCTGTATATCAACATCTAAATCAACCTATTTATGATTGATACCTTATGGCTCACAATTACTTCTAGGTCCTTTAAAATCAGTGATTCTTTTTAGTGCCACATTTCAGTCCCTCTTTAACAGCTAGTGTTTCAAGTGGGACATGTTGCTCAGCATACTGATCTTATATAAGAACTGTCAAACTTGCACATATTTCATCTTTGTATACACATACATAAATATAGGTATACATTCAGACATAAATATATGTCTTTATAATGTTGTATGGCATGCTACTCCTCAAAATGTCTTAGTTTTATTCAAGTTATTTCCTGCTTGGAAGCTTCCTTGTAAATCCTCAGATTCATTGTGTTATAAAAGTGCGGTGTTTTATAAGGATGCATAGATTTCTGACTGCATATTTGTTGTCCTGTAAAAGGCACTGAGATTAAATTTCCTGTAACTCAGTCCAGCCAAATTATCTGTGTCCTTCCAGGTAAAGACATCAGGACTTCATGCCATTTTTGTCATTTCATTATCTTAGAGCTCAAACTTTCATATGGAGCCAGAACAATGTTAAATTTAAAATGTCTGTTAAACTTCCCAACACTCTGGCGACCAATATGGCAGCTACTTCTTTGGATCAAGAGCAATTTGCCTTCTTGGAAATTAACTTTTGGAAATGAACCAGTCCTTTTACACCAAGCTGTCATTAAGCATAAAGCAGAATGGCCTAAGTTTAGATTCATGCACATTGGCCCCAAATTGTGCAACCTCCATGTCCCTTTCACCCTTAGTTAAAGGCTACTCTGAAGAGGGAACTTCTTGCTCTGAAGAGCGGCTTTGTGCTGTACTTCCACTGAGGCTGCTTGCAGAAGGCAAAAATAATCTGGGTACTAGACTTGCCAGTTCTAAATCAGTTCACTAGAGGAACAAGAATCTTTTGTGATGACAACTTTCTTCAAGTCCTCTCCTCTGATCTTGGTGCTACCAGGGCCCTATGCCTTGGAATATACTGGCAGAAGCTAACATGTTAAAGGGTGGAATCAATACCATGTAAACTCTAATGGCCCAGATTTTTTGCTTGTACTAATTACTTGCTAATCAAAAATCTTTGGGATCATAAGTTTTTAACCACTGCATTAAAAATATCAGGTAAAATCTAATTTACCATGTACATAATGACCCCTACACAATATGTTATATAGAAAGGCTCTTTCTGAAAAGGAAAAATATTAACAAAGTGGTGCAGATCTCATCTTTTTTTATTTTACATCTTCATGATTTCTTAAGAGACAGAGTGTAAACTTTTTAAAGGCAATGACTCAGGTGATCTACCTTACATTTTAAATAGCTTCTGTGCAAACTATACCCTTAGACAGATTGTGATGTGAAAAATATAACAAGAGCATTTTCTTTTTTATGGCTGATTTAAAAGAAACAATTTAAAAGGGGGTTATTTTTAGAAGTTTATTTCCCGGTAAGATCAGATTGTCATTCCTTCCTTTCTTCTCCAGTCTTCCTTTTCCCTGCATATACCACTCTCTAGTAGTGAAATATCCTTCTGGATCCATTGGTATGTCAGTGTCAAACACGACTATTTTCAACATACTTCACTGGATGCATAGCTTATCTGTATTGTTGAAAGGTACATTCCATCACAGAGATACTGAGAGAAAAAAGATCTAGTTGCTATAAAAGGCATAAGGACAATTAAAAAGGTTCTGAGGCATCCAGCTATTTTTGTACTCCCGTCCTGAAATTATCCCTACTTTAAAATATAGAAAACATGAAGTTCTGTTTCCTAGTGTTCTCTCTCCAGTTTATCAACAAGATACTAATTTTTTTGTTGGTAAGTCTAAATGAGGACTGAAATTCAGGATACACAGTCATCCACTAAATCTGCACAGTTGACACAGGAAGATTTTTCATTTCATTTTTGCTCCTTTTTATTCATGATATTTACTTGAATTTATTGCTATTTGTAGGTACTGCAGACGTGTGTAATGGTAAAAATGCATTGGTACTATTTCTATAAATTGGATATCTGAGGTCACTAGGCAAAAATGCACATTCCATCTATGATAATTACCAGGCTTCATTCAAATATGATTGTAATTTATGAAGTAATATCTTAGCTAGGTGATTAATTGATCAAAGATGTCTTCTTAGAAGGGCAAAATAATCAATAAACTTCAGCACTAAGGTGCTACAGTCACTACAATACATCACAAATCAATGCTGCTAGGTCCCATTTGTCCCAAACATTAGTAATAAATAAACATTAGGCCAAACTCACAGTGTCACTATAAGAAGTCAGCCTGATTTAGGAGGGTAAATTTGAACCTGACTTTCACTGTTCAGCCTGTCAAAATTCATGAGCCCAGCTAGCATTTGCCACCTCCTAATACTCATTTTAATATAGTTATTCCTTTGAAAGATATTGAGGTTTCAGTGGTAACGACAGCCTAGTAAGACTGCACTGCAGCTATTCTTATCAGACGTAGTTACAGGATTCGCAGATCGGTACCCATTAGGCAAGTATCTGAGTGCACTTATAAGCATTTCCTAATGCACTTATGTTTGTGACACAAAGTAGAAGCTTCAAGAATCATCAAAAAGAGTGCTTCAAAGAGGTACAGGAAGCTTGATTGTCACTTTAGGAATGCGCTATCCCTGTAGGATACAGAGGTCATGAGAATAACTCTTTGAGGCTAACAAAAGTCTTTAAAAACTCGGCTATATTAGATAATTCTAATCAATTACTTCTTAACAAGCACAGTAAAAAATGCTGCTCACCTCTGGCAGGTGGCAAAGTGTGGGAAAAGATGTGTCATCCTGAAGGGCCCTTCTGGCATATGGGATCAGATAGAAAAAAAAATCAGAAAATTGTGGGAAAAGGAGAAAAGGTGATGTGGACACTTTGTGCAGGATAGAAAGCGAACAAATGGATCAGAGATTGGTGTAAGAGAACTAGTATGAGTGGCTTAGTGGATGGACTTAATGAGATAGTAAGGTAGGTGATTCAGCAGCTAATTTTCAGATGGTCGGAAGTATAGTAACAGTGGTTGAAGGGAGAACAGGATGACGAATGTTTGCAAAAGTTAAGAAGGAAAATAATAATAGTCCTAGAGAGACTTTTTGTGGGCTGGTCAGATACAGAGAGGAAAATATGGAGACTGCCCCACACATTACATGTATATCAAGGCAAAAGGATGCCAAGATGGCTTACAAGAAGTCAGAAAGTGCTGGCAACAAGGCATGCAGAAGATAAGAGAATTTTTCATTTAAGCTTCGGCTAAATGAAAGGAAAAAACCAATAATCTATGCCTTATTGTTATTTATCAGGAATATGAAGGGGTGGGGAGTCATGCTGTTGGGCATTGTAACACAGTCGGTAAGAAATAGCGTCTGCCCTGACAGAAAGCACAATCTGTGTAGAGAAAGGGTGACACAGAGGAGGAATAGCCATCTCAATTTTGCAGGCAGTGAAAGTAAAGCATTACCCATATCAGCCGCCTATTGGCAAAGCACTTATATGTTTAAATCTTTTTGTTTCTATTAAAATTTATGTATGCATTTACAAGTTTTTCTGAATTGTAGAAGAAGAGCAAGAGCTTTGGTGTGCATCCTTGGTGTGTATCCCAAGTAGAGGTATGGCTAGGGAGTGGAAGACTACCTTCTTTTAGGCCTGTCTTTATGGTCCAGCTCTTTCAAACAAAGGCATGGGATAAATTCAAAGCGCAAAACCTTTTCTGTGACAACGACCCCTGTAAGAACTCTTATTTTGGAAGCAGTGGCTTCTCGTAGTTTAGCTTAACACACTTCCAAAATGGACAGATACAGTTTTTTGTCCCTCTCTTGAAATAGGAATGTCTACCTGGAAGATTTATTGTTGAATAACTATTCCACATCAATGGCTTCCATAATTCTAGATATTGCAGTAATTCTAGTCTATACATATAGTGCCTAAGAGAGGGGATTGTCTTTCAGTGCTTGCAGTCAAGGAGTAAGTGCAGAAAAGAACAAACAGCTAATGATAATATTACATATGGAAGTTATCAAAGTGCAAAAACATGTAGCTAAAAATAAACAAATTTATTCAGATACTGGCCAATTTTAGAGCTCAGGCAATCATTTCTTAAAACAAAATCTCCTTTAAACTGGACTACAGCATCACCTCAGGATTTTATGGTGTAAATATTACAATTCACATCCTAGCTAGTCTCCACTTGAAACATAATAGATTTTTGAGAGATGAATTTTTATTTGTAACCAGAAGATCTTCAAGAAAAGTGCTTTGTCAAATACTCTTTGAATTAGTGTTAATGATCCTCTTTGCACTTTCTTAGCCTGTTATAATAAATGTAAATATATATGTAATAACAAACCGTTTAGAACTGGCATTTCAATATTCACTAATAAAAACAATATAACTGCAACAAATACATATCCACAATTTTCCAGTCATGTCCCACAGTATAAATATTCTGAGACTATTACACTGTTCCATTAAATGCACACTGAAGGAAAAAATTGCACACTTCAGTCAAATCTGTATTCTAGTGTAATGAAACTGGCCACTTTAGGTTCCTGTCCAGTAGCATTAAGAAATAAAATCATCAATTTGAAGTGATTATCTGTGTTCACATATCTTTAAATATCTTTCCTATTCTCTGGGAAATGTAATGTTTTCTAGATAATAGATGCCACTTGAGCAATGAAATATTTAAACCAACAAATCTTTTTCTACTCAGGTCAAAAATTGTTGTCCTTTATAGAGACTGCAAGTATTTGAAATCAAAAGCTTGTATTAATAAGGGTGGGCTGGAATAGTGGTGATTGTTCTTTTTTTGTGAACTTTTATAAGGATCTATTTGAAGCCTGGAAAATACAGAAGCAACTGATTTCTTTAGATTGTGCTATAATCAGCAAATAGCTCCATATAAACCTGACTAAAGATTTTATATTGGTAAGACACCAACTGGGTGTTCAGTAGACCTATATTTATTTTCTTAGCTACAAATTTCTTTTCCATCCACAAAAAAGCCATTTAGAGTGAAATCCTGATTCCATTGAAGTCAATGGCAAATCTTCATTGACCTAGTCAAATCCAGGCTCGATTTATGTCCATTGTTTGTTCTTTGTCAGCAAAATAGAAATATAATGTCCTATCCTTTCTCTTTTCTATTTAAACTGTAAGAACTTTTGGGCATGAACTGTCTTCCTGACATAATACATACTTAAAACATTTTAAATATCAGACTTTCCTATCTATTCTTCTTCTTTTTTATCTCTTGGTTCGCATACTTTTCAGAACAAGTATGAAGTCTCTAGATCTAACTGTACAACATTAATTTCACACACACACACAGGCCTTGATGTATATGTTCTTGGATGTTCATATATGCATTAATAGTATCAGACCACATGTATCCAGATTCTCCTTTCAGCTCTTAAGGCGTACGTACTTGTGAAGGTTTAGACAAACCTTACCTCATCTGCTTGCAGGGGGAGCAGGTGGGAAATGAAGAAACTCCAGTTTTCAAATTAAAGAGCTGGAATAGCATGGCAGGGTGCCCAAACTAACATGCCATGCCTTTCGAATACAGCTATATGTCTCCTGAATCAACTCTGACTTGCTTTCAGTTGCATCCATCTACCTCTGAATCCTTTCTTGCCGTTATGCCCTCCAATATTAATGTAAATGATAGCATACTTTAATATTCCCAGATTTTAAGGATCACATTTTTTATTTAATGTTATTGAAAAATAACATGCATTTATTGCATTTTTATGGCTGAGCAATATTTGCATTTGTTTCATAGGCTCACTTAATTCCTTCTAAAAACCTTGCATGATTTTCACAATGAAATGTTTAATAATAATTATTTCTTTATAATTTTTTCATCACCAAAATTAGTGGTCAATATTTTGTTGCTTTTTCTCCCTTAAGCAGTGAGGAGATGCATAAGGACTTAAGGACTGATTCCTTCCACAGGGCAGTAAAGAATATTTTATTATTT
Source organism: Dromaius novaehollandiae (assembly GCF_036370855.1). Taxonomy (NCBI): domain Eukaryota; kingdom Metazoa; phylum Chordata; class Aves; order Casuariiformes; family Dromaiidae; genus Dromaius; species Dromaius novaehollandiae. The sequence continues at coordinate 105,446,737 of NC_088098.1, read as the reverse complement.
TATTATGCTTACGGGTTTGAGGAAGTAAACCTAATGACCACAGCAACACTCTTTCTGTGGATTAATGTATGTCATCTATGTAATGCCTTGAAGATAAAGATACCATATTCTACATATTTAAATGTGCTTCTCCAATAGGGTTGCTGTTTTGTTGTGCTAAATTTTGATAAATCGCAGAAGTTATGTTCACAAAACCCATTAGCAAATAAGGTTTGTGCTCACACCTCCTGCACACTGTTTTGAATATTGATCCCTAAGGGCCTAATTAGCTATTATGCACTTTTCCTTCAGAAAAAAGAAAAAGGAACTTTTGTGCTTAAAATAACTTAGCAACGAAAATCTTCCAAAAGGTTTAATCTCTCTTATTCAGTATCTTGCCTCAGAATTAAGCAAATACCCCAGGGCTTGGTGCTAGTATCCCGTGAAAGGACCACACAGAGTCACCTCACCAGATATCAGTTTGTCACCTGCATAAAAAGCTGAAAATTTAGAATGTCTTAATCCTACCAGATGCTAAGTCGGCTTAATTTACATTGAAATTAGAGGGAGATGAAAGAGGAGCCGAACCCTTTGCAGCAATGAACTGAAAGAGCAGAAGCTTGTGTGGCACACAGCTATATTGCTACCAGAATGGAGTAATGCAAAATAAGATGACAGTGAACACTCAGAAAAGGTGAGGTCTAACTGCAGTGACTTGAAAGTCTTAAGATCTCCGTGATGGCAGGAATAGTCATCTGACTATTTTCATCTCCCAAGCATGATACCAATTTGTCTACAGCATTTACTGAGCATGTGCTCAGCTGCACATAAAACATAGAGAAGGACAAAGGATGTCTCTCATGGAAATGCTTCCAAGTGTTAGAATAATCTTACCTGATACATGTGGGACAGGATTTTTCTTGGTCTTCAACATCCACTTATTCTGACCAGCTTGTGCTTTTTTTTGTCCTGTTGATCAAGAAGCAGCATGCATAACAACTTTACACAAAGATTGACATTTTTATCCTTCACAGATACCATCTACACCCTTGCAGGTAGAATCCTCAAACTGAGAGGTCTTGTTTGTGACTTATCTTCATAAAAATGAATTTTACCGAGAGAAACGAACTGTGGAATCCAGTTATTCATTTTGCAAATTTTGGGGTCCTTACTCTCTGCTCAGAAGTAAAACATGTTATTTAAAACTGAGAATGAGATTAAAACAGTGCTTAATTCAGACAATGCACATTTATACTTCTTGAAAGTTACTACCGCGTTTCAAAAACACTGCAGAATTAAAATAAATAACAAGAAGTTGTTCTCGGAGAAAAAATATCAAGGTATTCTGTTCTGAAGCAGGTGAAGTAAAACGCTTAGGCCTTAATAACGTGTTTATTTTTTTTAATTCTGAAACCAAAATTTGCCAAAACTTATGTCTTTCCTATAAATGTTTTATTTTCAATAAATCATCGTTTTATATAGAAATTATCCTTTGGGAAAATTTCAGTGAATAAAATTATCTGAGGCATAGCAGTATGATGTCCTAGCTTAGTCTGAAGGGTAAAGTAGCATTCCCTACTAGACGGTGAATACAAAAAAAATTACTTCATGAGCGGTTTAACAGATGTCCTAGCTTAGTCTGAAGGGTAAAGTAGCATTCCCTACTAGACGGTGAATACAAAAAAAATTACTTCATGAGCGGTTTAACAAGACAGCCAGTAGCAACTGGAATAGGTTGGTAGATTTTATAGCATGATGCTGTAGTTAAACATAAGGCATGTCAAACATAAATTCTTGGAGGCATTTCAAGACATGAATTGATTAATTACTGCTAATAGCAATGGAAGTGTTTAAAGAATAAATGGTACTGTTTTTTTCCTTAATCACACACAAAATAAAATGGAAGAATAGCACTGAAGTGGCATAATTATGTCACTGCAGAATGCAGATGGGTTGCATGTGATCACCCAAATATGAGTACCTCATTCTAAGCACTACATCACCTTTTGGATTAAATCACGTTAAAAAGAACAGCCATTTTACATCTAAGTATTTTTGAGGTAGGTTTAAATACTAGGGCAAAACAGCACTGTAACATAATTCATTGCCAATTCATTTCCATTGTTGACTCATCCATAATAGATATAAATCTGGTATTTCAGAATACTGATTTCAAAAGGGACTTTGTGTTCATTTGTAAAACACTTAGAAAAAAAATCAATGATAAAGACATGTTTTCTCTTGTTTTCCTGATAATTAATATTTCTCCTATATATCACCCGAGCTAAATTTATCGCTTGATATTTCCACCAATTTCAGCACAATTAAGGCAATGATGAGCTTCAGTATTTTTTGCTAATGTAGATAAGGAATTCTCTTCCAATGCCAAAGCTATATGATATTATTACTGTGGGAACTAGCAAGCAAAGCAGGCTAAGGGATAATACACCCATACTGAGGAATCATGTTTTATAAGCTCTCGAAGGGTAAAGGGCAGTCCGTTTTTCCTGATGGATATCCATATGCTGTAAAATACACAGGTCAGCATTTTACTAGATCTTACATATTTTTCAGTTTGATTTCATATTCTAACCCCACATTTTATATTCTTCTCGCAAGTAAGGGTTTTAAATAACTTGCACTTATTGTGTATTTTGCAATTATAATCAGGTTGGGCAATTATGCAGAGAGATTTTTTGCCATTTATTTCTAATTCGATATTTTCCAAAAAGCATGAAATCCAAATAGAATCTTTGCCTTGCTGGAAGTAGGGGGAATGGTGCTAGTTATAAATAGGTGAAAATGATCAGTCTCTTATTAACTTCTCTGTTTAAGAAAGCGAGTGAAGGGGATGGAATCCAAACTGATACACAACAGTGAAAACCAGAGTAAATGTCAGCAGTATTCCGGAAGAAAAAAAGATTGAAATTATGTAAATATTAATTAAGAATGGAGCCCACATGATATCTCAGAACTGTTATTTTGGGGGATCAGAAACAAAGATTTTGATTACAGGCTGTTTTCAGGGTGCTCCAATCTCTGGAATAACAGGAGTTGCCTCCAGATCTTGGGTCCCTTAGTCCTGCAGTGAAATAAGCCTACCTCTTTCCAGGCACCATGTTCAAGCACCAGCAGGTCTTCCTCCATGTCCACTCCAACAAGCGCTCATACCATTTCTCCATGCAAGTAGTTCCTTATTGCCCTCACACAAGTAGCCACTGAAGGAGCTACCACCCCATGCAAAGCTGCTGTCCCTTTGCGTTTGTGCCAACAGGAGCAGGCAAATTCATTTAATTACGCATGTGTCTATACGCAGGTGAGATGAGGCCTGCCAGTGCCATTTCTGACCTAATCGAGTGGAGGAGAAAGGTGTCAAGGGCTGTGAGGATGGATCCGCGCTCTCAGGCACCCTCACGGGTGGTCAGAGGCATTGCAGTGTGCAATAAGCGGGGGTAGAAGCTGCCTGACCTCCTGTTCCCCAGGGCTTCCCGGTTTGTTAAAAAAACCATGACGACTGTTCAACAAAACATGTTAAGAGGATGGATGAGAGAGGGCATTTTTTAAAAATAAACGTTATACCTGTGATGAGACAGGCAATATATGGGCAGTTGCCAAAGAACAGGAGCGGTTAGTCAGCCTTTGGGATGATGTTATTCTTAGAGTTTGAAAATTGGCAAGCTATGGGCAAGAGAGAAGAAGAAAATCAATCTGATTCCCTATAGTGTTTGTGAAAAAACAATGCCATAAAGACCTCTTTACTTTGACTGAAACATAAGGCAAATTATGAAAAACAAAAAACAGGAAGAGAGCTACTTGGAACTGCAGATTTAAAATATCGTATTTGGAAAATAAAAGTTAATAATTAGTAAACGTTTGTGGACAACCATTAGAATGTTTAATTTTAAGTAGAATTCAGTTGTAGAAATACATTAGCTTTCACGGAATTTTAAGCATAAAACTGAAAGCCAGATAAAGTACGTTCTTTTCAAAAGATCTCGTCTCTTACATGTCCAAGCATTCAAATGCTTGGACATCTAGAACACATTATTTGAAAAAGCACTCTAATCGTGAATCACATAAAACTCCTTTTCTTCTTTTTTTTTAAAAAATTAACCATTTCTAGAGGAACTGTTCCATAAAATATCATTTGGAAAGCATTTGGTGTGGCACAAATAACTTGAGATAAAAGTGGAGGAGTTATCTTTAAGACCTTATCTGTTTTGCTTTGCATGACTAAAAAATATTTTCAGTATTTCAAAGTATTGTATTGCTACCTAAGGCTTTGGATAGCTGCCCCATCTTATTACTGCAACAATCAGGATAAATGAATAATTAATCTATCCCTTAATGATTAAATAAAATGTTTGGGGTTGAAAATCAAGCACCAGGGTAGTTTTTCCAAAAAATTCAGTCTCTTTGCAACAGATCTCAGTACTGCCAAGTCACTAGCTATGAAATATCCAGCATATTTTTGTCAGAAAACTGCAGACTATTCTCTTTTCCTATTTTTCCCACCATTTGAACTACCTTTGGAAAATCCTTGTTGATAGAACATAAAGCATAAAAACTGTACTGCATATATTTGGGCTGACAGAGTATAGAAAACAGATTTGAAATGAACTCTCTCATGAAGTACTCATTTTGCCATTAGGAGAAATACGTCTACAAGCAAAGTATGGCCACTGTTTCAAGCTGTGGCGGCACAGTCATTAAGTAAAATCTTACTAGAGAGCCATCTATTATTACGGGTTGTTGGTTTGGGGATGGGGGGGAGTTGTTTTTCTTTGATGGAGGTGGTTTTGGTCATACGATCAGCTGGGAATGTCTTATGTTCAGCATATGTATCTTGCACAGAATTACAGCGCTGTGAAGAAAGGTAAAATCAGTAATATACTTCAGGATATTATGCTTGTTCGTGCCATGTGTCCTAGTTATAAGGAGACATTATTACAGATTAAATGGCGTCCAGAATCTAAATTGTAGATGAAAGTGTAAATCTGAACATGTCAATCTTAATTCTAGAATAATTTAATCTGTATTCAAATTATGCACATATTCTTACAGGAAGGCATCGTCTCCAAGGACTCAGAAATTGATTCAGGCACTTGTTCAACAATAACCATAATTGGTGGCTTTTGGTGTTTCTCTTAACATTTTGAAATAAACCACTTGACAAAAAAAAATGCAAGGCTGTTAACACCTTGACCTGCTCGGCAATTGTTTGTCCTTCCTCAAGTCAGGATGCAATATGAGCTATTGGAAGATCACACCATTCTCGTGTTATCCTTTTACTGATTCAAGAAATGTGCCAAAAGCTGCATTCCAGACTTGTCATCCAAAGTGAGACAAGGTCTTTAATACATGGCATCTGGCTTGCTGCCTCTTTTTCTATGCTTTCTGAATAGCAGATGCATCTCGATGCCAGAAGTACGTCTAAGCCACTAGATCAAGCAACACAATGTCGGAAATTATGCATTGGTTAGCACATGCCCTCCAAAACTGCAGCTGAAGAAGCTTCCTGTGTAGCAGAGGGGAATATTATTTGTAGTTCTAGACCTAAGCATTAATCACAACAGGGTCAGACACCCAAGCCTACCCTATAAATTTAAATGATTCGAAACTATCAAGCTGAGCTTGTAATGGTACGTTTTTACTATGGCTATCCTTGCTTTCCCTCATACAGTTTGTCCCACCTGCAGGTTTGTTTTATCTTAGAATACAAGTCCTTGCTAGCAGTAGCGGTTTTCGCCTGTGGGATTGTACAGCACCTCCCACTAGGAACTGCTGGTGCTGACTGGGCAGGTGGGTCAGCACCTGCAAACTTGGTTTGTGTGACACAGCAGGATGTAAGAAATTAGAATAAAAGCATCAAACATCCTCAGGAAAGATGAACTAAATGCTCACAAGAGAGTTCAAAGTAAACATCTGATTTTAAAAAATCAAGTTTTGGGAAAACACTTATTTTCCTCACTGAATATTGCCTCGATTAGGCGAAAACAGAAGTATTTTCCCCCAAATGTCCATTAAAATAGTAAGCAGTGACAAGAAAGAAGCACAGATGCAATTGCCTGAGTAGCTGTAGCCAGTTCCCCTTGTATTTCTACATACACTTGTATGTACCTCATGCACTTGAGAATGATACAGAAAGGGACCATCAAACACTTAATGCGGTTTGATAACTTGGGAATATAGAATCTCAGAAACATGGCATGGTACTTCATCTATCAGTATGGCACATTTTAGTTGAATGCTGTAAATAAATGTGCTAATGTCTCACCAGAATTAGTTCTCAGTCCTTGGGCGAAAGGTCGTTTTGGACACTGAAGAACTGAATGATTCAGAGGATCAGTAACTACAAAAAGCAACTGAAAAATTAGTCCCATTTCACCATTCTGGACCTCAGATACAGCGAATGAGTGGTCTTAGCATAGTCGTCAAGGTGCAAGAGCCCACGCCATAAAATCATTACCATTAATTGATACGTTTAATGGTAGTCGCAGCAGAAAGGTCATACAATGGGAATACTACCAGTTCTGAGGCACATCACACACACCTGAAGCTCATGCAGATCCTGCCTTTGCTGTGCCCTGTCTGAGCTACAGATTTTATTTTCGAAGGCTGTTAATTTGGAACTTTCTATGAGCACTAAAACTTAAAATTATTTGCTGGTGCCTTCCAACTATAAATCTAAAAATAGAAATTTGGAAGAAAAAAAAGTTGTTAAAATATACTGTTGGCTTCTACTGTTAAAGGAAAGTATAACCAACAGAGAGAGTGGGAGGAGGATGAGTAATACTGGCACCTCTTCTATATTTCAACTCCCTACGTCCTTTCTTGTTTGCCTAGCTTTCGCATAAATTTTGGAATTTACTATGTTTTCGAAGGTATATACCAGTGGTATATATAGAGCACAGTACATACTACCTATTGAATTGCATAAGCAACATAAACAAAAGGCCACACTCTTTGCTGGTGCCCCTGAATGCAACCTGGCAGCTGCTCAGAAATGTGAATGCTACCCAGCATCAGATTTCAAGCCGCAGAAGCAGCAGTAATTTATGACATGAATTTAGGACAAGATGGTTTTGTTATTCTAAATATTCTCTAAAAACACCGGGTGGCCTGCCAGAGCTGGATATCGATTTCAGGATCTCCCCTCCCTCCTCCGCGGGCGGCTGCTGCCCACGCAGTGTGCCGCAGCCGTGCATGCCCACCATGAGGTAGGCCTCCCACAGGCAGCAGCTTCCACCCCATGGTGCAGAGGCTCCCTCCACATGAAGGCCCATCCTCCCATCCTTCCTCCAAGGAGGAAAAAGAAAGAGAAATAAAAAGGATGCTCTTCTGTTTGGGGTGGAAGACGAGCGAGTGCCAAGAAGCAGGGGCTGAACCAGGCTGCTGTTCATGTTGCTGCAGAGGCCGGGGACAACGACTACGACTGAGCTAAACACTTACTGCTCAGCACAGCCCAATCTTCGCACTGGCAGAGATTACATATTACCTCAATCTATGCATGCGCAGAAAGTCACGTCCTGTTGAAGGAGGAAAGCTATAGCATTTGGCCCTTTCAGCCACAGAAGAAGAAATGTGACCTCCCGAAAAGGCTCCTCCTCCCCCCCTCCCTGAGCAAGAATAGTACCTGAAAATGAGCTGGCACCTCCGGAAATGCTTGTATGACACACACATTATACATGACGAGCATTAACGAAAAAGTGTCTGAGAGCAGAAAGCAAGCTAGATAATAATTCTGATACCCCATCATTTAGGTTCTCCTCTATAAAATAAATATTGAACTCAAACATGACAAACAGGATCGTGACATGGATACTGAAAGTTACTCTTGCAAAAAGGGAGCAGGTGGTACATTTATACCACATGAGGTTGTTTATTAGCTTCAAATGGTCACATGAATTGCTCATAAATGACCTTCAGATGCCACCATTAAAAAATTCAGAGATGGACAGCACTTGAAAAAGTCATCTGAAAAAGACACTAAATGTGTTCCATACATTATCTATTAATTATTTTCCAAACTTCAGAGACATTAAAATATTAATTAATCTTAGAATGGTTTTAAAATGTAAATGAGCATTTCTTAGCCCAAATTTCTTCTGATCTTTTAACAAAGTAAGAAGAGTCAGAGCTGATGAATTTAAACCAGCACTTCCACCAAACAAGCAGTTCCTTCTCCCTCTGTCCATCGCCAACTGATTGACAACTTTTATTTTACTTTTTAAATTTTTATTTTATGCTAGATTAGATCTAGTGTATGACACAGCCATTAAATGTTTGTACCATAGCACAGAAATGAAGCAATTGCTACTTAAATGGCAGTGACACTTTGACAGCACATGGCACTCCAGCCTCACAATTGAATTATGGCTGGAGTAGACAGACCAGTATCTCTTGGATGTACCATGTCTCTAGTGAGCTTAACTGGTAACTCAAAGCACTTCAAAAAACCCCCAGAAATTACTCTGAGAAACAATGAGTTAGGGAGGAGACAGAATAGAAACTCTTCTGTTCTGGAAGAAGCAATGAACAACAGCATGCCAGATGCACTGCCTTAGGTTAAATACCTCCAGCTACCTTAATCTATGCCATGGGTAGGGTATTAGAAGGTTTGTTCCTATAGCCTTCAAAAGCCAGAATCATGGAGTAACTAGTCCAGGTTTTGTACTCAGTGCTAAGCCTATGCTGTAGGCTTTACCCACTGAAAAATAAGAAGTTCTTGACTTACTTTTTTTTTTTAAAAAAAAAACAACTGCGAATCGCGTATGATGGTTTCTTAATAAAAAATCTTCACAAGTTTTCACAAGGGCTATACATGTATCTGCATGTGAGACTGTCCAATTCAGCTTCAGACTGCTTTGTTTCATGATAATAATCGTAACTGTTATAACTACAAGAACAAGAAATGTTCTATTAAAATAAATTCACTCTACTATAAATGCTGGTGTCACATCAGCAAGGTCTGCATAAAATACAAAACTGCTGACCGAAGGGTTAAGCAACCAAAATATATCAATGCTAAGTCACAACGTAATTGTTTAAATGTTAGCTGAACCTTAGAGGACTACCTTTCAAAATCTTAAAACTAAATATGATTAATAGAAAAAAAGTTAAATATCAATCTCTAGACACAGCATAATATTTTAAAAGGCCGGTTTTAGAGATAATTAACTAAGGATCCATTTGAGAAAGGTTATAAGACTCAAGTAGTACAGTCAACATTTTGAATGTTACTAATCCTAAGACTGTAAGCTATTTAAACATTTAGATCTCATTTAAATACCCTCTCATATATGTGATTTGCCATATTAACAAGGTCATTTGACAACAATTTTGCACAATTGATGTAAATTACATGTTGATGGCAGATTACACCCTACTTCCAACGATGTGATTAAAGCCAGAAATAAATAGAAAGAAAGCCTCCCCAAATACCTTACAAGCCAAAGCATAATATTCTCAAGGTATCCCTGCACCATATACTGTAACAATGTCTCAGAATCCTAAACAGATATTTGCTAAGAGTTGAATATGATTTATAACTGAGCCTGTCAACATGCATGAACAAGCATGGATGCATATGTACATGGCCATAAAATAAATGATGTTAAAAGCATTACTAACCTACAAAAGTTTCTTATTTAAAAGTCAGATTTGTACAATCTGGATTTAATCCTCATGCTCATGCTTATGATACTGTCTGTAGTAGCAGGATCACAAACAAAAGGAAATGAGTCCCCTACCTCCTCATTCAATGCACAGGATGGATAGAAATCTTTTATGAAAGGCTATTCAGTTTTTATTTCTCTTTATTTTCTATGTGTAGTTCCAGATATTATTGGTGGCACACTCTTCAAACATTGCTCTAAAACCAGAATCATAATTCACACATTTCTGCTATGTGACGGCTTCCCAAAATACCAATTTATTTTCACAACCTTTCACCCCTCTAAAATGAAGGGGATGTATTTGGTATTATATACATTTTAAAGATGGGTTACTGGATCACAGGGAGTTCAAGGTCAAAAGTATCAATTGATTTTGCATGTCAAGCTTGAGAGATGGCTAGAAACTGATTTTTCAGCATTCTTAGCATCAGATAGCACTTTTTGTGTTTAAAGTACAGCTCCTATTGACTTCAATTTTAGCTCTGAGTCCTAAACTCTTCTGCAAACAAGACACCAGAGAAAAGAAGAACCTTGTAAGCAAGTGGGAAAAGTTTGTTTTAAGTGATTTGATAGCTTGAATAATATTCCATATCATACTTTGGAATAAACTTCAGTTTTCCGAGGCAAGATCCAGCTGCATTCATAGTGATGCCCTCCTTTCTTCTCCCTCGCCCCCTTCCAAATTTTCCAACAATAAAGCATAGGTCCAAGATGAATAACTGCCTTCTTGCTCCTGATTAATCTGCAGAGCAGTTCCACCCTATGCACTGACTGAGATGGGATCCTGAGAAAAAAGCCTGACGTGATAATTTAGTTTTGTCTCTATCGTCATACCTACAAGATATAAATCAAGGATCTGGCCCTCCAAAACAACTCATCTGGCTTGCAGCCTTTCCCTTGCCACTTCTTCATGCCACCTCAGTTATATACAGTTTGTAAACTGTGAGCGAATGGACTGCTTTGGCAAACCCTTCCTTGCTGCTCTCACAAGCCCTGCAGTCCCTGCCCTGCTGCAGTGTTACCATGCGTGACACTACCAGCCTCAGACATTTTTGTCACATAGCAGCATATGCAAGCTCAGAGTGCCTCGTGCCTGGAGTACCTGTGTACCAGGCGTATGAAAATGGCATGTCCAGGTCATATGAAAGAGGATACACAAGTTCTGGTCATCTATCTGGCAAGGCCAGACAAATCATGTCGGATAGAAACTGTCACCGGATAGAAACTCTCCTGGCCACATCATTAGCATATGCCTGGTCACGTGCGTATTTGGGTAGGGAGCTGAAGTGTGCAGCAGGCAGGGGGGCCTTCACTCTGCTAATAATGAACCCTGGAGTGACTGGTATAAGGCAGCCTTAGCAATATACATTACTAACAACTGCTTTTATACTGATTCACTACATGTTCGATCTATGTTGAATAAACAAACAACTATCAAAAAATACATACTAACCATCCATGACCACGTTTAAACTGCCTATTGTAGTTCTGCACAGCTCCCTCACAGGCACCCACCTGGATTTCTTTCCAAAAGAACACCCAGCTGCAGGGAGAGGAGAGAAAGGCGGATGGAGAAATAGTGCTCATGCAGGTTCATCTTGGCCATCAATCAGCCGGCAGCTGTGTGAACCCAGGAGCTGGGAAATGCCTGTTGCTTCTCCTGTCTGAAAAGCTCTCTGAGTCAACCCAGACCTGAAAAGACTAGCAAGTATTAGGCAATTCTGATCAGTAGATAGGCTGCATAAACAAGTGTGGTTTTTAATATACATTGCATGTGGAATGACTGACGTGGAGACATGAAGGCAAGAGAAACAAATGTAAGGAAGCTTCTTTAGATGTGAATACCAGTACTTTTGGTCTTGGGGAATATCAGTGAAATATTTGAAGTTATCACACAATTATATTAACAGCACTTAAGGAAAGCCCCCAAACTGGCCTGAATCATCAAAACTTGATGGTGAAGAGAATAAAATGAGTGGAGAGAAAAGACATAATAGTAGTCTACATCAAACAGATTCTATTCTGAAAAATCTGTCTCTAGAGCCTTACAATCAAACTGAAGTGCTGAAAAATTATTTACTTTTCAGTGTACAAGAGATAGCACATAGCTGCACTATTCAAAAAGACAGTAAGACAGACCCTATCTATTGATTTTATCATATTTTATCATATTTTACCATATTAAATAAAAAGGAACGATAGGGTCCGAATTAACATTCTCGACATGGTGTATGCTGCAGGGTAAGTGATGAATGCTGGTAAAATAAAAATAAAATAAAATTGGAAAAGTAAGCTACTAGGCATAATCTTTATAGGAAAAAAAATCTTTCTATGATTTCTTTTTGCAAATCATGGAAAACAACTGCAGAGCAGTTGAGTCATGAAACTTTCACTTGATTAATAAAGAACAGAAACAACTTTCTTACTTATATACACCCTGTGTTCTTACACTCTGCTTACTCAAAGCTTCTAATTAGACAGTGAGATTAATTCAAACAAACCATAAAGTCCTCAATTCTTTTTATTGGGTTTAGAGAGCTGGTGAAAGGAATGCTTGGAAGGTTCTGGTTTTTGGTTCAGTTACTTTTCAGAGGTATAGGTCAAATCCCTCCAATTCTTTTTATTCCTTTGGTTTCCTGCCATGTAAGCATAAAAAAAGTATCAAGGTAAGACAGAAAGGTTGACATTCACCCAATACAAAGCCCAGCTGCCTTTTAAGTATATCATCAAAACAGGACATCTAGTCCCTGTTCTGGTCACCTGCAAAAGGATGAATCCAATGTGCTTCATAACATTAAATGCAATAAAAGACAGTTCATCTGGCATAAAGCCACAGACAAAAAAATCAAGCTTTGGTCTTAATTCTCTCTGTTTATACTGCAGGAAATAAGAAAACTTGGACTTGAAAATGTGAAAAGTATGCAAGAGGAAACTGGAGAGGGAAAAAAAGAAGAATGATCTATTCAAATAACAGTATAATAATATTTTTTAACCCTCTTAGAAGCTAGATCTAAGCAAAGCATGAGCCTTTGTGAAATATATCCCAGTATTGCATCCCCTGCTGCTTTCATTTGAGTCTATGAAGTTAAAGCTGTTGTTTTGTTTATTAGCAGTGCTGGATCTTTTCCTCCAGAGGATACTTGGGGAAAAAGAGGTGAAAAAAAATGTCACTTAAAAAAGTTTCACTACCTAACTGCTCTCGACTATCACTCAAGCTAACCATCTATTTCCTTTAGGTGATATTAGAAACCACATTCTGGCTTTTGCCTACAAAACCATACAAATTTGACAGCTTTTGACTTCAAGCAGTGTTGAATATGCAGTGTGATACATCTGCCAGGAGTAGCCATTAGGAACTAAGGCATCTGCACTTTCAAGTAGCCAGAATCTCCTGTTACTTCTATGTAGTGAGATATGTGCAAAAGTCACATGATGCTGATTCATGCTCAGATAGACAAATTCTCAGGTAGATGGTCGCTGCCCAGAAGAACGTGCAGACTAGAAAACTGTACCCAGTCTCACCAAACCAAAGATGTTCAAGTCATTTAGTTTCTCTGCACTCCCTGACTCAGCAAAGGAGTGAAAAAGGACACTATCTCAAATTTTAGTGGTCACTAGGAAACTTGGGGATCTCCACCTATTTTCCAAGTCTTAGCAACCTCTTTGTCTGCTGTGAGGCAGAATGATACCTGAAATGCCAGCTGGCATCTGTGATCCTTTTTCTCCTTCTCCAAATCTGAGCAACTACTAGTTAGCAACTGTTTTGTTTTAGGGATACAGGAGTAGTAGAATGAGTTAAGAAGGAGGGAAATAGCTGTGGCTACCATTTAAAGCTGGGGAGCAGAGACTTAGACATCCTCACTGTAGTTCACCATCCTACTGCAGGTTCGCTATATCTGGGCACTTTGCCAATGTGCAGGACTACACTTATATATGACGTCGTCTTGTGTTTCAAACAGATTAGTAGCCAGAATCAAAGCATCTGGTGTTGGCTATGCAGAACCACTCCTCATAATTAGTTTAAAATTTTATACCAGCACACATTTCATATGTCTTAGCCTACTAATCCACCATTATACTCAGTGATGTTACTGATATGTGTTCCTTATTCATCCGTTCATTGTGACTGAAGGACATCAGTTTTATTGGTTAGTGTCCATAGCCTTTGTCTGATGGAGATGAAGAAATGTAGACTGGCCATGTGACATAATAAATCCATAGGGATTAGAGAAGATGTATATCATTTTCATGCTTGTGAGAGCACTGACACTGTAGTATTACTCATTGATAATGATCCATCTTTCCAGCATCTGCACCTCATTTCTGAGGAATATTGCTCTACATCAGCTTTTCTCACTAGCCAGAACAACTGACTTCTTCTTTTTTTTTTTTTTTGGCTTGCTCCCTTTATTTTCAAAGTTGCAAACATTTTGGAGATTACAGAACAGATCTATCTTCGTCCAGCACTTTCAGCATATTGACCAATATTCCTTTGGCTTTATGTCTGTCTGTATTGCAGCTTTCATTTTACACTTGATGTGCTATAAGTCTCCATCTGCATATGTGACCATGTGGGGTTTGATGATAGCACTTTACCAATTACTGCTCACAGCTGCAGATATTTCCCAATGGCATTTTCTTGATGCATAGCATTTTATGCTCTTTTTCAGGGCATGCTTCACACTGGTTGTGTTGCAAACAGGTTATTGGAAGAACTAACTGGCATGACATCCCAATTTTGGCTAATATTTCTGCAGATCTTTGCCAGTTGCATGACTTTATTTATAGCAACAGCAATGTACATCCTAAATGGCAAGAAGTAGCACGAGGAAGTTGAGAATGATAAGCAAGACTTATCTGATGAACTGAATTTGCCAGTACTGCCTTTACAGCAAACCGCGTCACTAACAGGAGCAGAAGAAGGTGTGGAGAACCACAGTTTTTCACACTTCACCAGCCTGCTATTTTTAGTTGTCTGCAAAGATTCTCCAAAGTCACTAGCTGATGTGTACAAGGGAATGTCAGGAGTTAGCCCTAACTGATTTCTGCCAAAGAATTCAAAGTACTCGGGGACCCTTAGGGGAGATCCTCAAAGTCTGTAAAGTGGTAGCACCCCTGAACTTGCTCCAAGCTTCACTCTTCTCTCAGTCCTCCTTCATTTCACTTTGCTGCAGAGACATTAGTGCTTTGCCTCACTTCTGGATTGCTTAGATATCTTGACTCCCTAGCTCCTACCAACTCTATATTACTTGTTTCCAACCAGTGCTTTAAAGTCTAACTGGAGATTTAATACACAGGCCAGACTACCCAGACATAACATATTTTATCCCTGGCTTTTCAGCCTACCTAAGGAAGGCAAAGCTATAACCTTATATCTGTATATGATACGTTGTATCTGTTTTCTCTCTTTCCAATAGTCAGAGATACTTCTACATTTACATTTGGGAAGGCAAGGTTTTCTCCCATCAGCAGAACAGTAGTTCTGCCTGTGTCTCCAAACAAGTTGTAGAGGCATGTGTGGAAGAGCTGTCTGAATTTGCATGGTGAAAGAGCACAGACGAAAGGCCTGTGAATGGCCTGAATTTTCATAATGAAACAATGAAGCCATATGAGTGCAGGTTGTGATGTAATGTACAAATTCACAGGGAAGGACAGCCATTGTTAGAGCAAATACGGCTATGCAACAAATAAAATTTACAAGAAGTTTTATTCTGTCAGTTACAGAAGACCACTGACATTATTTTATGGGGGAAAATGCTTCACTAATGCAGTTAATGTGGCATTATCCCAGATGCATCTAAATTGCTTTTATTATTCTACACTGCACAGCCTGAATGCACTTATTTTGCTGTGTTCTTGTCTGTTTGGGTTGTTTTTAGCTGGCAGTCTGAGTGACCAAGAAATAAGACTGAAATTCTCAAACACAAGCAGGTGTTATATAAGCAGGCAGCTCAGTCTTCTCTCTTATTAACAAATGGGAAGGTTTCTATATGGGCTGATTCTGAAGAATAATTTAGTTATTTGCAGTCCCTTCAAGGTAGCTGGTGGTTCTCATTGTTCCATATCTGAGTATTTCTAAGTCTAAGACAGATATTTTAGAATGTCAACGGAAGTAATGAACTTCTATGAATCCGTCTTTAAGTACATTATGCAAGTTCAAATATATATAACCTATAGCAGAATAAGAAATTTCTGTCCCATTTTGTTTCAACTTTGGTGCTTGATTTTTCATTTTCACAGTAATTTTGTTTCAGCTGAAGCTATTGTGTTCAAATCTACTGCAGCAGGTGGTATGAAAGCAGTAAGAGGCATCGGTAGAAAGAATAAGCTATAGCTCAGAAAACAAGCAGCAGCAGCAGCACTTCAGCCTCTCAACACTCAGTGGAGGAGTCTGTTAAAATGGCATACCGCAAATCCTGTCTTCTTGCAAGCTCTTTTTACCTCTAATAAGAAGTCTGCCCTGGGTCTGGAGCAATGGAAGGACACACTAAAAATCTAATAATTTCAAAGAGTATGTAAAAACTGAGATTTAACAATTGTTTTTAGCAGATATTTTGCAAAAGTGTGTGACTTTAGATCACTGACTCTTACCCCCTAAGAGTCCACATGTTTTAAAGTGGATGAAGAGGAGAGAAGCTGCTCATAGGCCCTTAGCAGAAACGAGCAGGAAAGAGATAGCCATACACCTAGTCATGGACAGACGTAGGCATCTTAGCCTCTAAACCCAGCAAAATAGTCCTCTGGCATGCTGTCTTTCAAGCTGTTTCTTGCTACAGTATACCTAATTTCATTTAGCACTGGGTTAGGTCACTTCCTTTTCACTGTAAAAGTCGGGCCCATCTCCCACTCGTTAAATAGAGTTTCTTCTCTGATGTTATTGAGGCTTTTCTATTTACACAAGCTGAAAGGCTCATATGATTCAGAGACAGAGGGGGAAGAGATGAAGGTTGTTTGTTTTAAATATCTTGATTTGCAAAAGATATCTCAAAAATGAAACAAATAGAGAGCTAAGAGTTTGAGCAACTTTAAGAGGAAAAACAAAGAATAAACTGGAATTGAAAAATACAAAAATACAAAAAAGAAAAAATGAACTCATGTGAAGTTCCAGCATTCAAATCTTGATGAATGAGATTAAAAAAAGGAAAATCACTGTTGGAAATATACTGTTTTATATTTATTTAGAGATATAGACAAATGTTGACTGATTCCAGTATAGTAGCGTATTCCAAATGTTTGCAGTCTCAGTGTGAACATCAAATTTCAAGTGAACCATAAATAAGTAAAAAGACTTTAAAAAAATGTAGAATTCTATGACAGCGCTAACAGAGCTAGGGAATGGCACCAGTACTTGTGTAGACATGGGAAATAGCAGAGTGGGTAAAAGGCAATTTATGCAGAACCATAATCTCATTAACCTAGTCAGGTTAGGTTTTTTGGCTATAGCACTTTGCCGCTCATTGCTTATAGGTGAGATGTTATCCACAACAAGTAAGAAGATAAATCCTTTCCTTGGATATTTTTAAAGCAAAGTTTGAAGTATCTTGGTCTTTACCTGCAAGACTGTAGCCTCACTTCAGTTATTTATCTCAGTCATTTTTGTGTTTTTATCAAAGTAAAATGGGTAAATGGATTTAATGGCAGGCCACAGCGAGAACTGAAGAGTGGGGAGGAGTAATATGCCCTTTTAACCTTATGCCAGATAATAGGGGATTAGATGTCTCTCCCAATAATGAATAATCCATCATACAGTTCCTTCTCATTCCACCCAAAGGTCTCTGCTCACTTTGAAATCTTCTGCAGGAGAAGACCTGCAGAGCCTTTGGCTTTTGCTTTATCTCTTTGGTCTTTATCTCGCAGCAAGTCAGCTATAATTTGTGACAAAGCAAATATTTCTCCAAAGTATTTCTTGATTCTGTACCTTTTAAATAAACTACAACACCCTAATGCTGCTGAAAGGATTTCTCCCAGTTTGGAAAAAATGCCTCCTGGTCACAATGCATCACAGTCATAACATCAGCAGAAAGGAACAATAACTTTCATAACAACAGACTTGCAGGGACTCAGGAGTGAGTGTCCCCAAAAGGCCAAAGAGCTCTACTTAAGTTAGATGAAAGGCAGCAAGAGGCCACCCATCCTAATTCTATATCCCCATGTCTCAATGACATGCCATATTCATGTGCAGCTGCCTTCCATGTTTCTGATCTGATCAAGTTCCCTGTCCTATATGAAAGGTAGAAATCAAAAGACAGATTGATATTATTACTGGTGGTTTCTTTACATTATAATTCAAGAAACTGAATTGGAAAAATTGAAACTATTCATTTTTAAGTTAAAATTTGAAATACCTCAGGGGTATTTAGCAAGTGGCGGCAGTGATGCTGGACAGACAGGTCTTTTAAAGCATCTGCCAGAAATGCAAGAAATAAAATGTCAGTGCTTAAGGTGTCTCTTTGGCACTTGATTGCCCTGTCATTAGTGTTCTGTGTCCCCTAAGCTGTTTTGGACTTTATGATTTTTTTTTTTTTTTTTAAATCAGTGATTTAGAAAGAGCTGTCGGTCCATAAATTGCCAGAATCTTAAACCAAATGGAAGAAGGATTCTGAAGATGCCATTAAAATAATGCATTTAGCATTTAAGGGCTATAAGGGAGGTCTCTCTTTTTCCTTTCTCTTTTGGAAAATATTCCAATTTGTGCAATTCGTGTCGTGTAAACCTATGTATAACCAACATACAAATATCTGTACCAACAGGGATTTACAGAAACAGAACACAGCTCTATCAGAAATGATTTCTTCTTTCCAAGCCATGAGCACATCACATTAAAGCTCTGTTTTATATCACTGGATAACACTTTAAACTTTACCTAGTGTCAGTTTCACTGTGGGAGCTCATTAGGATAATTCTGAAAACACATCTTTCTGACTTTTAGATTTTTATGCCCATTTAACTAGAAACCCCCCAAACTCTTATGACTACCTAAAGCCAAATACTTTCAAAAATCATTCACAAACTTGGAGAGGGAAAAGCTTGTAACTGAATAAAGTTATTCAAACCTACCTACCAAACTGAAATTGTTATAATGTCCCAATCCTGAACACTGTTAGACTGTAAGATTATGCTTAAGGAGAGATTTGCATTTGTTTGCTGGTTTGAATTTGAACCAGAGTACTCACCATCATCTTCCACTTGTTGTTATAGGGGACTAGAATAGTCCCCTATAGGATGTATAGGGGACTAGTATAGGATGAAGGGGTATTAAATATCGACATTTCTTTCTTTGTAGTTCCGGGATACATCTGAGTTACAACCCTGACTACTGTTATTGTCAGTGGAGTAACTGAGTGAGTATGTGAGTCCGATGAGTCTGGTTTTGGACAATCTTTTAGGCTGTCCCCTCCAAAGTCTGTAACAAAAGTAGTGCTGAAACCTCACCACCATAAAGAGCAGTTTGCCAGTTCTGCCTCGAGTGACAGAGTATTTTTAATTGAAGGACAGGCTTTTTAATACTAATTTTTAAATATATGAAATGATGCATCACATTCTACAGAGAGGCCTGTTAAAACTAAACAGCTAAACAATTCAGAGCTTATTATTGGTATTAGCTGATTTGTTTCCACAGGCTAACAGCTGTGTTATACACACATATATATTATAGATTATACAAGATACTATATACATTTATGAATATTACATATGTTTAGTGGAAGCAATACTATATCACCTCTAAATCTAGGAAGCAAATGTAAATACTTAAAAAGTGAACCATTGTATAATTATCTATCAAAACTCATGAAGATCACTTCTAGTAGGAGTATACTTATGTTCAACATGGCCCAACAATATATACTCTTTTTTTTGTGATAGCGCTCCACATTAACATGCCAGAGCTAGATGAATCATAGGTCTATAATTAGGCTATTGAAGAAAAATGGAAATGGATGTATCATATATGCCTCAAAGCCTCCATCTTTTAAAACAGAAAAGAAAGAAAATTCAGCAGATAATAAAATCAGAGTATGAGAGATACAGAATAATTTCAGTGAGCAAGTAGTCACTACTGAAAGTAGTTAGAGAGAGGCATTTGCTATTGTTATAACCTGGATTCCAAAACCACCATTATGCTAGGCACCATCCTAAAGAAGAAGAAGAAAAAAAAGGTGGTAAAAGAAATCCATTGGAAATACTTTTAATTTCAAAAAAGGAGTATAAAAAAGCACTGAGGAAAACAAGACAAGAAAATATGAGATTCATAGGCACAACTGAATACAAGATTGTAACAAATGTAATGACCGAAGAAGTCTTCTAAACCAGAAATTATAAACTAAAGCCTGGATTTATAAAATTTGTTTATGCCTTCATGGACATAAAGTTAGCAGTTTAGTTTAGTTTTTCAGTACTCATTTATGAAGACCTCTGAATAGCCAGGGCCTTTCTGAGGATAGGGTATATGAACAGAATGACACTACAATTAGCCAAATAAATATTCCTGAAATGAAGCAAAACAAGGACTGAAAAAATATGGTAAGAAGATTGTAATAGAAATAATAGAGAATTTTAAAAAAATGCTAAGGCCAGTTTCAGCAAAAACCCTTATGCTGCACTTGGAATTATCCACAGACAAAATGTTTTGCTGAATTGTCCCCGTTAAGCTGAAAATTACTTTCCCTTTAAGAAAAAAAGTTTAAAATGAGAGAAAAGTCAAAAGCAGATAGTACAGGAACAGTAATAAATTGTAAATAGGATTGTCTGTTATGTTAAGAAAACTCTACAGAACTGTGGAGGAATAAAGAAGCTTTAGTTCTAATAAGGATAAAGCTTTTCAAGAAAAAGTGATGGCAGAGAAAGTGGCAGAGGAAATAGAGGAAAGACATTTCCCTCCCCTGCTCCCCCCAAAACCAAAGTAAAGAGAGGAAACCCTGATAAAATATTATATTTATTAAGGGATGTTTACATAGTAGAAAAGAGAATATAGTTTCTATCTCCAGTATGACAGATTCCCCAATTCACTAGTATAGGTCCTGTTCAGCCTCTGAATGCAGCAGCTTGTTGGAAACGGCAGTATCAGAAAACTTCGCTGGCTCTAGCAAAACTTGGCAAAAAATATGAGTCATGATATCAAGTAGGGCAGATGACAAATGAATTCCTCAGGCAAGCAAAGAACAGGCACCAGGATTATCATGTTAAAATTTTGGAACATCTTTATGGCACGTTGCAAGTTAAAGTGCCTCTTCAAATTCCCTATTTCCTTAGAAATTTTTCTTTCCTTCTGGTGCCGGAAGACATTGTGACCGAAATATTTCTGAAACTTCTAATAACTGTGGCAAGGTATAAAGGATAAATCACTGGTCAGTCAGGAGAACCTAAATGTTGTTCCCAGAATGCTAGAAACACTTGGCATAAAACAATTGATTTGGTGCATTCCTATAAAAAATAGTCTCTCTTGAATAAGAATCAGTTGCATTCATGAGAACTTGATAAAATAAGTTATGCTTATTGCTAATCTCATTCTTAAGGGGTTAAATTGGTACAGCTAAGCAGGGCAGGCAGGCAAGATATTCGACTACACAAGAGTGTCTGCAATTGTACTAACAGGAACAGTTACAAATACCTGACTATTACGCAAAGAGCCACCCTGACTGATGATGATATGCAATCACGTGGCATAAAATATACAACTGTACAAGAAAACGAGGAGAGCAGTCATTCATTTCACCACATCCCTCAACCTAATTCATATTTTGCAGACTATTTCAGACAGCTGAATCTGGGGTATGTGGTTAAAAGTAATCAACAAACATGAGAATAGATAATGTAAATGGCTACAGCAGAATAAGTTAATAAGGTGTCTTTGCCAAATCACTCTCCATGGGAGATTACTCCCCTCTCATTCCCCTCCTCAGAAGGACTTCTTCTGGAACGAACCTATAGATTTTAACAAGGAGTGAACTAGAAATCACTCTGAAAACCAGTTCAATTTAAAAGTGAAAGAGCGGTGAGGACGGCAAACCCGCGATTTCGAGACCCTGTGGGTCTGAGGTCGACTAATGCCAGGTGCCCGGCTCCTGTGTGGGAGTGGGATAGTTCCCTGGGACTCTCCTTTCCAGCAGCTCAGGGGTGGCAAGGGGAATAAACCTGCTGGCTGGGTGACACATGGCTGTGGGTCGGTATGGCAAAGGGCCAGGGCTGAGGCAAGGACAGTGGGACCAGGTGCATAGCAGGTGTTTTGGGCAGCACCTTGAAAAATGGCCCCTAGGGAAGCCACCTTGTCTCCACAGCAAACTGATTTCTTCTTCCTTCTCCAAGCATTTTATCTGGGTCTTTGAGGCAACAAATTCAGTTTAGCCTAAGCCACTGAGAAGCCTTAAGAGTCTTCACAAGAAGACTACACCTGTGTGGAGCCCCTTGATATCCGTAGATGCATGGCATCCACTTTTCCCAGATTGAAGAAATCCAATGTAACTAACCTTTTTAAAATCATGATGGTTTATTCATAAAGATAGGAGCTGTGTATCTAAATACACTTGCGAATTTGAACCTACCTAAGCCTTTTCATATCATCAAAAAATCTGTTGCTTGCTAGTAACCATTAATTTTAATTAATTTTAAAGTAAAAATTGCATAATGTTCAATTAACAAGTATGATAATTTCTGAAATGGTTTTGTATGTGTTTAACATGAGCAAAGATTATTCTCTGTATCAAAGTTAAATCAATATTGGTATACCGGTCATATATTCTTGTTATAGGAAATAATTGTATGGCCAGCTATCAAGGAATTGGATGATTATGTATAAATATTTTAAAAGGAAAAATTAAAAAAGGATGATGGGAGATCAAAATAGCAAGCAGGTTACATTGGAAGCACTTACATGTCTATGTGATTGAAAGGTCAATATGGCTGTAGCAACAAAAAAGTACATATTGTGAGAAATTATAGAAGGTGTTGTCATGTCAGCCCCTTTCATGCAGTGAAAGGTCACCGATCCTACCATGGAACAAAGCTGACAATTTTTATATAAGACTGACTGACAGTACATATGCTGTTGGACACCATGTCTGGTGTCAAAAGACCAGTGGAAACTCAAACAGCTTTAGCACTGTGATTTTAGAGCTGTGAGCAAGATAAAGCCGTGTCCAATTTTCATGAGAAATGGCACCTGATATGTTTCAATATGTATTAATATGTGATGTTAATACCCTTTCTGAGACAGCAGACAGGATTGGCTTCTCATATACAGTTTAATCCTGCAGCTTTCAGTGGAAACACTATTGATAGGCAAGAAGAAAATCTGGGGCTATTAGAAAAGTTTACGCAGGACAACCAGAAGAGAAAACAGTGAACGTGATTAACACAACATGTCATGAAGAACTGTCCTTTGCCTTTCTTTACCGAACCATTCTCTTGGGCAATGTTTGGTTGGAGGGATTTGAGTTTATCTGTAAATACACACAATTTACTCTCTCAAGCACAAAGATCCTTAATCCTTTTTTTATATATAATAAGTTATATGGCAAGCAACTCCACTGGTGTTATGAAGGTGTAAAATACGTATAAGGAGAATCAGATCGTTACCCTCCCATTGTTCATGGCACTTGGATAAATCGTATTTCATAATTCTCTTTATAAATGTAGAGCAGTCTCACAAACACAGTACCCTGTTACTGTCCTTGAGAAACGTTGCAGAGCTCCATCAGGCTTATTCAAACAGTACCTAAGAGTGCTTAGGCAGAACTCAATTACTATTCAGGTGAAAGACTAGGTAATTGGACAACACTCATCAGTTTTGGAATAAATAATGTTAGGTGCCAGATCTGAAAAACAAACCTTTGGGTTATAATACAGAAGAGAGATTAATTTAATGAAAGATACTCATGAAATTTCCAGTACTCCCTGGCATTCATCCGGTCAGAAATAATGAAACAAAATCTTTTATTGTATTTCAAATAAAACCAAAAAAGCAGACTCATGTACATGTTACATTTTTAGTTATCTAAACTGCTTTTGAACTAGAAAGGACCATGGTCCAGTTTAATCCATGGTTACAGGTTTCCCACATCATTTTTGTATCCAGAATGCTTCACCCCTGTGTAACGTTTATCAAGCTGTGATTTGGAAAAAAACATTAATTCTGTTTTATGAGAAACAGAAAACAACATTTGCTATTTTAAATCTAATTTACATTAATCTCTAAATATAAACATTAATATATACACACACATGTATGAATGGAATTATGTGTGTGTATTTTTGTAAATGTACTTTTGGTGGTAATTTTTTCCAATGTTTCTTTCCAAAGTTTCAAAGCTACTCGGACATTTGATTGCCAAAAGAAGCAATAGCAAATAAACCTTCCCATACTGTGTGGAAAATGAAGAAACAGAAATATAAGAGAAATCTAGTCTGTGTTCCCCAAAGTTAATCTATGGTTACTAAAATGAACAGGGACACATTGCATGATTATTTTTCCTTGTAAAAACACTAAAATTAAAATACTCATCAGATATTCAAAACCTAGGATATGGTGCAAGAAATAACCTGAAGTTCCCACTTTAAAGTACAGCATCAAAATATTTCAGAAGAATAAAGCAGCCAAGGTTAATGCAAAATAGTGGTGATCAGCAGAAAGCCACAGCTAATTTTCATAAATACAAGATCCCCAAAAAAGGAAAGAATGTTCATTCCATCAGTGTGCAGTCACACTAGCCCCATAATCAGGTGGATTTGTATCTGCACTGTTTTTTTCAGAAAGAATGCAGCTGCTGAGGGAATTAATTTATTTTTAATGAATTCATAGTCATTCTAACGTAGCCCAGTTGCCAGGAATTGCTTTTAAGAAAAAAAAAAAAAAGTTTGACTATGTGTGTATATGTATAGATATATAGAAATATAAAAATGGCTAATAAATTTCTGTCCTCAAATAATATAAGACTGATTAGCTTAAAAAATATAAAAGCTACGTTTGTTTAAGTATATTTCACAATATTGAAATTATGAACATAAACATATAAGGCCAAATGTTTTGAACAAAAAAATTATCTGAACCCCCCCTTGTGAATTTGGAGGATTTTAGTAACTGTGTCAAAATAGTGCAGTCCCCTAATTCCCTCTTGCTGAAGTTGTTCCACTTCACATGGTATAGTGAAATATTCAGTGCCAAGACTGAGGATTGGATGCGACTTTGGAGTCTAATGATTAGGACACGTACTTCGGATGAGGGAAAGCGGGGTTCCAGTCCCTGCACTAATGAATGTTCATGTTCTATATTCAACAATAATTGTACCAAGTGCATAAATATTCATTGGCACTGGGACTCCTTCCCCTTGCAGATGAGCATGCTCATCCTTAGATGAAAGCCACGCTTGGTTTCTTGTCAGCATGTGATCTGACCTCACAATTTCTCTAGTGACTAAGTCAGTAAAGAGGTTGCTGCTTTGGCCACACTTTGGTTTACTACTCATTTAAATTGAACTTCGTCAAAAGTGAAAATGCATAGGGTTTTACACGTACATGCTTCTTTAATGTATCTTCAGCTATTCCACCCTAAAAGGGCATTGCACTTCCGATATCCTGCTGATTTCTATAGTACTTCTGGCATAATAAGATGTGGATCTTGCATCCTCCCAATACAGGAGAGAGATCTATATACAGAAAAAGGAGGCAAGATCAGAGAAAACTTGTTCCTGTGGGTGAGATGGAGACCAAATCAGTGTGTTCACAAGTCACTAAATACATCTTGAATTTAATCTATTTTCCACAGCAGACAGTTCATTTTGTGAGTTACAGGAGAATTCATCTCCCCAACGACTGGAGTCAAAGTTAAAATTTTTAACTTTTTCTTATGTGTTTAAAAATTGGTTTTCCCTAAACATGTTTAGAGAAAGTGAGTTTAACTTGGCTTTTACCCTCTTCAGAATAGGGTTTTCTGAATACAACATTAACTTTAGCGGCAGGGTCAGCACCATTGCTGTAATGATCAATAATGGTGCCTCGCTTCTTTCTATACTTCTTTATTCAGCAGCCTCACACCCCATCCATTACATTTTTCAAAAATGGTTTGCTGACTCTGGCAATACACAGAAAGGCTCTCTGTGCACAATTTGTCAGGAGAATTCCTAAGAGATCCAAGATTCTGTGTTAGAGTTCCTCTGTTAACTTACATAAACTACGTTTGTTTGTTTTATTCTGTTTAATTTGTCTCTAATATCTGCCTTCAACTGCAACCTATATACTGCAGCCTCTCAAATTTGGTAAAATTTCTGTGGTTGTTTGGGAGGAGGCAGATGGAAAGAGGTACGGGGAAGGTTAATTATGACTGTACTTAATATTGTTGCCATCAAAGTAAATGGCAGTTTTGTCATTGCATAAAATAGAGGCAGGATCACACTGATTATACTTTTATAATCTCCCCATTAAAACAGCACAACAGCAACTCCATTAAAACATATTGTTTTAACATTAGAACCCCTGCTGATAGAATTTCATAAGCTAGAACTTCAGATGTTCAAACTATGAGATATATAACATGACATTAGATCATATAATCTGTGCTTTTCAGAGCTGTTAAAATCATTCGCATTAGGTAAAATTCACCCTTTTGCATATTTTAATCTCATAAAAATCACACCATAGCTCAAACCTGTTCTATAATATACAGAGTGGAATGTCCGTATTGATTTTTTTTCCCTTCCTAATGCAGAATTTTCAGTTTAATAAAGGAAGAAATAGATCTCAGCATTATTTTAGCACTTGAAGGTTGACACTGTGGGGATAAACAGATCACTGGAAAGCCTAGTCTGCTAACACATTACTGTTTATACTAATATTTGTAAAAAAAAGTTCCCAGCTATTTTACCCCATAATAGCACATAAACAAACAAGTACATGCATTATCATGGCATTTAAAGAACAACAGTCCCTCCAGCTCTCGTCTCCATATTGCTTTTCCACATGGGGGCCCTTAACGCCTTCTCAAAGTACTACAGATATGCTGTTTCTGAACCATATATATTCAGAGGCTACATTTTCTGCTGGAGTAATTTCACCAAAGTGAGCAAAGCTAACTCGTCAGAAAATTCGATGGCCAGATTCTAAGCACCCATGCGTCCAGATAGCAAAGGAGGTCAGTATTACAACTCACAGAAAAAAGAAAATTAATTTTAAATTAATTATTTCAACTATCAAATGATGCCATATGTAGAACAGCTCTTTTAGCTTTTTTTTTTCCCAAGGCAGAAAAACCCACTGTAGACAGATTAAAAACAGAGTCAGAGAGAATTATCAACCAGTCCATCTACAGTGATATGACTTCCATGCAAATTTTTGCAAGAGCTGTGGATTTGCAGGAATCACATCTATTGTAAGGTGAGACCACATTAAGATTTCTTCTGATCAGTCTATCATGTAATTTCATTCATGTGGATATCTTTTAAACAGACTTTCTTACCTTTCAAGAAATGGTAGCAATGGCAGCTTTTAAATTTCCCCTGCTAGCTTGGATTTCCCACTCCTATTCACTCTTTTCAGAATCAGTGGTTCTCTTGAGCTAATAGGTACAAATGAGGCAGGTAATACAAAAGTACAAATCCTCAGGAGTTATGTAGGTAGCCATTTCTGCTTGCTTCCCTCCAAACTGCTAAACTTCTGTGCCTGCTTTTTAATCTTCACTTCTGCTGCACATTTCTGTTGATGAAGAGGTGTATATTCACAGGCTATCACATCCAGATAGAATGAATCTGCATGCACTATAAGCATGGATTTACACTTTGACTCATAAATGCAGAAGTCTCTAGAAGTTGCCTTAATGTACATACAGCCTGTGTGTATCTTGAAATAGAAGATGATGCGCCAATGCTGAGGTTACTTCTTGGGCACCTTATTTCTATTATGTCTGTCATAAAGAAAAAAGCTAAGCAGAGCTGAGTATATTAAATGGCAGGATGAAAATTTTAATGTCGTACCACATCAATATTGACATAAACTTATCATCTTGAAGGATCCTTAAAACTAAAAAAATGACAGTCTCTTCAAATAGTCTTCATTTCTGCAGTATGATTTTCTGGGAGGGGTTGGGACACCTAAATACTCAGAAAGCAGCTCAATACCTTTCTATAGCTGGTTTTATGCTGTAGTGCCATGTTCAGCTGACCTACCAGCTTGTTGCCGAGAGGAGGAGGAGGACTTCCCATGTGCATCTGTCTTCCTCCTGCCTTCCCCCACTGTCCCTGTGTTGCGTGATCTCGTCTCCTCCCTTGCTCAGGCGTGATGTGTGGGGAATGGAGAAGAATGCTCCCAGAGGTGTGCAGGGTTGGTGAGTAGAGTTGTGCCACCAGAGAGTCAGAGCAGCACCCCAGCTCCTGTGTGGCAGGAGGTACAAGTCTGCCAACGGGCACAAAACCAGCCCTGGTCCGGGATAACCAGCTGCTGGCTTTGTAGCTACTTTTCTGCTTTTGGAATATGTTTTTGTGAAGCCTCTTCTCTAATCAGGGAGCCATATCAACTCTAAATTTGGAATTCCTGATTGTTTTCATTTATTTTAGTTTCGGTACCCCTAAAAGTAAAAATTACTAACAGTAGTTGTAAGAGAACCATATGCTTAGTTAGAAAAGAAATAAAATGCATAATTCTATCACTATGCCTGAGATTCACCAAATGTTTCAAATTTCACTACCATAATATGCAAGATGTTAAGCTCATACCCTGCACATCAGGGCTGCAATGCTTAAATAGCATATTTTCATACTTGTACCTTAGCACAAAGAAATGGGATAAATTTTCCATTATATTACCCTCCCAAGCAAGCAAACCACAGTACTGTTGAATCAAAGAAGTGGCTTTTTTTTCTGTTCATTTACTTTACAGAATGAACACAGTTGAAGAATATTGGGTTATGATGAAATTTTAATGATGAAAGAGACACTTGCCAATGGAACAGCCAGAATTTTTCACTGTAAAACTATGAACCCTACAAAGATTACTCCTGGAAAGTTGCAGCTGTTTAGGAACCCCATAATACTCCACGAGCAAATAACCCCTAGACATCTTCCTCTATCTTGCCAAAATATGAGAGTCTCTCTACTTAAAAACTAACCAATCTGTTTATTTATAAAGGCATGAAAGGGGCTGAAGAGCCTGCAAGAATATGAGTAGCAGGAACATCTTGGGTGCTGTGTTGAGTTCATCGTCTGGAAGAAGCAGATTACCAGGTGACAGAGGTAACCTTTAATTCGGATTTAAAAGGTGAGTTAGGTGTTAGGGAAAGCTGAACATTCAGATAACAGGGAAAGCTGGCAAGGCAGCCCTGTGGGATTGCTGGAACTCATCAGTCCATCCTTTAAATCCCCTTCCTAAAGAAGTTACTTAGAGATAATCTCATAAATTCTGCCACACTACAATAAAAGCAAATTGCTGTCTTGCTACAGCTCCCTGACAATCAAAGTCAATATCTCTCTGAGACTGGATTTTACAAAAACCTTCCATGCTTAGAGTCAGGCATATGCAGAAGTCTTGTTTAATAGCTGCATCTGGGCATTTTTTGAATGAAATGTTCACAAAGTGCCAAGGAGAGGTAAGAGAAAGAGTCTGAAAAGTAAATAGCACCGTGGCTTGGTCAAGTGTTTGAGACTCGAAAACAAAGATCCAGTTCTTGTGCTGGGTCTGGAAAAAAAGGTCTTTGACTTCAGTCTTTGACATTCCTTGTAACAAACTGTTCCAGAATAAGTCCCTCTCTTTTGCTAGCTTATCACTCCCCTCCCCCCCCCCCCCCCCCAAAGTTCATTCTTTTTCCTTAGCTTGGAAAAGTGAGAGACACAATTTAAAAAAATTTAAAAGGTAAAAACAACTTTTCACCCAACTCTATCACTTAGTTCAACGGGAGTCCAGGGAGGCCTAAATTTAAACAAACAAGTAGGATGGTGAAAAAAACGCAGTCCTACTAATCTGTCTTGAAAATGTTATTCATGCAAGCTATCAATGTGTTACTCCTGTGAGTAACAGTTTGAGGACGGTCTCTGTTTGCCTGTCCAATTACAACTGACTTGTGTATTGATATTTAAGGAGCATTTTGAACATTTGCTGATATTTATATGTTTCATTATTTAACATATTAATTGCATTTTAAGAAGACTACCATAAATAAAAAAGTTCCTTTTAAATACTTCTTGTTATGCATCATCTTTCCTTGTGACTTTCAGTGTGTTTTTGTAGTGGGCTTTAAATCTAAAATGTATAAGTCTTGAAAGGCAAATTTATGTGCATTCATAATACTAAGCAGTACATAATTAGATAAAAAAATGCAACCAATAAAACATGTCTACTATCTCTGTCATTGCTGATATTTATAACTGGTGCATGGAATTTAATATGGATCATTACTTTCTCAGGATTTTACACATTACACATTAGCTACAGTTATTGTATTACCCCAATACTTTTTGATTGTTCGGATTTAAAATATTTTTGAGTTGTACATATTGGACAAATTCTGTTCACCACATATTTTAAGTTATTTATCTTAATAAAAAAGACAGTCTTATATCACCATAATGGTCTGTTAATTTCTATGTTGTACTTATCTGTCTTTCAGTGTATTCCTAATACTGGTCATGACATTATTTTTATTAGGAGCCAACAATCCCTAGTCTGTAATCATCTGCATACTATTTATGGATTTTAAAAAGCATACCTCTTTGTGTATATTACTTTATAACATTTCATGCCACCCTTTATTTAAAGCCAAGCCCTCGTTGAAATCATAAAACAAATGGCTCCTCAGAAATAAGGACCCCCCTCAAAAACCCAAAATAACAACTTTTTAAGATATTCACAAAATAAACTATATTTCAACATATGAAGAGTTCATCACTTCTATGATTCTTTAAATATTTCTCTTTTTCTTTTTCACCATTTCAGTCTGGAATTTTCCTCTGGTTGCTAGAAGTAATCTTCATTTCAACAAAAAAAATTCAAAACCCAACAGACTAAATTTACACAACAGGGCAAATTATCAGTGAAAACATGAATTTTAAATACTAATCCATTTAGGTCAGCTAAACTAACAGGCTATGTCTTTCTGATTTCAAATTTCATAAATTTTATCCTTTGGACTGTAATCCTTCAGACACCTGTACCCATCTTTTTATTTTGTAAATAGGAAACATTACCAAAATCAATGGAAGTATTAACACTGATTAAATTCAAACACCTGCTAACACCCTTGATTAAGGTAAAACACCATCTTTTCAAAACCAAAGCATTCAGTGGCTTGCGGAAGGATCACTACACTCATAAAAAGACAAACCCTAAATAAATATAAATAGAACAACGTCCCAAAATCTAAATGGGACTTGCAATGTGTTTCTCCAGTGAAAGGTAGCATTTTCTATCTTCATTGTCTGAGATGCAAATAAATGCCTTATATAACTTCTCCAAGTAACCAAGCCAAGGATGTTTTCTTCTTTCTCTAAGACTCAAAAGAGAGAATACAGCTTTGCCAGAAGCACATGAAATTTCGTATCAATTAAGCAGCCTAATGGCAAGTTTTACTGTTTCTTAGCTATAGCTACATTTTTTTTAATAGTATGAGAAGTTGTGAGAGAAAAGGGTACAGAATTCTTTCTACTCGTTACAGGACTTAAAATAGCATATGAAAGCAAAAAAGAAAAAAAAAAACCCTGAACTCCTCCGGGCTTAATGATATATGTGATACACTTAGGGTTTTTCTTCAGCACAGTTTTTTTTTCAATATGTGGCACTGAATACTACTTACTGCTATTTAAAAGCCTAGGCAGTGTAAAAACTGCTGGAAGAAAATAATACACAAAGCTAACTAAACTGGTAAGGCTGCGATGATTTAAACTACCATAATATCAGAAAAATCTTTATTCGAAAAGCATGCTTTTAAAATACTGTATATTCTTTCAAGAAAGCTTGCATTCTTATTAACTAAGAAATATTACAGAACTTACTCGCACCTTATGTCCAGTCATGTCTGCCCATAATAAAAATAACTAACTGTGCTAACATACACTATTCCTGTTACCGGTAGGAAGAGGTTTATTTTTTGCACAAATATTTGATTTTGATATTATAAACTCTGGAGGATTTGGCATGGACAATGCTGGTTGGGAGATCAGCCCACCCTCCTGACTGGGGAAGGGTCCCAGGACTGCCTGTGCCTCCCCAGCCCTCCCAACTTCTGTGGGAACACTGCTCTTGGGGGTCCTTGTCTGCAGGTAACACTGTGGGACACCTCCAAAACAATCCCCCAGCTGATACAGTATACTTCTTGCTCTTCCTCAGAACCACTGCTGTCACCCATGCTACAGACTGGAAGCCAAAAAGGCCTAGTTTTGCTCTCTTGAAATTCAGGTGAAGGCTTGAACTACTCTAAGGAATTAAAGATTACATACCACTTTTTATTACCCAAGATATTATTACACATGTCCTTACTGAAATACTACTAATAATTATATTCTGCTTCCCTAAAAGCCTATTTGTGTACCCCTATCAACATCTGTCTTCCTGAAGTCTCTTTTACTTCCTTGGTGATTGAATGATCTCACACAGACAGAAGATTAAAAATACAATTTAAAATGCTTTATAAAAAAGGTTATATAAACATTATATTGTTGTTAATAGTGCTCCCTGAAACGAAAAAAGCATGCAGGCTGTTAACATCAGACATTAACAACTCTACTAAGCTGTGTGTGTATGGTAGTGACAGAAATTAAAAAGCAGATACCCTCCCATCATGAGTCCCCCACCCTCCATCTTACTTTGAGATTACATGGCTGCTGAAAGTACAGCAAGTTCTAATTTCTAGTGGGAATAATGACTTACAGCTGCAATAGTTTAAGGAATAATGTACCCCAACTGTACTTAATAAGGCTATAATTCCATCAAAGGCTTCCGGGGACATCATAAACCACGAGAGTGAAACTCAAGTGGTTTCCTCAAGTCACCAGAAGGCTGAGATGGAATTACAGTCTTAATTTATATTCATTTTGAAGGAGCCTTATTTAATATTGCACATTGATCATGATTAATGCCTTTGGAACTGCCAAAAACTATTAGCTGTGTTCATGGCCTTTTGAAGCCACCAAAAGTCAATTATGCCACTGACTAGTGGTTCTCAGAAATTTCTTTAAGAGCTATGGCTCAGCCAGCATGAACTTGTATAACTGTGCTAAAGTTAGCATCAATTTTGGTCTTTCTTTTTCAACCATTTTTCTCCTTTCTCTTCATACTGGGTGAAAATGGGAAATCCTTCATCTGTCCAGGTGCATAGCTCTTTATTTATAGGAATTCATTGCAAATTAAGGGGAAAATTAATTGGAAGCATTTGGTTACGTTAATCACTGAACACCACAGAATGAATATGCTTTTATTAAAGGGATTTTTCTATTAAATGCCAATAATTTGTCTGCATCATATGTGAGTTAACTGCACAGGGAGAAGCTTTATTAACAGAAGGGAATTCTTTTTGGTGAAAGATTGCAGGTAATCTCTTCTAGAAAGTGGATTATGTGGAATAGCTCAGAGAGCCCACTAATAAAAGGGTTTTGGCACGAGCAAAAAGGTGGAAGACTAGTTCTTAAACAAGTTGTGAACTAAAGGTAAAATAGTTTTCAAATAATGTTCTGGTTCCCCTAAGAGTTACCTCTTTCTTTCCTGTGCTACAGTGGAGGATTCAGTTACAGATGTAAGAACATAAGAAGTTCCTTACTTGGTCAGCCCAGTGGTCCCCCTAGCCCAGTACTCAGGCCCTGACAAAGGACAAAGCAAACACGAGTTAGAGAGAACATGCGAGCCTGACCAATGTCTGTGGATGTTATAGGCTACATCCCTGCCTATTCCCTTTAATATCCATTTATGGACATATTGTTCTTTAATTTTTGAAATACTTTTTGAACCCAGTGACACTGTCTGTCTCCACAGCCTTCAGGGCAGAAAATCCCAGTATCCATTATCTAAAGAAGTGCTTTTTAAAAATCTGTTTTAAAGTGATCTCCTACTGTTCTCTGAATGTCTCTACTTGCCTAAACATAGGGACGTAGTATCCTTGAGATGCTCTGTGGTAGGCCATCTAGCCCCAAGCTGCCTCTCCTGAAGGGTCCACATAGGTCTTCTGTGGATATTTGTCAGCCCTGTGTGGATGTCTCGGTTATCACAGGGCATCGAATATGGTAGGAGCTGCCTGCGTTTAGATAACAGCATTGAGCCAAGCCGTTTACATGTGTCAGAGAACCTGCTATAAAATTTATTTGCTTGGAGATGACATCGTGTCAATTTCTTAAATTCCTACTGCTGAGTAGTTGATTTGATATATACTTCTGAACACAAAATGAGTTGTCAGTGCAATCTCGATCCCTCTTTATGACAATATATACCAAGTAGAGGATTTATATGTGTAATTTGTTAAGATCAGATATAGCTGGAAAATAAATCAAATACAACTCCCATTGAAAGTCTCTTAGCCAAGTTCTAAGATGATGGCAGTGAAAATTGGTCCTTAAAGCCAAGAACATGGCAAAACAGTACTCAGTTGTATGGCTCTTTTGAGCAAGATGAATATATATTCTACAGCTAATATCTGAAAAGCAACATCAAAGTATAATGAAAACTAGGATGCAGGGATTTTTGTTTCAAGCATAACAATCTCATCTGACTTTTGGAGGGAGACTTTCTAGAACCCAGGGCCAGATTCAAAAGGTTGTCTTTGAAGAATCACTCTATAACAACAATCATAATATCCTTGGATTTAACATTCTTGATGGACGAGCAAAAGCCAGACTAGATGGAAGGTTTCCACTTTTCTGCTTGAAGATATATGAAGATAATATTCCTTGGCATGAGATGTTCTGAAAGCTGAAAGTTTACATGTCTTCAAGAAGTAATGGAACTAAAAAAAAAAAAAAAAAAAAAAAAAAAAAAAAAAAAAAGAAGAAGAAATCTATTTGGGGTACTTAAAACAACTCCTGCTGAGAAAGTCCCAGAGCCACCAATTTTTGGAGATTGAGGAAATATTCTCCAGAATAATGCTATCGGGGCACCTTGTTCTTGCATTCTTCACTAGGTATTTGGTGGTGGACAGAATCATGTAGATCCTTGATCTGAAACAATGCAGTAAAGCTGCTTTTAGCCTTCCCCAACAAAAGCTAAATCATGACTTTGCATCCTGAGGCCGATTACAAACTTTTCAGTTTTCACATGTTGTATTTCCAGTTAATGCAAGATGTCTCATAAATTTCATTTTTCAGTGGAGTAGAGTACCACTCAACAGTCCCTGCGCTCCTTTACTGCAATTTCATAGGTAACATTCTTTTCCTGACTTCTCTGAAAAATATCAAATGCATTGAAACTAGCCCATGTCAAAAATACAGTTGTCCACTGAACATTGTTTTTTTTAATTGACACCCACTCAGTACTTTAAGAGAGAAAAATTTGCCCAAGTTACCTTCCACATTTCAAAAGTGGAGAAGCTTCGAATTGCTCTATTCCATTGGTTAAAAAAAAAGAAAGAAAGAAAGAAAGAAAGAAAAACTCTTTATACTCTTAAAACCATGCAGTCTTAAGCAGTACTCTGAGAAATGGGGTTCTTCAAAATTCATTCTGTGTTTCAGTTCTTATTTAGCAATAAGAATATACTAAATAATAAACTAAGTATACAAAATATATACTAAATATATAAATAATATACTAAAAATAATTTTTTATAGCACATTTCCAGATGTTCCTTCTCCAAAATAAAGGCATGCAAACACTGAGTTTTGAATGCAGAGCTAAGGCTAAAAACAATCATTAAAAATTATATCTTACCCAAAAGAAGTATATTGGCATATAGATAGTTCACATGTGCAACACATTTTTTGACCAAAGGACGAAGGCTACTGAATAATCACAACGGGTTCTGAAACTCTGAAATATATACAAAACTTTAGAAGACTTATAACCAATTGGATATAAGGAGAAACTTTCCCGCCCATGAGGACAGTCAGGCAGTAGAGCACGTGGCCCAGAGAGGCTGTGCTGTCTCCATCCTTGCAGGTTTTGATGACCCAACTGGGTAAAGACCTGAGCAACCTGATCTCACCTCGCACCTGACCCTGTTTGAGCAGGAGCTTGGACTAGAGACCTCCTCAGCTCCCTTCCAACCTGAACTGTCCTAAGATATGAAGTTTCTATGACTTAGATTTCTATTCTTGCCTTCTATAAAAGATGTCAGCTGTTTCTGTTCGAAATTAATAATAATAAAAAAGCACAACAAGCAATTTCAAAAGGCTATTACCTGATTGTCATTGGATTCAGTATAGCTTTTTCCTTGCTGAGAACAAAATATGGAGTGGCTTCAGCAAATTATTGCAGCATCAAGCTCCATCTGCCCAGACCTTGACTTTGCCAACAGCTGGTTTATCTTAGGTCTTCTGCTCTACCTCAGAACTGGAAATTAAGATGTTTGTTAAGAAGATGTTACTTTTTTAAGAAAAACCAAAATGATTTGTAAAATCATTCTGTAAAATGTTTTCTTCATTTATGAAACTTAATGGAGTCTTTAAAGGACCCTATGCTAAATCTATATTCCTGATAAAAACTTGTAGTAAAAGAGAGAGAAAGGGAACATTTGGTAAATTTCAAGAGTATTTTTGTTAATATTATTTTACTGAACTGTTAACTAGCAATATTTTACTTTGGACTGAAAAAAAGGCGCCTGATGCAGAGAAGCAGAAAAATAGCAGGATGTTATACTTCATTATCAATGAACCTTCCAACTTTTCCTCTAGCTTTGGGTGTTGCAATTTTTCTCTGCTAAACTTGATATACTTGAATGATCCTTCTCAAACTGGAAGCAACCCAAACATGTAAGCTGTTTTGAAAAATTTTAGCTATAATCCCTTTCAAATACATGCATACATTCTAAAAGGATGTTGGCCAGGTTAAATGCATTATTCTGGTACATCTGTGGCATCTTGATATTTTTAGGTATGATTTATTGTGGGTTAACAGCTCATATCCTTAGGCCAGTATAGGTAAGAGTTTCTCCCTGCCTTTATTTTCATGTGAAAAAGTGTCTTGATGCTGTCCTCCAGCCTGTGCATCAATAAGAATAAAATATTTTCAAGTGGGAGCACTCTCGATCATTTTTTTTTTGATGGAGGCATTTTTTTTTCTATGTTAAAACAAAGAATACATGAACTGAGAGGAAAGGATGTTTTACAGAGAGGAATGTTTTCTTTATTTTTTAAATAAGGATATTTTATTGCCTACATGGGACAAACTGTAGGAAAAATTTAAATCTGGCTAGAAAGTCCATGTTTTACAAAAGGACTGTCTTAATAAGAAGAATGCTTCCAGGTAAACAGGAATCTTAGGAATCTTTTCTCAGTATAGAAACAGCTGAGTTTTATAGGTCAAAACAAAGCTATTTTAAATCTTGGTGATTCTTATTCCCCCTAAAGAAATAAGATTATGAGAGGTATGTTATGGGAAGTAAGCATAAGTTGGGGAAAGAGATGATGTGTGTTTATGTGTGTACATATAAATAAGTATGCATATGAATATGCACGTATGTATGGTATATAATAGCAATATATAAATATAGATACACACACACACACAGAGCTAGGGGGGACTATTTCTGAGTTTTATCTTAGTTTATTTGTCAATTTAATCCATATAGGTTATTTGGAGATGCATACTAAATCTTTAGTGTAGAGAGTTCACAAGAAAGGCAAAGAGTGGTGTGACAGGATGCCTTTGTTAGAACAATTTTTTAAATAAAAGTTTTTACTACTATTAATCAGTTGATCTCTGGAGACTACACTGTAAATTATTCTATACTTCCCATATATTTCAACTTAATGTCATTGAGCATAAGTTGAGAGGAAATAACTTTTCTCTCTCATAGTCTGTTTATATGTCTCAAAGGGCCACCACTCCAGAGATAAAGGATCGTCAAACCGCTCCAGCGTTTCACTTTTCTCAGGGCCTCATCAGCACCTGCTTGTAAGAATGTAGCTTTGCCTCAAGCAATTAATAAATCCAGCCTGCAACAGGTACTGCTGGCATCTCCTGTGCTTTGCATAGATCACTAAATTCAGCTGAACTCCAAATATTTCCTATTGAAGGTTTCTCATCTCATGCAGGAATTCAATCCATCTTAAAAAATTTTAGTAGAGAAGCTATAATCCCAACGCAGGGATGAAAACTGTCATTAACACTCACAAGGACAGAGTTTGCTTGCAAGGCTTAAGATCTATTCCTTTATTTAGAAATATATGAAACTGCAAGTCAGTAAACGGTTCCTACAACATATTAGGAGATATGATATTTTTTATCAGGGTTAGCAATTTAATATGGCAATATTTGAAAGGAGCCTGGAGGGGTCAGATGCTTCTTCTCCAGCATCTACAAATTATTGAGAAACTAATCTCTCCGGGCTTTTCCCAGAAACCCAACCTCAATATGTGGAAGAGTTCCATAGTTTTTTCTCAACTGTTTTCCAGAATATGGGGGAACTTCTTTCTCCTGGCAAGCTAGTGCCACGTGGAAGCCTGGGGTGTCCACGGAGGCTCCGTACAGAATACACAAACTACAACTAATGTTTCAAATGTAGCTCTCACTGCAGGGATGTTTCTTTTTCTTTATTTGCAGTCCTACACAAGCAGCTTCATCTTTTTCTTTAAACTGCTGGGTCAGGAGACATGCTGGCTTTGCTCTACTTAGATGCGCACTTGTAGTCATATTCACTCGGAAAAGGGCTTTTGTCCTGAATCATTTTTACAGCTGAGTCAGTGGCTGTTGTGACGAACAGTTGCCTTTTATCATGTAGCTGCTGTAAGATTTAAAGACTTATTTCATGGGTGCAGATTTCCAAATTTTCTAATTTAATTTCTTTAGCTTGCTGACCTTTTTAGGTCTATAAACTTAAATAATTAAAAAGGTGGAGTCAGCTGTTGA
This sequence comes from Dromaius novaehollandiae, assembly GCF_036370855.1. Lineage (NCBI taxonomy): Eukaryota > Metazoa > Chordata > Aves > Casuariiformes > Dromaiidae > Dromaius > Dromaius novaehollandiae. Next base: position 105,408,128 of record NC_088098.1, on the reverse strand, counting down.
ATGAATGAACTACAATTTATTTCAATTTCTTTTTTATGAAAGTATTTTCCAAAATTTAAAGATCTATTTTCATCTTTTAAAAGAATGTAGGCATCATAGATTCTGGAAAAAAATATTGCCACTCACTAAAACTTTTTAGTATAAGCTAGTAACCTATGGTATAAGAGGTTTATGTTTAAACTGTATTCACTAACAACTTTTTTTTTTCTGCCTTACCCTTCCATTCCCACTATTCCTTGGTACCTGCAACTCAGAATATAGTTCTTTTATAATTTCACTTCAACATCTGAATTCACTGGCTGAACAGGTTTAGCAGCAAAGAAAGTAAATTTGCACATCTTTAATACCAAGCTTTTTAAAGCCTGCTTATTGGCTGTATCATTAGGTATTAGGAAATCAGCTATTTATCAGGCTCTGCTCAATACACACTTTGAACAAAACCTTACATAAAGGTTATTTTATTTATTTATTTTTTTACCACCTTGCTCTATAGAAGCAACATTTCTGAAAACTGGAGTCGATTCAAGAGATGCATTGAGTTCATTTCTTTGCTATCCTCTGCAGCCTCAGCTTTTAGGACACCAAAAAAGCTGTCACGTACATGAGTTATATGAAAGAAACTCCATTTCATCCAGTCTCCTACTGTACAACACACCGCTGTATTTTGAGAGGTCTGTTTGTCCCCCCCCTAATCATTAGATGATCTATAAGTTTGGGAAAAACAGTAGAAGCATGTGTGGATACATGTTAGGCAGGAAAGAAAATATGGGGGAAAGGCAGGCAATACAATAAATGATCCTCCTGCCAACATCCAGACTGAGCTGAAATGCAGCATTTCCCATTCACAGAAAAATAAAAACATTAAAAAAGGGTTGGTGATTTCCTACAAACCTCCCCAACATCTACAGTTGTTCAGTAAAACTGATATCCTTGACACATTCATTGTCAGGAACACTGACAATTTGCTCAGCTGTAGGAATTTTGAGTAAAAGATTTTGTGTGCAATAAAATGGCATTTTCCAATTAAACCCTGTTTTGCTGGAAATTCTCCAAGCTCTACCAAATGCAAGGTGAACATCTCAAAATGCCCAGTGTTTTTTTCTTCTCCCACAGGCTTTCCTGCAGGCATGGATAATGGGGACATCAGTTATAAAGTTGGCACTGGGTTTCTCTCTATTTCTCTATCATTTTCAAACAGATAAATTAAAGTTCTTTTATATGCCAGCTCAATATAAGGTAACTTGAGTCAGAGGAAGCCTCTTTTTTAAGAAATCCACCCCCCACTTATAAATGTCCATTAATCACTTACCAAAACTGTCTCTTGCGAAGTGCAAATATCCACAACTTCATTTTCTCAAAAAGAAAGCAAATAACAAATAATTAAAATTCTTTTTTTAAAGTGGGGGACTTCATTTTCTAACATTCTGCATTACAATTTTAAATGAGCTCAGTGGAAAAAAGTTATTTTATACAGTTATCACTCCTAAAGATTGGCAAGGCTAAAGCAAATATCCTCACGAGATTCAGAAGAACTGAACAACTGCTAATTATGTGGTTCATGGGCTGCCACATACAAAGGCACCAGCCCTGCGCTTCTCGGGCTACATTTAGCCTAACTGAAAAGCAGGCAAACAAACAAAGCTTTTCCTCCTCAGTCTCTCACTTTCTTTCGGGACACATTTGCACACAAATGTAGTCACATCTTCCATGCACAATTTTGTCAAAACCAGAAAATCATAGCTACTGCTCATATGCAAAAAAGTGTATTAGCCGCAAGCACCCAAAACTTTCTCATAGGAGTTTGTGCAGCTCAAGACTTGAAAGCAAAATGATATTCAAGCAGGTATTAGGGCTCAGTTATACGATCAAAGTTACAGGGCCTCATATTATTTAGCCACTGAAACTGTCTTTGTAAATGCTCTTAACTGCTGGCAAATGCAAGGTAATATAGCATTGCTTAGCCTTCTTTCACAGCGATGTTTTCACGTGAAGATACATGTTACTATCTTGCAGGATCTCGTGCTGCAACAAAGTGCACATTCCTACATTCAGAAGAATATTTAATTCTGCAAATCTGGTTTTAGATATTGTCTTATATTTTTCTTTTCCCTTTAATCTGGCAGCTCCATGAAAACTGATAAAAGAAGAAAACGGTGTTTCTGTGAAGCTAACTTTCAGAATTAGTTTGTTCTACTGTATCCCAAAAGGCTATCATAGAATATTCTAGCATAAAATAACCTGGATCATACGTTACCATTGATTTTTAGTCATAACTCTTCATTGATTTCAGTGGGCAGTTCTCATTAAGCATCCCTGGCATGAAATGGCCACTGGTATTAGATTTTTTAGAAAAAAACCCAAAGTTAGTAAAAATGATCAAAATGAGTATCAAGAACTTAGTTCCATGTTTTGAGCAATCGCAATAACAAAGTTATCTATCCTGCACCACAGGATAATTGCAGCATGAAAAGACTATTTTTTTTTTTAAGTAAACCTCATTGCTCAGGAGCTAAAAGTAGACAGACTAAACAGTGTGAACTGGGATTACTTTTGGCAGAAGCAAAAAAATAAAATCTTCATAGCCTGGTGCTTCCCACTGCGGGAGCCATCTTGTGGAGACAAATGGTTTTCCCAATCTTAGCCTAGAAAGCAGATTTGCTCTCCTTGAAGCAGAAAAACATACACAGTGTGTAAAAATCCAACAGCCCTGATGATATATCCCTTTCACAGTTTTAAGAAAAAGAAAATACGGACAGACAAATCAGGATAAGTTTTTGTCCCCTCCCCTGCCTCCCCCCCATGCTCATTATTGGATGCCCATTCCCTAGAGATTTCTGTGCAGGATCCCAGATCTGCTGGAGGGTAATTTGAAATTCTAAGGTCAGGAAACACTTTCCTTTTTTTAGAAGAACATGTTGTGCTTTGTGTAGAATCTGGATATGAACGTCACTTATGCTCTAGTGCCAAGCAACTTCCCATCCAATATCACTTACGACTTTTAACTACTGTCCTACTTTGAGTGGTTTATAGTCCTCCAGGGGCATATTTACTCACATGCAGCAAATTACTATCTGTCCTCGTTTCACAGATGACAAGGAGGATTAAAGTAGGAGTACACAAGAAATTTGTGAACAGGATGGAGCTGAACTGAGAGGTTTTCCCACCTCTCAGGCCAGCGCTTTAAACACTGAGCTGTGCTTTTTTTCATTAGCAATTTCCACTGTTTATAGTTCTTCATTCTGTTATTCCCTGCTCTAGCTCAATGATTTAGTTAGTTATGCACCTGATCTGGTTGGTGATTCTGACAGCGGGCTTTTACGAGCAGCTTTTCTCTCTCCACGGGCTTTGGAGGTGCTTCTTTTCTTAGCAAGTCAAACATCATTGACAGGGAAATCATGTCAGTTCTCGCTGCCTTTGCTCCCACGTACATTTGATCTGAACATCTTTTCTCTTGATCCTTCGCTTTTGCTACTAACTGCTTTGCTTTTGCAGTGAGCTCGTTCTAGCCCCGGTTTCTATCAGCCGTGTTGAGATCTGAGGTTGTTATTCAGTCTTCGTATACTGGAATCCACTCCTGTGAAAGAGGCGGCCGCATTGTCTAACTTCGGTGCTGCAGAGTTCATTTCTTTAATGATCTGACCATTGTCAGCTTTCATCCCTGCCTTTACAAACCAAACTGGTACCTCACTGCTGGCTGTCTGAGGAGAGAGAGACAGGCCTGCTGCTTCTCAATGGGATTGGATGCAGCTGGCAAGTCTGTGCAGAAAGCTGGTTTCTCTTCCTGAAAGATTATTCGTTAGTCCTTGCTTTTATCCTGAGCACGTTTATCCCAGGTTTACTGCCTTGCACACGCACCATTTTCATGGAATTGTTGCGAAAGGCTGATGAGGCATTGCTCTGTTAGCTAATTAGCCATCTTTGATAGGGTCTTTCTAGAACGCTCACAAATTTGCTCTTAAAGTTCATTTATCCCCAGATTTTCTTCAGTTATATTGTTTATAGACTTAGAAATAAAATTGCATACAAAAAGAACATCAAAAGTCTTAAAATCTATCTGACTTCCTACAGGACAACTGTATGCAGTACAGGGGATTACACCAGAGTAATGCATTCCAGGAGCTTCCTAGCAAAACCGGAACTGCTGCAAAGTTTCATACAACTGTAGAGAAATATATTAAAGGTAACGTAAGTAATGTTCCAAGGAGCCAAGTTTGGGATTTTTCAAAGCATTTGGCAAGTGTTTTGTGCGTGGTTCAAACTTTTATTTACTTTTCTATATTATACCATCAAAGTTAAGGTAAGTCAGTTCCACAATTTCTTCTTTACTCCTTTGGTTTCTCTCAGACTTTGATGTTCTTGTTGCAGGGTCAGCTCTAAGAACTCAGAACTTTCCCCAAAGACAAAGTTTTATCATTTCTTCTAGGTTTGCTGACCCAGAAAAATTCTAGAAGAGCAAGCAATACGAACAAAGCAAGCACTTAGACAGCAAGAAAAGGTACAGATCCCAAGGTGGAAATACGATCAAAGCTAGAGGAATAAGTAGGAAGGAATTATTGGAAGAAAGAACATATGAAACTTACAGCCTGTAGACAATTTTGGGTGGTGGGAGGTATGGAAGGGGCTTCTGTGGAAAGTCACGTAAAAATTGTTCATTATTCTGTACCGTTTTAATGACATTTTCAACTTATGTACTTTTCCGAAGTAACACTACCAAAGGCGGCTTTAAATTTGTAATCTTAGCACAAGTTTCCAAAGTTTAGTGTGATATTCATATTGTGTTATAATTTCTTAGCCCTTATTTTCTGTAAGCTTTACATATAACATAACATAACAAAATACTAGAGTTCACTTGCATGCAGTGTTCTCTAAAGTTTGCTAACAGCAATGATGAATTTTTTTTATTAAAAATCCCCAGTTCTGTATATGAAATAGTTTGGGGGCAAATGGTACGGATTGTTACCAAATAATTAAATGAAAACTATTACCACAAAAAACCAAACACTGTAAGGTACCCTGAGAGATTTTATGATGCAAATATACAAGTAATAACTTACCAAGACTTCTGTATTGAAGTTCTAAGGACACTAGTTAATGATCTAGATCCCACTAATCAACAAAATAAATGTCATTGCTCAAAATACTGTCTAGATCCACAGAGGCATCTAGGTGCCTAAATCAAAAATCATGGGAAGTAGATGGGAACCTGTATCTTTTTGTGCAGTATGGAGTTCTGTACCTCCTGCGTTCCTAACACTCTTCACAATAGCAGCGATGGGTTTTAATTACCTAAACCAAGGTGCCTATCTCAGGGTTGGCTAAATGATGCGATAGACTTTCCTGATTGTATTGACATCAATTATACCTGCAACATTTGTCTTGCATGTAGACACAACATGGGGTGCATGGAGCTGAATACTAATCAAGATCATTTAAACTTTGACAGCATTTCTCTTCTACAGAACTTTGCTGTAACCTTTGTCACATGTCTCTGCAAATAAGAGAATACCTTCAGATTCACTTAGAAACCATTTATGAAGTCCTTTTCAAAATGAAATTAATGAAATCAAGATTTTTTACCTCCTTTGCTAGACTAGTATTGCAGAAAAACATTAGAATCCTGCTTTCAGATTCCCCCAGATCAGATTTCTTTCCCCCTTCTTTAAACAAGCAAAATGTAGTGTATTAATAGAATACATAAGGATCTTTCAGAAATAAATCTGTGAGCAAGCAGCAAAGTCTTTCAAATAAGGTTTATGTTCTTGAGTTATAGATATAGTATTAAAAATCTCTTCCTAAAAAAATTATAATTTCTGCTTCAGGAATAAAAGCTGATCTCTTCAATTTTGTTGTTAAAATATTCAGGTAGTTTCAGACAGCTTTCTGCCCATTTGACTTCTTTCAAGTTACCTTTGATTCTGTTTAAACAAGCTACAAAACCCAGGCATTTCTTACAGATTTAGTTACAGGATGTATAATACTTCATCTTAAGCAGGCTGCTCAGTCTAGTTAAAGAATGTTGTTGATTTTTCTGTGTTTTTGCAGCTACAGTAGATCTGACCTAAAACTCATTTAAATGAAAGACATCTATTGAATCTATGAGCTTTGGGGCATAAACCAGTCAGCCTTTCACTGACTCACTGAAATGTAGTAGTCAGATAGATGATTCATGTTTCCTTCCAATGCCTCAGACTTGAATGTAGTTATTCAAGGAGTTAGTAATCGCAGGGCCACTATTTTATAAGCTATGAATGTTATAAGAATGTAGATACATCAACTCAATACTGTTCTTTGAATAGAATGATTTTTTTTTTTTAGCAGTGCAATTCATCTTCAAACTTAACTGAAAGAAAAAACAAAAAACAAGATAAAAGCTGTGTTGAAACTGCAGTTCAGAAGTGAAACATTTTCTCAAGAAAATCTGCAAGTATAAGCATTCACAATTATTGATATTAAGAAAATAAGACAGAAAACATTAGCCATATTGTTTAACCATAAGGAAAAAAAAAGATTAAAGGACAGTAAATAGAGAAGAAATGTATAGATCAGGGTTTTTATTACATTACATTGATATCAGTGACATTACCATTAGGCCTCACTAGGTTGGTATAAAATGACAGTATATTGGGTAACTATTGGTGTAGATTATTTTGAATAAGGTATGAAAATAGAGATGTATTATAGATACATCTATAATGCGATGATACATAGACATGTAGGAAATAGGATGAAAAATCCCACCTGTGAAAAGAATTCTCATTGATTTTTTTAACAACGAATAATTAGAAAAGTTAACTGGGTATCAGACTACAAGGACCATCACCAGTGGAACAACACAGATGTCTACTTGCTGGATACTGATTTGCCACTTACTCTCTGTCACGTTTATATGAGAAAGTAGAACAGAAAAAGAAGTTGGTTAATGTATATCCTATTTTTTTTAATCTTCTTTTATAAATTCATTAAATGAATGTATTCAGTAATGCCAATTCTAATATAAAATTGAATTAAGAGCAACAGATATTAAAATAAGAGTTCATTTTTTCAGCCTGAATCTATGCTTGTCAGATACCATTAACGATTACCATAACGATTACCGTTATGAAAAAGGATTTATGTAGGGAACGGCGATCGGAAGATCTCGCGATGGCACGGAAAGAGGAAGGAAGAGGAAGGATATGACGTAGAGATAGCAGTATGCTTGTAGGTATATAAGCAAATACATGCGTACAATAAACGCCATTTGCAGCATCCTCATATTGGTGTCAGTGCTCATTGGCCCAGAGGCTGGGGGAGCCTCCGTGCCGTCTCAGGCGAACGGGAGAGTGTCGCATCAGAAGGCGACAAGTGGTGACCCCGACGTGATAGCTGAGACGGCGGACCGCAGGCGGTCGAGAGGATCCGGATCATGGACGCAGTACTTAAGGTTGTACGCGTGGGTGCCCGGGAATGGGTGCTCTCTATGAGAGCGAATGCAGTTGCGAACTGCGTCGGGCGGCTCCTGAAAGATGGAGCGATAGTTAGAACAGGGGACATTTTTTCCCCTTCTAACTGGGAGAAGTGCACTCGAGCACTTGCTCAGAGAGCTATGGCCACTAAGAAGGCTGCAGAGCTTAAGACGTGGGGAGATATAACGATCATTTTAGAAAGGACTAGGGAGGAGCTTGAGACCTGGCAGGCTGCCCGCGCGGCGCTACACATGTCCGCGGAAATGGCAACACAGACAGCAGCGAACGCAGAGGAGCGAACGGAGGCGATAGAGGGAGAGGCCATAGTAGGGGATGAAGTGAAAACGGAGAGTGTGGAAACAGACATAAAGGAGGAGGCGGTTAATCAAGATCCAGAGCGGGGAGAGGGGGAGGCAAAAACTCCAGAGGCTTACCCAATAACGCCCTCTTCTCCGCCTCCGCCGCGGTATCCGTGGAAAGAAATGAGGGCGATGGAAGGGGGAGAACTAGGAGAACCAGGAGACCTTTGTGGAGACCCAGATATGAAAAAGCCAGAGGCGGGTAGAGGAAAAGAAAGCAAGGTGAAAGTGAAGGAGGCAGAAGAAAAGGAAAGACCGCTTATAGTGGATGATCCCCGAGACTGGCTACCGGGGGCCATGATTCGGGTGCAGTGGGAGGACGAAAGAAGAGAAGAAGCAGGGGAAAGACCAGGAGCAGGGGAAAGACCGAGGGTCCCGCACCCGGGAAAAGATGGCGCTGGCCGAGAGAGGAGTGGGCGTCGACCAGCATTGCGGAAGGAGGAGACTGAAGACTCAGGTGCAGCAACTAGGGCGGAGTTCCCCCGCCGCAGTCAGAGGCGAAGGAGAAGGAAAAAAAAAAAAAAAAAAAAAAAAAAAAAAAAAGGAGGAGGAAAGTCACAAGAGATATGGAGCAGATGTTTATGCTGCTTACAGCTCTGGAAGAAGAAATAGCTAAACAAAGAGGGCTATTAGAGGCAACAGCTAAACAAAGAGGGCCATCAGAGACAGCAGGTTCTACCCAAGCGGGAGGGGGAAAAGAAATTCCCCTAACAGACTGGAAACTGATAGCGACGGAATGTGCCCTGAGTGGCCTCAAGTTTCGTGCGCCAATAGGGGCCTTCCCAGTACGAGTTGCCCCGGGGGGGGGGGGGGCAGTGGAATGGATGCCCCTCGACCCAAAGACGGTACAACAGCTATTGAAAGCAGTGCAAGAACAGGGCCTGCGACACCCAGTGACACAGACGTTGCTGGACGCGGCGCACGCGGGAGGCCTAATACCGTGGGATTGTCGCGCCCTCGCGCGACTGGTTTTATCGCCCACGATGGTCCTTATGTGGAAAGAAGCGTGGACCTTGCGCTTGCAGCAGGCGTTGATGGCCGCGCAGGCAGACCCGCAGAACCCACTGGGCCAATCCACCCTAACGCGGTTAAGAGGAAATGATGCGACCATGGCTACACCCCAGCAGCAGGCCGCGGGCCTGACACCTCGGGAGATACTGGTGACAACAGAAGCATCTCGAAAGGCCTTTGATGATATTGGGCCACTGGTGCAGCAGGCAGACCCATGGACGACTGTGAAGCAGAGAGTGGGAGAGCCGTTTGACAAGTTTTGTGACAGGCTACAGGCAGCAGTAGAACTTGCATCTTTACCAGATGCTGCAAAAGGAGCGGTGATGTTGGAATGTATCAAACAACAGGGCAACGAGTTGACAAAAGAAATCCTAAGAACAGCGCCTAAGGGAGCAAGTCTAGGGCAGACGATCAAGTACGTATTAGAACACCGGGACAAGACCACAGCCCTACAGATTGCTGCAGCAGTTATGGCAATGCCGGAGGTTAGAGCTAGAGGAGGTCCAAAGGGAGGCCCATGCTTTGGCTGCGGGCGAATGGGCCATTTGAGAGCACAGTGCACGAATAAGGGAAGTTACGCGCGCCCAACAAGGGGTATGGGGAGCCTTACATGCTGGGCCTGTGGAAAACCAGGACACAGAGCACGAGATTGTCGGCGGTCGGGAAACGAGAAGCGGGGAGGGCAACTAGGGGGCCACCCCTCCCCGGTGAGCCGGCCTCAAGTAGCCCCCGTCAACAACACACCGCTGATGGACAGCTCCAGCGACCAAACTCCGAAGGGAAACCCCGCGTGGCCCTGGTCTTAGGGTGTGAGAAGAGACCCCGAGTGAAAGCGCATCTGATAGGCCCACCAGGGGCGGGTCCTCCTAGCATCCCCTTAATAATGATGCTAGATACGGGGGCAGATGTTACATGTGTGCCCTCGTGGTTGTGGCCATCGAGTTGGCCAGCAAAAGTGGCAAGCTCGTTAGATGGAGTGGGAGGCAGGGCGGAGGCTATGATTTCTGAAACCGATATCACAATTGTATTGGAGGACCCGGATAGGCCTGCTCAGATCATCCGTGTGCGGCCGTACATAACTGCCATAGGGGAACCATTGTTAGGGCGAGATGCCTTATTGCAAAGCGGCTTTCACCTGACAAATTTAGGGTAAGGGCCACTGCCTACCTCCTCGGGGCTCATTTCGCTGTCCCGCTGACATGGTGCTCCAATGAGCCTGTGTGGGTAGAGCAGTGGCCATTGACAGCGGACAAATTGGCGGCTGCCCGACAAATAGTAAGTAGAGAACTAGAGCAGGGACACCTGGAGGAAAGCCACAGTCCCTGGAACACTCCTATATTTGTGATACACAAAAAGGATAAGTCTAAATTTCGATTACTGCACGACCTACGAGCGGTAAATCAGCAGATGGAAGCGATGGGTGCCCTCCAGCCAGGGTTGCCACTACCATCAGCAATACCAAAGAATTGGCCAGTGGTGGTGATGGATATCCAAGATTGCTTTTTCTCTATACCATTAGCCCCTCAGGACAAAGCTCGATTTGCCTTCACACTGCCCTCAGAGAATCTGCAGAAGCCAGCAGCGCGATATCAATGGACAGTCCTCCCGCAGGGCATGAAAAATTCACCTACGATTTGTCAGGCGGCAGTAGCTAAGGTATTGCAGCCGGTAAGACCGCAGTTCCCGCGCGCGCTTATCATCCATTACATGGACGACCTCCTAATAGCTGCAGAGACCCAGCAAGAAACCGATCAGGCAGAACAGGCAGTAATTAACTGCCTAAATGAAGCGGGATTGTACGTCCAGAAAGCGAAAACGCAAAGGGGAGAATCTGTCGACTATCTGGGAACCACCATCCTCCCCAGAGCTGTGGTCCCACAGCCGATAAAGCTCAATAAAGAGATACGAACGTTACATGATGTACAGCAATTGGTTGGAGCTCTCCAATGGCTGCGAGGGCTGATAGGTATTCCCAAGGAGTGGATGGAGCCACTGTTCGAGTTGCTCAAGGGCCACAAACCATGGGAACCGAGGCAGATGACACCGAACGCGTTAGAAGCCCTCCGAAAAATAGAAGATCTCATGGCAAAGGGCGGAGTAACGAGATACGACCCGGCCAGACCTATCAATCTGTACGTGGCAGTTACAAGAACAGGAGCCATAGGCGTTCTAGGACAAGGGACACCGGAGCGTCCGGAAGTCGTATGGTGGATAGTGTCAAACCAAATAAGTACGGCATACGTCACAATCGTAACAGCGTTGGCACAGATGATACAGAAGGGACGAACCGCCACCGTTCGGCACTTCGCGAAGGAGCCTGAGTCCATTTACCTGCCGGTAAAAAGGAGTCAATGGGACAGCGTGGTCCAGAAACAAGATAGTATAGCAATAGCTTTAGAAGGATTCCCAGGAACAATCAGATTATCACCTGTGCTGGAGATGTATACACACCTCACCGTCCTTCGGCCCCATCTGAAAGCCCGAGTGCTACAGCGACCTGCACCAGGGCGCACAGTGTTCACCGACGCGTCATCGGTGACCAGGGCAGCGGTTCTTGTGTGGCAAGATCAAAAGGCCCAATGGCACCGAGTGAAGATCAGCGAGCCGGACAGTAGCGTACAGCATCTAGAGGCCCGAGCTGTGGCGCAGGCATTACAAATGTGGCCAGAAGAGCATTTGAATGTAGTGACAGACTCCATGTTCGTCTTTAAATTGTTACACAACATGTCGTATCCCGGATGGGCCGGATCGCCCATTGCGCTAATGCTAGAAGAGGCCCTACAACAATGGCGGGCCACTGCCTCCATTATTCATGTTCGGAGTCATGAGGCAATCCAAGGAGTGTACCAAGAAGGCAACAATAAAGCCGATCAAGCGGCCAAAGGTGTGTGGACAGTCACAGAAGCAAGGCAGGTGCACGACCTTCTCCATGTTGGTGCAAAAGCACTGGCAAAAAGCTGCAACATCCCCCTTACCACGGCTCGTGAAGTGGTTGCGGCTTGCCCGTATTGCCAAAAAACCCCCCTGTGGGGCGCCGGCATCAACCCCAGGGGGCTGAAAGGAAACCAAATATGGCAAACGGACTTCACAATGTGCCAGTGACTTCGACCACGGCCCTGGCTGGCTGTTACAGTGGACACACACAGCGGTATCATCGTTGCGACCCAACATAAACGAGTCACAGCGCGGGCGGCACAGTTGCATTGGCACACGGCAATGGCCTGGCTGGGTGCCCCAGAAACTATTAAAACAGACAACGGCACGTGTTTCACAGCGCAAAGCACGAGAGAATGGGCCGTACGCTGGGGAATTAAGCTAGTGCACGGTATTGCCTATAATAGCACAGGTCAAGCCATTGTCGAGCGAGCAAACCGCACTTTAAAGCAAAGGATTGAGATTCTTGGGGAGGGGGAAGGATATACACAAAGAATCCCCGCGCACAAACAATCAGAAATAATTATGCGCGCCTTATTCGGTCTGAATCAGTTCATCAGGGGGGAGGAGAACAAGACGCCAGCGGAAAAGCATTGGGTGGTCCGAGCGATGCACGAGGGACCAGACGTAAAGGTTCGAATCCCGGAAAAAGGGGAATGGGAAGAGGGGTGGCAGCTGGTAACCCAAGGACGAGGGTATGCAGCGGTCAGGCAGGGAGAAATGGTAAGATGGGTCCCTATGAAGTGGGTACGCCCAGACCTCAGGGCAAGGACAAGACAGGAAGCAGAGAGTCAGGTGAATTAATGAATGTCTGAGTTTTATTGCAGGGGAGGACCACCCTGAAAAGCTGATGATCCCTTCTAGCAGCAAAGACAGCAGACAGGAGAAGAAGAACAGATGAGAAAAGGCGCGTGAAACCACAAGAAGAACGCGTAACCAGAAAACCCGAGAAGATGGCAGGGGGAGCAACCCAAGTAGCTCTCCTCGTAGCGATGCTGGGACTGGAACTCCAAGGGGTGAAAGGCGAACCAATGTTAGCGAAATGGGGTAGTAACAATCTATGACTCACCTGGCAAACCGGACAGGAAATAAGCAATTTTGCCTGACGTTGGTGGGTGCGGGGCAGCCCTTTTAAGACATGCTTAATAGGGGTCCCATTGAATTTGACCGTAGACCTACCAAAGCTGAGAGAGCATTGACACGCTGAATGCGTCATTGCCCTGGGACCCGCAAGAGCTTGACCTTCTGGGTTCAGTAGTGGTAATTGGCTTGGGCTAGGACCATGGGCCAGGCAATTACTAATAGAAGAGTTGCACCTGCTACTGATGCTCGTGCTAGGTATATTAGTATGTAGACTAGTGTTTAGATGCTTGGTAAGACAACTGCTAGAAAAGGGGTGGTCCCACCCACACCCACACTATGAACGCTTAACCCGCGACACGGCAATTTAAAGCAAATAGCATAGTCAAAGCATGGGGAGGGGGAGATGTAGGGAACGGCGATCGGAAGATCTCGCGATGGCACGGAAAGAGGAAGGAAGAGGAAGGATATGACGTAGAGATAGCAGTATGCTTGTAGGTATATAAGCAAATACATGCGTACAATAAACGCCATTTGCAGCATCCTCATATTGGTGTCAGTGCTCATTGGCCCGGAGGCTGGGGGAGCCTCCGTGCCGTCTCAGGCGAACGGGAGATTGTCGCATCAGAAGGCGACAGATTTACTTAAATAGGTGTCATTCAAAAGTTTCATTTATTAAATAAAATCGCAATGCAAAACAAATGAGTGGAGTCACACTTACACAACATATGTGATAATAGTTGTCCTGAGAATTACTACAGGACTAACGAAGGTCATTGCTCTTAAGCCTGGCTTTGTAGAACTTCGGTGGAGTCCCCTTAACTTTGTAGCAGCAGAAGAAAGTTGAGTTACAGCAGCAGATAAGGAGGCCTTTGAGTTTCTAGACCAGATTTCATTCCTTCCTTGCTAGAGAGCTAATGTGAAGAGTGATTACCATCTATAAAGCCTCTAATCTACCCCACCAAGATAAATAAAATGGGGAGCAATGTAAAATCAATTTTTTCAAGATACCCTTCACACTGTATCATCTATGGTCAAATTACCTGTTTTCACCAGATTATGTTTAAACTACACTTCAGTATTTTTCTGAAAGGATGTGATAGAAACATACCATGTAACCAGGGGAGACTAGGGACTAGCATTTCAGGCTTATACAAAATAAATCTTTAACCTGACATTTCTTGTCAATCAGACAAAGGAAATGATGAACTAAGAAATCCAAGTCTGAAATATGTCAGAAGATGATTTCCAACACAGAGAAGTATGAGTAGCAAAAGACTATTAAAATTCCTGAAATCACCTCAGTTTCTTAGATACATGGCAGTAGGACAGTTAGAGGACCGGTTCATGCCCCTGTGAAGAAACTGAGTAGAAATTTCATGTCACAATTAGCAGCAGATAGTCTGTAAATTGCTTTGTAACCACTGATAAAGAAGTGCAATAAGTGGAGTTGCAGATATTGCAAGTGACAAAGGCAACTGTGCTTGGGTGCACTGTCCTCCTGTCGGAAAAAAGTTATTTTTTTATTCTTTTTTTCCCTGGAAATGTTATGAACAGCTTCTTAACCCCCACCTCGATTTTTCAGGGTTGTGTCAGAGGATATCCCTTGTTTCCAGGCTACTGAAGGATGATCTGGCCTCTCATGTCACTGACACATGGATGATAATTACTCATATTTCAGTGAGCCCCTGGTTTTTAGTCCCCCAGACTGGATGCTTTCCCCTAGGGCCCTCATGTCTCCTGCAGACTGTGTCCAAGCTTCCTTCTCGGGAAGGAACAGGGAACAGGAGATGGAAGGGCTGGCAAATGACCAAATTGTGTCTCAAGGAGTCAGGATGTGGTTTCTTAACCATGTTAATGAACCTGGACCTGATGGCTCAGAAACTTGGATGTAGCCAGTTTAGGTATAGCCCTGCAGCCTGGGTTATGTTGGCTCAAGCACTGTAAATTACTTGATTCTTACAAGGAGGATAAAAATCCTGATGTTTTCATTGTCTGTTGTATTAATGGACTATGATCACCATTGTCAATCAGGCCTGTATGCTCAGTTTATCCAGGAATCACGAAGAAGTTTCCCCGTTTTTGAATTTAACATAGAATTTCTTAAATCTAGTATCACTACTAAAATAATCTAATTCTCTAAAGATGCCAGCTGCCTTATTTTGCCACAAGAACTGCAAAATGCAATTTTTCCTGCAAGAATGCATAGTCTGAATAAAGGAAGCTGAGAAGCTGTACATATATGTAGACACATACATTTTACATATAAAAGATCATTATTTCTTTTCTGCTGATGAGGAATTGAAGAACACAGAGAGAAAGGGGCTAACCAAAATTTATGTATAAAATCAAAATACTAGCCTTCTGAGTTCTAGATGGGTCCAACACTACCCAGTGTTGATTCTCCCTAAAATAAATAAAATATGCAAGAACATGGCACTTTCCCAGATGAATTATGAATTAGTATTCTCCACAAGAGATCACTGCCAGATGCTATATCCTTCAAAAACTATTTAGAACACAGGAGTCTTAGTACTTAGAGGCAAAGTATATAAATCGTGTTTCATCAGTTCTGTGATGACTACTATATCTTCTACTTGTAATTCAAATCAATGGGGAGCGCTTTTGCTAACGGATCCTAGATACAAAAGTTGAAAAACCTAGAGGAAGAACATGCTCAGTGGTAGGTCTTGAATCTGGAATTTGCTTCCACCGGCAAAATGCCATAGTCCTAAAGGTCAGCAAATTTAATCACTGTCACACTCCGGCAGCCAGCAGATTCCGAGGCCACAGCTCATCATCACCGAGGACGATATGCCCTTATAGTGAAGGAAAAGGATCAGATGAGCTTTGATTCAAAGAGAGAGGGAGGATTTGCTCAACAGCCATCCAGCTTTCATACATCATTTAGGATTCTTTTGTTATTTCAAATTGAAAGGGAGAGTTTCTACATAATAAAATTAACTTCAGACTAAAATGGAAAAAATGGTTTTATATGGGTAGGTATCTGGCAGCTTTGCTCTCTGGTAGGCTGTGCAAAGAGTATGAAGGTGAGGGAAGAGGACAGAAAGAATATTAACAGGGAAATTAATAATTTTATGAGTTATACAGAAGGGGTTGGGCTGTAATGATAGCATGCATTTGTGATATGCGGTACCTACTGAAAGTCATACTTGATGGCTAAGAATAGATAATATTTAGCATTTATCTAGTGTTCCACAGCTTCAAAGCACTATGTAAACATAAATTAATTAATCTTCAGGATTTTAAAATCTCTATTTTGATAGGTAGATCCATCTCAAAAAGTTCTATGTAGCAGAAATGATTACATCTACTTACAAAATATGACGAAAAACAGCAATAATATCATTGGCCTTGTGAATTAGCTAAGCACCATTATCCCTCTTCTGCTGATGTGAAAACTGAGGTTTAACTATCAGGAAATTTCTGTGAGGCATGTCAATGACAGAGCTAAAATTAAAGTTTGGGAATAGCCTCTCTTTTGACTATTATTTTCCGTCTGCTAAGTAAATCTAAGGAACATCATGGTTTGGTGAACTGAGATAAACAAATATATTTGAATTAAAACATTCACACTCATGAGGTTTCTGTTCTCACAACATTTTCATCACAGTAGCGAGTTTGATGGTATTGCTTTGTTCAAAGTCTACCTCAGAAGTAATTTTTCCTTATACCAAGATATG
The DNA here is from genome assembly GCF_036370855.1 of Dromaius novaehollandiae. Classification (NCBI taxonomy): domain Eukaryota; kingdom Metazoa; phylum Chordata; class Aves; order Casuariiformes; family Dromaiidae; genus Dromaius; species Dromaius novaehollandiae. The sequence goes on along the minus strand of NC_088098.1, from coordinate 105,391,595 downwards.
GAAAAAGAACATTCTTCATGATATGGACAGACCCTGACCGCTGTCAAAGAACAGATCAATATCCCAATACCTATTAATTTATCAGTCTGGTGCTTTTTAAAAGCTACTTTGTTATTATCCACTTTCTCTGCTTTTCAAATACAGCTAACAAATATGGCTGTCAGAAAGGATGCAAGAAAGCCTGACATGTTGCAAAGAAGTCCAGAAGAGTCTGCAGAGATCTTGTAATAACATTGATCCCACTTAGGAGTTAACTCAGAGGCCTGATGCTAATTAAAAATGTCAACATCATTAAATATTTCATTTCTCAAATACGAAAGAAGAGGTTGAGTCACATATTTGCATAATTTACATAATAGACATCTAATTTTAGTGATTGAATTGATGACACCTGGGATGTCTAAGCTTTCTTTCTAGTTCACACAGAGGCAGATCCAAAGATTTTCACAGATCCTATTACTGCACTGAAGCTCTATTACAGGTATTCACATAATTTGTTGCAAGTTTGATGGCAGGTTATAGGGATGGAGCACAGACAGCTTTCATCACTTAATTATTCTCACCTGACTCCTGCTAGAAAGATAAACAACAATGTTGTCATTCAAAGATGGTCTAATATTAAGGTGTCTCTCTCTCTCAAGTGGGACTAAATGGTATTACAGCACTGCATTGGTTACCTGTTGCAGCCCAGCTCATGAGAACAGGTTTGAGAACTCCGCAGTTCGACAGAAACAAACCATCACCAACAATGCAGCCTGGTAAATTGCTGTTTTACTTTGTGGCATCAAAAATTTGCAGGAAATGTCCCATTAGTAAACCAGAAGTGGACACAGACCAGAGCCAAAAGGACTAAATAGTTTAATTAACTCAGTTAACTCCATTTTGATTCTTCTACCACATGTTTTAAGATGCTAAATCTTATATAAAAGTTTACATTAAAAGTATGTTTCTGGTGTTGGCGGCTGTGATCAAAAACTCAGCATCCATTTTATTTTTGCACAAATTTTACTGGTACACACTTAGAAATTTCTGTTAAGTACCTTCCTGTAGTAAATGGCTTTCCTACAGTAGCTGCAAAATATTAGAAACCAAAATGGCCAAGGATAATATCTTGGCTCGTGGGGAAATCCAGCTCTCATGGAACAAGAGGGGAGGTCTTCTCATGAATTAATAAACAGTATAAATACTAGGATTAAGTGATCAGCTTTAACAAAAGGAGGAGTTTAACAGTGGAATCCCGTAGGGAGCTCTGCTGGGATATCTGCTGCTCAAAATTAATGATCTGGGAAAGGAAGTGAATAATGAAGTGACAAAGTGTTCTGATGATACAAAATTATTCAAAGCATTAATGGCAAAAACTAACTACTAAGAGCTGCGGAGGATTTCACGATACTGAATGACTAGAAGACAGGCAGCAAATGAACATTATTGTTGATAAATATAATGTAATATACACTATGAAAAAAAGCACCTTGTTATAAATACACAATGATGGTCATTAAACTAGATGTTATTGTTCAGGAGAGATATTTGATTATCACTGTCCATAACCCTAGGAAGACACTACTAGTCCAATACTCAGTGTTAGTCAAAGGGTAGATAGAATGCTTTAAAACAAAAACAAACAAACAAGAAAACCACTAAGAAAAGGAACAGAGAATTAAAAGAGAACAGAGTCATGGCATCATACAGATTCACGACATAGTCCTATCCTGAATTATGAATTCATGCTTGTCTCCTCAGAGACTAAAAGACTGCAAGACTGCAGAAACAGAAGGCAAGGATAAGCAAAGGTGTGGATTGCTTCCAAAGCTAAACAGACCATGGCATGTCAGCTTGGCAGAGTGACTGCTGAGATATGTAAAATCATGAATAGAGAACAAATAATGATTATTTATTATTTCTCATGACAGAATTAAGAAACATGAAATTAGTGGGCAGAAGCTTTAAAGTGGAAGTCTGCACTTTTCCGACATAACGAGTACCTGTTGTGGAATTCATTGCCATACCATTCTTTGGATGTTAAATGGGTTTGAAATCACATTAGCCAGAATCACAGAAAAGAGACCCTTAACAGGCTCTGGCTCCGGCGCAGGGTGCTAAAAGGCAGGAGAACAATCGGGAGAAGTGCCACTCGGTCCTTTCCCACATGTCAGAGAGAGAAAGATTAGCTGGATGAAATTTTAAGTCAAAGTGTTCATGTGATCTCAGGGGGTTTATTTCTTGTTGTCATGCCTCTGCTTCTCATCTGTGAAATGGGGCTAAAAATGTGTGCCACCCTTACTTTGAAGGCATACTATTAGTTGAGATTTTCTGTAATATCCTTAAAGATACTTTAGATACATAGATTGCAGGTGCTGTATTGATTGCAAAACAACATTCTGACATTTGCTTATGATTAAATGATTTTAAGTGTCTCATAAATAATGTGGAGGCAGTTTCATCTAGCTACAGTGAGTTCTAAGGAGGAAGGACATTGGGTGCAAATTTTATTGGTCTGTTCATTTTACATTTCATTTTGGTGTTCACTTGGGGTGGGAGAGGGTTAACATTCTCTTTGGGCCACACTCTGGCTACACATGTGGAAATCTATAAAGTGCAACACAATCACAATGCAACTGCATTTTAATATAAATAAATGGATTGCATTCTGCTATTCCCAAGAGAATTTAACTGAGGTGTTTTTCAAACTCCTATTTCCTTGTCCTTAGCAGAGAGGTAATGGATCCTGGTCACGCATTTGGGAAAAAAAAGATACTCTTTGCTGCTGGAGTAACTGTTGCTTTTTCCACTGCCTCCTTTTACAGCACTTGCGCAAATACTAAGAAAGAAGAGTGCTCTTTTCTGACTTGCCTGCTAATGAAGGAGGTGGAGGAAGATGCCATAGTGCCTATTACTTTGCATGCAAGAAACACTTTCAAGTGAGTAGTGCCTTGACCTGTGAAAGTAAGATGTCCATATTCCTGTAAAACGTGATTGCTGCAATCTTGCTCACGTGTCTTTCTCTCTGTTAAACATTCTGCTTATTCTGGAGTCTATTCTCTAGGCAGCCTGAAGGCCATTGAACAAAGAATTTTCCTAATATATCATAATTACAGAAACACCTATGCTGAGTAACCTCATACTGAACTACTCCAGATTTTTTTCAGCAGTTCAATAATACTCCACACTCATCTGTGATTTGATGGTGTAATGGTTGAGAGTAGGGTACAATGAAGTATAACAGCACTTCTAGATTAAAGACTTTAAAAAAAAAAACCTGCTTGGAGGTACTTGCAATATTATTGATTTTGATATGCTTATATATGTTGCCATCACTGGCAACATAGAACTGCTTCTGTTCACTGTAAGGGCAAAACAAGAATCATGTGAAGGGTCATTTACAAGTGTTCATTCCATAACAAATTATATGCAAAGCTTTATGGATGATTTCTTCAACTCCTGACGTATTTATGCTTCCTTGCATGGTACTGTGAACAAGTTGTCTTTTCAGAGATTCTCTTTCCTTTAGAAAGTTAAGCTTGTTATTGGAACAAGTCAGATCTATGCTTAGAGGCATACTAACTTTAGAGAGTCTCTAAGGCTATTCTTTACTAAACCGTTTCCTAATAGTATGAAGGTGTCTTTGAAAGGAAGTATCTAACATTGTATCTGAAAGTGCATCATCAATTTTTCAGAATGTCTTGAATGATTTACCCTGTCTTCTGTCACCATATGGAGTTGACTTTTGGATGGGCAGCAGCTATTTCCCCATCTCTGAACTTCTTTCTAAAAACAGTGAGGATACCGAGCAGCTCAACAAATTACTATCTTCCTAATTCTTCTCAGATCAATATTATCTGGTATCATCAGCACAGATGATTCTATATTAGCAATTAAAAACCTGCCTTGTTAATAGGCATTTTCAATAGAAGTGCAAATTTCATTTCCATAATTAATGGGAGCATTATACTTAGAACAGGAATTCAAACACTTTAGATGTGAATACAGGAGTTCACTTTCCCTTCATCACAACTTACAGGGGTATTTTTGGTTTTTTTGTTTTTGTTTTTTAGCATAGAACAAACTGTCTGAAGCTCTGAAGTTTGTTAGTGAGTTTACCAATCAGGATTATTGAAAGAAATATAAACCTTTCAATTTAGCATCAGTATGATTTTTTTTCCAGAACAATATTAATAGTGGAAGTCTGAATCTGCAAAATTCTTGACTATTAAGGCCACTAAGATCTAGTGTATTGACTGTATAAATTACTGAACTGCACTGTGGGATAGAATAGAAGCTGCATTTTCTTATAAAAGTTATCAAAGCCAACAAATACTATCACAAGAACAGCCAGCAGCCAGAAATCCATCCTGCCCCAACTCCTCTCTCTAACAGTGGAGAAGAGGGGATTTCTGCAGAAGAATGTAACGAGAGGCCACAAATAGAGCGACACTTTTGCAGAGCACTCACAGCCTGCGACACTGCACTGCAGAAAATTCCTAAAGCTGAACTAGGATTCTTTTGTACTTAGCAGCTTTCATTTTATTTTTCTTGCAGAGCTTTGTCCAGTTTCGTTCTGAACCCATGTAAACATGTCATTAACCTACCAATCATATTATTAACTATTTAACATAGAAGTTATCAAGTTCATCTGAAATTTATTTTTTGTCAATGTGTTTCTTTACCCATTCATATCCTGATACTAGCTACTTAGCAATGTTTAATTGTTATATCTGCTTTATTTTTATAAAGAAACAAAATAATATTTTCTAGATGATCATTGCATGGCTTCCCCTTAATTCTCCATTCTCATAGTACCCTACAGGTATAAATTTTAAAACACTCATTAGACAATACTCCTTACATTCAGAAATAGAGCTGCTGATTAGAACTGCTGATTCATTTGATATATGATCAGTTTTTCCTCAAACTCCTTTATAAGCATTCCATCAGCTGTTCTAGTGACAAGTTCTTTAGTTCTTAATAGTCCCTATTCCTTTTCTTTTTCTGCCTCAAAAGTAACTTTAAAAACTAATTGGGTAGCTTAGACAATCAGAATCCTCATTTATTTCATTATTTCTTCATTCCTTGATGTAGCTACTATCTTTGTTCCATTGCCTCTGACATATTTATAAAGTTTTATATTTTTTCTGTATAAAAGCACTAACACACACTGTGGAGGATTATCTGGAGGAAAACGGACATGTGAGCAATCCAGCCCTAAAGCTAATAGCAAGAGTGTGAAAGTAGGTTTTGCGGCCTACTGGTAAGGTTACTAGAGGGCATGCAATGTGGTGAGAAACTGTCCTTGGAACGAGAAAAACAACTCCCAGATGCTCAGTAAGGAACTTACGGGCTTAGGGGAGTTTCTTTGCCTCCTCGGAGACAGTACATGCTATCCAATCACATACTGTTCAGATGTGTGTGCTAAATGAACATGTACCAATCACTGTATAGTTTGATTCATGTGATCACGGTTAAGGCATATAAAAGACGCTATTTGGGCTTAATAAAGTGTCAGCATTTAATCATACTGATTGGCATGCTGTCCGTTTATCTCCCGCAACACACTTCTTACCCCTCTGGTCAGCTTTAATTTTTTTTATATATTTTTTTCTTTTTGCTACTCTTATTCCCTTCCCGAAATACTTAATTGGCTCTGAAAATACGTGTAAAGCTTACTTCCCAACATCTCCATTTCCAGTACCCTCAAATCTCTGAGCAGTCCCTCACAAAGCCAAATTGGCTGTCCCTCCCAGTTATAATATATAGCCTGCCTTAGCTGTCTTATACCAGCACATATTCTAAAATGTTTGAATAAAACCATAAGATGATTAAATCTGGCAGAAATCAATATGTATTTTATGTTGCCACATCTCTACTATGTATATAAATTAAGATTTTTTCTATTGCTTCTGGACATTAATAACCTAAAAAAGTTTCCAAGAGTCATTTAAATGAATGGGTATCATTTGATTCCTCATTTCATTTTTGTTCAATTTATGAGTTTGCTTCACATAAAAAATACATTTTTCTTCTGGTAGAATCTGATTCAGATACTCCATTTCCAGTTGCACAGCAGTCTATAATAAGATACCTACACTTGGGAACTGTCACTTACACTAGTATACATACTAGTATACATAGTATCCATTTTTCCTGTAAATTCCAAATCTCTAAGTTCCAAATCTCTTTGAACAGTTTTTTTTTCACCCCCCTTCTTTCAAACTAGGTTAGTGACAAAGTTAGTGGAATCCACACAGGAGATAATTATTGAGACAGACATTTCCTGCCATTGATAAATTGTCCACAAACTAATTCACATGTAGACCTATGATTTCACTCTAAAAGTTCTGCTTGTGCTTACATCAGGATTTTCAGAGTTGGAATCCTTTACTTAGTTCCTGCTGGCTGTCTGGGTTTCTAGGGACAGTCACTCTGCATTGCTTATCCATGAGAAAAATTATAATGACTTAAAGATATTGCCAGGCTTAACTGATGTTTATAAGACACTTCGAAATTTTCAAATGGAAGAAGCTATGGGGTGTGTGTGGGGGGGAAGAGTTGTGGATTTGATTTGTTCCATTTTAATTTTACCTTTTCCATGACTAGTCATCGCTGATTTTGCAAGAAATAAGGAATCATAACAAACAATATATGTTAAGTTTCACTAGCTTTCGTTCAGATTTCCGTTAACAAAGTTATCACAATATAATCAAGGGCCAAGAGTAAATGCTAAACATAGATTAAAGTGATGAAGTTAGACATCTTTTTTTTAAATCTTTGGTAGCAGACTTGTGAATCACATACAGCCCAAACCATATGTATTTAAACATGTGGAAAATCTCCCACTGTTAGATGAAGGCCATGATGCAGTAACCTTTACAATCAGAGTAACACATTTGTACAACTAATTTAGTATGTGAGTTATGAATTTTCAGTGGGTAAGGTCTGTATTGCTTCCTAGTGTCAGAAAATTTACTTGCTATTATTTCTGACAATTATGGCCAGAAATAGCAATATTCCCAGTATTACTACTTTATTTACAGATATATCATTTTGGTTAATTTACTTATTTAAAAGACTTTATTAAGTCTTTTAAACTTAAACTTTTTTTAAAAACTTTTTAACTTTTATCTTATTAAAGATTTATTTAAAAGAAAATTAGGAAATAACACATTCTCTGTTATCTGGAAATTAGAGTGTTGGAGAGGTAAACTCAACAGTTATCATTCTGCATGATCTGAATATGAAAACTGGAGAAGTAAATGGTTAAATTTTGGCCACACACATTGCCTGGTCAAAGCTGCGCTGAGGGAAAAGGTTATCCCTGCTGGCCATACCCCCACAATCCACCATATCAAACAGATTCCTGCCCGCTACAGATTATTTTCTGCTGTATGAGTCAAAACGAGCTGGGTCAGATTAAATACTTTAAATAGTGGACCTTTCTAACCTGACTGAACCAAGGTTAGGAAGCAATTATTAGGAGATTGGAAGAGATAGAAACTAGTACGTAGAGGTAGTACAGCTTGCGCTACGTACTTGCAGCACAGCTTATTTCACAGCACTAGAGCCAAATAGATCTCTTCTACACAAATAAATTCTTCAGCTCTCCCATGGCAATGTGCCGGATTTCCAAGAAAGAGAGGTTGCCCAAAAAGATGGGAAAAGATGACACAGGTCAAATGGACAAAAATGAGGCGGCCATCTGGATAAACTAATTCATCTGGGGCCAGAACAACTCAGCAAAGCCACCTAATTACTCTCTGGTAAATTATATTCAAAATTTTGTCAGAAAAACAACATGCCTGGCCACCCTTATACCAGCACAAAAGTTCTAATTAATGCAAATTCAAGTTCGGGGATATGTAGCTGGAGAAGTCAGTGAAGAAAGTTTTGTGGCCATACAAATATCCTTTGATCATCATTTCAACATCTTCCTAATCCCAAGGACAGGCTCATGTTCAGTGTCAGGTTTTTTTGGCAAACCTGAATCAGAATATGCTTTAATATCTCAAATTTCACACCAAGCAAGCTTGATTAGCAAAAGTTCAAGTACTGCAGGGAACATACAGTATGTACCTAAATGAGAATCTTCCATAACTTGGCAGACATTCATGTAAATCAGACCTATTGAATTCAAATTTAGATTTCCTTTCTCATGAAGACATACACACAAAATTAAAAAATTTGATCTCATTAAATGCATCATAACACAAAAAATATATATAGCCACTTCTTATTTCCAAATGTGATAAAAATCCCTCTCAATTCAGTCTGCTCCAAAACTAACAGAATCTTAGCAGCTCGAATTTGATATAAATGCCCTTGCTGAGTTGCTGTTGAAACATTACTCATATCTATTCAAAGGTTCAAACATATTCTGACTTTAACACATCTTCTGCACTGCACCATTTTAGTTCATCATACTCTGATTTACCCCATTCCATAAGCAATTTTTAGGCATGTATAATGAAAACTAACAGAAGTCATCATCTTAAAAGACACATTGTAGGAAACTGAAAAAGTGGAACAGATAGCATGTTTGACTGCCTAGGAAAAACAGGAGTGTTGTTTGTCTTAAGAAAAATGTTTAGCTAAATAGGAACCGATAAACAAAGCTTACTACTTTTGCTAACCTGATTATTTGATAAGGCAGACTTCCTGCAGAGAATCCTTATATTTAAAACCAAGACCATTAACAACCTGAGAAATAAACAGCTCTCTTTTCAGTGATGTTTGATTGAACAAAACCTTTCACCTGTGTAACTAGGAAACCAAGCCACCAAATTTAGAGTAATTTTATATTTATGAAACACCTGTGTCAAGTTTTTGTTCCACTCTTACACAACTGTGTAGAGTTACTGAGACGAAAATTGGGAAGAGTTCAGCCTAAATAACAATGACACTGTTGAGCCTGTATTTCTAATTTGGAAATTATTACATAATTATTAGTTTCTGTTAAGCTATTAATTATTCAGCTATATTATTGGTAATTAAAATTTTTTATTCAGATGTATTTTTTCCCTCTTCCATACCTTTGATAGACTATATAACAAAGTACATCCTCATAGAGAAGTACAAGTTCTAAATTGGGTGAGATGATTGTGAGTGAGGAAACATCAAACAGCAGACAGTGCACATTTGCATTTGTTAGTTTTAAATTTTCAATAAACTTTACCTTTTCAATTTTCTAAAATTATTCTGAAGAAACCAATTCATATGAGCACAAAGATGTATTTAAGCACCTAATTAATCTGCACTTTTTTTCACCTGTAACTGAAGAAAATAATTTCCTTTCTGGAAGTGAGAAAGCTGTGGAATGGAGTGGGAAGGATTTGCTGAACATCACCCATAGATTAGTAGTAGGAAGAAAGCAAAGAGCCTGCCTTGAGTACTAGATCCAAGTTTTATAGAAATTCCTAGAGTCTATTGCCTCTTGCAGTGAAGTACAATTTTCCTTTTCCTACAAGGTTGGTTATTTAAGAACTCTATATTATATCTTACTGAACTGTTACCATAGTTCAAACCTTCCACTATTTAGAAGAGATTATTTTAAAGTGACAGTAGCTTAAAAGTGCAATTTTCAGGGGGGTTTGTTTGTTTGTTTTTAAATACAGGTCTGAAAATTCATTAGTAACAAATACATGTACAGGTAGATACATCTGCTGTAGACAGAGCAAGTGGAAAGGTATACAAACTGGAAATTATAATGAATAGGCTTCTAAGCAATGACATTTAAATCTCATATGAGTAAATGGTAGCCTTAGCAGTTACTAAGGGCCAAATCTTAAAGACAACCTTCTTGTAATCAGTCAAACTTAATGAGAAAAGTTATTCATGTGATTCTTATTTCTATGCTTAGGCAGCACAGTCAAAACAAATTTGTGCTCTAAATTCTTTAGTAAATGACCTGTACATGGCACAGTTCAATATACTCTGCTTCTGTGATCAAGAAAGTGGAAAATTGTTTAAAAACTTCATTATATAAGACAACTAGACTCATCTTTCCTCATAACTGTGAGTAAATGCAACGAACTGGCATGATCTTCCTTCATTAACTCATTAATATTGTTTACTATATCTGTGTATTGCTACACAAAACATTGGTCATTTTATATCTTTTCTTACTGTAATGTTTATTCCTTATTATCTTGAAATTCTCTATATCTTCAATTACTATATCTAAATGTATTTTGGGAATACATTTTATTTCATTTATGCAGTAAAGTCATTTTATGGAAAAAACATAAAATTTATTCTTTTTTTGGATATGGTATAGCTTTCTTTGGAACAGTTGCTTTAGAAATATTTGAAATGGAACTTGGAAACCAAATATTAGTTGTATACACATAGTCCTTCCATTACTTTCATTTCGTTTTCAGTGTTTTCACTTGTTCAATTTACTACAGGAGACAAATGAACAAGACAGTGCTAAGGTAAAAAAAAAAAAAAAAAAAAAAGGAGGAGAGGAAATATGGAAAGTTTTATCTAAAAGGAAATATTTAAATTATTTACAAAGTGTTACATTCATTCACTAGTAGGAAGTTCATGCAAAAATAACCTAGATGCACTTTAACCTGTGAAGACTTCTGTTATTCAGACTGCCAAACAAAACTTTGCTTCTAGACAAGACTCCTAAAATTCTCTTGCTGAAGTCCAAAAGGAATCATAGGATTAAAGTGTAAACCTTCAAATACGTAGAAGATCCTCTAAGTAACGCGGTAGTCTGTGATTACTGTTTTCCTACACTGAATTTCACATCATTCTATAATTGGCTTTGTTTGGTTAGCCCTTATGAATTAAACCTACTCTATATTTAATTTCATAAAAGCAAAATACATGAGAACTTTTCACACTTAGGCAATTTGATTCATATAATAGTAGTATTTACTTCCATTGAAGCATATTGACCCTATGCATTTAAGCTCCTTTACTATTCTTGCTGATACAGGAAGAAGCTACTACACAATTTATCAACCATGGTAAAGATTTTCAAAGTTGCTGAGATGATTTATTCATAATTTATTTTCCTACCATTAAAAAGAAGATAAATGTCTGAAATCCCTTAAACAGCCTTACAGTTTAACTATGGAGCTAATTATTAGAAAACCAAAACTTTTCAATGCTTTGTTTAGACATGCAATAATTTGAACAAATGAAGAAATGCAAATAGAGGCAGTCTGTCACTTTGTGCTATACACTTTTACATATTGATCCATGTATATTTGTACACATACTTTTCTATGCACTTATATTCAACTTATAATATATGGGATTACTTACTATATTCTATAATATAGATGTATACCCCTGAATAGAGTTGGGTTATTTTTAAAAGAAACTTTTCAATAGTAGGCAGAGATGGTTAGTGTACTATCAAAATAAGTAAGGTCCAGCTTCTGAGAATATATTAAATTGAAACAAAGCTGCACTCCCTCTAATAATGACCTGAGCTTAGGTTTGCAAAATCATCAGCAGTTTTGCTACTAGGTTTGCAGCTGCGAAGCCTCAGCTACCACTATACTACAATTGCACTTTTAAAGTACTGATGTGTGAATTACTTTGAACAGATCATCATCATAAAGTGGAGTTTGACTATCATGTGGACAAGTGACATTTGTAACAAAAATCAATAAGGACACAGTGAATTTCATTTTATATGATTTATTTTTGTAGTACTATCAGCAATTGTTTGAGCAGTATATTTTCCAGAAGGGCCAGTTGTGGTAAGGACAACTAGCTACAGCTGCTGTGAACAGATAGTGAGTATATTTGACTCCCCAATTCAAAAAGCAAGGAAGAATGAAATTAGTCTAAATGGAGAGAGTAAATAGAAAATTAATGTGATTTGCAATCTACTGTGACAGATTCAAGAATGAATAAGGGTTATATATGTACGTACACATAAATACACTATAAATACATAGCTATGATTAATCAAGTTTATGTGTACGCATGTAACGTTAAAATTGAGTATAATTTGGGCAGAAAACATTTTTTTCCCAATGTTTTCACTACTAAAAAACTCCTTATTCCTCAGTAGGATAAAACCAAGACATTTGCACTAAGAACATATGTAATATTTATATAAAATAAATATTTCATAAAAATAAAAAAAATCCCAGACTAGCCTCATATTTAGGATATGTGCCAAAAATATAGGTAATAAAAGATAGCATTTATCTCCCCTAACTTTAACCATTAACGTAAGACATGTAGTTTAATCTACCTGACCAGACCTCTGGTTTTCAGCAGAAAGACAGTGTGGGTGCACAATTCATCCCATCCTTCAGACTTGGAGAACAACTGCTCTCCCTTGATCCATAAAGGAACACTGGATGGCCGACATGGACTGAAGATTAAGGTTCCTTATCTGCATAAGGCAGAGGATGAGTGTGAAATCCTCCATCCCAAATGAGTCCCAATAACTGGACTACATGCTTTCTGATATTCATGCCTTGTTTATTAAATAAGAATTCATCTTGGAACTGATTACTCTTTCCTGATCAAGTTTAATCAAAACTGATATATGTGCCATCAGTGTTTAGATAAGGTATTTGTAAATTCATATTTTTTGAGGTAAAATATTTTACATCCTCTCTCAAATTTAGTTTTTATTTCTCACACAAGCTTTACTTCCCCCTCCCCCCCCTTTTTCTTAATTTACATTCGCACCCTATCATTAATTGGAGGGACATTCCTCCAGTTTTAACTAATTATAAACTTGATTTTGTAGCTCAGTAAAAATATTTCCTCTGGAAAAAGTGCTTCTGAACATTTTAGATAAGCCAGATGGATCAGTAATTCTTACTGTAAGTCTGGACCATACTACTGGACTCTCAGTTTTACACACACTTTCAGTTATCGCTTTCCTTCTTTTTATTAATGAGCCAGAGTCAGTATATTAGCCAGAATATTAAGTTACTTTGCATACACTACTTTGAAATATCCGTTTATCATATGGAAGTAATATCATAGACTGCTGTTCTATGCAATTTTGGAGAAAGGTATCTGCTCATTTAACACCATTCCTGCATCCCAGTTTCGTTCTAGTTTCTACGTATTACTGCTCAAATAATATTTATAAAATTTTCTGGATGCCAGCACTGCTCTATAACAAAACATCTTTTTTATTTTGAACAGTACCTCAAACATTTTCTTTTTTTTAATTCAGAAAGTATTTGAAGGGAGAGATGGGACAAAATGAAGGTAGGCAATACAAAACTGGATTTCAAGAAAGTGATAGAAGTGAACTCATAATACTACAACAAGTTTTCCAACGAATACAGCACTTCCTCCCCGCCCCTCACCCCCCAAGTAAGTATTAAAGGGACAGAGCCTCTGTAGCTTTCCATTATAAGCCTTTTTTTTAAGCTTAGGCTGATTGTCTCTTAATTGACCACACCGTCCTCCAAGTCAGGGGAGACAACATTTCGGTGTTACCGGGAAATCTCATAGATATAGCAGATACTGTAAAAGTGCAATTTTAGATGCAATTTTGTGTTATTCCAAAATACTCAGCTTTTCAGTGGAATAGATTCACTAGTATAACTGCCACATGTCAGAAGAATCTTGCTACCTAGTAAAGTCCCTGGATTACAGGTCAAGGCTGTAGCAGCGAGTTCTTAATTTCTCAGCAACTCATCATGCTAGGTTAAAGGAATCACCCATATACTGCACTTCTGGCAGCTGATTTGCCTCTGTCTTCATTTGTCACAGGTGTTACGAGACTGACCTGTGAAATTTTCACACAGAAAGTAAGGAGAACTTCTACACTGAAGATTTATCAAAGACAACTTAATAACTATGGTGTGAGAAGAATTTATTTAAGCTCATGTTTGTGGCCAGCATTTACAAAGACAACATAGGAACTTACCCCTTGTAGTATAAAACACCCTGACTATACCGTACAGGGGAGATGGAAAGATGTGAAAGGAAACAAGACATGGTTAGAGTGAATTTTAGAACAGGTGACATGTGAATGAAAACAATCAAAAAAAAAGAAAAAATGTACTGATGGTACAGAGTAATCCATCTCATAAATTCCTTGTAAATCTACCTAAGGCTTCTGGTATATAAAATACTGTATACCATGTGACACTGAAATTGAGATTTCTCTGTGGGTTGCAGATCAGAGGTCAGAGTTGGGAGGGGAGAGGGGATGGAGAAGTTTTCGGGGTTTTTTTTTTGTATTAATAAAGCTAGCCATTCACAAAAATTATATTCTGTCCAGTAGACAGCTGCTGCTGGCTCTGGGTGAACACACTGAATGATACCGTTCCCTGTAAAATGCACAATGCCAGAACCCAAAAGCTCTTGCACCTGGGAAAGCAGCAGCGGATTTGTCCAGCTTGTTATAACTTGTTGATGCCTCCCATCTAATTATCTAGCCTTTGAGCTAAGGTTGATTGCTAGTGAATTGGCTTACTTTTATGTTTCCTTTCACATAACATCCAAACTCCCTGCCTGTTCTCTGAGGACTAGGCGACCTTCAGACAGAATCACATAAATCAGTGACTGCATCAGGAGTTGCATACCCACACTGGAAAACTTTCTAGAGCAGTGAAAAATTCACAGGAATAAGTCATGTGGTTAAGATGATCTGTGACTCATTTTAGCCTTTGTATTAAGGCTGGAGGAGGTGTATTCAATTATTAGGAACAGAAAGTTGCAATACATCAGTCAACTAGTAAAAATAGTATGGGTGAGAGTCCTTGTAACCACTTGATAGATTCAGAATTCCTCATAGCTGAAAATGTCATTTTCATTACAGAATTTAAAAGATAAGACAATGAGGCTCAAAAAAAAAGATAGTCTTTCTTTGCAAAGCTATCAGAAAAAGAACTACTTCACCTTCAGGAATAGTTGCCAAAATAACAGAACCCTAAGGATAGTTAGAGATTATTAAAAGAATATTGTTCTATCAGTATTAAGTTTTGGTGATCTCTGAAATACTTCTGTTTTGAATACGTGCCATGGAGAAGAAGGTACTGCTAATTCTCTAGAAGTACAAGGAAATGACCAAAGCTCCTGGACTATATAACCACATACAAATTGTAACAAGTTCTAGCAAGGTTGAAGTTGAGCTCTGGGGAATCTCAGTCCGGGAAAAGCTGAGAGACAAAAGTGAAATTAACACAGTGAAAAATAATTTCATCTATATAAGGACCTTTTTTTGTTTTCTGACTTAATATGAATGCAGAAGTCTTGGATTTTGAGGTGCTGCCCTTAAAACATGCTTAGAAGATCCGTCAGGATCAAGGAAGATGATCCATTGGCAGCAACTACCAGCCTTTTCCTATGTACTCATTTTAGCTTCTGGAAAGAATTGTATAGGAACAGAGTGGGTATAAGATCTCCATTAATTCCATGCCTCAGAGATGAAAACTGTTTCACGCTACTCTTCTCTCTCTTCTTTGCATTGAGTGGAAAGACAAGTAACAGTAGGCACACTGCTAGAATATTTTTGCTATCTGTCTGTACTAAATCCATTAAAATACTAGAGTACTGAAGCCCTTTGCTGTGTCCTGTCACCCCCCACATAAATGTGCAAAGTTCTCTTCTTAAAAGGTGCTGTCACAGCAATATTCTCTTACCTCAGAAATGGTATAAATGAAAAACCCATAATAGAGTTGAATTATCATCCTTGATGTGGCATTCACTTTTATGATAGATTTGCTCTAAGAGTTGAATTATCATCCTTGATGTGGCATTCACTTTTATGATAGATTTGCTCTAAGACTGGAGTTGTCAAAGTTGCCCTGACTTCAGCTTCCCAGTCCTGTGAATGTTCCGCTTTTGTAAATAACTCAAAGATCTTAATGTTATGAATGAATGAATATTTGTAATGAAGACTTAATAATGGCATTGGATTTCCATTATGACTAATCTTCAAAAGATATCCCGTTTTAGAAAAGCTAGCGTGCAAAATAACAAAACAGGAAGCCCTTACATTTTTTTTTGGAAGTCACATTGTTATCAAACTGATGAAGGATAGCTCTGATAATGAATTCCCACCTAAATCCAGGCTGACATTTTTAAAATCGAATGTCACAATTTCACGTAAAAAAAATTTAATGCATTATTCACTAACCTAGGTATCAACAAGCAATAACTTTAGAATAGAATTAACAGCTTCTGTAGAACTTCTGTCGGTATTTGAGCTGTCAGTGATTCTTGTGATAGAGGGGGAAAAAAATAGAAAGACACATTCTAGCTAACCACGAAGCAATTTGATCTAATATAGAGGCAATTGGGTACAACTGAAAACAACTCCGTTCATCCTGTTAATAGAAACAGACTAGATTTTCATCCACATCTGTGGTGAGGCCATGAAATAGATGAAAAAGTCTCAGAAAAGGTCATAGTCATGAACAGTGAGTGAGGCAAAACAACTGTCTTCAGAGGGTGGAGGATTTTTGTAATAATAAAAAGATGGCAGCTGGACTTGTGTTATGAGACACAATAAGCTTTATGTGGGTAGGAAATAGAAGTAGGGAATAAGAGCCTGAAGACAAAAAAACATGCTGAACACTGATTTCACAGAAACTGATCTCTTCCATTGTTACCCCAGGGCAGTCATCTACCTGTAGAACATAGATAAATATTTATCTAAGTGAGAGTGTATACAACAGAAACCATTAAATCAAAAACCCTATTTGAAAAACAGGGATCCAGTGGTCAGCTGTTCAGGTGTGTCTGGCAAGTATTCATATCTGTCACATGAAATGAGAGTAGCTTCTGCTACTGTCTGGAGAACTTCTTACAACGTTGACAGAAAGCTGTATTTGTAATTTTGTGGCCGAGATCTCTTGAGAATATATGAGGTATCCCACTGGTCAGTAATGTGAAGTGGTAACAGAAGAAACTCTAAACAAGGGAGAAATCCACAGTGAGCTTTGTATTCTTAGAGACACCTTGATGAAGGCTGCATTGAGAAGAGAAAATGAAATACTTATGAGAAGAGCATAATAATAGAGACCTGTGCCTTAGGAAAGACAGAAAGAGTAGAATGTGTGTATTTTGTTTGAAGGAAATTCAAGGTATTTTCCTCACGGCAAGTAAACAAGATGTAGGAAGAGAGAATAAAGAGAAGATACAGGATTTGGCCAAGAAAACCGGAGGACAGGGGAATACTGGGAAAAGACAATGAGGAGAGAAAAAACAAAAACAAAAAAAGATGTGAAAAGAAAGAAATAGCTTGGTCTTTTCTCCTCTCAGTTCTTAAAAGCATATTTATATTATCAGTTTACATCTTCTGGTGCATATTTTTCACTCTCAAATATAAAACCCTGAGTTAAAAGAGGATAATATTTGAACATTGAAATTATTTGTAATTGAAGTGAAGGGCGCATAAAGAAAAGGGGTTTGGACTATATTTTGGTTGAGAGATAATAAGAACAAACTAAAACAACAACCACCACCACCACCAATAATTTTCCATCTCACTGTGTTTTTGCACCCTTGATTCAGCAAAGCTGTTAGGTATTTATTAATTTCCCTCTGAATCCAAGAAAACTCTTCAATGTTTATTTACTATTGTAGTATAATTCATTTGCTAGTATATGCTCCAAGAAGTTCAGAATGGAGTTTGCATTCTTAAATGGCACAGACCCTTTTAAATAACCCTCTGATGCATTTGAAGTTTTTAGGCTGTGATATGTATGCAGGTCCTTACATTAATGATATGTATGAAATCTAAAATTATGAGAAACCATTATGAGAAAATGAATGGAGTTTAATTTGGCCATGGAGAGAAGTGCCAACTTTGCCTCTGTTTATAATATATAACCAATATTCAGATAACACCATTATAATATTATGTTGCCAATCTATGATTACACTAAAGTCTTTGGAACCCTGAACATCTGCTGGTGAATTTTATGCAGTTTGGCCTCTACCTGTAAAAGGAAGAAAATGTGCAGGCAGAATAACGGAATATGGGAACAGAAAGAGAATGTACAATAAACATACTGCAAGCTAAGTCATTTGAAAAAAATGACCTTATAAAGTCCTTGGATTAAATCGGTTTAGAAGAATGATTCAAAATCCACACCTGCACGTTGGTTTCTCAAAGTCTGCATTTGCAACCAGATCTCTCCAGAGTATATATAGCTAGCACTCTTAGAAGTGACAAGTGTCCAACAAATGCCACGGAAGACTGATGGCAATTTCAATTCTAAATAATTCCTAGAATGTGCTGCCTTGCACAATCTGTCTGAGATAACTGTTAGAGAATGATAACTCAGTTACTTTTTAATAGTGCCACAACTGATTCTTATCATTTCATTTCACTTGGAAAGAGACCGATCTGCCTTAATAAAATCTATTTTTCATAGAGGTTGAATGGAACTGAACTGCTCCTTTAAATAGACAGGTGGGACAGGGACAGGCTGTGAATGGGAATAGCCCATTTACCAGGGGAGCTGACTACTGAAATACACTCAGAAGTACTAATCAGGTGAACAAGTATCAGCTACTGTCAAGGAATGATCAATCCTCAACCAGTGTCTATTAAACATGGCAGGTCAGAGTTTAGACCTGGTACAAAGAGTACTAATCAGTAAAAATGGCATGCACTATTAACTTAGTTTTCAATAAGTAAAGGACTTACAGAACTCAGTAACATATGGAGGTTTATGAAAATTAGGAGTGGGACATAGCAGACACTGAATATCATGTACAGAACATATGTCATATCCTTACCAATGCACAATATCACTAAATCTGGAAACTAGGGGCATGAGTATCATGCATAAATAGTGATGATCTTTTTTATTACAGTTTATAAATATATAAATACTTCTGCCTGAAAAGGAGCTGAATAGAAGGGGTTAGGTGAACTAACAAAATAATAATAATAATAAAAAAAAGGAGATATCTATGTTATATAATAAATCCAAACTGTGAGACTAATAAATGAACTCAAAATAGAAACGAACTCAAACTCAGTATTATTTGACATGTTATCTGTCCCAGAAAATCACAGATAGGTTGTACACAGTCTTTGGAAAAGCCTCCATAAGTCTTTTAAGACCATAGCTACATCTGGCAACCCAGAACCTAGTCTAGAACTGCTTCAAATAATCCTCTATGAAATTTTAATGAGCACTAATTTGCTAGATGAGAAGATCTCTACTCAGAGACTCGCTCCATATTCAGGAAAGTCAGGATAAATCCATTAAATGTTTTAACCTAAAACTTACAGCTTAAGGCATGTTAAATCCCAGTGTGAAAGCTTTAGGTAATTTTTTTTTTTTCTTGGCTGGAGCATTCGTTCATTTGTCTTAACTTTCCCTTACATTTCAGAGCCCACCTCTCATTCAAAAAATAAAAAAAAATACACTGAAAGTTTGCATTATTATAAACATGTTTTTCCAGGCAGGATAATCTCTACCTTTCTCCTAAGCAACAAAGTGTGTGAAGATTCATGAGTTTATAACTCAACTTTATGAAGTCCATATAATGATATGCATCATATGTCCAATGTTTTCACTACCAATTACATCTATCCCTCATGTTTAGATTTGTCAGGAACTAGCAAGTATTTTATCTCCAAACCAGATATTTCCTTAGCCAACCAAATTTCAAATGTAATTTCTTCAGATAAATTTTATGCATTAGGGAAAAAAGGATAAATGAACCCAAACTCTTTTATTGGCATTATTTTCCATAATTTTAACAAAATTCAATACGAAATCTGCTTATAGACAACAAACAAAGAAGAATTTCTAAACTGTTAAATACAAAAGGGAAAAAACTCTCATCTGATAGAATGATTTTATACCTTGGTAATGCATTAAGTGAGAAACCCAATTAAAGTCTGTTTGGCCTGAATCACAAAGCCCAAGTATTTAAAACACAAAGTAACCATCTCTTAAGTAAGCATAATAACTACTCAGCTGTTAACTATTCTGATAACTATCTTAATTTCAACTTCTCTACTACTGCACCACTTCACTACTGAGAATTCTGATTATTCTCTTCCCCTTTCTCTCCCCTGCCACACGTTTATGAGTTGCCATTTTGTGATAAACTGTAATGCATACAATTAAAACTGATAAAATATTTTATCAAAATGGACAACTATCTGTAGCAAAACCAAAAAGTGCTATCAAAAGTCCCACCAGCAGACTGTAACTATCTACTAATTACTGTCAATCTAGAGACTGCTTCACAGTAATAAGAAATTCAACTGAGAATTTTAAATCCCCAAACACATCTACCAGAGAAACATAATCAAAGCAATGTCTAGGGTATTGTATTTTTCACTGGAGAAAACCTTGTTTATTTCCCAATCTGTTTCTCCTCACCCTTCCATGCAAGCTTTGCTATACATATGACTAGTATCTTCTCAAACTAGTGATCATCTTAAAAGATAACATCAGGGAAACATAGTAAGTGAAATTGTTAATGGCAATATGATGTGAATTTTAAACCTCTCTAGGGCATATAGCATTTCAAAACCTGCTTTTACGTAATAACCTCAACTATTTTTCTTATTCTAATAAGAGCCCAAAAGTGAATACATTTAGTGTGTAATGCAGCACTCAAGCTAATATTCTCAAATACTCAAAGGCCTTTCTGCGTACAGCAAACAGTAAAAAAATTAATATGTAATATAAAACCACCCACAAATTACACCCAGTTTAAAGTTCTTTACATCCTTCATGAATGGTGTGAAAGTCCTCAAATTCTACATGAAATGAATATTTTACAGACTATTCCTCTCAAACTGCTTGAAGGATAAAAACGTATACTGAAGGAAATCTGTCATGCTTGCCTCTTTTTAACATTTAATCTGTGATATATCTGTGATATATCCTAGGATTTCCTAAACATAGGAACAGTTACAGTGTTTACTAAAACTAAAACCAGCTCACCACACCAATAAGTTCATTTGAGATTACTACAGGAATGAGTGTCCAGAAGCTGTTATCTTAAGCAGATTTTTTTTCCAATTTCTGAACATTTTTTCCCCCCATGTAAGAGAGCAGCATCTGTTTTTGGCTGATATAACCAAACATTTTTCTTATTTTTTTTTTTTTTAATTAATGAAAACTTAAGCCTTCATACCTTTTCACTCATTGGAGACATCAGTTATTTCAGACTCAATCCTGGGGTTTGGAGTTCAAAAATGAACTACCACAGCTAAGGATAAGAAGCATTAGGCAGATTTAGCAAGATAGCTTTTTTTCCTATGTTGAGTGCATGCAATTCTCTAAACTGAAATCCTTTAAAACAAATTTCAGGGGGAAAAAAATATCCTCCTTCATTCCTCACGCTTTATTTGTGAATAATGCTCATATATTAAATACTCAACAAAATAAAGGAAAGTGAGAGGAAAAAAAAGAGAAAGTAAAAGCCAGTGAAACTCTAATGTTTGAAAAGCATAAATCAGTCACAGAACATCATTGATTCTGTACAAAACCCATCACATGCCCCTCTATATCTGCTGGACTGATTTAAGAGTTAGCTAACAGCTCAATATTTCCTCATACCAGAAGAGATTCTTAGGATGTAAAAATTCTTAGCTTGCTTGAAATCATTAGAACTATCATGATTAAAACCAACTGTAAACTTTTATTAGTCTTCCGTATGACAGCTGCAGGAGGCATATAGAGAAGTTACATGACTACGAGTATATGAAAAAATGGGCCATAGGACAATAATTCCTTTGAGTTTGTCCACAGTATTATTACATTGAATAAATCTGTACTAACAGAACAAACAAAGCTCTTATAAGTTATATGACTGGAGGCCACCTTTACTGTTACCTCCTCCGTCTGAGTCTTAAACCAATGAAGATCAGAGCAAAGAGGCAGTCTCAGTTTGAGAAGTCTTGCAGTATTTAGTTTTTATTTTAAAACTTAAAAAAAATTAATTTCTGCAAGAATTTACTCTTTACTCAGAACAGCTCCCATCTTCTATTGCACCAACATGTTTTTGCTCTAGCTGCACCTGAGCTATTAGGAGACTGGCCCTAGGGAAGACAACCACCCTCTGCATGCCAGTTTGGTCAGCAGGCCAGATAAGAAATTACGAGAAGTCTGGGCCAATCCATAGCTGTTCCATTTCAAAATTGAAATTGTCCAAGTTCTTTAGAGTCATGAATGTAAAATAGACACTAAGAATTTATGACAAGTCAAAATTCTGTTGAAGTACACTTATGTGGGACAGTTAGGCAATCAAGGAAGGCCCACAGCTACCTACTAAAGCATGTGTGTCATGGTTTTGACTTTACGATTAGACTGAAGGTATTGAAAATTTTACATGTATAACATATTCAAGTGCTGTTTGGAATCAGAAAGCATGCAAGTGGCAAACTGTTCTCACTTTTCCGCAGTGCGGTGGACTTGCCCTGGATGTGCAATAACATTAAAACAGTTGTTTTTCTTCTTGCAAAAGGGAGCAAAGACAACAGCTTCTAAAAGCTCTAATTATAAGATCATATATATATATTTAAGGATGTTTGCTATAGAAGATAATTCATCTGACAGACACAATAAACTAGATTTACAAAGTATTTGGTACAAGAAGTGGATTTTGCATATGCAAAAGTATTTTGTTGAAGGGAGTGAAGAATGTAAGCGGATCATGTCCAGAACATACAGTCAGTTCCTTTGATTAGCTTCAGAGGTGCAATACTCAGTCTGAAACCTTGAATGCAAAACTTAAGTGTCAGATACGGCCTTTGTGTCTGTTATCCATTTCTCACAGTACAGAGGAAAAAAAAAGTCTTGCCATGAAGACTAAATGTACATATGGGTAAATACAAATGCAGGAAAAATCCATTGGAAACACTGCTGAAAGGAATCAAACTGAAGAAACTTTGCTTAAAGAGAGTCCTGCCTTTGCATTTTGAAGCTGGATTCAGAAAGGCCCAACTTCACTCTTTCTAGAATGATACTGACAGGAATTACTGAAAATGATACCCAGGGAGGAAAAAACAAACAAACAAACAAAAATACACACACATACAAACGAGTTTTATAATACCAATGACCACAAGAACTTTTTTGAAAGCTATTTTGAGATAGTGTTAAATACCACAGACGTGAGCAATCTTTACATCTTAGGTTCCTTATACCAAAGGTCCATCTCATTTATTAGTAAAAGTGGTTTGTGGTCAAACATGTTTATAGAAGAGGAAGAGAAACAAAGCACTTTTCTTCTTGCAAAAGAGTTCTCCTGCTTTCTCCCCTGATAATTTACACTTGAAGTACTGCTGCAGATTGTGCGCTGACTTTAAGCAAGTGTTTTCAACAAACTAGGCTATGGCTGGTTGGGTCAAGGCTGTATCCATTTGCTTCTACTGAAGGAATGGAGGTGGCAGAGGGAGGCCATTTATTTATGGTAAAACACCTATAGGCACTACTCAAATATAAATAATACGCTATTGTTCACATTCATGTTAAACTATGGTGAAGCGCTCAGATCCCCACATGAAAGATACTCCAGAAATGCAAACAAGTTTATCTGCATTTATATGTTCATACAAACAATGAACAGATGTATATACTTCAAAGACAATACACACTGCTGTTTCTTAAAACATTGTCACTTCTTACCGACATGTACAAGGCCTTTCTTTGGTAATTTTATTTTAATATTCTATTATCCCTTTGCCATCAAAAGAGCAATTCCCCATGGCCTCCAAGCACAGAGACAGATGAATTATACTAATCAGCATTCCAAAATGGACATGGACTTGATCAGAACTTTTAAGTTCTTGTTCCTGTATAGATACAACCTCAGTATTTCAGTGGAAGTGCTAAATGCCTCAGATTCTTGATAGCCAGCCAGTCCAACTTCTATTGAGCTGCAGTATAAAGAAATTCATACTGCCAGCAGGCACATCATTGTAAGTCACTACATTTTTTAGAACCTTTTTCCCCAAATGTTTTATGCATGTAGTATTTGTGAAGGATGTAGGCCTGACAGCCCTGCTGGATGAGACCCATTTTATTTACAGAACCATAAAGACTCAGTACCTTTCCCCGTAATCCGTTATTGTACCTCAGCTTGTGGAGTTAGGTTTATCCCTATAGTCGGTTTATTGTCTTCCTAAAATGGCTGAGTCTGGTCCTGTATGGCGTCCCTTGTGCTATTGGAAGATTTGTACATTGATACTGCCTGGAAATAAGGTTACTTTATTTTGAAGTGTGGACAATAAAAATTATGATTTCTTATAGGTCCTGTATTGTTTTGTGCTTAATTATACTTAAAGTAACCTCAATACGGCCCACATTATATGGACTCTGCAACTGCACACTGGCGAAAGACCACCCATGCCTGAAAACTGACATTTTCCACAAAGCAGAAAAGTGAGACAGTCATATCTGCTGTGTATACACATTACATGAAATGAAGTTAAGCTATCACTGAACTAGCAGAGACCAAAATTGTCCCAATACATTCATGCCATGGCATTTCAGTGAATTTAACTTCTCATGGATACTGACATACCTAGTTGTGATTATAGCAGAAGCACTGCCTCAAGTATGTCTACATGCAACAGGTAAACACATCAAAGGTCACAAAATGAAATTATACAGCAAGTGGTGGGAGAGCTGATACTAAAACTCAAGACTCCAAGTTTAGTTCTCTAACACAATATTTCATCACACTTCTCTTCTTGAATAGTTTTTTTTTGCATCACCTTCCCCTGGTATTTTAGCTGACACAGATACTGACAAGCATGTTTAAGATAGCTCAACATTCCATTATTAAAATGGTTCATCTGTCATTAATTTCATCAAACTCAACCATATGGACTGAAATTTCTCATGCTGGTGTCAGCTTCAGACTGTGGATTTTTAGCAAATGTAATTAAAAACAGTTTGGCAGTTTCTCAAAAAAGAAAAGAAGTCTTTTTGCTCATGACAAAAAATTCACTCTCTCTTCCTTTTCTCCACCACTTCAGTGGGAAGTTGTGGTGTTTCCACACTGGAGAGGTAGAACCATAGCTTGGAGCAAAAGGATAAAAGTTGCATTGGATCCATCACTTAAACATTTTAGTCCTGCATGCATTTCAGAAATAAGTCTCCCAAAAACATTCACTTACCGTGCACCTATCATCAAGAGGTCTTGGAGTGAACAAGCTGGATTCTTTTCAGATAAAAACAAATCTGAAGATGTGCTCCAGAAATACACCAAAAGTGCTCCAAATACTCATGAGTGTTCAGTCCACAAGCCCAATGAGAGTTGGCTTGAAGTTAAACTCCTGAAATGTAAATGTATAGTCATTAGGTCCTCAGGGCAAAATCGACCCCATTGCTCTGTGCTACTTGTTCATGTGTCACTTGCCATCAAGTATTTGCTTTTAGTATTATTATTTAAGCTTTCTTCTTGGTTATCAACATAAACAAGCCAAGAGCACAAGACTGAAGAAGCTAAGAGATGGAAGACAGCTAGAGTCAGTAGAAGACAGTAGAGAAGAAGAGAGATACATGGCAAGAAATGGCATCATGGGATTTTCCCTTATGGTTCTGGTAAGCC
The DNA here is from genome assembly GCF_036370855.1 of Dromaius novaehollandiae. NCBI lineage: Eukaryota > Metazoa > Chordata > Aves > Casuariiformes > Dromaiidae > Dromaius > Dromaius novaehollandiae. The sequence continues at coordinate 105,366,107 of NC_088098.1, read as the reverse complement.
AAAAATATATGACTTTGTAAAGACGGTAGGAAGGTACCCTCTTCCCTGTTCTCCACGATGTCCTAATGATGTTTGGAAGGTAGAAAAGAAACATCCTAACTGGAAAGCCAGCATGTTGCTTAGTTAAGCCCAGCATGGCAACAGGGGAGAAACCAGCCTTAACTATCAACAGATATCTGAAATCCAGCAGGAAATTTTATAGTCTCTGCAAAGCAGCTGACCCATTCAAAATATGGCAAAACATAACTGAGTATGCAACAACAAAACAGTTAACCATCCTGATTGTAAAGCTTTGTTTCTTACTCTTAAAACAAACAAATAAATGATTTTTTAAAAACCAAAACAGTATTTGCATAATGTCTGCTGAATAAGCAGCCTAAACTATTTGGATAAAACAAGAGGTAGAATTTAGTGAAAGCTGTCCAGCCAGCTCGCTAACTGAATTTAGGATTTTGCAGAGTAGAGAGAATACTGGAAAAAGAGGGAAGAAGTACAAGGTCACAGGTGTAAAAACTGTATCAACCAAATGAGAAGCAAACGCAGACTATGCAGGAAAACTTAATTCTGGGCTATAATATTTTATAAGAATTTAAAGTGGACACTATTTAAAATAGACTTGGTCCATCCATAGAAAACCCTTTGCTGGCTTTTCAGAAGTCTCCCTGGACAGCTGTGTTTTCCTTAGCTTGAAGAACTGGAAGAGAATCTGCTTCTCTCGTGCTTAGAGACTTTTGACCTCTGTAGCACCTTGTTTTACAGTGGGTTTAAAATATTACCAGATATTTCAGAGTAGCAGCACTTTTTACTTTGCACAGTTCTAGAGATCTTTACAACCTTCAAAAGGTTTTTTAGTACAGCATCTGTACTGAGACCATCTGAACCTGTTCTCTCAACAATGAACCTTCCTAAAAAACCTCATTTTTTCTCTTACTTTTGTACTATGCCAATATTACAAGAGTTAATAAGTGCTTGGCTCACAATGACAATACTAGTAATGAGTCTACATGTATTTTTTTCTCTTTTAATAGTCAGCTGAAACACAGCCTTTATTTATAAACTTCCTAATTCACAGTAAGTCTTTTCTTTCTCCTCCTCTCTCTCTAAAAAATGAGGAACGAAAGAAACAAATAGTGGGGGAAATGCACCCATGCCAGGAATCAGATTTTCACCTCTGCCAGAAAAGCTGACAGGACTTTTAACACATTTCTTCATTGTGAATACAAAACAAATTTTATTATAAAAAATTCAGAAGGGAGAGGGGAAATCCATAAACTGTTTTCTGACAACAAGGCTTCAAAAATTAAGAAGTGATAAAAGCTTTGAAAAGTGAGAAAAATATTTAGCAACAAAAATAAATTGATAAATTTGAGGAAACTTTATTAAAATGGGGGCTTTAAAAAAATAAAACTCTTACTTGTTACTTAGAGAAAGAAGAAATAGCAGAACCTAATTCTGAATTTTCTTTATAAACCTAGGAATAATCATAAATACATCAATTGAAACAAGTTCATTTAACTATTACAGATAAAGAAGCTCTACCTCTGATTTAAACAAAAAATCTATTTCTTTTTCTGTATGTTCACATGCAACAAAAGATAGTCCGAGCTATCCAAATTAATGATTAAATAACAGTTCTAAACACCTACCAGTTTAAATCAAGAAACATTCAAGTTTTCCACACTTTGTAGTCCCCTACTTTTTTATGTTACTGCAGCGCTAAAAGAACAGCTGCAAGTTATCATCACTGGGGTTATTGCAAATCGAGGCATCACATGCTCTGGATTAACCAGAATGAATTGCACACAGGTGTGAATAATTAACCTCAGGACAAAAGGAACCTTACACTCACAAGATAGAAAATGTCATGCCTCAGGTTCTCTCTCTACTTTTTTTTTTTTTCTTTTTTCTCTCTTCTTACTCTTACCAAAGCCTATCATGATTTTTTTTTCCACTTTAAATAACAGAAAACAGAGTTATTTGTATAAAGTTAGGATCAATCACCAAAACACACTTTTAGTATGAAAAAGTTAATTTAATTACTGATTCTACTTAATTTTAAATGAAGTTAAAAATTTTGTATTAGGCTATGAAATTTTAATAGTGAACACTGACTTAAAAAACCAAGCATCTATATTCATAGTATATATCACATATTTTATTGCTAATTATATGAATTATGATATACAATTATGTTATATTTATATGTTTTAATATAATATATATATATATAAAATTTGTTGGTTTGAAGAAAAAGTGGATGGATAGGCTCCTGTGATTTACTCTTAAGATGCATGTCTTAGGTTTTCTGGTAGTAGTGTTTTTGTAGCTCTTTTGGCCTGAGGTTGAGCATGAGGCAAGGTTTATAAGGTGTAATTTTTCTTAACAGGGCAATTCATACCTATACTTAGTCCAAAAACAGACAAGCTTGTAGTTGCACCATTTTTAGGCTCTTTTTTTCCAGAAAGAGAATATAAAGAAGAAACTTCAAAATAAGAAGAAATTTGAAGCCATTTCTCTAAGTCTAGTTTTGTTATGTTACTGAAAGAAGGTTTTTATCTCCTGTAGGACAGAGAGACAGAAAAATTGTCATCTCTGGTACCCCAAAACTGTGAGCCAGAACTGGGATTACTAAAATATGTCATGAAATCAGTAAGAAGTTTATGATTTTTAGTATTCAATAGAATTAGATCAGATCAGAATTAGCACAGAAGTTTCAATGTACTATTTATCCAAACAAGTCGAATAAGGGGGAACGTAAAATAGAGTGGTTTCACATGAAGTGGCTTTTCTTCCTGTTTGAATATCACTATTAAGGGATAAGAAAACACTACCAGCCAAAGCCATACAATAAAAAAAACAAAAGCAAAACCCCAAACCTGTATTTTTAAAAGAGATTAGACATTTTTAAGACTACTTTCATTGATTAAAATTTAAGAGTTACCCATTATCTGCACAATAAAGCTCCATCTATCAGAATGTAAAATTTACTATGCATACATTAAAAGTAATAATTTTAGGCAGAATTTAGATATCTAATTAAAAATTGCAGTCCAGAAAGCATCCATTTAGTTATCTAATGTTTATTTAAGGCAATCATATTTGGCTGGGCACCTCAACTTGATTTTTTAGTTGCACAGAGACCTGAAGTTTCATAGAGGTATGTCAGTCCGTATCAAATGAAGCACTTAGGTTGTACCTAACATGTTATAGGTCTCTAATTGGACTTTCTTTAATTTCGGGTGTGTTTGAGAGCTATCGTGTAAAATGTATAACCAAGCCTTGACAAAGCTGCTGGAGCAGACCTTTTCCACTCACTCAGCCATCTTTATGACCAACATGAAGAGTCTGTCTTATTTTCGAGCTCTCTGTCCAACCCCCTGAATCTTGTGTTTTTGTTTTTAAATGAAAAATTGAAAAGCTTTGAGAAGGAAGGACAGAAACAATATCCTGTATTGAGCTCCAAAATATTTTATCACCTGGTTAATGTTTTCTCTTCACTCTAATTACTGAGACATTGACTTGCAGGGAATCAGACCATCTTTTCCTCCCGGTGTCTTAAAAGAACAAATCCAGCTTTTTTTGTGAATGAAAGGATTTAGCACTTTCCTCCAAAAAGGAAATTTGGGATATAAACCCTGAGAGGAAGGAGCCTTGAAAAGCGAGGAATTTAAGAGTCTTCTCTTTTTTTCAGTGTTTTCCATTGACCAGCTTTCTCTACTGCAAGCTGAATTTGTGGATCACATTTTGGTATCTACCTCTTCACATACTTTCCATAGGGGGAAAAGGTACCCATTGCAGACCTGTGTATTTTATTGTGGGACTGGCCAGGTCAAAAATAAATAAAATGGCCTAAAAAACTTTTTTTCAGAGATGTGAATGGGTCTTGAGGTGCGTAGGCTGCAAGAAACCCTTGAAAACAGTAAGGTCCATATAAATAGCTTATTTAATACTTCCTTTCTTCTATTCTTCCCTTTTCATAATGCTTCTAAAACACTTTCTTTACACAGTTCATTTTTATTTTTCTTTTCCTTTTGATTTCTTGGCCCATCTGTACTATATTTGCAGAACTAGTGAGATCACCTCAACTAGTCTTATGACTGAAATATTTTCAGATAACCATTATTCACCTTTTGGGGTGATTTGTTAGTTTTTAGCTTAGGAATCACAAACACAGATGACCGTTAGGTGAAGTGAGTTCCTCACTGAGTGATGGTACGCTCCTGGAAGGGCCTCTTGGCCCAGGTGTGACTCGTGCTGCTGGCTCTAACTAGTGGGCTGCAGGAGAAAAGAAAGGAGAAATAGCTCCTGCTATGGTCATTATATTTGTGGACACTACTACTTTCCCCTGAATATGAATTCCTTTTTGAGCTGCCATTGCAACTCACCATTCTCAGAATAGGAGCTTTTTTTTTAATCCTGTTTTTTGCTCTGTATAATAACAGCATATTGTCTAAGATTTTTGTCATTTTTACTGTAAGTTCCTATTGCACCTAATTCCGGTTGGCCTACTTGTCCTTCCACTTAGTAGTCTGGCAGGCATTATCCCATTTTTGTAATCTTTATTTTAAGAAACTTAATGAATTGTGGCTGTTTCAAGCCTTTTCAAACCACAAGTGTAGAACTGTTTTCATATTCTTCTAGTTGTTCTTTGAGTCAAATTCCCTTAAAATATTTTTGAATTATTGTATCATGTGCATACCTGGAAAGAGAGAGATGCCAATTATGAATCAGAAATACAGATTTTAGCATCTCCACTCAATTCACTGGGCAACCAAAATGCACACAATAATCTTTCTTCCTCATCAAGCTCTTCCCATTATAAATTTGAACAGAGCTAACTGTCTGCTTAAAGATTAAGTCCAAAAATAATATTTGCTGATGTTTATGAAGATAGTAGCAATGGCAGCTAGTATCATTGACCAAGTAGGGCCAAAAAATGATTTCTCAAAAGTGGAAAACAAATTGAAAGGAAGGGAAGGAAGAGTCTTAAAGAGTCTTGAAAATAAGATCAAAATACAGCATTTGAATGTGTTAAATTTAACTTGATTTGTTAAATTTTATTTGATTTGTTAAATCTGATTGTGTTTGATTGCATTAAAAAAGGGGAGCAGGGGAGGGCTGTAAAGGTTCCCAAAGTTAACCCAATCAAAATGACAAGGCAGGGAAGTGATCCTTGCTGCAGAATTCAGAATGAACATGAGTGAGGTAAAAGCATGCTTTTCAAGGTCAGGAAGAATATGATTACTAAATACTAAGATCATTTACATTGATTTAGTGTATACTTCTGTTACCGTGCAAGCAGTAGCTCTTAGCTGCATTCAAAATTCACTTTTATAACAGTGCATGTAAACTGAGAGTTTGAAGTCAATGGAGGAAAAAAATCTCTAGCTTCTGTGCTTGGCTTCATTCCACTTGTGTAACAGACACAGCTCTCTCCACCTGACACTGCATATGCCTCCACACACTCATGCTTTAATACAAGTGCATTAAATGCTCAGAGCTGATGTACTGTAAAGTTATCTTTTGTTACTCACATATCTACCCACTCCTCAGCTTTCTGCCTTCTTGGGGGGCATGGACAAATAAGTCATTTTCTCAGCAATTAGGATCATGCAGTCTTCAGTTTTCATTGGTTGCTATTTTTCACTTATGCTCTAAAAAGGTATTAGCCTTTTTTCCACAAGGGTAGTTTGGTTTATGTTTATGCATGAGTTTGTACATACCCACACATGCTGAGCTAAAAAAGTTAACTCACAAATTGTCATTTTCTAGTTGAAGCATAGCGAGTATCACTAGAACGAAAATGCATCAGAAAACAGAAGATATCTTCAACATATATGTGTATGTATACAGAGAGAGAGAGAAGTAGGAAAGCAATAGCTCTCCCATTCTGTGAACTTTTTCAAGACTTCTGAATTTTTTCTGTAACACAGCAGTTTGAAACTTCTAATGCTTTTTCTTTAAACTTGAGGGACTAGAGAGGTCTATTGCCCACTCTACACCAGCCAAGAAGTAAAAATGTTTACTGGAGAGGTGGAAGACCTTTCTTCAATCATATTGAATAATTTGCCTAATTGGGAGCAAAGTGCTGAACCCTCATAAGAACACTACCGTTGAGGCTGTGAAAAATCCTTCGTTGGCTCAGAGACTCCAACCCAAAATGATGAACTAGAAGAGGGGAAAAAAATGGTCTCAATAGGAGAGAGCACACTAGGAACTCACCTGAGATGTATGAAATTGAGGTTCAGTTCCTACTTTGAATCAGAAGGTAGAATTTCTTCTCTTTTTTTCCTCTTTTTATTTCCCCTCCCAAATTTTATGCAAGTGCCATGCTAGTTTGGTTTTGGAATTAGTCCAGTTCAACCAATCATGCCTATCCATGCTGAAAACATTTAGGGCTAGGTTTGTAACAGGACTTAGGAGGATTAATATAAAATATTGCCCTTTTCAGCCCTTATCTCCATATCAGTTACCAAAATCACTGACTAACTCTTGTCTGTCCCTAAAGACACAGTATGCCCAAATATTCTTACGATTTCAATGTTATAATTGCCCATGCACTAAAAAAATATGCTCTGGTTTGGACCAGTGGTCCCTCTGGAGCGTATGATGGCTGTTTTCCTGCCTTCCTCTCCTGCAATGCTTAAACCAACAGCTTTCTCACAACCAACCCAACAGATCAGTCCCTGCTCCAGGAGCGTTTGTCCATTACAGCCCTTATGTCCTTCCCTGGTAAGTGTTTCACACCCACTTTTTCATTCATTTCTTCCAAAACTTTCTCTCTGAATCTTTTAAGTTATATTCTGGAAAGTGAAGCAGTCTCAGGAAAAGGGTGTGGAAACATATTCCTGCCTGCTAGTATTCTTATCAGATACTTTGCAATTTCTCAGAGGTTGACAATCCACATAAGGAGGTAGGAACTGAAGCTTGACTATGAGAATAAAAAAATATAGGTGTCGGGAGAGACCATTTCATAGGCAAAACTTTGTTTTTATCATGAGGGCCAGCTATATCAAGAATTCATCACTAGGACACACAATGAAACTTTAGAAATCTCTTTCTACAGCCAAGCATTTTTGTGATGTCAGAAAGAAAACCAAAAAGCAAAAACTATCCTTCTGACAGTTGCTAATTCTTTGCAGGGTTTTCTAAATAATAAAATCAAGATATCTTCTAGAGTCTTGGTTATTGCCATGGATAACCATACTGCATCTCTCAGTGAAGAAGAAGAATAGAAATTGTTCCCTAATTACATAATATTCTGCTTCCTCCTTGGTCAGCTGAAGAAGCAGGCAGGTGATTTAGCAATTCTCAGATCATCAACATGAATCTTTCTCATATTTTGCTCATCTAAAGTATGGGGAGTTCACATTCCTCAGTTGGCAAAACAGAGCAGCAATTCCACAGAAACTTAATCAGTTTTCTTATGTCTCAGCACAAAATGACACAAATATTAGTATGAAATGTTAAAGCATAAGCTAATGTACCAGATGTGATGAAAGAGAAAAGGGAAAATGACATACTGGCTAGCTGAGTTATCTAAGAGCCAGGGATTTCAAACATGTGGTATAATAATATTTTTAAATATACTGTACATTTCTAATTTACCATTTTAGTTGGAATATCTTAGATGTAGAAAATAGAATCTGCAGGTTCTCTACTCACTATGAGCAAACCATGTTTAACACAAGAGTAGGAATGCCTACTATTTAAGCTGTCCTAAATTATGATACTTGAAATACTTGATATTTTTTAAAAAAACTTAAGCCACACAGGTCAAGTAAGTAAGAAATAACAAGTCATTACTTTTCCGTAAATCATGCATTTGTAACATATTGGTTCAACAACTTTCTTCATTTTACATGTAGTGAAATATCTCTTTATGCATTTTGGTATCATCATATTCTGTTTTATTGCTTGCAGATTTGTACTGTACCACAATAAAATCAATAAATGCAACAATAAAATCATGCATCACCATCTGTGTGTTCAAAACAATTTTATAGCAGATTTACCGTCTAGATCCAGCTTTGAGGTATTTCTCTGAAATACCTGATTGTTATGTCAGTGTGAATATTTTATAGACACATATATTACATATATTTTGTAAGACAATTTTTTTTATTTTTTACTTTTCCTAGCCATATTTTCAGAGAAATTACTCTATTAATGGTCTAAATTCTCTCTGCCTGCTCAGCAGATAGACTTTATCCATTAAGAAGAAAGCGTACACTGAAGTGAACCATTATAAAAATGTCAGTTAACAACATGTTTTAATACTATAATTAAAACTACTTTAGTGACTATAGGAAGAGATGTTTACAAAATATGTACATTAGGAAGGAAAAGTACTTATTTTCCACATTTTAATGCACAAAATTTTGTCTTACAGTGCTAAAGGAAATTAGGTTAGCAGCTTCAACTTAGTGTTCCTCTTAGAAAAATAGTATCTGAAATGTGTTTTAATTAGAAAGTAATTTCTTGTCAATGTCATATCTCATGCATAATAGATCTGTATACACTAAAAGATCCAGAAATTGGAACTGACTTTCGATTAGGATATTGAGAATACAGCCATTGTTCCTTTACAAATCCTGGAAGTAACATTGCCATTCATACCCATCATTTAAATTCAGAGGCATTAACATTTATTCTTTCCATTAATGTCATTGGATTATATTTTGATCCAAAATGGAAATTTGGGGCACTATTTTCAAAACTGCTTTGCCAAATACCTACTATGTATTTATTTTATTGTAAGTGTCCTTGGATACAGAAAGTTAATTTTTAGCAAAAAATAATAGCCATATGTTTTTCCCTTCTTGTGGTTGATAATACGGAAATGTGCATCTCCACTCAGGCGGTGCAAGGCAGTAATGTGTTCTTTCTCACATGGCATTTGGTCTACTGTCTAGTGAATTTGTGTGTTTTCAGAGTAATAGCAGACATGTACTGCCATATGTTTTATTCTTCTTACCCTGGCTTTGAAGTTTTTATGCCTAGTATGCTACGTAAGAAGCAGCCACCATTTGAATATAAACAGTGTTGATATAATAAATAGAATAGAACATTTCAGTCTTATTGAGGAAACTCCATAGCACATGTCTAACATATATAATTACACAGAAATTAAATTCCTGGGGTGAGAAAATTATGTAAATTAACCGGATAGGACAAATATGAGGATTATAATACGAAGATTATAACTTCTTCAGTAGCATAGTCTAGTATAGCAGATGCATGACTAATTCACATTTCATACACATGACCAAACAGGTAAGTCAGTCATTTAAAATGAAAACTCATCTTAATTTCCTTAAATTTATGATCAATATATCAACTGTCATTATCTAAAATATTATTTTGTCTGCTGAGCCAAAAATTATTTTAACACTATAATTAATTAGCATTAATCAACATTTTAACATCAATTTGTTACAAATTTGTCTGTACTTTCACTGAGTGTTAAGGAGGGATTACAGTTAATTTTTTGTTTAGCTTGGTTACAGAGGAAAAAAATACAGTCATACATTTTTGAGGGGTTATTCCATTAACAGGAATCACCAGGCTAACTAACACTAACTTTTAGGAAATAATTTCTTTCAATCTGGGAAGTTTCCAACAACCTTGAAGGGAAATAACACACCTCCTCTGGTGTTGGACTGTACTTGCTTTATGCATGTGTGTTTACACAGAAAATAAAAGATACTTTCCAGTGTCCATTGCTATATAACATTGTATAATATTTCTTATGCCATGTTTTGAGATACACATGAAAGGACAGATAATGTTATTTTTATGAAATCTTCGACAAGCAATTTTTAAATGAAAATGATAAATGGTATAAACAGTAGCATGTAATCCTAAAAGCCTTTTGATCAGTCCTAAAAGCCTTTTGATCAAAAGGAAGGAAGACCACTAAGATTGTCTTTTGCAAGCCCCCCAATTTTTTTATTATATATATTCAATAGTTCTATTTCAGGTAAGAGAATTTGTGAAAATTTGAGCATCTTTTACTGTGAATATTTGAAAGAGAAATAGTATTTAAGGAATGTGTTATCAACAGCCTCAAACAATACTGTAAAAGCAGGGTTTTTTTTCTTTTCCTCCATTTCAAGGAGTAATGGTTTTATTTTAAAACACCCATATGAATCGTTATATTACTGAGAATAACTTATTTTAAAGGCACTCTAAAGTGTCCATTTATTCGACTTTAAGGGATACTTCTGTCCTTGGAAGATATTTCAGTTATTGCTAATTCATGTTTCCCCTTAATGATGAAGAAATTACAAGTCCTTACATATTCAAAGATGGCATAGACCTCTCAAGTGGTATGCTTAGAAACATTTTGTACGTAAATTTAGATAGCTAGTCTAACACCATCTTATTATCAGTGCTATGCAAACAATAAAATATTATATTTTCCAATATGTAGGACAGTGACCCTATTACAACTGGTTATGAGTTTAAAGAAGCCATTTGAGTATAAAGTGTTTATCATAATTAGGGAGTTAATTAGGTATCCAGAAATGTATAAGTAGTTCATTGCCAAAGCAAAATGAACAAGAGACAACGATCTAAGTATTTTTAAGAAGAAAAAGAGCTTCCTGATTGATCACGTACAATTTATAAAACTTGTTTTAAGAATTAAGTTTAAAAAGACTATTTTGAGATCAGGTAGACCTTATTTATTTAACAATACTCTCGACTTTTTAAATTTATATAAATCTTCTTGAATTCTGACAAAACTTCGAGAGTTACCTGAGTAAGCGTACTTAACAGAGTAATAAATCAAACTGTAAATATTAAAGATGTTTCTATCACCAAAAGAAAAAGCAATATTAATGGTTTGCCTATTCGCAAGCTAAGTATGCTTGTAATACTGTATGACAGAAGTACTGAGCTAGTGAAAGCATTGCAGCTGCTCACACTTGAGCCAGAGGGTATGGAATGAAAGCAAAAATTGTCTGTAAAATTAACAAATCAGGAGAAGACTGCAACAGCTCACAGCATTTCCGTACCCTTCATTGCAGCTCAGACTGTGCAGAGTCACATCTAACTGGCAGCAAGATACCAGCAACTTTTCTATTCAGTGTCGTTCTGCACTTGTCTTCTTTTCAGAGTTGTGAATAAACAAGAGAGGGCTGGAGTAATCTCAGGTATTTATTATTTGGGTGCAGTGACTGTTTACAAAATGTTAAATCTTCTCACTTAGAAGCAAGCAAAGACAGTTCAGCCATTAGAACAGATGAGAACATTCCCAGTGCTGTAGAGGAGGTACTAAAAGGGTGTTCAGGTACTTTCACCTCAGACAACAAATTCTCTATTCTAAGGTCCTATCCCATACTTTTACCCTTTATTGTATTTTCCATTTCCTATAATTTTCTTTTAACTTTCTCCTTTCAAAGGTAATCTGATGCAGTTTCTTGTTGATCCTCAGAAAGTATGAATTAAACAAGTGTTAACATTAATAATAAAGTTAATTTATTTTTTGTCGGTCTGTTGCATTTGGTGAGGAAAGAGGAGCATTGATCATTTTCTGGACTGAAACAGTGCCAGTTCATGCAAAATTCTCAGTTAATAATCCTAACACAGTACACACTAACAGAATTTCAGAGGCTCACTAGCAATATCTGTCCCAAACCTTTCTGAGAATTTTATTAAGAATTGTACTAAAGTTATACGATAACAGCAAATATAAATACTGCAGAAAAGTACATAGCTTACATAATTCATTCAATGAGGTCAATATTTTCAAAATTAAAATGCCTCAGATGTTCATCATTAATATCTTATAGATTCAGCATTAACTTTACTGATATTGAAAAACTAAGCTTCAGATTCCTAAAACCAGTCAAGGCAGCACTTTCCAACAGTAATGAAATCACCTTGGCTATAGCATTCATTGGTGAAACAGAATTGATCAATGCATAGCTAAAGTAATTAGTTTTCCTTTTTGCTTACAATGTATTTAATGGAATATTGAAATTCTGTTGTGATTAGAAATTTAAGACAATAATAGTGTCTTAAAATACAGGGTCAAGTTAGAACCCTTTAAGTTGTGTTATCTTGGGAGGGAGACAAATTAACCTTGGTAAATACACACAAATAGTTGAACTTAACTACATTTTAAGACTATTTTCTATTCCGTAATTGCCTGTTGCAAGAATACACCTTGAATGACTTTTTTTAATTAACTGGTTTAAATACTTTATTTGGTTACAGAGGCTCTGATAAGATTGCTCTCTAGTCTGCCTATGCCTTGCCTAGACTATTCAATATAAACTGAGCAGAATTCACCAACAAAACCCTTTGCCCATGAAAAATTTGTGCTAAATTGTCTAAGGCATACGAAGACAAGATACATTGATTTGGGAAAATAATAATCTTTAAATTTAATTTACTTACAAAGGAGATACTCAAGTCGATGTATTTTTGCCTTTAAAGATGATATATCCCTGCTGATAAAGAAACATGCAGAATAGATGTTAGGTGAAGAAACCAGCATTTATTGCTTGTTTGCCTATTGCTCTCATTTTTTCCTCTTCTATTAGAAAGTCATTATGGCTATTTTGCTTGTCGTCAACTAGATTGTTCCCTAAGACAGGGGACATTAATCCAATGTGACTAAAATACTGAGACTCACATCTTTGTGTAGACATAATTGCTAAGGTTTGCCCTACCTATCTTCTGCTTCTTTAGGGCTGTGCCTGTTAGTAATGTCAGAATAAATCTTTTGAAAATACCCTGCCTGCAATGGATTTGACAACATATCCATTACCTCTTTGCAACTTACTGTTTGATGTTCTTATTTTTTTCTGTCAAAATGAAAAGCATTAATACTCCAATATTTCGTTCAGATTTCAAAGAGAAATCCTTCAGGTAGGTTCAGTGAAATTCATACAACTTGCAAGAGGCAGTATTGCTATTGGAAAAGACCAACGTGTTAGCAGCTGCTGCAGACAGCATATAAGGAAGAGTTTTATGAGCTCTTTCTAGATAACAGAAGAGTCAAATCTACATTCTGAGAAGCTGCATTACATTGTGTTGCGCTGCCATAACTCACATAGGAGACAATTTTTCTACAGGGATGTTGATTTTTTCATAATAAAAGCTTATTGCTATGTGATTGCTAACCTTTCGCTGATAAGGATATGTTAAATCTCTTGTGCTGAAAGAATTGTGTATCGTGGAGAGTATTCTAATTAGTGCTTCTAGTTATAGTTTGCTTTTAATACCTTAATAAAGTGCATACCTGCAATATCATTTTAACTTCTTTTACTAATTATCTCCCAATATACCTAATGTTGAACAAGGGTCTAGGAGTTGGATGTAGAGTCTCTAGAAAAGAATAAGGTCCTCGGCTCCTTCATTAGTGTAAAACAGCAAGGTTTCCTGATTCAAATACTGTAAAATTAACTTCATAAATGTTGATCTTGTCCAAAATTTTTTACTAACCTTATATTCCTATCTGTCCCAAATTATAGGTTATCTTCATTTGAAATTTCTAGAGAGGTCAGTGTGGACTCTCTATACTGCAAAATATTCAATGCCGAAATACCCGTGATAGAAAATATCAGAGAAATTTCTCGGCAAAATGTACTGATATTTATCATGCCTCATAATCCCTTAAAGAATTCCCCTGCAAGATTGTAAAGAATGTCAGAGAATTAAGTAAGTCCCAACTCCCATTAAGATTCTTCCCTTGAGAATCCCATCCTTAAAAGTCGTATCTACATCTCATCTTAGAAGAAAAAGCAATTAACATGGCATTGACCTCATAAATGAGAGAAGAACAGCTCAGAGTCATGAACTCTCATACTGACCTGGACAAATGGAATGGAATCTTCCTACCATCACCTACAGAAATGAACTGGCAAAAAATTCTGGCTGAAAAACAGGTAAAGATAAGAAAAGATGTTCTTACACAAAGTTAAAAAAATCTATCTGAGCCAAATATCAGGAGAGATGTTGCAAAATAACCGAGGTGATGCGTAATGCAGACATAATGGTCTGGTAACCTCCAGCACCTACATATACTTGTCACAGCAGCATCGCTGGCACGTTATCAGAATTTCTCCAAGGTACTATATACTAGCTCCACCAGCTTATTGCCAAACCTTGCTTTCCCTTTGTTTAAAATTAAGAAAAATTAATGAAGAAATACCCATGCAATTAGAAATAGAACTGGGCAACTTGCTGTCAGATGGTGTGAGACCATAAGCAGTCCTTCCTTCAAAGACGATGGAGTTCATGCAACCAATATTCGAAAAAGTACTCTGTATTTTGCAGGATGAATGAACCCAAGAAATGGGCCTATTTCAATTGCTCAGCCAGGGAAAACTTCCTCCTTTCCATTTTTCTTCTTTGGATAGGTACAGTGCAATTTCCAATAGCCGTAAGTTTGTTTTGCTGCTCTGTAAAAATTTCCAGGAAATAATGATTTTGGCACTATAAATCTATTGGAAAGCAAATTTAATTTCCTGTCTTCAAAAGGTCACTAATTTTGGTTTTATTACACATAGTCTTTCCTGTGCAAAAACAAACTCCACAATTGAAATCCCCTAATTTTAATCGACTCTTTTGTTTACTGCAATTGATGGTGCATAATTGCAGTCTTTACAGATCACTGCTAAAAAAAGAAAATAAACATTAAAATAAAGAAAGTTTTCACATCAAGAATTTTCCTAAATGACTGATGCCTTAATAATTATATATATTATATCTGGCATGGTAGGCAATTTCATGAAAACCGTGTAACAGAACTGGTTTTTTACGTTTTTGAAACTGTGTCTATGCTTGCAACAAAATATTCCGAATATTATGTCTGAATTACGAAAAAAATAATAGGGAACAGAAAACAGTTGTTGTAACTGCAGTATGACAACTTAAAAAGTCTGGTTGTGACAATCAATGCCTTAAAACTTTATCCTACTGTGTTTTAATTCAGCCAAAACATGAGAAATTCACTGTGTATGAAAACTAAAATGAGTTTCAAAGCCATATTTGATTCCTTTAATATTAAAATGAAGTTTTAGTTGCTTGAAGTATTCATGTGGTCTTAGAGCAATAACTGACAATGATTTTTCAAAAAATAGCAAGCAAAAATTGCAAGCAAGCAGGAGATGGCAAAATATTTTCACAAAGTACTATTTAAAGACTTGAAGTTTGTAAGGCAAAACAAACTTGTACTGAAAATGGCAAAGAGGTAACCTAATGTAAATATGCAAAATCAGCTTAGGTTTATGGTAAAGATTAAAAAGAACAACAATAAATGGAAGAACTTATGTTGAAAAAGCGTACTAAGGGGACTGAAACAACTTCAGGAAAGGTTTTGGAGAAAAAGAGCTATTTAAATATGTAGTAAGTAATGGACAAAATCAACAGTACTTTAAATGCAATTGAAACATTAAACTGCTTGTTTTTAGTTTCATGTTGAAACAACCAAATAATCTAAAAGAAATGAACACTTTTTCGTAGTCATACATTTTTTATGCCATAATTGTCTTAATTATCTCTTTGAACTAAAATCATCTTTCCCCCCTCCGCTTACAAAGACGTTAGCAGATTTCTAATAATCTATCTCTAAACCATCTTTATTCTTGAAATAGGGATGCTGGAAATGAATGCAACATCCTGGCTACATACCATGAGTGTTTGATAGAATTATAACATTAATGGTTATTTTCTATGTTATTTCTTAAGCATTCTAATGTTCTCTTACATTTATTTTGATTTATGTTATATCATCACTATACATTAAGGAGAGCTTTTTACTGAGCTGTAAATGATTCCCATATCTTATTATTTTTTCCATCAGTAGTCCCAAATTATTTTTGTAATGCAAAAACATATGAGTAGACCAAACTACTCCTGTTGTTGAGTATTTTCATGCGGTTATCAAAACTGAATTTCATTGACTAGTTTTTCAGTTAACCTTTCAGTTTATCAGTGATCCCGCTAAAGCTACTCAAAATTTATTCCAGTTTCACTTATCTAAAAAATTACCACATTTTCTATTATCACATTCTAGATCTTATAATATATATTAAACAACATCTTATTTAAAATACTGGGTCATCTTCCAGCAACTTTGTGCTATATCAAAAAATCAACAATATTTTGTTACTCTCAAACTTGATTACAGGGTGTGCTTAACTCTTGAAAATATTTGCGTCTAACTTAAAATAATACAGGCCTGATCTTGAACCTACATAATTTAATGCCAGTGACATATTCGTAATACAGAACATTTGAAACAGCCTTCGAAGGACGAGGATCTAAATTTCTGTAATAGCTTATTGTGATGTATTTGCCACAGAGTATTTTCAACCATATGAATTGTTATTGACATCTTTTAATATGCCAACTAACTTTCATGCTGATATAATCACAATATTATAGCACGCTGGGGGTACTTTTTCACTTCTAAATAAAACATTGATTCTTTCCTATAAAATTGTTCTAGATCGACTTCAATCAATTTTTGTTTTACCACTAAGTAATTCTATGCCTTGGTTTAGGGATAAATAACTTGAAGCTCCCCAAGCTCCTGGAATGGCAGTTAAATGGAAATGGTCAATATATAGCAAAAGAAGAATCTCATTTTCCTTAGATCTCTGAGTGACGAATTCTTCTGTTCCAATAGGAAGTTTTGCAAAGCTGTGTTAGAAGCGGGGCCTTTTTTCAGGGCCGAGATTTAGTTGTATGAGCTCCGTGGCATGTGGTAGTGGTAACAAGAACATCTGTGAGAGAAGAAAGAGAGTTTGCACACTGTTGAATAAGAGCTTTACATTTGCTTGCTTTTGTGGTTTTGTTTAGGTGTTTCACATGTTCCAAATACCCCTTATTCCCTTTGATACGGTCGGGTAGACAATTACTGATCCAGATCAGGGACACAGTTTGCCAAGGAATTTAGCAGCCAGATGCCACTGAAAGAAAATGTGTCACACAAAAATCCACAGGAAGATATTTCGATGAAAACATGATTTATTTTCTTCTGGTATACTATCTCAACAGCAGGCACAGAGGCCTGACGCTGCCAGAGCAAGGGGAGGGGTAGGATTATGTGGCCAGAGGTGAGGAGAGAGGAGCAGGATCACTCCTGTCAGCTGTTAGCCGCTAGCTTAGCTGTGAAATCAAACAACACCATAAATTAACTCTAATAATGAATCATTTTGCCTTTCAGATTGATTTTCTATCGCTTCCATCTGGAAAATCTTTTATTTTATGCAAAAACAGGTGTAAATGCTACCAAATATTAACCTACTTGTACCATTAGTAGGAGTTACACTCACTATGAACAGGAATAAGCACCTATACAGGATGCAAGGAAGTGGAGATTTAAACTCAGTCCTAAATACGTGTGAACGGAACATGGTATCTTGCACTCATTTCCATAGCGCATCATCACAAAGCATCAGTCAAACTCTTTCAAATGTGCCAAAGTTAAAAATTTTTTCACTCATATAAAAAGCTCTTTTAAAATAAAGCTCTTTCAGCAAAATCCAGGCAATTCTTAAGTATTTACTGCAACATACTGTCATACTCAGGAGTGCTGACTTATTCTGCCAGCATCTGACTCTCGATATTGACTATAGCTTCACTAGTGTCTCACTACAATGATTGCAGATGACAGCTGTGTAAGGATTGTTTAGACTGAAGGCATTGGACTAGACGCGTCCATTGTTTTGATATGTTATCTTGGAAAAAAAGGAGACTTACGTTGCTTTCTTACTGAAATTGCCAACTATTGCACTAAATATTTCATTAACATTGTGACCACATTTGCTGTATTTGATTGCAGCCTTTTCTGCCTCACATTTCTTCTAACAGATATATTCCATTTCAGAGAAATGAAATAGAAATGAGAAAAAAAAGTTGAGGAATTAAATTATATTGAGGAAGAGCTAAATGTTTGGGTTAAGACTACTGAACGCCTAGACAAAATTGCATTAAGTTGCTTCTTTTCCTGATGTTTGTCTAATCAAACAGTTATTTTGTTTCCTCTGAAACTGAGTTTTCCTTCACTCACTGAGCTGACAACTCACTTACCACCACTGAGAGGTGGTGACACTTTGTCACTATCTGCAGGTCCCGATTGTTCAGGTTATCTAAACTGGTCTAGTCCCATAGTCACACTCAAAGAACTTTGGGGTCCGGTTTCTTTCATGATATCAGAATTCAATTAGGACACACTGTTGAGCTTATGATTCTCTAATATACTTTTCCCAAAGAATTTATTTGAATATGCTTTTGTTATGTTCTTGTTTATTTTCTTTACTTTTTGAGTATCTTGTACAATAAGATAGCACAAATGTGCACTAGAACAGAAAATTACAAGGAAATACTGCAGAACATATTAAAAGAAGTGGTTCTCCAATTTATATCAGAAGTCTGCAGCTAAATGTTATATTCCATTCCAAACAAAATGTCATACAGACAATGCGACTGAATGACACAGCTAAAAATAATGAATATTTTAAAAGGAAGAAAGACAAAAATGAAATAAAACTATAGATATTATTCATGGAAATTGTTCAACATACCATTGTGGATTGCAAATATATTTGCAAAAAGTATGATTTTGATTACATATAATTTTCAAAGTAAATAAGATGTAAAATCTGTGAAATAGATAACTTATATACATTGTTATCTCAGTTCTTATCACAATCTGGCATCAAAAATGAGATTGATCTGCAATAACAAGTCAGAATTTCATACTGGGTCCACTACAAGGTCTCTTTTTCTGGAACAGTAATCTTGGTTGCCACTTCCACATAAATAAACTGTGCAACTTAATGCAGTTATCATCTTAAAAGTGATGAATGTGGTGATAGAGAAGAATCTATGCACTTAGAAACAAAAAGCATCAAAATGACAGCAACTATACGTGTGAATTACATGCACACATGATACATGTGTATCTCATTACAGATACCGAAGCATAAAGTTCAAGCTACAGGAGATGTTGACACTGATATGTGAGAGCTACGAGCAGATTTCGTAATAGCCTTCTTCTTCTGCCACCAGTTTATAAAAGAGGAACTATTCCTGCTGTGGTGTACACATTTACACAGGCATAAACAACCAGTTCTATGCCATCAGCACAATCTCAGTTAAAGGAAAGAGATATTTCTTGGATCCCTGCAAGAAGGTAGGACTGTAGCCTCTAACAAATTTCGTTTAAGGACACATTTAGCCCATGTTTTCAGAAAAGTATGAACAGAGAGTCCCCAAGCAACACACTGCTATTTCCAGTATATTTTCAAACACTGGTACAAAGTTTGTTGATTTTTCTGTTCCATGCAGCAAGGAATAAAAGATGTTTCTCCAAAGAGACTTGCGTCTCTAGTAGTCGAGGAGGAGCAGAGCTGTTATCTG
Source organism: Dromaius novaehollandiae (assembly GCF_036370855.1). Classification (NCBI taxonomy): domain Eukaryota; kingdom Metazoa; phylum Chordata; class Aves; order Casuariiformes; family Dromaiidae; genus Dromaius; species Dromaius novaehollandiae. The sequence continues at coordinate 105,346,721 of NC_088098.1, read as the reverse complement.
TCATAACGAGGCTGAAATGCAAGCCTAGGGAAGCTGGATATGACACACGCTTCCTCCAGCATTACACAAAAAAAGATTCAGGATTGTTACATGTCCATTTGTGGTAGATTCTAGTCCAGATGCCCAGTTTCTTCCTGGGTGTATTACTATAGCTTTTCCTACATCCAACCACTCAGAAGTTCATTACACACAGTGTATGGAAGCAGTAACATTGACTGGATGAAACGTTAATATAACCACAAAAATGCACAATGCCCTTCCACTTCCTTAGCATTGCCTAAAGACACAGACACATCAGAGAACAGAACTAATTTAACTCTGGAAAAGAACTAGAGAAGAGATTGAGTTAATCCTTAATTATCTTCTTATAAAAACTGTTAGGGGAAATGATTTTGCACATGTACGAAGGAACATCCATAGATTTCTAAAAGCTTACAGATTATAGCATTCTACGGCGGGTACAATGTACGTAGCAGCAATTGTTTTGGACTGTGTGGATTAGTTTGTACATTGAATCCAATCAGCAAAATGTATTATTTTAGATATCTTTAAAGAAAATGTAGACCACATTTACAGCATGGAATATTATAGTCTGAAAAACAGTGACTTTTAAAAATGAATTAGATTTTAAAATGGATAACCAGTTCAATACAATTTTAAAACATTGCAATGCATAAACAGCTGAATGGTGAGTAGATTCAGCATTTTTATCTCCATAGATAGCACTGGTGATACTGACAATGAAACATTATATCAGTTTTGTTGCCCAGATTTCAAAATGGACATTGAAAACATGGGATGTGTGCCATAGATAAATAAATGAGAAGTGAAAAAGTGCCTGACCAATATTAAAAAGTTCAATCTCACAGGTTCATCCAAAAGAAAATGGTGATGACTGGATCAGATGACTGGGGATTCATCATAAACTCTTCCTGAGGGAAGATGATAGACAGCAGTGAGCTCTTTACTCTATTGAAGAGAGTCATACCAGGTGGTTGGATATTAGAGTCAGGCACATGTAAAAAAGGATTTAGGCACATACAATTGGTGGTGAAGTGGTTATGCACTGGAACAAGCTACTGTGCAAAACATTTCTCATGATGATTTCCAATAAAGTCTGAAAGCCCTTCTAGAAAGACCAGTTTTGTGGTGTAGAAGTTATTGGACCTAATAGTGGGATAATTACAGAAATACAGGTGGCTTTATCACATAGAATGTCACACTAAATGACCTAATAATTCTATATAGCCTTCATCTTTATGAATTCAAAATGAAAAGAACAAGAGCAGAAAACAATACTATATCAGAGAATACTGTCACTGACAAGAGAAAACAGTGCTCTCCACTTACATTATTATTAAAATTATTTGGCTAATTGCTTTCTCTTTGCAGTAAGAGAAGCAAAAGTCCAGTTCCAAAGACACAGCCTTGGGAACAAAGGACATGGGGAGAGTGTCTGAATTACTCATGTGTTTATTAGTTTTTTAGTTTGCAGTTAGATTTTCTAAATAAATAGAGATTTCCAAAGAGAAAACAGCTGTGCAAAGGCATGGAAGAAAGTGGGACAGTTTAAAAGGAAGGCTGGCTCAGGCTGAAGCTAGAAAGAAACTCCAGGCAATTCTTGTATACCTAAGGGGTGTATTGGAATACTGTGAACTCCCAGCCTGCATAATAGGAAAGAAAGAGCTTTGCACGCCTGGATAGGAAAGACCTAGATACATGCATATTTACAGGGTTACATGAGGGGTTTCCATGCTACCTTATAGACAATTTAGCAACTACTGACTTCATAGTTATTCCTTGCTTACCTATCACTGGGCATGTGCTTTACATGTCTCTTTTAATATGCCTACTCCAGTTGTGAACATTGTGAAATAGTTAATGTCCCAGACATGATAACAATAGTTATAATTAGTAACAATTAATAACAACATGACACACCAGAAGAAGAAAAATGATTTGAAGAAAAGTAAAAAAAGTGATTGAGATAGTTTTTCTGTTAAGGTTACAGAGAAAAGAAAATTATTACTTCATAAATATGTAGATAATGGAACAAAGAAGAGAAATGGAATAAGAAATAAAGTAAATATACATTTAAAAGCCACATAAGGCAGTAAGTAGCTGGTATGCAGAAATGAGAAATAAAATATGTGTATAAAGGGACTAAGTTCCTTCTGAAAATAATCCAAAAAGAGAAAAGCAACAGGAAGAAACCCTAGTAAATAGATTATTTTTGACCTTTCTGTAAGTCAATTACTTAATTGCTTTCAATATAGTTCATAAAAGACAATATCCCACTTTATGAATTCTGGGAAAGTGGTCTCACATTTTGAACATTTTTCCAGATTGTGTCCTACACTGTTTAGCTTAAAATGAAAGGTGTGACTGCTGCTGACTTTAAATTTATCTTCCTTTGATTTGGGCAAGATGGCAGTACAATCTAATACAAGAGAAAGAAGAGATTAAACCTAAAACTACTGTCTCCCTGGTTCTGCATTGCATCTGAAATCGTATTCTATAGCAACCTGCTCAAAGAGGTCTAATCCAGCCCTACATACTTGTTTCAGGCAGCTTATACATTTTCACAGGCTAAAATAACTGATGTGCTTGTGAAAACTTTTGCCTTCTAAACCAATATTTCTCTCTCTGCATTCTAACACTCTTTTAAGACTAGGAGATTGTTCATATTACTTCTTTTAATAAAGGGAGTATAACTGCTAACTAAAAAAGTATACTTCAGTCCTCTACTGAAAGTATGACTGTTATGGTCTCCTCTGACAGCATGTATCATAACTCTGCTAAAACTCTGTATGATTTACATTGAGTTACGAGCATTAAACTTGCCGTTAGCTTCATTTCTAATCCTATATCTTTTGCCAGTCACCACAATTGAAATTGATCAGTTAGATCTTCTTTTTTATGGCAGCAGGATGGGAAGGTTAATGACACATGGAGTTTTATTCTTTCAGGTATTAGGCTAGGTTCTGAGTCTGAATTCTGAAAGCTCATAAGCGTTTGCTTAAATCCACCCCTATGCAGAACATTAAGCAAATGCCTTATGAGTTGTTCAGAACTGGGATGCTTTCACGAATCAGTGCCTGTGCCATTTATTGTAAAGGGAGGGATGTTATCCAAGGGAAAATCTTAGGCATATCATATTGACTCAAAGATACACTACATTGGAAAAGAAGTCTCCCAATGCCCTTTGACCAACAAAATAAAGAAGATAGATAGATAAATAAATTCTGAAGGGCAAAGAATCCCAAATCAGATACTGTGTAATATTGCATATGAAAGTCCTGCACTACTAAATTATTTATTCACATGTATATAAACAGGGAGGGATTTAGTTTGACTACACACCTTCAGCTACATTCAGCTCTCCTAGTTCAAGGACATGCAACATCCATCATCATGGTCTTTCTTTCCTAACCTTTCCATTCTGCCAAAAGTCAAGGTGAATTTCAATGAAACTAATGATGCCAATGTCAGAAGTTCTTCTAATGCCCAGGACACACGTTACAACCCTACTTATAGCAGTTTTTCAAATTAAAAGGCTAGTTCTCTGTGCCCACAGTCTCTGGGAGTGCACTATCAGAATCCCTCAGTAGGGCTGCACTGAAGGAAGGGGGTGTGTTTTCAGAAGCTATTTACTGTGGACACCTTACAAAGTAATAGATGGTATTATGGTTATGATACTGTAGATACCTTCACTTATTTTGCAGTCTGCAGAAAAGCACTTGTCACTTTTTCTTCCTATAAACATTAGAAGACTATTAAAACTGGCTGAATTTAAACTTTACTGTGTCGTCCTATTATGCACTGTGCTTTAATAGCATACAAAGTATAGCAAAAAGGTATATAAAATTGCAGAAATACAGTTTATTTTAAATGTAACGTTGCTTTAAATAGGTTAAACTATTTATAGCAGGTTTACAATCAAGTGAAGGTACTTGCAAAGTGTCTTTTTAAATAATTTTCAAGACTGGTATTCAGCCATTTTAGAATTTTTGGGGGAGATTTAGAACCTGTAAGGACTTTAAAATCTGTGGGGTGGTATTCATCTGCCTTGCATGTAGTAATCCCTAATCAAGTATGTTACTGACAATTTTGTTAACATCAGGCACAGACGCTTGTTTTTCACTTCTTAATTAACTGATATTCCCTTACATCTTTATCTTAGTTATTGTGCAATGTTTTCTCCATTTTAGATGCCAATTGTCTGTCTAGACATCTATAATCTCTGGAAACATAGTGGTTCAAAATTACCCAGAGGTTCTAGTAGTTGCTTTGTTCTTTTGATAAGTGGCATGGGAGGATATGTGCTTTGCTCCTTCTACAGCCCACAGTCTTTATGAGGAAGAAATATCTGTCATACGTCTCTATATAGACACTCAATTCAGAAGTCTGACACCTGCTTCATCCTGTTTGGGACAGCATTCACTTACATCCTCTCTGACTTCAGTGCTATCTGACTTGATAGTGCTGTCCTGGGCAAAGATACTTACCTGATCCAGGGTAAAAAGAGCCAGGTATGCTGTCTATATTCAAAGCGCATGAGGTATCTTCTGCCATCATGAAGTTCCTGAGAGCCAGAGTTAGAACCAGGCCTTTTACATAGTGCTATTCTAGAAAAACATGTGCTCTGTAAGACAGTGGAGAATAACATTACTTCTGGTAGTGCATAAGAACTGAAAAACTGATTCCAGTTTTCAGTGTCTAAACTCATTGAATGCATGGGTGTAAATTTGTACAGCAGAATATTAGAAATGTCTGTGTAGGAATCCTGTTATTGCTTAACACCCACATATCTTGTAAACTAGTAATGGGATTTGTGTTGAGTCTTCTGTACACTGTTCAGAAAATTTACCCTACATCCTCCACTTTACCCTTTAAAAATTTAATCAAGCATCTGTCATTTCATATCTTTCTCAAAACCTTTTATTTTGCTGCAAAGAGTCCAGATTATGCCATGATTATTAGGAGAAACAGGGTGCATCTCAGATTAGTTTGCCTTAGCATGCATAATCTCTCAGTTAACATCTGAAAATAAAATAAATGCACAATGTGTGTACATACATTTTTTAAGGGAGTAGGGGGAATGAAGGAGAGAAGGGAAATAGGTAAAAAAGGAAAATGTTTTCTCTGTAGCTCACTATGCATTTGTCTGTGCATATGTGTGAGTATCATCAAGGCCTGGATTAAAACTTTCTCCTGGTGAACTGGTCTGGAAATACTTCCTCACATGAATAAATATTATCCAAATGAGGAATCCAAGAGGTGATCTTCTTGGATAGTCTGGAGGCTCTTACTGGCTCTCTTCCAAAATAGTCTGCACCTCTTTATACCATTAGCATGCCAGGAGTTATGGGGCTGCACAGCCTCCCATTCCTACCATGACTGGTTGTAGCCCTGAATCCCCCCAATATAAACTGTCACTGTTCCCAAAGCATAAATAATCTAAGAAAGGGCTTCGGCTTTTCTACACACTATGCAAGGATGCAAGAAAATTATCTAGTGAAAACCATAATGATAATTCAGAAGTCAATGAGACTTAAGTACAAGCAGCTGTATTATTGCAGTGGGTGACATGATCCAGAGAGATGAACAAACACCTGCTACCCACCTCACAGCATATTGTTAGACTTAATCAGTCAATGTTGAAAAGCACTTTAGAATCCACTGAAAAAAGGGCAAGTATTATTAATTTTTATTATAATTATCATAATTATCAGTATTATTGTTATATGAGATGCTCTGTGTAAGAAGGCACAAGATTGCAACAATGAGTGTTGTTGCTAGAAGATGCAAAATATTAATCTATTTTTGAAATTCTATAAAATGTAACCATGTCTACACCATTAACTCAGCTAATGTCTCATTTTGGTCCTTGGTCCTACTTGGTCCACACCGCATGCATGCTAGTTTATTCCTTGGATCTCTTTTGGACAAGCCTTTAACTCCTTCTAAAAAGAAATTTGATCATGACTGAGGTCACTCAATTGTTTGCTTCATGCAAACAATGTGTACAGGACCATGACAGGAAATGAATCCTACGTTTGGGACAGTCCTCTAAAACCAGCACAGCAATTCAGTGCGCTCCTGCACATGCATAACACTCCTTGGATGACACACTTACCTTACATCCTTGGTATAGCTCTATAAAATCGTGATTCTGCAGCAAAGCACTCACATTATTTCAGGTCATCTGTTTCATCAAAGAAGGGAACACAGAGTGTCACAAAGGGGATCCCTGAAGCCAGAAGAGACCTGGAACTTAGCATACATTTGTGTATGGGGAAAGCTGAGGCTCCAGGAGCATTACCTCTGGCAGGATCAGACTGGCCATTTAAACATGAGGAGGTGGCCAGACTGGCTGACACTGCAGGGTAGGAGCTCATTGCCAATCTTGTCAATGCAAATATCACATCCCCCTGAAGACAAGTGTGGTGATGAGGCTCGCCAGCCACAGGTCTGGTGCAGCTTGGCATACACAACAAAAGCAGGGCTTTTAGGAACATCACAAGAAAACTGTTTTGGTGAGCACTCAGCTTTCACTGAGGACATTTGCCTGAAGACAGGGAGAAAGAAGCAGAGGGGGCAGGGGATACAGACCATGTCCGGGGGCAGACATAGTATGACAGTGGATAAACTAGAACAAGCAGGGCACAGGCTACACAGGGGAACAACAACCTCTGTATCTGGCAGCTTCCCATCATCTAGTTTGGCCGACTGTACAGCCAGAGAACAGGTCTGCCTAACGAAAAGCTATATCACACCTCCGATTTTTGCTGGCCAACAAGCACAGAAAGTGAGACTGACAAACCACACTAGTACACATTTATGGCCAAAAAGACCCAACGGGTATCTGTAAACCAACTTTGCACAGGCCTAAGCTACCAGGCATCTGCTCTTTGTAGGTCAGAGAACAAGTGCTACTTTCACAGAGGCACTCTGCTCCTCAGCAGGAAGAAAACAAACATTCACTTCCACCAAGTTTTGAATCAAAGGACTGCAGTGGTCAAAAATGGTGCTTACTGGTTTTATGGAGCATCATTTTGGTGCAGTCTCAATCACAATCCTATCACTTATCTTGTGTGTCCTTCATTCTCTCCCTGCTTTTCCCCCTGATGACCTATCTACCATGGGTTCAATATGATATCACTTTCTGGCACGTCTTTTCTGTCCCATCAGCCCAGGAAACATCTAATTGAGGTTCAGCTACACTTCTGTGGCTTTCCACTCTGTAGCTCGTCTATCAGAGTTTGCCTTCTTGTGTCTGGTTATATATGGCTGACTGCACATTCTACAGAGACCTTGCAGGTGGTCAAGACCTGACCAAAGCATATGAGTAGCCTCTGGTTAGCAGATAAATTTGTACAATCTTAGAAACAGTGGGTATTTTCTGTCTTCCACAATACACATTAGACCTGAAAGTGGCTGATAGCCTGTCACAGAAGGATCTCCAATTGCCAGAATGATTAAGAATATTTTGACAGACCGAGGCATCAAACACTGATCCAGGACAGGCAGTTGTTCCACCCATGACTCTTCCATGGCAGGCCCTGATATCTTGCATGTGATATAATCGGAGACTTTGTAGCTGAGGCACTTGGTCTATTTATAGGGGATGCCAGCTGTGAATGTGAATCCCATCAAACAACACAGCTCATAAAAGCTTAGAATTGCATCTGGAGAAACTGTTGATGAAGACTTCTCATGGGTCAATAATCTGGTGGAGCTGTTGAGACCTCTGCTGTGATCAGATCCATGGTACACTGGTTTCATAATAGCGCATAGAAGCAGTGGCTGACAAGTCTCTGAAGTTCAGCAGTGACCCACTTCTCAGCTGGTATTGGGGCCCAGAGGAGGATATGCTGAACCTTGCTGGTGATGCAGATCCTGGCAGGGATCCTGTGCACCTGAAAGGTGCACACACAAACTCATTCCCCTAGGGGCTACCATCATCAAAATGTCCACACTCCATGGTCATGCAGCAGGATTTCTTCCCATTTGGTAAGGTCTCCAGAATGGAGAAGGACAAAACACACTCCGTGATGTGGTCAAGATGATATCCTGTCCATTTGAGCAAAAGCACAAGGAAGAAATGGTGAGGCAGCAGAGAGCAACACGTAACCACAGTGCCCTAAATGAAACAGGTTTGGGAAGATTACAGACTTCTGTAACAGAGCCTGATGACATGGAGTGGGAGGAGGAGGAGAAAGTCTAATATGCTGTGCATGTTATGTTGCACAGGAGTGCAAGCGACTAGCTGCAAAGGGCTGTGGAAGAGGTGCTGAGCCAAAGTGCACACCAAGAACTAGGCAGAGAAGGTGAGGCCAGCCTGCCACGTGATTTTGTCTGTCTCGAGCAGCATGAGTACAAGTCATTTCATATGTACCACTACAACAAGGGAAATGTCTCTTGTATGAATCCGTATGGCATGAATCCCCTTAAATACCACTGCTTTCTGATTTCTTTTCTTTGCTAAGATTTTAATAGTATTTCATAATGTTATCAAATAATCAAACCTTTCAAATTGGTTAGCAGATTACAATTCCTGACATTTCTCGATTCATGCATATCATTTTCTAGAAATCATAGATGTTAGTTTTTCAAAAAAGATTCAGTTCATTGTCTGAAAATACCACAAAATACCTCTTCACCACTGCACAAGTTTTCTTTGTTGTTAGGTTAGTTAATAAACAGCAATATATACATGTTCTATATATATAATGTGGAAGGCTCTACCTCAGATATTTCATGTGAAATGTAATGCACCCACTGTACACCCAATATAGCTGTTGTTACAGCCTACCTGTCATTTTCTCCCTCAACTGAATGAATAAGAATAGCAGATGTATTGTATGGCAAATTCTCGAACTATTGTTTTTTAAAATGTATTTTTATTGGCTTTCATTAGATATGAAGTATTCCCCAATCTCAGATCATATGAACCATTACAATTCAACTATTATTTAAAATGAAGGTGAAATAAATGTATTTCAAGATCGTTTGCTTTTTCTTTTAAACAGTTAAGTAGTCAGCCAGGTGACCCTTACTGCTAAGTCTTTGCACACGCAATGTCATTTTCCCTAGAGGATATGGTCATCATGGTTATGTTTTAGGGTCTTGTAGTAGGATTTCCTCCCATTTGGTAAGGTCTTGATTTTTTGCTCCTCCCTAAGGACTGATAAAAAATCATGAAAATTTACTTAGAAGTCAAGCAACGGCACAATTTTTAGGAGTATTAAGGTATTAATATTGAAGGTACATCTAGCCTAGAATCCTGTCTCTGGAAATGACAGGCAATTTGAGAAGAGCATAGAAGTAGGACATGGAATGGTGATTCCTACACTGGCAGGCTCTCACCTAACCTAAGTGAAGCACTTTTTGAGCAAAGGCCACATTCTCACTGTCATATTGGAGTTTTTAAGAAAGTATTTCATTCTGCTACTTCATTTGATCTTTTTAAAATCCATTTATGCTTTAGCATCCATAACATTCTGTGGCAAAGATTTCTGTAATTTAATCATGGATTGTGCAAAAATGTATTTTCATTCTGTTTCCATAAAGGGAGACAGATTGGAAGGAACTTTCTTTCAAGACTGGAATTCAGGTAAGAATATCTATGTCCAGAGTAAAGTATGTAAAACAGCTCAAAATTACATACCAGAACTTCCCAGACTAGTCAGTTACAAATACATATCAACATATTATTTCTAGTTTCTCTTTGGATTCTGATTGCAGTTCTGGTTAGTCCTGTCTATACCTTTGCATATTCATTACTGTGATAAGTATTTTGGAAATGTAAAATTATTTTGGGCTTAAAACAATTAAGATTACTTTGAAGATCATATTCCCTTTTCTAATTATGTACCTATTTAAAATTAATCCATCTGATTCTGCAAACAATTATTTTGACTCTAGGATTACGATCGCTACATATTACATACATAGCAACTGATACAAACATTAGTGGGATGTGTTATAGTGTAATGACAAATTATAAACTGACTGAAGCTGATAACACATGAAAAATTAACAGTTTGACCATGAGGTCTTTTTTGAGAAAAGATTTGCTAAAACTTCACGTTTCTGTAACTCTGTCTTCGTTACGTGAAAATATCTTCTGAACAAGATAGAGTCAGTATAGATGCCATTTAGTGTAGAACATTGGCATACTTTCTAAAAAATGACAGGACTGTCATAAGGTGGTGGTAGGAATATTTCATATCCTTCCAGAGAAGTTCCATGTACTAATATGCCAAACATTAATGCTCTTCACTTTAAAATGAGTTTTTGGTGGGATAGCACTTCATGGGGGTTGGTGAAAAAGGCTGGGAAAGAGCAGTGTGTCCTGGTGTCATCAACCCCTCGTTCTACAGCCCCTAAGCTCTAGCCAGAGTGTGCAGCAACCTTCACCCCAAATTCTTCCCTCATCAAGCTTTGCAGCTCTTTCCCTCCTGGCTGGAAACCTGTGAACACCACCTCTCATTGAGAGGTTTCTGCCACTTCACCTGCTTTATCATCCTCCTTTCACTAGATCGGAGAGAGAAGATTGAAACAGCATCTCTTAGAGACCACACATATCCCACATCCAGAGAGGGCCTTAAAGAGAACAAACTATACTTGCTTTCGTCTTTTACTTTATTGTCCAATGTTTGTTATTTATCTTTGAGCTTCATCCTACACATGCATTAATTAAAAGGTTTACAGATACCTTTCCTCACTCTACAGTTTAACTATTCCTACCATGCCACTGCTTACTAAAGTTTGATTTTTTTACCCACCTATCTTTATGTGTCCACACAGAAGCAGACAGGTTTACTTATGATAAACTCTTGGAGCAAAGATAGGAGATTTCAGTGTCAGTAAACAGACCTGTCTACTTAAGACAATGTACCATTAAGGCACTTTTGCATGACTACATAGTCTGATTTCTCTTCTGATTCTAGCTCTTCTGGAAATAAATATTTTATATTTTTCGGCGCTCACCTCACAAACTGGAACTTTAAAGATAGCCCAAAATAATGATTGATAATGAAAAAAAAAGTATTTAACTTATTCTTCTGGTATCTTGTGAAAAAGGGGTCTTTTAATATGAAAGTAAACTGCCAATGCTTCAAAATAATTGTTCTAGCTGCCTATACTAATCTAGAAAAAGCAGGCTGTAATCCAGCAGAAAATAAAACCAATCCATACTGAGAACACAGAACCCAATAAGTCATAAAAATAAAAAAACAATCAAAGAATAAAAGTTATATGATAAAGTACTAACTTTTCATGCTGTTATAAGGTTTACAGATACTAATGTCTCTATGACAGACTTCCAGATCTAAAGCTCTGGTGATCTAATCTCACCATACTGCTTATAAATTGATTAAGATTTTCTAAGCTTACCACTTCACACAGGGTTACATGGCTAAATCACCTAGTTACTGCTGACATTTAAAAAACTGCAGTTCATAAAGAAATCTCCTTTCTAGGATTTATTGGTGCTTTTGGCTTTTTCCCTATATTTATTTTCTGCAGCGGACTGTAATTACCAAATACACTTCAGGAAGGCTGTATATCTATACAGCTGTATATACATATATAAGTATATATGGTGTGTGTGTTTGTGGGGGAGCTGATTTTAGTTTGAGGGTTTTTTTGTGGGGGTTAATTCAGTGTACATAGAAAGCAAATTTCTAATGCTTCCATCAGTTTTTGACATATTTCACATGTGCAGCTGTATACCAAACCCAGAAAGTCAAGGCTGTCTTCTCCATGAAACAAGAAACGACTTCACGTGGCTACTTGACTCAGTCAGCTTTCTTATCCACTGCACAGTTGAAGTAAACTTCAACAGTTTTTATTATCCTATTCTGCTTGAATAAGATTATTATTTATACTGCATTTCCTGTTTATTCATTATTGATACCCTTAGCCATATAGTAACAACGTCTCATTCTTTTTAGCTTTCCCCCAGTACTGTGTACCTCTGCTGCTTGTGAGATTGTAGCTGCATATTAATACCTGTGCTTTGAATTCATGATCAAATCAAGCTTCTTCAACATACTGATTAATCATTTTGCAGGTTCGCCTGGACTCTTGTTTTAAGATCTTTTTACTTTAAGAAACTTGCACTGAAGTGCCACAAAGATGGTGGAGGCAAGAGAAAAGTTTGATATTAACAAAGTTCTAGAAAATGTCTGAAAAAATGTAGGTTTGGGTCATTTTAAAAATAGGCCATGGAGATGCCACCTTCGGAGAGAAAATTTTTTCACCACCAGTTTGGGACAGTTTGAGAATTAGCACTGGTAAGTGTATAGACATAGCTTGTTGTTGTTGTTACCATTATTAATCTTAGTTACTTAAATGACATTCCAAAATGCATTTCTCTTTCTGTGATTCAGTTTCTTGTGGAACAGGCTCAAAGAAGCTTAGATTCTTTCTTTTCTTTTTTTTTTTTTTTTTTTTTTAAGAATTCAAACCTGTCCATTTTCATCTGCTGGCTAATCCATTTCTCTCTCCAGAAATAGAAGCTAATATCTTTGCAGCGATATGGGCCTTATTGTTAGAAAAAAGAAAAGCCAACTAAATCTTGTAAAGAAATCAACTTCACTCTTTCTTAAACTGATTTTTCAGTTAAATAGCTTCAAATGTAATGTAAATAAAGCTCCATGGCAAATTTATCATCTGCCATAATGCATTATTCAGATGAGCACTCTGCAGTCATGCTCTGTAAGGTGTGTGGGAAAGGTAGTAGATAATTTTCTCCACTGAAGCTACAGGTATAGAGGTTAAAATAAACAAATTTCTAAGAGCATAATTTATTTCCAATGCCTTGTATTCAATAGTAAATTTCAAAACAGAATAATACCTGATATTAATTGTTTGACTTGAACAGAACAAAAGTCAAACCAAAACAAAACCTTAAACTGAAAGTTTAAGTATAGGTTGTGTTATATTAGTACTATCATAATAACTACATATCAAGAATGTTTCCACGTGTAAACCACTACAAGTTATGGCAATGCATCAAATAGTATTGATAAAAGTCTCATATTTCTTTTAGAACATGTAGTTGAAAGGCACTTCAAAATGAATAACATGATTTGGAATCTATCATAATCATTATTATGAAGAAATATATGGATACAGAACTAAAACTAAATTTTCAAGATAACTGTTACTGTCGGCCATGTTGCCTTGAAGCCTAAATTAAATTTTAATCTGTGCTGATTAAGAGTTTGACACCTGATCATCAGAACATAAACCTGCGAGTCATGGATCTTTCAGGTGAGGTCTCTTTATGTTTTAGATATTTTACCAGATGCTTCCCTTGGTAGCATATCAAAGACGGAATTATTTCCCCTTCTCTCACCTTCTAGCTGCACAGGAAAAAGAAGAAATTCATAGATTATTTTTGCACAAGATTATAAACTTCTAGGCTGTTCTTCATGAAATTGTATCATAACCAAAGATCTACAATTTGTGATTTTTTTGGTAAAAAATAAAAATGTTGAAAAGATTCCAAACTACAAGCTGGGAAAGACTTGTGAGACCTACAGATTTGTGCCTATTTTCATGCATAATATTTAGCAGAAAGTATTGTCTCAATGTTTTCACTAAGCAGGGCTAACAGCGTTTTAGCTGTTATATTAAAACAATTTGAAAAAAAATTTATAAACTAACCTCATCCCTTCTGTATCTCCACAGTAAATCTATGCTTGCTTATTGCTTGCACAAAGAGCAAAAAGGAGAGGGGAGAAATGAGAAAGTGTATTTCAAGAGTCCCTTTGATCATCCTGCATGTGGAAATGTTCACTGCACCAGGCCTCATAGGCAACGCTGGCAACTGTGCAGGAAGGGACCACAGTTTCACGTCGTGTGCATTACTGGGCAACACCTGAAATGACCTGTATGGTACATGAAGAAGATTGTTGCTTGCTTATACACGAATTCAGGAATATGTAGGATGCCCTGTTAAAATATTCTTGTTCTTATTTGTGTTACCAATAATAAAAAAAATTACATGAATTTACTTTTGGATGCTGAAGGCTCATGCGTTTTGCTCCACTGATTTAACACATGAAAAGCCATGACAAGGGAAGGTTGGAGAATCCACAGATTCAGCACCATTCACAGCCAGGTGCAAATGCGCTTCAGATTTTATTTCTGTCAATAGAGTAATACTTACCGAAAAATACATGGAAGCCTGCATTCATTTTTCTCACAGGCTGGCAGAGGCACATTTTCTTCTAAATCACTCAGCCCTTTACTGATAAAGGTTCAGATTAACAGAAATTCAGGTGTCATTTTTTCCCCTAAGGAACAGACAACTTCTCAGAAGATTTCAGCAACAAATAGGCTTATTTTTGGTATGAGAATGGAGCAGAGTTATTTAGAAAATCTACTCTGAATAAAACAAGTAGTGATAGCAGTGTTGTGTGAATAGAATGAGTCATTTTCTGACATTGCTTAGGAGGCTTAAACTGCACAGGGATTTTGCATTCATCTCATGGATTAAAGCAAAAGGGCTCCTCCCTCTTCACTTCCCTCTTCCCCCAGTAACGATGTAGTCATATTTTACTTTTGTTGGTTAGCGTAGTTGGAAAGCACTGTACAGAGTACAAATATGCACATATTTGTAGCTACGAATATAACCGATTTGTTAGTCAGCTTCCACTCATATGTCTCATGAATATGGATCTTGAGCTACAGAAATTGTATGGATAAGCTAACCTACAAATAATGGATATCTTTCAAATGTGATCACCTGACCCCCCTTTTTTTTTTTTTTTTTAAGAGAGTAATTAGTAAGGCCATGGTATGGGTGCTGTACTGACAAATTATAACAGAACATTTTTCCTTATATATTCATCTAAATCTGATTTGAAAGGGTGGAGGGTAGATGAAAAAAATTGAAGAGAAATACAAAATGAGAGAATATGGTATGAAAAGCATAAAATGAACTTAATAGGTATCCCCTTCTTTAAAATGACAATCAGACCCCAAGATCTTTAAACCTTATTTCATTTACATATCATTCATTGTCCATCTGCTGTGTTTCCACTTTCTTCTTTGCCATCTGGTTTTCTAATGCTGAATCCATCGCACAACTTTGTCTACATGTCAGGCCTCTATATTGCAACTGATTGATTATAATGTAAATATAAAATAAGTATGCTTAGGCTTTTGTGAATATGTAACACTCTGCTGAAGAGTGATTTTGCACCCCAAATCACCCAGTGTACCTGGTGAGGTAAATAATGACAGGAAAGATTACTCCTGAAATAGGTGGAAGAAAAGAAACAGCTAAAGAAAAAGGCATATCCAGAGCAAATAAAAGGTGGCGTTTCAGTAACGTTATGAAAAGAAAAGATAAATCCCAAAGCGGTTTGGAAGAACAGAGCTATTGACAAGAATACAGGATTGAGAGGAAATCCGATGGTCGCAGAATGTGTCATTGCAAGCAAGAGGGGAAGCAGCAGCAACTGGTGCATATTAAACAGCACTTTACCCTGCAATTTATCCTAATAATTTTAACAGGGTAGATAGCTAGTCACTTGGGTCTCAGATCTGGCCTTTGCAATGTATCCAGCAATTTTGCCTCTTCATACACCCCAGGACTCTCAGACTGCTCTAGCTGTTCATCTCAGCTGTTCTGATTTTTGTCTCTCTAACTGTTCCATGCCTTTCCCAACAGACACTCCAACTCTTTCAATTCAACAGCTGCTACAAACACTTCTATTTTTGGCACAGTATCCCAATGATTTCTAGAGGCTGACTTGAAGAGTAGGTGGGCCAGAATCTGTATTTCTGTAAAATATGTTACCCATCTGATCTTATATGATCTTTATGGATGGAGTCCAAGAATTTCTTCTGCAGCCCATGAGCTGTAAGAAAGTATTCTGATTTTGCTCATTAGATTGTCAGGCTCATTGATCAGATCATTTTTGTTAGTCTACTCATTGTCACGCAAAGTCACTCATTGCAGAAGTGGCATAAAACACAGTACTTGCCTAGCTGGGTGTGTAAATGGGTGATGGGACAGCAAACACAGACAGCCTGCTTTCTAGGACTTTTAAATGAAAATCTGTTCCACTGAAGCTTTTTAGATCTGAATGCAGAGCAACACAACATCAGATTAGCAAGTAGCTCTCTACTGTAAAAATACATAGGAGAGCAATAAGGGAGCATTATAAAGGTTTAAAATGTCAGAATTTTTCAAAGTAAACAATTAAGGGACACATTCAGAAAACACACTTAGACATCAGCAAAGTTTTTCAGAATTAGGTTGATTATGTAATCAAACAATTTTGAGAAGTCATTTCAGGTCAAAAACTGGGGAAAGTTAAAAATATGTTAAGGAAAAAAATGGCTTAGAAGTGAGGAAAATGTGGTATGTGGGCATATTATTTTTAATTTCAGTTTAACCAACATATAAGAGCTTGTTCCAGTCTTACCAGCCTGCTTTTGGCCATATCTAGATGGCTTTGAATATCTTGTGATAGTCTATACATTTACACACAGTTTTCAGGTTTAATTCTGCCATACAGATGCAGTCCAATATGAGGGACAGGATAAACCAACACCATTTTTCAAGGAGCATGGAGAAGATGTTTTTTCCTTACCAAAGTACAGTACTTTCTGTAGACCCTTAATGTATACTAAGACAGCAGGCATATTGCTTATCTCACTTGGAATAAAATAGCACTGCTGGCTGGTCAGTATGTGGAAAGAGGCCATGACTTTCTCTGCCTTCTCCCATTCGTCCCTCCAGTACCCATGGGTCCCTGTCTGGAGAAAGGAACAGCCATGGGGTATTTTCTTAAATCCCAAGAACAAAATTCTGTCTAGGATATCTGTGGGCTTCACTGTGGTGCAGATGTGCAGAGTCCAGGCAGATTCTGACCCATGAGCTTCATCAAATACATTAAGCTAGCCAAATTTGCCGCTTACAGTACTCCACGTCCAATGTAAATCAACCGAACACAGATCTGGAGCAAGACTAGATTCCAGATTTAAGTAAAGACATGATTTCATTAAGTTTCAAAATACTGCAGAGGGACATATTCAGAACTCTGTCCTCTACCACATCACTGTACTACAAAAAAAAAAAGTCTCCTGCTCCTCATTGCAACATCTCACTAACAAATGCCACTTAATTGTCTCAAAAATGAAGTTAAAAACTGCTCATTTAAAACAATTTCTATTCCTAAATAAAGTCTTGACAAATAATGTTGATTATGCAGAGGCTGGATTCAGCCACCTTTTCTCATATTACTTAGCACTTTGTCAGTAAACCCTCTTGAATCAGGAAGTTGTTTCAAGTGAACTAGAGTAACAAGAGTGTTTTTTACAGGGTTCCCCCCACCTTGATTTCTTTTGGAAAAAAGTAGATATAGCTTACTGCAATGCTGAAGTCTACACAAAACACTAAAACACACACTTTGACAGTACAAGTTTTAGATATTTTCTTATTTTCAGATTACAAACAAGATATAGAGATGATATTCTACATAGCTCTAGGAAAACGGAGAACATCATATGACATCAATCATTAATAAAGAAACTATGGCACTTCTAAACAAAGGAAGCTTTACAAAGAAAAAGGAAGAGAAAATTGCTGCTAGGTCAATCAGACTGTTATGATGAATAAGCAATATTTAATCAAATCAGGAATTAGTTGCAGAAGAACATAAAGTGAAGAAAAAAATTCCAGAAAAAAATCTGGAAAGAGAATAGAAATGTGAAGACAGTGGAAGACATGGGAAAGTTCACTTATGTGACCAAAGTTTCTAATGTATTTGTGGTGTACTCCTCTTAAATATACATTTTAAAATAATCCTCCTATGCAAGTAAACTGACTTCAGAGGAGATACTCATTGGAACAGAAACAACAGCCCTTCTAAGACAGATACACTAAATGCACAAGAACTCTATTTTGAAAGATAGTCGTATGATAACATTAAACAAAAAGAAAGTAAAAACGTTGATATTTCTATCCACTGGGACGATGATTTTGAATCATGACACCACTGACCCAGCAGAGTTTTCTCGGTTATTCAAGCTCAGTGTTTCTGGGGTCAATCCATCTAAACTAGACACGCACTAGAGCTCTTTCCATTTTAGGTGATGAAAAAGTGAGAACAGGGGAACTTGAAATGCCTCTATAACACTAAGCTGCTTCATTCAGCCAGGCTCACAGCTGGCATTAGGAGAGTTTTCCAAAAACTTAAATCATGTAGAAGTATGGTTTCCCTAGCATATGCACCCAACTAAAAGGTTCCTCTGACAAATTGCCTTAAAAAGCTCAAAAATCCTACTGCGTATTTAATTTGCCAGTTAAGCTCAAGGAGCGTTTCATCCCACAGTAACTTTCTGTGTAGACTATACTGAGATATTTTAAGCATAGTAGTATGTAACAATGATCAAAATACTCAATAGTGGTTTACTTAATAGTGGATACTCATGGATTACAAAACAGCAAAGCACTCTTATTTTTACCAAGAAAGAAAAATCTTTCTTGAAGATGAAGATGTGCTGTTTACACCCTCTCATTGAATGCTTCCTTTGAATTCAAAGCATATTTATAAGTCAAATATTAGAAAGCACTTACCATGTTAAATACACAGAATTTATTCCTGACTTGGGGGGTGGTTTGATTCCTCTTATTTTAGTTACATATGAATTTGTCTGAACAAAGCTTGATGACAATAAATTTAAGTTTTAATTTAATGATTTGGCATTTGTCATTTATCAAACATTTTCAAAAGTGCAAGAATGTAGTACTCCTGAAAATCCAGAAAAACATAGTTGTAAAAAGATGTATGATTACATAAGAAATTTCTACCTTAGAGACTTGGTGAGGTGACTGCACTTCTAGATCATATTAATGATTAAATAAATAAAAACATCACATCTTTTCATATATATGTATATATATAAATGATAGGTGGACACACATTGCGTAATTTATGTAAAAGAGGCTTTCTTTTCATGTTTTTATTTTCTCATGTGGAATCATTCACCTTCTTATTACAAAAGTGCACCTCAGTCCCAAAAACATAGGACTTTGCAGCTCATATTCACATTATCCTATTCACACGTGCACTAAATTTCATATTCAAAATAACTAGGTTTTTGTTCCCCCCTTGCTACTTCCCATTAGAGGTTTCTTCTAGAACCTCTCTTTTCTAATTTATGGCAAGAGACAAATAACAGAAGAGGAGAAAGAAGCCAGAAACAGAATACGACATATTACTATGGACTCCTATTGCTATTTTCATAAACACATTCTTTCAGAAATTTCATTTACTTTTCCACTTTTCTGAATAAAACTGGAAAGTAGAAAATGAAAAAATGGACTTACTTGCCTCACTGATTCGTAGTAAGAAAGTTATAGGTTTCTAGGACACTTCAATTCTCAGCAGGATTTCTTCAGTGCAGAATCACTGTAGGTGGCTGCTGGACTGCATCAGGATTGGAAGCGAGAAATAGTGGATGGGGGAATGAAATCCACCCTACTTCATTGAAATATATGGGTGTTTCACCTAGAACTTTCTTTTTGCAAGTAGCTCACCTCTAATAATATCTTGATACAGATCTTTCATGACATACCTATGTCACTGGTTCGTGGGTTCACTTATAAATAACAGATAAATTGCATTAAAATATATTCTGTGAGTAAATATGCATGTTTATTTACACAGAAACAATTGCTGAAAAAGTTAGAAGTAAATAATAAGATTGTGGGTTTTTTTCTTGAAAAGTATTTAGATCAAAGAAATGATATATAACCACGAGTGAGCCTTTGGTTTTGAAGGTTAGGATGTTTTTGACACTAGAGGCCGATGGCACTTGGCACTTTTCATAATGAAATTATGACCTCAAGATGATTAAATCAAAATGACATCAGAAGCAATTTATCTCTCTCTGGTGTCTTCTGAAATCTCTTCAACAAGTTACAGCCTCTGTGGGCTACTTTGAATCAGCATGCACAACTGGCTCATTCCTATAAAAGTGCCACTTACCAGCACTGTTTGTTAATATACACAGGTGCCTGGTGTCAGCTCAGTGAGAAGAATACAGATTTATTACTGATTTTTTTCCCCTCCTCATGTACCACAAAAGTACTTGTGGTACATGTTTGGCACAAATATTTTTCCTTGTGAAAAAAATGTAATTCTTTAATTTCTTTTAAATGCAGGGTCACTCTTTTCATTATTAGAGTAAGCAATTGCAATGTATTCCCAGTTAGTGGGAGCCTAAAATCTCTCAGCTTTTCTTCTTCTCCTCCTCACAATATCCAGTTTTTTTTTTCCATAATATTTTCAAAGTCAGCCCATTCATCAGCCCATTTACACAACATAAAAAGCTGTTAAAAATCTCATTTGCTCTATTCCACGTCCTGGGTGAAATTTTGGATGATCAGATGACTTCAACAGGATCAGAATTTCTCTCATATCTATGCTCAAAACTCAGTAAGGATACAGGTCTCCAACTCCCTTGCACTACCCATGATTTCAGTATTATTGATTAGTCAGAATCCTTATGGCAAAGGGTAATGTCATAAGGTTACAGAGACACCAGACCTTCAGCTGCATTGTCTAGACTACAAAATAACTGAATGTCGCTGGTTGTGTGTAATGGGATCTAACTGACAGAAGTTGCTATAAACTGGCTTTGATACCAGAAGAGAAAGAAGTAGGGAGGGTGATACTGTGAAAACAGAGGACAAAAATCAAAACCTGAAAAATGTGGTCTGAACAAACAGACAAGGCAGTTCAGACCAATTCCCTGCCTAGAGATGCTGAGGAACAGATGCCCGAATGTGGCTGATCAGCAAGAAAGAAACAGGCACAAAGACCAAAACATCTAAAAGCAGAACACATCTAAAGCCAGGCTTATTTCACATAACTCTGTCCGTCTGAGAGTATAAAATCTCTTCTTTTTTTTTGCCACCTTGTCCCACCCTGTACACCCAGCTGATAAAAAGCAAGCGCTATTATTAGAAATAAGTTTTGTTTTGACTAATGTACTCTGAACATATTCTTTCTTTCATCAACTTTTTAATTTCCCTATTTAAAGCTTTAACATGCTTTTTTGTTTGACATTAAGCTTCCACTTCTCCCCTACAGAGTGATGGCAGTTCCCTATGTGACATAGTCAGATATGTACAAGTTGGTACACATCTTTAAACTGCAAATCACAGAATGCAATGCTCTTAGCGCATGCTTTCCCTGACACTTTGTTTTTGCATGTTAATCAGAAAGTTCCCATGGGCCTTTTTTTTCCCATTGAATACTGAAAAGGTTACAGCTACAAGGACAAAAAATGCAAATCATATTAAATTACAGACAACATACAACACAGTGTCACATCATGCAATAATGATCAGAATTACTGAGGGAAACTGGCTAAATAAAGAATTTAAGGATCATTTCAATACAATTTAAACATCAAACTTCATACAATTTATTTAATAAAAGGAGACATTGACATGTCAAACATTCATTAGCAATGAAGAGAAAGTATACAGTTTGACTGAATACTGCCTTTCACTGAACAGATTTCCCTAAATTTTAGATTTTTTTTAATCTCCATTGAAATGAGAAAACACGAAAAAACTTAAATATCTCTGAAATCCAATACATAAAAATTTTACATGTGCTTTTCCACACAAAACAATGACACTTAAATTCACTTACTAACGTATTTGAGTTACAGCATTCTTCAGAAAAATGCCATGATTGCTTCAATAGCTTGTTCATCTTGTTTTAGAAGCACTGAGACTGAAACATTTTGTACAAAAATTTGGGGTTTCCCTTTGGTGCAAAGAATCCGATACCAAGATTCATTGATCAGTTTGGTGATAAATCATGATATACTACAATACCTTTTATATCACATTTTGATTTCTCTCTAACTACGTATGTGAAGAAACATTGTTCTGATGGTTAGAAATATGTAGAATCAAGTTTTTGGTCTGCAGATCGTATAGAAACAATCTGACACGTATCTTTATTAGAGATAAAATGCATATGTTTGCAATACTGATTGCAAAAGACATGCTCTTGTGGAAAATTCGAGCCATCTGGAATGGTGTTAAATGAACCCTTTGCTGGGTTAGTGTTTTGTTTTGTTGCTAGCCAGAACATTCGATTTCTATCTTTGGCATTTATTGTTCTTTGCAAATTGCTTTCCTCAGCCACTATAACACTATTATAGCAACACATTGTAACCCTACTTAGAATATATTCTCACTTGTGACTGGAAAACTTTGACAACAAAACTGAATAAATTAATCATTACAAATTTCTCAAAGTCATTAGGATTGCATTTACTCTCATTTATCAGGCTTCTGTTGTCAGCTAGATACATAAGAAGCAAAATTTAGCATAAAGAAAACAACTTAAAATGTTTATCTTTGGCTTAATAATTATCTTCAGGCTGGATGACAAATTGTTAAAATGGTAAGTGGGCTAAGCTAATTGTATATACTTGATTACAAAAACACAAGACAAACATAAACACTTACATATATTTAACCTGCATTTACACTCACTACTGAATGTTTTGTCTGGATGAGAATAAACTATTACGGAAAAAATTTTCCTATTGCAGAAAAATTGAGAAATGATATCAACAAATGATGATAGACAAGACATATACCAGGTTATTTTACATAGACAGATCCATTACTCAACACTCTGGACCAAATTACAAACTCCTAGGCACCTATGGAAAAGCTTTCTCATACAAATGTTCCCACTAGAATCAAGGGAATTACTTCTACTAATATATGCTTACTGGTATGATTAAGAGGTTTACAGTGTGGCCTTTATGATCCAGCAGAGGTTGACCTTGACATTTGCTCTGTATGTTTGATTAGAGAGTAGTTAGATGACTAGCCACTTGTGCGCCAAATGTGAATTTTGATCTAACAAAGCTTGATGAAACACCACCCAAAGATCTCAAGCTAAAGAAAAAATAAGTATGTATTCACCCTTGACTTTCTCTACACAGTATGCAAACTATTCTGCCTTTTTTCTTTTATACATGTGCATAAATGTTTATTTTTTGTTGTTTTTGGTGAGTGATAAAACTCTGTAATGGCAGCTTCCACACACCATTAATCTCGTTGGAACCAAATGAAGCTCATGCTGAAATGTTTTATTAAATCCTTCGTGACTAAGCAGACAGTTCCTCTAATGAAATAGGCTAATAAGTAGGAAAAACTGTGTAAATTAACATCCAGTTATGTCCAGGTTTGGTGCCAGACAAAAGTTACAACCGAGTTGTTTTTTGTTTTTTGGGGTTTTTTTTAAGTGAAAGAGCCCTGCCTCTTTCAGTCCACTATGCAATGAACTCTGGCAGCTCCAATTTTACTTCAGTGGAAGAAATCAAATTGTAGTTTGCATCATGGAAAATAATTTGCTTCATGATCAGCAGGACTAATGAAATTCAGTGTGGATTTCATCTAAATGTGGAGATCTATGTCAGGAGCATCCCATCTCAGTACATCACACTAGGGTTCATCTATAGACAGTGGAAATCTAATCAACATTATGAGTGGACTTCAGAGCACAATTCTTCACATCCTACAGTAGACATTTATATCTCTTCAGATGAATCACAGTGTAAATTCTATTCACTATATTGACAAATCACCATTAGCCATAATGTGAACTTTGACAACTAGCTCAGAAGTAGATACCTGCACTGCAGATATCCATACAAGTGAGATGAATCCTAGTCTTACTTTTCTATGGACTTCCGTCCTGCATCATCTATACATGCTAGTGTTCATCATGGCACTCGTGATGTAATCAGCAAACCTTCAAATCATTTAATGTGAGATGAAAAACACATATGTCACCTGGATCTGTAGCTTCTATGGATTTAGAATTATTTGCCTTTAGTAGCTTGGCCACATTTCTAGGAAGTCGAGTATAGATCAATGTTATTAAAAGTTGCATTTATCCTAATTTTCTTTATTTATAGGGTAACTTCTTTATTTCTTATCAAGACTGAGATTAGAAAATAACTGACAATTCAGCTGAGGCAGAAGGAGTTTGGAATATCTGACACATTCCTTTGTGGCACTGTTCTGCAATATAAAATATAAGAGCCTTCTTGGTACCTGTTTTTGTTACTATATTTCTGTTATTGCCAGCAGAAAATACATCTAACACTGAATATCTGTTTCTACTAAATGAGGCAGTCAAGTGAGAGACATCAGCTTTGTCACTAAAGGTGGGATACTTTGATTTAACATATACGTCTGCATTTGAGCTAGTTCCCTTTATAGCCAGTCAAACCTGATCAGTTTAGCCAGTGGTGTCAAGGGTACAACTCATCACATCTAAAAGTAGGTGTTTAGAACAGATCACACCCTAAAGGTGTGTATTTCACCCCATCAACAATAAAAGTAGTGATGATGATGGTGATTAGATCTCTAAAGACAACAACGTTCCTCCTTGTGCTTGAAATTAATCGAGTCATATAGAATGAAAATTTGTTATCTATTCCAAATTCCTGGAGAATGTTGGAGACATTTGAAGAAAAGCTTAATGACTTAATTTAACTTTTTCATCTTAATCTGATAAAATAAAGAATACATACTGGTGAAAATGTTTAGAATCAAAAAAATAACCATTGGACTAGTCCTATTTTCCACTTTAGTAAGTTCTGAAATACACTGGAACCAATAAAATCCAATGATATAATGATACCGCAACATTCCAGGGGAACAGTGGCAAGTCCAAGGTCTGAATTAGAAATACATATAATTCTACTATATAATACAATTATACGTAAATTATATATACATAAATATACATTCTGCCTTAATTCTCTTTCTAAATTGAGACAAAACTTGTTGTGCAATTCACATTTTTTGTAATGCTATATCATATATTCTTAAAATGATTTCTGAAATTTTAGAGTACTTGCTTTGAGAAATATTGTCATCTGCAGCACAGTTGTAAGTTTATTTCTGTCACTAGATGAACTACTCAAACATGTCTCAGAAAATCCTTTGGGGGAACCCAGTCTGCCTACTCTGTTTCTGTGTGTTCTATGAAATACTTATAAAGTAGAACAAGAAAAAAACAGAATAAAACCAAACCTCACTTCACACTTCAAAGTTCTGGGTCTCATTTGTATTTGGATAGATTTAATGCATTGATCAGAAGTCTATACTCAAAATATCTGTGAGAGAAATTTGAGGTTATTACAAAACAAACATTTTTCCTAAAAGTATCTACTCCCTTGAAATAAATTTTTAAGCATTGTTTGAGGAGAGTTTCAATATTAAGGTCTATTCAAATATTCCATTAAAACAGATTACAGTTTAAAGACCAGACTGCAGACACTTTTCTCCATTAGTAGTGCTTTATCAAAATAATCCCACTGATTTAAACTACTTCCTAACATGAGTTCAAAGAGTTCAGAAAATGACTCTATAAACGGTCCATCAGTATTCAATATGTAATATCTTTGAAGCTACAGTGTTTTCCTCTAAAAGATCAGCTTGTCTTAATCTTAATCCTATTAGGAAAATAGTGTTCAGATAAATAAATATTAACTAGGCTGAATATGGACTTAGTCATCTGGCCCAAAATAAAAAACATTTATCATCCAGGACTATTTGATACACCTTATTTTTCCCTTGTTAAAAAACATGGATGACTTGTGACATGTCTAATATTTGGTAATCGTGGATAAAGGCTGGACATTTAAAATAAAAAGCAACACAGTTGAGACCATGGCCATACAAAAATGGAGCACGTGCTAGTCCACGATCTGGTAGATATGAGTGCATTTACACAAAAGAAAATAGCTCTAGGAGGAAAAACTGAGAAAGAGAGCAACCTAATGCACAGCAGGGAGAACAGAGGACACAGTTTCAAGTCACTGGCACTATGTGGCCAGAAACTGAAATCTGTTTTGTGCATCACAGGTAAATGCCCACCACCACTGGACTGTTGGTTATCTGAATTCTTCTGTTTTGGACCACAAATTCCAACCTGTAGTAAAGCATTTGAAATTCGATTTCTGTTGATATATTTCCTCATGTTTCTGATACCACAAATTCATATTTTTCCAATGCAAAAACAGAAAAATGAGTGGTTTCTGGCACCACTATAGGGGTAAGTCCATTAGAGGACAATTTCCCTACCTCTTCAGAAAATTGGAACCATGAAGTGTGATAGAGTTAATTTATTTTGAAAAGATAAAATGGCTATGAATTCAATGACTAAGGAGCTAAATTCTTGGCCAGATTCCCAGTGTAAGCCAGCACAGATACAGTGGTGCCAATGTAGGTATGCCATTTCAAAATAGTAGAAGCTCTGTCCCAAGATTTTGCAAGTTAAAGGAAGCTGTCACTGGAGTTGGTACACACTAGAAATTTGCATAATTGAGTTGTACAAAAGTCTTTCTCTTTTAAAACAGAAACCTTTCATCTCCTGTTAAAAGTGAATTTTGAGTGCTTAAAAGCAATGGGAAATTTTTATTTAAATTAGGCAATTGAGGAACTGGGATTTGAGGATGAAGATAGTGTGAGCTCCTGAGCTTCTCCAGGGCCAGCTGAACTGGACCAGACCCCATCCCCATCGTGCCCCAGGGCTGCCTCCCCACTGGTCCGGGCCCAGCTTTGGCGCTTGGCACTGGCTGGGCTGCGACCGCCCCCGGTCATGGTCTCCATCCTGTCCCAGCTCCCCTCACTGGGCTGCAGGACGGGGCACCGCATGGCCCTGCCACCCCGGGGCTGGTCCTGGCAGCACCCCGGCACCTTCGTCTATTTGCTCTCGGTGGCTAATAACACATTTCAGGCTACATATCTGTGATAAGCAAAAGAATTTGTGTGCGTAGTTTTGTTTTCATTCTGCTGTTTAAATGTCAGATTAAATATCAGTCCAATTTATTTCCTCAGCAGTTACACTTACTTTTTAATGCCACAGGTATGAACAGCTCCAGTCCCTCCTTCCAGTGAACACTACTTTATGTCTATTAAGTAAAAATTACATTTCCCCTTCTACAGCCTATTCATCTAACCTTATTATTTACTTCAGAATGTTTTCAGTCTTCATTATACTTGACTAGCCTCAATAATTTAGTGTCAACTATAAATTTTGCTTCTCTAAAGTCCTTTCTTTCCTTTTTACAAGCCATGTAATTATCTGTAGAAAATCTGACGTGGAAAATATCACAACAACTGTTAGCCTTTGGACAACCAAAAGATATGATTTGCGCTCGCATTGTTTCGCTTCTGCATTTTGTTCCTAATTTTTACTCATTTCCATTAATTTACTTCTCACTCTGACAATCTTCTCTGAATAGTCTCATATAAGGAATTAAGTCGTAAACAGTTAGAAAAAAATCAAATCAATTATAATCTAAGAGATCATACATGATTATCCCAATAGATTTTTAAATAGCTAATCCACATCTAAAACATAAATACA
The DNA here is from genome assembly GCF_036370855.1 of Dromaius novaehollandiae. NCBI lineage: Eukaryota > Metazoa > Chordata > Aves > Casuariiformes > Dromaiidae > Dromaius > Dromaius novaehollandiae. The sequence goes on along the minus strand of NC_088098.1, from coordinate 105,319,254 downwards.
GGCCAGATATGTTATGCTAAAAAAAAAAAAAAAAAAAAGTTACCTGATTTCTTCTTCATGAGCTGTTGCCTGTACAAACGCGTGCCACTGGGGAGAAGGGGCTGCAGCCCCAGCCACCCCTGTGGGGCAAAGGGCCTCCCAGCGGCGCTTGCAGACCCCGACTCGCGCAGCCCAGCTGCGACTCCCTCACCACTAACAAGCCTTAAAAAGAGCCCAAACCAGCCCAGGCCTAAGGGCAGCCTGGGCAAGGCCTCTGAGGCTGCGCTCTCCAAGCTGACAGCCTGCTGCCACTCACGGCAGCAGCCGTATTTCCTAGGCTCTGCTCACAAACCAGCTCTTGCCTCTTTTTGTAGACAATTCCCAACAGCAGAGGAGTCAGGAGCAAGGTAGACATCCATTTCCCCAGCTGCATTGTAAAGGATGTATTTGACTAGAGGGAAATCCAGATCTGAAGCAGAAAAAGTTATTGCTGGCATTCAGAGAGAAGTGGTCAGCACTCTGGCATCCCTAGTCCTTGATGTGCTCATCACCCATGCTTGAATTGCACATTTCTGGCTGTTTTGCAGATGTAAAATAACATGAACATTATCTGTTTGGTCTGCATGTGCCCTCTGAAGCAACACCTGCACCTGCCACATGTGGTCTCTTCCACTGGGTACTGTAAACATACATCTCAAAGTGGCTGGTGTTACCTTCACCCAAGGGCTAATTTGGGTAGATTTACTGACTTCATTAGGAGTGGGGATTGATCCTGTAAAAGATAGGTTTAGACAAGTGAGCAGATCTCAAGTGAACCTAAAACTCTGCATTCCATTCAGCTGTGACGTCTGAATATTCACATTTAGATCTAGACATTTAGTAACCACCATCAGGGCTTTAGTAACCACCAAGGCATTCAGTCACCTTCCTTGGTGAGTAAGGTGATTGAACTCACCCTTTACATGATTTATGACTAATGCAAAGACTTTTCTCAAGGCTCTCGGTATTGTGAGGAACCAAATGAAAGGGCCTTATAGCAGAAAATCTTGAGCCAATTCAAAGTGAAAATATTTCTTCAACCTGAATGAAAAATTGAAGTAAGCATTTTTTTAGGATGAGATACATCTGTTAGGGAGGGAGATGTTTGGTCCATGTGTTTCCTGGCCAGCATTAAGAAAAGCACCTCAAGGCCCTCCGACTGCAGAAGTATGGTCAAAACAGCAGGTTCACTCTTCTCTTCTGCTGTGGTGATGAGGCTGCTTGGCCATTACCCCTCAACTCTTCCTTGACCACATGATTTGCTGTCCCTTATATACTGCTTTTCCCCTCCAAGGTTCTTCCTCTTTATCACTTTCACCCCTCCAAATAAGCAGCCCTCTCCCATGCGCTCTTTTCCCCTTGGCTGATTTTATTCACTGATTTAGTATTTGCAACATGGTAACTTCTACCTTAGTCAGCAATTCTGTTAGGCTGCTGCCCCTTCTTGCTATACATGTAACTTTTCTCATTTCTTCCATTTCTCATGCTACTGTCTCATCTTACCACTGGAGAAGTATTCTTTCTTCCTTATTCAGTTGAGAATACTAATTTTGACACATCAGCTAAGTCTTCTGTGGTACTTTTACCCTTCTTAATAGTTCCACTTACTTTCTTCTACTCAGTCATTAACCTGATTTTTCTTCTTCATCCAATGCTCTGTAGCATGCTAAAGTTTACGTTCTATGTCTCAGTATTTTCTACTGAAGTTTCCTCATAATGGAACTACAGTTTTTGTTCCATATTTTCCTAGACATTATTTATACAACTATTAGCTTGTGCTCCTCAAGGAAGTTATCTTCTGAAACTTGCCATTTAACCACATTATATATATTTATATTCTTGCTCCATTTTTGATTAAAGCTGTATACCGTTTCTGACAGATTTGATAGGCTTAACTTTGCCAAATCTAAGGGTTTCTAGTTTCACACTTTTCTCTTTGAAGCCTGTTTATTAGGGCTCTGTTGGAGGTTTTTTAGGGTTAGATATATTTACTCTTTTTTTTATCTTGTAACATCCACTGTCAAATTGCTAGTTTTTGATATAATTCATCCCCCAAGATGTTGAACTTAATTATATTGTGGCAGCCTCAACTGCTACAGGCTAGTGATGTTGGAGCTTTCCCAAGTATTTCTTTACAATATTGTATAACTTCAGTGGTTGCTTCCTACAGCATTTGATAAGAAAACAGTAGAGCTTTCCTTTAATCTGAGTTTCCTGCAAATGTTAATTTAATGTTAATGTTAATGCAAACGTTAAGTGACGTTAGAAGTATCTTTTAATGTTTTTGTGAGTTCCCTTTCTGTATCAGCCTGTATTTTCCATCTACAAAGCTACTAGCCCAAACGATCTCCAATATAGGATTTTTATACAGATCTAAAGCTTGTTATCCTGCTCATTCTCTTACTTTTCCACTGAAACCTAAACTGTACTATGGGATCAAGAAAGCAAGATCCAACAGTATCTGGGTCTGCAACCAACAGAGTTTTTAAGATTATTCTAGGAGGCAAATCATTCCCACACTGTATGTGAAAAAGAAAACTGCCTTTGGACAGCTTCCTCCCCAGATTTCCCAGAACTAAATCCAGTATTCAGAGCAAGCAATAAGGAGCAAGCAAACACCCAGAGAGGATTCTTCGAATGCTTTCAAAACACTGGAAATTATGGGGTACACAGGACACTGAGGGGAACATTTGAGGGAGTCAATTTAAGACACTATGTTCTAGATCTAAGAGTCTGGGGCTTTTTTTGTTTCAGTCATGCATATTTCAGATGGCAATGGAAGCAGCAAAACTCAAACCATCTGTTTGTCTGTTCCACCTGTGTATTGGCTAAAGGGATGGGAGGTTTCCTTATCTCTGCATGCAATCGCCTTAGGCCCAGAAAAAAAATGACTATTTTAACCAATTACATAGTATGGAAAAATTAGATCTGTTACTAGCATGTTAAGAGCAACATAAACCACCCGATACTCTCTGCAGACCTTGACAAAGATGACCACAGTTTCATACCTGATAATAAATTTAAGGAATTCCTGAGCTCTTCCAACAATTAACCACACAAGTACATATGCGCATACACTGTAGAATTTCTCAGACAAACAAAAAACATCCGTAAGTATCACAGAATTTCGTTTTCATTACAAAACCAAGTTCTTCAGACTATTTTACCACGGCTCCATTAAGGGAGTGCTTCAGAGCCAATTTGAAAATAGCAGGGGTCACAGTACATTAACAAAGATCAGCCCCATGAGATTATTACATTTTTTGCACTGCAGCCTACCAAGACATGCATTAAGCTTAGATACTACTTCATAATGAAATAACAAGGTTGTGTTATTGCTTCTCAAAGGGAACACTTTAAATGTGACCAAACTACTAATTCTACTATAACTGTCCAAAGTGCCTTAAGGGCCATTTATTAAAAATAAAAAATAAATTGCTTCTGCCACTGTATAAATCCCTAAATATACAAGGTCTTGAGGGCAGCATTTTGAAGGAGAAATATTTAAATATGTTTGAAGCAAAATTTGCTTCGTAGGAGACTTTGGTTTTTCATTTAGCTACAACAGAGCTACATGTGCCTGTCTCAAATTATGATAACATGTAGTTGAAATCAAAACTGAATATCATAAAAGATAATGCCTGTGCTACATCAAAACATGGTACATAGACACACTCCATTGGTAACTCACTTTGTTTATTCCAGCTAATGATAATTCAAATTGCCAAAGGAGAAGAGAGGACATTCTTCATGGAAAAAATTCATTCTGTTAGCTCCATACAGCATCTAAATCATCATATAATAAGAAGCATTCCTTGGGAAGTTTAAACTATAAATTAAACTTAGATTTTTTTTTTTTAATTGACATCTAAATACCTACAAGGCTTATTGGTGGCCATTCTACAGCTGTCAGCTGAGATAATTTGCTACATTGGTAACAGGCAACTCGGTGCACTAACAGTGCAGGCCAGATTCTGCTCTGATTTAAGATGGATGCAATTTTAAATGTACTTTCATGTAATTCACCTAATATGCATCACTTTTTACTAAAAAATGTAGAATTTCCCTTATAAATTAATTTCCATCCTACTTTAATGTTGTGTTGACATCTGTAAACTGCAGTGTTTAAATAGTAAAAAGATAATCTGATGATAAATATTTCAGTAAAGGAAGCTGTAAAGAAAAGGAACAGTTCATTTTAAACATGAAACAGTAATATTATTCTCATGACGGATGCAGATCTGGGCACGCAGGAGTGTTCAGCACTGTTTCTTACTAGCAATGTCATACTTACTATACAGTGGTATAATATTATGCTAGCACTTGCTGCTAATATCTGACAAAGGGAACCTGTTGTACTCTGCACTGTAAATACACATATGGAGAGAGAGCACCCATTCTGAAACAATCTGATATTAATCGACAAGATTGAAAAATTATTATCCACTGATCCAGAGTTCACAAGCTCCAGTTCAATTGTCTAGCCAAAATGTTACAATTCACATTTACCCCAAACTGACTAGTGTAATTACAGAGTTATTACTTCTAAATATGTTCTCTTCCCAAACAAAAGGGAATCTGATTGATGCTGAAAAAAAAGTGTATGAGAGGAAAATACAGATAGTAGCAGAGTAAAGCTTTTTTTTGCTATAGGTGTCCTAGAGTCTGCACACTGTACACTGAAGATTCCTCAGTTCAAATGCATAAAGAAAATTAAGAAATATGTTTTTATTCATCAAAGATTTCTGTGATCACAACATACATTGATCTCTCTCAGCTCTTTTGCTTTTACTGCTTCATCCTACAGCAAAAGCATTTTGCTGGGTTTGTGACATAATTTTCAGTCTACGACGCCACATATATAAGATTATGACTTAACCAAAGGATCAAGCAGAAAATGAGCTGTTAGTCTAGGCTGTGAGCTTTGCTGCTGGATTAAAGCACAAATCTTCAACAGTAGCAAATAGAGCATAGACATTGTTAACCAAGGACACTTCTTTAACTGCAAATATTCTCACTCAAACTTGCTCCACTATGTCAGCTTGTTTGATCAGTGTAACAGGCAAGCACACAAAGCCAGAGACATTGCAGGGAGCTAGACTATACCAGTGGGTAACACGGAGCTTTCCTTGTTACAGTCTTTGTGGGTTGTCTTGTTTTCTTGGCCCATGGGACAAAGGGGAGCACTTCTTGCTTTGTGGAAGAGGGAGCGGTCCTTACCTGCTAGTGCTTATTTTACCTTGATATCAGTGTCCAGATGGGCCTTCAAGGGCCTGCCAAGCTTGTACTTTACCAGCAGATTAAAATTTGGATTTTAGCATTTGGTAACTCATTAAGAAGTCTCAATAAATTACCTGTCTCTCTGTATGATTTGTCAAACAGGAACAGTCCCAGAGGTTTTACTGTCAGTCTCCAGCTTGTTTTTCAAAGAGAAGCTGAAGTTTTCAGTTGACAGTAAAAGCAAGAAGCTGGGGCCACGAGTAAAAACATCCTGGGCTGTGTTATGGATCTACAAGTGAATGCATAGATTTTACACACCTGTTAGGCTTTTACATGGGGAACAGTAACAGGGCAGCTGGGGATGCTGTTGCAGACTGCTACAAGCGAGTAGATGTTGATGTGCAACACCAGTGCTTTACAAAGTACAGTGCTCAGACACAGTCTTAGTTCTGGAAACTAAGTTTGGTTACTGCCTTTAGTAGAAAAAGGCTACGCAGTTTCACTTCTTTTGATATAATCTGCATATGATTATTATCATATCGTACTGAAGTCTTTGTACTCGGCATATAAAAGGAGGTTTTTTTCAGTAACAAGCTGAGCTTTTTTGCCAAGATGGTAGCTGCAGCTGGGACAGACACAGGAGGCAGAACAGGGTGGCAAATAACAGTTAAGGCAAAACACAATGTTAAATTTCATAATACATACCCTGGAGGCTCCACTGCAACTCCAATCTCTAAACATTTCTACAGTATCAGGAGATTATTAACCATCCATATTGCCAATTTTATACTTCGGAAGCATTCAGATTCTAAGGTGTTGGCACCAATTGGAGCTCACTATACTCTCTGAGATGCTTGGGCGGAGGGAGGATGGGGAAGCATTTTGTATCCTTTAACCGTTTAAAAATATATATATATATATTTGTATATACTTGTAAATATATATATATATATATATGACCCCAAATAGATATCCACAGATTGATGCAGTGAAAGCAGTCTTGTCTGCAAGGAAGGAATCCATGGTTAGAGCTACCATGGCCATTTTGAAATGCTCAGACTTGAAACTCGCAGCCCGCTCTGAAGAGACTACCAATAGAAATACCAACTTCATTTCAAATGCCATGCAATGCAGGGATAAACAGGAAGGAGGAAGGAGAAACAACATGAAGTAGTCTTTGCAACTTGAAAATTATAATATGAGTAGAATACCAAAGTTGCCAGCTTCTAATGAATGCTTGCTTCACTTCTAATGGGGAAAAGAACAAAAGCAATAGCAAATAATCTAAGCCTAGACTCCTCAGAATTCAAAGATTTTAAAAATAATAATAAAAAACCCCCACACATTTAAAATGCTTCTCTGAATAGAAATATCTGCTTTGCAAAAATTTTAGGCTCTATTATCATAGATTTGTCTCACCCCCAGATGAAAAGTTGGCAGCTGTTTTCACCCGCAAAGCACCTCCAGGAGTGTCTGAGTCACTCCAGCAAACCTGGAGCCACAGAATCCCTTGCAGCTCTGGCTGTGGGTGCTCGGGTTAGCAGGATAATGCACTCTGGCCATTGACCTGTCACCTTTTCCATATTATGGCACACATAAACGTGGACTCAGAATATCTAGATACAGAGGGTAAAGGCAGTGCATCCTGCCCCCTCCTAAGGGTGCACCTGGTGGGGCACAGCTGGCGCCCCCGGGCAGGGCCCTTGCAAAAAGTCCTGCAGGGAGGCCTCTCCAAGCAGCCCTCCTTGCCCTGGGTGCTGACTTTCAGCCCTGCCACAACCCTGGGCCACATCCCACCACAGGGGCTGCCTCCCCACCTGGCCTAGAGCCTTGGCAGTACCTGGTGCTGGCCAGGCTGTGGCTAACCCTGGTTGCTGTCCCTGGCCCAGCCTGGCTCCCCTTGCCAGGGGCTGTGGGACAGGATGGGGAGGGGGCACTGCACAGCCCTGCTGCCCTGCAGCCTCGCTGAAACACCTCTGCTTCTGCTGCCCTCTGCCACAGCGGATCACAGCCTGATCCTTGCTGGAGCCTCCAAAGCAATGGTTATTGCATTATATTTTCCCTTCTTTTCAATCAAGGCATACAAGTCACGGATGACACTTTCCAGCATGCTACATCTTTCCCCCCCACCCCTTCCAGTCCTCCCAGTCAACACATGATAGCCCCTCACGGGACTGGCATAAGAAGGTGGCCCTGGTGGGGTCACTGGCCTGGCCTCCTGATGGTGGTAGCCCTGAGGAAACCCTCCCTTCACCCTGTGCTTTCTCAAGCCCCAGCACAGTCATAGGATGGGGCATTACACTCTTCTCTCATCAAGTCATTAGTCTGAAACTGCACCTAGGTGGCAGCTGTGCAAATCAGAAATGAGACTGTTGCAGAGATTTCAGATTTCTTCCTCGGGATGAGAAAGGGTATAGTGTCCTAAAAGAATTGTCCCTGAAATCCCGATAGATGCTTGTCTGCCTCACTCAGCAGCTCAACTGCCAGGAAACCATTTTCCACTCTCTTCAGCAGAGAGAGAGCACCACTGTCATAAAGCTGTGATAAATCACGATACTGGCCCTTTTTATACTGCAACTAAATTGCAGACCTATTAAAAGCCACACAGATGTACTTGACAGGGTTATAGTGAGTTAGTGCACCATTCTTCCACCTCTGGAAACTTCAGGGAATGGCATAGGCTCAAGCTGCAAGTCAGCTGAGGACAGTGGATTCATCCTTGCCTAATCTAACTCACCAGGTGCATTTCTCCTTGTACATCCATTTAAACCCATGTATCTCCATTGTCTTCAGTACATTTCCTCCAAAATCACAGTGGGTTAAAGCGTACCTAGCCTGTAGGATTTAATAGAAATGTCAACAAAAGTAGTGATAGTTGCCACTATATTATATAAGAGTTCCCAAGGACAGTCTTCAAGACTGGCTGAAATGGTTGAAATCATTGTGGTGCTAACTAGAGGGTATTTAGCTTGCAACAGGGTTGAATTTGACTATCTGATTTAGGAAATCATTTGAAGAAGGAAGACATTCATTTGCTGAAGGGCGTTGCTTAAACCTCCTCAGAAGCTAATGAGCTATTCTGGTCTTAAAACAATTTAACTGAGAGCAGAATTTGGTCTGTAACTTTAATAGATAATAAGCCTTAGATGACAAGCAACACCAGTAGCCACTATACTGCAACATTTGTTTCAGTCAATTTAATGCAATAATTCATTAAAGCACATTAAATTAAAAAAAAAAGTAGCCAGAAGCTCATATTTTAAAGCTAAAATACTTAGCTTTAGATAGGCTTTCAATTGAATGCCTTTGAAGAAAATGTAGACAGATTTGACATGCTAATTTAAGGTATCTCCGTACAGGAGATCTTACCATGGTGATAACATACAATTTAAAAACCAGGCTCTATAAGCCTGGTAAGGTTTGGTTTTGAAACAGAGCATAGGCTGTTTATTTTTCTCCCAATTAATGCTTTATTTAGGTATTTGATTGCAAGGCTCAATGTATTAAATGAGGTTTGTGTCTGAAATAGGATAAAATAAAATGGCAGCAGCATATATTTATACTGTTAGAAATCAATTAGGGTGAATTCTGTGTCAAATCAGTTGAGGGAAGCGCTGTAATGCTTTATGGACTAATAAGATCGATTCAGGGCAATCAAGTCTTGTGTTTCGTTGTAGAATGAGTTGTTGTTCTACACTGAATCTTTGCATGCAGTGTGAGGGATGCTGACACAATCAATAGTCTGTTCCCTTCAAAAAAAATAGTTCAAAGATTCTGTGTGAATAACATCATCCTATTTTCTCAAAATCCTCCCCAGCATCAAGTAGTATGGCCAGAGAAAGGGATTCCAGCTGACTTTTAACATAAAAAAAGATGATGAAGGTTCAGCATACCAGCAGGAAGCAAAGAAATTATGCACTTTCCTGAAACTAACTTGATTAAAGTCAATGATCTCAGATAAAATTAAGATAACTAAGCTCTAACTTCTTGTAGAGGAGATCTTTTCTTCTAAAATACCAAATAACTGCTGTCATGACAGACAAAATGAGTGGGAAGGTAGATTCTTTCTTTCTGTTGTTTTTATTGTTTTTTTCCCTTGCTGATAAATTATACCACGGGAGGATCAAAGAAAAATTTCTCTCCATCGCAATTTTTTAAAGAAGAATGCACTCACTATTTCTGTGATATCAGTACTTTATATTTACTATTTTATTTTGCTGTAGTCTATTTTTAAAAACTAGCTATTATTTTTCTCCATGTTTTCTGTAGGTTTTTTTCATTGTTGTATAGCTACTTTCATTTCTGAGGTAAACAGGTGCTTGTTGCACTACCTAAGTGGGTGTCTGGACATGACTGCTTTGTGCATGTCCATGAGCTTATAATACACATTTAACTAGGTTAAATGCTTAAGGTCTAAATTTTTAAGCCTACAGCTATATGTTTCTTTTCATGAAAGTGTTTGCCATATACATTACTAAAACTTGGTATGATTTTTCAGGTGAAGCTGTTATTTCTTTCACCAAAAAGATGAAACAGAATCATCCACAGTATGTTTCAAAGCTATGTTAAATGTAATACTATTATTTGGGGATAAAAGAAGGAAAGATATAGGAAAAAAGAAAAAAATATATTCTTCATTTTGAAATTGTTCTGTTTATCCCCAAAAGAAATTATCAGGTTTTCAGTTCAGCAGAAAGATAAAAATAGACATATAAATTATTTTTTATACAGGCAGCTTTTAAGTTCACACAGTGATCACCGTCAACGACAAGTGACAATTACACACACAGCTCAAGCTACTTCAAAGCTTGTGTGATGGATGGTATTTGAGGGTTTAATTTTGTTCAAAACTATTCCTAATCTATTTCCATATACCTCTAAATGGTAAGACAACCTGGAGAGAGATGCTTAGGGGAAGAAGCTTTCAAAGACCAAACAGTAGAGCAGGCAAGGGAGCCACATCAGGTAGCTTATTCATGCAGAAAGTAGCCAACAAGGCCTGGGAGGGGACACCAATTGCTTCCTGGGAATAACAAAGGGAACCGGGAACAGTTTGCTGGAGCTGGGAAAACCATTCACTTCCTGGAAGCAAGGATACATCAGGCCACATAAGCCCTTTTTACTCCAATTTTGTCTTCCCTCATCGATAAGTTCTGTTCCATAAACGGTCTACCCCATTTTCTATTTAAAAATTTAGCAAACCTTTGATATTCTCTGGTAAGTTTATTTTATAGTGAAATCTAGACAGATCTATACACCTAGACATGTCTGTCTCAAAGCTGTACCCAACTTAGGCTTAATGATAGCAGAAGTTGTAAAACAAGAAAAAGAAACCTCATTAACATTTTAGTACCTCTTTTCAACAAAAATCCAGGATCCGTGAAAGGCTTCAGACCCAAAAGCTGCTTCATAAATGGATGAGAAGTACTAGTACAAACCCAGGGGGGAAAAAAAGAGAAAAAAAGAAAAAGAAAAAGAAATAATGTTGCTACTTTTTATACCCAAGCTACAAAAGCTGTGTCACTTCACTTTCAAAAACAAAATTACACAAGACAGCTTGAGCCAATCTAACACCTTGTCACCGCTCCCTCCTGCATGCTGTCTCTGTTTACCCTGCATTAGCTGTAACATACATCAGGCTTCTCCATGAGATAACTTCAGATTGTTTTCTGCTGTGTTAGTGCAACCAGTCTTTTCAGTGGCAACTCTGACCAGAGCCTAAAAGTGGGCAGAACCACACCGTGGGAAGGGAGGAGCTGCTGCTCCTGACTAAGAGGAAACCTCGCCCTTTGGCAGGGTCAGCTGCGAGATTGACTCAGCAGCTCACATAAGTCTATCTCAAGAGAGATCAGGTGATAATCAATTTGACAACTTTAGTGCTTAGTATTTAACAAGTCAGAGGGATGCTTAAATAGACTAGCATTAATTCTGATGACTAAATAGATTTATAAGCTGATCACAGTGCAGATGAAGAAGAACATTGGACATGTGTTTGGTTGTCAAAATTTCAGGAATGCCTGAAGACTGCTTTTGTTGAGCAGTAACATGGCACTGGTGATAAAGTATAGCATGTCTATGGTCTCACTGGCATGGAAAGATGATAGTTACGAGCACAGTGGAAAAGGTATCGCTTGCCCCATCTGCAGCTCCCCAATGGCAAGAGCTTCCTCTGGTCTGTAGACGCTGTCTTGAGCACATAAACAGTATGTCAGACTTCAAGCTGCATTCTTGCTACACTTTTTGTTGTCTCAGTTCCTCTAATTATATAGGGAGACCCAGTGGAGCCTGAATCACAGGAGAAATGAAAAAGAAAAATGTGCTAGTGGAAGGAAAAAGCGTTTTGATGACAGGGCTTACTAGCTATGTATGTAATTATGCCTAGATATGTTTTTAATGGTTAAATTGTCAACATTATTTTTGAAGGTTATCTAGATTTTTTTGAAAGTGAAAAGGAAAATAATTTTAGAAAATGGTATTGAAATTATGTGTTTATTATTAATGAAGTCACAATGTTGTTAAAATTCTATTGGAAGAGGAAAGACAGGCCCACTAAAATCACATATAAAAGGTCTTAAAGGATACAAAAAGTATTTTGCAGTATTTTAGTTCCAGAATTGTAAAATATTCCTATAGTATAGAACAGCTGCAACAAGCAAGTATTGAGGAAAGATTATACCAAAATGGCTTTAACGGAAGATATGAAATCACAATTCCCTAGCTTAATTTATTTATCTCATATCAGTAGAGTTAAAGGTATACCTCTTTAGATAATGTCAGATTACACATATCTCAAGAGTCAAGACTATGTCAGAGATCAGAGGACTCATGCAAAGTAGTCTTTGCAAAAAGGGGAAATAAAGTAATGCAGATACGTCTGGATATAGGGTGGGATAAAGAAGGCCAATACCTGATGATAGAAAAAGTAATTATAACTATGTATTTTGGAGTCTTTAGTCATGACTAGTTCTCACTGGTAACATGCTTGCTTATTTAAAGGGAAACAATAGGAGTAAGGGTGGACACTTTGAAAGATATTGAGCTTCCCTAATATGTCATTTTTCTCTGAATTCCACTTTCAGCAGGAAAAAAAAAGTTACAGAAAAATAAAAGCCCAAATACTTGAATTATGGAACAAATTCACATTTTCCCTCTGCATAATGGTCTCTCTCAGGTGAACTCATGAATCCAAATAGCAACCTAAGGATAGTGCTGTGGAAAGGTTTCAGAGAGAAGGTCACCTTTCATGTGCAACTGTTGGAGATGTACAGAAAAGAGGGAGAAATCTCAGGATTCACTGCTGAATCCTTCGTTCTTTCCTCTCCACAGGAATAATCAGATTTGAAAATCACCAGGTCTATTTCCATCACCAGGTGGATGCAGCACTTGTCAAATACAGAGTCAGCCCGCTTTTCTTCCATGGAACTCTGTGAAGTGCAGCACAGTTTCTCGGCATGATGCTGAAGAACATTTTGACATACACATATTTGTAAAATGAAGCAAGCCCTACTCTCCAGCTGGGAAAAACAAATTCAACATTTTCAGAATTCTAAGAAGGCTTATTTTCTTGTTTAAAGCTCTAAATAGCTAAGTACACAGGCATCTTGGCAAGTGGAGGGGTTTGATTTTTCTTTTTTTCTTTTTAACAACACCTGCAAAAAGAAAGAGAAGAATGACAAACCAAAGTATGTGTGGGATGATCACACACTAAAGCAATGGTTTTATATCCTCTATATGGTTTGTAACAACTGAATTCATTTTGATTTAAAGTGATAACACTTGTTTCAAAGAGAACTGCGTTTTCATGTTCCAAAGCTATTTTATACTGTACTACTTCTATGTAAAATTACTGCAAACAGCAGTTTACAGCAACATAAACTAATTATTATGTACAAGTGATAGTTTGTGGCCTACTTCTATATAGGTCTTCACTTTGTTCACCTATCGCCTTAAGATATATCAAGAAGTTTTTTCCTTTTATCTTTCACAGAAGATGCCCTCATCCAGAAAGCACTTATCTAAATCAGAATGATCAAGAAATGCGTGTTTGAAGTTCAACATTTTTAGCATCTCTGGCATAGTTTGTCCATATTAATATTAAAATGAAACAATCGCAGAGAACTACAGTACAATTTATGGAATAATTTAACTCCATAAGTATTTTAACAAAAGCATTATTAGCTCCTGTAAGCATGTAGCTTATGTATTTGTGTGTTTAAATTGGCTCTCTTATGCACTGGAAAATTCAGTATCCTTCATAATTGAATGATCAGTCCTGTTTAATGATATACTATATATTATGGAATCATAATCACATTGGTTTATTTGTCTCTTGAAAAACATTGTAAGAATTTATTGCAGGTGTGCAGTTGCATTGTTACTTAAGTAATCTAAGTTCAAAACATAAATTGTTCCTGGTATTTAGCCCATAGTTTCTCTAAATTTTGAGAGCTGAGTATTAAATGTTCAAGTGGTAAATTCCTAACATATTGGATTGAGAATCAGGAGATTCTGGTTCTGCCAGTTTCTGTGTGACCTAGGATGCTTTCATGTACTTGAGTGCTGTTTGTCCAACTCTTCTTCTTCACCTGTAAGCCAGTGTTAATGCTGCCCCATCAGGCAAGGAGACATTATGTCATTCCTTATGGTTGACTCCAAGATTGATTCCATACTTGAGCGCTACACAAAAATCTCAGATGTGAAAAAAAATTAATATTCCAAATAAAGACACCGCAGTATTTCCAGATACAAAGAGAGATATCTGTTCAGAAATCACATTTTACTGTCTGCTGTCATGCTTGCCTTTCTTCCATGACCTAACAGGAAATCAGTAATTTAAGTGATTTCTAAATGACTACATTCTTCCAAAGGAAGCATTCACTAAGTACTTTTTTTACATTCGTTTTACTTAATTTTATATAACTCTATTTACAAGACCTACTTCCCTTTCTTTCACTAAATTCAGTCTACTGAAAGTGATGTTCTTTCTTTTACTGGCCTGACATATGAACAAATAGTTGCTGTGATAATTATTACTATGCTCCAAAGAAAGATCATGAATTCCAGAACAAAACAGCAGGATAAGAACTTGTGTTAAGTGTCTGTCTTGCTTAATGTCCTTGGCAATACGAGTGACATAAAACAACAGAAAATATGGATATGTGATTTGTTATTTTTGGCATAATGCTTTCGGTTTTGCTTGTGGGTTTTGTTGGTTTTGTTTTTGTTTTTTCCCACAGAAGCTGTCCTCAGCTGTTTGACCCTTGGAAGTGCAATAACTTAACTCCAGCAACCTAACAGCCCGGTGAGTGCTGTAACAGTAGTTCTGTTCAGAACCGAAAAGCCTTCAGCAGTGATAACTTTCAGAAACATGTCATCTTCTGATGAAACCTGCAGGACAGATGTAAAAAGCCAGTTACATTGCCACCATTCCTTCAGTCACATTGGAAGATTCTGTTCACTCAAATTATGCAATTGTTCCAAACCTTGCTTGACCTATTTAGTTATTACCTCTATGGGCTTTTCCTCAGAAGGTGCCTTGAAAAGGTCACTTCCTGCATGCCAGACAGCCTTTCAGCAATGGAGAACAAATGAGATGGTCTTAGTGGGGTCTTGAGGGTATTACCATGGGAGGAGGCTGGAAGGGAAGAAGTGTGTCTGCACTTGGTGCAGATAAGCCCTTTCCTCCCCATCCACCATGAGCAGTGGGAAAGGAAGCAGAGGCCCTTCCCATGATGTTGCACCCGCTGCCCCTGCTGCAGGCCAGGGCAAACCTGTGAGTCCTGTAAATACCCTCTCTGACTCTCTTTGCCCAGCTGAGCAGCATCCCAACTGTTCTCGTGCTGTCCTGCAGGTGGTATTTGGAATGACAAAGCCACCCACTTCTTCACAACTTAATTTGGAGCATGTCAAATATCTCAGCGTGGCTGTGTATTGCACCCCGTTGCAGTGGCTCTCCTCAGCAGGCATTTTATCAAGAAATGACAGAGCTGCTGCTGCACTCTTGAGACCACAGTCATAATGCAGCATCGTACCAAAGAATGAGCTTGGAAGTGGGCACCCCAGATCTATGGCAGTGAGAGCTTCTCCAGGCTGATCAGGACCGCTACTTACGCTGACTACTTATCAGGCGGAACAGCTGGGCAGCATAGGCAAAGACTTGACCTTAACTACTACTGTTTTGCTTCTGATTAGCCCTAATACTTGTTTGCTTTTTGTACAGCAGCTGTTGTAGTAAGTGTCATCTTTGTTTATGAGGATCAATGGCTTGCACGATCAATACCTTGTAATCAAATATGGTTCCCTGAGTGGGACCTTCTTCCAAAAGTCTTGCATAAAAATATCAAATCATAAGCCATTCTTCTTACTTGGCTTTAAAGTTTCTCTCTTAGTAAAGGTTTTTCTCTGCATAGTATTTGCAGTACTTGTTACACAAACAGAAAGAGACTCTGATTGATAAGATTTGACTTATTAATTGTGCAAAGGGACCAATTATAATATATTATTAGGATGTACCTTTGTCCCTGTAGATGTTGAGACTAGAATCACAGGAAGTCAAATATTATGACAAGTATTCTCTGGGGCTTGGATAAGGAGCTTGAAAGTTGCTGAAATAAAATATGAATAGGTAGACACACATATAATATAATGCATTAAAATAATGCAGGATTTCCTAAAACATGAATCATACTTCCATGTTGCTAATGAAAGAAAGGAACTGTGGCTGCTAGAGGGAACAGATGACAAAAACAAGCTGGTATACAAAAAGAATCCAAATAAACAGATAATCTGCTCAAACGAGAAAGTGTGCAGCTGGATTCTCATATCAGAATATGACTGTATAATGCAACATAACAGGCATACTCTGTGTGGCATGGAATATCTTATATTTCAAAAATCTTAGAATGAATTTTAAATGCAGGAGATGTAGAGATGTAAGACGACTGTGTTCTAGATTATCTGCACCTGTTAAAAAAGTTCTAGATGATTATATGCCGCAATTAAAAATGAAACCAGTCCTACAGATCTCCTGGAATTTAGCAATTGATTAATCTATTGGCTAATACAAACTCATTTCTGTGCATCCAAATCTTAAATGTGTAGAGCCAGAAAACAACATGGCCCCAGAGAAGGCATATTCAGTCCAGATCAATGCACCATGTCTGCTCAGCACCATGAGCATACAATGCTTGGTTTATCGCAGTAGGCAATATAAAGTGGGTTATTTACATGACAGTATTATTTTCATGCAGTGTGTGCATCTATGCGGCTTTTAATTCATGAAGTAATTTTGGTACATACAGATTGTCAATGCTTGTTTTTCAATAGCTCACTACATATTTTTCTTCCTTTGTGGCTGCATTCCATTACCTCTAGCTAGACAGCCCTTAAAGGACACACAAATCCAGAAGGCATGGATTTCTATCCTTGAGTCTATGATGGGCAACGGCCCCTCCTCCCCCAAAAAAGAACTCCCTAAAGTGAAATAGCAAATGACACTAGAAAGTTGTAGAGAGAGCCAGAAAATCACATAAGTTTGTTGGCCCTGGCTGTGTAATTCTTCTATCATTAATTTGTCCATACATTCCAGTCACATACATCCCACGTAAAAGGTCCAATATCAGCAAGGGTTTTTAACTGTTTTGCTCAACAGGCACATAAATGCTTTTCTGAACCGGAACCTACGTATCTTTTTTCCTATGGCCTTTTTGTGATATGCCAAGACATCTGAGAAACAGGCTGTGTTCTAGAAATAGCATTCATTTGGTATGTTGTACAAACTGTTTATAAAATAAAAAGAAAGAGCGTGTGCTGATTAGTCTTTAGGAAGATTCATGAATACTTTCCTAAGTACTTTCCCTAGGTATTCTATACTTGCCAGCTGTAAGCTTTAGTGACCATAAATCATTCCTCTAAAGGAAAGGCCTTAAGGTTGCATATACCTAGTTTTATTCTGACCTATAATTTGATCATAATTGAATTTGAGGATTTCTGAAGAAATTGCACTGATAAATATAGCCCAACCTTTTATTAGAAACTGATAATAGATCTAGCATAAGATTATCTCATTCATCTTGACATTCTTGTACCTTTTATCTTTTCCCATGAATGTAACAATTATCTTTTGCTTTTGAGGCTATTGCGAATAAGACAATAGAGGTCACCACTGATGGTGTAAGTTGAGAGTTGGCCTGAGGTTCCCTTCTTCAGAAGACACTATCATCTGTCCTTTTCAGAGAAAAGGAAATGCTGACATTTTGTAAACAAAATCAACTGGCTAAGCTGACAGCACATACAGTGTTCTTTATTCAGAGACCCTTAAAAGCTATTATCTGATGAACATTTGTGCAAAAATAAATATTACGATGTGTAGTGTTATATTACCATTTTACTGAGAATATTTGCATATGGCAAAGACGGAAGGTTTGTACACAATGTGAAGCTGACATGTTGGCATCACTAAATAGATGTGGAATAGTCACTTTTGAAAGGTCATTCTCCAAAGGAAATTATTTTTCTCTGTTATCTCACATACAATTGTTTAGTTTTCAAACTTTCTGAAGGCATTCAGATTTCAGTGTAATCACAATGATGCATTCCATTAACTATAAAAAAAGATTATGAATGACCTTTCATCAGGTGAAAGACACAGCAGAACTGGCAGCTTTATGTATTTATTTTCAATTAAATAGAAAATGCTTTAATGCTCTCATTTTTGGCTACATATTTTCACAAAAATAGATATTTTAGACTATGGAGCTATTAAGAAAGTTTGAATATTAAACAAAAATAGATCTATACAAAAATTAATTGATATGTAAGACAAGAATGAAACTTGAAGGTGGCATCAGAGAGAGGATATAGCGTATGTAAACAAACAAAACAAGGAAAAAAAATCTATTTATGATGATTGCTACAATGCCTGCCCTTTTTCATGAAGATTTTTGTTTCTTTATGTCATTTTTAGACACAGGAAAGATTCAAGCAAAGACCAACAGATATCCTTTATTAGTGCTCCATCAAAAACACAGGCTTGATGAAAGTTTGTAATACCTTTCATGTGATCTATCCAAACTACACATTTGGAGAGACATGCGGTGAGTGTTACCATCTTGCTGCCCTGGTCTGGATGACCAATGTTTGCAGACCCAGGTTTCCTTCCCACAGGAACCAGGCTGCGAGAGGATAGAGATAGAGAGAGAAAAGAAGAGGGAGAGGAAATGGTGTGTGTGTCCAGCTCTCGTCACACAGGTTGTCACGCAGAGCTCCTAATTTCACAGTACCCTGCGGAGCAGTGGCTGTTCCTGGTCCGCTCCAAAACCTGTCAGATAACCTGGGGAAGCGCTTAGAGAATTAGCTGTGGTAGCACAGAGCTGCATGTGGGCGACACTCAAACCTTCGTTGATTTTTATTATATAAGCAGCTATCACTGCAGCAAAGACACACTTTTTGAGTTTACTAATGAAATCCTTCTGGGTCCCATCAGATTCATCTCATCCAGTATGCAGTCTTATCTCCAGTTCTTATCTTTCTCTACATTATTAAAGAGTTCAGCCACAGGCAGGATAGGGAGTTTTTTTGATTGAAATAATCTGGGTTAGGTTGCAGCTCTACACTGTTCTTGAAGGGATAGTATACCCCTTGAAAGAAGAGAACACTGCTATTAAATAAATCTCAGTGAAGCAGCTCTCAAAGTGAATCTCTGAGTGCACAAGTCTCACACACTATGATCTATGCAAAGGGACTGACCGTATACCTGCTGAAGTCAATTTTTACAAGACCATCAGTGGCCACTGCATGGGGCTCAAAACATTTTCTTCAGTCTTGGATACATGTGAAAAATGATGAATATGTTTTGTGATGTTGTTTTTATATTATCATCTGACCATTTGTTCCTTGTGCTCAGTTGTCAGCTTCATGGAGCTGACATCCATTAGATAGTTCTCATCACTGGTGCTTGGGTTAATCTTGCCATGCACCTAGGTGTTTCTTATGGCAGAATTATTCACCTGAAACCATCATTCTTTGCCAAATTCCAAGAAATCAAATGTGATATATTTCAAGCATTTTGCATTATCATCATCATAACACTAATTTGAGCACAATTATAGGATAACAGCTGTATCAAAAGGCAGGAAGGATTCCTCTCAGCTTGAGGGAGTTGTTTTACCATTACTTCCTTTCTTTTCTGAGAGATATGCAATTGAGAGCATTTCAAACACTTTTAAAAGGATCTCTAACAACATTAACCGATAAAAAGCAAGACTGAATTATCCCTGACAACCTGACTTTACTTCTTCCTTTGTCAACATGGTCTGTTTATGAAGCATTGCAAAGCAACTCCAGACACTGCAGTGGAGTTAGTTAGTCTTGCTAGATACATGCAAAAATATGTGCTCTTTCTTTGTAAGAACATCCTACCTCCAAGGACCTGAATTCAAGCAGTTTGTACAAGCCCAGCTTCTGAAAGTAATTTGGTCACTGGGGTATTATCCCCACTGTCAATGTCTTCATCATGTTATCACCCATCACTTACACAAATTAATTATAATTATATCAGAAGAAAGTTCAAATGATACTTTAATCTGACTCCTAGATCAGATTTTTGAAAATTTACTTTTTGCATATAACTGCAGTGGGTCATTTTAGAATTCATATTCTAATAGTTTATGCATACACATATTTAGTCACTAGAAAAAAATTTGCAAGAAACCCCACAAGTGTCAATCCAAGTTTTCTAGCATCACCATTGCAGCAAGTGTCCAAGTACCAAAAGCAGCAGTACAGCTGAAACATCTACTCAATTTCATAATCTGGCTTTTCTCTATATGATCATAAAAGCTCTACTTTCATCGGGTTTTTGTTTGAGATTTTAAATTTTAGTTAATTAGGTAAGGGAGAAGGAGGAAGAAGGCTGGTTGAAATTTTCAGTTTGAAGTGAGTGACAGTGTTGCAGTACCAGGGCTATTTGAAGAAGGTTTTATGCTTGCTCCTGAAAGGAGTCAGACTGGATTCATGTAGGTCCTGGCAGAGTGCATTCCCTGACAACCTCCACTACAAAATAAATAAGCAGAATAAAGGCAGTATAGTGAGTGCCTTTTTACTCTTGAATTTCAAATTCACTTCGAATTTTTTTTGTGCGTGTGGTATTAGTCTGCTTTCTGCCCTTTGCATGTCATTGGTAGGTGCAGTCTTTAAACAGAATAAAGAAAATAGTGTTTTCTGTCAATTTTACATGATCTGCTGAAATTTTTTTTGTTGTTGTGGTTAAAGTCACAGGTAATAATGAATGGACTCTGAAGTCACTTAGAGAGAATTTCCCTGCTTTGTGCCAGACTTTTTATACTAGTAGTTTGATACTTCCTCTAGGGCCACAAAGCTGGGAGGATTGACATGGACTGGACATGTTGGGGTGGTATAACCAGGGCAGCCTATAGCCCTGTTCTGTCAAGTCAGAGTTGTTTGTTAGATTATCCACTGAGGATAATATTGGTTGGGCTCCAGGGCAACTATAAGCTGTGTCAAAGTGAGGTAGAAATCAAGGTGTTACAGCCAGCTCCCAGCATACCCTCTGGCCCTTCCCAGCTATGAAGGGGTCTCATAACAATGTTCCCAGACTTATCTGTCACGTGGAGAAGTCAGAAAGAGCACTCATTTCACATTTCAGCAAACTCCCCTCACCTTTTCCCTCGCACCCAGCTTTTCTCACAGACATGTTTTGAATGCCAGTGTCATGCATTTTAGCTTTTACATCTGCTGATGTATGTCTTTAAGGGTAAATATGTGTTCTGAATAAAGAGACAGTTGAAGCAGTTTTAGGTTTATTTTTAAAAATGTACCATAGAGTTGTGTCTTATGTTTTTTATTGTTAAGGTTTCTGTCCAGAAACTCATCTCTGTGTTTCAGAAGTTTACTTTATTTATTTATTCATTTTAAAGTTGATATGGAGTTGGATAGTTGTTTAGGAATCCAAGTCCTCAGTCTGAATTTTAAGCACATGTTTTTTTCCTATCATGGCTTCAAAATTACATAGGCCTAAAGAAAGGCTTGTGCATACTTGAAATCTACATTATCAGTATTACTAATGTTAGAATCCCTTGCTGACTTTGTACTGTGCTGCAACATAACAAAACTGGTGATGTTATAGCCTATTTTCAAACATTCTGAAATTTTTTCCTCTTCTAATCACCATTTCTTTTTTTTTAAAATGGGGATTGAAGTGTTAAATTTTACTCATGATACCTATTTTGTTGGTCTTGATATAACATTGCAGAGATCAGTTAGTATGTTCTACACATACGCACATACACACACACACAAGGGGTTTAATTATCCTTGCAGACAGTTTACCTATTCGTGAAAATTGGTGCTACATATACATACTTTGTTTTTGATACAAACAATCCCACACAAAGAAAACGAGGATCAGGTCCACTACTCTTGCGGAAAATGCAGGAAAACATTACTAAAAACACATACTTTATCTAAACTAAAATGAGCAGACCCATTATAATTAGCTAACACATTTGTAACACCACTAGGCCAGATCCTAGTCCAGACAAGAGACTTTAAAAAGAGAGGAGATTTTAAAAATCCTCAAAGAGCCCTTAGCCCACTAGGTTTCAAGGTGGGATCTCAGCTGTGTTAGGTTGGGGTTGGAGTGAGACACATTTGAACAGTTTAAAGAGGTCAGCGATGGAGCAGACAAGGTGGATAATAAACTGAGCTCCATGTGAAACACCCAAAACATGCAGGAAAAAAACCCGTAATTTGAAGAATTAAAAACATCATCAGATTTACTTCAGAAAATCCTGGCTTTCTGTAAAAACCTCACATCTTAATTAAAGACATTAATTTACTAGGACCAAACATTCTTAAAGCAGATTTAGCTTCCTAAAAGAGATCAAAGCAAAAAATCACCTGTATAAAGCAGTTAGTACTGAAGAAAGTTTGAAAGACATAAATTCTTTTCCTGTAAATAAGTTGCCAGGGCCTGACAGCCTTTATATTGATTTTTATTCTTAAAATTTTAAGGATCACTCAGTTCCCCTCCAGCAGTCACAGGCAGAGAGGTCTCATTCTCAGGATGCTTCCTAGATTCTTTTTCCTTCCACAGTATTTTTACAAAGGCAAATATATCAAAGAAGTAATTCCTACAGGCTGGTATCTATTGTTAAAGAAAATCTACATTCTAACTAAAGTAAAGGACTCCATCAGAGAACGGTTTCCATCATGACCAAGAGAGATAAGAATTACTTTATTTAAAAAGAGGATACGCACTGAACAACATTAGATGGACATAAAAGATGATCCAATCTGCCTGCTCCAAATCTCCAAATACATCCCCAGGCACGTATGATCTAAATCTTACACAATGATGAAAGGTTACTGAAAGCTAATATTAACTCTGAGGTTTCCTTCAGCACCTGAGCTAAGACGCTTTGGCACAAAGCCTTGATAAGTTTTACAAAAATTGTTCTGTTTTGTAGAAACTCAGACATATGCAGTAAGTACTAGTGGGCAAGTGTGGGTACAATATGGAGAAAGAAAAGAACTGACACAGAGTGTGGTCACAGCTAGCATCTCACCTTTTTGCGGCACACTTGAAAAATGAGCATAGGAGACCATTTTTTTCTGTCAGAAGATTCTTGCTGCCACCTTGCTTTATAAAAGTACATTTATTTAGTCAGGCAGCTGACCTCAGAAAAAAAATAGAAGGCTGCTATAAATCCTAGGGAGAAGCAAATACCCCTTCTGGTATTTTCTGTAAAACATTTTTAGCAAAGCTTTAAGTGGATGAACCTTCAGGATTATATTTTGGACAACACACTAACGTCATTGTGGTGCCCTTCATGTTACATCAGTTAATCCTATGTTGCATACTAAAACCTTACGCCTAGGTCATTTATCCTAAGAACTCTCATCTGTACAGAACTGAAGAGAATGCTATTTCCCTGGCAATAGCAACAGCATAGCAAATCTCACTTCCCTTTCTTTTGACTATTGAATGGCTGAACTGCACTGAAAGGATTGAGTCACATAATAACCTTAATAGCAAGATAAATATGACTAAGGCAAAGTGCCTTCATGCTGTTTTAAGGCATACTCTCTCACTTAATCTTTGTGCAGAGAGTCAGATGCTCAGCTCCTATAGGAACACAGACCAAACTGAAAAAGGTTTTGGTCCACTTAAAGCAAAATATAAATATACCATTGGCATTATTATATGCTAAAGCTGGACATGAAGGCAGCCCAAAAACTGATAAAAAATAACCTCTTAAAAAATGAAATGTTAAAAAAGCACTAGGTTTATCTGTGTTGGCACCTTGTTTAATCTGAACATCTGACAGCACCCAGAGTATTCAGTGTGAATATTTTTGAGCCATGATCAGTCACTAGATAAACATTTGCAAGATCAGAGGCTTAGACGTTTCCCAGCTTTCAGACTGTGAAGAATCTGATTCAGCAAGCACTTTCCAGTTACCATCCTTTCTCACAAGACCTGGTCTTTTTATTTTAATCAAGTCCTCATTTGAAGAAAACTACTCATGTGTCTGAAATTTTCAGTAGAGTCACTATACTGATTATATTGTCAGCATATTATCTCCTTTTCATCACCTTACGCCTAAAAATCATATTTTTTTCATTTTATTCCAATAGTTGCATCATACATTGTTGTAAATTTTGGTTGAGGCATTTTTGTGTTAGAGAAGAAAGCATTTTTGTCTTTTACTGTAAGCTGAAAAAAACAATTTCGCAATCATATTATGCAAATACCAAACCAAGAGTAAGAAATGTACTGAATCAGCAATTTTTACACTTGCACAGAAGTGATTTGATTTAAATTTTCTCTAATTAAAATTACCAGGATCTTAGTCTACTTAGTGCAGTACAAGTTTTGAACAAAGGCATGACACACAAATTTAAGAGCTACAATTGTCCAATGAATATATTATTTAAAAGTTAACATCAGTAAGATGAAAACCTTGTAAAAAATCAGGTTTTATGTAACTCCAGATTTGATTTTTTTCATTGACATATTTGAAATTGTGGATTAAAACCTTACAAATCTGCCATTCACGAGACACTATGGAGGAGAAACAGCATATATGGGAATGCTGATCTTGTTTTCTACATGTTGACCATTTCATTTAAACACTTCTTCACTTTGAAACATTTTTTTTTTTTCTATGAAGAGGGAGAATTCCAGCAAAAGTTGCTGGACTTCTAGATGTAAAGTTACTAATTTGTTTTGCAACTGGGACAATAATGAAAACCTATATAGTGCAATATTTTTTGTTAACTAAAAATTTTGAATGTTCGGTACTGATGCTAGTTCTTTGCAAGATGTATTTTTATAAAATAGGCGATCCAGATCCCTCTTCCTGTAAACTGGTAAGACAGCAGTTCTGAATCTTTCCGCTCAAAAGATTTGTCAGTTTATTCAAACATAGCCATAAGCTCTTTGGTTTTTATACTTTTGGAACATCACAAATTTTCAGAGTCAGTACTACCTAGTCCTCAAATGTGTTTCCAGGTGTGTCAGTTTGGAAGAAAAATTGGTGATAGCCTAAAGATGACCCAAATAAAGTTCACCAGGCAACAATATCTGTATCCAGGACTAGCTTATTCCTGATTTCCCCAAAGGCATTGGAAAGGGTACTGCAAGGTTAAAGGAGCCGTGGGCAAAGTCATAAAAATAAAGAACAAGCAGGATTATTTTTAACTTCAAGGTTAGGAAGTCATTTAAAGAAAGACTGATACTCCATAGCCGTGTGCTTGCTCATCTCCTGAGAAAAGTCTGAATATCAACAAACATGCTATGTCGCTCCTGCCTGCCCTGCTGGTGCTGGAAACGCTTGTAACCATGAAGTATTATGCATGAATTGCCTAGCTCCTTAATTGCAGCTACAGATACAAACAAAGGAGCGTGCCTTTGATATTTTAAATAGCTACATTTTTCCTCTTATGCCATTTCTTTTCATTATTTGAGAGATATACTGGACTTCTTATTTATTAATTTTAGGATGCATAAGCATATTTCACTGCATGAGTGGAAGTCAGTGTGGAAAGGCAAACAATCTAATTCTCTCTCACAGAAGTATTTTAAAGCATTCTGTACTTCATTACTGCCTTGAGAGAACTGAGTCAGTCAGACACAAACCACCAAATTTCTGATATATCATCTTTGTTACAGAAGAGACAGGAGAGGGAAAAGGGTAGCTATAAAAAATTGAAACCAAAGGAAACTTTTAAGTTATGATCTAGACTGCAGACACTAATTCAGTTTCAGGATTCAAATACTGAAGTTGTTTTTTGATAGACTGGGGAAGCTTGAGAGGTACACTGAACTTCTCTCTAAGCTGCTTTGTGGCACCCTAGGTATGTTGTAAATAACTTACACATTCAGTCTCTAAAAGAAAAATTAATGCATCTATGACTCAGATTCCACTCTTAGGTCTTGAGAGCCACATTATGCTCTTGTATTTTTTAATGTTTATGCATCTTTTGGTTTTGTTGTTAAAAGAGGTAAGAAAGTAAATAAGGGAGAGATGGATGTTGTAACAGCGAAATACAGTGTGGAGTCCCAAAGTTCTCTAGGATGATATGAAAGAAAACCCAGTTTCAGCTGAATTCAGCCTGCATGACAAAGATTAAAATACCACCTATCGGAGAAAGCATATGCCTAACCTAACCTGAAAGTGAAGTTTTAATAAAATTGCAGGAAAAAAAATGGCTGTAATCAGAGTAGCCTGGAAAAAGCAAAACTGGGTCTGGGCTGCATAGATACATCCTCACTGGACTTCCACAAGGGATGGTTAAAATAATCCATTTCATTGCAACTACAACCTTTCCTAAGTATTACAAGTAACCATAAGGTATATTTCTAACAAAAGTATCTGCAATACTGTCATAAAAGATTAATTTTTTTTCAAGCCTGCTTTCCCTCTCTGTTGCTTTTCTCCTTGGCATTGTAGATTTGTAATGCAAGGATAATGGCTGGGTGAAACATATTTAGAACCACTGGACACTTACCACTCAGTTTGTTCTGGAGATCTGTACTAGCATTTAAATTAAATAATATAATATTGATATTAACTAGTCAATTTGAAAAGCTGATTGATAGAATTAATAGTAGACAAATTTAGTAGTGCTATTTCATTTATTAGTTTATTTTAAGAAATTGAAAGTCTTTCTGAGACTCATTCATTGTATTTATATCACTAGTTGGGAAGGGTGTTGGTGGGGGGATATCAGTCACCCAGCTGAAAAAACTAACCATCCCCCTAAAAGTTTCACATGTTTACTGTAAGTACTGAATCTCAACTCTGAACATATGAAGGTCACAGTCTGACTGCTCTGAAAATTTAACATTTTGCACAGTGCACAGATGTGACATTTTCTATTCTTGTTTTCTACCCAATGTATGTAATGTGATGTTAATTTCAGTAGTGCATAATTTAAAAAATGTAAAGCCTTCAATATAACTTACAAAATTGTGGGGTAGTCTGTTAAAAAAAAAAAAAATTACCAGCATTTAACCTAAAATCTATACTCAGCTTAATTGGAGCATGAAAGTTTTGATGAAACTGCATTTTTTTGAAACTAAGGTTTGGAACCAATGACACAGGATTCAATATCCAAAATCAGGCACATATTAAGTTCTAGGGTGAGATTCTTATGTAGAACCAGCAATAAACTTTTCTGAGAAGAAATACATGAGAAGTTTAGTAGATTTGAATTCTGGGAAAAGAATGAAGTTAAAAATCCCGCCCTGTATAAGGGCAGTTACTATGGATATCGACTATATCTGTCTTTTAAGTGTGTTCTTTTTTATCTGTGATGCCTCTTGAAGAAAAAACTGGTTGAGGTGAAACTCTTTAGAGGAGCTCTGGAGAGCTATTGAGCCTGCTCTGAGAGAAATTTTGAGGAGGGTGCAGAAGACAAGACAGTCGCGGCAGAAAGCCCACAGCTCACGTGGAGATTGGAGTAAGGAGCCCAAAGCAAAGCAGGTGACTGGGCCCCGGAAGGGGATCCTGAGAAGTTCCAGTGGACTCGAGAAGGTTGTGCAGAGTCTGCTGCAACTCCGAAAGCAGCAGAGCCGAAAGGCTAAAAACTGGGATGAGAAGCAAGGACCCACCCAGAGATACAGTGGGTGGGAGGAGAGCTGTGTATGAGCCCTTTTTACTCCATTTGGTACAGTTGCTTTAACTTTCACATTTAAAAGATAGGTATCCTACCATATTCTAATAACACCTGGCTTACTGAGTGAAAGCTTTGCAGTCTTCCCTGGGGATCTAGGAGGTCTAGTTACATTCTCCTCAAAATAATGGCAGATTCACTGTCTTGTCAGTTTTTTTGACAGTTGGTGCTGTTTTCTGAATAAATGTTTTAGTCTTTTAGTGGTTTTTTTGGAGGGGGGGCAGGGGAAGGGGAAGAGAAGGTACTACTGTTAAACTGTGTCCATCTATGAAATTCAAAGAACTGAATTCTGAACCTAGCCCTTTATTTGTTGTAATCAACATCATTTTTTGGACTTCCATCGAATTCAGCCAGCATGTGTGAGCTGAGGACCTGGTTCGATATTTGTCATTGCCAGGATATTCCAGACCTCACAGAAGTCGTGCCAAGGGCAGAGCCTGGCCATAGCCTCCATGCTTTCCCAGGTTATTCCCTGTGATAGACTGGAGTATCAGACTGTATCAACCTTTATGCTTATGAATATATTCATCAACATCAATGAGAAGTCACACAAGCATAAGGGTCCATCTGCCCAGATGTCTTTCTGGAGCCAGGAGATTCTGTTTGTTTATTTTTCAGAGTAGGTGCTTATCAAATTCTACAGATTGAGACTATTTCATTTTTCAGAGCAGCCCTTGTCACATGCCGCAAAGTAGCTGACTGCTCCTTCACTCATTCATTCATCTTTTTTTTCCTGTTTTCTAAACTTTTCTTTCCATTGTAGCAGTTGCAGTGGATCAGAGCCATATGGCTCTGACTTTTAACTGCTGCAACAAGCTGCTCTACCACCTGGCAAAGGAGCGATGCAGAATCTGAAGCCATGCTCCTTATTTCCAGAAATTCAGTATCTGCTTTCACAGTGCCTAGGCTTTTCACAAGCTAGTGAAAGGAAAGAATGAATCTAAACCCACCTAACAGACTACATACAGATTGTTGTATTGATATTTATTGAATATACATGCCTTGAAAGACTAGTACAGGAATGAGTTTCTTTTTAACACTGTAACAGCATAAGAGTTGAGGAAATACCTAATATATACCAGAACATGCTTTGTAGATTTTTTGATTAATCCTACATTTAATTTCTGAGCAGATATTTTTGATCCTCAACTATCACGTTTCAGGAATCCAGTGACAGCCCAACCTCTTGAGAAAATTGAATAGGCTTTTTAGTTTTATTTATTATACTCCTGGGAGAGTATAAAAGAATCAACGTTTTTCCCCTTCACCTTAATTACCTTTTCATACAGTATGTAACAGTTTTTCTATGTAATATGTGGCAAAATATTCCTAAGCATTTACTTTGTTTCTCTATGTTTTAAATCTTGTAAGTGAAATACCCAAGTCATTTGCAGTCATACTGTAACCCAAGAGCAGAATGAAGGTGCATATGAAAAAAGCACAAAACAGGAGTACTTTAAAGAAATAGGAAAAAAAAAATGCATGCAATATTCTTCTTTGAGGTTGCTTCTCTCCCCCCCCCCCCCCCCCCTTGCTTATATGCAGTAGTGATAGATTTCACAAACAGGATAAAATTTTTAAAAGTTTGTACTGTATTTACAAGGCTTCACATTCATCAATGCCAGTACTTTGTGGAATTGCATTTTCACTCCTAAAAACAGAAAAATCTGGCTGATTTGTGATTTTGTATTACACAAAATTGCTTCTATTTCTGTGCACTTCATTGGCCACAACCTAAAGTAATTATTTAACAATATCATTAAGTGAAATGCAGGTAGCATATTTCTTGCAAGTAGAAGAATATGGGGTGAGGACAGGTCAAGAAGTGGGGGGGAGGCCTGGAGGTTACGATCAATGGGCTCAGAAAGGTATTTTTTTCACATTGGACCATAAACTACTTATTCCATACGCTTTATAACAAGATGTTTGAGAAAATATGAAACATGGGAAAGACAAAATAACTATGGAGCAGAAGGGGTGTGAGGATAAATAAGGAAGGCAGCAAGAAAGACTACAGTTTCAAGAAATGGAGTAGCTTGGCTAGCATGTCAGAAAATAAACTTTTTACATTCTAGTGTCCTGGAGAATGAACAGAATAAGGACATTGATAGAAGCAGTTTTGTATAATGACAAAAACCACCACCACAAAACACAGTGACTTTTAACATCACTGAGGAACCAGAGATGACTAAAAGACCACCTCATAAAATTGCAGGGGGGAGAGCGGGCAGACAAACTGTAAAGAAATTAGGAGCCCTGATGACCGTGCTTTAACAACTGATCTTTCATTATCACCTTGTCATGTGTTACTAAAGGCACTTTTAAATTCCAAGCTCACTGGATTTCTGCCAAGTTATAGCATATTTTAAAGTGAAATTTGGCAATAGTAAAGCTCAAACTTAAAAGGTAACACACACTCATCCCTTTACGTTGCAGAGAAGTTACAGCACAAGCAATCACAGTGTAAACTTCATCAGTGCGGCTCCTGTGTAATGTGTTGTTAAAGGACACAAGAACAGCTCAGCATCCTTTTTCCTCTGGGATGCAAGCAAAATCTGATAACTTCATGACACTAAATAGGAACAATTCAGTAGTGTTTAGGAAATGGAGATTTTTGTCTACTAGTCTGACACCTCCTGATCATAAATAGCTTTGGCCTTCAGTCATTGTTAATTTGAAGGGACTAGATCCTGTTCCACTCCTACTCTGTTACAGGACAAGTTCTTTAGAATTGTATTTTAGCCTTTTAGCCTGCAAAATGTTTTATGACCTCTCAGAGGAACAGAGTAGAGATTATAAAAATTCCATAAAATTCCAGGCATGGAATTATTAAGAGAATTTACCTGCAACAGCGTTATCAATTACCCTGTCTGGTAGTTGTCACTGATTTCATATGAGCATTAGATTATAGTACTGTATCATTCTTGACTCCAGTGCTTTTCATGGTTGGGGAGGATGACTCTCAAGACAAAGATCTCTCTCTTTTACTTCTCTTCCAACTTCTTCCTTCCTGCAGTCCCACTTGCCTCTTGCCAGCAGCCTCAGATACAGGCAGGCAGCCAAATGGAAACCACAGATAGATGAAAAGAGCCCAGAAACAAAGACTGAATACCTGACCCATTCCCATTCATTCATTACCTATTTAATTGTTAATATAAGAACTGCTTAGCTTTGTTTCATTATTTATGATTCCTATTGTGAACTGCTTAGCATCATGGTTACCATGCACTTGACACAGTATGCACACCTTCCTTCCACATCTTGGAAGAAACAAAGATATTAATGGACTAAAATCCCCCAGTGTAGACATGTTATTCTGTTGCATTACCTTTTAAAATCTAGTAACTATCCCCACCTGACACCTCCTCATCAGCAAGCAAATTATGCATAAGGGAGGCTTTTTCAAATCCATGGAATAGATTCCTTCAGGGTTATAGGCCACAGAGAGAAATGACTTGTGAAGCAGGCAAAATAATGGGAATATAATGCAATAGGTCCAAACACGGAAAGACACTATTTGTAAAGAAGTAAATAATAACAACAAAATATTTACAATGAGAAAAATAAAATTATGCCATAATGTGGCAAAAGCCAGTATATGAAAAATTAAGTTTGATGCAAAGTTCTGACTCTGTTATAGATTGGAGAAAAAGACACAGCAGCACAGTTAGGATACAAGGTCAACTGATCACTGAACTTAAATAATGATATGTATTTTTTTGTTTTTTTTTTTTCCTGTTTTAAAAGGACAGGTAAATGCTTTCTGTAAAGTGAGAAAGCAGACTTTTACTCTCTATAAGTTCCAGAGTGAATATCTAATTTTGCTGATGCAGGCAACCTATTAGGCATCCATGCATCTCTCTGTTCAAGTGACAGAATTTTTTTCATTTTAAGAACAGTTTATTATTAGGTTTTTTTTAAAGGAGATGATACATGATTTACTCTATTCACCTACAGCTTTAAGTGTGAAAGCCAAATGATTTTAACATCTTTTTGTCACTATAGCACTGATTTATTGTAGCAAACTGACAGCTGAAAAATATACATAGTTATCTGAGTCAGTGAAATAAGGATATGATAAATATAAAACCCCCCACCTATTCTTTAGCAACCTATGTAGGCACGTGTATAGGGGCCTCTGATCAAGAGGGAGGAGGGGAAATAAAATAAAACATTTGATTATTAGTATAATGTTCCTATAATAGTATGAGCTTTGAACCATAAGAAGGTATAAAATCACTGCACTTCACAGATAGCTCCAAAGGGAGTCTTATTCTTGTGTGTCCTATAAGAGCAGATGGAATACAGATAAAAAATTTAAGCCTGTGCTCTTGTATCATCATCATGATCAGGTGCCTCAAGAGACTGTGAGGGTCTTTGACCATCTAAAAAGAAATAAATCTGTTACCTTATTTTCTTGCTCATCAGCAGCGTTCCTTCTGCTGCCAACCAAAACTAGAAGCTATCCCTTTTCTGAAATGGTTGGTTCGTTCCCGAGCCCCAGCTTCATGCTCTGGTGAGCAGCAAACCTTAGCCCTTTGTTTCCAGAGGTATCTCATTGCTCCTTCCTGGTATCAGAATTGAGCTGGGAAGACATCAGGTTTCTGCCCTCCCCTGCCCTTCCCAAAAAGTAGGAATTCATTTCAGTGCAGCCTGTGTACTACTTTTCCTTCTGAATTGTTCTGCATCTTCCCTAGCTTTCCTTCATATTGCATTATGTCATTATGGCTTGTTTTTCTAGCCTGTGTTCTCCTGGCAGCAGAGCTATGCTCTGACACTCGGGGAAGGTGAATCACCTAAGGATATATCTGCCTTCTCAGATAGATATTATAAGCCCATGTTCAGGTTCACAAAGCTGCTTTGCTTTTATAGTATGGTCATACTCTCAATCTTCTCTTTCCTTCCCTTAAACTTTTAGTGTTTTCAACACTGCTCTTTCTAGGCTCCTCCCTCAGTTACCTCTCAGAAAGCCTAGGACAGATTGTATCGTAAAATAGTCATTGGGGGACTATACCAGCAGTAGCATGCTTCCCCTCCCTTATAGCCCGGCTTTAAGTCTACTGATTCCTTGGGAATTGCAAGTTCCAAAACACCTTGATTTTTCTGAAAAAAAAAGGATGTCATTGGTCACACACAACATGAGCCAAGCCTTTAAAGTAATATCTAATTTTCTAACACAGCTCTGCATTTGAGCAGAGTAGAAGTAAGACCTGAGCATAATGCTGAGATTAATCTCATATTTAAGTGTGGGTGGGGGGAAGTCTGGTCTGTCTTGTATTATGGAATATAGTTTTATGAACACCACAGAATTCTGCACTGCAAATTCTATGACGATTTTTTTTTTAAATGCTATCAGCGCATGATGAAAGCAAAGATTTTTAATCAAGATTCTGTTTAAATTTCTCCACAGAAAATTCTGATTTTGAAGATACTATGCTTTCTATCCAAAAACCATTCTGCACTACTTTCTGAACTGAAGATAGTCCAATGTTTTGGAGAGAAAAGGAACTAATTTTTATCCTCCTTAATCAAGCGTGACCATATTTTCATAAAAGAATAAACACCAATTGCTCAAATAACAACTCTATAAAAATGTTAGTGGATCTATAGGACAGATGAGAGGATCAGAATGATTAGGACAGTGTCAGGACACAATTGATACTAAATCATCTAAATAAACAACAGTATTTCCTTGCAATGTCAGAAATCCTATATTCAAATTCTTTGCTTTAATTTCAGATTCCCTACATATTTTTGTGTGCGCATATTTTGTATCTCATCAGACTTTCATTCTTTCTCATCACCAGTTTGTAGCATAACGTAGCTTCAGGAATGCCAAGTGTGATTTAAGCAAGGAGGAATTTGCCAACTTTATAACGAGACTGTGTGCTCAGGTAAGTCTGTTTTGGCAAAGGTCCACACAAGTGGAAATGAATTTACCGGTATTGATAAAAAATGTCATCTAAGGAATATTCTTCTGATATGAAGAGGTCAGTGATTCTTCTTCCTTTTTTGATGAACAGTCTATGAAAGTAACAAGAACAGCTGAAGAGAAGAAAAGGCCTTGCAGGAGCCACCACTGCCTATACCCAGCTGGTTCCTGCCTGAACGATTTGCTGCCTACAGCTAGCAAAGGGAGGTAATTACAATGGAGATGGGCAGTGGGACGGCAAGCAAGAGCCTGCTTTGGAGTCACAGAACTATGTTTTTTCTTACAAGCAAAATACCTATTATTAGAAAGTGAAATATGCAGTACAATAGCTCTAATAAATATTGTAATGGAGCCAAGGGCCAGCCTACAGGAACTTCTGCAAAAATTGATTATGGCATTGTACTTGCATGTAGTTAATGCTGTCTTTCTCAGACTATTCGTCATTCATTAAAGTAGCACCTCACTAATTTGATATATATTGCAACTTGAATATTATCCCTATCAATCTTTGGTATTTATAAATTTCCCTGCACTATCTGCTGTGTTCCGCACAATGCAGAAGTTGGAACACTCTTTAAACAAGCACAACCTGTTGTTGTTTTTCATCTTCTCTTCGTTGTAGGCATATTTTGTAATAAACCATAGAATCATGTGATCAGCTTATGGCCCACATCAAGGATTCGTATTAAATACAGTCAGTTATCATCTTACTCTGCACTCTGCCTGTTGAAGCTTTTCTTTTTAGTATATTAATGCTCAGCTGTTCTGGAACAGCTGCTTTTCTTTCCTCATTTTCTTTAATTTAATGGGAACTTTTCCCAAGTATATTTATTTTTTCCTCAGAAAACTGACGTTCCCTCCTACCTCCCTACTTCCCCCAAATATGAGCACTATGAAGTGTAAATGGAACAGTATTTAGTCCAGGTTTAGGGACATTTTTGAGGTTCAGTAGCTACAAATTATCATTGCTACAAGTGAATAAATTATCCACTCCACGCCTGCTCCATGCTGAAAGCAACAAGAAAACACTTTTTCTTCTAATGAAAAATATGTAAGCTGACAAAACCTGATACATAAAGCACTGATCACACATACACAAATCCCAATCTAAATTTGCTTCTTAGCAATAACCACACTAAAGAGCACTTTCTGTAAACCACCTAGTTAGGTGCCTGACTGCTCTAGTCAATACTAGCTGATAGAACAGTGCTCTTAAGATACATGGTGAAGTAATCATTTGTCCCAAACAAATTAATGGGAATTAGAAGTTTTAGAAATTGGTAGAATTAGTGGTTCTTACCCTCATTGTTATGTTTCCTTTAAGTGTTTTACATTCAGGGGAAAAGGGGATTGATTTGTTGGCCTATAGCACCAGAGATCCTCTGTCTGGTGAAGGACTAATGGAAGACTGATTGTAGTTAGATATACAGAATCATTACAGAGGGGAATCTGAAGGATACTATGATGAAAGAGCTCCCCAGAACAAAGAGTGAAACCAAGGAAAGAAGAAAGTTAACAAAATAAATCCAAGAAATGTAATTATACGGGCATAGAAACTGGAGGATCACTAATACAGAAGTTACATTTATGCAGTGGCTGTAACCTTTGAACACCAGTCAAGTTAATCCCTAATTTTCAACTAACCATGGAGCTTGTTGACTCCAGCTGAATTCAGTACAAACACAGGTTTTTCTTCTTTGCAAAATAGAGGTGTAAGGTCCTGATGCTGAAAGCTCCTACATACCTGATGAGTAGTTTTAATAAATTAAATAGGATGGAACAAGTCCCTCCACTCTCCCTTCTAAAACACAGGCTTTGTGTAAGACAGTTCTTATCTGTGATAGAGGCACATCATCAATCTGTTCATCTTTCCTACAGTGGATAGAAGAGAGCCATGTCCTTCCTTCTTTCTGCGAGAAAGGCATCTAAACTCTTATTTAGAGAGTGCAAACTTTAGCACCCCATCTCCTTCACAGACTTTCTGTCTGTATTCCCATTTGTTTCTAATGCTCCTCCCTCTTACTCCTGAAGCCATCACAGCTCCTCTTGGCTTGACAGTGTGACAGTGAAGTATTATGAACTGCCTTCTGCATGCCCCTGGCACTACCCCCAGCCTGCTGACAGCCTGATAATACTCAGCAGTCAAGGGCACAACTAAAATCTGATAAAGACCAGGACAGTGCAAGCTTTGAGAAGGCGTATGTCAAAGCCACTAAGTCGGTATTTACAGCAGGCCAGCCTCATCCATGGTGACAAATTTGCATCAAGATGAAGAAGAGCTTTAGCTGCTCAGAGATCAGAGGAAGTTATGCAGCTCTGTGCAGTTGCTTCCAGAGGTTACAAAACAAGAACTCTCTCCCATGCAATCTCCTTGTTTAGTGGGAAAGAGCTACACACACATATCTTTCATAAAGTAATATCAGTGTTTCTCGCAAACTTTGCAGAGAAATGTATACTCTTTATTCCTGCTCTTTAGAAATAGATGTAGGCATTTTCCATGGTTTCTTCTACCAGCAATAAAACTACATAAAGTTGCTAAAGAGAAATCTTTGTGAAAGTTACTGTTGAATATGCACATTCATTATTTCACTGAGGTACATAAATAGCACACATGGAGCTGCGTACAACTTAGCATTCAGATATGCAAAACTGGTACTGATAATTACTCCTAGGCTGAAAAATGATAACTGTCTGTGAATAAATGACAACAAAAAACACAGCTTAGAATACAGTACAGGGTATTCTGTTGCAGATACAAGGAGAAAAAAAGCATTTAGTCACACTTGAATGAGATTAAGACAACCAGTTCAATGCTTATAATTATTATTAAAACCAAGGTCTTGTAAAACAGAAATTCTAATTTATTAAAGAATCTCATTGTAGAATCAAGAAATAATCAGAAATTTAATTCTACAACTCATTCAAAAGGGTGGCACTCCTAAAGAGCTTACTTTCTCAAGGGTGCAAGGTCAAGTTAACTCTGACTGAAGAGCAAAATGTGTATCTACAGAGCTACCATTATACCTTCCCATGTGCCAAGATTTTAATAGGAATTTTCTGATTTAAATGGCAAATGATCACTGGAGTCATTCTGGGGAGGTCAAAGGAAAAAAAGAAAAAAAAAAGACTGATCTTTAAAAGAAGGAAGAAAAAGGGGGGTGTCCTATGTACATATATGAAAAATTCTGCAGAATGTCCACACCACTACAGAAAATGTGAGCAGTATCAAAAGGATCAAGCAGAAAGATGAGTACAAATAGGAAGAAGCCAACATGTTTAATAAATTAAATATATGACACTTCAGGAGACGATCAGAAAATCTAGTGAAGGGAATTTGAAAATGTCACTCAAGATTGCCACCTCTTCCTGTAAATCTCCTGTCTCTCTCTACCATTGTTTAAAGACAGGGAAATACCAAGGGCATCATAGTTATTTCCCCTGCTTAGTGCAATTAATTATTTAGGCCCAACGCCCTTTGTCTTATTGCTTAGCAATTTATTCCAGAAGTAAATACCTTGGAATCATATGACCCCTCAGGCATAAGGTCCTTCTCAGTAAGAATATGGGTGTCAAAAAACAGCCCTTAATTAACCAACATTGAATTATTAAAATTTTGTTCTGTATTGAAGCTTACTATTTCTACAGTCAGAACTGACAATGAAAGAAGGGAAACTTGGTGTCTCAGAACAAGCTAGAATTTGTCATGACCAATTTTTCAAAATGAATGATAAATGCAAGCTTTGGCAAGACTGGCTGTCATTAAACTTGCATAAAACTAAGGATTTATGAACTGGAAACCCCAGCATAAATATTTTGCAGCTATGCAGATATAACACGGATCACCTCTAAACGAATCTTACAATGAAGAAGTATTTGTTTATTTGTGACATGTGGCTTTTTTTGCAAATATTGGAATGTAGTTGTTTTCTGCTAAGGTGTCTGAAATCATTTGCGTGTTATGGCAGTCTGCATCATCCAGGAACAAATTCCTAGGTAAAATAATCCTAGCATCTATGTATCTATTGTATCTATTATGATTATCTCTTGAATAAAATCACAGCAATATACCTGTAATCCTTTAGAAAACTAGAGGAGACCAAAGTTCTCTAACTGTCCTGTATTTACACATTTTGAGAAGCAAACTGTAGGCAAACAATGTTAAAACCACCTTACATTTCTCATTTTAAAGGCAGAATGGTTTATAACCTTAAAGCTGTTAAAGTGCCTCCCTATGTGGTTGGTCACATGTATTCAATAATTTACACAATAATAAACTTGCTCGTCCTTTCCCTCTCTCCCCCCGCAAAGAAAGAATAAACTCAAGAAGTCCTAAATCTCATGCACTGGAATAACAATTTGACAGCCAGAGTCAGGGAGGCGAGTTTTGTCATTCCCATGAAGATCAGCCTAAATTTTGTCAAATTGTGAAGCTTAAAAATTATATTATTTTGTTGCATAAGCATATATACACAGAAGGATACATGGAAAGTTCATTCACAATCTGAGTTCTGGTATTTTGTTTTCTTGACTAGGCTATGTACTTCTCACAGGACAAAACTGGAGAATTCTAGACAGCTGAAAAGTGGTAAGATATTTATAAGATAATTGTTCAATATGATTGACAGGTTCCTTATGATATCTTTAGGTTTTGGAGAGGCATTTGACTGAGATTTAAAAGCAAAACTGAACTTTCCACGTTTAGCTTATATATTACTTATTCCATAATAAATGCTCCTGAGAAAGTAGGATATATGTAATGTAACAATATGCCCGCATCATTCCAAATGCTACTTCTCATCCTAAAAGCAGAAGCCAGCATCAGAAGGCAACGATACTCTTGCTCATGCTGTATTGCTAATCAAGAACATTGGTGCATGGTCCTAAAACTATTGAGATCTAAATCAAGGTGATAACAGACCCCAGCCTTGCAGTCATTCTTCACTGCTAAGCTCCTCTAGGCAAGGAGGGACGTGGCAACTGAGAAGGGCCTAGTCTAACACAAATATAGTATATATACATATAGTATTAGTCCACAATAACTCTAGCGATATTGGTCTGTAATTAATTTAGATTTTCTCAAGTTAACTTTCATAGAGTTCAGCTAGCTCTCACGTCAGTTTCTCCTTCACATAAACAGATATAGAAAGCAAGTGCTGGCAATATCTTTGAAAACTGCCCTAGCTTCTAATATGTGCCCTTTGTACAAGCTCTAACACGTGTCCTTTGATTCACTGTTCTTCTTCCTGCATTTTTAGACAATCATTTGAAAATAACGATGACAGTGTGAATTGGACAGGAGTCTGAGATCCCCAAAAGACCAAAGTCCATGTGTGCTAGAATATAAACTACAATGATTCCTAAATTGAACACTGTAAATCTTTCTGGGTTGCAGCAAACTCTTTCCAGTCCACTCCGGCCCCTAGAAAGTTTCTCTGCCACGGAGGTCTGACTCTACCCTCCTTCTCTCAACAGACTCTCAGTTCCTTGCTACACTACAGACTGCCAGCTCCTTACTGGGACTCCCACTCTTGGTCACTTCCTGCTCTGCCTGTCCCTTCCCAGATTTTTTCTCCCCGAGAAGAAGTTAAAGTATAAGATACTATCCATCCTGCTTAAAATATTAGCACCTGTTTTTGGATAGTGATGTGGTCCACACCTTACTTTGACCAGAATGAGTATAGAATTATTTTTGTTGTTACTGTTGTAATAATATTAATTTGACTGGTGTTTTGGTAAGTTTTGTCCAGTTTAATGTGTATGTTAAAACCTCAAATTTGTGATTGGGCTCCATGAAAATCAGCTGAGGTAAATCATTTTAAGACTACCATAGAAAAAACAAAAAAAAAGTCTAGGAGTAAGGCTTAACAATTGTAAACACATGGCAAACAGTTTCTTCCAAAAGCTGAATCAAATCATAGCTCTTCAAAAGATATTCTTTTTCACTTTAGAGATTGCAGGCAATTGTGAGTCACTGTCTTCTGCAGCTAAGCTGTTCAAGTGCTTAACTGTATGCTAGTACAAACTGTACAAACTGGGAGCTAACATTGAGGTGATTATCCAGTTTCACCCATACGTCCATCAGTGAATTATTGAAATTCCTAAGATAGACTCTCCCATCCTGTTAGAATAACTTTCCCAGATGCATTACCTTGCATTTGGCTGAATTAAAGACCTTTTGTTGGATTTGATCTTTTATCCAAGTGATTCAGATTTCCCTGGGTTTGTACTATTTCTTATCACAGAGGTCTTTGTGTTATCTGCAAGCTTCACCAGGAGGTTTGTTTAGCACCATCTGGATCACTGATACAAGTATTAAATAGAATCAAGCACTGAGCTCTATGAACCCTACTAGATATGGTCCTGCACATCATTCTCAATAGCTCAGGAGATCTATAAGTGCACCAGTCTTCAATACATCTAATCTATTCCTTATATATAAGCAGATTTTTGAACCACAATATGTAGCATCAAGTCAAGTATCCTGTAAAAATTCAAATATACTAGAACAAAACATTTGCCTTTAACATTCAGACCTTTAATCTTGGTGCAAAAACATAATCTTCAATCAAACCATTCTGTTTAGCATTAATTATACTCTAGCCACTATTTGTTTTGTCTACAGGGCCCCTAAATTACCTTTTCATTACTTTATTTGTCAGGCTAACCTTTCTTAGCTATTTACATTCTATTTAAGTACTCTAACAGTATTTAAAAATTTCTCTAGTTTTCTAAAATTAGCTTAAGTTAGTGATTCAGATTATTCCATAGCTGGTTCTTTAGGTGTAACCTACGGGAGCCTATTTATTTGGAAATTTTAGATTTTCTTTCAAGTCAAAACAATTATTAGAAGAAAAGTATTTTTTTTTTAATTTCTCTTTTGAATCAAATAAAGGTTTTCCTGTCAACAATTTTTGTTCAGTTTTCCTAAACTGAAAAAGGAGAATAAACCTTCATTCTTGGGGACAGCTAAAAATATCCTCAAGGCCCTGGTGATGGTATAAATTCAGTTTTGAAAAGCCTCTTCCAGAGCAGGGAACCTAGCGGTGGCTCCATCAGTGGCTTGCAGGGCTTCTAGGGCTTCCAAGCTCCTGGCAAATTAGTGGTGGACAAGCAGTTTGCTGGCAGGGTCCCTGCCAGCACGTCTGCACAGCATTGCTCTCCGCTTCAATACGCATGCCCTAGGGTTAGGCATTGAGCACTCCAGTGTGATACTGAATTTGCACAGGCCCAGAAGGAGAATGAGTGCATCGCTCTCGACCAGGTGTCTAAACTTTTAACACGGTAAACGGAGAGGGTTAGATGATTCAGAATGGGACTGGAAGCAGCCTGAATGCTAACAGAGTGCCCTAGAGGAAACGCAAGGGCAAATAAAGATAAGGTTTTATGCTACCAGCTCCTCTCCCCACCAACCTGGTCTGAGACTCAAGAATCTAACTCCAGGGTACAAGCAAGAAGCCTGCCTGCACTTTAGATCTATAACTCAGTTCCTACGATATGGGTATATACGAAATTTCTATTTTAAAAAATGAAGAATTTACAGCACCCTTCTTAAAGTGGTATCAGGTAGGGGGGAAGTAGTAGCATTCCCTGCATATTTTATACCAAAAAATAATTGAAATACATTCAAGACATGGAAGGCAGTATAAAATAACAGAATAAAGCTGAGCCCAGGTCTTCCCCCTCTACCAATGAAAAAGATATAAGGCCATATTAGCTTTCTATGCCATGTCTTCTGATCCAGTAAATCTTTACATTTTTTCTGTTAACCAAACCATCTTAGCAGGTGGGAGTGGCAACTGTCCACTTCCCCTCTCCCCTGCACAGACAGAATAATAAATATATAAACTGATAATTGACTACTGCCCTGAAAGGTGAAAAATGTGAATTTGGACACATTCATCCATATTTTTTGTGCCCTGTATGACTGTAGTAACCTTTAAGCTGTTACATAAGGAAAACAACCATATCTACATCTATTTTGTTGAAGAGATGTGTACAGCTACATTTTCTAATGAGACCAGTCTTGTATTCACGTCCCATGTTTATTCTGAGCAGTAGGGGAGGCCTTTTAAAGGACATAGGCAGCCATCAGGACTTAACTATCAACCAGCTCATCCCCCAAAAGAATCAGTCCCAGGTCTGAAAATAAACTCTGCCTAAAACCCATTTTTGGTACCTAAATCCCTTAATAGACCTGGGTCTTTTAACCTTCTCAGTTATACCCATGTTAATATACTCATGTTATACCCATGTATATACTCATGTTAATACCTTACAGGCATCGGCTGCAAACTGGGCTGTATCTTTACTTTCTTTGAAGTCAGTGCTGAAGTATATAGGTTCTACTATCAACCTGTTTAAATTAGACTAGGTTGCAATAGGAGCAATATCAATTTACACCTGATTTGCTGGTCCTAGATTATCAAAAAGTCCTATATTATTAAGAATATTCTTTTATCTAAGTTAAAAAGCTATTTAAATACATCATCTATTTTATCGTGTATTCTGAAGTCCCAGAAAAAAACATTACTTACAAAGCCTAAAGAGTGAGGATCGAGTTCATCTCAGGTGTAAATTCATTTGTACAGTAAATATATTTGGACTGACGTGTTCTGCCTTAATGGATAAAACTTTTCAAAGAATCACTAGGCTATCTTCCATGTTCCCAAAGAAAAGCATTACTTTGGGAGCAGGGGGTAGATTGCTTCCACATGGAAAACCTGCTGAATCCTTTTAAAATTACTGATTCACAAATTGTAGTGATTTAAACCTAATCTCAATTATAGTAGTAAGGTATATTGTTGCACAGTGTGATAATGGTATTTTTTGCCTTAAGTGGACTTTGATTCAAACAACGGGCTTGAATAAATAAGACAGAAAAAGAACCAGCCATTTATTGTGTGTTGACTGTCTATCTTATACACTCAATTTTTTTGACAGCAAGTACCAGAATTCCTCTACAGAGAGCAGGAACTTCTGTCTTTCTTTCTTTCTTTCTTTTTTCTTTTTTTGTTGTTGTTAGACAAAGATATTTACCTTTTTTTCTTACCAGCAATTATATATGTCTTTAAAAAGGATTAGTAAGATTTGAGCAAGAGATAACAGAATTTGATAGTTTTCACTAACATAATAGTGTTGCCATACTAATTCATAACCTGTTTATAGTTATATGAAAGGTATGATTCAATTTATTTAAGACTGAGAACATTTTACTGCAATTATTTAAATAAACATTAGAAGAAATGTTTGACATCATGGCTGTTGTTCCGGGGATGAAGAATGAAAGAGTGAAAACATGCCCATGTCCTCAGCTAAATGTATTTTCAAGCTGTAACAGATAAGATTTGCACTTACAATTCTCAAGAGCAGTTCAGGAGCATTTCCTTGCAAAATAAATTTCTTTTAAAGCAAAACAAACTTAGTGAAATGGCCCACTTTGAGATTACTATTGAGGTCCCAGATATACCACCAGGTATATCTGAGGTAATATTGTTGCATTCTGGATACAGCAGCTGATTCACAGATCCCTAGAGCCTGAATAACCTACAATGAAGAATGAGAGTTCACCTGTTCTTGGCCTCCTTCCTGAGCTTTCTTTTGGAGTCACTGCCAGAGAAAGCAAGCTATTCTTGAAACATCTTTGGTTAAAACTGTTATCCAGTAGACAAGAATATTTGAAATTGAACATGAATCAAGGATAACTGCTTTTTGACACTCAGTCCTTTAGAATACACTTACATTATTCATCTTAAGCATTGCCCCCAGAACCTCCTCCTATCTTTCAAAATTGCCCTATCTTTTCACCTTCTGGCTGAGTTCTTCCACCTCACAAACCGATATTTGCTACCCACTTTCAAATCCAGACC
Organism: Dromaius novaehollandiae; assembly: GCF_036370855.1. Classification (NCBI taxonomy): domain Eukaryota; kingdom Metazoa; phylum Chordata; class Aves; order Casuariiformes; family Dromaiidae; genus Dromaius; species Dromaius novaehollandiae. The sequence continues at coordinate 105,276,018 of NC_088098.1, read as the reverse complement.
CAGGCAATGAAAAAATATCTTACTTAGACCCAAGGTAGACACTATCTTTCACTTAGGCTCTGAAACAACACTTTCATCCTCAATGCTTCAATACATTTGTAGACTTTAAATGAGGATCACACTGTAAATGAATTAGTTAAAAATTTCAAGACATATTGGTTTGGCTTCAAATGAGCAACCAGTACATGAAACACTCTCAGTTGCTCCAGGAACGCAAGTTAAGCGAGAGACTATTAAAAGAACATTTTCAACCAGATTCATTCTCGTGAAAACTGAATTAGATTAATCAATCAAATGAGGCTTCTTTTCACCACCTGAGTATCCATCTCCATGAATAAGACATTGAAGCTCATTTAAATGTTACGACAAGGAGAATAAATTTGCAAAGCACAGAAGGGCAAACCATAGTCCGGAGAGAGAAGTGAGCCAGCTCTTTGAATCCCTGTAAAGGATGCCTATTATCCAGAAGAAGGAGTTTGTCTTAAATGCTGGTGCTCCTAGACTTGCAAAGTCTTTGACTGAGAAACTCTTTAGAAGTCCTGCAGAGTGAGAAATTGTATGTATTTAGAAAACTAGATGTAATTTTTAAGAGAAGTATTAGTTGAAAAAAATGCTGTGTATAAGAAATGAAAGGGCCAGAAAGTCTGGTCCTAATTTTTTTAATATCATTGTTCTGTTTTCAGGGAAAAACTAATGGAAGATAGAGCCTCCAATCACAGTTACTCTTAATAGAGAAACATAGAAAATTGATATTTCTCTCTGTTGAATACCTTCTGCCTGATCAGCACTGCCAGGCTAGAACTTGCGTTACTTTTAAATGTGAATACATGTTACCCCACTACCTCCCCAGAAACTGCACATATATATATGTGTGTGTGTATGTGTGTGTGTGTGTATATATATATATACATATATATATAAAACCTTAACATGTCATTTAAATAATAAAACATAAGATTCAAAGACTGAGAGTATAACAAATATTAAATATACTGATACAGCCTCCATTTGCCCTATCTTGTAGGTATATAACAACAGAGGCCAGGACTTACCATTTTTAAGCTGAAATGGAGTGGAATTAATTGGAGTTTTTCCATACCAGAAATCTAGTTCTTTTTCTGATTCCTGCATTGGAAAGCACGGTCCATTTCCTTGACCAACAGGATATTCAGGTAATGGCAAGAAGGGCAGCATACTCTTTTTGAACAGTTAGCTACACAGGAAGCTTAGTGGAGATTAGCAGTGTTTTCTCTGAATCTGGCACATAACAAACTCTTTGGTACTGGAGTAGGTTCAATTGAGATACAACGCTTGAAAAGATTTTATCAGGCCTCCAACTGTGCTCTACTGAACATATGTAAATAATGATTTTCACAGGCTTATACTTCAGCCAAATCGAGATGGATTTTCTTAGACACAGCAAAAAGCATTCCTTTGACCCAACGACTATTCTCCCGCCAAGTTTTATGTTCTTATTGCAAAGCCAGAGATTAATTCTCCAAAGAAATGAGTTAAGAGAAATCTAATACTGGCAAAATAGTCTGGATGGCTTAAGTTTGTTTGTTTTAAATAGTTGACATATTTTGTCCTGAAAATGAGGAAACAAATTATTTTATATATATATATATATATATATATAAAATATAAAAATTATTGTAGAAATCCACACAGCTGCCTTCTGTTTGGAAGAACTGTAAACTTTCAGTGACATGAGGTGGGCAATGCAAATTCTTAGCAAGCCAAACTATTTTCAACCTTATGTTCAGATTTGCAGAAATTAAGAGGGGGAGGGGGAAACTTCTATAATTCTGAACTATTTCTTTTTCCCTTTTAAGAACCAGCTTTTACATTTTGAAGACTTAGGTTAAATTTGACCTCAGATAATTTAAAAGAAACTTAAAGAACATTAAATGACATCAAAATAAAACAAGTTATTTCATTCTTGTTTGAGTGAAAAATCTCTTCAATCAAAAACAAACTTTAATTTTGAAAAAAGATACATGTTTTAATTCAACCTCCACATTATCTTCTCTTGTTTTTTCAGATTAGGAGCTGAGCTCAAAATCTGATTTTCTAGCACTTTTAATAATGTCTAGGATTAAAGTCTGGTTATATAATTTTATCAAATCCAGCAAAATTCCATAACAACTCAAAATTGCTGAAAAGTAAAGAACCTTTACCTATTTCTAGATAGGCATGAACCCAAGGTTTATCTTATGCTGACTCTAGAACTTACCCCATTGTTCTACAAGTCCTTTCCACTCACTAAATAGTAGAAAGCAAACACAGGTGAAAACAAGTATTTTTCTACTCATTTAGTAAGTGAAGTCAGCTGAATGAAAGGGCCAAGTGGTGCTGAAGGCAGCACAAGAAAGGAAAAAAAAGAATGTCAGCTTCTCCTTTGGGCAACAGTGAATTATTATTCTGGACGAGATACCTGTGAAATTGTATTCTTATATATATATTTTTTAAAAAAGGCAAGTTGCTATGTTGAAAAATACACATTGGAACAATCCTGCTCCTAGTAGCTTGACAAACACCTGAACAACATATGTAAAAGAAATTATAATGTCAAGAAACTCCTGAGTTTGCAAATGAACTTTCTTGCCCTCGTTTCTGAGCTATTCATTATGTATATTCACTGTATAAATAGGTAAGTTTTTATGATAAAGTACCAAATTGCAGGTAAAAATAGAGCATCCTTTGTTAAAGAAATGTTTTCCTAAAGGTATTCAGGAAACTATGAAAAAATATTTGTTTTCATACTTTTTCAAAAGAATTTTCATATGGAACACACATTTTTATACATTACGCTAAATTACAACTCCTAAAAATGTTTTTATTTCTCACATTCCTAATGTTATGGAATTTTCACAAACTAACGAGTGTGTATCAGGCTCTTTTCCTTCAGTAAGACTTAATTTCAGAAGATTCATCTGTAGTGGTAAATCTCCAAAAAATTTGAATTTGACAGTAATATCAGGCCTGAAGCTAGATCCAGAAAATCAAATATTTATCATCCTGAACAAATAATAGCAGGCATTGTGTTATAAATTTACCAGCCTCTGCAGCTCAAATGAAAGATCTTTGAGCTGAAGTAAGTTGGGATTACATACTGTAAAAACCACTAAAGATGATGGATGTTTAAGTGATCACCCGCCGCTGGCTTTGGATTGTGAAGCTGCAAGAAACAATGATATCAATAAAGCTAATGTAATTTTTGCTACTTTGAGATCATTCCACTGGCTATTAATGTGAGCAGAGATTTGATGGACACAGCAATCTCTGGTTACCTCCACCTAAGAGACTCATAAACTTTACTTTCAGTTGTTTATTGTCTTAAATTTCTAATCTGAGAATAATGGAATCATCTAAGGATTCCCTGGAGAACTGTAATTGAAAGCAAAAAAGTAGAGCCAGATTATTAATTGTTCAGCTGAGCTGAAATAATTTCTGTTGCAACTGTTTTTTTTTTTTACATCAGGAGTTTCCAATGAGTACAAAAGTGACAAATGCTTACAGGAGCTGGACAACACTTCTTGCAGCAGTTGAAAATGAAAGAATTCATCATGAAGCTATTCAGCCTTCAAGTATAATAGCATGCTCTACGTGTCTACACATTGCTCGTAGTCTTGCCAGCTGGAGGTTCAAGGCCTGGAGGATTAGCCCGCTGCCCAAGTCTCAAGGGAGTCTACTCCACCTAGAGGTTTTAGAGAACCAAAGAAAGTCCAAATCCTAATTGCATTTAGGATGACGGCATCCTATCTTCTTCTGGAGAAGAACATAGTTCACTGATGCTCCTGCAGGTGAGTCACTGATGATAGGCCCAAGGACAGTACTCATGAGGCTGCAGAACATAATCCATATCACAAAAGATCTAAGCACACAGAAAGTCATCCTGTCTAGGACTGCATTAGTTTCTAACTATTGTCTGTTTTATTTTTTACATGGTTTAATTATTGTTTATGAATTGTAGTTATGATCCACAGACCAAAATAATCAGAAGACAGGGATATCTTTTTATGGAAGGTAGATATATTAGTGTTCAGTGACTTTTCATGTAGTTATATCTCAGTCCAGGTATTTTTAGGACTCCAAAAGAGGTTTTCTAGTGCATCAGGGGGGTTCTGTTTTTTTTTTTTTTCCCCAGCCAAACTCAAAACACTCAGCTTTTTTGTGCATCCTGCTTGTTTCACTTAATTTCTTTCATTTCTTTCTCTTTTAATTATATGGATGACATGGAAGCTGAAGGGATAGGAAACATATGAAGCTATAGCTGAATTGCAAAGTGACTCAAACAGTTTAGAGACACTGCACCTGCAGGCAATGAGAAATTTGCCCCTAATAAATGTAATACTTAGTGAGAGAAAATAAATAGCAGAGATACTGAATGAAAAGATATGAACAAGCAGCAGGATCAATTAAGTTCAAGTGTATTTTCTTTTCCTTTATTTTCTTAATTCTAATACTGCTTTTTCATGTCAACAAACACTCTACAATTTAAAAGCAAAAAAGGTTGGTTTTCATTAGAATTTTTGTTGGATTTTTTTATTGTAAGAAGTTGTCAGCAGTATGAAAATATGTAGAGTCCACAGATTTTAATAATGGTTGAGAACTAGAAATAAAGTCTTAATACTGAAGTATTACTTGTAAGAAAAAATGTGCACAGTTAAGACACTTTCAATGTATTCTTTATTTAAATGTATATAGCATTTGTGAAATACACTGGAGTTGTATAAATATTTAAGAAAGACACTTAAAAGCAGGGTGGAATTTCCCATGTTATTCCATCAGGACGTCCTGGGCCAGCAGTAAGTGTTCAGTGTCCAAGCTCATTAATTCTGTGCCTATAGACTCCTTGATTACTTCTCTGAGATTTTTAAGGTGTAATGCTACGATAAATATATTTCCATTTGGAAAATCATTAGGAAATATATTTATCCCAAATGTATTTACCTTACGTGGCCTGATGAGCAGCCACCTGATGTTAGCAATGTTTTTTTTCAGTATTGGGATGGACTTGTGAAAGAAGTTAACAGCTGCTGGGTAGCTCAATGGAATTATTCCAGCAGATATTACGTGCCAGGTGTGTATAAGTGGGTTTAGTAAATCTAAACTAGTGTGTTTTCCTGGCCATTCTAATGTGCATTTTATGCCAAAGATCCCTTTCTTAAGTGTACTTACACTGCCTCAGTTATTTAGACTCAGAATCACAGTCTCTGTGTCTGGGAGAAATGACCCTAAGGAGCCTGACAGGGGTTTCCTTATTGCTGCTTTACACCAGTCAAATAGCAAGAGGGCCATAAAAATAGTGTAAATATAAATTACTCCCGTTTTGATGCCTCTTTATATTACCAGAATGATGTGAAGTACCCTTCTTAGAAATGAGAATAAGGCCTCAGGAGCCTAAATTGATGTAATTCAAGTGCTGATGGACCAAACAATATGAACAAAGCGAGAAAAATACAAATGTACGAGTTTACTTTGGCACTTGTTTTGTATGTGCCTTCTCGTACTTCCCTTTGATTCCTGGGCAAGTCGCGCATTGTATCTCATATGCCCTTACGCTTACTCACGCATTAGTTTCCTGAGAGGATGAGAAGCGAGGTGAGATGGAGCGAAGGCCTTCACTCAGGTGCAGTGCAGTGGTTAAACAGCTTATTGACACAAAATATGCACCTGCCAGGGGTCACCACCTGCAGAGCAAAGCTGGAAAATGAGACAATTTATTTACTTTGCTCTTGGAGCGCCAAGGCCGCAGCCCAGGCCCATCCCCACTGGCGCGGGCTGAGAAGCCAGCCCTGTGCAGGCACAGACAGGGCCTCTGACGTTTGGTTGCAGAGACAGAAAGGAAACGTGGGGCCGTGGCTGAAGGACCAGCAGGGAGGCCTCTCCGAGGGCTGCCTGCCCTCGGCCTGGCTCAGCCCCAGGCCCTGCTGAGGCGACCCCCTCCCCATCCCGCCCGGGGCAGCTGCCTCTCCACCAGGCTGGGGTCCTGTGGCAGCACCAGGCTCCTGGTCACCGTCCCTGGCCTGGCTCCCCTCGCCAGGCAGCCATGAGCAGGGCCGCCAGCGTGGGGGGCAGCAGCTCGGCTGCCCGGGAGCCGCCAGCAACCCGCCGACAAGTGGCATTTCTCGTGGAGAAGCGAGCAGGCCGCATCACCCCGCTCACCGTTTAGTCCCCACTTTCACCTTCGGCAGCCCGCGCTGCTACTTTCACTCAGAGGCAAATATGCGTTTCTTTTTTCTGTCATTAACAACCACAATGCCAATGTATACATTACGGTATGCGTGCTACTAATATTTACCGCTCGACTTTGTTTCTTGCTTTAGGCATTTTTGTGGATCCGATACAATCGTTTTGGTCAAAAGTGCATGGTAACGATATTGAAGGAAGCTTGAATGACGACCGAGCCATAAGTGGAAAAACTAAACCAAGTAATTTATATAACCGATTAAGCATTTTGCCACGTAAAACTTCCTATTAGTAATACAAGTCGCTATTAAATCTTTATTAAAGCCAAACAGGAGCTCTTGGGAAAGCAACAAATTTTGACATTTCAACAAGTATTTGAAATGTTTTATTTCAGATCTCACAAATTTCAAAGAGCATGGTATTTATCAGTGTTGGTAAAACACCAACATTTATTTTGATTATCTAATCCACTTGTGTGGTGTAACTATACATAATTAATTATATACTGATATTAATCATCATAATAATCCCATAAGAGATGAGAACCCAGATAGATGAGATCTGGCAAAGTAACGAACAGATATCAGAGCTTTTTCTCTTCAAAAAGAATAAATAATGATCCCCAACCAATCAAATTCTGGAGATCACGGTTTAAAATGTTGCTACTGGTGAAATAGTCTGTTACAATCATTCTTCAAGACTCTCATTTTTGCCTTACAATCAAGCCTGGTGTCAGCTTTATTTGCATGGCATGCAGAGAAAACTTAGGAGTGGTTAGTAAATGTGCAGTTCTGTCCTTTCGCTAGAGTCCACAGCTTTTATGTAATAATTGCAATATTGAAGTTTAAACGTTGCCTCCAGAACTCTCCGTTGTTTCTCTTGCTTACAGCAAGAGTTAAGATGTATTATCAGAGTGTCTTCCTCGCTGCTGTGGACAAATAATCTGTTTATTAATTTGGAATGATAAATGACATTAAATGTAGAAGGGACTACAAGGGTCCTAACCAGAAACAACTGAAAACAGCTAAAAGACACACTGTTATTTGAAAGGCTGCTAGAAAAGGATTCAAAGCCCACAATCTCTTAACATTGAGCCGTTGATGCATTACAGATTTAGGAAACAACTCCAGGCATACACATTTGAAACTGTACTAGCTCAACTCTACTGATTTCAGGGAGAGATGTTGTGTAACTGAGAAATAAAAGATTATACTATATGATCTTTTAAGGTCCCATTGAATGTATATGGGTAAGGTCGACCAAATGTTCTTTATTGACAGATTTTGTTGTCAGTAAGTGTTTTTCAGTGTGTATATATATAAAAAAAGCTCCATATTTTGTAATTTAACCCTCCCAAAGATCCTCTATTGTATTTTATTGTATTTGAAAGCTCAAAGATGTGAAAGGCAGAGCTGTCAGCTTTGTTTTCAGTTGTTTGTTCTAACCCTTTTTAAGCTTCTGGTTTCTTTTTGTGGGAATCAGTATCACAGTCATTCTCACTTTTCAACACTGAATTGGAAAAAATATCCGTTAAAAGAAGAATTAATTCGTCTTTGGACTTCAATATCAAATGCACTATAAAAGTGACTATATAGCTGAAGAATTCATTTTTATACAATTAAATAATTGTTACCTTACCGCTGTTGTCTTAGGCAGTCACAAATCAAGTCAGAAGTATCCCAAAATGTTTCATTATATTAGGAAAAAAAAGAGTTCCTATCTAAACACTGTTGCTCTCCATTCAACACCTTTAAACCATTTTTTGATAAATCAAAAGTTACGCTGTATAAAAACTAAAATACTTTTAATAGACAGCATTGAATGTTCTTAACATTTGTTTCTTTTAGGGTGTTTTTCAGGGTGTGGTTTTTATTATGGAGTCTGGGCTTTTTTCCTTCTCTTATTGCAGTGAACAGACTTTTGCCCTCAATTTACTATGGTGTGCAGAGAGGGAGAGGGGAAGTGGCTACAATTCTGTATTTCTGTCATGCAAAGCATGGTGAAGTTAAATGGAGTCAGCCTTCCTAAAAGTGTTTAATTAATTAGGACCTGAGATGCAATGTTTTTGTTTGTGATGTTGAGCAGTGTGCCCCAGACAAGCTAGGAATCCAGTGTTCATCTTATTTGACTATTTAGGCAAAATATGAATATTAATACATTACTGACAGCAGTAACCTACCAGTATCAGGTTCTTTTCAGGGGAACGGGAGTGGGTAATTACTTTGCACAGACAAAAATGATGGTAGTCTCAGCACCATCTCATTTTGACCAACCAAGAATTCAGATCATGTGCATCCCATATTGTACTAAATGTCCAAACAACTTGTAAAATATGTTTATATTTTGTATGTTATATTTTTCAAAGTTCTGAAAACAGAGTCCACATTTGTATTCTGTGACTGTTGGCTCTTTATCTCTGATCCAGAGATAAATGCAATGCATCTTTGGACCACTGTAAGAACTACTCCTAATAGGGTTTTTTTTTGTTTTTTTTGGTTTTTTTAACCTAGTCCCAAGTCTGATAAAATATAAATCAAACATATTCTGGGATTTTAAATTGTCTGTATCTCTAAAATGCCTTGGGTACAAAATGTCATACCCTCAGTTTTAAGATACTATGTAAAATATTTATGACACAAAATGAAGACTCATTCTGGTTACTAATTCTAGTACTTAACCAATTTACCAGCTGATGACAGTTTTTAATAAATCACAAGGTATGCCTACCTGCATAATGATATGGTTACCATGGAAGAAGAGCGTCAAACTAGGACAGCTGTGCTGAAGAGAACATAAAGAGTATTGCCCTTCTTTTACTCCACCACTCTCTGATTCATCTATGGCTAATCTAAATACAGTTGACTTTGGTTACTTCAGATCAAACAGTTTGGGCCTGGACAATGCAGTGACATCTATTAGTAATTTAAATATCTTTGAAACTGTTCTCTAGCATTAAGGCTGACAGGAATAGAGTAGACTCAGCTGTACCTTTAAACACTCTCACCCACCAAAAGTGTCTGACTGCATCCGAAGGGCCATTTGAGAAAGCTCCTTGACCCTGGCTGATGCCTGGGGATCTTTCGGGGGGATGCTTGTTGGACTGGATCAAAACCATGCCGGGGGCATGTTACAAACTGATAGTCACCCGAGATCCAGTGTCCACAAATGTTCTCTGGCACTTTTCAACTTACTTGTATGAACAGTCCTTTCATGGCAACAGCCATTCTGAAAGCTTCACAAAGAACAAAGAAGGCACGTAATTACTGACTGTGTCTGAACAAATAGAGCAGACATCGCAGTTTCAATAGGACGTTCCCAGTGTGTCCTATGAATCTGAAATGCCCTAAATTTTCATTTAATAAACTGTTTAACAGAATTGCCCTTTACTTTCTTTTTCATGAAATATATAAATTGTGTTCCTTGATTCTTTCACCATAAGATATATTTTTCATGTCTTTAGTCATTGTCTTAGCTCTTCTCTGTAATTTCTGCAAGCTAGTAACATTCTTTTCTAATCAAAATTGATGAGAATTAACATAGTAGTCCAGAAGTAATTACGTCCCTACCAAAATAATAATAATAATTATTATTATTATTTCAGGAAAAAAAGTCAAGGTGGCTTAAGCTACTTGACCTCTCTCTTGGAATACATCTAAACATCAGTCATCTAATAACAGTGTTGCACTGGGAACTCATTGTCCATCCAAGTCTTTGCAGAGTCTCCATTCTTCAAGTATGGCTGCACTTTTTAATGCTAAAAGATATGGTTTTACACTGGGCCATACTGAAATGCGTATTATTTACTTTCAACTGTTCTACTAACAGTAAAAAGCCTATTCTTTTTACTGCATACTATCTCTCTAACCCTTGTGTCATCCGCAGATGTTATCAATAATATTTTCTTCTAATTAGTTGATCAAGTATTAAATAGCATAAAGTAATGCACAAATCCCTCTACGTCTTCAGTAGAAGCATGCCTAGGATGCTACTGAGCTCTTCTGGATACCACACAGACACTGGAAAGAATTGTTTATCTTCTTGTGACAGAAACTATTTGTTGAAGAAGGAAAAGTTTTAAAATTATATATAAATCCTCTCTATCTTCAGTTTCTACATCTTGGAGCAATAGCATTGATATCAGCTAGAAGGCAGTCAGTGAAGAAATTTTGGATTATATTTTACATAGTTAAGCAGGAGAAAGTTCAAGCTTGTAGTCAACCTCATTTCCATATGCTGAATAAAAGGAGGACAGTTTTCAGATTACTTTCAAACAAGAAAACCAGAAAATCTTTACTGAAATCTGATCTTTATTATAATAATACATTGCTAAGAAAATTACCTGCTGGTATTATTTTTATGAGATATTATGGAAAATAAATTCTAGTTAGATATTTTATATAAATTACAATGTAGAAATAAGAAACACAGTTTTTGAATGCTTAAATAAGGGCTATCATTTCACTGTACCTGCCACACCAACTGCTTTGCAGTGGAAGGTGAGCCAGGAGCCAAGTGTTACAGTAGGGCAGGCACGGGCCAGCAACCTCACCAGCAAAGGGTGCAATCCTGTAACACCCAAACAAGAGTAGAGGAGCAGGTCTGGTGACAGCAGCCAGGCTCAGCCAACAGTTCAGTGGTTGCAAGGCAAGGCTGCGGTGAGGAGGCAGGTCTGACGTCAAGATGGGAAGTCAGGTCAGAAGGGCAGGGTCTAGCTAAGCAAAGTGCACAGGCAGGGCTGCTGCCATAGCTCAGGCAGAGACCAAAGCTGAGGCCTTAACTTCCAATATATAACTCCCAATAAACTCCATATATATATGTGTGTATATATATATATATATAAATAAATACATATATAAAAAAATACACCTCCCAAGTGAAGGGGGTCCACAACTTTATTATAAGAATCTCAACCAAGGTTGCACAGCTGTGTATCAGCACTGGCCTTGAGCACAGGCTGCTAAACCCTAGGGGAGGGAGTGCATTCAGGGTCCTGATAGGCAGTAGAGAAAAGACAACCCTATTTTAGGAGGGAAGAGAGGTACGGAGATGCAAGCTGTGTCATGCCACTTGCCCTCAGGGGCACAAACTGGCCATGTTACTTACTAGTGTAGATGGGGAGTCCGATAATAGTTTGTTGAAAGAAATGTGTAGAAAAGCTGGTGCTTAGTGTCTAGCAGATTTCATAAACAGTGCAATCTACCAGTTAGAAAAAGATCTTTCTAGGCATTTCCTAGAAGTTCACTTTCATCGTTATACAGAGAACCTCCACAGTCCACTCAGTAAATTTAATTCTAGCATACAACTAGGGGAAAACCTGGGAAAAAAAAAAAAAAAAAAAAGAAAAAAAAGAAAAGATGATCCAATCACTCAATAAAATTCTTGCACTAGTTTTTTTTAAAGAAGAGATGTCTTCTAAGCTGGGTGCCTTGCCATCCTGATGGACACTGCTTCATGACTTCACTTCACATACGCTTGGCAGCTTACCTAAGGTGAAAATAGGTATCTCAAGATCTCACACAGCTCAGGAGATGTATGTGTTGACACTGAGGAGATGCTGAAAGGTACAATACCTTTTTATGCTTCCACAATCTGCAGTTTTCTGCATGTTTTTGTCTCTGTTCTCAGTCATCATCCTCATGTACCATAGTGAGCAATAAGCTCAGCAAAGAACAAGTGTGCATAGCTTTCCTCAGCGCATGTCTGCAATTTGTCAGCCTTAGCATTTCAGAACTGGTCTTTTTTCTCAGGGAACCTGATTAGACTTTGTCAAATCTGCCCATAGGTCAGCTTGCTGGTAATAGTGTCCAGCCAAGAGGGCGTGCCATTTCTACAGCGCACTCTGCTTCTGGTTTCATCATCGTCATCAAATCAGTCTTGTCCCTTAGATTAAAGTCAATAATTTGCTCAACAAAGCATTAAATGACATGACATAAAACTTTTCCTCAATATCACTGTCATCAAAGACTGTTTCAGCTTTAGACAAAACATAGAAGAGTTTTGTGCAAACATCTCCTTATAATTTCCCCTGCTATCGTCCACTGTTGTGGACAGTTTTGAGAAAAACAAGTGATCTTTCTACCAGTCAGTTTGAATCACAGCAGTGATCTAGCATCACTCAAGCAGTTGATGATAATGCAGTCAGTACAACCTTTCCCAAATCACCTTTCTCTCGTTTGGTTGTTGGAACATGGTGCTAATGATTGAGGGGGTCACACCTCATTTGTGAGATTATGAAGCAGATATCTCTACCATCTACACAACCTGTTCTGTATCTGTTCAACACAAACAGTAAGAAGTAGCCCCAACCCCTCTATGCCCACCAGAAAAAGAATCAGATTTAAAGACTTCCAACTCCTGTTCTACAGGCTTTCTCTTTTCTGTTGCAGACCTATCATAGCACATGAATTATGCTAAGATTTACAAAGCACCTTGCAGAATAGAAGATCATATGCCTGCATCCAGTGTTGACATATCTTTACATATTTTTCAAGTTTAGCATTATTCCACTAATTATTTTCATCCCTTATTGCAAAGCTAGACACAGGAAAGCTATGTTCTTTAAAGGTGATTACCTCTACAATGATTGCACACTTCTTCAGCAAGTCAGTTTTCAATCAGTTCATGTTTATTGCATTCAAAGCTTGTTCTCTCTCAGTGAGAGATGGTCTTCTCTGAGCAGCTGGTTTTGGACTTCCCGTTACTCTCCAGGCATCCCAAGTGATGACACTGACCAACTTCCTTAGGTCACTTCTGTAGCAACTTACATTTGGTTAAGATGATCTCCTTACATATATAGTGCCTTACGCCTTAATGCCAAGCATGCTATAATATTATCAATAACTTTTTAAAATGAGGCATGTAATTCCTTATCTTTTTACAATTAATGCGATTCATTAAATCCTGAAGTACGTCATAGAGGAGAAATAACACTCCATAGAATTATTTCATTTCATGAGAAAAAGAATGATAGTGTGGTACATAAGAGGAAGTTAAAAACTTTCCCCAAAAGGTTAGATGCAATAGAATTCTAGAAAAAAACCCTCACTACTTTTTAGTGATTGACTGCTAAATTTATGCTATATTATCACAGAATGAACTAATTGCTTTGCTGCATTAAGTATTGTATAAATATACATATCATTTTTCCCAGTACGGGACTGATCTCATTCTCATTCAAATCAATAGCAATTTTTCAGTTTAGCTCAACAGGTGTTAGATAAGATTTTCTGGGAAAAGTGGCTTCCCCCAAGCTGACTAAACACAGAGGGACTATCCATATCAAAAGACATCTACATGATTAACTCCTGTTAAAGCAGCAATGCAATTGATAGTTGCATGTTATGCTGCAGGTCACAGTTCTAAGGGCTTCCTTTTAAAGTAGCACCATCCTTCTGAAATGCATTCTGTGCTTTCTGAAAGGCTGTTTCCTTATACCATCTTGGTCTGAAAAATATACATATATTCTCTATGTATGGAAAACTGAACAGAAGGACTCATTATCCTAGAAGTGACATGAATAGGTTATAGGGTTTTCTCAGGAAAGTACCATTTTGCTTCTCACAGAAAGAGACATATCAGTACATTTCATTATTAATTTTAAGATTATTTAGATCAAGACCTCTTCTCTCAGGGACTGAGTTAAAGCTATACTGGTTACAACTGTTAAAAAGATATCACATCACTTTCATCCTTCATAAAGCATATTTTCAGACATTAAGACAGAGAAAGGAGATACCTGTATGTATCAATCAGATCTCTCATCACGATATCTGAACTGTGAGATCATATAGTCAGTATTTACTTGTGCTTTTTCCTAATGCTGTTAAAATTTAAATAAAACATTTACATTGCTGCCTCTCCATACCGTAATATACAAAATTCCTCACTAAAAAAAGGCTTGTAATCTCCCGGGCCTACTAAATGCTCTCAAGTGTAGATACAAAAAATAATAAATGAACACAAGTGAAAGAAACTGTACTTTATCTCTGAAGTAAAGCTGTGCAATTTACTGGTTGATGTGCTGTAATGTGTAATTAACACTATAAACTAATATAAACACTTTAAACATAAAGTTTTTCTTCTCTGCCTCATTTGGATGACTTGAAATAAATGTAGCTATAAAATCATCAGCACATTTTGTGCTACAGAATGGATTGCTAGGTATATTCCTCCATAAGTAGCAATAGATTGCTAACCTGATACCTGCTTAGATCAGCTCCTTCGGATTATCAGATTTACTTAAAGGCTCAGAGATATGTGAGTTTTTTCTATCCACCTTGATAATGTGCTAGTATCACATCATAGACCCACTCCCAGATTACTAGCAGAGTGTCTCTAATGTGTTAGATTTGAATATGAAGCCACTGACTCAAAATGAAGGTGCAAGACAAACATCAAGAGTCAGATTTTTTGTAATGTTTGTACAGCAACATTTGCTGTTGGACTGAACCAAGACGAAACCCCAGTCTCTGAAGCTTTAGCCTCTGAAAGCTGGTTAGATTTATCCACTACTAGGTAGGTGATCTCTTAAGATTCAAAACTAAAACAACTTCCTTTTCTCTGATCAGTTTCAGTCTTATACCATAAGCTATATTATTTTATGTGATATTTACATTGCATTCTTTTTGTTCATTTGCTCTTGTTAGGTTAAGTAAGTCCTTCAAAAGACTTAAACTTCTTTAAATTTTTTCTCCTTTAAACTTCGAATGATTTTTGGGGCAATGCCCCTGAACTCATCTGGTTCCCCAGCACATCTCTGAGCCCACTCAGCTCTATGGCACAAGCCTGAGCAAAATTACTGTTTGCTTACTGTACCAATTTATAGGTGAAACGATGGAGAAGTACACTTCTTATGACAAACTGATACAGCATCTCTTCAACCTGATTGAGTAACACAAGCTTCTGTCAGATTTTCTCATTAGCACCCTGATTCACTAGGGCATGCTCAGCTGTTATTTCTGGAAACGTGTGATGAAATCAAGGATTATAGTTTTGTTTATGGATTAAGCACTCCTATTTTGGGAGGTGATGTGAAAAAGTGCTTTGTGAAATTACTGATTCACCCACTGATTTCTAAATCAAAAATACCTTAGAAAAGTATCTAGGCACTGATAGTTTTCAAGAATGAGAAAGGGTCCATTTTGTAACATACAGCACAGTAAAGTGGGTGCTTATGTGGTTATATCTCTTTTGACACTGCATCTTCAGTGCAGTTCAACTTCATAATCTGTGAGTTTCTGAATTCGATTAACATACTGTTTCATCTGAAAGCCAGACAAAGTTATGGCATTTCTCTGGAACCTGAAGGTTTGATGTGACATGTTCGATCTGATCTCCATTCCATGTGTAGCATTAGCCCTCAAAGACAAAACAGTCCAACATTACATGCATGTCAGAGGGGCATTTCCCTGTTTTAATAAAGCACACATCTTAAAGCTTGCCGAGATACTATTTTGGCATTGTGTTTAAAAAAAAAAGAAAATAAAGCATCTCTGAGAGAAAAGGGGCAGTGAAGGGAAAAGAAAACTGTCTAAAAATCAATGAGACAAAGATAACACTCTATTGAAGCACTGAATGTTCTGTGTGTCTTATACAAATCTTTTATATAAAAACAGAAACTGACATTTGATTTAACTGAGAAATTAGATAATTCTGACTTCAAAGGAGGAGGAAAAGATTGAACAGACAGATGAAGTGAAAATGAAAAGGGCATTCTTCACCCATTATCAGTAGAAAAGACTGAAGACTCAGGTAACTGCCAGAGATCACTGATGACCAGAACATCCCAGTTTATTAGGAAAGTTCTGATTCTGTAAGTGCCCCAGTATAATAGTTAATTTTGTTCAAAGTGTTGTTTTGTATTTTTTTCTTCATAACTTATGACCAAATCCTCCACAGTTGTCAGTTCTCATCTAGGTGCACCACAACCACTCCACACATTTCTTTAATCTTCCAGGAAGCTTTCAGCATCTAGCAGGTTTCTGCCATGAGGATGAGCTATGGAATCTACCTCGCTTTACTTTTTTCTGGAAAAGGAGACTTGAAATGAGTGAATGCAACTCAGTGAGCTGTTACACTATTGTAAAAATTATAAGAAATATGAACAGAAGAATCATATCTATCCTACACATGGCAGAAGTAAAATAAAAATTAAATTTAAAAAAGCTAAATTCTCTCTCAGTTGCTGCAGCTGTAATGATTCACAGGTAGAGAAAAGCCACATTATTTGGATAACTACTCAGAAAACAACATTTTTAAAAAATATTATTGGACTTACTTTTAAAGTACGTAAGAGAACGAACTGTAAAAACAGTGGGAAAAAGCAGAGAAGAGCTTTTTTTTCCCCCCTCTTTATTCTGACTCATGGGTTTATTGATTTTTATTTTTATCTGAACTCCTGTACTTTCTGTGGAGAGTAGAAAATCTTAACTTTCACATAATGTTAGCAACTGATGCAGTAATTGAAAAAGTACTGTATTTTAATACAAAATGATTACAGCTTCATACTTGGGAATGTTGACTCATAGGTCATCATTTTTATTTTCTAGCATCATATCAAGCCCAGATGATGTTCTTCTGCAAAGTTTCACTGACACCTGCTTTGTATGCATCATAACCATGCATCTTTGTGAGGTGTCAGCTTTCTCCTCCTTTTTGTCACAGGTGAATAACAGACCTGGCCATAAACTTAACCTTAATATTAAATATTCTCGCCAGGAATCCCTGCTCCGTCTTCTGAGCACCAGAGTTACTAGTCAAAATACAGGTCTCTCTAAAAGCCGTGTTGACTCTGCCTGAGCTGCATATTGTCAGTGCTGTTTTCCAGCCCCACATTAAATAGCAGTTAAGTTTCCCTCTACTTCCGTTAAAAATCAATGAAACCAGAGGACAATAAAGCCTTCATTCTAAATTAATTCTAAAGCATTTTCAGTGCATATTATGTGTGAAAGCCTTTGAGCAACAAAAATACGTGCCATTTGAGAATCTAGGGCCTTGTATGCTGAAATCCACATTCTATAGTTGGCATAGACACTTTACAGAAGGAATAAGGAAACTATAAGATCTATTTTACTGACATGATAGAATAAACACATGAATCATTGGAAAATAATTTGGCCAGGAAAGGGAATGAGGCAGAGGAGAGAACAACCCAAAACAGATACAGAGTAGTCCAAGTAACGCATTACCTCCAAAAGCCTTCATAAATTAGAATTTGAAATCTTGGGTCATCTATGGGATGCAGGATGCTGCCTGCAGCTTTTTCTCAACAGAGAGCAGTTGGAGAGGATTTGATATCTCTTCTTATAAAGAAAGGATTATTATTTGGGGTGGAGCTTGGCCACTAGAGAGGAAGAATGCACTGCTTAACAAGTCTGAACAGAAATACAGATTTATCAGTTGTACTAAGAATTATTTTCATCTTCTTTTACAAAAAGTATCTGAGAAGCTAGCTATTACAGATTTGAGATGCATAAGTCCTGTAATAAAAATAATACATATAATACTAATTCAAGCTTCTTTAACCCTTGACTTACCACACAGAAGATGAGGATATTCCTATCTTTGTCACTGACTGAACAGTTTTACCAACAGCAACAACAGTTTTGAATTCTCATTGGGTTGACCTTCTGTCAAGTCAAAACAAATCCAGGGCAGCATCAGGCCTACTGTGTCCAGTGAAATTAACTATAACTTATTTATAGCAGATCTGAATTTGGTAGAAAATAATTAGAAAATAAAATATAGACACAGGTGCTTCTTGATGAAAAGTATATTCACCACACTAATTTAGGTAATTGACATCTTATGCCACACTTACAAGTCACACAAGATCACAAAGAGAAATCCTCCTTAAAAATAAAACTAAAAGGCAGTATCATAGAATATCATCATAAGAGAGATCTAGAAAATGAAGAAAGATCACTGAGCATCCTTCCTAACAGGAAGGATGAAGGTCCTGAAGGGACCCAGGAAGGAGCAGCTACACAGAAAATAATCATTAAGTCAAAGATTTTCAAAGGAACTTAAAAGAGCTATGCAAGTCGCTCTAAATGAAGCTTTAGGGTTGACACCTTCAAAAGAACCTAAGAGTCCAAAAATGACATGAAGCTCTTTTCTTAAATTATATTAATTCAAAAGCAGCAGAGGAACAAATACTTCAAATTCATTTCATAGAGCTGTATCAAGGAAGGCTAGTTTCAAATAGGTTAATTTAGGGACACATTAGGGACATCAGAAACACTGTTGGTAAATCAGTGATGCTGAGAATTAGGCTCTCTTATCTGCTTTCATAGCTCTTTATCTTTCATATGTCTGAAATAGTCTCCTCACCAGAAAATCTTTCCCTGTTCTGTGCATTACTCAACAGAATTGTACCAAATGTGGGATGACAGCAGTGTCTAAAGAGGGTAAAGAGACAACTGTGGCAAAACCCCAAAATATTTTGCTATAGCTGTTACTAAATAAATGGCATTAGCATACAGAATATTATTTCTTTTGCTATTCAAGTTAGGTTACATGAAGGCTTCTTACCATGCTGATATTATGTACCTACAACAGGATTTAAGCCCAGTGCAGGCTTACAGAGTCTTCAGTAAAATTGCTTTAGCTTAATGTTCTCACTGTGGGATGCAAAACCTTGTTTACTTGGTTAAGTAGATATACCTGCTCTTCTTTCATACCCAACCAGATCCCAGCACGTGTACAGGATGGTCATCTTGTCTGTTTTGTTTGTATGTTTGTTTTGATTTCAGTAATAAAATTCTAATTTCAATTATACATACTGTTTCTTGTTATTGATGAAATAAATGTTTGCACTAATGGACATGATCAATGATCATAATGTATTAAGAAGAGGTTGTTGTTTCAGAACAAAATTCACGATCTCTTAACAGTGTCTGGCTCACTGTGCTGATTGCCTCATTGAGTTTTTATGGATAGCTGTTACAATGGATGAGTCTTCAGTTTTGGATTTGGAAACAGGGTGATCTATGAAAATAACAATAAAATACATAAGTAGTTTGCCCATAATGGCATAATTATGACCTGGCCAGAAAGGATTTTCTAGGATGCCAATTTATTCCAAACTAAGAGCTGGTATTTCTAAAGTGTCTGAAGACTTGGTACGTCTCACAATGTTTCACAGAATCGATGGATATCAATAAAGACAGCAATGTGAGTTGTATGTTCCATGGTTGCACAGTGAGTGTTGCAGCCTTCTGTATCACACTTGACTGGCTATGTTTCCATAAAGTAAAAAACATATGGCCCCAGACATCTATAAACAGTGTATGTCTACACAGTAGATCATAGTGGAGTGAAAAGGTACTCAGAGATACAGATATAAATGTGTAGAGTGAACAGCTAATAGCCTTACAACTACTAATAGCCTTACAGCTATTTCAATTTAGTAATTGTGGGTCAAACAAAGACCCATATCATGTAAAATGAGGAATAAGAACTTGTTTGTAGATAGATAAGTTTTAATACGTCTTTTTTCTTACCTGTATTCAACCTCTTCTTACAGACTTCTGAAACCCAGTTGCCTTCATGATTGATCCAGGGGTGAAAACCTAACCATTGCAGTTTTTGTACTTCTAGCTGACAGTCATCTCTAGACAGGATGGACCAGGAGATTTTATCTGAAACATTTCCCAAGAATATTTTTCTAATTCATACATATTTCACAGAAATGTCAACGTTACTCAATATTTCAACAAAATTTTTAGCATAATAGTCGACTTAACAAATCCAGCAAACTAGAAAGGGTGAAAGACTTCTTTAAAACATTACTAATCCCTCTTAAGTAATCAAACATTAACTGGCCAAATAGGCAAACCTAAAAAAAAAAAGAAAAAAAAAAGGAAAAAAGAAAAAGAAAAAAAAAGGAAAAAAGAAAAAGAAAAAAAGAAATTAGATATTTTGCTTTTTTCTCTTGTAAGTTTATAACAGGTCACTGCTGGTAAGGAAACAATGCATTTTGGGGGGGGCTATTCTCCTTGTCCAAAACATATCTATAGCAAGTATTGCAAAAAATAACATGCTTAGAGTAAATGAATGCAATACACTACACCTGCTGCTACTGTTTTATTTATATTTACCTCTTACAGTCTAAAATGCCTAACTTTTTTGTTTTTCTGTATTAACAAATAAATTCAACAC
This sequence comes from Dromaius novaehollandiae, assembly GCF_036370855.1. Taxonomy (NCBI): domain Eukaryota; kingdom Metazoa; phylum Chordata; class Aves; order Casuariiformes; family Dromaiidae; genus Dromaius; species Dromaius novaehollandiae. The sequence continues at coordinate 105,255,663 of NC_088098.1, read as the reverse complement.
ACTGGGTCTGGATAACAAGTAGCACAGAATAAGGTAAGGGTGATTATTGCTTGGTGGATGAAAATGCCACAAGCTGCCTTCAGCTAGAATAGTAAACTGCTGAATAGCCCAAGGCTCCGTTGAACAAATAACCAGCAAAAACTGTCAGCACAAGTAAGTTAACTTTCATTTTAAAATAAATGAATATAGCAAAATAGAGATCAGCAAATAGGTATGCGACATTGTTTTCTTGGCATCTCCAAAAGAATTAATAAAAGTGTATTGAAAGACAGGAGTAGTGTTAAAGAAGTGGAAATGAATGATTAATGTGTATTCTTTAAAAACGTTCAGTAACAAAAAATGAAACTTTGGGAAAAACGAAGGCAGAAAATGAAATGTGTATTTTGTCCAAATATCAGACATGTGCTAAGAGAAAATATAATAGGAACTGTGAAAACCAGTTTATTTTTAATGTCAAGTCTGTGAAAAGGGGAGAAGATCCTACTGTGTGATAAAATCATCTGCTAGAAAGGAGTTAACAATCAATCTGCAATAATTGTTTTCAGTGACTACAGCTGAGAAACTGCCATCTGATTTGAAGAATGTGTTAAAAATCTCACAGTGCTCTTCAGACAGAAGTACAGATCTCAAAAAATAAGACTGAAATCTTTGAACACTTCAAGGAACAGGCAGGAGGAGGAGCAGCATATGGATGGATGGACATCTTTCCTTTTGGTCAGTCATGTATACTCTTGCATGAATTTCAGAACAAATTATACATCAGTCTTCAGTCTCTCTCCAGTATGTAGCTCATCAGCAAATAATTTCTAATGTAAGGGAGAAAGAACAAATGGGAAGTTGTAGAAGGAAATTAAGAATTTTGATTCTCTAAAGTTAGTGGTCATTTTAAATATTTCTGCATGACCATGTATCTTGAGTTGCTCTATGCATCTCAATATTCTGAAACTGTGAAATAGGAAAAGGTATCTGTGGTGTTGCTTTTCTTCTTCTTGAATCACCTACCTGGATGATGACAAGCCAATTACTACAGATTTTGTTTCTTTATGTAGAAACCATGAAATGTTTCTCAAAAGAACCACTAAACACTTAATGAGGGCAGCATATAATGTGTATCATAATATTAGAAATAGAGAAACAGCAAAATAAACTAAAACTGAACTATGGCATAAAAAATAATAGAAATATGACATTACTCAGTTGAAACCCTACAATGGTATTATTTAGACTTTGTTTCTTCATGTGGTGTTAAGGAAAGTGGAAAAAGCACGGCATAGAACAATAAAACGTTATACTTGAAGACCACACCAGCTATTGCAAAGACTTTCTTCCAGCCATCTACATTTCACTGTTTTTGCCTTGCTGGGGTGCTGCCTCAAGGTCAAAGTACTGCAAATTCATACTCCCTTCACCACCAGTTTGACTCTTCCAAGCAGTCTCAGAGTAAGCTCCAATTCTATTTACAATTTTTCTCTTGTGGGAAGGATGTTGGTTGTCATTTTTTTCCAGCACTGTGATGCAGAATAGATATGTGCTGTCATGCTTCTAAGACACTGACTTCCAAACAAGACTTGCACATTTAGTATGTATCAATATAGAGTCATGGGGGGGAGGGGAAGGTACACCACCAAGGGAATTTCAAGATGCCCCTTCTTGAAGTCCTGTCCTTCTCAAAACCTGTCTTTCAAAAACACTGGAAATTCAACATCGTTTCTACAAAGAACTGTCCACTTTCCAGCTACCTAATCAGCAAATGAATCTGTGTTAGCATTAAGAATTGCTTGTTTTACTTATTATTCGAGCCAGGTGCTTTTTTGCTTATCTGCTTTTTCTAAGAATTTTTCTCAGAGCACTGTTCATTTATGAGATGCTTTAAACTTTAGAGCATAAACAGTCATAAGCACGGGGTGCTCATACTGTCTCTTTTGCTTACAACTCCCCTTCTTTCTGATAATACAGAGGTCTTTTAGGTATTTTGCTCTTAAATGACCTTTTCCTGTCTTATCCAAGAAGGTAGCATATCATAGTGAAATCCCATTTGAGGAATGCAAAAGTATGTGAATGTGGTCTGATTAGTCATTCCATCAAATAGAGAAAAATCATAGGTCTCCAAGGATAATAAAAGCTGTCTTTTGTCTAGTTTGTCAGATAAGGAAATTACTCCAGAAAAATCAGTATCAGAAAGGAAGCTCATGGGATTTACAGGAACAAATTTTGTCCAAGCTCTATGTTTCTTTTCTACTGAATGCTTTCCACAGTGCAGCCTTGTGCTTCTTTAACTCTTTCAGACTGAGTTTACTCCAAATCATGGCAACCAGAAAGATGAAGCATATAAAAAGACTTTGGAGTCTCAGTGGGTAGAAAGCTGAACATGAGCCAGCAGCGTGCTCTGGCAGCAAAGAAGGTCTACAACACTCTGACCTATATTAACAGGAGCACAGCCAGTAGTAGCGTTCTCTGTGAAAACAGCATTTTCTTATAATTGGGGGAGAAAGAAAGACTATCAATAGCACAAAACAGTAAGTGTTACCTGCAGTATGATTTCTCATGAAGGTTACTGAAAATAAATCTGTCTTCTCATGTAAAGGACAGATATCCCATGTGTCATGTCCCATGTGCTTTACATTGCTTCTTTCATATGGTGTGCTTTCTAAGGTAGTTGATGATATTTTAGTTCTACAGTTAAATGATTAGTTGCATTTACAATAGTAATTCTCATGCATATGATTTTCCAGCTGATTGTACCAACAACAGGAGACATTATGATCAAAAATGTGGCCACTTCTGCTGTTAGTGTATAATAGGCAACAAAAAAGTGCAGCGTATTAGATCTAACTGATTTTTGATCTAAATAGATCTACTTGGATATAAGTAGAACAGAAGCTTTGAGTAAGTGAAAAGTGTAACAACTGGAATTTGGCTACATAGCTATTTTTGAAGAATAAGTGATAGGATTTTTGATTATGATATTACATAAAAAACATGAGTAGCTTACAGAGGACCTTTACCATAAGATGAAAGATTCAAATAATAATGACCTGCTTTGGTTTTCATCACGGAATTTTTCAGATAGGATAGACAACAGAGGCAAAGGGTCCCAAAATTGTCTACGCAGGCCAAACACCAGGTCAAGAGACACAGCCTAATATCTTACACAAATATTAAGATGCTAACAATGAAAAACTCTTATCAGAAAACTATTTTAGTTCTTCTGTTAAATTCAGTCTAGAAACTCCAGTGAATAAACTGGGACACAGAATCCTTCAAACCCTAGTGGTAGCCAATTCTGGCCAAGCATTTGGCCCATTGTTATGACACAGCAAAGCTCCTGTCTCTTTAAACAAGTATAAAACTCTCAGTACCTTACAAGTGTACTTTTCTGCAAGGAAGAAGAAATATAGGCAGTAATCACTACCATTGAAATTAAAGGTGAGATATGGCAGAAAACAGCCTAAGTTCACTGGCATTATGAAATATCCTGAAAGCAAAGGTATCTGAAAGATTGTTATGAATCAAAGCTAATCATTAAATACATATTTGGGCTACACACAGTGAAAAAACCCTGCAGTTTGCAACTTAAAAGTGCCAGTATAAATCCTTTTTTCTGTGTGTTACCAGTTTACAAAGCTCATTTTCATGACCTGTTACTTTCTAGTCTTTTTGCACAGTTAAGTCAGAATTTAGCTGCAGTGACAATCTCACTATGCAATTTTTTAAAAAACCTGTTTATTTTAATAAAGGGCTTTGAGCAAATGCTTAGCTGGAAAAACTATTAGAAAGTGTCATTTTTCTGAAGAAGTTATATATTTGGGAAATGGTTTTCAGGTTTACATTCAAGAACTTGGAGACTGACTTGTGCCTCCTAAAAAGTATGTACACATGGAATGGTTTCATATACAAATACCAGGTTTGTATGCACAGATGCAGTTATGTGCATGTGTCTGCATTGTTTGCAAGCTCAGCCTTTGGTTTTTGAAAAATGGGCACTCTAAGTTTATCAGCTGGTTGTACCTATCCTATTTCTGCTATGCAGTACCTCATTCCATAAGCAGTTTTTACAGAGGAGTGTATATTGAACAGGAATAGCGATGACATAACTGCCTCTTTGCTCATTTATAATAAATTTCTTTCTTAGTAATAGAGATTGTCATGGATGCAATTTCTATTTTGCTAGCTTGAATAACTGGTACCATAAACCAGCTCCTTATTCTGAGCAAGTGTTGAATGGAATCTTATTTCAGGAATCAACCGTCAGCAACTCACGGATGGCCCAAGGGATTCAAAGGAGGCTGTAAAAAGACTACCCACAAGCTATCATTTAATAACAGTATAAGAAATTTCCTTCTAATCCACACCACTGTAAATCCCAATGCTTCTTGACCTCTTGCCTCCATGTCATCTCAGCTGCTGACAATATATTTCAACAGTGCGGGGAGGAGCTTGGCTTGTTCATCCTTTTATGAGCAGGAGAAAGAATTACTTTGAAGTGCATTTATTCCTGCATCATGGGGCCCAGCACTGGACATGTCCATGTGCAGTCAGGTAAGGAGTTTCTTATTCTCCCATATCCCTTTGTGTAGATGAATAAGCCAAAGAGGGAACTAACTCCACTTTATTTCACTTTCTAGAAAGGGAAAGTTCTTCAAAACTTCTATTTTTTTTCTTCTGGTATATTCCATTCCATAATTTTCCCTTTTTGCTTTACACTTACTTTATTTTTCAGTCTTCTAAATACTAAACACTACACCATAACACAAAGTAAGCTATAAACACTAGTACACACATGATCAGCTACTATCTTTCCAAGCTAAAAACAGCTTATGTTACTAAATAAAAATAGAAAGCTATGTTATAACAGTTTCAGGCAAGCAAAGACATGGGCATTAGAAAGCATGATGGACAGGGATTGAACCTTGCAACTGAATGAGCAGGATAAATGATAACAAGCTTTAGTGATAGCAAGACTAAACAACAGGCTGCATTAGGGGGAAAACACCCTCTGAACGTGGTATGTCAGCAATACACAAAGCCACAGAACTGATTATCCAGGAGTATAACAAAGATGAAATTAGCATTAGCATCTCCAGAGCTTACAAACAACATTATAAAAACCACAGATAAGGTATTTTTGCCTGCATATAAACAAGCAATGTTAAACCACTCCTTTCTTAATTTTAAAGTTAAGATTTATTTGCAAAAGCTGTATGGATTAAATAAAGATAGAATCCATATTCATAGAAGTGGAAAGACTGCTATGCATGTTACATTTAAAATGAGAAAGAATTTGGTTAATGAAATGGTGAGAACAAAAGGCAAAGCTTAAATCTGTAAGAAAGAAAACCGTATCGATAACCACACATCATACCACATATATCCAAGCCATCTGAAATATATGAAATAGTCTTTTTTGGCAGACCATCTGTTCTTTGAGGGGAGGTATTTTTTTTAGTAATAGATCCTGTTGATTCTGGCTGTGATGTCCTTTCAAATAAATGAATTCAAAATTAAGTGACAACTCTAACCAAATATTAAGTATTACTTCTATCGTGGAGTAGTGGTCCAAAGCTCCAGATACAGGTTGTTTTGCTTTTAACTTCAGCAACTTCAATGTTTTTCACTTCAAATCTAAGCTCAGTAGTAATCAAAAAGACAGTCTTCAAATGCCTACTTTGGGGCCCATGTTAAAACTTTGTCCTAGCAAACAAATTTCTAAAAGGAGAAGAATGGAAAGATAGAAGGGTAGTTTATCTTTATAGCCATCCACTACTTTGGTTTCACTAGTGAAAGTGGTTACAAACTTAGCTAGACATAGATAAACCACAGTTCTCGAGTTACCCCAGAGCAGAGCTGAGACTCACTGTTAGATCAAGGTACCAAAGACAAGCGTCATTAATTGAATGCTGTCTATACATTTAGTAAAGGATCATTCTTCCTGCAGCTGTTAGCCCCCCTTTTGGTAGAATAGTCAGTTCAAATGTTCCAAAGGGAAACACCTACCTTCACAAAATATATACTTTCAGCTGAGCATTGCTTCAAATACAGACAGAATTGTAACTGTTCATTATTATGGTCTAAATAGCCCTTCAACAAAAATAAACTTCAAGATTGTATGCAGAAGCTTGGCTTTGGTGATGATTTTTCAAGAAAAAAAAACCCACCAACAGGAGTAACATAAAAGATCCCAATTTTAACATCTTTTTAATTAAAAACTGATTTTTCAGGTGTGATTTGGCATTTAAAGTTTTGCTTTTTATCTAACTCATTAATGTTATCAGTAACATGCTTCAGAAAACCCATAATACCATGGAAAGGATATGTATTTTCAAAATACAAGAATGATTGACATAGGAAAATGCTTTTTGCTTAGTCCCTCTCCTTCCTGTTTGCTAGACTATCTCAATGTGATATGATCAAATCTTCTCATTACACTTGACAGTTGACATGAAATCTTGTTTGCAAATGCTTTCCATCTCAACCTTGAAAGTCCAAATCAGAGAAGATATAGGGATAAACAATATCTATAAGTATAATAATGCTCTGAGATCCTACATGACAGCAGGACAAAATCTCTTGCAACATTAACTTGTTTTCTACAACCCTGAAGGATTTTTTTTTTTTTTTAAAAAGGTGCTACTAAAAAGCATACCAAGACAACTTAGCTGATTGAATTTTTAGTCTTTTCCACCACAATCTTAACAATGGGGTACACTTCCCAAAATATCAAAGAATTGAGAATTAGGCACCAATCCATGTTTCAGATTGACAAAAGTCTTTCATTACTTTTCCTGAAAAACCTGTTTAAGAGATTTGATTTACTGCATAGCATCTTTAGGCTATACAATAGATATCTTTGCATTAAGTCTCAAGAACTCTATTTTTATTTGAAAACACAGTTCATAAGTTTCTAGTAATCTATCCATCTACATGAAACCAAGCAGTCATAGTTACCACTATTTGTAGCAGATCCCCAGTTATTTGTCTAAAATAAAAATTTAAAAGTGATTCAAAAGTGAAGGTGATAGCAGGAGGTGGGTCCACAGCAACCAGAAAAGAACAAAAATGACATGAAATGAAAGAGTTCCAAGATAAGTTGAGTCACAGTGAATCTTCCAATTCCAAGATGAAGAATAAGCATTTGTCATTGAAATGGACATGGGTAGAGACTTGCAGGTAATTTCATTGTTCTTCACCGCAAAGTTGAGGCTGGAATGATCCAAAATAAGGAAAGCTATTCACAACATAGGGTTTACAGTTACTGCTGGATTCCTCCCACAGAAGGAAGAAATTATTAGATGTGAAATTCTTATAGTGAAAAAGTGACAGAGTACAAGTGCAACAGAGGAGGAAATGTAATCTACTACAGGGCTTTGTGACGAGAGCTTTGAAACTTCTTAACCCAGTTTAAATGCTTCACTGCTGTTTTTTATTCCCTGTATTATATTACAAAATTGTATCAGTAAGTGCCCTTATTCATATCTTTAAGACACTTAATGCCAATAAGAACGTCACTACACTTTCCTTTAGATACTTAAATAGGTACAGAAAAGAAATACTTGATTAATATAGAAAATAAGTTTAAGAATCTACTGAAAAGCAACTGATTGTATGGCTGTGAACTCCTGGATGGCTCATTAATACCACATATATAGATTGTCAGAACGCATTTAACATAACAGCTTAACTCAGCATTCCAAAAGAGAAGGTGGTACTATGGAGAAATAAATCACAAACAAGGCAAAGGAGCCTTGTTGAACACCGCAAAGATGCCCAAGTGCAAGGCAGTAGCTCTTTGGGGCCAATTCCAGCAAAAGAATAGCATCAGTTTCAATGCAATATGTCATCAAGGCATGACATCACAGGCAAAACATTTCACAAAACAAGTTATTAAAATAGATCAGTGTGTTTGGTTTAAAAAAATACACAAGTATGAATCCAATACAAAGTTCCTGAAAAAGCAAACAATCATGCACAGCATATTCTTAAGGGCTTGTGTGGGTTATCTTTGAAGATTTTTCCCCTCTGTCATCACTGTTTATGCAGCTCTAGAATGGTGTGATGACCTAAAACAATCCAGAAAGGCTGAGAAAAGGGGGAAGGAAGGAAAACCAGGACATATTTTAAATTCAGGATCCACAGATCAGATAAAGGAAGAGAGCACCATTCACACATGGATTAAGCCTTTTTTAGAGAGTTACAGGCTTTCTTTTCCTTTCAGTAATAACCTCAGCCCAAAGCATATGATATTGAATTTTCATATATGAGAAATCCCATTGGCCCAGGAGACAGTCTATCAGATAAAACCTGTGTCAGCAGACTTGAACAATGAAACTTTTTCTATAGTCATCTTAGAATGAACAGATGCATGTTTGACAGTTTACAGACACAATAATACTAAGAAAATGGAGGAACAATTGGCCTAACCATGTAGTCATTATTCAATCCTATTTCCAGTTAAATCAAAAAGCATTGCTTACTTGAGCAAGTATTTCCTATCTGTGTAACAACTAGCAAAAATAGACTCGGTGTTATTCCAGTAAAGTATTACTCAAGAATAAATGGAAAAATGAATAAAGAATCTTTCATCAGTGAGATAAGCAAAATTAAAACAAGATTTCATATATGATAGTATATTGAAAGTATTACATAGAATTCCTCCTGAAGAATGAGCATTTAAAATATTCTCCAGGTGGCAGAGTACTTACTCCCTGTTATATTTATTAAAGGGTATGGTTTTTGAATTGCAGCTTACTTATTTTGCAGTCTTATTATAGAGTAGAGTTCAAAAGTTAGATTTCTCCTTTGTACATCTGGTATTCTAAGATTTAAAGTTGTTTTCCTGCCTTGAAAAATCTATTTAGGTATACTGCTGGAACAAACACCTATATAAATTTAAGTTTAAATAAATATTTAGATGTTCACCATTACAGAGCCTATTATACTACATGAAACTACTATACTACATGAAAGCCATTTCTGCTCAAACAGTTCACTGCTTAGGCTAGAAGGAAGGCAATTGTGGATTTTGGCAAGAATGGTGTTTCCCATTTAACAGATCTCCTACCATATTCACCTAAAGAACAGCTAGCTTTAAACAAAAGATACTAATGTTGAACTTTGGGACATTCAAGTACTCACATTATGATACACTAGAATCAAGTGGGGAAAAAGTACATTCTTATCCTGATCTTATTCTCATGATGTTCATGAAACCTGAGGGCTACTTCTGGCAATTCACCTGGCTGCCCTTTGCCTTATATGAGTTCCACTATGCTTTACAAAATGTAAAGAGACCTGTGGTGGCAGGAGAGCACCCACAGCATCTAAATCCATCTCCAGTAGTGCACAGAATACACATATCCAACACGTAAATCTCAGAAGGGACAGAAAGTAACTTCTTCAGAATTAAAAGCAGGCAGACCACATTGTGACATTGGCCTACAGTGGAGGCAATATTGAATGGTATGTGCTTGTGGGAAAACACACTGAGCCTTCCTGCTTTCTGCAGGAGTTCCCAGTGCTCTTTAGATGGTGTGCTTATACTATCACTCTGGTATTTTAGCAAGCTCTTCCCTGTATGTCAAACCAACTAAAACTATATCAAAGGGAAGAAGAATAAAAAACAGCCTGAAGTGGTGTCATGCACACGTGACAGCAGATCCCTTTTGCCTTCTTCATTCCCCTGGGTATTCATCAGGGCCAGGAACCATCTGCTGTTTCTTGGGCTCAGCTACACAAATTTAGAAAACCTAACTACTTAGAATTTAGGAATAAACCACAGCAAACTAAGTCCCCATGAACTTTTTACATCTGTTCAATACCTAATAATGAAGTGCAGGTTCATGGAATCCCCTTATTTTGCCAAGTCATTAGTTACATTGGCAAAGTGGCTTTCAGAAAAACAGTGACGATTTCCGACTGAACACAGTGTTTACTCACTAGTTGGTTATATTGTTTTATTATTACAAAAGTTCTACACCTCAGATTTCTGATGCTTAAAAAGAGTATGTATAGACAAGCAGGATAGAGAGGTGTATGCTATTCCTTGAGGAAAGTAGGGTCTTGCTTCCACCACAGAATGAGAGGAATGAAACAAAATAAGACAAATACAATACATCATGGAACTTCATATTAACAATTCCCTATTAGGAAGCTTAAAAATACACTAATAAAATGTAGGCACCCTAGACAGCTGCCGTTTAGCAGTGAATAAGAAAGTAGTTGTCTTACCTAATTGGTGCCCCCTATTCAGGAAGTCAGAGTTTTATTTTGTTTTTCCATTAACTACAAATTAATAAGTTATACATCTTTACTCATAATTAAGACACACAAAGAAGTTAAACACATACAAAGCAAAGTGGAGAACCGAGAAGCCTGGCTGTTAGTTGTAGCCGCTGTACCTGCGTTCAGGCAGGCAGGTGAGATCCTACAGAAGACAGATGCAAAGGGTAGAGGATCTCAGGAAAGCTGCTAGGTCAGGCAGCATCCTCCAAGTCCAGGGATAGTCCATCCCAATAGCTCAGGAAAGCAGGTAGAATTATCAGGAGACCCGCTGGGCTAAGCGGGAAACTCAAGACAGAACTCCAAAGCAAAAAGGAGTGCCTCCAACGCATAAGAGAGATGGAAACAGAAAGAGTGTAGAAACATTATCCAGGAATATAGGGATGGTGTTAGCAAAGCCAAAGCTCACCTACAGTTGAGACTTGCTAAGGGACACCAAGGGCAACAAGAACTTCTACTGCTACATAAGTAGTAAAAGGCCAATCAAGGAAAATATGGGACTAGCTCTCAGGCCTTGAGAGCAGTAGTAGGCCTTAATGGCCTTGATCAGCCTCACCTGGGGACTTCATAAACTCACCCCCTCCTCATTGCTCTAGGAGCTCCATCTCAGCTGAGGTTGGGCCTTTAGACCTTGCCTGAGCTGCATCATAACTGTACTTCTTTCCAGGCTTGTCTGTGATCCTGTTTTCTGGCTGGATCTCACATCTACACTGTAGATCATTTATCTCCTTGGACATTTTCCTATGACTCTACAGTTCCACATGAACAAAAATTAGGATGCTCACCTGCAGCAAAGTTGTCTATTCATTACAAGACAAATCCCATAGTTGAAGTTTATATTTTACACATAATGCTAGTCCTAAAAGTTTTGTTCACAGTGCACATAGATCCAAAAAAGCTTATGCTCTGCATTAAGACAAAATTTACAAGTGCATGTAAAAGATGAAGGGAGTGCTAGAAGATAACAAAGATCAAACACAAGATTCCACAAACCATAGAGAAAAAAAGGAGGCTGAACATAGGAGATGGAGAAATGGACTCATTTAAAAATAACATTTTTAATGAAAACAGTAGGAATTATGAATAATTGTTTAGGTTATTTATAAATCAGTTATAATTTTAATGGAACATCAATAGATTTCATATTAAATAATCTAACCAGGAGTGTGATAGAAGGAATGGAAAAGGAAAAAAAGAAAAATACTCCAAAACCTGCTGGAAGAATGGTTACTCTTATTACTAAAATGGAAAAAAGGTGGACTCTGTAGCACAGTAACTTTTGCACATGTCCCATAGATTCTATTTGCCAAAGAAGCAGAGTTATTCTCTTTCAACAGTAATTCTCCAATTTTACATTTGCTCTCACTATAGCTGTGTTCACCACCTCCCACAGTTAAGCTCCCCTGTTCTTTCCAGGTTGCTGCGGTGACCAAGTATGTCTTCCCAGTTGCTTGCCCTTTCCCAGTATTCCAGCAGAGCTTATTGGCTATCACCCCATACAGTAATTTTAGCATGGTTCACAAATAAGCTGTATTTCCTCAGCTGGGAACCAGTGTCACTGCTAATACTATCTTCCAAAAACCTTACATCAAATAATTTGTATCTCCAACTAAAGTGAATTGCATTCTTTTAAATGTAATCTAAACATGCTGGATCTTGGAAACACGTCAAATCAAGTTGCTGATTCTCTATAGGATCAACTAAAATTGTTATCTTCTTTCAAATCCCTTCCACTTTTTTTTTTTTTTTTTTTTTTTTTTTTTTAAGGAAGCTGGCTTAACGTTGACAATTGGGACAGAAATATTAATTAGCACAGGATCTGCAAAAACTTCAAACCTGGTAAAGAAACTCATGTTAATATGTCCTTTAAAGGACATTGCACAGTGTTTTGATATAGGATCTTACTAACACAGAGTTGTAGAATTATACTGTTAGCAATAAAATGCCATATTCCTGCTGTGGGAGAGCACCAAGAACAGGTTGGCTCCCTAAGGAAAAGCATGCCAGGAGCCAGGCTGGGCAATGGCCTCATCAGCAAGCTGAATCCCACAACACTAGAGGCAGAGCAGGATGGTGACAGCAAGGAGTCCTACAACAGCCCAGTAATTGCCAGGCAAGACAAAGTAACAGGTCAGATCCAAGGCCATCCAGGGACTCCAAACAGTACTTCAGGAACAGGACTGGGGAAGGCACACCTACAGAATAGTTTAAGAATGGAGTAAATGCCCTGGCCTGAGCTTAAATGAAGACCCCAGAGTCTGGTCTCTGGTAACTAGGTATGTGGGAGACTCACATGAGGCTGCTCAGGGTAATTAAGGCCTATTAGTGTACTCAGGACCCTGATTTTTCTCTCCTAGGAAGAGCACTTTCATTTTTTCAATTTTTTTTCTTTCTTTTCTTTACATAAAATATGTATTATATTGATATAGTTGCAGAGTTAAAATATATCATCCATCTGAGGAAATTCACTGTGAAGGAAGATATGGCAGCCAAAACGAGAAGCCACAGGAGAAGCAGCTACATGAGAACTAATATGTTATCTAGGGCTATTCTCTTTATATAATATCAAATAACATAGATTAAGATTTAGAGTTTGATTTTTAACCAAAGGGATCTTGGATGGAACTGTTTGAACTATTCAAGCAATAGTTTAATATCACAGAAATCAATAGGAACAGCAACATGGAAATTTCGTAAGATAGTTTACTAAAGACAAGAAAAAAGTACTGTGACTCATAGACTGCTTCTTCTGAAACCCATGCACTTGACTCATTCAGATCCCTTTCTTCCACAGAGATGATAACGGTTCTATACTATGCAAGCATATGAGACTAATAATAGCATCCATTGTCATAACCATACTATAAAGGCAGATGATGACAGCAGGAGTAGGAAGACAACAGCATTGTACATAAATCACACAAACCTAGCAGACAAAAAAAATGCAGAGGGTTTCAGTGCAAAACATGTCCTTTGACTTCTCCTATTGTGTGAGTAAGCAAAGCATCAAAGTGGTGATCTTGGAAATGATCTTAATATTGGTGGAAAGGGCAACAGAAAGTTACAGGAACAGAGAGACAAGGTGCTGCAGAAGTTCCATCAACAGGGGGGAAATGCTTCAAGGAGTAGCAAGGGACCAAAAAAGCCACAGGAAGAAATTAAATTGTTCTATCTATAGCATGATAGCTAGAGAATTTGACAAAGTGCTGGAAGAATGAATGTTTTCCCTAAAGCAGAAATGTCGCTGTATCCTCACTAGACCTAGTTTTATGCCAAGAGCCTAAGCAGTTCCTAGAGAGCATACAGCAGTATTGGGGCCATTGTTTTAAGTATAAGGAGTAATTCTGAATTGTTGAAGCGCAATATTATAATATGAAGGTTATAAGGTTCAAAATAAAAGATACAACAGACACTGCTGTAGGTAAGAGAAGTCTGAAAAGAAAACAATAGGAGCAAAAAGAGAAATAAATAACACTGTATCGACGCTGTTATTAATTATAATTATGAATATGAGTCAGTAAAGAAAAAGCAAGATAAAAAATAGATAAATTCTGGCTGGCAAAAGTACTCTCTAAGGCAGCAAATAAAAGCAAGGTGTATTTCTTTTGAAAGAAGTTCACAGAATAGATATTAGTCTGTGTTTGACTCTGTATTGTGTCAAAAGTGAAACACCTACAGCTTAGCATGCTTTCCCTAGCTGTTGAAAAAATGAATGACTCAGAAAAGTGGACAACTGGTGGAGCTGTGGTTAGCCAACCTGGATAATGTGTTAACCAGTGCAGGAAAAAAAATGGAAGGCAATTTCCCTTCAAATGTATTACTGCTGCTGCTCAGAAGGAAATCTACACAGAATAAATGAAAAAAAAAACAGGTTAATGATTTAAATTGTGAATCATAATCATGAATATATTTTAGAGACAAACAGTGTACAAGTTAAATGAGTTAACAGTAACAATCATAGATAAGTAAGCTACACAGTTGTAGATAATAATAAAAGAATAAATATTAATAGATGTGAATGATTGATTGATATTTAAAGACACTGTATGACCTGTTTAATTAACAAATGATTAACCAATGAATCTCTGTGGAATCAAAACAAGTTCCTACCCCCCAAAAAAATAAGGTACTGGAAAAGGTATAAGAATAAGCAAACATTCCAGAAACAACTGAAAATATGGAAACAGCATTTGGCAAGAAATATAATTCAGTCCCAATATGTGGCAATTATGAAGACTGACATCCTTCCAGGAACCTGTAGAAGCAAAAGAGTATGGTAGAGGCATTGCCAGAAAGACAGGTAGCACTAATACACAGACGCACACCAAACAGTGGGTAAGAACATGAGAGGAGTGAAGCTTACATCAACCAAAGCTTAGTGCATGTAAAATTGACAACTCAAGCTACATCACTCAAGTAGCTGTCGGCAGTATACTTCATGATACTGCAGTGTGAGAATCACCAGTTTCTAGAGAGAGGCACAGACCTACCAGTTTCCAGTTTTATTTCTATCAAAGATTATAGGAAAAAAAAGAGTTCAGTTTATGCCATGCTGCTCATTGAAGCAGCAAAACTGCTTCAGATTTTCAAAATAGGCACAGGTGCACTATTCAACAGCTTTTCTTAGAGGGAATACAGATGAAGCTTGGCAAGAACTCTGACATAGCAGTCCAAGGGTCAGGTAAGGCTGGCCATAAATACAGAGTGGCCACAGAATGTGGGAGAGAAATGTGTAATACAGATGCCGTCACTAAAGGGATAAAAAGCCAGGGATTCTATCAAATAATCATACCTGCAAAGCCCATTTTGGAGCTGTGCATCAAAAAAGGTATGGAAGCTGACTGAAATCATAGTTATCTTGGGTAAAACACACAATCATCAGGGTGCTATACCCAACACATTTGCAAGTGTGTTGGTGACATGGAGCACCTTCCAGATCACTGCAGAATAAACACTCAGCTTGCATTGCACCACCTCCTTCTAACTAAAAAGACTGCAGAAGAAAGAGATTTCCTGTGAAGGGAACAAATCATGAGAAGAGCAAAAACCTGAGTGGATCAAAAGCGATCATCTCAGTGATAGCTATAGTGGAGAAAAATACAGTAAAGAATCTGAATTTTTATATACTCAAAGATCTTAATAAGCCAGTACTATAGAAATACTACAGCCAGCGAATGCTGGATGGTATGACATTCAAGTTACTATATTCACTGTGTAAGATGCCCAAGTGATGTACTGGCAAATGAAGCTGGATTAGAAAAGCAACCTGCCAATGTGCCGCATGTCATTTGGCAGTTTCTGATTCCTGTAAATGACCTTTGCTTCTCATCTGTAGAGGAATGGGAATTTTTTGATTTTTCCAAAAGAAAGCACATGATACTCTACAAGGACTGCACAGAGTGGATGTCATACCTGATGAAATTCCAAAGTATAAATTCACAAGAGAGAAATGCAACAAAAATTTCATAGCGCTGCTTGAGAAATGTTGTATTTGCAATGTACAGCTGAATCTGAACACACAAAAATGCAAGTAGGAATGAAACATCACACATTTCAAAAATATTTTAGGAAAGACATAGTAGCTATGAAGCAAGATCAAAGAAGAAAGAATCAATAGATATTCCAGTATATCCACAATTTGTCAGGTATTCGGGGAGAGAGTAAAAATGCCTGGTGTCATGAATTGGTTCCGCAAGGCTTGGCACTTGCCACGGTATCATAGAATCACACAGAATCACAGAATAGCAGCATTCAATTAATGAGAAATGCCTAGAACTTAAGCAGTTCATGTAGTCCCTGGTTCAGTAAACCTCATTCTTTCTCCATACATGTCCTCCCTGCTTTTTTTAACTGTTACCCTGTTACCCTATATCTTGTATAAAATATAAGCATTGTATGCAGACTTAATTAACACTTTCACCAATGCTTATTCATACCATTGACTTCAAAACACCTAGTATGCTTTGGGTAAATAAAGGAAATCCCAGAACAACTACTTGAAGAGCTATATTGGATAGTGTGTTTTGGTAGGATCCTCCTATATAGAAGACTATTACCATCCTGTTTTCCAAATTCCTGGAAGCTTAGAATATTCTAAAAGACAGGAAATTAGCAGGGTCTGGAATTGAGATGTTATATAATTAGTTTTCACAGTTTTCATCTCTAATATACTTTAAATTTAACCTGCATTCTTCCTGGATTTTAAATAGTATATGGATATGTCAGTTTTAATGAAATTTTTCTAGTTTATAAAATCCCATTAAATCAATTAGCAGTCATTTTGAATGCATACCACAATATTAGTAACTACAAACAGAAACAAATATTAGTTGTTGTGCAATTGATTTAAAATAATTTCAGAGGATATAGAGATTAGCATGAACTTTCATCATTGATGGTAGGTTTAAAAATATTTGTCTGTGAGGAAAGACTGAAAAAACAGTGGTTGTTAGTGCAGAAAGGAGAAGATTTAGGGAGGACTTTATTTCAAATAATGGAAAGATTATTTGAAATCAAGTCCTCAGGACACTGGAGAAGATCAAGAAGAAATCATTTTAATTTGCAGCAAAGTCATATGTTGGATATTGGGAGGAATATTTTCTAACTAGAAATGTTGAAACACTGGAACAAGCTCATGATTTGGAAAAAAAACACAGCGAAAGATTAGATACACTTAACGTTTGTCATTGGCATAGACTAAGATGATCTCTTGAAGTACTTTTGAGTTTATATTCCTATGGTGACTTCCAGAAGCAATTTAGGGTTTGTTATATTTTCTTTTCATTTAATAATTAATATTTTCATGAGACTTTTCTTTTAACACATTTAGGCATTTGCCTGTACCACTGTTGAATTTCTAGCTTTTTTAGACATCTATTAGAGCTGCGATTATATTTGAATTAGAAATACATATTTTTGGTCTTTCCAATTTATTTATGATCAGATCACTGAGTGAGTAAAGCTCCTTTTAGCTTTGTGATATTTCCTTCTGAACAGCCTATTCCATTGCATTTCTTAATTAAGTTTGTAAATTGATTGATTTCTTAAGATCTTTGCCTTCTAAAACAATACTTGTGACTTCTTAAATGTTTTTCATAAAACATTAACTCACACATCTCCAGTTTTTGTTTCAGTATTTGACAGTCTGTCAGTCATTGCTTGTCTGCTTGAACAGACAGTAAAGCTGATTTCATCATCAGTGAAATCTTAATCTAGTGCTGCACCTTTGTTAAACTGTGTAATAGCTGGTGTACAGATTGTACACATGCATCTTTGAGTGCTTCTGTACTGACTGTATTCCAGTCATTTGCTCAAGGTTTGAATTTATTTTAATGATACAAATCTATACCATGTCATAACGTCTTCATATTGCTGATCTTTGTTGTTGGCATACCATGCAACTTAACAGTGAATTGTAATGGAAGAGAAGCTTACCAAGGTACATTTCTCTCTGCCTTTACTTTCTTTTCACATGTAAAACTAGTAGAGATGGAACAATCTCACTTATATGAAAATTCTAGATAGGAGAATGTATCCACAAAATGAAAATGTTTTAGAGTATCATGAGTAAAACACTGCCTCCAGAGGAAATCAGATTGCAAACAAAACCACGTGCAGAGAAGGATGACACTAAAACAACCAATTCAGCAAGAACGGCTCTTATCCAGAGTGAACAGCAGAATCAAAACACTGTCTGAATCTAAAGGAAACAAAATGTTAAAAGAAAAAAAGGTGTGGTTATTTCTCAACACTGTGAAAGAAAAAAAAATAATTAATAGTAGGGTTACTACAAATTATACGTAGTGTTTTATTCTTGCCTATGTAGTAAGTTCTCTGGAATATGATGATCATGCAGCTGAGTGAAGTGAATTTTATCTGTATACTAAGCTGAAGGTCAAAGTTAATGTTCTATGAATGCATATGATCCTTACTGTAGGACTAGAATAGGAACGGACTGTATAGCATGCCTAAACCAAGTACAACTGGTACATATGCTACACAAAAAGAAACATTTCATGTAATAGCTAAGATTACAATAGCTTCCAACAATATATTACTGAATGGCAAATCCTTCAAGATTTAATCCTAATGAAATTAAGGATGTGTATGATTAAAACTACTATTCAAGTTTTGTCAGCCATACTATTAACTTAGTTGGATATTTTTCATACTGAATATATTCTACTCATAAATGTCACCACAGGTATATTTGTTCACCAAAATATGGGTTAGTAATTTAGAACCTTTGAGCAAAGTTCCTGTTGTGACACTTCTGCTGGGATCAAGACATTAGCATATTTAGGGATTTCAGCTACCATGGCAGCTAAAATCACAGGTGGAAGTTAAGATCTATTTACTAATTTTTAATAACCTTAAACTGAAGGAAAAAAAATCTGCTAAAAAAAAAAAAAGAAACTGAGTTCAGCAATAAGTTATTCCTTAAAATTAGCAGCTACTTCTCAGCAGAATATCCCAAACTTATCTTTACAGCAAGCATCTTTCATTTTGAATCCAAATTACCTGGGTATCCCACTATAAATAGGAATTGTCATTCAATTAATAACAGGTATAAAGAAGCATAACACTGTAAAACAGTTACCACAATGCTTGATTTCTCTGATTTATTCTTGCTGTTTTATAGTCAGTTTGGAATGATGAATCCTTTCTTTTCATTATTCTCTATTTGGAGCTTTGCTTCTTATTTTTTCTCTCAAGAATATTGAGGTAGCAAAAGGTGAGATTCACATTTGGGGCAATTGAATTATGAAAAAATAAAACATGATTTTCAGCTATAGATGTATATATTATTTCTTGTTATTCCTACCTTCCTTCCTCCTACATATCCTTGCCAGCCCTTCTCACACAGTGACAGCACCCCCTTTGCATAATCAAAATACAATAATGTGTTGTATTCTTTTTTAGTTAGTGTCATTTCTAGTTACAGAAATATTTTGACTAAAATTAAAAAACTAAAACAGAAAAAAGAATTCCTAACTATTCTAGACTTTGCTTTCTACCAATTGTGAGTTTAACATTTTAGTCAGAGCCAAACCAGAGATTTTAATATATATAAAAGAAAATGTGTGGGGTTGAATCTTCCAGTCTTTCTTTCACTGGACATTTCATTGGACTTTCAAATCCTCTCACAAAGATGATATTTTTGGATTAAATGCCTAACAGTCTGAAAGTTGTCCAGTCCTGCAAATAACATACGTCACCTGTATGTATGTAGTTTTACACAGCAGGCTTCATACAAATTGTATCACTGCAGAATCAGTTGCCAAATTCTTCGAGTCAGTCTAAGCAACAAGTTTGGCCTTGATCTTTTGCTGAGCTTCACGCAATGAATTCTGTGCATATACACATCCCTGAGTGCTGTACTTGTTTTGGAACTCAGTATATTCTTCCCCATAGAAAAGGAGGTACAGTAACACACTGCTAATAATCATTTCATATGAGCACTCCCTTGTTTCATTTTAGATTCATTTCTGATTCATTTTAGAATTTGTCGAGCCACCAGTCTCACTTACGAACATCCTAGCCATTTCATGAAGCACAGGATGTAGGCCAGTCTATAGCCATCTACTAGTTTTTCCAATACCATATTCTAAAGCTAACGAGCTCAGTAATATTCTGAACACTATTGTTATCTGAAGGGGATGCTACTTGCAATTAAAATCAGTGGATTGAAATTAAGTTGACATATAAAGAAGTGTCCATGCTTCACTATGCTTTAGAAACTAAACAGGAAATTCTGCAAAGAAAATATAAAGGAAAAGCATATATGAAGGGAAGGTAGTACAAGCAGCAAGAACAGTACTCACGATCTCCATCTTCAGTTTTTCTCTTTATCTTGCTACAATGTGTTTGCACTCTCACATAATCCCTCTTTGACTATTTTTTCTGCCAGCTCTCCCTGACCATGACATTTTTTTTATCTATCTCTTGAGTTCACTATCCAATTTTCAAAACACAGAATATATCTTTAATACAGGAAATCTAGTTTCAATTTTAAAAGAAACAAGGGAAAATTATTACTGTCTTCCCAAGACATAACCTCAGTTATAGTTTTAAAAGAGCAGAGTTGTGATTTCTCTGCATAATGACAAAGTGGTTTTGCTTCCACTGAAAACTGTATGTTGCTATTTACAGAAAAGACAACATTCTATGACACTGCCTCTCAAAGGAGTTGCCAGGTTTGTGGAAAAGGTTGCCAGGACTAGCTTGCGGTAAAGTTGGAGGAAAGAAGCAACTAGTTGTCAAAAGTTTGCACTCCTAGTAAATTTTAGTCTATTGCCTTTGTAATAAACAGTGAAAAGAAAAGGAATAAAAGAACAAACTAATTTTCAACCAGGATTCATGTAAAACCCTTCACTTTGTTTGAAAGACTATTCCAAGAACAGTTTTCTTTCTTTTATCTACAGTCACATTTATGAGGCAAACTGAATTACTACCTCCTTCCTATAATCTTCAGTGCTAGACAGCAATGAAGATAAGAGTTTGAAGTTGCATTCTCAGGAGATATGCACAAACCCATTCCTCTCCCTTTCTTGGGGGAATGGAGGAGGTCGTTTCCCCTACAATTTCTTGAAGACAGAGGTCCTTCAGATGTTTTTCTTTGGTTCTTTCGCTGTGGTTTTAGAAGTTTGAATCCTCCTCTTAAACCCTCTTCTTGTATCTTTAAACACCAGAAAAGCATCAGAGATCTGTGTGTTTTCTAATGTTCCTGTACGCAAATATGCAGATAACTGTGTAGCAAATTACGCTGCCTGAGCCAAACACATATACATATAAATATGCATTTTTGTTCCCTTTAGTTATTGTGAACTAAAAAATCTGTGAAGCAAGATGCGGAGTGTGTCTTTCTAAACTCGACATACATCACATTCATTTTTTCTGTATATTCCATGTCCCTCAGAATGTTTCTTAGTCTGCTTTTCTCTGTCCTAGGCATAGAACAAGATATTCTCTTCCTTTCTGTCCATAACAGAAGACAGGTAGATATCTAGGCCTTTCAGTCTACTTTTACTGCCTTTATTTCCTTTTCTGAAACCATAATAGAGGTTAAAGCTTCTTACTATGGGAAACTTTAAACAGCTGTAACTAGTATGATTGCACTAGCACAAACACAAATGCCCCTGCTATTCCCTGTTGTATAAAACTATCCCCTTTCCTTCACGCGCTGCTGGCAATGGGCCTGTATTTCAGTATTTCTGTCTTAAACTGCTTCTGCATGTGTTATAGGAGGCACAGAAATATATACAGCATTATGACCAGCAGAAACCCATTTTTCTATCTACTAAGTACAAGAAGCTTTTTCCTATTCTTTCTCTGTAATGAGTCTCTTTAGATACAATAGCCAAGACCATGATGGACAGATTGTGTTTGAGAATCCAAGAATGGTTCTATGAATGGGTGGTGAGAATCTCTATAGCATCTTAATAAGAGACACAAGTATTAAATACTAAGAGAGCTGTGATGATGTCACAAGAATTCTCAGGGCTGACTTTTCATATGATGCATCTTCCATGCAGGTGATGTGTTTATATACACTCCCACATAGTGAATACACCAAGTATTTCATGCAATACTGAGATTTAACTGTACTGAGGTTATATGCCAGCATTTTAGCAATGCACACTAACACTATGAGAGCCATCTGTTAAAACTGTGGTAAGATTTTAGGCAGTTAAACTGCTAAATGCTGTTCGCCTGTCTTTTTTAGTTCTCCCTTCTGTTCACTGAGACTCACTGGAGCATGTGTAGTTTTCTGTAACTCACTGAAATAAGAGGTGCAATACTCACGCTAGTCTGCTATCACAGAGATGGTGTTATTGTGCTATTTTTCTCCTAAATACATTTTGGAGCAATTGCGAATGACAAGTTACCTGGAGATTGTTTTTATTGCTTGACTCTCTGGTGGTAGCCAGCACAGAATTTAGGAACTTGTGTAGCATTACTAATTCCAGACATATGCTTGCTCTTGTGCTTTGAAGAGGGCAGCTAGGCAGAAAAAAAATAATTTATAAGTTTGAGTTTGATATCAATTCCACTCATCTCAGCTAGAATATTTTCCCAATGGGGTTCTTCTCCAGAAGGAACAAAGTCTTCTTCAAGCAGCTGTGTACACTTAGATTAGTTCTTTCAGACCAGCTCAACAAAACCAATCTAAGTTGGAGGGAAAGAAATAACATTCTAAGAGGAAGGAGATGCGCTCAGAAACACCATAAGTACATTTTCTATCTTTGTCTTATTTTGTTCTGATGTAAAAGTTTAAAAGTAATGGAATAAAAGATGTGTGGAGTGTTGGTAGCTTTAAGACTAAACTGAGTGATATTCCTGAAAATCAAGGACATTTACAGAAGTCGTTGGCCCCTTCCTGCCTAGGAAAGTTTAAAGTCTGTTTTTCACTAGATAAATTATACTTGCGAAAATCAACCACTTTTAAATATCTATGTTCCTGCTTGAATTCTTCTGCCAGTTGTGTCAAGCCTTCCAAAAAAAAGCTGAATCCCCATTTTTTTCAAGGTATCAATCAATCAAGCTATCAGCTCTAATATAGAATCTAAAGAGTTCTGCTTCTGAGATCTCAAAGACTATGTCATCAGGAAAAGGTGTAAAATATAAAGCTCAACACTTTTTTGTACAATTATACTTAAAGCAAGCTATATTAATAGCTTCCTATTAACATGTAAACGTATTCAAAATCCCCAGTTTCCATGACTCTGTCCCAGAGATAAAGATTAATGCAAGCCCACTCAAAATGAATGAAAGTTAGCCAACCTTCAGTTGAGAGAAAAGGTTATTCTTACTTATCTTCCTCTTACCTATGTAGAGAAACCAAGCCTAATAGGTGAATAAGAGAATGGCATCATAAGCTAGTTTCAAATTGCTGTAGCTGCCTCTTCTTCAGGCGCTGCAGATACTAACCTTGCTTCAAATGTATCTGCAGACATTTTTAAAAATTAAATGATAAATAATTTAGTAATAATAAACCATTTTGAGAACCTTTAAATTAAAGGAGCTGCTTATGTTTTCTTTCTATCTGAGCTCAGTAATGGGGCCCCTACAGCTGTGAATCAGCAAAAGAAAGCAGCAAGCCAACAAGTACTTGCAAAGGTCGCAGGATTTTCACACAAACTTTGCCAGCCTTCTAAGAACCAAAGGCCCTAATCCTTCAAATTTTAACACATAGCTGTAACACTACTGCAGTGAGTCCTGCTGAACTTAATGGTTCTTCTTACCACAGAGAGGTATATTCATGATTATTCACAGGATTGCTGGCTAACTGCGTAGATGGATAGATTAAATTGCTAGATGAGGAGGGAAGGAAACAAATGCCCTGGTAGGCATACCTAGATGCACAAAGTGGTGACACATTCTAGCAAATTCCTGGCAGAAGAGAGGGGTAGTTTCTCTGTGAAGTGACAGACGCAAATCTTGTAGGCTCCCTGATAAACCACCAGACCTGTATTCTATCAGCAAAAATAATAGGCTTAATATTTGCTTGAAAAGCACAGGTATGACAGCTTAAAGTAAGTACTAGTACTGAACAACCTGAATATGTAAGGGTAGTGGCAGGATCTGTTTGTCCTCTAACCTCTGAAAAATACTATTATACTGAAAATACCATATAGGAGACAGACTTTCTTATTTTGAACAATGACATTTTCCTTATGTAAGATGAATCAGATAAATTCCAAGCATTTCAATGTGGAATGCAATGCTTATATATCTTATAATTTTTGGATAAGAAAGTAGTTCAGAAATGCTGGATGACTTTAATGATTAATGTTTGTGATGCCTATACATGTACATCTCAAGGGTAAATTTTCTGCATGGTTCATTATTAATGGAAATTGCAGGCCTAACTCCCTGTACACCATGCAGAAAATGTGCTCCTTTATGTCTATCATGATAGAAAAAGTAGGAAAATATTTATTTTCCTATTTTAAAATTATATTCAAAGTATCTCTGATAAGAAGCTAATAAATATGCAAAACAGCTAAAGAGAAAAATAAGTAAAAGCAGAAAGAGGTTCTGGCAACAAATTTATTCCTGACACAATAGGGTGATTTGCAATATCTTAATGTAAATGAAAGTATAAGAAGATATAACCCAAAAGAATGTTTTTAAAATACACACACAGTGTTTTCTCTGTTTCTTAAGTAGTAATTATATATAACCTTATATAATATATATTATTTACTTAAAACTACTACTAGAGAAGAAAAGAAAAATCAGAGATAATCTACTTTTCTCTACACTATTGAAACGTTTTGAGAAAGCTTTTTTTGAGAAAGCAAGGTACAGAACCACAGTAGTTTATTAAAACTTGATATCAAGGAGCTCCCTGTTTAAAAATGTTGACTTATGATCATACAGGTCAAATTACAAATTACGGATAATTAGTTTAAATGTTTAGTTTTTGAATAGCGTTGCTGAAATCTGTAGTGCAAGCCAAAACTTCTAGCTGCCTCATATATGAAACTTCAGTTCAAATCCATGTGAGTTAAATGTCATGACATAAATCATGTCATTTAACTGATATAAGCTGCAATACCTCAGAAGACCTATCTCAATACCAGGATAATAGCAAAGATATGGCCTGGAAAAGAGTATTTTTAAATGAATAAAATATTGCTTATGATACCAAATACACACAAATACATAATCAAAAATCAGATAAACAACAATGGAAGGCAAAGCAACTTCCCAGGACAAATAGCGTGCAGTAGAAATAAAGCAGCCTTGGAAAGCAGCATATTCCAGGACTGACTGGAAACAAATCAAGCTTATGAGATGCTTACAGGGGAAGGGTGAATAATGATGTGACAAAGCCACTGGTGATGCAAAATTAATCAGAATAGTCAAAGCTAAAACTGACTCCAGACAGTTACAGAAGAATCTCATACAAAAGAACTAGTAATAAAATAGCAAATGGAATTCAGTATCAGTAAATGCAAAGGAATGCATATGTAACAAAAGCAAAATGACTCCCCAATGTCCTTCCCCCTTCCCACCAAAATATGTACACAAATACACTCTCATATGCAGTTTCTATTCAGGGAAGACTTCACCTAGTCACTGCCTGATAGTTCTAATGAAACACCGATCATCAGGGTTAAGTAGCAAAAAACCAAGGAGAATGTTAGAAAATATTGTGGTAGGAAATGGGGACAAAACAAAACTACAGTACGCCATTGAACACATCTGTATCTGCCCACATCCTGAATCCTATCTACAGTTCTGGCTATTCCTTCTCAAAAAGCATATAGAACAACTGGAAAAGTTACACAGCAAGTCCTAAGAAGATCATAGGCATGGGACACTTTCTTATCAAAGTTAGATTAGACAGAATAGAACTCCTTAGCTTAGAGGAGAAGAGTGAAGGAACGTGTGGCCAAAGCGTAATGAACTCATGAAGGGATTGAAGAAATTGAGTAAAAAGTGTTATTTGCTCAATGAAATCATCGTGCAGTAGGCTTAAAACAGGAACAAGAAATAGGCTTAAGACAAATAAAAGATGATGACTTTCATACCACACAATCAAAACTGTGGATTGCCACAGAATATAGAAAGTTGCAGAAAATTTTCCAGTTAGAGCATCTTAACATGATGGCTTTGATGTAATTTCCATCTCAGAAAATCCCTAAATTGCTAATTCTTGGTAACTGGGGGAATATACCATGAGAAAGGTCATCGTATCACGAGCCTTAGACTTTTTCATTGGTCATTCACTGCTGGCCACTGTTGAAACCAGGAGACTGAAATGGATGGATATTGAAAAGACCTATTCAGGTAATTCCTATATATCTAGTTTTTTACAGGCAAATTGGACTGAATGTTCTCCCACCACCCACTTTATCCAAGCCTGGATTCAAGTTCTTTATTTTGCATTTATTAATAACTTATATAATCTCTTTCATCACTATACAGCTGAGGAGTTGCTGAAACCAAGAGATGCAGTCTAAATCTACAGTCCTAAATCATGTGTATGCACAATGCTATACAATTAAATTAGATCTGTGACAAATCCCTACACAAAATCCCATTGACAGTTCCTCTGTGTAGATACCTGAAATATTTCTGCAGAAATTTCACCATTATTTGCAAAATAAGAATAGTATATTATGCTGTAACTAATACTATATCTCCATATTAGTGCTTATCAAAATCTATTACTCATTGCACTAATTCCCAAGCTATCTCAGGACCTTTTTAGCATTATTCACCATGCAGATGACTCTTGTAGCTGGAAGTCTCAGACTGGTATATGCACTTACATCACAGTTTTTCTTTTCTGCATGCAAATTCTGTTTTAGATGTTTCTAAGGAACCTCAGGGCCATCTTAGACTTCTCCTATGCAATTTTCAGCTCTCTCGTACCAAAAGGGTAGGTACCAAAAGGCTAATATTGGATGTGTTAGCAGAAAAAAAGGAAGGCAAAGCAAACAAAATGAAAAGAAAAATAACTCTAATGGCTATCATTAGGGCTTCATGTAATAAAATGAAGTAGAAAGTGGCACTGAGTACAGGACACATAATGATCTGTTCTAAAATGGAAGAAGTTATTAGTCATATTCTGTAATAATAGAAGTTTCTGAATGGTCTTCAGATGTAATCTAGTATAGATATGTAGTCCTGAAAAAAAAGAAAAAAGAAAACTAATTCTAGACTGGCTTTGTTTTGTTACTCTCTGGGCATCTAGAGACAAGAATTTTTTTGCTTTCCCACTTTAAGTCCCCTTCTGTCGTGTAATGAAAATGAGAAAGAGGGGTCATAAATTGCACTGACTTGGAACTCAGCAGTACAGATCATCTTTAATTTCATCGGAAAACGAAATAAATTCAAATTACTCATACTGGGTAATCCTACATTCTCACTTTTCATCAGCTTTTTCTGCTTTTTCTTTCCATAGAATGAAAAAGAGTAACACATGTGAAATTACTAAGTAGTATCAGCAGCTGTAGCACTTGTGCAAAATTTAATCTGAAAAAATTTAAGCATCTAAATTTCCCATTTCAATTTATTTTTACAAAACCTAGGATAGACAATTGAATGATGAGGTGATCTTATTTTTCTGATTTGAAATGGTTTTACATTTAAACTTTTTTTCACATTGCTCTTGACTATTCCATGATATCACTTGGGTAAGTAGGAAAAGAATTAATTAAATCAGAATTTATTACTTTATCTACTTTTTCTGTCTGCTACCACTTGACAGAACTTTGACTCTTTGGTGGAGTGAAGAGTATGGTCTTACCATTAGAGTAGCTTATTTTGTAAATGAGGAGTGTTAGCTGATTGAGAAACAGTGTAAACATTTATGTAAGATTCTCTATACAACCATTTCAAACACTGATGGCATATAGAGGCTAGCCAGAGGCTGCATTCAAACTGAAAGTCTACTTTCCTATTCATAGTAGGTTGCTTGTTGTAAAGAGCTTAACCTATCAATATTTAAAATAGTCTGCAGTCAGCACACACCTATAGCATCTTCCTTTTTGTGAACTGTGAGCAAGATTCAATCAAATAGATGAAAAATATAAGCCTATTGTTTCTCTACACTGAACAGCAAATATTATTCTCCAGTATTTTGTTTTCTGTTATTCGGTTACTGAATAATAAAACAGACATTTCAGCAAATTCCAGCTAAAGAATAAACTTGCATAGCTCCTAATCCATCATATTATCCCAAGTGGGTGAGCAAGTCCACTCACATGGAACAATAAAGGGACATAACTCCACCTCAGTGGAATAACTCACATGAAAAGGGCCAAAGGAATTGATGGGATTATTAACACATTTACATCTGAGCATATGCTGTATCTTTTGCTCACTTAGCACCTCTGAGAGCTACACTAGCAAAGAGTTCTTCTGTTGTGCTGAGGAGATATGAAGAGGAAAACAGGCCAATAGACTTGACAAAGACATCGGTAGAGCATCTTTAGGATTTCTGTAATGCTTTTAATCATTAGGAAGAAAACTATTGCAATGTTATTTTTATTGTTATCATACTAAAATTAATTGTAAGATTACTAAGCATGAAATACAAAAAGTGGAAAAAGTGAAAAAAAAAGAAGCTTCGATATGGATGAGAGGTACTGGCTGTGGTACTCATGAATGTAGAAAGGAAGAAAGTAAAACATTTCAACAAAGTTTAGGTTTGAGTATATTTTTTCCCAATACAAAATATGCTTTTGATTTTGTTTGGCTTCAAGAGATCACATAGTTAATGATATCTGGCAGCTAAATGAATACATATTGGGAAAATAGTTTGAGCTGGAAAGAGGTGACTGGAGGTGTGCCACAAAAGCATTACAGTCTATCTTGTTCAAATGATATAAGAATGAAAGTTAAGTTACTAAAATGTGCTGATAACACAAAACACAGAACGATGAAAAAGAATGGTTAATCAACAGAAAAAGATGACAGTATAATTCAGCAAGTGCTGGAAAAACTATCAGCAATGGCTTATGCAATTCATTGTAGAGAAATGTGAAACAATAAGCCCAGGGTCAAAAAAAGAAAGGAAAAAAAGGGAGGAAATACTGTACACTCTATAGCAATAAGTTTCAAAACACTGAACAAGCAAAAGTTCTCAAGAAGCAGTGTATAAAGTTTCAAACCTTTCAGAATTCTATGCAATGTGAGTGAACAAGCATACTGAATTATGGAGTGCACAAATGGATGTATCAAATATAAGACAGAAGAAATTCCTCTGCAGTATTACTGGACTGGAATAGAGAAATTGTATTTGGGGTATTTTATATAGCCCTTGTCACTTTTATTAAAACTGAGAACTAGAGAATGAAACCACTGTGATACACAGAATCAAAAGTATTCTCCATTCAAAGAGGTGAGAGAATTCAGGTACTCCTTAGAAAAAAAAAAGAGAATAAAAGCAAGAAGAGAAATATAATGGAATTATTTGAGCCAGTTATCTTGAGGGACCTAAATGGCATGAGGATATTGGATTCTCATCAATTTTCTGAGCATCCATAAGATTTCCCTACATGTATCAAGCCATTCACGCTGCTGCAGAACAATATTCTTGACTACTAGTGATGGTTCTTCCAGCTGTGTCCATCACTAATGCCAGACTAGAATTATCCCAGTAATTTCAGATTAGCAAAAACTTTTATCTCAAAGTAGAAAAAATAAAGAGCTCTGGACCAGAATTTCATATCCTACATTTTATCTAGAGTCTAAACTACTGGAAAATACAATCTGTTGCTTCTTTTCTGCCTGCTTATGTTTTAGGTTGCTTAGGGGCATTCCCGAAAACTTTATAGAATCTCAAGTACCAGCTAGCATAATAGCAGAATAGATTTTTTTTTTTAATATTCCTTCTTTCCAACAGGTGTCACAACGTGATACTGCCTCTGTTTTAGGCAATACTTATTTCATACTTGTGGGACCCCTGAAGCTGGAAAAACTCCATGCATGTTCTAGAAAAGCATGATTTGTCACAGTTTATTATTATTCATGTGTTTGGAAAATAGAATCTATACCAGAAGCAACAACATTTATCATTGAATGCTGTAAAGATTCGTTTCCTGACATGGAATTTTAACACTATCGGAGGTCTGCCTATTCAGAATTTGCAGTTTGCAGCATCAGAATTTGAATATAACACATTTTCTCCACATGCTGTGCTCCTCAAATGGAGAACAGAGAATTTTTCAAGAAATTTAAAAGAACAACAAAATAGTAAAAAATAACTAAATAGTCAAAACTATCAACAGATGGGAAAGAAGCTGGTAAATTCAAATGATCATGGACAAGTTCATACCAAAAGAGGAACTCAGCAGTTTCAAAGCAACAGTCTGATTGTTTAAGCATGAACTACATTCATATGATGTGGAAGGTGAATGATGCATCTGTGCATCATTGACTATATATTACTAAGCCTTTCAGATAGGACAGACACTAACTATCAGTTGTATTATACAACTGACATATTTAGGACATGGTTTTATAATGTCACCAAGACTCTTCCATAACAAAGGTCACAGAGACATCACTTAGAAAGGAAAGGTCTTCTCAAAACAATGTATAAAACATCTAGTCCATCAATATAATAGTCAGAAGACTGAATATCACAGCCCAGCATTGAAATAATGAACACTAACAAATGCCTTATGTACCTAAGAATATGAAGGATAAATGATAATAAGAAATAACGTTTTCCATGTCAGTTATTTCTCCATCATCAAAAATACTACATACTTTTCTTAGCTTGATTCTTCTCATGCATGAGGTGATATAAACTGGGAGTAAGTCCAAGGAAGAACTACACAACTCATTTGTCCATTATCTTGTGGACTTATTATTGTTTTCTATTCACTAAATGTTCATAAATATTATTTGAAACTGAATTTACAAATTAAAATATCTGAAGTATAATTGTATTCCTTTAACATAAGGAAAGCTTCTGTCAATCTTAACTGGTATCATAAGAAATTACACAGTAGACGAAGGTCAGTATATTTCAAGAGCATGAATTTACTTCGTACTACTGTATCAGCATTTTTATGTCACCATTCATGCTTTTGGAAATTTCAACAATGTAAAGAAACTATATATAAATCTAAAGGCTAGAATTTCTTTTTACGAAAATCTCTATTCCTTCTGCAGTAAAAAGAAATTAAGCATCACCTGTCTTGATTTCTAAAAATTATTCTAAAAATTACAGTCCCAGTGTATTTTGTTGTACCATTAATTTAATGGATTTTGATGGATTTGATAGAAAAAACACACTGGATTTGGAAAAAAAAAGTCCGCATTGTACCCTTATATAAGCTTGACTAACACTGAATCTATTTAGTTTTGTGAATGAAGTTTTAGGTAGGTAAGGACTGTATTGCAAATAAAATTTTAAGCTGTTAATAACTGGAACTGTCTCATTATCCATATACCTATTATCTTCTGGTAATTGTTGCTTCTCATATATATAGATGAGAAATTTGTCTTTCCTTGTTGGGGTTATCAGAAAGGTTTCTTCATGAAATGTAAATGACAAGCAGCCCAAATAAGTTACAGGCTAGGAGCGCAGTCCACAACAAATTAAGTGAGCAGGGATAGTCTAAGTATACAAGAAAAAGGGCTTAAGTTGGAAGTGGGAAGAGAAAATATAGACGCTCCTGTCCAATTCCTAGGTCAGTGAAGTGCCAGGCTGAAACTCTCTGCTGTGAGCATTCACGTGATTTCTGCAGCAATGAGAGAGAGAGAGAAAGTTTGAGAGGGGGGAGAGAATTACCATTTCAGATACAATTACAGATCCAGTCTGATACTGGTTATGAGGAAATACATGAGATTCCAAACCAAAGGAACCCAAAATTCCAATTTAAACTGGAGGAGTGCTTTTCTGCATTCAGAGATAAACTTAAAAAAAGAGAAAGTCATTTGTTTAAATTGGTCAGTGCCACACTATTGAAACTTTCTAGCCCACAACATTCAGCCAGGGTCATACCATTCTCTTCAGGAAGATGCTAAGGAGAAAAACATAGCATCAGAGATTCTGTGTTTTCTAATAAAAGTTACCTGTTAGACTTAAATTCTCCCCCTATTAAACTATTATACTACTACTGCTATTATTTGCTCACTATAATTTATACTTACTGTAATTATTTTATATTGTTCCTACGGTTCCTGTATACTAGTCTTAATACTTCTTGTAGTTTGCAGAATTTTAATCAACTTTCCAAAATGCTGTGCTTCTGGTTAAGTGATAACTTTCTCTGATCAGGGTCACAAGTATAACTGAGCCACAACTCACTTATGGCAAGAGGAGAAGTCTTTCTGATTAATGATGAACCCAGACAGCAGAGTGAGAAAAGGGGAAAAGCTTAGGCTATCTCTACTGGGAGAGGTCCCAAAATGCTTGCTTTCCTACTGAGATTGAAATGAGTTTGATCTATATTACCTCCCCTTGCCCCCAAAATGAAATTAAAAATAAAGGCTATAATCATTGACCTCTTGCTGGGGATGAAGGAAAGATCTAAAATAAAATAAAATAAGATGTAAAATAGCTGTCACATATTGAAAAAATATGAAATGCTCAGCAATAGACAATGGCATAATTACCTTGGCTTCCAAACCAGTTGGACAAGAATTTTCAGCAATGAAATCCCTCAAAATTCTGTGCTTGCACCAAAATACTTTCCCCTAGTAATGCCCACTGTCTCTTGCAAATGTATGCGTACAAATGCACAATTACAAATTGGGCTCATTCCTAAGGCAAGATCACTCTTGAAGTTGATTCCACAATATCAGAAACTCGCTTCAAACAATGGGGACTAAAACCGAGTGACTAAGGACTACAGTACTTGAACAATCAAGAAGCTGTAAAATTTCTCAGAATGAATTCATCTTACTTCGGCATTACTGGAGTACACTCGACTACACCTGAACAAGATATAGAAAAGTACATAATCTTTTAAATAAATGAAGCCACAATAACTCTACATACTGTGACTACAGCAAACTTCAAATTATCACGCACACACACACTGTTAACAACTTCAAAGTATGTTCATATATGAGGCACAAAAGGAATGAATCATGTCTTCCCAGATTCTATTGAATGGTTTAGTAACCTTGGTGCCCATTTACAATCCACCATTGCTTTTGGAAATGGCATACGTAAAAGAATTGTGAAGACTATAAAAAAGAAAATCCTAGCTTAATAAGTTAAATATTCTTCATATACCTAAACCAAAAATGAGGGATACTTTTTAGAAAGGCAGGCAGAATGCTATACCAATAATTTGTTTTGGTATGCTGAAAAATTAGCATATATCAAGATACACTTTGGAGTATGGACATTGGAAAAGTATCCATTCTCACCTTCCATCTTCCTCAGGTAGCAGAAGCATGAACAGATTGCATGAACTGAACATAACTGAGGTTTCCTTTATATTTATTCTCTTCAGCTTACCTTTTTCATAATAAATAGGTATTGTATACTGTTAAAATGAAATACTGTAATTATTTAATTAACCTATTTTGCCCTCTGTAAAATACAAAAACTATAAATACAGAAGCAAATCAAATTGGGTTCTGCTGTAGGCAAGAAACTAGCCTCCAGTGGATGTCCTGCTGCTCAGATGTATTTTGTTAATTTCTGTATTTATACATTAACAAGAAAAACTAAAGGTATACTTATGGTCTAGTTATATCTAGCAATTTTTCATAGTTTGGTATTCTGATCCTAAAAACTGAGACATAGCACAATCCAATTAATTCAGGAAGAGAAGAAGAATCAACAGGAAAAAAAGAGAATAACTGTTATATGTGAAACACTTTGGAAAACCAAAACCTAGAAAAATAATTTTAAAATGACATTATGTATGTGTCCCTACTTAACACTGTATTTCCGCATAAACCAGTACCTAGCAAAGGCTGATTTTCAGACTAACTCATTTTACTCTTATCCTCTATCACTTAAAAATTTCTGACAATAGGTTGCAGCACTGTCCTGATATTAATAAAGAATTCAAGAAAATAACTTATAAACCCATACAAAGCAAACACCTTGCTTTTTACATCACTATTTTTAACTGCTGTTAGTATATTAATGGCAAACAAGTGTACTTGCAACTAATCATTTCTGTGATTATCTGAGAACTTAGATTTGCTTTAACAATTACAAACACCTTGAAAACCTTTTTAGAGTTTCTTGTACTCCTCTGTCATAAACATTTTCCTTTATAAATTTTGTATCTCACTGCACTAGATACTTGAATCATGGATGGTAACCCATTTAATGTCCTACATTGTAATTTTGCTATGGGAAAACAAAAAATGCACCTCCTTTAATGGCCACAAAAAATTACAACATGTATTTTCTCTGCCTGACTTGATTGTCCTATACCACAATGGCAAGTGATATAATAAAACACTTCACTGCATCCTAATGTAAAAGAAAAGTATTGGAAAAATATGCCATGTTCATTTCTCCCCTTGTTCGTTATTAACGTATTAACAGAGCTTGTTATATAGCAATTCTGAAACCAGAATTTCACCTCTCTGGTAAATTAGAGCAAAATAAATTTAGAAAACTTTTGAATCTTTATATTACATAGATTTATGTGATTCACATACAGCTCAGTATGATGACAAATTGCAATGTTCCACCCCAAAACAATTAAAAGTTTTATTTACAGAATAAGGTAACAATTATAATATCAAAAGATATTTAACCTTTTCTGGAACAAAAAGTATAGTTCATGCTATAAAGGCAGCAAAATTGCTGTTTTGGGTGATATTTCCTTCAGTTTTGTTTCTTTCCTTCTTTTTGTTTCCACTCTTCCAGTGGTGGATGAGGTCAGTTAAATATTTTCGGGCAGTAATAATTGTAGGTAACAATTTATCTTAGTAACCTGTCTGTGTTTATTTGTGATTTGTTGGTTTAGCGCAAAGGATTCACACTCTTCAGGAAAAACACACTCATGAAACTTTCACTGACTTTGTTCACTTGTAATGATTATGCTTCTGAGATATAATAGATTTAAAAACATTAGGCAAATGTTTCAAGGGAGTGTAACTAAATCAAAGCTAGTAAGCTAATATAAAAAGAAAGAAAATAACTGATTTCCTAAATGAACAAATACATATAGTAAACTATGTTAAGATAACATCATTAAAATTGCAAAATCAAAGACTGTAGACTTAAGAAATGCCAGAATTCATAATTACTCATGCAACCTTAATTTGTCCTCATTCTGCAGGTACATTATGATGAGGTATTTAATTGAGATTAATGTCAAAGGTAACCACTAATTCTGAGTGACCAATTTTCATTACACAGCACTCTGTGTTCATAGTCCAGCTCGCATTGGCTTTAGGATGTCCGCAGTACTTTACATATCTGCAGATATGACTCCTTGGTACAAAGTTGGAAACTGAGAAAATAAGCATTAATATCAATTTATTACCACTGTGAAAACGTTTGGTTTAAGTGACTTACCTAACATCACAGGAACTCTGTGGCATACAGAAATATAATCCAATTCTCAAAGGTATCATTCAATTACTTTAAGACTGTCTTTTCTCTGCTTTCAGTTCTATGCCATATTGATTACACATTTTTCCAATTTTTTCAACTAATGAATTAGAGGTTCTATCAGTGTCTTCCTTCTCCCCACAACCATGAATCATCCCTAGAGCAGCCCCTTCCTATGGGCTAAATGATACTTAGGTGGGGATAGGGGCAGGCGGGAGAAGTGTAATCATGTAGTTATAGTGTAGCATATAGAAATAGAAATGCTATATTAAGTTTGCATAAGCAACAAATTCTTTTCATTGCGAATGTCTCATAACTGTAAGATTTTTACATGAAGTGTGTGCATTTGTGTGAGTGTATGTTTGTGTGAGTGCAAGTGGTTTCATAAAATGTATGAAATAGGGAAAAGTTTGTTACCACATTGATATCCCTATAGGTCACCAGAAGGCTTAGAGTCTTTAAATCCACCTTACTTCTTGCCATCTGAGCTCATAAAGTAGCGGGTAGTATAGTAAATTACTATTCTCTAGAGGAAAGAGCAGCTTTATGAAGACTTTATGTATACTTTATTTTAATATCATAGATATGTATACTTTATCAAGCATCTCAGATAATTAATAAAAACAGAAGCATTGTGAGAGTGAGATGAGTTTCACGCTTGCTAGACACAAGCTGTAAAAGAATATGGGTACAGACATTTCTTCTTATTGTCTTAAAGTCTGAAGGTTATGTTATTTTTCCAGTCCTGTGTCTCATCTACCAGTAGGTACTTGTGTCATTCCCATTTCCATTCCTCTAGCTTCTCAGCTCATGCTGCCTCAGTTTACTACTAAAACAGTCTTTTTTTTTTTTTTTTTTTTTTTTTTTTTTTTTTCCCCCGTGCTTTATGTCCTTTCTCTGCCTTCATTTATTTTTTAGGATCAGTCTTTCCTTTCTGGTTCTTCATCACTCACTACTCAGTTCCCCCTTATTCCTCTTTTACAGTCTTGTCTCGGTGTTCCCCATCCCATGGTTCCTTGGTCCAATTTCTGTGCTGAGCCACTCTCAATTCTTCTCTGAAGCTCCAGTTTTCAGATCTATTTTGCATCTTTTATTCCCCAGATCATCCTTTGCTAATCTTAGGCACCTTGCCTGGATGATCACACACTCCTCTCCTTAAAACTTCCTGTGGTCCCAACAACAGTTTTCCATCACTTCGCTTTTGCTTAGTAGCTCCTAATCTTTATCTTCTCCCAGATGTCAGTCTCAGCCTTTCTCACCTGTTCAACTTCTAGTCCCATTTTACCAAGGCTTTCCATCATACTCTCTATTCGTGCTTTCTCTACAACCACCTTCCCCAGAACATTTGTCTTAATCTATTTTTTCCTTTCTCTCTCGAACATTTTTCTTTCTTTTGTTTTGGGCAGGTGACATCCTTTTGATACTGCCTAGTGTCAACAGATGAAAAGTCAATGTGAATCTTTGAAATGAAGGACTCAGATGTATTTCTCGCTTCTTGGCTACAGCTGTTCTCCCAGGCTACATCCTGTCTGAATGTCAGGGCAAAACTTGGACTACACAATTTCTCATATTCCCTGCTTTCCTGTGGAAGAGAAGCTGGGTGTGCACGCCTTGACAATTCAGTGGGTCCCCAGTAAGGACAATCATGGCATCAGACCTACCCTGCAGTTTAGACACAAGCCAAGCCAAGTCCACACTTTCAGCTCCTAACTTGTATCTAACATTATCCCATCAGATGCAATTGCAATCTTGTTCTAATTGCTAGAAAGAACAGCAGTAAGGAATGTCTGGTGGTATTGTTGTATCTCGCTGCTAGACCATGTAATTCTTAGGAGCATGTTCAGTGGACACAGAATGTTTAGAAATTTTAAAGACTATGATCTATGAAGTCTGTTGTGAGTATTTTTTTCAGTGGCTTATGACTTGGGCTGATTTTCATAGAGACAACAAAAGGAATACTCAACACAAAGGCCCTATCAAGTTTCAAAATCCCTTTTTTTAAGTGTGGATGTGATAGAAAATACATCTTAGAAGCCTTTAGCATGAGCAAAACAACATAGTTGTTCATTCTTCGAGTCTTGCTTTGGATCAGCTAAAATATTTTCACTCTAATTTGAAAACATTTTCAAGTAAAGATCCACTGTCATGAAAACCTTAGTCTGAAAACCTCTGTTGAATCTGAATGTTTAGAGCTTCCTCTTGAACTACCAGAAAATGTGATAAAATCATTCTAAGCATGCTGGTGTGAGTATTCAAAGATGCTCTTAAGAGAGTAAAATGACTGATACCATTTTCTACAGAAATGAACAACTTCAAATTCAGTTTTTGAATGCTTCTGTGTCACCTCAGCTGGGCCCAAAAGCATTTGCTCTCAACACAGCACATGATCTGTGCTTAAGTAATAAAACACAAAGCAATCAGAAGTTACAAAGTAAAGTAACAATAAATAATTAGATAAACATATATTTCAAAGACATTAGCTAAGGATTTATTCCAAAGTATATACAAATATGTTGAGTACATTTAAAAAAAAACAATTAGAAAATCAGTTTGTAATTAATTCCATGCAGTAATATGTTTTTTACTACAAACTATAATGTGAAGCTCTCATGTGCATTACACGTACTTAAATCATAAGTAGATAAAGGTGTAAAAGGAGTTAAAGTTATATAATTTTGTAGTTTGAGAAAAATAACTTGAAAATTCCTAAAAGAGTTGCTTCTTAGCTCAGGGCTAAAAGACAAAGCACACATTTTTGCTAATTATTGAGTGTTTAGGAGGAGGAGGAACTAACTAGGATTTATGTAGAACCATGTTACCAGAAGCATTTCTTCTTTATTTTCATTCCACAAATTATGTGGATGAGAGGTCAAATTCTGCATAAGATATTCTGCTTCCAGTCATCACTGGTAATTCTTTTCTGTAATTATTTTAACCAACTCAAAGTGTACATTAGGTACTTCTCAATAAGAACGATACCAGATGCACTGACCTTGACTCACTTTGCATTGGCATTGCACTGACGATGTTGTTTTACAGAGTTTTTCTCCTACAAAAGTTAGTGAAATATCTCACAATTATAATTGCTTTATACATAGGACTTCATCCCACACATTTTATATGCAGTAATTGCAGCATGCTATTCTTTTTACTTGGTTCATCTTACTAACTAACACAGAACAAAATTTCACTGAATTCATAATATTGCTCTGGAACTGATACAAACTGTATATTTACACACCAATATGTTTTATGGAAATGAACACATTTCTTCTCAGGAGCATATTTTCAAACTTCAATTGCTCTTTACTGAAGCCAATTTTTTTCAAACAAAAAAATGCAATGCGTTTTATGTCTATATATTTTTATTCACTCCAATATATTTTCACAGTTGGATAGATTTAACTAAATTAGTAGTTACAGTATTTGTTCAAACCCATGCATTTTCACTGGCATCTGGTAAGTAAATGTTATCCAATTTTTTTTTTAGGAATCTGCTTCAACCAAACCCACACCATTTAAAACAACAGCAACTCACCTCCACCACACAAAACTCCTTACCCAAAGCAGACAAAACCCCAAGTCTTCTGTCCCTACCACTGAAATATGCCAAAGGGATAGCATAAAATGCAATTACACAGCAGTCAATCAGGGTACATCTGATCATCTGACTTTCATGTAAGCCCATGAGGGTGCACTGGCCAAAGTAATGTATTTTCTGCAGCAACAGATACAGCCTTCTGGGGAAGGTATATGTCCTAGTGAAGCCCTTCTGCCACTTTCTGGTAGGAGAGGGCAAATATAAAAATTAAGGACTTGTAAATGCAAAAGATGCCTGTTATCCAAACATATTTCTTGGAGGCTAGGTGGCAGCTGTATGGGGGTTTTATCACAATATTTTTGGACTGAGGCATGCAGATAAGTCTCACTTTCTGAATTACTATTTTTAAATGTGATCTTGAGTGTTTAGCAGTATTACAGGTTGGGATAGAATCTGTATCTAACTTCTGTCACTACTGGTTGTCTTTTCCATAACTTATTTCCTGTGGGCCTTTTTGTTGTTGGAACTCTCTCTCTTCACTACCCTTTATTCAAAATTTACTTATAAATACATACTATAGAACATAACAGAGAGCAAGTATTTCTAGAGGTATGTTTTACAGCTTGTAATTATCCTTCTGTAAATTCTTTTTACATCTTCCACTGTTTACTGAATTCAGTAGAACCACAATGTTTTGGCCAAAAGATAAATCATTTTCAGCTACTGGTTCTTCTCCCTAAGCACTGACCAGCTGATGTTATTGAGAAGACTGTAGCTAATTAAAATCATAATTATCCCTTCAGATTTTGTTTTTCTTTCAAGATGAAGTCTGGAGGTAGACTGACTCGATGCAAAATAGATGGCTCTTTCTAAAGGAGGTGGAGTTTCGCTTTCAACAGAGAAGCCCAAAGTTTTGCTGAACACGAGCGTTATACACATGAGCAAAATAATGGAGCATGTAGCAGGTCAGGACTTGAAGCTAGTGAAGTTAGGGATCTGACCTGACAATAAGGGCTGCATGCAATTTCATCAGCCATTCAAAACCTGTGAAAAATGTTCTATCTGGAAAGAGATGAACAGCAAATAATTGTGAAGAAGCAAGTAAGAATGCTGGCTGCTCTGCTAGAGGAAGTGTTTGTCTGTCTTTTGAGCGAACACAACCAAAAAACCCCCCATAATATAAGAGGGAAGCTTGACAACTTGCTGTTTACCAGCTCAATGAAAGGAAAAACTTGCTGGCTCTTCCTGAACTATGCTTGGAGATGACTTTCTTTTACGTTGTTCAGTATTTAAAGTATCTGTAAGTCTCATCTTCATGGTTATCAGGCTAAAGTTGGAGAACAAATCTTTTCTAGTTCTGATAAAATGTTCATTTTCTGCATCTGGTTTTCAGTGTTGACCTGCTGATATTTTAGGATATTACTTTTTACTCTATTCTGAAGCGTCTGTCCTTAATAGTTCCTGTTGCCCTTTTAGTCTGGAAGTAATGAGGCTTCTGGTCATTCTGTGCATGAGGTGCAGCTTCACAGACCAATTACAAAGTTCTGTCCCGTAGGTGTTAGGTTTATATCTGGTCAGTGGCCAGTACCTGTCATAGATGTGATAATAAATTTACATAAGCTCTCAAACTTACATAGCTTTATTGATCGGGGGAAAAAGGGTGACATAATATCCGGCAGTTTTAACAGTTTTAATCATAACTCCTGTTTCGGATATATTGCTGGTCAAATAAACTAGGGATTTCTGGTTGGTATTCACTCTCTCTCTCTTTTTTTTTTTTTTTTTTTTTTTGAAAAATAGAAAGAAAATTCACTTTAGCAGATGCCACATAAAGAGCTTTTGTTACTTTTCTCCAGTGGTATTCTGCAGTGGTTTACTGCTGGGGTTTGAATCCAAGGTTTAATTCTCTAACCTTCAGTCAAAGATTTCTGCTGTGTGATGAGGAGGACTAACGCCAACCCCTCTGCGAACCAATGAAAATATTGCTGATTGATTTCAGCACCACTTGAGAATAGAATGGTGGGAATCAGCATTTCTGATTATATTTCGGACACTGGGCATGATGGAATGCCAAAATTACTGAGTTCTGGGAGGAAAATGTGAATTAGTGTTTCTGAACACAGAAATTTGCTTTTCCCAATGTACTAATGTGACAAAGACTTGGAATCCTCACAATGCACAGACAAGTGCTTTATTTCTACATCTGCCAGGAGACCTCTTTTCACTCTCTCTGATGTGGAAGCTGGGAAGTTATTTCCTATAACGCTTCCTAAAATAAGACTACAATCAAAAGTATATCTTGTCAAAAGTACAGAATTGTCAAATATAATTAGTACAAAAGCACTTCAAGTTGGATTACAGTCTTGTTTCAGTGACGGACTTAAATTACTTACTTTGTCAAAATCTCTGTTAATTCCTTCTCCCAAAACAACACGCAAGTTTTGAGCATTTGTTGACATTTTTAGTTCATTTTGAGTTCATTCACTCAAGGCTGCAATTCTGAGAAGTACTACACAATACGTACTGCACTGTGTTGGAGAGCAAATCTCAACAGGAAAAAGGATGGAATCGGAGGTGGAGAAACACTTGATTACAAGCATTTGGATGCAGGTGTATTCCTGTGCCTTCTCTGAGATAAGGCAAGAAGATGCCCTGGGCAAACATTTACACACAGGTCCAGTAACTTAAATATGAGGTATTCTGATTTCACCTAGAGGTTTTAGCAAAAGATGTGTGGTACTGTGCTAAACACTAAATGCTAATCACTAAAAGCGAAATATGAAGAAGTATCCTGCCATCTTGGACTTTTAACATTCAGTGTCTTAACTTTTAGGCTATAAGCAATTTTGGTCTACTAGCTTAATGCTACAGACCCTCCCAATGAAAACCGCCAAATAAAAGCCTTGCTCCATGCCCTTCAGAGGCTAGGTAACGCTGCCAAGTGCCTAGAAAGTTCCTCATTGCTATTGTTTGGTTACCTTAAAGAGGAGCCAGTCCCATTACTACTGTGATGAAAGTGTACTTTCTTTCCTTACAGAGGCTCACATTTAATCCTGAAGCCACGGGAGACTCAGTCAGGCTTTCTCTCACCTGCTGCTTCCAGGCATGCTGGAGGAAAAGCCAGTGGAGGAGAAGGAGGTTTATGCCTCCCTTATAAGGACGGGAAGCAAAATGGCTGGGTCCTCTTCACAGCGGCTGGCTCTCCCATCGCCCCTGGGGCTACCGCCCTCCCTTTCCACCCGGCCGGCCGTCAGGAGCTCGCAGGCCCCGACCTGCAGCCAGCGCGAGGCGAGCGCGGTGCGCTGGCGGTGACTCCCGCGCCTGCGGGGCACCGGCGGCGGCCGTTACCTCCGAGCCGCCTCCACACGTCCACCACGG
Organism: Dromaius novaehollandiae; assembly: GCF_036370855.1. Classification (NCBI taxonomy): domain Eukaryota; kingdom Metazoa; phylum Chordata; class Aves; order Casuariiformes; family Dromaiidae; genus Dromaius; species Dromaius novaehollandiae. Next base: position 105,213,457 of record NC_088098.1, on the reverse strand, counting down.
GGCGAAGGCACCGCTGAGGCTGAGGGGAGCGAAAGGAGAAACGCCTCGCCCGCCCCCACTCAGCTCCGCTTCGCTGCCCGGCTCTAGGCCCCACTTCCTCCCGCAAAGCCGGACGGCGGCGGCAAGACCGCGTCTCACGCCGGTTTTCCACCTCCCCGCCGCGCCCCGCCGGGTGACGGCCGCCCCGGAGCAGGGCACCGCCGCGCGGGGAGGCCGCCGAGCGCCCCGCAGCCCGCCGCGGCTCCCCCGCCCCGTCCGCGCCGCCCGCGCAGCGCTAACGGCCGCTAACGACCGCGCCACAGCCCGGCGCCGCGGCGCTGGGACGGGCCCGCGCGCCCCGCCCCGCCCCCGCCGCCTCGCGCCCCCGGGAGCGCCGGCTCCTGAGGCGGTCGCTGCCGCTGCCGCGGCTCCCGGCCCAGCGCCGCGCCGCGTGGTGGCCGCTTCCGTGCCGGCCCCGCTTCAGAACCGGCTCTGGACAGCGCCTGGCCTCCCGCCCCCGCTCCTCCCTTGGCTCACCGCCCATTGGCTGGAGAGCCGCGGCGGAGCCGGCTCTCTCCGCCATTGGCCCGTGCCGGCTGCCACTCAGCGGCGCTGGAGGTAGGGTCTGGCACGGTGCTCGCGGCCGAAGCCTCCGTGAAACGCTCGTTTGTTTTCCAACCTGCCGCCTCGCGCCTCCTCTGTGACCGCCTCATTGGCTGGCCGGCCGACCGCCGAGACTTGCTATTGGAGAGACGCCGCTGCCAGTCATACGCCAACCTGAGGGGGCGGGCCTTGGCGGCGGAGGTGTGGCCGAGGCGGTGGCTGGGGCGTGCCCGCGGGCAGGGAGGGCCGGGGTGTAGCCGGCGATCGGGGTGTGGCGCCAGGGGCGGGGCCCGGGGCGGGGCCGGCCCGAAGCGGGCGGGGACGGCGCGGCGGGGGCGGGGCGAGGCCAGGGGAGCCTCGCAAGCGGAGATTGCCCTTGTGTCTCGAGCCGGGAAGCGGCTTGGAGCGGAGCAGCCTCCCCGCGCGCCGCGGCGCGAGCGCCCGCGCGAGCCTCCAGCCGCGAGCGCAGCCGGGCGCCCCCGCCGCCGCGCGCAGCCCGGGAGCGGCAGACGGGACAGGCGGGCGTGCGGACGCGCCGTCGGGGCCAGGGGAAGCGGAGGGGGCAGACGGCACCGCTCCGACGGGGGAACCTGCCCAGCAGCGCCGGAACCGGCGGAGAGAGCCGCTCCCCCCCTCCTCCCTCCCCAATCCACCCCCGCGACCCTGGTCCTCCTCCTCCTCCTCCTTCTCCTCCTCCTCCTCCTCACCCCACTGGATACAGCGAGGGAGACACTGCGGCGGAGGCGGCGGCGGCGGCGGCTCCTGCGGGGGGAAGGAAGCGCCCGGAGAGCGGAGCGGCAGGAGGCTGCGGATCTGTGTGCCTGGCGCCCACCCAGCCCGAGGGGAGCCCCCAGAATGCGGCTGAAGCCCGGCGCGCTCCTGCGCTTCTACAGCCTCTGCGGGATCCTCATACAAGGTACCGCCTCCTCCACACCTCTGCCTGCTCCGCGCGGGGAGGGACCCGGCAGGGGGCAGCAGCGGCGGCCTGGGGCATCCCCGGCCCCTCTCCCCATCCCCGCCCCTCCCCCGCGCGGCCTCGCCGCCGCCGTCCCCGCTGACCCCGCGCCGTCGCCGCGCTCCCCCCGGCCGCCCGCGACCCCTCTCCCGCCTCCCCCCATCCCTCTCCCCTTGCCCCAGGTGCCCTCTCCTCCCCTGCACCCCTCCCCTGCCTCCCTCAGCCTCCCGCTGCTCGCGCTAGCATTTGGATAGCGCTTTCCAGCGCTACAGCGCTGCACGGCTGTTAACCCTTTCCGCCCTTCCCCCCTTCAACCTCTTCCCGCCCTTAACCGCCCTCCTCTCCCCTTCGCCCTCCCGCCTACCTTTGCAACCACCCCTTCAACTCCCCGTAACCTTCCTTCCCTCTCATCCAGCCGTTTCGCCCTCATTCATCCGCCACAAACGTGCCTCTGAAAGTGCGAGTGCAGCAGCAGCGTGTGCACTGCAACAACATCCCAGGGAAATGTGTGGGTTTTAAACATGCCTCCCCGACGGAGAGGCGGTGGGGGGGGGGGGGGAAGAGTCCGTGCATGGCTCATGCCACCGGCAAGAATACATACATATATATATATTTATATATATAATATGTATATATGTAATATTAAAAAAACCCCATCGAATGAGCCGAGGTTTCAGAAGCGAATCTCTCTCTTTAATATCCTGTTTTAAACGAATCTCCTCCTGCAGCTAGTTTCCAGACTCGATATATTTCTCTTTCCTCTCCTCCTCCTCCTCCCCACCTCCGCCTTCGTTCCCATCGCACCATCACCACCTCTCTTCTTAATTAATATTATCCTTTCAAGTGAAATGTAACAACCGCTGCGACCGCAGTGGAGGGAAACCTACGAAACACTATTATCATGCAAATGACTGGCGTGCGTGCGGGAAATCTCACCGGCTCCCGAGACCTCTCTCTCTCGGCCTTGGGGAAGGCGAGAGGAGACCCAAGCGCGCGGGGCACTGCTCCCGGCGGGCAGCGCCGGCCTCGGCCGCCGCGGCCGCGGGATGGCGGCGGAGGGGCGGCCGGCGCCGCTCACCCCCTGCCCTGGCGGCCCTGCGGGGCGCCGCGCCGCGCGGGGCGGGGCGGAGAGGAGCGGAGCGGGCGCGGGGGGATGTAACGGTCGGGCGGGAGAGTGTGTGTGTGAGGGGGGAGGCGGCGGCCGCCCCCGGCGCCGCAGCTCGGCGGCCTCCGGCGGGTGTAAGCGGGGTCAGGGAGCCGTCACGCAGCAACTTCCTGGCGGGCTCGTAATCCGCAGGACGGCTTCGGGTGGCCGGAGGGACGGAGGTATCTCTCTCCCTTTGCCTTGCGCAGCGTGTGGTGTGTTTCGGTTGGGGTATGAGAAGTGAACAGCCGATTAAACTAAGTGACCTTGTAAGATTTTTCTTTCTCTCGCCTCCGTCATGTCATTTCATGTCAAGTTTAATATATTTCACGTTTCTCTCGGCTGCGTCATGTGTCGAGAGATCTCCAGAGAGATCAGTAAATTACAGCCCATACCAGAAGCGGAGGTAACCTTCTGGGCGCCGGAGGATCATCCCCGCACCATTCAGAAACCTATGAGTACCCCAACTTCACCTCCCGAGGAAGTTACAGATTGTGGAAGCATTGAAGGGAAGGGGGAGTACATTTGGCAACTGTAAATGGCAGTTTTATACTGTAGATTATTTGTATTCTTTACCGATATTTATGAGTTGCCCTGTACGTCACTGCACAAGGAGCTGCTGTGTTGGTGCTATACAAGATTATTTATTGGGGCATGTGCGGCGGGCTGCACCTGGGGGTTGGCTCTTCTCTGCCTTTTACATTTCCCTGTGAATTGTCAATTCATTGCGCTGCAAAGGGCGGGGGGTTGGGGGGAACGTCTGGACTGACTTTCTGTTACCAGTAAAATCGGGGCTGCTGCTGGAGGAGGAGGATTTGATCTTTCCTAAGATGTAATCAGCTGCATTCAGCGGCATCGCATTTTTAAGAGTAAACTGGTGATTAAAAACAGTGATGTATTTCACAGCAGTTTAGGGAGTGTGCCAGGCAAAATGTAACTCTGTGAGCAGCATCAAGTAAAAAACATGTTGCAAGAAAAGGTGTGCAATGCAAATCTGATTCTACCTGACTGAAAATAACCAGATTAGGCCTGTCCTTGTAGAGGGGGAAAGGCTTTCCTTCTTAACGTGTTATTCAGCTTGCCTTCTATGTGTATAAAACGTCTCCCTCATTTCAGTTTCTCATGCAAGTATTTTTTCAGTTCTTGATTAAAACTGCAATCAAAAAACACTCAGGCGCTCAGTATACCTCACTTTAGCAGAGTGCTGCTTCAGAAGGCAGTTTTACTGGGCACTATTTAAAAAATGGGAACATTGAAAACGTATAATCCTCAGATTGGAGAGAGAGGAAATAATTTCTGCTATTTCTCCTTCTAAGGTGACGGAGAATGGAGAAACAAATGAGTAAATATTTTGTAGGAGAAGATTGTCCTGAATAGTGGCTGTGTCTCACTGGATATGAAATTCCTTTGGTCCATCTTATGGTGCTACTTCATAAATGTTGTTTACTCTGTTTCTGCCATTTATTTTGGCACAGCTAGCAGACTCAGTTAGCATATTAGACACATTTCTTGTCAGCAGCTTTATACCTGCATTTCAAAATAGTTTTTCCTGTTGGCTTGCTTTGCTTCCCTAAACTGTGCTGTGAAGTGCCTCGATGGATTTGTTAGATTCTTTTTGTGGGCCATGGGATACACAGGTTTTTTTCATCAGCTCTGTACATGAATAAGTTCTTTGTTCTGGGGATTTGAGGCACTTGTGTATTGTAACTAAGGATGATTCCTATTAGTGAAACTGAAGCTAATTAAGCTTAAAGACAAGGTGACAAAAAGTCAAACTGACTTGTTTCCTATATGGAAGTGTGGCTTTTTGGCATTGTCTGTGAAGAGCCTTACTTAAGGAATTGCTCCTAAGTATTGATGAAGCATCAACTGAGAGAAGAGGACATAGAATAATGTTTCTCAGCTTGTGCATGGAATAGCATGAACAGCAAGCAGTCCTTTCAGAAAGGAAGCAAATAAGTAAAAGGGCCCAGTGTCAACTGCTTGCTGTGGCAGGGGAGAGATGGAGGTGGAAGAAGGAGTAATAACATGTTGAGCTGAGAAGCAGTTTGTCAGCTGAGTTTGGATATGATATTGGACTGCTCTGCCCTCTCCAGTGTTTGTTGTGAAAATAGTAGGAAATAGTAGGACTGCTGTGGTTCTTAGCTTGTGCACTTTAATGATTCTGGAGCACTTAAACTGTGTCCCATGGGGTTAAATTGTTACATGTGTTTACATTCATGTTTTTGTTTCTTTTGGTTTATTTTTTCCACTTCATGAATTCAGCCATTTGAGAAACTTAGCAGTTTGAAGACAGCATATATTTAGAATAATTTAGGAACATCTTCTGAAGTGTTTTTATGCAACTTGAAAAGTAAGTTGTTTATTGTAAAGAGTTATCATGTGAGAAACTGTAATATTAAAAGTAGTTTTGCTGAATTCCTAGTATACAGATATGGGTTAGGATTATCCTGGAATTGTAGCTGCTATAGCCCCCTGCTGTGTGATAATGCAAATGGCATCTAATGCCTTAATGTGCTCTGCTTCTCAGAAGACACTGGATAGAGCTGCACGTGATAGCAAGGGAAGTATTTTCAGTTCTTCTGTGCCAACACCAGGCAAATCTTTTCAATATGGTTTCTACAGACACTTCAAATACTTCCAACCTGTCTACTAATGAAAATAATGCAGGGACACTTTAATTTATCTGCAACTGTGATTACTGATGCAAGAAATCAGTGAAGATAGGTAACTACTTGGTGAGAATCTTTTCATGAGCCCAGATCCATTAGAAATAGAATTTAAAAAATGAGCAAATATGCAAATGGTTCCTTCTCACAAAAGCTGATTTCAGACAATGTTGTGATACACTAGTCAATATCTTGTGTAGCTAGTGTTCTTTTTGAATTCTCACTACAAGTTCTATTAGCAAAACCTTGGCAGCCCGATGTCATATGCACAGGAATTGCCTGAACAAGTTAATGTTATGCTGTTATGGTGTACAGCAAATCAAAAGCATATAGTAGTAATTTAGTAAATTCAATGAGGATGTAGGTAATTACAGAACAGAGGACAACAGTTTTGGAGGAAGTTGGTACAGACTTTATTTGGAATATTTTACATGCAAGTAGAAAGACGGATTTTATGACTCTACTTCATGGTGACTCTCTCTATATGACTTACATCAGTCTAACCAAGGCTTCATTTATTAGCTGTTCAGTTCGCAGGTTATTTCATATTTTATGAATTCTTTTGCTTGACTTCCTCATATATCTCTGCTGATAGTCATAGCACAGCACTGCTGAACAGTTTTCGAACAGGAAGTAACTAATCAATCAAAATTCCCATGGATGACCTTATACAACTTCCCTGAGCAAGATCTGTAGAATTAAGAAATGAATAAATATTTTTCTCTCACACACACACACATGCGCGTGTGCACATGCACATGCACACACATGCACACACACACACGCGCACACACACAGAGTTTATCAAGTTTCTATTATGTCATCCCAGGCTAGTCACTTTAAGGTTTGTGATGTCACTTCAAAGTGAACATCCTAACCATATGCATTTGCCATATTTCTGTCTGTAATTCAACAATAAACAGTTCTGAAGTTTCTCGCTGAAGAAGTAACTCCACTGGAATGTTGATCAGGAGAGACACTTGCCTCCTCTGCAAAAAATACATTTTTCTTGTCTGCCCTCATGTTAGTTCCTTTTTTTCAATTTCAGAAATGTAAAACTGAAACATCCTACTGATTTTAAATTTACTTAATCCTGCCAGTTGTAATTCCATTATAAAGTACTGTAGTTGTCTTTATGTCATAGTGTATACAATTCTTTGTTCTCACATTTAGTTTTTCATTACTCTGGTGTAGTTCTACTGTTGACAAAACAAGTATTGAACGTGATTGCACTTGCTCATTCCACTAAAGAATTATTGTTTTTAATATTGCTATGTAAGATCAAGATTGGGTTTTGAGGTTTTCTTTGTATTTTTGCATCACAAACAGTGATGAAGTAAGTGATAGCAACTGTATGTGTGGTAAACACTGATGGACATCAGGTAGTTGCCAAGAGGACTTCAGTGAAACGGAGAATGTGATTGCCTATGTTAGAGGACAGAACAATGATTGCCTCTTCAGCTAATATTTAAAAAGTAGCAATAGAAGATGCTCTAATTGTCCTCTTAATGCCTTATCAAAGGGGAAGAAGGAATACTTTAGTTTTGTTTCAAAATATGAATCTCACAACAGAGTAATTGTGTTGGAGGCTTTAGAAAGAGTAGAGAGTCCTCTCTAAAGAGAATGCTGCAGACATGCTTTACAAAATATACATTCCAAAACAAATGTGGAATGGTAAAACTATTAGACATAGTTTAGTAAGTGTCTCCTCTGGGATTGTATCAATTTTAAATATGACCTTAGGGAGCATGCCCTTACTTCCCAAGGATTTTTTGAGGTATGCTTGAAAGGAAGAAAGAAAAAAATACAAAATTCTAGTAGCAAGGAGTAACTTGTAAGATCATGCTTTTCTCAATAATCTGGTGTTGAACAAATTCTCTCTATACATAACGAAACTTGAAAACATTTTCAAAAATAAGTATTTTGAAAAATGAATGTGGGTGACTTTTCAAGGGTTCTTTAAGCTTTTTTTCTTTTAACCTGTTTCAGGATCTTTTCCCTTCATTTTTGCAAATGAAGATTAAAGACAAAGTCCAAAGGGATATAGTTTCTCTTAGCTTAATGTGCAATAAGCTTAGAGTAGGTGTTTTACACATCAACACTGAGGAAACTGTCATAATAGCATTTTGAGGAGGGAGAGGAAGAAGTGGAGAACATTAATGTCAATGACAGAACAGAGTGCTAACTCTGGAGATTGTGTATTGCATCTTCTAGTGCTCTGCGTTAATCCTAGTGTTTGGCGTATAGGACTTTCTAACATGGAGAGCTTGGAACAGGCTAAAAGGAATCAGTAGAAAATATAGGTATATATTTTTATTGTAAAAGGTGTGGAAGAATCCTTGCTTTTTCCTTTATCCATGTCTACCTACATATCTTCCTACCTCCTTTCCCTGACATCTGTAAATGAATAAAATAATATCATGCTTGCATACTTTTCCATTTTTTTTATTTGCAAAATAGCACTTAGGTTCTACATAAGCCTTATTCAAGAATCTTTTTGCTGTCTGATAAATCTGGGTTTTTTGAAAGAAAGAGCATTTCCTCATAACCATGAGACAAGTTGTATATACTGATTTCTAGTGTACTTGAATGGCACAGGTAGAATCAGAAAAGGTGAATATTGTTATGCCTTTAACATTTTAAGAAACAGCACATCACTGCTGTTACAATTTAACATTACTACAAATTCTTGAATTAATTTAACTTTTTTCTATGTCGTAATACTCAGTTTGTGTTCTCCATTTTCCTTACATAGCTGTAAAGGAATATTAACCTGTCCAAAGACAGCTGCTCTTCAGTTCTTGAAAAATAATTCATGTGCATAGTTTGTGTTTCTCAGTTTGAATCTGTAAATTTCTTCCAGAGCTGAAGGTTTCCCTCTGTGCGTGTGTGTGTGTGTGTGTGTGTGTGTGTGTGTGTGTGTGTGCGCGCGCATGTGTGTAAGTTTTGTTCTCATGGAAATGTATTACTGAATTTCTTGCCAGCTTATTCTTTATTTGTTCTATGAACGGAGTTGGCAAGATTTAGAATGTTTGTAAAGCAATATATATGGTCATATATGCCATGTAATGATTGTCTGCATATCTTTAGTATTCCCTCTACTGTCATCCTTCTGTAAACGGTTTGCTGGCTACCTGTCTTTGTCTTTGTTGGATGGGAAGGAAGATGCGAGAGAGGCTGTTTTCTTGTGTTGGAGGGTAAATATTCTGGTTGTATTTTAAAATACCACAGTATTAATCAAACAATGATTTTAATTGTTGTAGTAATTCTATTGCTAAATCTTAACTGAAGTAACCTGAATAATTTGTGACCACATAGAAAAATACATTTATGCCTTGCTGGATATCATCAATATATAATGCGGTGCATTATTTCCACTTCTCTGTACAAAAATTGAATAGGCCAGCAAAGCTATACTGACTGAAGTATTAAAAAACTCTTCTTTTCAAAGTTCAACACTGGAAGCTCCACAGCTGTGACTGACAGCTCTGAAGAGAACAAGACCAAATTGCTTCACAGCAGCAGTTGTAGTAGGCACTTTGGTATTTTCCATTTGTTCAGATATTTATCCCAAACTGACCTACATCTGCTGGATTATCAGTGTAACTTGACCTGCTTTTATTCCTACTATGCTGTATGGTAGGACGGCTGTTCTGATTAGTCCCTAACGAGGAGAAAAGCCACACTAGTTGAAGCAGAAGCAATCAATTTTTAGAATTATGTAGGGTTTAAGGTCATTGAATTTGTTACTGAAATAATTTGTTACTTTGCAATACAAAGTTGTTACATACTGAATATTTTTCTGTAACAAAATATCAAGCTAAAGCAGTTAGATGGCACAAATATAAAATCAAGCTGGAGTTTAATATTATAAATTTGTCTTAATTAGAAGACTGTATGAAATAGTCCAATGTCAATCCTATTTTGTATTTATCCTTTTTGATTTTCCTTTTCCCTGACAGTTAATATGTTTGTAATATGTGAAGTTTAAATTTTGATATGCTAGTTGGTGCTCCATTGTGATAAATTAATGGATATAATTTCCAGAGCAGTGAAGAAGTCTCTACTCGTTTGTACAGTTTGTACTGGAAAAGTAAAATTTTGGTTGATATTTTAAAACATTTGTTCACACTCCAGGTCATCTGCTGAAAGAAATTTTTTTATATTTCCAAATATAGAAAAATGCAGAGCTGTAGCTGTTTGCAAATTGAAAAATAAATGCAGTGACCAGAGATATTACTCACTAAACTCATTATAAATCACAGATTAACACTGAGCATCTCTAAATCTGTGACAGACCATAAAATAACATAATCTAATGTATAGTATTTCCTTTATACAAAGTCTCTTTTTAGTCTCTAAATTTTAGTGAGAATGAGAGAACTTCTTTTCTATATGTTTGGAGGAAACCTTAAAGAATCATTTCAATTTTTCATGAATTTAAGAAGTAACACGTGAAGTATCTAGTTCACTAGAATAAGCATGGCATTCCAGTTTCCTCTTACCTTCATCATTCTTGAAGTTTCCATTATGTTTATGGATGTCTAATGATGTAATTGATGCCTACAGGCTTGTATACTGTAGCTTTGTAATACTATGAGAAAATAGGTGAGATTTGGACTAATATGAAGGAAGTTGTAAGTACCATCTTGGTTAACGATCATTTTGCTTAATTAGAAATGATATCTGTACAGTTGAAAGGGAGTCACTTCAGCTGTAGATTAAAACCAATGGTAGCAACATGGTAGAATTCAGAAACATACCTAACACTAAGAGAAATTCTTTTCAGAACTTAAATATCAAGTCTGACGATTACTGGGACATTACATATTAAAAGTGAGTGTGTTTCATCTTCTGCTGTAAAAGTAAATCAGGGGTGAAAAGTAAATCAGGAGCTTTGTAGGCTGTGCTTTCAAAAATCCTGAATCTGACACGTTACAGTCTTAGGATATATCTTTATTGCTGCATGTATAAGTATAACCAAAATGATGTGTATTAGCTGGTTTGAATATAAATAGTGTCGCTGCCAATATAGAGTTTAAGTATGGGCTAACACCTTTAGTGTTCGCCCAGCTTCTTCAGAACATTTTGCTAACCCCTTTAGGATTTTTTTTAGCAAATATTTGGTGTATTTTATCTCTTCTCACCCAATGTAAAGCATGAGGGTTACAAACTACTGGTTAATGATTCTTTTTGATATGTAAAATGCAAAATGCATCCTATTAGGATGAAAAAGCATCATTCGCTCCTTCAAGAATGGACCAGAGCTCACATCATTTCAGTACTTTTCCATAAAATAAGTTTGAATTTTAGAACTGAATCAGTCTAAAATTACAAGTAAAATTTTTACTGTTTCCTAAGTCATCTTTGTTTTGCAAGTCATAAATTGTCATAGCTTTTTTGCATTGTGAATGGTGTATTTTGGGGGTGAGGGGAAGGCACAATACCATTAGAAATATATGGTGCCTTTGCTTTTTATGGTACGTAAAAAACCTCAATAGCTTGCTGGCTCGTTTCTGGGATGTTCACGTACGCTTAATGCACAAGAATAATTTAATTTCAAAATAACCTAAAATACAAGACTGTTTTAAGTGTATAGGCTCTTATACATTTTGCCTAAGCAATATTTGTAGGGGTCATTTGAGATAATGTGATGCAGAATTTTCCAAATTACATTTGGATTTTGGAGAAAATGAATAAAATAAGATTTTACACAGATCGGCTTTGTCTGTTAGAACAGTGTGAGATAATTCTGTTGTACAAAAGCACAGCTTTTTCTTAATCTGATGCAAAACTGAATAACATGGAATCTGGATAAAGAACACACTTGAGCTCCTTCTATAAGGGGTAGTCTTCATTTATTGTGACACCTGTTAATGAGATTGTGCCAGTTACAAACTAAAATATGCTGTAAATTCCAACAAGAAAACAGAATCCAGTAATCCATGTCACTTAAAGTTAACTAAAATATGCTGTAAATTCCAACAGGAAAACAGAATCCAGTAATCCATGTCACTTAAAGTTAGCAAATTAAAATTTGCTGCTTAATGGATGTTAATATTTAGGCTTTTTTCTTTTAACTGGTCATTACAAACTCTTATCATTTGAAGTTTTCTAGAAAGGAAGTATGTGCAGAAAGGAGTTTCAAAATAGGTGACTAGCTGGTCACAGATAAATGCAGAATAATTTACAAATGCTTTCTTCCCCCAGGCTGGTCTTCCTAGGATATCTGGCAAGAACCACAGGTTGCTTCTGCTGTTCGCCACTGCCATACTGGAAGTGGGGAGATGACAGTAACCCTAAGGGTTTTCCCCTCTCAAGTTTGTGAGGATGGAGGCCTCAGATTTGGATCCTATATTACTAGTTTGTGGCCTTTGTGGTTATAGAGAGCGGAGGGAATGAGGCAAGTGATTTTCTCTATGAATAGAACATCCCTTCCTGAGTTGCCCTTGTTGTGAAAGGTGAAGACATTTTATGAAGATTAGGCTAAAACAAAACACTATATAGCTTCAGTCTTCCAGAAAACCTCCTCATCTTTCCCCTGCTGACACTCTCTACCTCCTCCTTTTCCCAGTATGTATGACCCAACAAGTGATGGTTTTAGGGCAAGTGCAATCTGTGGAAGCTGTGGCACGATGATTTCTCCACTTTGGATGAGAAGAGGCCTGGGAGGGATGCATTAGAAGATTTAGATTTTTTTTTTCTTCTTTTTTTTTGGATTTTTTTTCTACCTTCCTCCCATGTGCACTAACAGAAGGAGTGAGGAAGGGAACCAGCAGGAGTCTTAATCCCTGGCATTGGAACCCAACTTCTGCCAGGGGCACCAATTATAGAAGCTTGTTAGTGAAGTAGTCATTAAGCTCTATTCTCTTTAGTCTATAAGAGGCTAATCATTGCTTCATTGCTTACAGGCAGTGGTAGGAAAAAATTTAAAATATATCTTATTTTTTAAAATATTTGAAAATATTTTAAAAGCTTACCCTATGAAAAGCAGGAATTTAGATGAAGTTCAGCTTATTGATGCAAATGTCCCACCTTGGGTCATTTTTAACATGATTTCATTTCATTTTCATGGTTCTAAGTTAGATAAATCGATGGTCTGATTTGAACATTTTGTTCCAATATGCAGCTAAAGCTTTTTGAAGGTGGAGTTAACTCCATTTTCTGTATAATGTTAGAAGACATATCATCACAGTGTAAAGTGAAGTGCTAGCCAGAATAGTCAGGTTATTGATGTTACTTGTGCTTTGTTTCAGTTAAGAATCTTATAGAAAATATTCACTGTAATATAAGTCAGTATGAGAAATCAGTGGAGCTGATTGATAAATATCAATGTAAACAAAGAAGATGTTTCCTGAAATACTAACTGCCACTGCTAGGATGTCCTGCTGAAGTGAGATCTTAGAAAATATAGCACATCTGGAAAAACTAGGTTAGTTATTCTGCATGTGTAGATAGGTACTTAACGAATTGAAATACAGGCAGCTACACTGATTAACCTTTGCCAAGATGACAGCATGGTAGCCTTAAGGAGCTGCTGTTGCGCCACGGTAAACTTTTGCATTGTTCTGCTTTTGCAGATACACATCTCTAATTCTCTAGCACAGAAGGTATTCACATGGAAATTTTCAGTCTGACTAATAATAAAAACATCTACCCCATTTCTGAAAGGGGTTATCTGCAGTGTAGAAAGCATAAATGTGAAACAACTTGCAGGAGTTAAGTTATTTTTTAAAATATTTCAATGAGGATTATTTGATGTCTGTATTGTGCATATATTTTCTGCATCTGGAAAGCAAATATATATAATCTAAAGCATCAGACTACTGTATTAGGGAATCAGTACAAATACAATGTTTTGGTTAAATTAGAGAGCTATTTTACCAAAGAAGATTAACGTAAGATAAAAGGTCTCTAACATTCTTGTATATATATATTTTTTCACTGAATACACTTGTAAGGTATCTACATCAGAGGCTTAACTGCTGACAAACTTGTTAATATTGTTTCTTGTGGAAATGTGGCAGGTTTCATTGCATAATACACATGTATATTTGAATTTAGATATAAAAATAAATCAATGGATGATAATATTTGAAAACTTTTATACAGAGAACTAGGTGGTGCTGTTCTTTCATCTTTGTAGCTTAGCTGAATTCTTAAGTATGGATTCAGAACATCAGACTACTACTTTTCAAGAATGAGTTCAGCTCTCTTATGTATGTGTAGAAGTGAATGTTTCAAATTTCTTTAAGAATGCTACCTGCAAAAGTTTTAAGATAGCTACCTTGCTATCAGCAAAATGCAACACTTTCTATTTTACATGGAAGAACTTGTGCATCCAGCAAATGATTTAGTTTAATTTAGCATTGTGGCATACTTCCTTTTATTCTCTTTATCAGCTTGAATTAATTTAGAATGATTTATAATGCTTTTTTGACTCTCTACCTGGCACTATGTTCAGGATTATTTTGTCAGACCAGTTTAGTGATGCATGTTTACTAAAATATGACTTTAATTTTTTCCAACAGTGAATCTTTGAATCCTTTTCCGTTGTTTTATTTTTTTACTTCGACATTTTGAGACTAACTTGCTAGCAGCACAGTCAGATCATCATTAATAACTAAAAGTAATTCGCTGTAACTGTGTGGTAGCAGTATATAAAACACAGTTAATTAAGCAAGAAAAACAATTTATTAAGCTTTCTTCCATTTACAAAAAATGTAAAGTTTTAATCACCGTCTTATCTCAATGTCATTAATACTTGTATTAGGAAATACTGAAGCTAGACTATAATGAACTGCCTATATTTAGATATATTTGTTATATCAGTGTTCGACGTTGCAGCAGAATAAAAAATGCCTAATTAGAATCCAACTTCAGTATGTAGCATTTCAGTAGAGAATGCCTCACACTGACCATTGCTTAAAGATGAATTTTGAAAGAACAGATGGAAGAAAAAGAAATAAGGGACAAAATGTACTTTTGCACTGAAAAAAATGAGGAAATGAATGCTCTAGCTAGGTCAAACTTATGAATCAAACCTATGAATCTGTTTGCTCTAAGTGGGTAATTGCTTATTCAAAAAATAAGCTGTAGCTTTTAATAGTTCCAAATGAGGGAATGTAATTTTTTTTTTCCTTGTAGTTTGTCTCCTCTATTTCTTCTGAAGTTCAGTGTTCTGTAAAGGAGTCTGAAGCAGAAATTTTGTTTTGTAGCTTTTTGCTTTTTAGTGAATAAATGTAAAATGTTTTTACTTGATTCAGATGAGAGATTTTGTGCAATATATAAACAATAGCCAATTAATGCTAAAAATTAATGTCTACCAAGTATGTTCTGGAGCCCGTAATCGAGCAACTTCTATACACATATGCAGAGTAGGTTTGACTGTTGAGATTATCTTGTATTTTTAAAAGTTATAATCCATAGCATTTTCAAATTATGTCAGAATATATATATATATATCAGTTACTGTCAGGAAACAGTAACTTAATATGGTCCTATATTTTCTGATAACTGATGCTCATAACAGGAATTTTATATGGTAGTTAGGGATGTATTTGTTCCCTGTAATTGCAGATCTCATGCATGTAGAATATCAAAGTATCAAAGAGTTAAATGCAGTAATTCTTTTTAGGTTTTCTCTTGTAAGATCTCGGTGTCACAAATACAGTTCTCTCTGTTACAGTGTTTGAAAATTATCCAAAATGTCTTTTGATTCACTTTTGGAAATTGGAAAAACAAAACAAAACAAAACAACTCTCACTCCCCCAGAAATAATTTTCAAAAGTCCTTGTTCACGCGTGATAATCATGTATTTCGGGCACTGAAGCAGAAGCTACATTTGAGTAATAAGTATACTGTATTTGTTAATGCTTACCTTAGACTTCATAGTAACTTTTTGGTGTGTACAATTAAAAATATTAAATAAAAAATCGACTGCCATGGTTAAATCTGTGCTTAGCTTTTGCTTCTCATGGTTAGTAGACTATTTACTTAGAAAATGGGTGCTTTAATAGATCTTGTATTGTTAACTGTAATTAGGTATGGGTCTGCAGTAGATTTCTGAACACACATTATAAGTAGAAAGTTATTCAACTAGCTACCTTAGGAAATTTCTGCTTTCTCTCACAGACTGCACTTCAGCTTGTGGTTAGCACATACTCATGGACTCTCCATTTTTGTAGTACTTTCCTCTTTTTCAGGAAAGTACTAGACCCTTGAATCAAGTCCTCCTACAGGCAGGTGTCCTTGTAAGAAAACATTTGGCTGGAAGGAGAGAGAATTTATTCCAAGAATTTGCTTATTTCAATTCTAATTCAAAATAAATAAAATTGTCAGTTTGTATACTCTGCTCTGGATGGCTCTGTCTCATAAATAAATAAATGACCACTTCTAAATATTTATACATTAGCACACTCCTTAAATAGTTAAGTATGAACGTGTGAAGGAGTGAGATGTTAGAGACAGTGCTGCTGGTCTTGTTTTACTGAGAGATTTTTCTAAGTTACAAATGCCATTTAAGCATCTAGTTCAGGTCAGCTGCACTGAAAATGTCTTGTGATTTTTTAAAAATTCCAAAATCATTTTTGGATACAGATATTAGTTGGTCTTTGGTCCTGAAGAAGAGAGGATTAATCTTATTTTAAAAAAGAGCAAAAAATAAAGAAGGTGAATTTTTATAGTCTGTTCTATGTAGACTTTGGGAAACGTAATGATACCACAACATCAGTAAAGTTCAAATTGCTTGCTAAGCTTATTAAAATAATGCTGGGTTTATATTGTTTTTTTCCCCATGAGTATTAGTAATATGGAGAGAGATCTGAAATATTTACTGAAGTTTAAGTAACTTTTTGTTTCTTCAAATAATCACATTCTTTCTTTTAAGTAACTTACACTGCCATCAATGATTTGTATATAAAGTGCAAGCTAAGATTTTTAAGGTTAGTTTTCTGATCCAAGAATATACTACAGTATAAAGACCTATAAAATATTCTGCATTCTTTTTTCTGATCTTGAGTAAATGATGCTTGTTCTTTGCTTTCTGAGGTGTGTTAAGCTTTGTATTTTGTTCATTTATTTTATTCCCCCTTCATCTTCTCTTTCATCTTCTCCTCCATGCAATGTCTGTGTTTTTAGGGGGTTTTGTTCTTATTCTAAGACTATCCTGGCTGCTCTATTTTATTTAAAGACTTTTATATTTTCAGTTTATTGAATAAGTTAAGGAATGGGAAACTGAATAAACATGGTATATTATCCTCTATCTCGAGCTAAAACTTGAGGAATCCATTCTCTAAAGCTTCACTCCAGGGTTTTCTTGTCTCAGATATATGACTGAGGAAAGTTTTGTGGGTTTTTTTGCCCTTGGATGAGTTTGAATAAGAAGAGAGTGTAATACTGAACATTAATATCAAATTTCTAGAAAATTAGGTTACCAAGGACAACTTAACTTTCATTGTAGCTATGGAAAGCAATACAGGTCCTGAGGTGTGTACGATCGAGTACTACCACGTTCTTCGTAACAGTATCTCTGCTGTTGCTGTTGGTGCACCACTTTAAGGTCTTAGATACTTTTTTTTGATATTTGCTGAGGCTTTCAGGTTTTTGTATTTCATAGTTTTTCATTTGTCATGGTTATACTATCAAATATCATTAAAGCAAAACCCTTTAGTATAACTTCAATATGAAGCATAGCTATAGTTTACTTGTTCAGTATAACTTCAAAAAATCCGTACTTTAGAATTCAGACCAGCTTACACTAAACAGCTGTGCATACAGAAGTTAAACATGCTGTTAAACTTGAAAAAAAGAAACTGAAATTTTTCTTCCAAAAGTAGTTTAAAGAAAATATTTTTCATTTTTAAGGTAATTGAGTGCCTTTCCCCTCCTTTCCTGATAATAGGATCTCAGAACCTTTGTGTTTAACTTTTTTAACCATGGTTCATCAATTCTAATTAAATTGAACTGTAAGGCTGTACAGGCTTATGATAATGACTCAAGTGTTGTTCTTTTGAGAGAGTTGTTTTATATTGTTTGTCATGATTAATTCCTTTTGAAAACATCTATCTGTGCATAACATTCCAAACATAGGGGAATTAAGTAGAAATCATAAAATAGACACAGAATTGTGCTTGTGTGCATCAGACTATATCAAAACTGAAAATAAATGATCAGGAAGATAGGACAATTATTGCATGTTATTTGCTGAACCAAATTCATTTACTTAGTTAACTGCATGTAAATGTTCTCAATATCAAAAAGCAAACTGCTTTTTTTCCCCAGTACAATTTTAAATGTACATAAAACTTACTGGCAACTTACAAGAAAAGAAAAAAGTTTTGACGTCCAATTCTCCTGCCATGAAACCAGTTATCTGAACTGAATCAAAGATGATTGTCTCTTTTCATCTGTAGCGGATTATATTATTTGCAATATTTCTGTTTATTTTCAATGGGAAGCATACAAGCATTGCTATCAATGCTCAGACAGAATTAAGATTTTTGTTAATGAGAAGGAATTATTCTGTGTTATCTATAATTTTTTACAATTCTAGTTTGAATTATAAGTAGACAGTGTGTATGCTGTATATCTGATTTTGAAAATTCAGAGACACATTCACAATATGTAAAAAGTCATTTCAGTCACTTAAGAAATTAATATTGTCATTTTTTCCATTTGCCAAGTATGTAAACTACCTAAGTAATTTCCATATAGAAACTTAATAGACCGGACCTATGCTTATTTGTCAGTACCTACACCCAAGAATGGCTTATTTGCAAATAACTACTATTTTTCAGCTTGCATCTGTGCATTCTTTTAAATTTTCTGATGACTTCAGCACATCAGAACCACTGTTTCTTTTTTTTTTTTTTTCCAGATATTGGCTGTTGAGGTTGTACAAGTACTATAATGTGTTCAATATTACAATATAATATTTAAAGCTTTTAACCAGGTTGGTTCCTTAAATGTTTTGTCTTGATGCTGGGCCTGGTAGCAAACATTGTTTAACATTTTCAGTTTTAGAGCTTTCTCTTTCCAAACTAGCATGAGACAAAGTATGAAGTAAATCAGAGTTCTTTATTCTGCACTATTGTGTCTTCTTCTGCATTAAGCATATCTTTTGAATAATTAAAGTTTATCAGTTTACAGCATATTTAGTTTATTAGCTGAAAGTAGAATAGGTATCTCTGAACAAATCCAGGAACTAGAAACATGATGAGCTTATGTCTGAGCTAGTAAGCCTTGTGTAGTTCATCTTCTATACACTATTTTCCTTGATCTTGTAGTTGCAAACTCAGCCATTTAACATTTTGTTATTGCTTGTGCCTTTCTTCTCAGCAAAATGTGTTAATATAAAAATCATGCTATTACTGTACTAAACTTCTGATCTAAGTATGAGTCTTAATTGCTATTTATAACATTTATCATAGAATAAAGTGATGGAACAAAATGCTAAAAATTTTGAAATTCAGAGTTTTATGTGAGATGTCGGCCATCTAACAAGTGCAGTTCCCATTGTAGGCAATAGAAATTCACAAGCAGAATTTTTTTCAAAGTCACATTGTTTTTCTGTTATCTTATTAACGATACATAGTGCACAGTCTTCATGTATTGAATCAGCACTTTTGAACAGAAGCATTATATATTTTATCATTTGAGTTGCACAGCATTGACATTTAGTGTTCATGCATGAACTTTTTTCTGACCAGAAAGAACAAGCAAACCTAAAGAGAACTTAAGTGCAATGTGGTCTGGAAGCTAAAAGTGAAAACTACTCCAGCAGATGTTCATTTCTGCTGTCTGTAAATAAACATCACTCCAAAAATATGTACTATTCTTTTAAGTGTTAATATCAGAACAAGCGAATTATGGAGGACACATTACCAGTTAGTTGAACAGAGTTGGAGTCATGTTATTACAGGTCATCGAGGGTCATCTGGTTAACGCTGGATGTGAAAGACTGTATTACACTCCAGCCTTTGTCCTACCTTCATGAAACAGATGTTTCTTCACTGGAGAGCCATAATTAATTTCTACGAAAAGGGTGAATGGGTGGATGTCTGCTTGCCATTCTTTTTTAAGTGTAACTTTGCAGGGTGACATTTTAATTTCTTTCCTTAAATCTTTTTTTTTTTTTTTTTTTTTTTTAGCTGTAGGGTTTAATATGTTAAGTTTGTTGTGAGTTTCTTAGAGTTGAAGGTAAGCTGAACAAATGGAAACAAAAATTTCAAATATAAATACTTTCAGTACTTTCAAGCTTTTTACTAGTAAATCATGCTGTTTTGCAAGCATTTGACATTTTAGATTGTTTACCTAAAACAATAGTCTGAAGTGTTAGCAAACATAATTGCTAATGTGACCTTCTCATTTCACATAAGTGAACCTAAAATTTGCAATGCCAGGAAGTCACTTTGGATGTCTCTAGTTTTGTACTGAATCTGGGAGAGGCAAAGTCTAATAATATTTTTTTTTTTTGAGATTTCTTTGTTAATCACTAATGCTTCTCTAAACCATTAGGCTATTTACTGACATTTACCCAAGCTGTCACTCACAGAGTAAGTTCTCTTTGCAGTCCAGGCACTGTTACATGACCAACCTTGGCATGAATTGAAATACTTCATGCAGATTGTTAGTTATATTACTGTTAGCTGTAAAAAAGCATTGTAATTGACCATGGCTATGCTACAGAACTGAACCTGAGTTTTATTTCTGGGCAGGTGGCTGGTATAGAGTGAATACATTGCTATGTAACCCTTAGTTTTGCAGTTGGCTTTAGTTCTTCTGGCCCTTTACTAGCTTGTAAACCAAATATATCTGATATGAAGATATAGTAAAAACTACTAAATAATATTCTTTTACTGATAGTATGAGGCATGTGAACTTTTTTACTTTTGATATCATTTCTTCATGCTAGCTAGCTGTTCTAGATTTCTTCTTTCTTCAATGTGTTGTAAGCTTTGATAAAACCAAAACTTACCTGAAACACTTAGAGAAAATTTACATTCTTTGCATTTTGTTTCTAATGAAGAGCCACAATCACTCCGATTAAAAAAAATTGAAAACAAAGACATATAAAAAACATATGCGCTCAAGGATTTATTTCAACTTGAAAATTTTTGAAGCTGTAGGACTAAAATAAAAGAAAAAAACATTTTAATGAAAACGTTAAAAGAGGATTAAGAAGGAAACTTGAAACCTAGATAAATTCTTGTAAGGTTGCAGGAGTTTAAGTGTTTTTAAATAAGCAGGAAGCAGGGCAAAAAGGTAATATGTCTAATAAAACCTGG
Source organism: Dromaius novaehollandiae (assembly GCF_036370855.1). Lineage (NCBI taxonomy): Eukaryota > Metazoa > Chordata > Aves > Casuariiformes > Dromaiidae > Dromaius > Dromaius novaehollandiae. Next base: position 105,192,820 of record NC_088098.1, on the reverse strand, counting down.
TAATATTAATGATTTTATTGTACATTTAAAGTACCTAATCTACATTTGCAGTGACAGATACATAATTTTTTTATTATCAATTCTTTAGGCTAAATGAGGACAATTGCCTAACTGGATCTTCTGAATGCACCTTGCCAATACTAAGTTTGAAGACTAATCTTGCTAATCTACAGACCTGAGTGTATACATATGCATAAAGTAAGCATCAGAGGAGAAGGATAAGATTTTCAAAGGTTGAAGACACTAGTAGTCATGTGGAAGAGGCTTCAGATTAAAACCGAACTCTGATCACAGACTGTCCCAGAGTCTCAGCTGCTAGCAAGAGGTATGGTTAGTGAAGTTTGACACAAGTATCCTATTTGAACACTGCTTCTCTGATCCTTGTAAGAGCCAGGTTTTTTCTTCCTTAAAATGAAACTAAGAGTTCTCTCTTATAATCTTAACTCACTGTAATTTGTCCCTGAAAACGACTAGATCAGTAAAATCTTCTTAAACAGGATTGTAAGAAGTAAGGAAGCACTAGAACTTTCTAAGAAATGACAAATACGCACTCTGGACACCTGTTCAGGATTCTACTTCATTGGTGGTAGTTAACTGTGAAAATGTAGAAGTAAGAAAACTGTAGTAATAAGAAAAAGGGTTAGAAAAACAGTTTGATACAGAATGGCAGAATTCCTGGTGGCAGAGAAAACCATCTATTTTTCAATAGTGTATTTTTAAATTTCCATTTTTTTTCTAATTTATTGTTATTTTTTATTTTAGTTACTGAATAATATAACATTTATGCATGGGAAATTTGAATCTTAAGTTTCAATAAAGTATTTTTGCCAAGAGTTACGGGTTTTGTTCAAGAAATGTCATAGGCATCATTAATCATTTATTTTTCCTCATTTTTGATGTTGCTAATGTTGAACTCATAGGTTAAGTTTTTGAAGTCACCTTGACATTTTTTTCTAGTGCACTCAGAAGAGGAACTGACACCAAATTTGATGTTTTTGCAATAGTAATGCTCATTAGTGAAGTTGTGATATGATGTACATAGTCCTTTGTGAGAGTAATGCTGCTCTTCATTCTCTCAAACTTCTACTGAACTCATTTCATTCTTCCTTTTTTTCAGAAGCTTAAACTAAATTAAGACCAAGTTTCCTGAGGTGATAGAATGCTATTTGTAATACCTAAGTAATCCTTCTCAAATTTTTCCAACTTCTGTATAAAAAGCCAGTGTTTTTAAGAATTTGATACAGTGAGAGAATGGATCATAAAACGATTTTTGCTTAATCTCTCTCATAAACAAAAAGCTCACATTAGTCTCTTGTCTCCCTCTCTTGCCACTCTCACGCACATAATAAAAGGTTATGAAAAAGGTGCTTCAACTATGGACTTTCTTCCCAGATGTTTTGCTGAAACTATAAACAAATGAAAGCAGAAAGTTCTAATGGGCATCATTTACTCCTGGCAATATGGCCTTTAATGAAGAAAGTAAGAAAGCTCGTAACAAGTGCATGCTGCATTTCTAGAAACCTGCAGAGACTGTCCATAGTTCTAGTGTCTTTGCTTGAAACGTAAGCAGCAACATCTACTGGATCTGTTATCTGAAATCTGCATGTGCTTGAAAGATCATCTGAGTTAGGAGCTGACCTAAATTTGTAATGCTATCATAGAAGCATTTGGAAGAACTTCTCTTGTTATGGGGAAAAAATCTTTTTCTTCATATATTCACCTTCATGGAGGCTGGAATCTTGCCTATGGAGCTTCATATGCAGCCTGAGTGCATCTTTCATCTGAAGTCCAGCAATACCCTGTTACAAATTTGTTAATGGTAAAGTCATACACTTGTAACTTCAGTCAGCTACTCTAATTCTCAGGTTGCACATGCATCCTTCCTGCACCTTGTAATGTTACTTTGGGCACAGTCAAATTTCCCTATTTCTGTTTGTCTTGAAAATTGTTTACATAGGTTGTCTCATGAACTGTTGTTTTTTCAGTACTGTTTTTTGGAAAAAATGACTCTCTCTGTATGTGTGTGCGCGCGAGTGTGTGTGTTTGTGGCATTTGATGACACAGACCTCAGGTAGGGTAGTGCAAAGATCCTTTATTGAAAAACACAATGGCCGGTTAGATAGCAATCAAGCCCAGCCACTCCTTCAAGTATCTCCTAGGCACTGTGGCATCTTGTGATAGGTAGGAAGACATCTCCTGATCCCTGGCAGGCAGGCAGGCAGGCCAGCAGGACAGGCCCACCATAGCTGCTGACACGTAGGCAGGAAGGCACACCGTGACTGCTGGTACGCAGGGAAGAAGGCACATCATGACTGCTGGTACGTAGGGAGGAATGCACATCATGATCATTGGCAACTCATGTGCACACATTCTGGCCACAGATCATAGTTACCACATCATCACTTTCTGTCTTAGAGATTCTCTGCTGTCTTACACAGTGCCATCCTATTTTGGTCCCCAACATGTGTTGTAGTTTCTTCTAGATCACCTAGCCAAAACAGCTTTATGTTATTGTCCTTAACATAGTTGCAAAATATCACCACCTTCCTGGTTAATATTAGGCATGGATGGCATTTTTGTTTATATCTACACAATTAACTTCTTAAAGTTCTGAATCTTCAGAAAATTACCTAGGTATAAATCTGCACAACTTTATTGACTTTGTAGTGTACAGGAACATTGAAAAAGCGTGAATGAAATATTGTAAAAGAGGAATATTGTGCCCATAACATATGCATTTGGTGCTGGAAAAATAAATGCCATTTTGGTGCTTGTTCATAGCCAGTAAGGCAAAGTACCTAACTGCATTATTAAAAAAAATAAATAAATCGTATCTTTCACTTAACAGGAGCAGCTAAGTTTACCAGCACTGAGTGGTCTAGATTTTGGTGGAGCAGTTTCCAGCTTAGGCAGTGCAGCTCAAGCATATGCAGCACACACAGAGGGGCACGAGGAGCAGGGGCACGAGGAGCTGGGTTTATCACAGAGTTCTGATCAGCTTTAGGTCGTCCTACTGCTCCGTGGCCAGGTCATAGATAAGGGCCTGAAACAGATTAGCACTGCCTGATGCTCAGCTTGCTTCCATTCATTGGCGCCTGCATTTAGAACATGATTAAGAAATATGTTTTGGTGAGCATCAAAAAACGAAGATACAAAGGCTTCTGAAATTATGAGCTGAAAGGAATGGCAGAAGTAAGATGCAATAATATGGCAGAAGGGAGATATGCAGAGTATTTGATCTGAGAAAAGAGGTTGAGGTCTACCATTGGAACATAACATATAAGGAATTTCAGATGGAAAAGAGATGCAAAGATCCCTGGTATGTGTAGCTAGTTTGGCCTTATACATGGTTAAGTTTACACCTTTTAGTAGCAGCAAACTGCTGCTGTTGGAACATGAATATATTTTTGAAGAAGTTCTTCATTAGAATTAAGAAATGATATTTTTTGCACAAACTTCTTCTCCGTGTACTTCTTTCAATAAAAGCATAAAATACTTTTTAGGGTGAAGTATTAAATAATAATGTATGATTATCTATTAATGGTTATTTTTAAAAAATTGCACAGGTAGTATTATCTTATTTCCTCAGGATTTTGCTATACGGGACTTATTTAAGGTAATAATCATGATTTACTTGTTTCTGTAGTTGGTTCTTCCTGCAACAACTTGACTGACTTCTTCAATTCAGTTTTTGTATGCTGATGAGTATCTCATACTCCTATCCTAAATGCTTTATGCCTTACCATCCTCAATCTAGAGGGTGAATATCCCTGTATGAACAGAGCATGTATTAATAATTTTCATAATATACAGCAGCACTAATATGCTATTTTAAGCTGTCATGTAATATTGTCCCTCTTGTGAACTAAGAATTCATTTATAAATGAGATTAGGAATTTTTTGTGCTACTAATCCTTTCCTATTTTTACTGTCCACTGCTGTTGGATTGCATTTGTCATTTACAGGCACTGTCACATTAGGAGCTCGTACCTGTGATTATTAGTATCTTTTTCCTGCTTTGTTTCCAGGTCTTGAGCTGTCAGCTTTAAACACATGATATTTTATAGCATGTAAAGGGGACAAACAGGTAGAATATCTAATTTCAGTCTGTTGTATTACTCTAGTGCTTAAAGTCATCTAGTTCTTTCTATATGTTATATTAAACTTTCTCTATACTGATGGTGCTTGCTAAGTTTGTCATCAGCAAATGTAATTAGCATGTTCCTACCTATATGGAAGTGTTGCTAATGAGAATTTTAGGTGAAGTTTGTCCCAAGACCAATCTGAGGATCTCCACTTACCAGAAGCTAGTAACCAGAAGCTAGTAGAATTTATTTTCTGTATGATAGGTTTTCAATATTTGCTGTCTTGAGGCTATATGAGGATTGGATTGTAGGATTTGTTTCTTACCTTGTGTCTGTTGTAAAAAAGCTAAGTGATTTTTTTTAGCTTTGTCCAATATTGCACTTATCACACTTAAAATGTTCTGCAGCTTATGAAGCAAAATATGAAATTTGCTTTAATTCTAACACAAAATTCTTTTCTCATTGCATAGAAAAAACAATTTTTCCTTGTTCTCTATACATATGGAAATATTTTTTTTCTTTTTCAGTTTTATTTAAATATTCTTTTCAAGATTTTACTTTTTGGTAATTCTTTTTATCCTTTTCTTAAGCATGAAGTTATTCTTGCCTTGTTTTATCATTACTTTTTTTTATCCTGAAGTATCCTTCTTGGTTAGGCAAAAATTGATCAGAGGAGTAGTCACTTGGCATAGCCATGTATCCAGTAAGGTCAGAGGCTTCTCCAACATTTTATTTTTCTTCCCACTGTTCTTCCCTTTGATTAAGATACTGTTTCCAGATAAACTCCTGTGAATGTGCTGAATTTACATGTCTTCCACATTTTGGAGGAATTGCTTCAGATGCTTTAATTTTTCATTTTTTCCATTTTTTCCTTTTGAAATGAAAATACTTTATTTCAGCCTTGGTTTTGTTTATCCTCTAGTTTAATCTAAAATACTTTATAGTTGTTCAGTTCAAGGTTATATTCTGCACTCAGGTCTACTGCAAGATCTCAGCTACTTATCAAAACAATGTCTAAGATAATATAGCTTGTAGTTGATTCTGCATGGGAAAAAGTCACATATTCCCTCTCAAACAGATATCTCTGGTCACAATATTGATACTATTTGTTCTTTAATCTGTATCTGAAAAGATGGAGACCCCCGTAACTAATAAACTTCTAGTAGTGTTTGTCTCCAGGCCAAAGCCAGAAAGTTGTCCATACAGATTGAGCTTAAGAAAAGATGATCTTTTACAGGATTTTACATGATTTACATGGATTACAGGATTTTTTATGACTTTGGGATAGCAGATAAAGTTACTTGAAAGTAGTATGAAGAAATTGTTTAATATTATGCTAATATTTTTACTAAACTAAAGCTTTTTCATCTGGAAACAATATATTGGCATTAAATTCATTTAACAAGAAGTCATTGATTGCTAGTGTATATGGTTTTGAAATGGATTGCTGTTCACCTATTTTTTTAATCTAAACAAATATGAATTCTAAATTTATAAAAACTCATGACAGAATTTGCATTAAGGTATATGTGTATTTATGCATATATATGATTTTTTAAATTTTGGATTAGGAATATCTGCTCTATATTGAATGATGCTGAGGGTTTTTTTTTTTTTTTTAGTAAGAAGGAAAACTTGTCTCTACTTCATTGTCTTCTTATTTGTGGTGATTTCATATAATGTGACTTAGACTGAAGTTTTTTGATTTACAGTTCTTCCCCTAAAAAGTCTGCAACTGTCAAGCTTAATGTTCAACATTCAACTTTCAGAAAGCAGATAGTGGACTTAAATAATTTCTAGTACTAAAATTTCTTTTATATCATATAGATATATCATATGGGTAGAGATGTAATCATTGGGTGTACTAATATTCTGTGTGTGTGTGCATATATATAAAAACTGTTCTAGAATAGTTTACAAACATGTTATTAAATATGTAACCTAAAACTACTTTTATGCTCCATATAGGTATTTGTGAACATTCTTTAGTTTCTCTTTTGCATAGTCAACTTCTAAGGTGCCCTGTTTTGAAGACCATCTTAGAGCAAATCTTTTGAAGAGTTTTATCAGAAACTGCAGTGCACTTAGCACGAATTAGACACCAGAATGGCTGCCTTGTGAAATCTGGTCATGATATGATATTCAGGTGGATTCTGATTGTGTCTTCTAGTCAATTTAAAATGGTCTTTGTTCAATACACACCAAGAGAACAGTTAGATAAGATTTCTTTCCATCATACTTACTTACTGAAGGAAAAAAGATTAAGATCTGGTAACTGTTCATTTCCACAAGATTATTCAAAGATTCACTTAAATCTTGGGGCAGACTCAAGGGGGAAAAAAAAGTTCAAAAATGTGGTTATTTGCTTGTTTACTGGACAGGATAGCTGTTAAAATCTTACTAAATTCAGACTTGTATTTAAAAAGTTATCTAACTGATTAAATTATTAGACTCAGGACGACAAATAAAAAGACTGAATCTTTGTTTATTTTAACAGTGTCAGTTGACAGACAGATTGCTATCCTCCTACATTGTTTCTAAACATTTTTGCTTGGGAAAATGACCAAATTTTTCATCATTTCTGACTTTTACAGAATGCATTTGTTTTGCATCTTAGAGCTGCTAGATATTCTCAAAATACTCTGAGAATTATTAAATCAGTTGAATGGCCATGTTAGACCTCATCTTTAGATGCTTTGTCTTCCGGTATGCTTTTTAAGGGATGATAGGTAGAGTGTGCAGTGCTGCTCAACTTTTGAATTTGACTGTGCTCTTCAACAGGGGTTTTCATTGTTGCATTCTTTGTGCACTTGGAAACTTTGAGAAAGAAGAACGTGGTTCTGGAGGAGCTGGGGGGGTCAGTTACTACGTACCTGTGGTTCTGCAGTAGCCCATACAGGTAGAGCAGCAGCATGACGTAGGGAGGAAGTGACAGTAACCTTGAGAGTGGTGAAAATAGCAAGAGGAGCCTCAGGAAGGGTGAAGGATAAGGAAACAATATTGTGGCTGCAGAAGCAAAAGTGGGAAAGAGAAGCTGTGAAGAAGAGGATGTGGCAGCAACACCAGATCAGAGTGAACTGGTGAAGAGGCAGCAGTGATGTCTGCCGAGTAGCAAGCAGGGAGGCAAAGGTCTGTGCAATACAGACAAGGAGAAGGAGAAAGCAATGGCTGTGGGCCTCATCTTTAAAGAAGGGGGAAGCTCTTGACCAAACTGTGTGCTTAGAACTACTTACTCTATTCGTTTTATGTATTTTTGTGCTAATACAATCATCAACATAAAAATGGTTCAAGGAAGAACGTATACACAAAGATCAAATAAAATGATGTATTATTTGTCCGTTTTAGTGGTGTCGCAACAGTATCAGATAACCCTAGCACTGCTGGAAGTTTAGTCCATGAGCCTGGAGTTAAGGACACAGCTGGAGTACTATTGACCTGTGTGAGTCTTTGTGCATAGATTATTTCACAGATACACTAAAATTATTTTCCTCCTATTTTAAGACATTTTAAGTTGTCTCTTGTGCTACCTAGAAGAGTTTTACTTCTGCCAACATTTGCAGTTTTGATAATGTCATATAATTTATTTAAGTAGGAACTTTTAAAATACTTCATAACAGCTACAAATACTGTAATAGTTTGATAAATATGCATTTATATACATATGATTGGGTAATGTTTTAAGGGAGAATTACATAGAAAAAACATATTACTTTTTCATCATTTCAAAATAAGTTGCTGTGACTGTAGCACACTACAAAAATTAATGCAAACTAGATGTGCAGTGTAATTTTGTTTTTTTCTGGTATGTAAACACTCTGCATTGGTAATGTAATGATTAACTTTGGTAACCACTGCTAGTATTTTAACTGGTCAATGCAGTGTGCCAAATATGAATGAATTAAAAAAAAAGACCACTGAGCATATTCCAAATACAAATATTAAATTGTTTTGAAAGGCTTTAATATACTAGAGAAAACAATACTGTTTTGTATCAAAAAATGTTTGTAAGACTAGATATTATTCTAAACTCTGCAGTAAATTCTGATTTTGTAAGAGTTTGTTATCCAGCAAAGGTCTTGAAAAACTGATTTATATCATAACCTTCTTTATAGGATAAAGTCTGTCATACAGTCCACCTAAGTATTGATGGATACTATCCTGCCATTTGCTAAAACCACAAAATAAAAGTTTTAACATTTGGTTCTTGGTTTAATGTTACTGATTTTTTTTTAATATATAAAATCAAAACACTTTTTTCACCTTTTTTCCCGACTGTCCACCACCAAAAAGCAAGAAAGGGAAACAACCCTCAGACTTTCCCACTCCTATCCCCAAGTACAGTCTCTGTGTTTGTCTGATATTTATTCACTCGTAAGCATTCAAAATGCTGCTGTTACAGCAAGCTTTCAGGGCAGTAATCTAGCATGGTGCTATTGTTTCTGATATTTGATTATGTTGATCACAATACTTCTTGACCTTAAGAAGCATTTTTTGACCTTAATAAAGTTTGGAACTTCCTGGATTAAGCTCCAACTAAAAAGCATTTCACAGAAAAAAAATCAGTATAAATAGCATATTTACCCATTTAAGCATTTCTACAATCTCTAAAAATATTCAGTTGAAATCTGTTTTGTGAACCCTTAACTAAATCTTTGTAAATATTTTTTGTTTTATTTTTTTTAAAATTTGTTAATTGGCTGGATATGATATGTAAAATTTATGTCAGCTAATGTTAACTATGTACAGTCAGCTGTAATGTACATTAGTTTAGCTCCTCTGTACTAAATGGGGGAAAGAAACTTCTAATTCTCAATTTCAGAATTTCAAGTTCATAAGGAAAAAAGTCATTCATTTCCTTGTTTTTACATCAGAGGTGTCTGTGGAATCAAGAAACTGTATCATTATTTCTCTTCACCTTGGCCACAAGTTCATTAAGCTTATTTGTAACCTGTTCCATAGGGATAGATCTATGTATTTCAAAAATATTTCTCCACAACTGGTCCAGAGATGAGTTTTCATTTTTTGAATATAGGAGAGGGAGGGACAAAGGGAGAGGGAGAAGGTCAAACTAAAAATGCAGGAAATATAGTCATTTTCCTGCAGTCCTCTAGCTAGGTTGGAGGACTGAACAGTGGCTAGATGTGCTCAGCATAAGAGGGCAACCATATATGACAGCTTCATTTGCTGCATAGGTGCCTAACCTGCAAAAGAGATGATAACTTCTTCCCCTTCTCTGGAAATCAGGCTGTTAATCAGTGATAACAAAATTCAATGTTTTTCCTGTCATCCATTCTTTCAGAACAATTCACAAGTGCAGAAAAAGGAACAATTTATACATATGGTCACAGTGGTGATTCATAAATTGTTTCTTTAAATGTTTGCTAATGCCAAGGAAATAGAATATTTTGCTCAAAATGGTATCATTCCAAACTTTTTTCAAATATTTGCAATTTACCTATCCCAGGAAAGCTTTTGTGACAAAAAAATCTATATCTATAAAATAGAATATATATAATAAAATAGAAATAGATAGATCTATATCTAAAAATTTTTTTCATATAATTAAAAAGTAATCCTGTTAGCTAGCTAGTTTGTTTTCTGAACTGTATATCTTCTGTATGACTTGTAGTACTGTAAATTTTTACTGTATATATAACCAAGAAAAAGATAACAGTAAAATAAATGGGCATGCTTTTCTACATGTCAAAGCAAACATATTTTTTTTCTTTCAGGCCAAAGTCCCTTTACTTTGTTTCTTTCCCTCTCAAATGTCTGGTTCCTCTCTTATCCACCACTGGGGTATGGGGCAGGGTTGCAGGGAAAGCTTACTGAATCCTTTTGTTATGCCGCTCCCTCCTGACTTATCAGAACTACTTTGGCAGATATGCCTCCTCTTGGATGCTTGGAACTCTATGGTCCATCTCTTGGACATAAAGCAGCTAACCAACTCTACTGGGTTGTAGGAGTTGTCTATCATCTGATTCAATGGCAGTTCAAAGCAGAGCCTGTTATTGGATAGGGAGGGTGTCACATGCAAAAGAATAGACTTGTGCAGGATTCTAGGTTTTTGTGTAATATAGCTGATAATTGGGAAGTAGGGAACTCGTGAGGCTCTTGAATGAGAAAAAGAAGAGATAATATACTCCACTGTGAATTCTTTCAGTGTATTAGAGTTTAGAAAACAGAGCAAAAATAACTTCCAAATTCTGTTGTCAAAACCTCTAAAAACCCATTTGCTTGCATTTTTGCAAGTAATTACTTTCTTAAAGATCTTGTTTAGAAATAAGTGAAAATATTTTACTCGGTTTCACAGTGTCAGGATTCAACAGGTCCCATGGCCTGAGATTTTAGCTAATGCTAAATGGCATAGGTTGCAGCTTTGCTGCTTCTCTCTGAAACTCTGAACACCCGTACCCATTTTCTTACAGCCCCACCTTGCATACAGCTGTTTCATCGCTGCAAGTGTCAATGCTCTCCCTGCTGTATCTTTTGTCAATTCCATGTGCTAGTGTATTATCATGCTGTAGTGTGATGCCTGGAGACCTTGATTTATGAAACAGTCCAATTTTGATGTTGATGTTGAATTTGCTGAAGTGTTTGTTTAGTTCTAAAACCCTGAAATTGTTTGGTTTTTGAGAACAATATTTATTTACACAGTAAAATTGCTGCAGCAGAATATTTTTATGTAAGAAGATACTCCATATTCATAAAGATGAATGTGGCTATATGGACAGAATGTTGTGCTTACACATTAATAATTACAGTCAAACAGAGAGCTGTTATTGATCTCTACTAATAAAATTATCATGTGTGGGGAGCATGTTATAAGTAAACTGAACAGGAATTCAATATTCAGGATATGGTTGTAACCACTAAGTTGCAGTTCTCACAATAGCAAAATGCAGCTTTGAGCTGTTTTTATCACTTGTTTGCCTTTTATCTGTACCTATATTTGGTACATCCTTTGTCAGCTTTCTCTGTTTAAAATCAATATTTTTTCCTAACTGCATACAGCATATGTTTAGTGTGTAATGTGTTGTGGGGGTACCAAGTTTGCCTGTGGCTTTTAGGAGCTGCCAAGCTAATTAATATAAATGCTGTGGCTGCTCTGGAGGATCTAGGTAGACCAATTCATCTTTCATACTTAATAGACTCCAGTCAGAGGTATCAATTCACTGGTGTGGTAAAATGTGTTACAATTTGAAGTCAGGATTTATTTTGAAGGAGCTACTAATTTGGGGCATCTGGATGACTTTAAAATGTTGTTTTTCAGGTTTTCTTTGTTCTGTTCTTGTCATGATTCTACCCACTGGAACCATGTTAAGCTAACTCCAAATGTACAATTAACTTATATTTTCAAAGACAAAAATATTATAACATACCCTTATGCCTGTGTTTTTCTTTGTGTATGTGATAAGAAAGATTTAATCTTTCCATGCCTGACAAACTTGCACTTATATTTAATATAATTTCATTTGTTTGATATTTTGAATGATAATCAGTTCTTGAATTCACAGTTCATTTTTTTAAGTGAATGCCAGAATACATGCTTAAATTATACCATGTTCTGAAAGTAAATTGGTAAATTGAATTTCAGGTGTTGGTATTTACAATGCCAGAAAAACAGAGAAATTCTTACTAGTAGATTTCAAATTTTGGAGTATCTTTTAGAGGAATAAAATATCTAAGGAGCTTAGATGTTCTCAGGTGCCCTTTGTGTTTCTGGGTTTTCCTTTCAGGATAGCATGTAGAATTAGTTCTTAAAATAATGCTCTTTTGAACTTTTTAATATAAACATTTTTTCCTCCTGAAAAATAGAGAGATTTTGTTCTTCTTCCAGGTGTGTACACTTAGAAAGTGTAAGTAAGTGCTTTTTGAGTTTCATTGCTATTAGCATAGAACAGTGGGATATTTTTAATGAACATTTTAATGCCTGGCTGTGTGTTGTGCTGTCTAATTCTTCTGCAGGTATTCTGTTATAAAACTGAGTCTCTGCTTTGACACTTACATTTATCTAAAACAGTATTTTGCGAAAGTTTCCCAAAGAAAAAATCTTGCTTTTATAGACTTCCCTGGGGCACATGTTTTCCTGGATTAAAATTGGTGGCATGTGGCAGATCTCCAGGATTCTCAGTTTTCTCACCTGTGGCTCAGGGGCAGTTCCACGAGCAGCTGAGTTGCCTGTGCAGCACTTGCGTCTGGCTTCCCAGGCCTCTGAAATTTCTCTGAATTTTCTCAGGCCCTCAAGTGACGTTGTAAGGGGTGGGCAGGAGAAGCTCACAGGCTGCTGCTGTCGCGTGCTTCTACCACTCTCAAGGCATGTATATGGGGAGTCATTGTACTAAGGGTTAAAGTTTAGACAGTTGTAGTAACATAAATTTACAGCTTTAAGATTGTTTAATAATTTCTACCCATTTTCAATCTATATTTAGAACAAGATGGGGGTGAAAGAAATGGAAGATTTTATTCATGTGGATAATTACATTAAAATATTTATAATTGAGTTTAAACTTAAGCTTATTTTTACGTAATTTACTGATAGAGATGCAGCTTTTTGACTTATATTTAGAATGAAAATGTAACAACTTTTCTGTACTTTTTGACCAGCCTCCTTTTTTAAAAAAAATTCTTAAAATGGAATTTGTAAAGAAAAAACTATACCTCTGTTTCTTTTCCCAAACAAGATTGAAATGAAAGAATTGATTTGTCTCTGTTTTATAGAAGGATTGTCTATATATCACGAAGAATGTAGCTAAGTAAAAAGACAAACCATATGTATCAGCAAATGCTTAGATCAAGACATGTATCGTAACACCTTTGATTAAACTATTGCCAAGTTTTGACTTATACGAATAACTTTTTCCTAACTTTATAGGCTATCCCATGATGGATAAAGCATAAATCCAGATGTGTGTTGTGAAACAGTAGCCCGTGTTTGCTGCCAGCTCTACAGCCTGTGTGCTAACCTTATTATGACTGCTAAAAATATCTCATCTTCATTATCTTCTCTTTAATCTATGGTTGTCATTATGAAAATGTCTGAGTTTTCCAAGTAGATTATTTTAAATTTCTAGTCTATAGGGGAAATGGTTTAATCATTGTACATACTGTAGGTTTGCATGAATTGAGGAATGTTTTGATGCATGGGTGAAACAGCTGTAGAAAATGTAGACGAATGAATTTTAATTTCAGTGTTTGAGCTCCTAAACAGTTTTATGTGTAAATAATTACAGTTTTAAGTACTTTGTTGAAGAGGAACGTGATTATGTAGGTGCTTAAAGTCTTTTGCTGTATCATGGTTTTTGATCCAAAGGTAGCCTCTTCTTATGTGCGGATAGCTTTCTGGTTCCAATGGAACACAGATGTCATAAAAGACCATTTTCATGGAGGGAAAGATCATTTCTCACATAGAGTTTATTCTATGTAAAGTTTGGATTATCACAATATACTCTGAACTTTTATATGCAGCCATTATGAACTGAAGTGTTTATAAAGTAAGCGAACAGGAAAACCTACTTTGTTAATTAGAATTTTGTTCATAAGCTAAAGACAAACTCCTAGTAAAACTGGAGTGAAAGGGAGGGTACACATGTCAGTATCTCTTCAAAAAAAAAAAAAAACAAAAAAAAACTTAAAAAGAGTCAAGGTAGGAAGTTCTATTCTGAAGTTAAAACTCGTTCTTGACCATATTGCCCATATATTCAAAGTAGTGACAATAAATGCTATTAGCTTTGTTTATTGGGCCATTGTTGTGTTAGATGATCATTTTGGACAAGTAACTTTGATATTTAGGGTCTTCAGTTGAAGCTTTTCAGATTTTCTGAATCTCACCACCCTTAAAAAGTGCTTCAACTTGCTACCAGTTGGTCAAATAAAATATAAAAAAAGACAAGTAAATTCAGTAAAGCTAATTAAGATGTGAGTGTTGTATACTAGATATGGTAAGGATAAAGAGGTCAGCATTTCCGTATGCTAAAGGAATCACAGGTGCCTAAAGAAAAATGGTCAAGGCTTTATTGTTGTATACTAGCAGAAATACTGATTCCTCGCATCTGTGGCTGATTTGCAAATCTTGATTCACTGAAAATGTGGCAGGAATAATTTGCATATTCATACAAAGGCAAGCTGAATGGTTCCAGAGTCTAGAAAATCTTCATTGCTTTAAGCTGATGTGCTGGTTCCATCTACAAGCTGAAGTAAATACCCTTTTTCAACATTTCTCATACTTTTATTGATTTTTGTTACTTAATTCTATTTCACTCTCTTTTGGGGAATTTCTCCTCCCATAGCTGTCATAGTTAAGCAGATAAAAAGCTGACTAAAAGGGACACTTTGCTTTGCTTTGCAGAGACTTACTTGAAGTTTTGTATACAAATAGGTTTCTTTGATCCACTTCCATAATAGTTGCATCTCTTGTTTTCCAGTGTGTAGGCCAAGATAAAAGTGGTGAAAAATAAAACTGAAAAACTGAAGGGAAACAAAAAATCTTGCTTTTGAGGACTTCCTCATTTTGAATATATAATTGTTCCTGACAAAACAGAAACCATATCTCATTAAGATATTCTGAGAATGACTGAGATTGTGAAATACATTGGAAATAAAAGCTATGTTGTAAAATAGTAAAGAATGTAATAATACTTTTGTAATTTGCAGAGAGTTCTCATAATTATTAGATATGTCACATGGCTGTATCCAAATTCATTGTTGAATGAACATTGGTTTGATACTGTTAAAGAAGGATAGTTTGGGTACTCTTAAATACCATAAGAAGTCAGACAATGACTTGAGGACTGGGTTAGAGATATAAGCTGAATTTAATTTAAATAATAAAAGGAGATTAAAAATCTGAAGTAGGGATTGAATTTTCTTCTCCCTATTACAGAACTCTGTGATGGTTTATCTTGTTATTACCCATGCAGGTCTAATGGAAGAGTCCTATATTGTTAATTTTGCAGGTAAATGCTAATGCTATATCTGATTTCACATTAGTGGTCAGTATCCTAGCAACTTAATTCCTTTGTAGTTTTTTACTTCGTCATTGTTGCTTCTGCAATTTGACCAACCTTTTTTTCTTGTGTGTTGCAATGCAAATCTTAACATGATCCTGTTTAATCTGACATTTATTTCTTCAGTAAAATGCAGAATATTCCGTTATAGAAATGGAGTCTAGGTTAGTCAAGTCTAGTGAAAATAGATGTAATATGACTCTTTTTGCTGTGTTCATGGGTTTCTATTCCTTATCATTTATTAAGATAAGGTAAATACAGCTTTTTGCCCTGAAGTCTTTCTTTACCCTGAAAAACTGTTTAATCATCTTGAGTGCATACAGAGGTATGTTACACAAAAATGGCATTCAGATTCAGGATGAGGTGAGATTCACACTGATAAGCCTGTGTTGTTTTCATCTCAAGAGACACTTCCTTGGGAGAAGAGCCTGTCAATTTTGCAAACAGAACAGAAAGAATGCTGCATATGTCCAGTGTTATAGCAAATAGATATTATATATCTAGCTAGGCCTGTAGTTCCCCCCCTTTTTTTTTTTAATATTGAATGGCTTGAATGGTTGGAAATGTCTACTGTTAAAGTGAAGTAGGAATTCTAATTAATTTAACATCATTTTGCTTCTGCTCACTTCCTTAATCAAAGAGTGGATTTTTGCAAGAAATTTGTGTACCTTTTGGAGCCCTGAAGCAAGTTGAGATTGATGTTTGATTTCAAAGACTGTCATCAAGCTTCAAGAAAATAGGATCAGAGTGCTGTGAAGCTGCAATTATTTGAAAGATTTCTGGGGAGGGGCATAGATGGACAGACTTTTTTCCATTTAGAATAATACAGATATGTTAATAAGGGGGTAATGCTGACATGTTTATAAAAATAAGACATATGGTATATGTGTATTTTTATACTGAGAAACATTTAGAATCTTTTTTTGTTGTTACCAACAAACGTTGATGTAAACCAAATTAGTCAAAATTTTGCATTGTGATGACTCAAGTGATGACTAACATGTGAATCAACTTCAAGACTATAGTTTTATTTATTTAACTTGATTCTTAGGCAGTAGGTAATCCACTTGGAAATGGCAGAGATGACAAAAGTATCTCTGGACATAGAAAGTGTGCCTATGATAACTGATAAGAAAGAAAATGTCTTTGGTAGACTTTGGTTTTGCTTTTAATTTAGTGCAATTATTTATTAAAAATATGTTGTTAGAAGAAGAGATGCTGTAAATACACAGTCGCACAGCGTGCCTGTCTTAGAGGCCTGTAAAGTCAGAATTCTTGAGAAAACTGGAGTTCCTTAGAATCACTGCACTCAAAAGGAGATGTGCAGAGAATCCCAACTGCACCTTCTGGCTACTGCTGGGTGTTTGGAGTCCTTGGGAAAAGTAATAAAGCAGATTTAAATCTGATCTCACACATTGGCTGTGGAAAGGATAAGCCATCCCTTCAGCTAGAACTCAGCAATTCTGTGCTCTGAGAACTTACAAATATGACTGTAGATTATTTCCCTCCCTCTCCCTGTCGCCAAGATCCTGGATTTCTTATCTTTGTGTGTAGTATCAGAGTCTATATCCATACCTTCCTCTTTTTAGTTGGTATGTTGAATGCTCTTGCCATTTAATGATCAAAGTTAATTTTTTTTTGTGTGTTCCCAATGGAGAACTTACATCCTTTCCAATCCCTTATCTTTATGGTTTCCTGCTTAATGAGTACAGAGGCTAATTTCTTCACTCCTTTATAAGCAGATTCCTTTCAGCCATATAAGGATTTTAAAATTTCTGTTGACTAAGTATAGAAGGGAAAAATTCTTTCTTTTCAGGACAGTTAATAGGCATGTTTTGTTGCTTGAAATATTCAGGTACTCTGATGTGATATATTTGCCATTTCCACAACAGCACTATTATTCTCAATTTTTATTTTAATTCCTAAAGATTTCTTTCGTGAACTTATCTGTGAACTGTTGGGTCTGTGACTTGGGTGTAGCTGGCAGGAGTTAGAGCTGTGATTTAGAATGGTGCTGACTGAACCCTTACTGAAGATCAAATACTTCTTTGAAAAGATTCATAGTCTTGGTAATTTTTTGCCTTTGGATATGTAATTGATGAAAGTGATGAACCTCATTTTTTAAAGAGAGAGATTTGAGGAGAGCTGTTGTTTATATCCTTGTGTCTTGAAGTATGTACAAGTTTAAAATATTGTTTCCTTTTTCATATATATGTATATGTGTGTGTGTGTGTAAATGTGTGTGTGTGTTTTTACATTTTTCCCCTTTAGCATGATTATATTCTGTGGATTTAAATATAAGACAATTTTGTTTAAAAAAATCATTTTTAATACTACCCAATCTAAGATATATGAAACTAAGCAATATATATAAAGTTTGAAAACTCAATTAGTTTACATTCTCAGAACTTTACAGAAACATTACTATATTTGGGGGAAGGAGTGAAAATACTAGCTAACTCTGATGGTAGAGTTCTTTGTACAGGTATCTCGTAGAATGTTTCATAGTAGGCACCACTCACATCTCCAGTGAAAAGCTCTCTGAAGTTGTTCTCTCAGGAAAGAAGTTAAAATAAGGAGAAATAAGTGGCATTTAGTAATACATTGTTAATTTAAATAACAGAATTAGGTCCTAGATCCAGTGACAACCTTTATTCCAAAATAAATCAGAAAACTGGTTAAAAAATATGAAAGATTTTTCCAAAGAGTATTGAGAAAATGTGTAGTTACTACTAGTTATAATTACAGATTGTTATTTTTCCTAATAATTATTATTATTTTTCCTAGAAATAAAAAAGTTGATTTCCTCTTAGGTTAATAATAGAAGAGATTCAAAGACAAAATAATATTAATCAGGATATTTAGTACCTACTAAATTGTTCCTTTTACATAATAAAATTCAATGTAAGTATATATCAACATGTTTTCCAGGTGCAAGTGAAGAAGATCTAATCTGATGTAATAGAGATCTAACTTGTTTTAATCAATTTTTATTAATTCTTCCTTGCATCCCTTCTTGATTTCAGCATGGCACACAAATGGGCAGAGTAGCAAACAGGAAAGAAATCTGTCTCATTCACCTTTTCTTGGACAGAGCAGAGAGGAGAGTCATTGAGGATGCAGGCAGGTTTTATGGATGACATAAATGGTCCATGCTTCCACCCAGGCCTGGAAGGCTTCTCTGTCCTGATCTAAGAAGATGCCAAGCTATTAGGACAGAGAGCACAGTCAGAGAAGAGGTAAACAAAGCTTCCTATCTTCAGCTTGCTAGGTGGGGGAAGAAAGGCAAAGGCCTAAGGATTTTTCTTGTAAGCAAAGAATTATTGATATCAAATTGCCTAACTGTGATTCATCAGAGGCCTTAGGTACTAGTTTCAGATTAGCATCTTTATTTCTAATTCATGTGAAGTATGTTACCTACCATAAATAGCTGATAGATTTTTTTTTCTAATTTGGGGTACAACAGTTTTTCCTGTTTTTCTTTTTAGGATAAAAAACAACAATAATTGAAAAAAAATTTGGAAAATGTGTCAATACTTAAAAAAATATATATGAACATCTGTAGGTGGCCAGAAACTATTGACTGAACTTCATGCTGTTGCCCATTTCACACTGCTAATAGCAGTCAGTATTATAATGAGTAGCAATTGTGCAGCAGATGAGATGTCAATGTGTGAACTACCCTAAGGTGATATGCTCCAGAGCTTGTAGATCATTAAGGCAGTTTGCTTTTTGCTGTCTATTCTCTAGAAAGCTCCCAGTACTCCCAGTTCTACATCCAGGAGCCTGGAAGCTGTCATAGACCAAGCTTGAGCACGAATTCTCAGAGCTTTAATATTCCCTTGCGCAGAGACACTGTCAGATTTCTATTTGGCGTCAGTGCTCCCTATTCCAGAGGAAGGAGGCATGAAAACCTGGGCCTGGAAAAACTTCTCTCTTCCCCTTGACCCAGGTAGTTACATAATTGTGGGCATTACCACAGCTTGTCCAGCAGTTGCAGCAATGGAGACTAACCTCCGCAAGTAGTGTGCCCTGAAATTCCTGATTTCATAAAAGGTTAATCATTTCTGAGATACTTTGATAGTATTTAGCATTTTCCAGAATTCCATTAGAAAATAACTTGCTCTATATAAGAGTCAATATTGAAAATGTAACACATCAGAGCTGTGTAATGAGATACTAATCTGTCCCTCCAAAGTGGAATATAATTTATATTGCCTTTTTTTACAATATCATCTGGAAGAAACTCACAGATGCTGAAACTACAAAACCCATATGTTCTATAATGGATCACATCATAGATATTTTCTCTTCCTACAGAGAAGTAAGAGCAGAACTTGTGTGTGTTAGTATGCATACAGTCTGTATTCCTAATCTCCATTAAAAAAAGATACAATCAGAGCTTTTATTCATGGAGTGTTGAGGTTTCTTATTAAATAACTTTAACGCCATTCACCTTTTTATGATCTGTATTTTGGAAGCTGAAAGAATTAGGGAGCTTTCCAAGAGAAAAGGGCAGGGGGAAATAAACCCAGCTGAACAGCTCTCTTGCAATTCAGCTTGACAGTTATACTGTAAAATGAAGCAGCTCCTAAGTATCTTTTCCACTGGATTTATTCTCCTCCAGTGTTTTGGGTTTACTAATGAATTGACATTCGAGAGGAAAGAACTAGAGCACAACAACAGAGTTTCTAGTTTGATGTATTCCAACACAAATTTGTAAAAGGATAACATTAGGGCTCTTCATAAGGCAAATAGATATTCAGAATTTTTTGCCGTATTTCCTGTATGACACTTGCATGTTGACTTTGGTGATTGATAGTCTGCTGTCATAATGTCTTTTTGCTTTGTAAAGAAAATGCATGGTAAATTGCTATTGTATTTAGTGCTACTTTTCCAAAAAAGTTAATGTAGTGGGGAGGACAGACTAGATTCTAGCAAACTCCTTCAATGTCTCACTACATGATACTGTGGAAGTCCTTAACTGTCTGGGTTGGGGAAATATTTTTCATGGCTGATGAAAGCTAGCAGGAAGTTATGAGTATACTTTTGGATGCACCTGTTGTCTTGTCCTTCAGGGCAAGAGACTAAAGCCCAAATTCCCAGAACAACATATATACTGAAAGTAGTTTAGATATCTAAAGTGTGATCTTCAGTCACTTGTCTAAGAGTCTTGATATGACTGAAAAGCCATGCTAAGTAAACATCCTAGAGTTCTCTCACACAGATAAAAAAGGACCATCATCTGAGTATCTCAGCACCTCTTTCGTGCCTAACCCTAATCAGAGAACAGACTCTTACCTAAGCCTTCAGGGAGGCCGATTGATAGATATGACTTTTCTCTCAGATAAGTGATCTAACTGGAAGGCTTGGAGAATAGGGCTTCACATATTCCCCCTCTCTAGCCCATCTGATCATAAACTACTTGCTACCAAGTAGCCCAATCCCAATAGGAAGACTGTGAAATAAACTTACTAAGATTAGCAGGCAATTGAAATATTCCCTTGGGTGAGAGAGGATGGATTAAACTTCTGGCTGAGTAGTGAGTCTGCATTTCCCATTGCTGCATGACTGTTCAAACCACTGTGTTTTTGGGATGGTATGCATCCTACTTAAATGAAAGTGGGTCATCGATATCCTCACGGTTCCCTTCTGCTTTCTCTGATGGTCTTGTAAAAGATGAGGAGCCAATTGCTCTTTGTACAATTCCATTTCCAGGGATGGTGAACTTCAGCCTTGTTGATCTGGCACAGTTGCCTCCTTAATGGTGGATGTTCAGGATCCTGCAAGGAGGAAGCAGGGCAATAAGTAGGATCACAACTCTGGACTTCAAGAGAGCAAACTTTGGCCTCTTCAGGCACCTACTTGGAGGAATCCCATGGGGGAGGGCCCTAGAAGGAAGGAGGGGAGGTCCAAGAGAGCTAGTTAATATTCAAGGATCACTTCCTCCAAGCTCGAGATCGGTGCATCTCTATGAGTAAGAAGTCAAGCAAAGGGGGCAGGAGACCTGCATGGATGAGCAAGGAGCTCCTAGCAAAACTCAAACAGAAGAAGCAAGTATATAGAATATGGAAAAGGGGACAGGCCACTTGGGAGGAATATAGGAATGTTGTCAGAGCATGCAGGGATGCAACGAGGAAAGCTAAGGCCCATTTGGAATTAAATCTGGCAAGGGATGTCAAGGACTACAAGAAGGGCTTCTTCTACATACATCAGTAGCAAAAGGAAGACTAGGGAAAATGTGGGCCCACTGCTGAATGGGGTGGGTGCCCTGGTGAGGAAGGATACAAAGAAGGCAGAGTTGCTGAATGCCTTCTTTGCTTCAGTCTTTGCTGCTAAGACCAGCCCTCAGGAATTCCAGACCCTAGAGACAAGAGAGAAAGTTTGGAGTAAAGAAGACTTTCCCTTGGTCAAGGAGGATCAAGTTAGAAGTCATTTAGCCAAACCTGACACCCACAAATCCATGGGCCCCGATGGGATGCACCTACAAATGCTCAGGGAGCTGGTGGATGTCATTGCTAGGCCACTCCTGCTCATCTTTGAAAGGTTATTGAGAACAGGAGAGGCACCTGAGGACTAGAAGAAAGCCAATGTCACTCCAGACTTCAAAAAGGGCAAGAAGGAGGACCCAGGAAACTGCAGACCAGTCAGCCTCACCTCCATCCCTGGAAAGGTGATGGAACAGCTCACCCTGGCTGTCATCTCTAAGCATGTGTAGGAAAAGAAGGTGATCAGGAGTAGTCAGCATGGATTCACCAAGGGGAAATCATGCTTAACCAATCTGATAGCCTTCTATGGTGGAATAACTGGCTGGGTAGATGAAGGGAGAGCAGTGGATGTTGTCTCCCTTGACTTCAGAGAAGCTTCCAACACTGTCTCCCATAACATCCTCATAGGCCAGCTCAGGAAGTGTGGGCTAGATGAGTGGACAGTGAGGTGGATTGAGAACTGGCTGAATGGCAGAGCTCAGAGGGTTGTGCTCAGTGGCACAGAGTGTAGTTGGGGGGCAGTGTCCCCCAGGGGTCAATACTGGGTCAAATCTTGTTCAGCTTGTTCATCAATGACCTGTATGAAAGGACAGAGTGCACCCTCAGCAAGTTTGCTGATGACACAAAACCGAGAGGAGTGGCTGATACACCAGAAGGCTGTGCTGCCATTCAGAGGGACCTGGACAGGCTGGAGAGTTGGGCAGAGAGGAACCTCATGAAGTTCAAGGAAGGGGAGTGCAGGTTCCTGCACCTAGGGAGGAGTAACCCCATACATGAGTACAGGCTGTGGGTTGACCTGCTGAAAAGCAGCTCTGCAGAGAAGGACCTGGGAGTCCAGGTGGACAACAAGCTGACCATGAGCAAGCAATGTGCCCTTGTGGCCAAGAAGGCCAATGGTCTCCTGGGCTGCATTAGGAAGAGTGTTGCCAGCAGGTCGAGGGAGGTGATCCTCTCCCTCTACTCAGCCCTGGTGAGGCCACATCTGGAGTACCGTGTCCAGTTCTGGGCTCCCCAAGAAGAGAGAGACATGAAACTACTGGACAGAGTCCAGCAGAGGGCTGCTAAGATGATGAAGGGACTGAAGCATCTTTCTTATGAGGGGAGGGTGAGAGAGCTGGGCCTGTTTAGCCTGGAGAAGACTGAGAGGGGATCTTATCAATGTATACAAGTATCTGAGGGCAGGGTGTCAAGAGGATGGGGCCAGACTCTTTTCAGTGGTGCCCAGTGACAGGACAAGAGGCAATGCGCACAAACTGAAACACAGGAAGCTCCATCTGAATATGAGGAAAAACTTCTTTACTATGAGGGTGACAGAGCACTGGAAGAGGTTGCCCAGAGAGGTACTGGAGTCTCCTTCTCTGGAGATATTCAAAACCCACCTGAATGCGATCCTGGGCAATGTGCTCTAGGTGACCGTGCTTGAGCAGGAGGACTAGATGATCTCCAGAGGTCCCTTCCAATCTCAACTGTTCTGTTATTCTGTGATTAAGTTAGATGCTTAAATCTCTGAGACGTGTGGAATGAAAAATATGCCTCATACAGTGTTTAATGCTGTCTTACTTAGGTATTGTCCTGCTCAGTACGTTTAATTGCATCCATGGCATCTCTCTCTGTGAATGCTACGGGCAAACTGGGTCCTTACTGTTAGGCCTGGATTCCATATCTTTTAAACAGTCCAGGTATATGTGCTGAATCTCACTGTTCTGAAGTACCACAATTTATCTGACTCCATATTTCAAGATAGGTCTTGCAAAATTTAGTACTTTTTTCCTTGCAGTTAAAAAAAATTCTTCATAATTTATGAAAAACTTTTCAGATCATGGTCTTCATAATTTTCTTGAAAGTTTATAGTCTCCAGATTTGTTTTCGTTTCTTTTCTTTTTTTTGAAATAGCCAATTTCTGTCCAGTAAAGTGGTGTGATTACACCTTTGTCCTATACCTGTAGGACAAAGAATTAAAGAATCAGTTAAAGGCAAACCTCATTTAATATTAGTACAATGAAAGAATCAATATAAGAAATTAGGAAACACAATTTTAGCAGCTTTGAATGGCATTTGAACATTCAGTTCACAGTTGGGATATGTTGTAGAAACCAAATTAATTCTGCGTAAGGGGTGACCTGCCCTAAGAGGATAGTACTTTTCTTCTGACCACCACAGTGAATGTCCTATGCTTATGTTACTAGTTTGAATACAGTAGTTTTGCTAAATATGTTTATAGAATTGTTTTTAATTGGTACCAGTGGCCAGAAAAAAAATAAAGTAAGATTTCTATTTTATGAAATTCTAAATGATTCAGTGTCTGAATTCTGTACACCCTGATTTGGGCACAGTGGAAAGACATTGAGCTGAAATTGCTTAAAAGAGGGAGGAAGAAGAGTTCATAAGAACTTCTTTGTTGATATTGCCATCACTGGGAATTATTATTCCTCCTTTTCCCATATTTAGTCTTCTGGACTGTGATTACAAAAAACTTTCTAGCCAAGTCATTTAGATAAAGGAAATGATCAATAGGCCTCTGAACAAAACCCAGAGGGCTAATTTAGGGACATTTTTGCTACTGTCTGTTTCTTGTGTTTTCGGTGAAGAATACTTAATTGTCAGTAATTACTTAGGTTTCAATTCAGATAATTGAATTGAATATAACTGTCTTCTTGTTAGGTATTCAAAACTGATAACTTTGAGTAATTTGCTGACCTGACTTTAGAATTGTATTTATTTTGTCATTTATTTTGTGTAATTCCATTTCATCTTGATATAGTCCTTGCCTCCCAGTTTGTTGATTAAAAATAAATATGAGTGAATATTTTGTCACTTTTATCACATCCTTAATTCATATAACATTTTAAACCATTCACTTTTTAAATATTATTTTAATTAGTTTGAACTTGCAAATGTGTGTTAAGTTTATGCAGCAATGTCTTTTATATTAGAAATGCCGTATAATTATATTTTCTCCGACATGAAAAATGAATTAGTGCTGCACTTTATGTGATGACAAATTTTCCTGTTTGTTCTAATTTTACTGAATAGCATACTGTAGCTTGTTTGGCACAACCTAGAATAACTCTATTTAGCTATGAAAGTAGGAACTGAGCTTAACACCAGAAGAAGCCAATATTATGTGTAAGCAATTTACTTATATGAAACCAAGTAAACCAACTATGAAAAGGTCGTCATGAGGGAATTGGCTACCAGTGTATCTAGACAATTGGGATCAATAGAAGCACTTGAAACAGAGTTTCAGAAGGGCTGCTGGGCAAGTTGTACAGATACTTTCTCTTCCTTTAACTTGCTATGGACAGAGTTGAAGTAGGAAGGAGGTAGAAGATGTCAGATTTGGTGATGTTTTTTCATTGCTGAGGAATCTCATCAGAGGGCTAGCCAAAGCTTAGAATTGTTGTCCTTTGGGAAACTTGCTTTTATTTTTTCCATTTCAGATGAGAATGGAAAAACAAAATGCCCAAGAGACAAATCCTCAAAAGATACATATTTCGGGTCTGTCAAAACATCTTGTTTTGATAAATATCCCCTCCTGATATATTGTTTTTTAACTTTTATTAAGGAGTGGGAATCAAGTTTGTTTCTAACTGATGCAGTTGACTCGTTAGCTAGAGTTCTAACTGACGCTTCCTTCGTTCTTGTCAACTGTCAGATGGAATCAACCAAACATACTCTTGCTTAATGCTTCAATTCCAGGGAATTAGGAAATACTTAAAAAAAAAAAAAAAAAAATCCAAAACTGAGGTTCACTGAACTACTTCCATTTCATAGAGTTTTCCCAAGCAGGTCCTGGTAATAACTGAATAGAAGGATTTTAAGCTGGACACAGTAGAGAGAGAATAATGACTGTTGATCTCATTCCTGCATTAGATTGTTGCTCTGGAGCTACCTTTTAATGCTGAAGTTAATATCCAGTTACTTGGTTTTCTTTCTGCCATGTGTATGCTTTTTGCCATTGAGCCACTATGCTTACCTATAGTATATTTAAAGTTCAGAATATTTTATGTTGTAGCTAATGTACTAAAGGTATTGTTCAAACAATGTAGAATACTTTCCATGCCTTTGTGCTTTATCCATAGTGCCAGAGGAATCTCTTGTGAGTCACTGAATTTCAGTGTTTTTATTACTAAACAGGAAGGCAGACAGTGATGGTAGGCCTTATAAAGTGCAACCACAGGGAGTGGTTAGTTTCGAGGGAATCATGTTGTAGGCTTTTATTAATAGAAATTAACTAGTGTGTTTTCTTTGCTTATCTTCATTTTATGAAATCAGTGGGGATCTCACAAAATTAGGCATAGATTGCGACAATAAATCTAAACTAAAGTTAAGAATTTATTCCTATTTCAGTAATAGGAGTCTTTTGTGTTATTCATTAGTTTTTGTATAACTGAAATTATTAATAGTTTTTTGTAACAATCTCTCAGAGCATTTTTATATCATTTTTGTTCCTTAATTTATTTTAGCAGTTTGATTTATGCAGGGTTTGAAACCCTCCATGGACTCAAAACGCATCTACACAAATTCATAATAGTAGAAGAAATTCTGTGAAGCCTGCTAAATACAAAGACTCTGGCTCAGAAAATCTGTGACACAAACTGTTGGAGTTATTTTGGGTTCGAGCAGAGTATTCTAGGGAAGTGTTATTACAGTTACTGAACCTTGTCTCCAGATATCTGCTTTTGACCATTGTCAAAAAGCTACGGGGCTTGATGGAACTTTCATCTGTCTCGCTATGTCCATTCTTATATTAAAAAGAGTAAGGGAGTTTTGAGATAAGAAATTTTGTAAAGTATCCTCTGGTTCTAATTTGAATATCAAGTACTTTGCAATAAGATTACACTAGCAGATCTACCTCATGCTTCTTCTTCAACTTTCCAATCAGAATGCTGTGGGAGAGGGTCAAAAGCTTTCCAAAAGTCAATGCATATTGCATTCACTACTCTTTCCTTGTCTGCATAGCTAGTCATTTTGTCGCAGGAAGAAATTAGGTTAACCGTTGATAAATCCATGTTAACTGTTCCTGATTGATCTTTTTCACATGTTTTGAAATGGATTACACAAGGCTATAATCCATGGTCTATGCTTTCCTTCTTATGTCAGGTGATAGCCTAATTTCCTTAAAAAAATAGTGAATGATTTTGGCTTTGTTTGAAAACTTTTCGGAAATCTATGTAAATTCTGTGCTAGCACGTGACAGAATGTCATTAACCATGTGTTTGTTGTTCTTGACTGAAGTGCAATAGGTTTCCAGGCTTCTCTTTACCAAAGCCATGTTGGCTCTTCCAATATAAATCATATTTATCCACCTGTCTACTAACACAGTCTACTAACTCTACTCTCTGTTATGGTCTCTACTCTTTTGCCCAATACAGAGATCAGGCATATGGACATACAGTTCTCTTAGCAAACAATGGAACCTTTTTAAAGAGCTGGTGTTGTCTGCACTTCATACATAGGAAGTTAATTTTAAATGCAAATTTAATGTGCCAGCTGTGAAGTGTTGTAGAGTAAGGAATATCTTGTGTTGGAGGGACAGATCCTAAGCAACCTAAAGGTGTTCTAACTGAAAAATGTGATTGTGGCTCCCCTGAAGTTAACTCATTACTGGTGCTAATCAGAGCATTCATATGTTCTTGAGTAAATAAGATTCTTAAGAAGCAGTTTGCTATGTAGGTTAGAAACTTCAAGTTCTTCCAACAGGCATAAGATATGTAACACAGTTAAATGTGTGCTGCAATTACTTAATCTTAGTGGCCAATGGAGAAAAAAAATCAGCCTTCAAAAGGAAAGTTCATAACCTGCTGACTATGGAGAGATCAGAAGCAGGTTATTGTTGTCACAGACAGTTCAAGCAAAGCAGAGGCTGTCATCTTCATAGAACTTGTTACAAAATAATACAGTGGAGAGAAACAGTTGTGTAAATATACTCGCTGTAACAGCTGTCTCCATTATTCTAATATCACTTCTGTGCTAGTATATACAATTTAAACTGAATATAAATGAATTGGATAAATAGGCAAATGTTGTAAGTAATTTGAAGTTCTGTATGTGTTGTTAGAAAACAGAGCCTTAATATAATTAGTTGCCTGCATCACCCAATGTGAGACCTTTTTTTTTTTCTTTATAGATCTTTTTCTGTTTGTACAGTATGCAAATTTTTATCTAAGTTTAATGATTAGTCAGTTGGGAATTTAGGCTGCACCTACTGATGTGAATTCCTATCCATAATCTACACATGTTTTTTTCACAGAGTATAAGGCCAGTTGTACCAGGTCAGACTAAAGATCCTTTTAGCTTAGTATCTTGGCCACAGCTGTAGCCAAAAACAGAAGCCAGAAGAAGGTAAGAGCAAAGCATGTGCTTTAGCGAAACTTCCCTGAATTATTATCCCATTCTCCAATAAATTATGATTGAGGTACTTCCTGAGTCACAAGTGATGTTTCCTCTTTAACAGGTATTTGGCCTTCCTCACAGTCATCCTTTATCTTTATCATCTTCAATAATTTAGTATTATCAGCAACCTCGGTTACCTCCCTATTGATAACCTCTTCCAAATAATTTAATAATAGACCATTTAGTTGGTACCACATCATTTAATTGAATGTCTCAAACTCCAGTTCCAATCCCTGAAAAATTCCACTGGTGACTTCACTGTGCTATGAACTATCACCATGTATTTCTCCCTCATGTGTTAACCAGTTATTTCTTCCTGCCAGATCTTATGCCTTGTGACAGCTTTGTTGAAAGCCTTTTCGAAATAGACCCCTATCGGTGGCTTTTTGACACCTTAGCAGGACTCCTGTGGATTTGTGAGATATCAGTTCCCTTTACAAAAGCCATGTTAATTCTTATTCAGGATGTCATACTTAATCCTCAAGTCCACTAATCTGTTCTTAGTTTTAGTTTCTACTAATTTGCTCAGTAAATACATCAGGTTTACAGAGCTTTAAGTTTTCAGAGGATATGCAGAAAAGCTTTTAGAACTGGATGGAGCTTTGCTGTGTGCTGTGTCCCATAATATCATGCTGTAGTTAGTAGTTCAGCTATTTTATCCCTGAGTTCCTTTAGAGTTCTTGGGTGAAAACTATCTGCTTCTGGTCATTTTTTAATATTCACTAGTGTTTGCTAGTGTTTTAGTGCTTTTTAGTCTTTTTTTCTATGTTTGTTCCAGAGCCTTCTCTGTGAACAGAGCTTTTCAGAGCCCAACCTGCTGAGTCCCTCATGAAACAGAATTTCAGCATAGGAAGCTTACTTCCTGCTGAAAGCTATAGATTTATCTCTGCAAATGTTCTTCTTATAGATCACCCCTCAGAAGGTGCTACAGACTTTCTGCCAAGTTTCCTGCTGCAGTTGTGCTTGGAAAGGGATTTACTATTAGTTTTTATAACTTGTTCCACAAATGTTCTTTGGCTTATCTTACTGAGTTCTTACCTTTAACCTGCACATTTTATGATGCTTTCTTTTTGCTTATTTCAGCCATTTTGAAGAATAGCTTGCTTCTACTATCCTCTACCCTGCTGTCTAGCATCTTTTTGTGCTTTCTCAAATCTTCGGATATGCCTTTTTTTTTGTTTTAAGCCTCTCTGTTTTTTTCTTTGAGGGGGGATGGGGTCTTCTGGTCTTTATGCTGCCTGCAAAAATTTAATTCCTTTTAGCTTCCATATAGCTATTTTGGACAAGCATCTTTATTTTTATGCAGTTCTCTTTGAAAATAAGCAGAATAGCCATGGAAAGAACAGTCTGTGACATCATTAACATTAAGGCTATGAAACATGTCTGTAAAATATTTTTCACTACTAAGCCTTGAAGTTCAGCTGCCTAAAACACGTTCGAGTACTTAGAAGTAGCTTTATTCCAAAATAAAGTACACCCAAAGGACAGGAAAGTACCCATTTCAACAAATTTTGTGAAAACTGACCTTTTTTTAATTCACTCACCACAGAGTGAATATGCTCAGTGTCAGGGCCCTGGTTGCACTAATAGGCCCTAATGGCCCTGACAGGCCTCACCTGGGACCATCACCCACCTCCTGCCCATGCGCCAGACAGCCCCATTTCACCCACGGTTGGGCCCCATCCTGCCCTGTGTCACACCTGTAGCTATATCTACCTCCAGTCCTGCTCCCTACTGTCCCAAGTTATCATCAGGATTTCCCAGACTGACCTTGGGCCCTGCTTGTTCCCTTGCCTTTACTTGGTGCTTGCTGTGGATGGGGCTGTCATGCTGGCCCTGCCCACCCCACTGAGACCTGTGGGGCTATGTCTGCCCTGGGGTCACCTCCATTCTCCCTGTGCAGAGCAGCCCTGCTCTTGCTGCTCCTTGAAAGTGACGCTTGTGAATTTTATAGATTTAAGGGTTAAGACTTGAAGTAATTGAACTATTGTGGTTATGACTGTTTGGTTACACTCGAAGAAGCTTGCTGAAAAGGGAGGTTTCACAGGTAGGAAGTGGGAAGATATTTTATCTAAGTAGTTTTTACTGTGAATAATGCAGAATACTACTAACACTGAATATCCAGGTTTAAGTTTGTGGGATTGGAAGCTAAAAATAACTTAATCTTTTCTTGTAAACTAAGTAAGCTCCTTATGGTTGTTCTTTAAGGTAATAAATCAGTCTAGCTTATGAACTTGCCATTTTTAGAATAACCCTACAGCAGTACCTTTTCTTAAGGTAGATAGATTCTTTCAGAAAATTGAGTTGTGTGTTTAGTTGGTTATTGATGTATCTGAAAACAAAAAAGATTGGAAAAAGAGTTTAGTAAAACTGCTGTAAGAATTAACCCTGACATTCCAAAAATCATCTGGTTCACCTTGATAATATTTTACTTGAAGTAGGAAAATGGATAGTTTTCTGAGTATTCAGATTTGTTTATTCACTGTTTATACACTGGTTTGTGTAATATTTTAAAGCCATTATGGAATTGCATTAAAACTAATTGCAACTTTAAGGAAAATATGTTGCACTTGTAAGACCACTCTAGCATTAAAAAAAAAAAAAAAAAAAAAAAAAAAAAAAGCTCTTGGTTGCTGGAATTTGGCAATAAGGCTACTTAGTGCAGTTTAGGTTCCTTTCTCACTAGGTCTTTGTCCTATTTTACATTTCTGGTGCTTTTTTTCTCCATATGTAAAGAAGTTAAAGGTATCGAAGGAGAAAGGATCTCTTAGAATAGCAGTCATGTTTCTCTTCATTTGTTCTTTCTTCTGCATGTGGTGGTCAGACCTTTCTGCCCTGCTGTCTCTGCTTTTTAAAGTTAATCTGTACCAATTGCAAAGCATTCTGTTTCAAGCAGGAAGTGAAGTTAAACTAATGTTGCTGTCAGTCATTCACCAAACTAAATTTTGAGGTTTTGAAGGCAGTGAGGAGAAAAAAAAAAAAACAAAAAAACAAGGACAATGGAAGATTCAGAAAACTGCTACAGAAAGAGAGAAAATAACTCTTTTATTAATAAAATACACATGAAGATGCAAAAAAACTAATTCTTGATTGAATACACTGTCAATTCTTTATTACTATCACTACCCCCATGCATGCCATTTTCCATCTCCCCCTTCCTTAGAGCTGTGGAGAAATCTCCTGTCACAAAGAATGAAATTGACTTTTTTTTTTTTTTTTTTTGAAGTAATTGGAGATAGGGATTCTAAAATGTATAGTATTCCCAAATATTTCCTTTAAACCTGAGTATTTTATAGGGAGAAATGGTAGTCATTATTTCAGGTAATAAATAAAATTTCTATACAGTCAGCACTCAATAAATAAAGCCTGATCAAGCTTTATTTGTTGTTTACATCATCACATATGAATATGTTACTTCATATTTCCTTATATTTGTGTTTCTCTAAGTTTATTAACATTCTCTCTTAAGTGTGGTTATTTTAGCAAATGTAGTAAAACCATATAGTACAATTCAGAATAGGGTTGGGGGCATGCAAGAATATAGACTGCTTCCAATCTGTAGTAAGAGCTATAGCTCTTGCGTATCTCAGGCCTTCAAGTGTACTACATTATTGTAAGCAAATGAATTTAGTACTGGAAAAATACTTGTATCTGCCTCTCGGGCTTGGGAGGCTCTTGTATTTTGAGAATTAGTCTTTTGAAGATGAAATGCAGGAAAATAAGAAAAAATACATTCTTTTTTGAAAAGTTTTTTTAAAAAAAAACAGCAGAGAACAATAGCCAGTGAAATTAAAGAAGAATGTTGGGTATTTTTTACATCAGATTTATATGAAAATACTAACGCACAAGATAAATTCCTGTGAAATGGTTCGTAATTTACACTTTCTACTAACTCTCCAAGAAAGATGGGGGCAGAGGAAGACACAATGAAATACAGAACTGTTGTTTTCATGCTGGTAAAACAAGTTTGACAGTAATGTGTTGTCATGGTTTTAAATGCAGAATGCAAGGTTTATATTGGTTTGTGTTCTTTGCTGCTCTTGAACTTGTTTCTGCAGATGTTTTCCAGCTAAGTATTGAGTATAAAAAAAATGAAAGAAGTCATTTTTAGTTTGGAACTTTCTGTATCTTATGCTTAACTTAATTTCTTCTTGCATTGAACATGTCAGTATATTCCTGAGACTTATTTTTGTTATAGAGTGTATATAGATCAACAGTTAAAATATAAGTAATATTTTTCAAATATTCAGTGTTAACTGAAACCAGCATTCTCTGTAATTAAAACTTACATATTTCTCTTGTTACCTCTGAGCCTCATTTAGATGCATATTTGATTTCAAGGTAGGAGGTTAGCTTTTTTTGCATACTTGAGTTTAGAATTTGACAGTCTACGCCTTAAAGATAAAATTTATTATACAAAATGAATTGATATTTATTAGTCTTTGTATTTCTTGGCTGTCATTGTAATGTTGCAGTATGACTTACTCTCTTTGAAGATTGTGTCTCCATCTCTATTGAGTTTAACTGCATGGCTCCCTGTACAGTTCTTCCCTTTGGCTTGAATATTTCTCTGAACATCTTTAAACCTATCATCATTGTTTGTTTCAATAGTTTCTTTGATTTCAAGATATGTGTTTTAGATGACTGAAATATTTGCAGACATCAATTGTTGGATGAAAAAATTGACTACCACTATATTGTGTATATGCTTTAAGTTCTAAGTTTGTAATAAATTTTCTGTTTTGTCATATTTGTTGGAAGACAGAATATCATCCAAATATTTATTGAGTTCAAATGTAACAGGAAATATCAAAAATACTCATCTATAAAGCAGCTCTTGTTTCATTTTTTCACTGTGCTTAAACAACATAATCACCTTTTGTAGAAGTGCAGGTTTTTGTTTTGAACAATTTCTGAATGTTGCTCTGATAAAGAGGCAAGAAAAAGTGTTTATGGAGTGGGATCTTGTAGATGGAATTTGGGGTCTTGTAGATTAACAGTTCTTCTAGGTTATTTTTTTTGTTTTGACCCCTTTACCAGTCCAGAGGCTATACAAATGCTCATGCTAGCAGCAACAGTGTAGGTGGCATGGAAGCAGAAATAAGCAGCATGTGAATACAGGGAGGGGTGGAATTACTACTTTCAGTCCCATGAAGTAATGGCTTATTCCAACTTTTACTTGGATGTGAAATTACAAGCTATTGGAGAGGGAGAGGGGTCCATTTGAAAGGTAGTGACATGCCATCTCAGTACTTTTGAAATATGATAATGTTTATATTTCACCTTTTAATTTGTTTCTGCTCTTGCAGGTTTAAAGAAATATTTGATTTCTCTCTGCAAAGGGCAGCCACTCTTATTTCTAGTTCTGAACTTCAAACATCAGTGGAATGTGTTATTTCAATAGCTGATACCTTCTTGCAGCTAAGTTGGTTGTTCATTTCATTTGCTCAGGCAAAAGTAAGGATGTGGTCATGTTCGTCCATTTTCTGTTTTTCTTTTTTATTTTTTTCTGTTTTAGTCTTTTTTTTCTGTTTTAGTCTTTTTTTTCTGTTTTAGTCTTTTTTTTCTGTTTTAGTCTTTTTTTTCTGTTTTAGTCTTTTTTTTTCCTGTTTTAGTCTTTTTTTTTTTCCTTCTTTTCTTAAACAGTGCAGCCAAATTTGAATTATAAGTACTTTGGAAAACATCCAACTGAAACAGAGATGTTTCTACTGTAATCTGTTTAATTACAAAAATATATTTTAATTGATCTCAAGTTTTGGAAAATATGAAACTTAAGTTGACCTGAATATATTTATTTGCAAATATTTTGCTTAAAAATCTAAATTTAGAAAATATAGAAACAAGGATTTAAATCTTGTTTATGATCTTTTTTTAGGGAAAAATGCTAAGATATTTTTCACAACTTCATTGAGACTAACTTCAAGAGAATGTCTGTGTTGTCCTCTTCAGTTAGTTAGTTAATTTCAGTTTATTTAATACTCCCACATAGGAAGTTACTATATTTACTCATACTTAAAGCATCCTGTTTCACAGATATTGCAAGAGTTAACTGGAAGATGGATGGATGATATTTAATTGAGGAAGAAGATCTTTTATAAATGCTGTTTCTGAATATCATAAAATAGTTCAGGTTGGAAAGGAGCTCAGGAGGTGTCTAGTTCAATCTCCTGCTCAAGCAGGATCAGGTGTGAGATCAGACTGGTTTGCTCAGAGTTTTGTCCAGTCAGGTCTTCAAAACCTCCAAGGATGGAGACTGCACAACTTCTCTGGACAACTTGCTCCACCACCTGGCTGTCCTCCTGGGGAAGAAGTTCCTCCTTGTCTCCATTGTGAACCTCTCTTGTTTCAGCTTCTGCCCATTGTTTCTCATGCTCCCACCACGCAGTACTTAGGAGCCTGGTTTCGTATCCTCGATGACCTCCCTGCATGGGGGTGCTGTTGCTGGGCCTCCCTGAAACTTTTTCTTCCACAGGCTGAGCAAGCCCTGGTCCCTCCATCTCTCTTCACCAGGCAATTGCTCCAGCTCTCAATTGCTTTGGTGGGAGTCTACTGAACTTGCTGCAGTCATTGTGTCTTACAGTTTGGGGCCCACCATTACTTGAATGCAGTATTTTAGATGTGCTCTAATGAGTGCTGAGTACAGGGGGATAACACTGCTCTTGGTTTGTATATTAATTCAGCCCAGGATGCTGCTTTGCTGCCAGAGCAGGCTGCTGGGTCACACTCTGCTTGCTGCGTGCCCAGAGCCCAGGGCCTTTCCAGCAGAGCAGCTCCCCAGCCTTGCAGGCCCTGGCCTGTACTGGTGCAAGGGGCTCTTCCTTGCCAGGTGAGGACTTTGGATCTGGCCGTGTTGAATCATGAGGTTTCTGCTGGCCCCTTCCTCCAGCCCCTGTAGGTCTCTCTGAATGGTAGCCCTGCCCTCAAATGTGTCAACAGTACCTTCCCAATTTGGTGTCATGCCAGAGGTGATAAGAATGTACTCCCTCATCTCCTCCAGATGATAAATAGTTCAGGTCTGGCTTACACTGAGTAGGTACCTGTCCCGATCCAATATCGGGAGGGTTTCGTTACAATCCCAAGGATGAGATTAAGATGCTAAAACTGGTCAAATATCGTACAACCTCTTAACTTTATTTTTCACAAAGTGGGGAGAAAAGGTGGGGGAAGGGTGAAGGGGAGAGGGGAACAAGGGCAAGGGGAAGAGATAGAGAAAGTTGGAAAAGGAGAAAAGAAACCAGCTACCACCACTCCGAGCCCAATGATGTTCCACTGACTCCGTTCGAGATCTTCAGTTGTTGCAAGCCCCCCCGCCCCGGTGGCGGCCATGGCCCGGTTGCGATGAGCGCGGAGTTTAGCGTGCAGGCCGCCACTCTGCCGGGCTGCTTCTCCCCTTTATTCACACAGTTTGCAGTTTTTATAGGTTCTTGCCCCGGCTCTGGGAGGTGCTTCTTCACTGCCCATGCAGATTAGCTGTTGTGCGCAGTCCGCTCTCTCGGAACCTTCCAGAAACGGGCTGGGGGCATCTGGGGGTCTCTTGTTCATGCGCAGATCGCAAATGTGTATGTGCGGTTTGTGCCAGATGTGCTGTTCCCCTAGAAGCTGCCTTCTGCTCTCTTTGCACCTTTTTTTTTTCCCTGCATAGGCGCATGAGGTTGTTTACCTCTAAACTGTGAAGAAGATGGTTTCTTTAGTTCGAGGCAGGATGTTCAATGCCAGGAAATGGCAGTGCGGCGGCAATGTCGAGACAAAACCACATTTAGTACCGGTTCTCTACAGTACCATGGATTTTGTACAATCTGAAGAGAATTTAGAGATCCTGTGATAAGTCTTATTTATAATGGTTTTGTTCATAGCACACTAAGTCATGAAGTATTTTCTCATGAAGTATTTTCTCATGAAGTATTTTCTCATGAAGTATTTTCTCATGAAGTATTTTCTCTTACTAATACATAGTGCATTTGGTGTGCAGTTCCTGTCAGTGCTAAGGAGTAACCCTCAGCTATTGACAGTACCATTCTTGAGGGAAAAAGAAAGTTATAAGAAGTTAGTCATCCCCTCCTCCCTCCCCCCCACAGAAAGCTTACCTGCATACCAATATACCTGATTTAAAGCTGAAGCTTCATTCAGTATAATTCTTTTTAAGACTTTCCTAAACAACTTACTTCCATATTGTTTTGGATGGCTGTCAATATTTTACACTTTTGCTCTCTACTTCTAGGCAACTCTTTCTCAAACAGGTCAGAACTAAACACAGGCTATTTTAAAAGGTAATAAAAGTATTATTTCAATCATTAGACTCAGATAGCAAACATTTATAAAATAAAACCTGAGGTCACATGTTCAGTAAAATCCAAATGAAAATTATAGGACCTAAATTTTATTAGTAATTGTTTGAAATATATTTGATTTCATACATGATTACTATAGTTTTCTACTCATGCTTTATGCCACAGATTGGTCACGGTCATAGTTTCCATTCAATTAGAACCATTACATTCCTCCTGCAGCATTGCCCTATGGCTGAATGGTTTTTATGCAGCTTGTCTCTAAGTAACAAAAAACTTGGTAATTTGGTAGTTGTAATTCTCTAGCTTGCCAAACGTAAGGGCAATATCTTCGGGCAGTCTTTGCACATTGTCTGGATCCATCCTGTCTGTGAGATGAGAGTCATTTTATTCTTGCAAAGTAAGTGGGTAGAGAGGGAGACATGGATGGTTCTAGAGGATGATTCAGATTAATTGCTAGGAAACCTAAAGGTTCATTTACTCTAGTGATTATCCCTACCGTGGACTTCAGCATGCTACAAACTGTCCTGTCTCCAGCTCCGTGGGATCAGCCCGCTTTAAGTTCCCTCAGCCATTCATGCAGTTTATGTAATAGGCTGTGTAGTTTCACAGAGTTTCAGACCAGATGGGAACACTAAATTACCTAGTTTGGTCTCCTTGGTGTCACAACCCATTACATTTTACTTAGTCATCATGTTTTGAGTTCAGTGGCTTGGGTGAGACTATGTAAATCCAGTCGTCAGGATTGTGATGCAGGCACCATGCAAAATAAAGCTTATCTAGATTTGAGTGTTTTCCCTGGAACCTCGCATGACTTAGTGTTGTTTTTCTGTGTGAGTCTATCATCTTGTTCAGATTATAAGTCTAAGACTTTTTTTTTCCAGACTTGTCAGTAGTCATCAACAAATATGCCACAGCAGCAGGCAGAGCCCTTGCCTGAAAAATGAGTCAGTGTGATTATCTTGCCTGAGGTAGGGCTGTATATACTGCACTGTGTATTGATAGACTGATTCCCAAGTCAGTCTGTGTGCCTTAAGTACTTTTAAATAGCTGTTTTGAGAGTAACTTTTCTCGGACCATTCAGTTCATCAGTGATGATGGTATTGCCTGACTTCAAATTAAGTATAGGACTGGGGAGCTGGGGTTTCTAGAGTCTATGCAAACTGAAAAATTGTTCAGCTACTTGAAATCAGTGTTCAACAGCATACCACTTAGGATCTTGTGTTGTACCTTACTGAGTAATACAAGGACTTGGAAAATGTAGCCATTTTTACACTGATAACAGAGACATATGTAAAGATAGACTTTCCTGAAGATTCTGCGTCTACTGGTAATGGCTGTTATCAGAAGGGATTTCAGGCTTTTCAGAACTGATGTAAAGTTTCTATCTTCGAGTCCTTTGAAACAGAAAACGTTCTGTGAAAGTCTCACACTGGTGAGAACTACAGTAGGTGCCAGTCCACACTCTGGGACAGGTGGAAAACTAAATTGCTACTTGCTTGCAGAGTTAACTTCCTTCAAATTACAATTAATTCATACCTAAAAGCCTAAAACTAACAAACACAGCACTTAAAATGAGGCTCACATTCAAGTGTCCTTAGTTTTGGACTTCTGACCATTGTTTCTTCCTTTTGCAGAGAATGTAACTTCTTAGAGCAATATCAGATAGGCTTCTACCAGCTTTCACCACCTGGCTGTGCTTCAGACCACCAGCTTTCTAACTTTTTTCCTCCTTTTTCCTGTTTACTCTTCAGGCTTGTCTGCACCTAAAGATTTGCTGGCAAAGCTGCTCTTCTGTATTGCTATGCATCTGTAGCCATCTTCTTGGAAATAAGCTTATACCAAGAAGAGAATATACATTTTCCTGCTAAAGCTGATTGTATTAAACTGTGTTGGTAAGCTAGCTTCTAGAATTGTCTAAACTGCCACTTTTGCTAGCTAGTTGTTCTGCACAGAGGTATTTTTACACTCCAAATTATCTAGCTCTGCTTGAAAGCCTTTAATGTCTCATGTGTTCCCTATGTTTCTCTCTGGCTCTCTGTATTAATTGGAGCCTTTATATGTGCAATTTATTGGGACCTTTGTACTCAAAATACTGAATACAGCTATGCTCTTGATGATCAAAGAGTTAGATAAGAATAACATTTGGAGACAAGAAAATTTCTCTTGAAAATGGGAAGTGAGGCAGTCGAGTGTAAGCTTAAAAGAATGTAAGCTATAGCCCTGCTATATACTGTGATCTGTGGCCTTGTCTCAAAGGCAAGGCTGGAAGCACTGAGGAGGAGATAGGAGTTTTGGTTAAGTTGTTCTGTGTTGCCTAAATGGAGAGCATAGTTTCACAGGCACATCCATAAGCTGTAGGCTCAATATGTGCCAGAGATGCCAACATCATTTGTGGGGGATACTTGTTCAGATGTCACCAAATGCTTTCCAAAAAGTGATAGCTTGTTAAAACACTAGTAGCTTTTTTGATTCTGAATAGGAGAGTTTCATGGCAGGTAAGTGTCCTGGCAGCGCACAGCAAGACAGAGGTCTGCTGTGACTAATGGGGCAAGTCTTGCAAAGGAAAAAGATCTGTGTTTTAAAATAGAAGGTTGTAACAGACTCGCAACCAGAGGTGCGTCTACTGTGAGGACATGCAGTGTACACTAATTATTAGAATATATAATCATTACATTGGAACTCAGATACAAAGATTTGAAGTTGTAACATGAAGAACACTAGTAGACTTGCTGTTTCTGTAGTTGCTGCTTAGAAGAGCAAGTGACCAGATGAAGGGATGTGGTTCTGGTCCTTCTATCCATTCATTCGGCCCAGTAAGGCAGTTGTATAAATTACATGACTGTGTAGCCCCTGGTCTGTATTACGATCACATCTTGCTCTGCATTTGACAATATTTCAATTAACATTTCATGCTCTTGAAACATTATAAAATGATTTAATTGTATCTTTTTGTAAGAAGCTGTATTGCTTATTGCAAAAAAAAAAAAAAAGAATAGAAGTCATTACAAATTCATATCTCTGGATATCATATGAATTGTTGAAGTTTCTCTTGCATTATGTTTTCTGGAAAGCAGAACTCTCACCTAAAATATAATAAGATGAGTGGCAGGCAGTTATATTTCCTATTGCTTCACTATTCCTTCCCTTTATATAAAAATTTCTGTTTAGTTTTAGAATACTAAAAAAAGACTGCTATTCCTAGTACATTTTATGAGGAGCTAAATAGGTTCAAGGGATTTACTTTTCTTTTTTTCCCCCCTCAAGCTGTTCTATTGCTTCTTCCCTGCCCCCAAATTGCATTGGACTTTGGATTTCATCATTCTGTGCAGGCTGTCTGAAAGTGATCTCTGAGAAGCTGGTATGACAAAGGATGCCAGGGACTTTATTCTAACTTAAAAATTAGCAGTGATAGTTGGATAAAAAATACAGTCATTGAAATTTTGAGGTTTTGCTTTATGCTTTTCTTGCCTTTTCAGTTGAGTTTTATTGGAGGGCATGGGGGCAAAGCATATTCCAGTCCTCAGGCATATATTTTACATAAGTTGTCCACTGATACCGGACAGCTGCTCTTGATTATAGTCAGATAACTTTCCTTTTTTGGGGAAAGAATCAACTAAACCTCTTTCTTTCTTCCCTCAGCCACTCCAAAAAGGCGAAGTTTTTCACTCCTCTGTGTTATGTAGTGCGACATGCAACTTGATGCATGGTTTTTGTTTTGACATTTATTATTTTTTGCTTATGCCAGTCCTTGAAGTGGCTTGTTATATTTCAGTGATTTTTTTTTTTTTTTTTTTGCTCTTGAAAAATAACTTTCCAAGGAGTGAGAGGAAATCAAAAGAGCAACAGGCAACTATGGAACAAGAACCCTGCCTCAATTTAACAGTTTTTCAGACCTAAGAGCAGTACTGTGATAGCTGTTCTTAAAAGCCTACCTCTTTGCTTTTGCTGCCAACATCCATGAAGTGTTGCACTTGGATCTGTCAGCCTGCTTTATCAGTATTTCAGATCGCTGCCAGCAGGAGAAAGGAAAAGGCTACAGGGAGTTAAAACCTCAGTTACTTGAGTATTTAGTTCAAACAAAAGCCTGTGTGTGTGTTAAAGCCACCTTCCAATCCCTTTGACTGCTTACGTTCTTGACTCATTTAAAGAACTGGAGTTGATGTGCCCCGTGCTCTCTGCTGCATGCAGGAGGCCCTACCTGGCAGGAGCAATGGAGGCAGGTTGCAATGCTTCTCTATAAATAGGACCAAGTATTTCATTTCATATTTCTTCCATCATGCTCCAGATTAGGAGATGGCATTACCACAAGATTTTAGTCCTCGTTGCAGAATGAGCTACTAAATGTTTACTACTACATGAGAGGCTTGGGGACAAATTAGAGTAAAAGGGGAGACAGTTGCACTTTTCTTAATTGCTTGCTGAGGTGAGTTATAAATCTTATTGACTAAGAAACAACCAATAAGCTAGTCTAAATCAAGCTGGTGATGTCAGGTGCCTGAATCTTGGCTGGGAAGCTGAAGTCTATGTACATACCACTGAGAATGTTCTGCACTGTTGTTCAATTGGCTTTACGTTCATTTTCTGCTAAAGCATTTTTAGAACTTGTACATTCCAAATGTGGCCTGTGAGATTAACAAAATCTTTCAACTTCTTGATTTTTTAACTCTTAAGCTCCATTTAGATTGACCTTAGAAAAAAAGGTCAATAAAGCAAAAACCCTCTCCCCACATGTGTACCTAAGATATACACACACACACACCAAAAGTATGTATATATGTGTATATATAAATATATTTTTTTTAATTCTGGGGAGGCTTTTGAATACTACATATTTCTTATCTAAGGCATGCAAAAGTCAATTCAGTTTTGGAGTGCTATGCCTACTAAAATTTGTCAAATGGAAATGGCTGTAGTGTCGTTCCATAGCTAATTCAAATGAGGAAGATTAATGTTTGCCAAATGAGGAGATCTTGATGGGGTAAATACTAAGCTTCTGGAAAGACTTGAAATAAATACCATTAAAGAATGTTTGGAATTGCCCTAGATTGTCTCCATTTATGGAGAACAGATGGCATGGAGATTATTAATGGGAGCCAAAGCTTTTTACCTCTTGGTCATGAGTTTGAACTGCCATGAGGCTAGACAGGATTGAAAGTTGTGACCATCTGTCTGATGGCCTACATGAAATGAGCTAATGGTCTAAATCCAGTTACTAAAGAGCATCACCTGCATCATATAACTATCACGATTAATATCCATGTTTGTCCGTTGTCAGGTTGCCTCTTTGGAAGGAAATAGCTTCTCACTACTGGTCATACCTCCTGTAGATTACAAATATATTTTTACTATAATGTTGGTGAGTTTGCTTTGTTTCTCACCAGACATAATGTGACTGGAAATATTAATTCATTTAAAATATACTAGTTTTAAAGAGACATTGATATTTTGGCTTCTCATGTTGAAAGAGGCATTTTATTTCAGTGGCCAAAAGTCTTAATCTGACTGTGATCCCAGAGTTATGCTGCTGCAGTACCTTTGCTATGCTCTATCTCCATGCTAATTAAACCTTCCAAAGGCTTAAAGGCCTATTTTCTTAATTTTAAATTTGTCTCTCTGGATGTACTCTAAACTACTTTACCAAAATCCTTACTCCATCCACCTTGCAAAGCAAATCTCATAATTTTATTCGGATAACCCAAATTATGTCAAACAGATGGGGCCTTTTCTTTGCAAGCAAATGTTCATAGAGAGCCTGGTTTGAAAATCTGTTGAGGCCTTTGATTCTTTAGCTTTTAGTGCATAGGTTCAATTTGCAGGGGAAAACATAAGAATATTCATAAAAGGAAAAAAAAATACTGCCTTCAGAAAAAAACATTTGCACCTCTAAGCAAGTCTTTATTCCATTTATAGTACATGCAGTTGAGAAGAATTTTCATACAGAATTGAAAGATTTTGTTAAGGTATTTTACATACTTGGCTATAAAATGAACATTTGGGAGGATTTGAAATGGTGGCTTTTCTTTACAGAATAATGAAAACAGAACAGAGTTTCTGTTTTCTTGTATGGAATGCTAATATGCATGTGATAGGAATCAGTGGACCTTATTACTCTTCTGCATCAATTCTTATGTATTTTTTCTATTCTGATAGTATTCATAGTTTCACGATAGATTATGAAGTAAGAAGGGAAGGAGAAGTAAGGGACAGGAGGGCAATCAGAATCTATCATTGCTGGATCCTTTTATTTCACTGAAGATATTTTTAAGACTTGTGTTATAGCTGTCAGTTACTGTAATGTGTAAAAAAAATATAACTTAATACAATAGATCCTACCCCCATTCTAAGTAATTTATGAACTCTTGTACAATTTAAGCCTACCTTTTTACACTTTGATTTTTCCACTGTCATTAACATTATCCTGTAAATTATGCATAGCATATTTGTTGTGCATAAGTACTCAGATGCATGCATTAAAAATGCATAGATAGAAGGGATTCTTTTTAGCATGATCAGAGTAACAAGACTGTTTCTTGACCCTTAGTCTATTCCCATGTTTGTTGACAGATTAATTTGTACCACATTCAGTGACTCTTAGGCTGTTCTGGTGTGCTAAGTTATTCTAGATACTATTATGCATTCTTTGCCCACTCTGGAACTTGAGGAATGGGGAGGTGAAGGGATAGGCTATGAAATTCATTATGCCATCTAAACTAAAATAATCCCAAGACAAGATAGTTTTACTGTTTAAGCAAGAAAAATTCTATTTCCCATTCAAAAGATGAAAATCCCTATTTCAAACTTAACATTTCTCCCTCAGATATGTAGGAAAGAATATGTAGGAAAGGATATGAAAAGGATAGTTTATACCATCTGAAAGGATACTCTTTCCCCTATCTCCTCCCTTTGGCATAAGGGTCAGTCAATGAAAAATCCATGGAAGAGGAATTTTGCAAAGAACCCTGCTAAAAAGCTAATAATTATATCATATTCATCTACCATCTCCCCTGAAACCAGTCATACTCTGAAATGATGGCAAGACAAAATTCCCTTTATATTAGTTTTAAGTAATAGCCTTTTTAGCCTCAACATCATAGAAGGGGAATTAAGGGCAAAGATTGCTCATGATCAAAGAGCTGATAGCATTTGGCAGACTTTTTCCTAATGAATAATATATTTGAGGTTTTACTCTGGAATTAACCTGAGAGAGTGTTTCCTCAATAGGCATCTCTCTCCAAAATCTGGAAAAATCAGTGAAACTACCCATAAGTAGAGGACCCACAGATTGGTAATAACTGAAAAAACATGAAGACTACTTTGTAGGTGGTGACAAAATAAACTCCATGCTATCAGCATATATTTAATATTGTTAATTGATCTAGTTTTAATAAAAGAATCCCCATTTACAGCTTAACTTTAGATACTTTTCAAATCCATGTTTACTTTGCATTTTCTTTTAGTTCTCAAAGATGATGTTTCTGGCACTATCAGGAGATAACTATAGTCCGTAGAATACTGTTATTATAGAAATGTTGGCACAAATGTTATGCAAATTTGGGACACTTTCTTTAAAGAAATGCACATCTTAAAAGCCTAAGTTTGTTTGAACAGAGATGGATATTTTATGCTTTTCTTTGTTTATTCTTTCTGACTAGAATGGTAGAAGCTGAGGTTTCCTATGATCATGCTTAGGAGTTGTTTTAATTTGACATAGGCAAAGCTATGTAGCAGTGACAGAATCAGCAGTTGGAATTTGTGAAGAGAAAATATGCATTGTTATCTGGGAATGTTTTACAGGTTTCTGAAATAATCTTCAGCAATGCCAGTTAGAACATTATTTTGGCATGCTCTGTAGTGTCAGTAATATTTATACTGTGTTTTGCAGCTGCTGAAATTGTCAGTCTTTAAACCTAGTATATCTTTATCTACCATTGGGATTGAAATAACATGGTTTCATTTTTGCAGATAAAATATTGGTCATTAATATGCAAACAGATACCCAATTATTATTTGTCCTGCTGTTTTCAATTCTGGCGGATTGTCAGTGCTGGGATTTGAAACAAGCTCCTTAGTGTGAAAGGTCTCTCTTGTTTGTGAATAGTTCTGGAGAGATGACATGCACGCTGACTTTCTAAGGTTTATTCAGTCATTGGGGATGTTAAATGTATTATGTTTTTTGTAATTTTCAGGTAATTGTGGTAGAACAGTTGAAATGGTAGAGCTGCTATCTTTCTAGATGCTTGACATTTTTATTTGCTGATATACTTTTTATATATTGTCTGTTATATAACTTTCTCAGGTAGTTGAGAAATATGTATTTATTTATTGGCTGGGTCTGAAAGCTACTCACTAGAAATAATACGGTTAGTATTTTACAACTTATGAACTGCATTTTCAGAATTACTAGCACTTTGAGTAAAAGGAGTGTACAGATAAATGCTCCTGTCATGTATACAATTTATATCAGTTTTTGTAAAAACTACTAATTAGATGATGCAGACAATATCAGTTAACTTATTAGTAACTACTAGGAATAAAACAAAAATATTCAGATTTGTATGTGTGAAGATTTCCATATATTATACCTCTAAAGGTTTCTGTATATTATACCTCATTTTTAGCCT
Organism: Dromaius novaehollandiae; assembly: GCF_036370855.1. Classification (NCBI taxonomy): domain Eukaryota; kingdom Metazoa; phylum Chordata; class Aves; order Casuariiformes; family Dromaiidae; genus Dromaius; species Dromaius novaehollandiae. The sequence goes on along the minus strand of NC_088098.1, from coordinate 105,147,936 downwards.
TGATCAAAATCAAATACATGTCTTTTCCTTTATGTCCTATACTTTGTTTATGCATTTCAGTGATGTTAAAATTTGTTTTCTTTAATAGTAGCAAAAGAGTTCTTGGTTAGTGGAAGCAGCCTCGCACTTCTCCTGTAAATCGGGAACTAATGTTGTCCGTGTTAGAGGATTTCTTGAGACAAACAATTTTTCCTTTTAATTTCTTCAGATAACTTTGTTTTTTCCAAAATGTTGTTAAATTTATTTAAAATGTATGTTTGATCTTTTGGTTATCGGCTACTTCATAGTATAAAAACTAGCTAATAAGAATAGTAACCGAGTAATAGTTTATATAGTTAATAGGTAGTTAGTAAGAATATGTTTGTTGCTCTGTCTTTTATTCCATCAGCCCTTTCCTCAGGGAGAAATGTGGGTTTTGAGAGGATTTTCAGGTTTTGAGGTGTAGATTTTATTTACTGAGGAAAAGGTCATAAAAATGTGCTTTGTATTTGAAGTGGAAGCTGAATGGCACTGATTATCATTACAATTTTGTCTGCCTTTGTGAACAGGAATCCTAGAAAGATTCATCTGGCTCAGATTAATTTTGCCCTAAAAGGGTAGCTTTGTGCCAAAGGATTGTCATGGTTTATTAGAACAATTGCACAGAAGGCTTGCAGGGTCTTTATATATTTTATATATTTATATTTTTTGGCCCATCTTGGATAGTGACTGAGATATCAATCTTGATGAAAAATTTTACAGAACTTCAAACTAACGTATGCAGTGAATGTTCTTGTACTAGCTTGCCTTACTGAGGAGATGTACTAGTTGGAATTTCCCAAGTTTTTCAGAAGTCCAGATCAAATAGATCAATTTTGAATGGGTTTAATACATTCTGAGTTGAGACCCTCTTGGAATGTCTACAGTCCTCACCAAATTAATGAAAACTTTGATAATTCTGAACTCTGTGAAACTGAGTAGGCTTCTATTTGAGAAGGAATCAATCTTTTTGGGAAGGCTTCCCAAATGTGTTTCATGTTTTCTGTTAAATAGCATGGAGCATCAGCTGCTATAAGAATGTACTCAGGTTACAAGCTTTTAAAACTGACGATGCTGTTTATAGTCCCTAGATGGCTGTTTGAAAAGAAGGAAAAAATAATTAACGTAATTTTCTTTTCTCTTGCTGACTTTGGTAATTCTTAATACATCTGTGGCTCTTAGCACAGGCTCACATTTCACACCTTCTGTGTTAATCTGCACAGTCTTGCTAACAATAGTTACGGTGTTCCCTAACTATAAATATTGGTTAGATTTATTCAGTACATTCTAAAACTTTCTTTCTTAATCGGAGCTGGGTTGTTGCTGAGGTTTTGTTGGAATAATCAGTGAATAGATCGTTAAGATAACATGAAACATCAAGTTCTTTCCTGCCAATTACATATTTTAGTAGTTGTTATTTCATGTATTCAGAGGGTTGTTAAACTCGTTTGGTTTGGAGAGATTAGCCCCATTTATCCTCCTGTAGCGTTCCAACCATCTTTTGACCGTAGAAGAAGCAGAATACTAAATTTAGCGGTGAATGTCTTTTATAGTACAACCTGAAAAGTGCTAAAACTTCAGAGATGAGCAATACTTTAAATTTTCTTGGCTGTTAGTGTCTATGGCCTTTTACAGCAGGAAGCTTTTGGTTTCTAGGTATTTTTAAAAAGGTCTAAAAGACACTGTTAAAGGAAGGAACAAAAAGGTGATTCATTTGTATTTTATTAACCCAAGTTTTTGTACTCTTCAGTGCTGCCTTTGAATTAGTTCTCGAAAATGTGGTTGCATTGGCAGAATGCAGGTCTAGCTTAGATCCAGAGTTGCATCTTAGAGTCTGATTGGGACTTGATTTCTTCAGTTTCTGTCCTAATATCTAGTTAAATGGATATTCTTAAAATAGTTATTTGAATCCCAGAATAGCCTTAAGAAGCAAGCAATTACTATGATTGAAACTTCCTAGTTCAGAGACTGCATGATTGACAGTCCTTTGTGGTTCATAAAATTATGCACAGTCACAACAGATAGACACAAACTTCCTCATATCTGTCCTTTTTTCTGGGGTTACGCTTATCCTTCTTCAGCTTTTCTGGGACTGGTTGGTTGGACAGTTTTGTGAAGGGTGTTATGGTGAGTTATCAGCAACCCCAGTCCTTCAGCAGGAGGAGTACTTGTTGCTCATGGTGCATGGGGGTTTCTTTCTCACTTTACAATCCACCTGGGCTCACTTCTGTGCCTTGGTAACATGCTCTACGCTTTCCTCTTTCTTCTCTAGTCTGCTATTCCCGAATATGTCTGAAGTTAGTGTACATGGTGTCCTTCAGGTATACGTTGGATAGTTGTTGTTACTCTAAAACTGGTTTTGCCTGGCTCCCGAGGTTGAAGTCTTTTAATGACCAGTAAATGATTATTGGAGAATTGTTTATAGCCTTTGGGCTCCAGTGTTATCCTTTCTGTATTTTCAAGGGCATTGCTATTATCCCATGTCTGTACTTCTCTTTGTGATTTTATTCTAGGTTAATAGGTAGTTCACTCTACACGGAATACCTATTTGTTATTAGTATCAGTTACAAAAATGCTTATAACAGTAAGTACTTCACCAGAAAAAAAGTACAAAGCTAAAGAAGAGCTAAAAGTAGGTAATAGTCACCAGGTCATTAGACAACTGCTGCTACAGCTGCACAAGCTAAAACAAAGCTCCAAGGAAACCAAGACAAGTCCAGATGAAGCCTAACAGGTCCTGAGGCCTGCATTGTTAGCTTAACATAATGCTTGTGGCCTTTTACAAGCAATGAAAACACCCTATTTACTGGGCTGCAAGATCAGTCTTAGCTGGTCTAAATTCATATGTCTATGGAACTTAGTAGAGTTATGTTGATTTGCAGATGCTGTACAAAAAATTTTTCTGGAAGATGCTGTGAACATTGTGTGTGATGATTTTCTAATTTCATGTACATGAACCAAGGAAGAGAAATACACAGAAATAGAAATACAGTATTTCTTTAGCTCATAAGAATAAAGGTAGAATTTCAAGAATTGTTTACAAAAATGACTTTCCTGTTTTCTGGGTATCAGGTGCCATTCCAATTAGCAATGTCTTCTATTGGTGGAAAGGATTTGCCATACTGTAACTCATTCTTCCTAATAAAGACTTATCAGGCTTTCCTAGAGCAAAATTTTGATTGGATAGACTCTTTGGATGAAGATTAAATGTGTTCTCTGATCTATTTCTCTCTTTGCATCCTCTAACCAAGAAGTGAATGAATCATGATCATTGTGTGTGTGTGCGCGTGTGTCTGCATCAGTAGTTACAATTATTTTCTTTAAATTTTATAACTGTGTCTGTGATACACTACCTCAAAGTCATCCTCTTTCCTAGCAGAAACTGCTAGGGTATTTCAGTTAGCTGATGCTGATTTCATAACCGTTAACAGATATGTTTTAATGTTCTACCGTTAAAGGTATTATATTATCTTACAGGTAACATAACCATAAAATTGTATTTAATGTTGCTTGATGTTTGAGTGCTACACTTAGCTTCTTGTGGAGCGCTGGGCCCTAAGCTTCTGAATATTTGATGTACGTTAAATCTTTTGCCATATTAACTGATAAAAGCAAATGCCCAAACAGCTGAAAACAAGCAAGCTGGAGACCTAGAAATGTTTAGAGGCCAAATTTATTTCCTGATGTAGGATGAAAGATTCACAGGTCTCTTTCTAAATCAGCATAGCCCCTATCCAGCTTAAATTTGTGGATTTTTTGGTTATTCAAGTTTTAATATATTGGCTTGTTGCAGATCTGTTCTCTCTCACATAATTTATGCTGTGGTGCAATTTGGGATAGTGATTCTTCTGAGAGGGTAGAAGGGTTTTGGGAGATTACAATTTTGGGACTATATATGTGCTTTATGTTTCTCCAGGTAATGAGCTTTGGTTTTGGAGATTACTAGTTGGAGACCTTTCATATCGATATATACCATCTACTTTAATCAGAATGTAGAAATGTGCAAGACTGATGCAGTGCATAGCAAAGAAGTCAATGCTTTATGAAGCACTTGTGTCAGCCTATCTTGTGATATAACCTTCAGGATAATGTTTGCTGTTCAAAAGGATTGACTGAATTAAGTAAAAATCAAAAGTATAATTTAAATGCATTCCCAGGGTCTTCATAGAAAATATAAGCATATCCTCATCATTACTTCACCGTACCCCATTACGTAAGAATTCGGAAAATTAAAAGATCTTCACAGTACTTGGGCATCAAGATATATTCCACTCTTAAAGCAGGTTGTACAAAATGCAGTTATCTGCTCTCTTGAAATTAGTTTCTATTAACTGTTAAAATTAGCTTATTGAAGGCAAGAAGTTATGACATGAATTAAAATGTTTATGTTCCTTTATATATCTTAACATGGGAAGTAATATGAAAATTGATAGAAATCAAGTAAAATATATTTAAGATATTAAGAGAACTTATAACGGCAAGATAGTATCCATACCTTAGAGTGTTTACAATGTAGAGGTAAGATGTTTTTAAAAAAATTATAATATTTAATACTGTGTATAGGTGAGAAGCTTAAACAAAATGTTTTAAGACTTCTATATTTTAAAGCTGAGAGGGACAGGAAGAAAGAAATTTCTGAGTGAGAAATAAGTCATTATGAATTTCAGGGAAGAAATTAATGAGCAAATAGGACATTGAAAGAAATGTTATAAATTATATATTACTATTATTAAATTTAGTTATTCAGTAATATTGATTTAATAATAAGGTGTTTGTAAATGGAAACATGTTGCTGACTGTGAAAAGTTGAAATATAATTTAAAGTTTCTATCCATATCCATGTAAGCAATAGCCTACATGTATTGGAAGAGCAATCTTGAATTTGGTTTTGACATGGTAAATGAACCATCCTTGGCTTGCAGCTTCTTTCCTTCTTTCAGTGGGATTTATCTTGAAATTTGTATGCTGCATTTGTGGGTAGAGGTAGAGAGCATTGAATGATTCCAGGATCTACTTCAAATTTATGACCATGAAGTACTGCATTGCGCTCTTCCATATAGCAGCGGCAGCTTGCCCACTGAAGTTCAGTGCCGAAACTACCTATAGTTGATGGAGGAGAGTAGAAAAATGGAGACAAAAACTTGATAGCTAGTGAGGTTCAGTCATTATTCACCCACAAAAACTAATTCATTTAAATTGAAAGGTGTAATTTTTAAGCAGGTTTTTTCATAAAAAGCAAATCTTTGTGTTTGGATGTTCTTAAATCAGTTTAAACCTAATGATTTCAATTTAGCCTGCCCAGGGGACAAATCAGCAAATATAACCACATAGAAGCTTGCACTCACAGATTCATGTTTGCCTGTGTAAAAGTGCTTTTGTTCTGATAAACTGTTTAGCTTCTGCAGACTTGCAGTCTCATGGAGAAATGTTCTTCTGTAAATTGTATAAACGCATGAGCATAAGAAAGGATGAAGCGATCAAGTCTGCTCTTTACATTTCCCACAGAGTATATATCTGAAACCTGTAGCAAAGGATGTGTACTTGTGTTTCTTTCTTCAACCAATTTTGGTGCAACAGACCTTAATTTTTTTTTTAATGTTATTCCCTAACTTTGTTATGGTTATCCAAAATTAGATTGAATTTAATGTAATGAATCCCTTGATGGCTATGGAAGTCACTGATGTGATTGTGTTATGCTTCTCCCAAAAGATAGAGCCCTTTGGAGGGAGCTGCTGCTGGAGTTGAGGAGTGGGTGCTTGAGGGAGCTCCAGGTGCTGCAGCTCAGATGGGCAGTGCACAAATTGACACTAACACTGGAAGCAGAGACCTGCCTTCAAGGACAGAGTGGACAAGTGAAGAGTTTTATATAGACCTTTCACTACTTCTTTCCTGTCTGATCCAGTTGTTTTGATCGTTTTGCTTAAAAGCTCATAAAGTTTAATCTTTTTTATTATTGCTCTGCTTAGGCATGTATGTCCTCTCTATACTTTTCTTGACTTCTCAAGTTATTTTCCTTGTGTACAGCTGTTGTACTGCATTATTCAGAGAGCTGGGTTACTGCAATACTTGAATCTGTTTGCTGTGTAATTTGAAAATATGTCTACTTTCAGGCTCTTCTTTTCTGGGAAAGTATATTTTGTATTATCTACTGTAAAATAAAAAGTAAAGGAGGAGATAAATAAAGTCAGATCAAGTCTTTAGTAGGAATATTAGGGCTTCAAAAAGATTTCCCCTGTTATCACACCTGTCCCAAAACTTTAAACAGTCCTCTAACCTGATAAGTAAAAATTGTTAGATGAACTCCTGTCGTATTATAACAATATACAAGCTGGAAAACTGAATGATACCTGATTAAAACTTTGGATTCATTGTGGTCTCCTGAATACTCCTAAATATGAGCACAGTCATTTCAAGAAAATTAAACAAAGTAGCATAAATACGGATCTGAATGTGCTTTACCTCCAAGTTTAGGTGAACAATATACTGATAAAGTGGCAGATGTTTCAAAGTCATACCTTTACATACTTATTGTCAGTTGTGACCCAGGTGGATCTGAAACTTCTCTTACTTATCAGTATATAAAGGAACTTCTCAAAACATAGTAGATCTTTATAGTTATTAAATATCCCATTACAGTATTATAAATAAGGAAAGAGGAACACTTATTCCGTTCTGAATGTTTCAGGCAACAGTATCTGGACAAATTGACTTTCCATACCTGCATTTGATAGTTTGACCCTTCCTTATAAATATTATTAATAATGTATCTGTATATTAAGTACACTTGTATGTTTTGATCAGTGATTAAGAAATAAAAACAATATTTTACTCTTCAAATACTAGTGTATTTGTACTAAGTATAAATATGAAAGAAGGGGAAAATGAGCAGGGGGACAATTAGGAAAGTTGCACATTTCTGTAATTTATCAGAAAGATTTTGAAACCAGAATAAAGCACTGAAAAAGAGAGAGTAGGGGAAGATAGGGACATCATTGTGAGTGGGGGAGAAAAAGGGTTCAAGTTGTGGTGAATTACGTTGGTTGTTTCAGAGGCAAGATGACAGATGCCCAGGTTGCTTGTTTTAGTTGTCAGAAATAAGTTATTACATGCAAAAAGATAAATGATACAGGTTGAAATAACAGTTTTCACTGGAGGAAATGCCAGTGGTTAGAGCTACAAAGAGCTTTCAAAGTATGGCTGTGTTTGAACTATTTTTGAAAAAAGGATAGAGTTAAAGGATTATGCTGAGTGAGAGATGACTTTCTTTAAGCAGTGGGCAAGAAAATACTTGCTGAAATCTGGACTTGTGAAAGAATAAATGATGAACAGTATCTGTCAAGACAGTACTGCAAGTTAGTGGGATAATGACTCTGGACTTTAAGACTTAACAGAAGCAAAATGTCAGTGTGGATGCTGAAATTCTGGAGGATAACTGTAACAGTAGTTTGGCTATAGTTATTGGCTGTATTTCTTCAAGCTCAGGTACACCATTTGGTTTTGTTGACTGCTATGCCACAACAGCAGTTTGAAAACAACTGTAAATATTGCAAAAAATTGAAAAATATAGAGAAATGTTTTCTAATCCTCAGCAGGACAGATGACATTGTCTGTGTTGCAGTGAATATTAAACTAGTTGTGTTAGCACTAGTATGTCAGGCAAGTACAGAGAATACGTTGACTCCTGGCAGAACTGATTCTTGGAAGCAGCTGAGGAGTAACTTGCCGCTTCATCTGGAATTAAAGCGAGTCATGCCCAGGGAAATGATGAGCATCTAGTTTTATATAACTGGGCCTTTGATGATGGAATGCAACATATTGGAAAGCAGCTGCATAATGGCATGCATAGCATTGTTTTACTAAAATAAAACTGTCTAAAAAAAATCAATTCCAGTTCCACAAATGTTAACTTTCACAGCAAATAATTAAGTATTGTTTCTTTAAAATCTATGTACAAAACTTCAGACTATTAAGTACTATTCAGGTAATAGACTTAATTATCAGAGGATACTAATGGAAAAAAAGGACTTCCAATCTGACTGCATTCTGTGAGTTTAGGATTGTTCCCAGTAATACTTTTGGAGGTTTTTTTTTTGAGATACTTTGAAGAATTCAACCAGTGAGGCTTCAAACACCTTCCTTATGGGTTATATCTCACATTGACTAGAAATCAAAATATGTTGTCTAAATATAATTACTGAGCGAACATTCTAAGCTACTTAACACATAAGAAAACCTATGCAACATTTTCAGATGATTGTGGTGCAGCAGAAGCGATGGCCTGTATAAGGCTGAAAGCCATGCTCAGTAATGAACTCATTTGTCTTAGCTGAAAAAGAAAAAAAGAGGTCAGTCTTTTTTTTGTTTTCATTTTAAGGTAAGAGTTCATTTCTGATTAGTTCATATTCCAGAAAATCAAAATTGAACTACTAGAAAAAGAAAACTATTCATGAGTTGACCAGATTGCTTGATATTGTGTATTGAATTAGGTCAAGAAATTTCTAGCAGAAACAAAGGAAAACTTTCCTGTATTCAGAAAGAGCTATTAACAAATTACACACTGAAGAAGTTACTGTAGTCCTATTTATACCTACAGAAAATAGTTGGAGCAATTTTGAAGATTGTATAGTTTTTTGTTATGGCAGAAACTGACTTAATTATCCACTGTTTCAGTTGAATATGAATCAAAGGAACCTCACTGGAAAGTATAGCAATTGAGATGAATAACAGGGTTAGAATGTGACAAGCATGCAGTTAGGTTTTCTAATAAGTGAAAACCATTGCGATCCATTTCTGGTTTCAAATTTTATGCAAGTTTTCTGCTTTCAAATTTTAAGGCATGTTTTTCTTTGATAGTCTTCTACATGAGGTTATATTAATACAGATACAGTCAAGCGTTAACAACTGAAAGTAGCTTTTGTCCTTAAAGAATGTGACATTCTTATGCATCTCCTTCTTTTGAATCTTTGTAATCACAATACAGCTAAAGCATGATTAGTAAGTTAGAACTACTCTGTAGTTGTATATCCTGGGTATGTTTCTTCTTAGCTGTTAAACTTGTTCAGGTAATGACTGATCTCTCCGCTCCTCATTGAGGTGTCCATGAGTTGCTTCCTCTCTTAACTAAGCTAACAGGAGGTACCTTTTAAAAGAGGCTATCTTCTGATTTCTATTTTTTTTTCCCATGTGTTTTCACATAATCTGGTAGCATAGAGATGATCACAACTGGAACTGAAGGGCAGAGATGCACGTCATCCTCCAGTCCTTCTTTAGGAACTTGCATTATTCCAGAACTTTGTCAACCCTGCATAATCCCTCTATATCCAGCTAAAGAAGAGGAATCCAATGATTCTGCAAAGATCCATGACTGCAGCCAGTTTCAGTCAGTTAGAAGGGAGATGCACATACAGGAAAAGTAAATAGTCAATGCAGTAAATGTAGGATGTTTTGGTTTGTTGTGTTGGTGGGGTTTTTTTTGTTTGCTTTTAATTAGCCACATTCTCTACCCACAAATAGGGGTTCTTTCAGAGAATTCAGTTCTTCAGAGTAACTCTAACAGGTTAAAAAAGAATTTTCTGATTAAGAATCATTGTTTTCTAGGAAAGCAGTTAATATCTTTTCTGTACGTAAGGTAAGTATAATAACAAGTATTTCTTCGACTATGTGCAAAGTAGATTGTGAAATGCAACACTGATCAAAGCAATAAAGTTGGTGTTATTTTTCCTCCTGGTTCTAAGTTAGGCTATGTTTTTTTTAAGAGGTAAATTTCATTCTATGGAAACCTTTATTGACCAGTTTCTACTTTTCCATCTAAAGTTTTGATTTTTAGAGACCTTATATTGTGGTAGAAATCTCTTCCTTCCATTTTTTCCAGGGAACTTATTCAATAGTTCTTAAATACTCAAAGTGACCTAAGTCTGTAGACCTATACTTAAATGTGTAAAGAAAAAATATATTTAAATGTTTGTACGTTGTCAGTTGCCTAAATAATACATCATAAGGTTCCTTTTGGCTGGTTGTGATTAACGTTCTTGGTTCTTTCTGCCATAAATTAGCACAGACCACACATAGGTATAATCAAATGGCAGAACATGTAGTCATAAAATTGGGGCTTTCCTTTCAATAAATAACACATTTTAGAGGAGTCGAGTATTCGTTTCAAAAGACAGTTTCACAAAGAGAGTGCAAACATAACTGATAAAGCTATTTTATAGTTTGAATAGAATTCTATTTTATCTTAGAGATATGTTAGACAAAACTTTCTGATCTGAAAATTCCTTTTTCTCAGGTAAGGACAAGTTGTGCTATGTGTCAACAATGGCTAACAAAGCAGCAGTTGGAACAGTTTTCAACTTTTGTAGTTAGCTAGTGTTTACAAACGATCAGGCATAAGAAATTTCATGCATTTCTTGGTTTATAGCTAGTGAAGAGGAATTTGAGTTTGGAGTAGCAATTCAGTCAACTTTCCACTTCAGACAAGAGTTAATGCTGAAGTAAACTTTTGATCCTTCTTCTGATTCCTAAAAAACAAACTATATCAAACTTTCAAGAAAGCCAGGCTAATAAAAACATAATGACAACTGAACTGAATCAGATTAGGGGACCGTATAACACATTCTTTCTCCAGCAGAGACCTGAGTAGCGCAAGCATATATGACACCACACCTAATATGTCTAGCTATCTTAATTGCAGGAAATTCTGGAGCCAGATGGGTTTTCTATATAATTAATAATCCTCGATGGATTCTTCTTCTATAAATTTGTCCAGTCTCCAATATAAATTTCAGCTTTCATTTATCCATTCGCAAGGAGTATTGCAGATTTATCACCTACTGCAAGAGCTGCTTCCTTTTGTCTTAAACCTGCCTTCTACTATTTCGTGTGATAACTACTTGTTCATGTATTAGGGTGTAGAGTGATTCTTAACTGCTCTCTCCATGCCACTGCTAACTATGTAGAGTTGAGAGTGTCATACCTTTCCTATGCTTAAGTAAGGTGGTTCATGATTACGGCATCACTGTTGATCTTTGATTTTTTTCCAGTTTCTCTGTATCCTTTTGAAATGAGTTGATCAGACCCTAACACAGTATTGCAGGTGCAGACAAACTGTGAATTTATACTGTGGTATAATGACGAGCTCTGATTTGTTCTCTGTTATTTTCCTAATAATTATTAGCATTCCATTAGCACTGGACAACAGCAGAACATTGAGCTGATTTTTTTTCATAGCATTATCTATCCTGAAAGGAGATGGTCAGCTTGGACTCCTTAAATGCAAAAATGAAGTTGAGTTTTTTTCAGTTTACTTGCATTGAATTTCATACACCATTTTATTGCCACTCAGTCTCATTAAGATCTTCTTCAATTATTCACAGTTGGCCATTGTACTTCCTAATTTTCCTAATATTAACGTATTAGCAGTATAAGCAAATGAAACTTATTGCTCATCCCCCTTTTCTAGATCATTTGTGGGTATTTAGGTTTAGTGCTATCTATGGAGTTGTTCAGCTTGTTGGCTGAACTGAAAAATAAACTTGGATTAACCTATAAATTAGCATTTTTAGGATAGTGATTTATAAACAGTATTTTTAGGATCGGTCTCCTACTTGTTATCAGATCAACTATATCTGTTTTCACTTTTGAAAATCCCTCACAGTTATCTCTACCTCACCAGTGCTGTCCTGTTTAGTATCAAAATTTCTCTCATTCCTTTAAACTAGGCCAGCTTCCACTGTCTGTCTGTTAGCACTTCTAAACCTTCTCCCACACTGTTCTTCAGCTGTGTGAGTGGCTCTCCATTAACATAAGCAAACTACTTCACAGTACTATTGCCAAGTCTAAATGAGTACCATCCTTTGCCAGTGACTGCTGCAAAAATCACTGTCTTGACTTGTTTCAGGTCCTTACGTTATTATGCTGAAACCTCTGCTGGACATGCTGGTCCGTTCTCTACTCAATCTTCAGACAGGATCTCTCTCTCTCTCTCTTATTAATATTTGTTTATTTAGCAGGTATCATAGTAGAAACCTGATCAAGATTTTTAGACTTATTTACTAATACAGGTAAATGAAGTATTTTATACAGAATGGAGAAGCTGCTGCTAAAAGTGGTGAAAAGCTTGTCCTGTAGTTGTGGTCATTGAAAAGGACACTTTTACTGTAGTTTGGGGGACCAAGATTCTCGTTTTCTTTCTATTGTGCCTTTGGGCTTTCAGAAAAAGTTCACAGAAAGAACTGTAAGAATCTTTCCTGTTTCTTTTTCTCTTGTTCTTTTTACTTTTTTTTGTTTAACTACATAAGACATTGTGTTATTAATTTTGAAAAGCAAACACATGGGCAGGGGAGTGATGTTGTATTTTTCCATGTTGTCTTGTTTTAGATTGGGGGGAGGGTTTGTTTGTTTTTTACTTGGTCTGCATTTATAAACAGTATTAGGATTACTGAAAGTTACCATGTTGGTGAAAGGATAAGCATCTCGCTGTAATGAAACCCAACCATTTTTGAGCCATATGTTCAATAGAGAAAGCCATTTGACTGAATTGGGGCTGTATAATATATGCTTTCCTGCTGTTACTTGAAACCAGGTTAGATGATGGTAGGGTGGTTAACACAGACAATGTGGATATGGGTGGATATGGCTGATGACTCCCAGCTGAAGTGGGAAATGGGAAATACATTTGGGATCAAGCAACTTGGAATTAAACCAAAAGGACTAATTAGGAGTGTTAAGCTTTATTTGGAGAGACAGGTGCAGAAGAGTTCTTGAACTACGTTAAGAATCTGGAAGGGAATCCAAAATTCCCGAGTCTCAGACTTCATTTGATGTTGGCAAGTAGCCATGAAATCCACTAAGAGAAAATATGTGCTTCGTTTCTCTCTACTGGTGGTTCACACAGCTGTTGTAGGTTATAATCTTGTATCAGTTAGGAATGCCAGAATCCATGCTACTACTTCAATTTTAATTTGCCCCCCATTCTCCCTGTGAGTATGTATTATAATTGTCTTTAATTACATGTTCACATACTGTCTTTCACTGGATTCTTACTCAATTTAGTTCATAGGATGGATGATATTTGGGGAATGAATGAGAGCTGTACAGTTAATGCAGCTGTTGTCTCTAGGGTTTCTGCTATAACTTGCTGCAGGAATTGAAAGTCATGTAGGGAATGAGACAGCTAAATGAAGGAGAAGAAAAATGATGGTCTTCTAGTGTAAGCTATTCTAGAGTATTGAAGATTACTGTTCTCATGCCTACTAACTTTTGAAATTATTTAAACCAGCTTTTCATATATGTCCCCTAAAGCCTTGTTCATAAAAATGATTTTAATATCTAGTCACTTGCATGGTGGATGTCTCAGAAAAGGATTGTCAGACACCAATGCAATAAGGAGGGAGGACAATATCAGTTAGCTTTTGGAAATAAATATGAAGAACAAACAATGTTTAGGGAACTCATACCTACAGACACTAGCACTGCAGAATCAGTATCTGCTTTCAAAAAATGAAGAAAGCTTAAATGCTTTCAAAACAGAATATTACGACTCTTTCCCCTCATGAAACCAGTGTGTAGTACAATCATCATCAGCCAGGTTGTAGGAAATCCAGGTACATTTTCCTGTGCCAGGGGAATCTGAATCTTTTTCTCCATTTCCCAGGAAAATACTGTAACCCATGTTGTTCTTGGCTGGTCTGTCTTGCTCTTTTTGAGTTTGTTTGGCTGTTGTACAAATCGATTAGGACAGAACAGACTACAAATCTTTTAGACTTTTATTGCCATCTTGTTAATGCCCTATTCACTAGGTAATTTATTTAATAACAGAGGTCTTTTCATGGCCGTGTAGTATTTGATGTGAAATAGGCATGTCTACCAGAGGAGAGCCTGAAAGTAAGGCAGGTGATAGAATGACTAGTTTTGTCAGTACTAGTGGGCTTAGATATGATCTGAAAGTGAGCTGCTCAGCATTTGCATGATACAAGCAATTGTACTTGTGCACTGAAATTAGATGCCTAAAATTCTGTGGAGCTTACTAGTGTTTTAGTGGCAAAATGCTGGGTTTAGAAACCGTAAAGAATATGGATCCACCTCCGAAGAAGAAACCCTAAAGACTTGGAACCCAGGTTCCATAAGGTGCAACCAACCCCGCTGAGGCACTCCAGCTGTAGGATGCTGGATTGCATCGGCATAAAGTAATGCCCACGCCTAGTGAGGACAAAGACCCCTTCCCTGTAATCCACATCTGATATTGGTACTTGCCTTCCTATTGATTCTAGCTGCAACTTGACTGATAGCCCGGTGTGAGAAGGAATGAAAAATGAGTGGACAGTAAATCTTCTCACACCTTCTGAAGTGGTATTGTGTGCAAGCTAGCCCATATGATTTTCAAACAGTGGGCACAAAAGTATCATGTCACAGCCTAGGATGTTGTTAGATCTCTCTGAATTTACCTCCACAAAAGCATTTGGTCTAGCAAATTGATTTTTTGATCATCAAACATGGTTAGAAATGCTAGCACGTTTGCTCCCAAATACAACAGCAGGCATGTTGAGAATTTGTAATTCAAAAAATGTCCGAAAAGAGGTTTACTATAATGAAAAAAAATATTAAGTTCTCAAACGGGAGAAAGCAGGGGGGAAAGGTTATAGAAATATTAATGGGCCACTGAGAACATATGCTTTGATCTTAGCTGTGGTGTCTTATTTTTCTCATTTTCAAGATATATAAAATGTACCCTTACCTAATGGAATTTTTATAAAAATAAATTAATGTTTCTAGATTAGTCATACTACACTAATGAAGAAGACAGAAACGCACATAAGATGAGTAATGCTCAATTCAGAGAAGGGTCTAGGTATTTTTCAATAATAATGCATAAGAATACATAGTTAAGGATGAGAATTTTTTGTTTTGTGCTGTGAACTTGAGAGATTATACTGTTATGTTTTTAGTGTCATACATAAAATGAGCATGTAAACCTTTTCAAAAGTGCTTTTATAAATTAGAGTTTAAAAAGAACAGTGAAATTTTGACAATGAAATGAGTATAACTTGTCTTGAAATGGCGAAGTGCCATTGATGTAAAAGTAATGCTAGCAGAATGTTGTACATCTTTTTATGGTACCGTATTTTTTTCTTGATATAATTAACAGCAGAAGTTACTGTTAAAATACTCATCTCAATTTTTTCTTCCTTTTGGTTCAGCTCATACTATTCCAAAGACTGATAATTGTGCCTTAAACATTTAATTGTTTGTATACAGCATTCTGCATGTAGCTGAAAATGTAGTTTAAGATATGTCAAGCTGTTTGAGGTAAGGACTTCAAAGGCAATATCAAAAAGAAGTAGAAATGATTTTTTTTTCTTCCTGAATTCTTATAAGCCAGGTTAACCTCTGCATCATGAACAATTTGCTACTGAGTCAAGATAGACTGGTTGAAAAAGTAACCTAACTTAAATAGAAATAGTATGTTTATCTCTGCTTGCCAGTTTTTATTTAAATTATTTTCCTGAAATAAAACTTTTTTTTTTTTTTGACAAAATGCTAGAAGACTATCCTTTCCTCAGACTCATAATCATCAGTCCTGCTTTCTCGATTGTTTTATCTTCTGTTCCTTTCTTCTCCTTACTGCATTCACCTATTTCTGGAAACTCAGGTTCCAAAAACCTGTTTTCCTGGAAGAATTTATGACCAGATAGAGTATAGCAGAATGAATAACAGCATGAATAAGAAGTGTAAATTTTAAACTCTGTTTACATTAACTCTATTAGCTCAATTAAGGATTTTAGAATTCTTTAGCATGACCTTTAGCTGAGTTGTAAGCCAGTTCCTATTCAGTTTTTCTTCCAATTAGCTATAGAAAACTCGTAACCTGGTATTTCAGAATGTGAAAATGAAAAGTAACCTTTAATCTTTATCAAATTACTTTTTTATATCATTAATGACTTTTCTTTTTTAAGTTGACTTCTAACTGACTTGTATGATTTCAAGTGCTAATGTTGTTGTTCACTGAATGAATTTTAACAGAGCTAGTGTTAACATGATCATTAAATGTTAGGAAAATGGAGGGAGTAAAAGGAGGGATTGCTGTATTTGCTAAATGGAATGGGTTCTGGGGAGATAACTGTAGTTTTGTCCAGGTTTTGCTGATTTCCCCTTCTTCCCCCCCCTCCAACAGTGATAGGTTTACATATTCTGTCCTGTGTGTATACAGTAAACATGTCTGCTGATGGAATTTCTGTGCATTTGCTAGAAACTTTTCCAAGTCTGTATAAGGATAGTTTCTGAAGGTTTTCTTGTCTTCTAGCTTTTTTGACATAGTTGCTCCAGATAAGTTCAGATATCTAGAAACTCTGGACTGAATGGCCACATCCTGTACATGCAGATCATTTGTGGGGCTTATTCAGTTAGCTGCCCGGCACAGGGCAACACGTTGCTGTGCCTGCACGAATGCTTCCATGTGGGATTTTCAAACATCTGCATCCTCCTTAAGGCCAAAGTATCTGAAGCAGTCTCTGGGGACAAAAGAAAGGGATGTTTATCGCTTTCCTCTGCCATATAGTAGGCTCTGACTTTTAATATATTTTAATTTTTCTGCAGCACTTTCCTAGACAGAAGTAATGCTTTTGCATTTTATAGCCTTTGAAGGACTTTTTCTTTTAAATATATACCAATTTTTATGCACCTACGCTCTTTCTGGGCAGAGAGCAAGTTCATTATTCCCTCTACATGTTATGCTCATGACTGTATGCATCTATGCTGTGTCCCCCCTCACCATGTCTTCTCTCTTCCAGGCTTGATTCATTCTAGTCTGTTTAGTCATTTCTTTTGCAGAAAACAGTTCTTACCTTTTTCTTGTTATTTTGAAAGTGCTCAGCTGCTTGGAGAGAAAACTTTCACTGAAGATGCATCTTTAGCAGTCACAGCTTAAGAGTATGAATAGGGGAGAAAGCAATTTAAAGCTTATCAAGCCCTTTTAACTCCAGATGAATTTAGCCATTATAAAAAATACACTTGCCATTCCTTTTGCTTCCAGACATTCCATTCACGATGATATTGTGGATTCCAATCTAAAACTTATCCACTGTGAACCAAATCCTAATGTAATGATAAGACTGTTTAAACTTGATCACAATAACAGATCCAGGGAAATAAGCCTGTAACTTTTTTTTTTTTTTTTTTTTTTTTGGAAACTACTACACGGGAGAAAACACCTTATAAACAGTGAAGCTGTGAACTTCAGAACTATGTGTTTTCCACTAAAGAAAAATGCTACTTTACCTCAATGCACAATAGCATTGTTTCTTATACTGGAATTAGATTTGTGTTATCTTCAGGGCAATTAGAATGCTGCAGTCAAAGCTGAAGTGTTTTGTGGTTATGAAAGAAATATAAACATTTTGAGAGTATGTTGCTTTTTCTTTTGAATAGCAAGTAAAAGGGAGGTCAAGGAAGCAAAAATGTTATCACACTTTGCACTTTAAAAAATCAGTAGTTACAGGATTTTTTTTTAAATGGTAGGGCTGAATTTAAGGAAAAGGTTTCTAACATGCTTCCTAAATCTCTGCACCACAGTCATTGCCATATTATTTTCAATTTAATGTTGTTATCAAGTTTGCAGGACAGACAATAAAAACAGTTCCATTCCAGTTTCAAAGTCTGCAGGATTTCTGAATTGGTGGAAACTTGAATAAATGTTGCAGCTTCACTCCAACATTAACAATTTAATAGATAAAAATATTTTTTCAAAGTTTGTTTATAGACCTCCACACTCGGAATTTCCTGTATCATATTAATCTTTTCATCTGCCTTCCTAAGACACAGTATATTCCTCTCTAAAAGTAAATATTTGAGGAGAAGGTTGAATGTTCAGCAGAGTCTCAGATCTATGTAGTGTGTATAGAACCATCTGAGGCATATCTTAGCCACCTTTTCCTTTTAAACATCAGTTTAAAGATTGATTTTGGGAAGATTTATGTAGAAGACAATCTATAGAAGATTGTGACTGAACTTTGAGGCAGACTGGTTGTTTTCTGGCTTTTAAAAATAAACTGTAACATTTCTTCTATTAACACTTTTTTGTTTTGTTAGATTTTCCTCATGACCTTTATGTTCTAAAATTGTTTTAATGTCCAAAATTATTTGACTGAATCTGCAGTTGAGCAAGTCAAATTTATCTCTTGTCCTGCAAACCAATTATAGTAAATTATAGTCATTCAGAACATAAGGACTATAATAACTCTGACAGAATTATGAGCAAACTAATGGATCATTTATTATCAGATAACTTTGCTTTCAATGAAGATGAATATATATTCTGCTGTTTTTTCCATTCTAATTTAAGAATGGATATTAAAATAAAAAACTTGAAACATAGACTGCTATATTACTCCAATATAGTTCTACCTCATACTATCTTAACAAAGATCTATTAGATTAGGAAGAATATTTCACCACTGACAGAGCTGACCAAGTTAATTTCTATCTCAGTAGAGCACTTATTAACACTTTATACTTTTCTGTCAGATGAGCATAGTTTGGATGATACTAACTGGGAGAAGAAAAATCCAGTATTGCTGCTGTTGCTGAAAAGAGTATCCATCTCAGAACATTCTCACCTAAACACTAGAAAAAAATCCAGAAGTTGATTTGTTTTCAGTTCTGTACTGAAGATAAATTTTAAGCTGTGAGTCTTTCATGTTAGAAATTAGAATGTTTTTGTTTTGGTTAGTAATTGTTTGTAGGGTATATATATGGACATACTAAGTGTCAATAATAAAGCCAACATCATGGAGATACTAGATGCATGGCTATTCCCCTAAAATTTGATAGCTAAAACCATATTGTTGTCTGTTCTGATAAATTAATTTGAAAATATGTATATTCAAAACAGATATTAATGGTTCATTGCTTCTTATACAGCAACAGTAGTAATCATACACAAATCTAGATGTGAGTTATTTGGCGTGGATGCAATAACTATACAAACCTGTAAAATGCAATTTGAATTTAGGCTTTGAATATAGGAGCATCTTAAACCAAAAATAAAATGCAGTTAATGGATTGTTTAATCCAAATATTAGTCTGTTACTTGCTTGAAAATTCAGAAATCTTTCTTCTTAAAACTTAAGTGCCTTCTGATACACATATCAGAGAAACCTGATATTTCTTTGATAATCTCTGCCTGCCATCAAAATAGATCAGATATGCAACAGCAACAAAAAAAATCCTATTTTAGTTGCTAGCTGAGTGTTTCGTCATGAAAGTAAAAGAGGGGAGGAATATTGGTTCATGATTCACCTCATTATTGTGTGATGGGGGAAGATTCATCTGTATCAATTTTGCAAAATGTTTTAATAGGGTCATTGAGGGATGCTTGCATTTTCTGTTTCTCATGTTTTCTGCATCCTATATGGTATTTTTCACATGTAATCAACCAGTTTAATGTAGAAAATCTCACAGAGGGAAGAGAGTTTTTAGTAAAGGATAGTTAACAGAAGAGTCCAAGAAGAGATCAACCGTAGCAATGAATATCAGTGGCAGTAAGCTGTATCTAAGGCTCAAACTGCCAAGGAAACAGTTTGTGAAAGTCTATTAGTTCTGATGAGTTTCATCCAGGAGGAGTTAGAGCTGGATGATAAAATTTGGACCCATTAGTAATTTTTAATTTTGACTTATGGGACACCAGGAAATTAAATGGTGAGCAGGAAGGCAAGGAAAGAGGCATGCAAAGGTGTAAGCCATCAAAATACCTTTTATTCCTCAAAAACACTGGAAGAAATAAAATATTTGTAAGCACCTAGAAGATGATTGGGTGTGAAATAACATTGAAACAGTTGTCAAAAAGTTATTGCGCAATCATCTTATTTACTTTTATGTTAGATATGAGTGCAAGCACAGAGAAAATGCAAAAACATGGCTGATATTAGTTCTCTTGTTGGTTTACAGTTTAGTTTAGTTTTCAGGATGTTTCATGGAGAGCAGCAGTCTTCATCTTGTGTGGGAAGCAGATATCAAAACTGATAAACTTGTTTGAAAGTCTGTCAGTTTGCCCAAAATGCAGCTAAGAGAAATGCCTTTCCTGGGAAAAGTAAGTTTTAAGGGACTAAAGGCTTATCATAGAATGCCTGCATTTATCCCCTGGACCCTCATTTCCTGTACACTATAGCACAGGACACAAGACTTGAGCAGATCCACAGAGATTCTGTTCATTCGTATGACGTGATTTGGTAAAATGCACAAAAATGTTGGACACTTGTGCATCTTCTCACAACATACTCCTGATTTCAGTTTTGATGCAGCTGATCATTCTGTACTTCCCCCTGAGAAGAATGAAAGAGTACCATGTCTGTAAACTGGAAAGTATGGAATTATGAAAGAATATCTAATTGAGCAGAAAAGCTAATAGTGCTAATGTTAATGTTTGGTAATTTGGGAAAGGCCTGTAATACAGACTGTCTCTTTCTTTTTGAATTTAATTCCTTCTTTGCAGTCTTATGCAAGTAGTATACATGAGCCTCATCTTAATATTTTGATGATGATTTTGGTAATAGGATAAGTTTTACCACCTCATTTAATGTTTTGCCCAAAACAAGTCATTTACTTTATGGAGTGCATAGGCTTTATGTGTTTCTCTTAAAGAGACTGAGCAATCTACCTGCAGTAATCAATTTACTGCTAGGCTTACCTGGCTATAAAGAAAATAGAACAGTTTCCTCTGTTGTCTACTGACTTATTTAAACAGGTACATAAGTAGTAAAGGGTTTTGTTGTTGTGTTATGTTGTTTTGTTTTGTTCTCCATGATGCATTCTCCAAAGAAGATAGGAGCCTGGCCAGAAGAAAGCTTTTGGGGGGTTGAAGGGAGATTGGGGGGGGGGGGCAGGGGGGTGGTTCTTCTCTTTAGAAGTCCAATTTTTACTGTAATAGCAAATGTTTAACAATTGTTTAGGATATATGAAGGATAAGATTTTAAAAAATCTTATGTAAATGAATCCTTTATTAAAAAATTACTTAATATATTCCTGCAATATCGTAAGAGGGGGATTTAAGCATACCATGAATTATCTTCATATTCTTTTTTCACTTTAGGTTTTCCTTTCCTTCCATATTCCAAAGCCGCTCTCTTTACTAGCCTCTGATGTTATTTAACAGATTTCCTAAATTATGTTCTTATTAATGTTTGCAAAATGCTCAAAACCATGAAAGGTCTAAAATGATAACCAACTATCTTGACTAAAGAATGCAAATATTTTATGAGCACTGCATGGTTGTTTTTTAAAAACAAAAAAATGAAAACATCTATCATTTAATAAGTGTTAACATTTTTCTTAAAATTCCTTTATGTTCAGATGCTAATAACCTGTTTGTAAATCTGGAGAATGTATGTGGTCTTCATATATAAAACATCTGAATCATTTTATCTGAACATCAACTTGTCCGTCACTAAGCACATGGTAATGACAGCTTCATTATTGTGATGCATATAATATACTGAAGAGTAAATTTTGCACACCTGAAAATAATGCAGTCAAAAACAATCACAAAAAATGATCCTGAAGATCAAAATGATTTCTGATTTTTGTAAAATGATAAAATAACTTGTGACAAAAGATGCATTTAGTTTCTAATAGTTTTTTCAGTTGTGTCAATATTTAATTTCAAGTTTAAAAACACACTTTATTTTGAAAGTATAGTATGTGTATAAGCTTATATAGCTCAAGACCAAACTTTTCAGTTTACATTCTCAATATCCACTGAAGCAGCATATGTGCCTTTGCTTGAGTGTGTTCATGGATGGGTAAAGAGTAGGGAATTGCCAATCCTGTTTCATCTCATAGATTTACTTAAAGTTCAGGTTTGCACTGAGTTCTGTTTCTCCTTCGATTGTTGACATTTTATGCATCCATCTCGCCCTCTCTTGCGTGGGCTCTCTCTCTCAGTATGACTCCTTTCAATTTTGACAGTGTCCGAGAATCAGGTACTGTTAACCAGTTCTCTCACTTGCGGTTTGTACATACTAATTGGAGGGTTCATGCTGGTTAGATGCACTGTTTTCTATGTCAATAAGACCCACACTTTAACAGTAAATGAATAAAAACTCTGAGAATTCTCCTTGAAATGAGAATGGCTCATTTCTCAGTCTCTTATCAATGGCACAAAGAATAAGTCATTCTCGGCATGTTATACTGTCTTTATTTTAAACACACATTAATGAGGTCAAACACTGGATAACACCAGATCCTTGCAGAGATCTGTCTGGCTGCAGATAATTGCCAGCCTTGAATTTCATTTCCTGCATTTTATCTGGATGATGATCTCTGGAACCGTCACAGCTCTCAAAGAGGTTCTCTGTTGCCCTTTTCCAACACAGCTCAATTATATTTCACATCAGGGGTAAATGCCATTTCCAGATGTGCTGGTGAATCTCCTACTTATCCCACTTGCTTCATGGCTTCCAGCTGGCTTTAGTCCACCTTCTTTGCTTATGTTGCCAAATGATTCTTCATTCTCTCCAGAAAAATGGAGATTTTAGCTTATACTATCCGTTACTGGAAATCTTCAAGATTTCTTTTTTCCCTTTCCTTTTCCTCTCAGATTTCTTCCAAGATCGCAAAGATATTGTTTATTAAAAACTTAAATAGCACATTCCACCTTTAAATTCTTGTGCAGCAGTTATGAGAACTGGTAAAGCATGAGTTCAATAGAAGAGAGAAATTATCTGGCCTCAAGCAGTAGGGTGTATATATATATATGTATATATTGAAATGTGGATATGCATTTTGAATAGCTCTTATTCTTGGAAAGTAATCTTTTTTCCCCTCATCTTATTTCTGTGTCACAAGAAAAACAGTTTCTGGTAGAGTGTTATGTTGATATGCTTCTTCCTCTCCATTGATAAGTTTAAATTTATGTCAAGAGAAAGCCTTCCAAATGCCCGTACTATGTTGTGCACATCAATCTTGCATTTGTTATCAAATTGGTGTTCTTTATTACCACCATTATCTATTATACAGTCTCAGGCTAAGACTTATTGGAGAAAACAAATCAGGAAAGCTTGAAATAAGCCCTGCTGTCACTAGTCTGCTGATAACTATTAAGTAACTTTCATTAAAGGATCATAAAATAACTTGTTACAGATCACTTTTTGGAATATAATCTTCCTTATGAAGGAGAAAATCAAATAGACTAATAGTTTCACATTTAGAAAACTCAATTCTCTGTATAAATATGAAACACAAGAATTATCTATGGTTAAATGGTTTCTTTCTTGCTGATGAGTGGATATTTGCAGTGGCTTGCTGATTAAGTTTTACACTCAAAATCATTTTGACTTTCTTTTGGATAACCCTTTCTGCAACTGCTTTGTTTTTAACAATGAAGCAGTAGTTTAATCATCGTTTAGTCATTTCAATAATTATGGAGAATATAAAAGATCACCCTTTAGCCAAAAGGCTAATACTTCTTTTTTAATTTATGCCCAAAGGAAAGCACTGGTCTCTTTTTAATGGTATTCTTCATTTGTTGCTCTTGTTTTCCATTGTTATGGGGTTATTTATTTGGGGGAAGGATGTTTGTTTTTAGAACATCTTTTATGGTAGGTTTTCTGATGTTTTGACATGTGGTGTGTGTGTTATTTCACACTCTGGGATTTAAATGAAATTTTAAAAGTTACTGATATGTGAAGGTATTATTTGCTCTTAGCTTTTCTCCTATTCCTATTATTTTCTCCTCTATCCAACTGTAACCTCAAGAATATCATTGTTTCCAGCCTAATCTTTCCCGTAGACTCTGTTTTGAAAGCTGTTATTCATGAACTAGCTCGCCAGAGACAGCTGAGAATTTTTTTTTTCTCATTTTTGGTTTTGATACTCTTCATTTTACCTTTTCAATTTAATTATGCTACTGATGATTCAACATTTCAGTATCCTTTGTACAAAGAAGGCTTACTAAAAAGATGAAAGGAAGAAACATGTTCACTAATGTCGAACAATTATGATGATGATATCCCAGAAGCTGGCTTCTTAGAATAAAGATCTGTTGAGTACTATGAAGTATACTTTTTTTTATTACTGTCTATCTTTTAGTGCCTCTCCAGCACTTAGAGGGTTGAATCCTTCTAAAGCCAGTGGTGATGCAGTTGATTTATTCAGTTGCTGAATGAGTCCTGCTCTAATGCTCGATAGTCCTGGAAGAATCCTTGATTGCAGTAGAAAAACAACAGTGATTCTTAGCCCCAAATGCAGAGTGTGCAACTGCGTGCAGCTCTTAGCTGTGGAATAGTATCTTTGTTTTAAGTAACTGGGGATAAATTAAAACATCCTTGAACCTGTTGGTATGTAGATGTAGATTAAAGCTATCTTTGAGCAAAGTGCTGTCCTCCCTGTACTGGAGGATCTCTACTCACTTGTTTACTTGTCCAAGGTATGAGAGTATACAAGTAGTAATCTGAAGGGAAGCCTTGTAGACTGTTTTCATAATACATGGGATTAGGCATTAGTATTTCAGATTAGAAAGAGAGATGTTCTTAAACCATGGTCTGAACAGCCTCTTGATTTTTCTGTTTGAAATTGCATTATTTTCATATACCTAAACTATGCTATTCAGTAACTTTTAAAAAATCAGCTTCTGGTCAGTGTGTAAACGGAGCTAATAAATGACTTCAACTTGGTCATAATATTTATTTTACAGAATTCTGCAAATTGTGTCATTTTGACTAGGTTTAGCTTTAATATACATTGCTTTGTCCATTTCTCCTGCTAAGAACACCCATGTATACTAAAAATATCTGATAAGCCATGATATTGTAGAACCCTGTAATCACTTGGCTGTAAAGCAACACACAGAAGGAAGTATAAGTCTTCTACTAGGCTAGCTCAACCCCTGTGTGACTTGAGAAAACGTCTATATAACTCTGTCTTTATTCTTCTTCATTTCAAAGTAAATTGTGTGTTTGAGCCTTATGCCTTTTCCTTTGCATCCATAAGTTTAGATTTATGCTAACAGTAAGTTTTCCACGTAGTGTCATACAAAGTTCAGATTGGTATATTTACATATAGAATCTTGGTGAAAAAGCATAATTTAAAAGCAAAGTGGCAAAGCTTATTTGAAACTTCTAGCAATATTATGAAAATTGCTTTGACATGTAAGAGCAATAAGCTTGAAGAAAAATTATTATCTACTAGATAATATTGTGTCAGGAGTCATGAAGTGTGGATGATTTCTCTGGCATGCCTGTGTCGTCTTTATTTTTATTTTTTTTAGTGCTCTGGTATGCATCTGAATCTCTGCAAACTTGAAAGTATGCCTTCAATGAGATTTGCTTTCTTCTCTTCTCTCTTGGTTAATGTCTATCTAGCGTAACATTTCTTGTATGCTTTTATGCAGTTATATCTAAGTTATTGTAAGGTTCTTGTAAAACTCTCATGGAAGATTTAATGTCTTTCCCTCTTAAAACTGTTTCATTTCCATAAATTACTGAAAATGCCTAAATAAGTGGTCATTTTCTATTTAAAACTTAAAGTCAAGAGGTAAGGATTTTAATGATATATATGTTATCTGAAATATGCTGCTTCCCCACCCCTCCTTTTTTTTTTTGTTCAACCACAGTATCATTATTTGGAGAGCTTTATTGTTTTATTGTTATTTAATTGTCCCATATGTAACACTCAGCTGATTCATAGTTGATCTTATAATAATGAATCCCGGGTTTTTTTTACTGTTTGTAATTCCATTCTTGAATTGTTCATTTAATTCACTGGAAAAAAAAACCACTTAGTTTAAGATTTCTGGCTTTTGATATTTATTGTTTATGATACGTGGCAGTTAACTTTAGTCTTCCTGTGTGGAAGAAATAATGGACAAATGAACTAAAGGCTAACCACAAATGCAAAATCAGTTGTCTTGAGTGTCAATAACAAATCATTTATGTTCAAACTTAGAGGTACCAAAGCATCTGCAAAAATTATGAAATCCCAAGCTATAGTAAAAATGTAAGCCATAAAATACTGGAAGTACATATTCTGATTAAAAATACTGTCTTAAGCAGCAGCACGTAACTTGCAATAAAATCTGCATGAGGACTTTTAAGGAACAGGTCTTAATTCTTCTGAATCCAGTTCTCCCACTGTAATTTGTCACCAAAACCTCTCTTAATTTGAGCTCAGATGGGAAAACAAAAAGCGAGCAGCAGAAACAAAGAAACCTGCTTTTGTATGCCCTTGCCTCCTATGTTTGTATCTACCCTATCGCAATAACACCCCACATCTTCAACCATAGCTTCTGATTCCTGATTCCCTTTCTTCATTTCTCCCCTCCCATGAATCCTCATTCCCGTCATAGTATTTCTGATGAATGCACATCTCAGTCTTTCGGTCTATTTTTTATTCTCCCTTTTCTATCCAACTGATGTGTCCCATAAAGTCTATATGGGATTCAAATTGCTGAATTCTATTCCTTTACAAAATTTGTTTGGAATTTACTAATGGGCAAAAGATTACTCAGGAAGACAGACAGATAAGATAACACAGCTGAATAATGCTTAAGAAACCAGAAAAAGAAATATGGCTAAGGAAATTATCTTCATTTTTTCCATTAATTCCATTGAGTTGACATCTGGGAATATGATATTCCAAAAATATATTCACTTAAAGTATTTTAATATTTCATTGGAATTTTCAGTTTTTTCTTTATGGGTGTTGAATGGTTAGCAATTAAGTAATTATATCAATATATCTGAATCCCACAGTTCAAAATAATCAACATGCAAAATTTAGATCCAAATTACTGTTGGTCCAGTAAAAGTCTTAATAGTAAACTACTGTTTTTTACTGTTGGTCCAGTAAAAGTCTTAATAGTAAACTACTGTTTTGAGAGTTCTTTTTGAAGGGATGCAGCTTTGTTTTCTCTATTGTTTTTCATCTAAAGGAAGGAAGAAGGAATCTAATATCAAAGATAAGTCTAAAATGGCAGGTAGATAAAATGAGGGGAATTTTGCTATGAAGAAGTAGTCCAAGACTTTAAAGACAGTATTAATAGGAGATTTCAGGTGTGCAAAAAGAAAGAAAAAGAAAAAAGCAAAAAGGCTTGCAAGGGAAAGAAACAAACTCTTGCCAACTCGAAATCTTAAATTTTGCTGTTTAGGATTGTGCCAGTTTTTCTTACCAGATGGAAAGGTTGTTGAAGATCCTGCACAGTTGAAGGACAGGACTGAAGAGTATAAAGAAGCTAGAAACGATAGTGTAAGAATTGACTGGGAAGAAGTAAACTTATTAAGAAATGGCCAAGAGAGGAGATGTCTCTGACAGGAGGCAGAGGAAAAGCTAGGTAGAGAAGGCCAGCTGTGTAATAAACCTTTCCTTGCAGATGTTTTAAGTAGAGCCAAGGAATTCTGGGGAGGTGGCAATTACAGGTATGGAAGAGGACAAGAGACAAAGAATAGCAAATTTACATTATCTTTAAAACCTATTTTTTAAAATTAATGATCTTGTTTATTGATTAACAATGATGAGGAAAGTGAAATGTAAGAAAAAAAGAATTTCAAGGTAACTGAAGCACCACCAAAGCTGAATTGGTAAAGAGAAGAATGTGTATCTATTATACATAAGCTGAAATGTTTGAGTTTTTCTTTCCTTTTCCAGTGAGTAAGTGAGCCAAGATAGGTTAAGCAAAATATAGACTGATTTCCAAGTAGGAATCAATAATTCTCAACCTTACCTTTTGGACTTAGATAAAGTTTGCCGTGCTGTAACTTCTTTTTTTGGTATAACTACACAAGCGACAGTAGCCATGTGGTAGCAACTATTTTAGAGAAAACAACCACAGGGCGGCATAAAAAAAGTAGCAATCTCTTATTTTAGTTACCAATATCTCAGTCTTCAAAATATTGTTGGTGAAGCCAAGCTGGAAAAAATTTGGAAAAAAAGTGTAATCAATCTAATGGGATTTTGAAAGGCTTTAGTTCTGATGCTAATGGCTCTTACCATTGAACATTAAATTACTTATCCATGTGGTCCTGCAATGGAGACATGTAAAGGAAAACAAATAGCAGGATTTACTTCAAACTTGAGATGGATTTTTTTTTCTCTTTAAGACAATCATAACTATTTGGTAGGCAATTCAAGTACTTGCTAAGATTATTTAGCATTGTCTTTTGTAAATTGCTTGTCTTATCCACTGATAAATAAAAAAGGGCTTACCTGTTCCTAAAGAGTTTTTCCCCCATTTAATAAGTCCCCATTTATAAATCAGACACTGATTTATACTGTGGGGAAGAAGTTTCAGCTGAAGAGCAGACTTTATTATTACAGAATTAATACAGGAAATAAAGTGTAATATAAATGAATATATGAACTGCATATATATATATATATAAAATATTATATATGTATAATCTCTGTCTGGTAATAGAAGTGCACAGGGTGCACCCTTTCTATAATTCAGGCTGTGGTTTCAAATACACTGCTTTAAGTGTAAATGACAGCTTTAGTGGCTATTCATACACACCTTTATCTAAAAGAAACCAACTACAAAAGCAAAAAGCAGAAGGAATGCCTGAAACTTATACCACTGGGGGAGGGGGGACCTAATAGAAGCAACTAAAATCCAGTGTAGAACTAATAATCATGTTTTTCTTAGAGCACTGAGGTTAGAAGATTCAGTAAGTAGTCATCTTTTCTTTTTAAGTGAAAGTGTAAGTTAAAGTAAGTTTGAATTTTTTTCCTCATTAAAAAGTTTATTTTTATCACGTAGGGTTTCACATATGTAAAAGTACATTTTTTTTGTTTCCTAAATATTTTTTTTTGTTTATTCTTCAGGTACCTCTGAAGGGTAAATGCCTAGCAATGTTTGTACGTGCTATAAAAGTTAAAGTCCATTTTAGAGCTAGAAACTGTTCATCCAAGGTGATATGAAATGGATGATGCTGGAAGATCTTGGTATCAGTGACTAAATTTGAGATGAAGGCACTCTGCAATGCTGCAGCCAGTCCCTGTTCCCTGAGTGTTCATGCAGACTGTGTCCTAACTGCCTGGTCTGCCAGAAGCTGGGAGGGGATCATACTGCTTTGAGCCTTGTCTTGCTCTGGAAAGAAATCTGGGTAGGAAGACGGGAGGAGTGGCAAAGTGCACTTCCATAGGGCATGCGCGCTTAGGGGATGAGACTGGTAGGCGCACGTAGGCAGCTGCGGTGAGCAGCGTGGGGCAAGGGTGAACAGCGAGACCCTGACGGGCTCAGAGCGCACAGGCAGTGTGTCCCTGTGGCTCTGAAAACACAGCCAGCAAGAGCAGCAATAACATACAGGCCAGCAAATGTCAGCAGTTCAAGCTATGCCCATGCTTTATGCTTTTATCTTTACTTTCGGCTAGTCTGAAACAGCCAATAAGAATTTTAGTTCAACTTCTCAACTTAACGTATTTGTTAGATTCACTGTTTAGAGATTTAAGATCTGCATCTTTTCATATTGCCAAGCAGTAACTGATTTACAGTAGTCTGAGCTTAGGGCTGATCATTCTGACCTCAAATTAATTGGTTCAGAGGGCTGCACATTGCTTAGTACATGAATTTCAGTGTGTGACTCAGGTCCCATTTACACTGACTTTGATTTGCTAAGTGCAGTGCCTTGTAATAATCTGCATAGAAGTGTTTGAAATACAACCTTCCATGATGCCAAGGAAGCAAAGCTAAATTGAAATTATTTCAAAATAAAACCAAGAGAATACAAATGTCCACATGATGAAAATATGTATTATGTTTGTTTGCTTTAGTTCATTTTCTTGCTAAACCGTTAATTTCACAGGTTCCTTACTTCAACATTTGGGGGGACCTGGATAAAGAATTCTACATATGTGCAATTATTTTGCTACTGTGTTTGTTAATTGTTGTCATTAATTTGTATCTTTCTATCTGTAGACATAATTAGCTAGATAGGAATTAAGGTAACCATCTTCTCTGTGTGGAAGGAAGCTAAGGTATTACAAGCTTGAAGTATGAATATGGCTGCCTTAATTAGAAGTCAATTAACACTGTTATTGTCTAACTAATAGCTTGAGAATGGCAATGTCATGAGCCATCAATTATGGATTACTGTTAAAAAGAGAAGGGGCTGCACAGAACATGTTAAACTGCCTCAGAAAGCTTTAGGCCTGGTTATTCTTTTGTTACCTCATCCACAGTATATTTATCAGATTTGTGATGTCATTGTAATTGATTAAAAATGAAAAAACATAATGTCTCTAATAAATTGCTTTTCACTCAGAAATGCTTACAGTGTGTTAATATAGCTTATGGTCTTTTTTTCTTCAAGCTAGCTTTTTGCTGGAATCTAAAAATCTCTCATCAGATTTTCTGGGTAGTAAAAGACCTGTAAAATTACTTAAAACAAAACAACCATCAAATGATAGACTATGATAGACTATCACTGCTAGTAGGCAGTAGTTAAAATACTTTTAAATACTTTTTCTTTTTTTTTTTTTTTTTTTTTTTTTTTTTGAGCCACAGTAGGGAAAGCATTCAAGTGCAAGACTGGGATAGGAAAAACTGTTAAAGAAATATAGAACTCACCTACATATAATCAATATTATTATTTATTGTGCATATTAAGTATTTTGTTCATGCAGCATTGCTTCATTTTCAAAACTTTAATCTTCCTCCTTTTTTTGGTAAAAGAATATTTCATTTAGGACATTATTTTGAAGATGAAAATAGTGAGATGTAGTCAAAGAATGTCTGTTGTATTTGAAAAGGTCTCTTTTCAGAAATGATTGAAAACAGTATAAAAAGTATCACTATTTGATATTTCTTATCACTTGTTGAAATTAGCATGACTTTTTTATGACAGTAAAAGAATTGGGGCACCCTGCAATCAAAGACAAAAATGACAAGCAAGCGGCATGCTTTTGAATAATGATTCTGATAAAGCTTGCTTTTGTATAATATTTTGTCTGTGCAACAGAATTTCGGTACATCTGCAGTGCATGTTCCCTATCACTGTCTTTTCCCTTATCAGGCAAATACTGTACTACTGACTATATAAACATTTCAAAAGAGCCTGGTGTATAGAGGACATATATATATTCTCTATAAATAGATTTTTTTTTTAAAAAAAAGATTATTATATGGTGCTAAGAATAACTTAAGCTGTAATTTCTTATGAGCAGATCTGCTCTGAATCAGAAACACTGATGCACCTGAAATGAATGCTTCAGTGAGAACTTGACGCAATTATGCAAGCCACGGAGCTCTGGATTAGACCAAAATGCCAATCATAACATTGTAGTTAAGGTAATCTTCTGATTGTCATCATAAAAGCTGCTATTATTAGTGAACCACAAAATACTTTTAGAAAACAGAAAGACATATGTTAAAATACAACCCAAGTCTCAGAAGAGCTTACTGGGTACATAGGTGAAATAAGAGGGTACATGGAATAGAAAGATTCTCAAACTTTGCTATACTGTGCACTTTTGGTTTTGGACATATCTTGCCTTTCTTTCTAACTTCTGAATTGGGATCTGTTTGGAATATAGTAATTTTGCTACTTATACTGTCTGTATGTACTTCTGGGTTGACTTTTAAATTGTATAGCTAATATACGAAGATGTAAACAGTTTATCTTCTCCCTGCCCCCAAACACTTTTGCCCTGTAAGTACTTTTCTGGTGTTTCTGTAGCCTCTTGTCCTCATGCGAGGTTTAACCTGCTTGGTTGTTTTGTACTAGCAGTAATGCCCATATACGCTGTATTGATTTCCTCTCCTCAGATTTATTACTAGAGCAGATCTGACTAAAAGCTGATAGCCTTGCTCGTCCTTTTTTGTATACCCTTCCATGGGAAACCAATGCCTGGTTTTTTTATTATTATTATTTTTTTTATTTTATTTAACTACGTGTTTTGTAAATTATCTTTTGAAAGTTGTTGATATGAAGAATTCAAACTGAACAGTTAAGAATTCTTACGCCTGTTGTATTCGAATGGAAAGTCCATTCTGTTGATTGATTTTTACTTGTCTCAGTGAGAGCTTCATAGACCATGTTTCGAAGTGCATATTGAAAAGAAGTCTTATTTTATCCCTCAACCTCAAGAATACTGTACTAGGTATAGTGTATCAGAGTGGAAAGGGATGTTAATGTTAAACATTTTTCATACTTGAACTACTGTAGTAATAAACAGAGAATTTACAGAGACCCAATATGATCACTCTGCTTTTAGGTACGCTAAACTCTTTTGTGAGCTTGATTCCAACAATTGTGACATCCTTCACTGAACATGAGAAATACTGCATTCACTATTTTTCATTTAAATGGCTTCTTCAAAAAAGTCACCTACACAGACAGCTCTTTATTCCTATAGAAGGTGGCAAAAGATTCAAGGACGCACTGCAAAGCACCTAAGTGATGAAAAAGAAACACTGCTGTATTTAGCTACATTAAACAATTTTAGTGAAAGATATTTCTATCAAAAAGCTGAGGCCTCCCCCTGTGAACATTTGGTTACCTGGATAACTGCCCATTCTTTGTGTTAAAGGCTGCAAAAACTGCAAATGTATTTAATTATCCATTGACAGCATCTAATGACTGTGTTAATGTAATTAGTTCGAATTTGGAGTTTTCAGTTAGATATTAATGGTTTTTGGCAGGGTCTTCGGAAAATGGTGACTAGCATGCTGTAGCTGCATTTCTTCGATTTTTTTTGTTTGATTTCCTTGAAAGGTCTCTGGATAAACACAAATTCAGTACTATTTTATTTTCCAGATTCCCTTTTCACATGCATTTCTTCCTCCAAGTTAACAATGTGGTGATACTTTCATTGGATTCCTGCATTTGCTGTTGCTGGCACTATTAACGGTTTGTCCTAGGTTGATCTTGAATCTCAAGGATTTCGCATAGGTAGCAGTTCTCCCTGAACTTTTACGTGAAGTTTGTATTAGCCAACAAAGCATGTTCACTGCAAAGTCATGACACTTTTGCAAAGTCAGCTGCCTTATTCTTTCTTCTTCTGACCTGTCTCTTGATCATGCTGTAAAAGAGAAGGTTAGAGCATATGTAAAACTGCTGGGTATTGCTGTCTTTGAAATAGCCATTCTTATTTTTCAAAGCATCTAGTTGAGTTTTGTATAGATTTGCTTTTAAATTCAAATAGATGGATCAAGACTGTTGCCTGTGGTCTGTGAACCAACTACATAGAGCCTAAATCCAATACAGAAGCTGTGTGGGTCAGGTCAGCATAGCACTGGATTTTCTCTGCTGTTACTGAAAGGCAGGTTGATTAGCTGGAGAACAGTCCTTCTGTCGTGGTTTCCAGACCAGAGTTGTCTTGTCTGGATGGGACTGCATGATACCCATTGTGGGAAATGCTGAATGTACCTGCAAACATACCTTTAAAAGAAAATTCAAAGTTCATAGATGACTTGGACATTTTGGTACTTTTAAGAATGTTACTCGTGTATTTTAATATGGTACTTGTGTCACTTAGTGTATCCATAACTGAGGCTTTGAGCTCATGTGTCTTACTTCCTTTTCTTTAAATGCTTGCTGTGGCTTCTGTACCCTGTCCTGAATTTCAGTTTAGTTTTGCATGAAAGTGTTCAAAGATTATAGGTAAAATTGTTGTTCAAAATAAGGAACTATTGGAATATGATAAATAGCCCTCCCTCCCCCAAATTACTGCTTTTAGCTCCAAGACTTAAAAAATCTTAATGGACAAACATTTCAGAGACTCTTATTTCTTATGTCTATTACAAGTGTCTGTTGTGCATGTGCTTGCTGCCCCCCCACCCGTTTTTTCTTTCACTGTGTTACTTCCATATCTGGAGATGATCTGCAAATGAATAAATTTTGCTCCCTGACTCAATTTTTCATCTGAAACTGTGTCTTATCACAATTTCATCCACTTTGTGCTCAGGTCTGTTTCCCATTCTGCCACTGGAAACAGCTCTGTGTGGCCTTTCGTTAAGACTTCTTACAAATCTTGTTCCACTTCTTTCATTAACAAAAGACAAAGCAAGTACCAACCAT
Source organism: Dromaius novaehollandiae (assembly GCF_036370855.1). Lineage (NCBI taxonomy): Eukaryota > Metazoa > Chordata > Aves > Casuariiformes > Dromaiidae > Dromaius > Dromaius novaehollandiae. The sequence continues at coordinate 105,113,920 of NC_088098.1, read as the reverse complement.
GAAGACCATATTTTGGCAGAGCTGGCAGCTGATGTTGTGCTTCTTGGAGAGGCTATCTCACAAGGCAGCTCTTCTGAAAGAAATTTCTTTAAAAATGAAAGTTTACATGCTTAGGAGCAAAAAGATCTGAAACACTGAGCTTAATAAAATTGATGATGAGATTGCCCTAGAGCAAAGGAGGGAGCAAGGTGAACAAACAAATTAAAAATTGCTCATCTGCTTTCTGTATTAGAGAAATATCTTAAAAGCTGATGTGCCAAAATGGCCAGCAAAACCATCCATAGTCTCGCTACTCTCTTCACAGGGCAAAACTTCTTGCCTGAAGCTCTGTTAAATCACTTGTATCTACTACCATGCCTCATCTGTGCTTTTAAAGGAGTCAAGCATATGTAACTTCTTTAGCTATCAACCTCCATCAGGTGTTCACTGTATTCTATAGAACTGTATCTTTGAAAAACAAGGGAAATTCTAGATGATATTTTACAGACCTCAAGCTGTTATTACTTAGTTGTAATAAATAATTCTTACTAGACAAAGAATAAGTTTCCTGGAAGTATCAAAAGCTCTTAGGAACAGTGCTTATCAAACCTCTTTTTATAAGCTTGATTTATTTTTGTGGATTTTTGAAAATAATTATTACAACCAAAAACTGTAAAAATCATTGGCTGTGTAAAAAGGCATTAAATGTGAATATATTAATTTTATACCCAGCTGAATTTTTTCTCAGTCTGTGCAAATGTAAATAATTTTCAATTGCTTTAAACTATGACTCTCTTTTTTTGTAAAGAAAAACTTTGGAATCTTCTGGTAGTCTTGTGCCTCTGTTCATTATATTTTTAATTTCTCTCTAATGTAGTCTCAAGACAATATAGATGAAAGATAAACACTGCAGTTAGCTTCTACAACCAAGCTGACTGTGTCAATTCAGTTTTCCTACTCTAACATGTGCTTTGGGTTTCATTCAGTACAACTAGAAGTATTTGAGGTTGCTAGCTCTTAGCCAGACTCTCATTGTCCTTGATATGTAAAGCTAGAATTGCAAGTAAGATCAAAGCATGGGAAACTTATTCAGATAACTTGAGGAAAAAAATCTGCTACAAAACATGCTCCACATCTTGCACTCAGTTCTAATGTACTGGTTATCAAAAGGACTATGTTTGGAGTGAAGATATAAAAGGAAAACAAAGCTTTTTTTTTTTTTCTGTTCATTTTTTTTGTTTTGGAAGGCACACTTATTCTTCTGGTTTCTGGAATGAGCTATAGGTCACAAGGGGAAATTAGTGCTAGTGTTATTTCCCTAGCAGGTAGTCCTGAGATAAGCAAGTGGAATGAATCTAAGCAGTACATACTTCTGCATGGTTAGCTGCTTGTTCCAGTGTTTTATGTATGTAACACTGTGGTTTTAATCTTTATATTTCATTTGTTTAAGGAGATATACTGTGGAGAAAAAGTGCAAATAAGAATAACTTTGTCAAACATATTCCAAGAAGTTCATTACAAGATACTGTTTAAATATGTATCTTCATATTTGTCTGAGAAGCATCATACTCTGCACTGTATGAAAATGAAGTGAAAGGCTGGTGTGGTGCCATATTGCTCAGGGAATCATACAGTGGTCAAAGGAAAGTCTTAAAGTACATTTGTGTTCATCTGCTGTGAAATGCAGGGAGTACCTGCATGGTAATGATTAAAAAAAAAAAAAAAAATTGTCTCATTATGCTTGCAATACTAAAAGCAGCAGAACACAATTTGTGGTGGGCTAATTATGCCTGAAAAAGCATACTCACAGTTACAAGAGGGGAAGGGGAAAGCACAAAAAAGTGTAATTAGAAAAAAAAAAAAAGCCATGTTGTTACATGGAAATTCTTTGTCTCCAATTTTCACAACATTTTCTAAACTTTTGACTTTACAATAATGTGAGAATTTTTAATAAAAATTAACAGGAAGAAGACATCAGGTACTTCTGTTGTCAATAGGTGATTATAATCTCTACATGAGCAAGTGAATGTATATTGCTTCATTCAGAAACTACTTAGTATTGTAAAATGCCCACAAATGCAAAATTATATTGTTACCTTTTATTTTAATGTAGTGACCGATTGAGTAAGAACATTTTTCTCTTCACTAGATATATAATGGTAACTACTAAGATACAGCCAATGCTCAGCATGAGTACTGGATGTTGTCTACACCATGAAACATGTGAAGGAAATAAGATTTGGAGGGTTTTACCCCATAAATTGGCCTGCTAGAGCACTGAAAACAATCAGTGATCCAGTCATGTTTGCAAGTAAGCTCTCTGTAGAAGATATTGTTTTAAACAGTACATTTCACTGGAAATACTTTCAGATCTTTGGAGCATGTTTTTGTTTACTTCTATATCACTTATTATGTGTTTCCTATTTCCTGGAAATAGGTGCAAGCATGACCTTCCTTATTCTCTTTTTTCCAACTAAAGCCAGATCAAGAGGATATGTGGGGTTTTTTGCCTGTTTTTTTTTTCTCCTGCAGTTGTCAATTGAACCGCTTTAGCCATTGAAAATCTGTGTAAATGTCATGTGTGTAGAACTTAGATTCAGGGGGTAGCAAACCAACCCGACAGTTTTGGAAAAAGATACCTAAAATTAAGATCTAAAGATGTAAGTCTTAGTACTCACATTTTGAAAAGATATAAAAGACCCCAAAAGCACTGTAATAAATGTGTAGATAAATAGGTGAAGAAGCTTGAATATATGCAAGTAGGGTAATGTATTTTGAATTTGTTTAGTTCAGTTCTGTTATTTTATGTGCCTGGAAGAGATTTGTGAACAATAGGTTTTTTGGTTTTTTTTTTTTGTTTGTTTTTTTGGTTTTTTTTTGCATGACAGTCATAAAAGCCAAATGTTCCTTTATTTTATAGGGTTAGATACTAAAGTAAAACAGTTGATGGAAACCTAGCGCTCTAACGGTTCTTGGGCAGAGCTGGTACTAAGTCTCGGTTTTGTTTGTTTAGTGTTGGACTGTATGTCTTCCCTATTCTGTGCATTGTTATTTTGATAATGATGGTGGTAGCTAACTCATGGATTGTAGGAGTATAGGATCTCGTACTTGAAAGATTTCTCTTTCTCAGAATATGAAGTTGAAGAGGAAGGACAAACTACTTCTAATGGACTACAAAACACCAGCAACATAATTCCCTCATTTGATCCCAGTTTTATGGAACATATGTAACATTCATGAAATCACACTTAATATACCCTGGCTATAAGTTAGTAACAAAAAAACAGAATGGAGGTTTTAAAACATTCAGAGATTGATAGAAGTAAGGAGTGTCTGTCTCTTAATTTTCTTTTTCATCCCATTTCCCATCTCATACTCATTTATTTAGTAAGCCCACACTGAGGCAATATTCTGGGTATTTGATTTATAAAGAGGGGCAAGGGGGAGGCGGGCACAACAAGCATATGGATGCTGAAAAGTATGAAATAAGCAGGTCAGTAAAGAGAAAGGATGGTCATTGTATTTTCGACCCTTTTCCCCCTCACTTATATATCGTCCTTAATTTGCTTTAGATAGTTCAATTTTACTGTGTGAAGTGAATCAACAAATGAATCTGCAGCGAATAGAGAAAGTGACTGTAAGGAGGTCACGTGATTCCAGAAGCAGTTTCTGATCAACCTAAAACGTGACATGACCACTTGAAATTGTTGTGGATCTTGAGGGCCAGTCATCTTAATAGTAAGTTGTCCTTTGTCAGGAACTTAAAAATAGCAGAAGAATTAAGGCTGGAGCTCTTGTGGGTAGTAGCTGCCATCTGCTTTGAATAAATGAGATTTCTTAGTCATGTGGACTGTGTGGGAAGTTGATGTTTTGCTTGTAAGAATGAATGGAAATGGATGCTACCCACATCTGAATGGGAGAGAAGTGCAGCTCTGCCTTTGTTAGAAGACATGGAAGGTAATGTATATTATGTAAAGATAAGCTAATGCAAGAGGCAGCTATGTCCCTTTTTGTTCCCCCAAATAAATCCACACTCGAGTATTACAACATTTGGAGATGCATGAAGTATGAGGACCATAATTATATATATTATGGTATATAATTGGTCATTATATACAAGATCTAATTTTTATGGTAAACCTATGCACTCTTTCATTGAGCTAGAATGAAGTGTTCAATGCAGAAGAAGCCTGCCTTAAACTCTAGTCAGCAGCCTGTAGGTCTAGTCTGGTACCTGGCTTTAAAGAGGTTTGCTCAACTCAGGTGCCTGCCTGCTTTGGAGGTGTTTGCAGGGATGGAGTTTGTGGAATTTTGACTAACATATATTGAGGCTACATTGCTAGGTAAACTCCCTTCAGTTCTTTTCATCTTCATTCCTATTATTCATTCCTTTTCCTCATTACTTTGGTCCTGGAGACTTGAGATTAGTTAAACAATACTGCTTTCATATCAAATCTTTTTTAATTTTGAATGTGATGCTCATTTTTTTCAACACATTTCTTTAATAACAATGCAATATTTCATTTTTTTGCCTTCAAGAGTATTACTTAAAAGTGTCAAATTGTTTATGAGCACTAGCCAAAACATTCCCCACTGTAATTCATATATTCTAGGTGAGGAATTTGAGACAAAGGAGAGATTGAATGACTTGCCCAAAGTGCAAAACTAACTTCTTACAACAAGCTTCTATTTTAGCCACTTTGTTCATTTTAGTCCTTTGTTCATTAGGAAAATTAATAATATTAATTAAGTATAAATACTATTTTCTCATTAGTGATGAACTGAGAAAACTGGAAAAATTAATTCATATAGAAAATGGAAGAAATACTTGCATATTCGTCTGCTGTCAGTGGCCTTAGGAAGGTTAAAAAAAACCCCAATATATGCTGAGATGGGTAGATCAGAGAGCAAGTAGCTCTTGTTTAGATAGATTAAAAACAAATGCAATAAAAGACATAAAGTAAGCTTTTCATATTTAGTCACCTTCATTATTTTTAGTATATGTGATACAGTTTAAATCAGTGAATAATCTGCCATGTTTATAGTGTACTGGAGTAATAGCGACTAATATAATTACACTGTATAATTTCTATTAGAAGAGGCACTTATTTTTAATTTTACTGTATTAACCCTATAGGTTACAACAAGCTATATTAATAAATCCTGGATTTACTACTTTAGGTAAAGCTTGACTCCTGGGGAAAAAAGTCCTTTTAAAGGATCCTCAAGAAAGAAGAGGAAGATAGCCAAAAGCTCACAGGATATATTTGCATAATCTATCCAAACTTTAATGTGAATATGCCTGAAATGTTAATGGTTATTCCTGAGAGATACTGCTGGTTAGTCAAATTCCTAAGAAAAAGAGAAGCTTTGCTGTACACATCCAGCAGTTTTACCATAGCATTTTTGCAACACCTGTGAATAAAAGGGATATGACTGTACTCAGTCATGAAATTATTTTATGTGTTGAAATAATAGTCTTTTTATTGTTCTGATAGGCCTTGCATTATCTAAAATATTGTAATGTCTTCTACAGAGGTGCCATATATTTAATTCCTCACTGAAAAATGTCAGAGAAGTAAATAAAAAGTCAGTAAAATAGGGTATTGAGAATCTATAATAGGGTATAATAAGGTATGAGAATCTATTCTCATACTGGTTCATGCAGTTCTCCATGGAATAAATTTTCTCCAAAGAGATCTGTCAAAGAGACCTGCAAAGTATGATTCACTGACATGGAACATCAGATTTTGGGGTAGGAGTGTGAGCAAAAGGCTCAGATATCTCATTCCTATTTAGTCCTTGAATGCTCTCTTTTCAAGGAACAGATCTCTGCTTTATTATTAAAAAAAAAAAAAAAAAAAAAAAAAAAAAAGTGAGAGAAACTAAAATGGATTCTGTGTCAACCCCAAACTCTCCTTAACTTAGGAGAAATAAATTTCAGTCTGAGGAAGCTGGCAGTAATTTTTTTCCTAATTCTGTAATTTAAGTGCTTTAAGAATCAACTCTGGTGAATGAATTCATTTTTCTAAGCCTTGTGTTTTGCTTTTCTGGTTTCCAAGAGATAAAAGCAGCTCATATGTAAAGGTGGAAAGAAGGTGAATCAGCTTTCTCTGCTGCCTTTTCCTATGAAGTCAAGTGTCAAGGGTAGGTTGCTGTTCAGAGCTCAGACCTGCGAGGTACAGTAACGGGCACCTCATAGATTTTTTCATGCCTGGAGAGCATGGGGGTGCCCAAGACGGGAGCTCAGTGGGCCTGGGATGGAGAAAGAGCCTCTGCTTGGCAGCACTCATTGTTCCAGGGCAGTGCTGCCCTTGGAGACATGGGAGGTGCAGTTTGGTGGTTGTGCATGTGATTAGTATGAGATCTCTGTAGCCCCATTGAAGCTCGATATCTAAGTCAAATGTTAAATTAATAAATGTGTGTGCCTGCAAAAGAAAGGGGCAGTGAAGTAATGTCTGTAAATGGCTGCATGCAGAAATGAGCCTATGATTCTAGGAGCCAAGGTGAGTAGTGGACTTGACTCTGCTCCCGAAGGAGGAGTTGCACACCATGTCTGAGCCTGTGTGCTGGCAGCTGAAGCCGCCTTTGTTCTGATGACCCCTGGCCACCAGCAGTTCTGATGGCCACTGGCAACAAGACTTTGCAGTTCAGGAGGGTTTTACAGGAGGATAATTCTGAGATAAAAGGAGGTGAAAAACAGTTTACAAACCTACAACGTGGTGTTTCAAGACCAGTCTGCACCAGTCTGTTAATTGTTCTGGCGTGGGAAAGGCTCCTTTTTTGCCTGGAATCCCCGGCTGAATCTGAGAAGTACCAACTAGTTAAGTAAAACCATTGAGTTTTCTGTACACTGCTTGGCGAGAAAGAAAGTGAAAATGGCTGGTAGCAGGTTGGGAGGCATCAGGAAAAGCAATGCTGGGTACCAGTTAAGAGAACTTGACGTGGGATTTGGGGTGGGAAAGGAGAAAAAGAGAGAGGGGGAAGATGTGAGGGCTGCCCATGTGATTACTGGGCCCTTAAACTGAAGAGACAGAGTTGTGATCATGCCTTGCTTTCATCTGTTTCCTGGCTGTGTTGAAGGTATAATTTGCTGAGTACTGAAATTGTTGTTCTTTTTACCCTTTTCAGCTTGGTAAAGGTTATTTTTGTGAAACTTGATGCCTGTGGTTTGCAAGAGCTTAGAGTGAGAGGTCTGGTTGTCCTTTCTGGACTTCTAACTAAAAAAAAAAGTTATGTCAGTTGTAGCAGCTGTAGCAAATTAAGGGATATGAGTTTGAAGAGAAGCACACTGCCGGTAATACCTAAGATAAGTTTTAAATGTGAATGGTTTGGTTAGACAGCCTTCTGAAATGAGGTCTGTTGTGAGTTTAGCATTGCCTCTATCTGCACATAGTGAAGTTCTGGACATTCTCAGAATAATTCTCTCAAAGACTTAAAAAATTCTAGTATTTATGTGCTTTTTTTTGAGACACCCAGCCAATTCCCTAGCATACACTGTAGCCTACTGGAAGATTCAATGAACTTCACATTTAAAGGTTATGCATAGTAGGTCCAGATCTTCCACAGACTGCTGTTAACAACCCTTACTATAATCCTAGAATTCCTGCCTTGGGAAATACCGTTCACCCAGGTTCACTGACAGCTTGCACAAGGTCATTTCAGGCAGAGCTGGGAGAAGAGCCAAGGTTTGACTTCACCGTGCAGTTTTTCTCAGAGTATGTCTATACTGCAGATTAACAGTTTGGCGCTCTATTACCCATTTAACAACAACACTACATATCAACATATAAGGCTGCTGCTGTTTCTGTGCTAAGGAATCTGTTTAGCTCTGCTTCTTGAGCCCACATTCATTCCCTCACATACCTTTTGTAGAACTGGTGTTGTATGTGGCTGTAATGACTGAACCACTTCTTCAGGAACCAAGAAGAATCCCCAGAAAATCTTGTCTAGACTTTTAAGTTGTGTTTTTAGTCATATACATTTGCTTAGCCCTCTTCAATGTATCAGTCTCTTTTTTCCATGTTGTTTGTAAAAGACAACTGCTTGTGTCTCTGCTAATTATTCATGCAGCTAAAATGATATATTTGATAAGTTTCAGTACCAGCTTCCATGTCACTGCTTTAATATACTTTATATTCTACTGTATGGGCCTTTTAGGTAAAAGTACAATTGAGATTTGACTCTCTTGGGTCCTTTAACATAAACTCATTCAGCTATAACCAAAATCAATTCACATAAGTTTGCAAGATGGCAAAACTGATGTCTCGTGTAATTAAGGATGGGAAAGCAAAAGATAATAAAGGAGCATTTAGCTGCAGAGATCTAAAAAGAAGGTTGCTACAGATCAAAGAAGGAAATTGTAAAACGTGGATGCTCCTGGAATGTTTAGAGAATCTAGGGAATTCAGTCAAACATGGCATGCAGATGACAGGAGCGAATGACCCAGAGGCTGGTTTAGGAGGGCAAAAAGGAACTCAATATTTACCCTGGTTTCTTTCCAGCAGAACGAGTCGGGAAACAGTTTCTGTTCTGTAGGAAATTTTGCTATTCAATTTTGACTTCAATTCAGGACAGAAACAGAATTTACTGTAGAAACAACAACCAAATAACTTCACTTCAGCTGTATTGACAGCTTTTTTGCTTAGGTGATGCTGGATCATTTCTGTTTGATTTTGAAACATCCAAATGTTATACACTGTAAATGGAACGGAAGTCAAATGAAGAAATACAAAAGTAACGCTTAAGCAAAGTGGAAAAGTCGCAGTGAGTTGTTTTGGAACTTGGAAAGACAGAAAGCATTTTCAGTTTGTTCTTAAAAATCCCCATGGCGATAAAACACTTTTTCATGGGAAAAGTGTGTGCAACTTTTTTCTCCTTTTTGAAATGCTGCAGACTGTATCACACAGAGATGAAAATGAGGTAGCCGAAACAGTATGACCAGATAAGGTTAGCTAGCAAGTAATTGTAAACAGAGAAAAGAGTAGCCTGAGACAGTGTCCTGTGTTCCTGCTACGTTTCTATGTTGTTGCTGAGCAGCGTACTTCCTGCTTCTAAAGGTACAATAGTTCTTGTTGTATAGTTCCTAACAGAAATCAGTTTTATGTTTTAAAGGAACTGATTTACAACATTTGACTGTAATATTCTTGTGGTCACAGCAAGAGATTCAATGAACAGCAACCAATCTGTTCATGTGGAAGTCCATTAAATTATGGTTTGAATTTATTTGTCTAAAACAGCTGGAGGTGAGGGAGCTTCTTTTTTTCTGGAGCAGCTTGTAAGGGATTAATGTAAGGAGATCTTCTGCAAACCTAGCTGGTGAGATGACACCACACAAACAATCAGTTCTATGTTTGTGTGCATGCTTTTTCATTGAGTTGTACCATCAACAAAAGCAGTGAAACAGACTTTACAGATTCATTTTAGATTCATGATATCCCAGAGGAATACCCAGAAACCATCCATTGGTGGTTATAGACTTAACGAAATATGCATATATGCAAATGGAAGGAATTTTTGAATGCTAACTGTATATACTTACAAAATCCAGGCCAGATCAAAAAGCCCTGCCCCTTAAGATAAGGATATCCTCTACTACAGGCAATTTTAAGCAGCAAAGAAGGAAAATGTTTTAGAATTTTTCATAAAAGATAAAGATACAGATTTTAAGTAGAATTTTAGAATATAATTTGTTTTCTTAGGCGCATCTTTCTGTTGCTACTGTTTGGCAATGTTTGCCAAATACTGAAATATTTTGAAGTGAATAATCCGTCATCAGGTCACACTATGAATGAATGCTATGTTCAGATGTCTGTCCCCTTGAAGTTTTATTAAGGTTTCTGTGTTCCAATTTTAGGATACAAGTAGATTGTAATTATAACTTTAAGGATAAAATATCCACTTACATATAATTGGCAATGTGTGTGATTCCAGACAGCCTATGTAACAGGAATAAAATATGTACAAATACAGGTGCATAAACACAGAAGTGCTCACAAGTCTGGTTTCCTTGTAATTTTGGTCTAGGTTTTCCAGTGTAAACAAACAAATAATCGAGAATGTTGATAAATAAAAGTGCTGATGTAGCAATATGCCATTTAATTTAACCACAGAGGAAAAAATAGGTTAAAGTTTTTTCCTAATTTGAAAGTACACATCAGCCGTTCTGGGTAACTACTGTGCACTGAAGTAGTTCATCTCCCAAATAAGCATTCAAACACAGGAAATTCTGAATTTAGCTGAGACATTAAAATATATCGTAACTTAACTTTTTAATACTCTACATTCCTATATGAATTTTTTAATGTAGGTTTTCTCAGATTCTGACTCTGGGTTTATAGGGTTCATAATATTTGGGGATACGCATAGTATTTAGGAAATTAATCCTACTTATTTATGTGTTAGAAATGTGTTGGACAACAAATTAGGATGAGGATATTCTCTTTCAAGAAACTTGTTGATTTTAATAGAAATTATGCATGTTTCAGGAGGAAGTTATACATCCGAATACATATATAACCAGAAATGGTGCCTTATTTTGTTCTCTCAATAATTGAATTAACTTTCTCATTGACAATGAGTACGTGCTGTTCAATGGGTAGTTATTAAATCCTTCCTAGAATGCTACTTTAAAACACTTTCAAAAGAATGCAAAATTGAATGTATAGCTCTTAAGCTTTAAGAGACTGTACATGAATTAAAGTGCTGTCAAAAAATAAGAAACATCTGTGATCAGTTTTATGATTTAGGAGAAGAAAAGAAAATATTTATTCCTGAAAGTAATTAGATAATATCAGGTAAACTAAGAAGCTTCCTAATAGTCAGCAGATATTCTACCTTTTGAATGTAGGGTGCATGGTTTTAGTTTCACTGAAGTGTAGGGCATATTCCTTCCTCTCCTCCCCCCCCCCTTCTTTTTTTGAACTACTTCATTCTTCTATGTTCAAAAAAATAATTATCTGAAAGCCTATATTTTTTGAAATATTAGTCTAATTCTGCAGAGGTATTTTACTGATAATCCTAAACAGTAGTGTTTATCCCTTTCCTAGCTGATTTTTTCCGATGTGAAAACCTTGATGCTGAGCAGAGATTTAACCTGCCAGCCTGGGAAATGTTAAGTGGATCAGCCACAGTCTGACTTTTTTATTTTGTCAAGACAAGTAAAATCTTTAGGTAAATAGCAGGAATAGTAATAATATATGGCAAAGCCCACTAATACCCTAGATATTTTGAACCTTAATATTCTGAACAGTCTGGCCTTCAAAGGGTTCTCTTACTCTGTCTAACCATTATGAAATTGAAGAGCATTTATTCTATTTTTACCATTTCACATAAAAATAACTGCCATTTTTCAGTGTGATTTTTGTCTTTCTTAGGTAAATTGGATCTTTAATTGAAGCTTCTGTTCACTGGGAAGGCTGTTCTTCTGAAAAGATGAGTGGGTATAAGAGAATAAGTCAGTGTGTGCTGTAACTCTTTTGTTTCATATATCAAAAGGATAGTGTTTCTTTAAGCTATTTTGAAAGTCATTATATTTTCGTTCATAAGATTCCATTTATATTGTTTGATCCAGAGCCACATTTTACCACCTTGAGTTCATTAAAGTGTTTTCTAAATGTTGCTCAGTATTTTGTATGTTCTGTTTGTCTTTCATTTTATTTTAGTAGTTTGTTTGCTCAGTCCTAAAAAAAAAAGATCAAGAAGAGAAATGAAGTCGCAGGTAGGGCTTGACATGTTTGTGGCCTTGATGATAATGAAGACATTACACTTGTTTGTCTGAGAGTCAGTACAGTGTGTTGTATTTCTGTTGAGAAAGGATGGAGGTTGTTACACTGTGAGAAATCTGAAGCATCTGCAATGCTACCACTTTCTCTGAATTACAAAATTACAGTATGAAAGTAGCAAATAGATTGTAGCCAGATCCTCGTCAGGTGGGAAAGGATGCTGTCTCTTATCCTGGAAAATAGGATACTTGGGGACTCCTTCTTTAGAAGGAAGATTGGACTTTTTCTGTATCTTATCCTTTACATTAGCAACTGGGTTTTGTGTTAACCACAGAAACTGTTAGATATTTTCTCATACTCTATTAGAATGTGCTTGTCTGCTGGGAGGTTGAGGTTAACTTGATTTCTCACTTGAATTGAAAATCAATGCAGCTACCCCTTAGTCATAATGCTGTAACCTACATTTGAGAAGTTTCTCTAGTCTTGAATTATTTGTGAGTTTGTGCTGGGAATTGATTTCTAGCTCTCTGAAATGGAAGGTTTTCATAAGATGACTGGCCTCTTTTTTTCACCTTTATTTTACATCTGCTTTAAGGAGAAGTAGCTTTAAACTAAGTTTTCTTGAATTACAGAGAAGATAGATTGGTTTTCTACTTGCATGGATCCAGTCACATACTAATAATAATTTTATTTGTGATCCTATTCTAGAGACTCCCTGGGAATCTTTACATTTTTTTTTTTTAATTTAAATATTTCCAATCAGTTTGCAGCTGACAGTGACCGGTCTGATAAATGGACTGTAATACTAAATAAGCAGGTTGCACCATTTTGCATACCCATAACACAGACACTTTCAGGATTGTTTTCTTGTTTTTGTAATGCCCAGGTTGTAATGGTCATGCTTAAGCTGAACTTTAAAAATTCCAGGGACTATAGTTTCCCCGATTCAATATTTTTGTAACTTCTAATGATTCTTTTTAGATTTAGTTTTTATTTCTGTTGATTTTTGTTCTCATCTACCACTGAAACTTACTTTGGAAGTGAAGTTCACACAACTGAGCCATTTGTGAGGCACTTCCCCCTCTCTCCCCTTGCGCTTTTCTTGACCATCTTACCAACTCAGGTAAATTTGAAAGGCAAACACTCCAGTTAGTGTGACCACAGACAGAGGTCAGTTATCTGCTCTGTTTGTCCTGCTGACCAACCATGTATGTATCAGTTCATCCTTCAGCATATGTGTATTTGTGAATTGCCCGTGGCAGGCACCTGTTGCTTTGGCTTAGCTCCTCACTATAGGTGAGGCACTGGAGAGGAGGGGCAGGTACAAGGCAGAGAGAGTGAAGGTGTGAAGGGCAAGAACTGAAGGTGGTTCATGTGGAAGGGAACCGTTGGCTTTTTTGGTAGAAGTATAGACAAATAGGATTCAAGTCCAGAGAAGAGTTCAACTCAGTTTGATTGCACAACTTTTTTGGTGCATGCACTTCATGCTGGGATAATGCTTATTGTAAAACAGCTCTGTGGGCGTTTTAAAGTATGGGTGACGAAAAGCACGTTATCAGACATAGTTCTAGTTCTTATTAACACGTAATAGCAACAGAGACACAGAGGGAACATGAATAGTAAGGAGAACTTAAAGGAACTCAGTTTTCTCTCATTATTTATTCTGAGTTGAATTCCAAAATGTTTGTATTAATATTTAAGTAATTTTTCAAATAATGTGAACGTCACAGCTGTGCTCAAGAATATATTCTACCCAGTTATGCTAAAGTGTAGTGATTGTCAACTATCATATGGAATTACCTATTTTGCTTTCTTTTCAACGGTGGGGAAAAGGACAATGAAGATCTCAAGTATCAATGAGTTTTGCAGCTGGTGTTTAGGTCTAACCTGCCTTTTTGTGATTTCTTCAAAATGTAGTATAAAAACTTTAATTTAGAGTTATCTCATAAATCAGTGAACTCTGATTATTTTTTTAAAAACTTTTATGAAGAGTTTTATTGTTTCATTATGTGCAGTAGAATGAATCTGCTTTGCTCTAATATGGTAGGTGTGGCGCATGTTGGTAGTTTCTGATTAGGAAGAACACAGATCACTGTGCACCCATTTATCTGTGGTATTTAGTATTTAAAGTCAATTGAAGTTATGTAAGTATGTACAATTATTTCACCATTTTTTCTGAAAACAATACCAGCGTTTTCAGAAGTGTAAAACAAATTATTCATCTGTGATTTTACTTTTTTAATAGTAATTCATTATACAAAGTTTTCACCTAGCCTCTCCTATAGTCAATTCAGTTCTGTTGTTTGCGACTTTAATAGGAGCAGTTAAAATAGTGCACAAATAGGAAAATGTTACTGAAAACCACAAATATTAGGAAGATTTGCTTTAATCCAGTAAAGTCACTCTGGTTTCACATTTTGTAACTGAGGATAATTTTGTCCCTTTGACCTTGAGCAAGTCACTTGATCTCTGTCAGTTTTCCATCTGTCAAATGAGGATTGTTGTCTTATATCATCTGAAGGACAGTCATACTTCAAATGTGTATAGAACCCATGTGTAGAAAGTATTCTATATGCTGCTGTGCTGGCATTGGTTATTATGTGTCCCCTGTGTGTTCCAAACTAGTCTGACTAAATCCATGCATTTAGGCAAGAAGTTGTGTTGTTAAAAAATCTTCATTTTAAGAATAGGTAAGAAGAATTAGCTATTTTAATCCCTTTTTGCATACAGTCCTGTCACTGATAATATTGTTGATGACGCAATGTACCATTTGAATGGTGATACCTAAAAGAAAAGCAAATCTAGTGATGGTCTTCGTAGCTCTGTGTAGGACAAGAATTTGAAATGTACAGTGGAACAGGAGCCAAATACCACTTTTCTGATTGCAATCTCCTTAGAAATTAAACTTTTTAATAGTAGTTATAAATAAATTTTATTCCTATTCATATAATCTCTGCAACATATGTTTGATTTTACACCAGTGAGTAGTTCCAATTATTTAAATAGAATTACAATATTCGCTTGCACAAACCAACCCCTAAATTACCATTAATATAATAAGTTCATATTGCATTCCTGGGAAACAGCTGTAGAGAAATATCTATATTGGTGCATCAAATGCCACTACTGAAAAAAAAAATTTCTTCTTACATTTTTTTTATTAATAAAATTACCTATAATTTTTTTTTTTAAGATGAGAGAGTGTCTTGGTGAAGTAGTTCTACAATTTTTTCTTGGTTATTCAGGTTTTTTTGCTTGCCCTTACAGTGCATATAGCTAAGTAATCTTCAAGGCAACTGTAAAGTTATGTGAGCCTTAATAGGTTTTATTTACAAAGCTGTGATTGAAAAAACAAAGTAAGAACAAAAAGTAAGCCAACCAATAAAATGACCCTTATTATATATGCCTGTCTCATAAACAGAGATTGTATTGGCACACAACCAGTATAATTACAGTCTGCTTTATTACGTGGGGTAGGTTGGTAATAACATTGGTTACATACCAATACAATATACTTCATTATGTATTTAGGGTGCATAATAAACATACAAAGCTATTTGCTATAGAACTCTATTATATCTTTCTTTATAAAGTACTATTATACATAGTACCACTTCAAACACTATATTTAACAAAGCACAATATTTACGTGTTCAAATTTTGTAGTAAATGGAAAATAGTCATCAATAATTACAAAACTGCATTTTCATCATGTGTCAGAAAGTGACAAATTCTAAAAAGGCTAAATTTCAGCATTCTACTGTAGAGGAGATGTTCTGTAATTTTAACAAAGTATATATGTGACAGCTTAAGCCCTGTGCAAAGAGAAGAATTGAATAAAATCCTATATCACTTTAAGGTATTTCAAGTTTTTAACTTACCTAGAGAAGTGATGTCGAGCTGATTTTTTTGTTTTTTGTTTTTTGTGAAAAAGCTAAAATATAATCGTATTGCTTTTATAATAAGAACAGTATTTTTCCTTCTCACAGACCTTAGAAACACTCTGAAAATTGGAAAAAGAAAGCATTCTAGCTAAAGTAACATTTTCTTCTGTCATAACTCTTTTGTCCTCAATGATCAGTGACAATGCAGATAGGTTAGATTATGATCTCAAAGAGGCAATCACTGAAATCCGTTGAACACCAACTATCAGTTTATAAGCAGCAAAAGATTTCTTATGGTTCAATGACAAATGTTTACAGTTTACCATATATTCAGGAAAATATGTTTGGAAGTGAAGAATAACTGATGATGCTTCAGGTATGTAGTTTATCATGTTGTCTAGCCTTTAAAACTAATTTAAAATGAATAGGAATAAGCCACATGCAGGAATGTTCAAGTTTCCTGTTACTTTCCTGAAGTTGTAACAACCAACCAACCTGCCAATAACTTTGATTCCTTTGAAGTATTGGTTTGTATAAATGAAATGGATTAGCACTGCTGAGTTGACACTTGTTCTTGTGATGTTCATCGTGGTATAAATTAGAAACATTTAATAATTTCCTGACAGTGATGGGAAATCATTCACGTCAACTATGGCTTTCACATAGCTTTATATCACGTCTTGTCCATTACTGGCAAAGCTTAACAAAAGACTGTTCTTCCCTTCATACACGTTTCTTAGCAGTTATGCTGGTAAGAGTGCCTGTCAGCCCTTTATGCTGGAAAAAGGAACTGCCCCTGCTCTAAATCCTTATTCTCTCTCTCTTCTATTTTACACAGTAAAATTACTGGTTACTTTTTTTTTTTTTTTTTTTTTTTTTTTGCTAATACGCATTGCATGGGCCAACAACACCTAATGTCATGCAGGCTATCTTGTCTGTAGAGGCTACTATGAAGCAATAGGAAAACTGAGGATACTAACACAGGAAAGGTCAGCATTTAAGAAATGGAAAGCTTGCCCAAATCAGGGAACAAGAAAGCCCATAAAATAGGGCAGTTCAACTATAAGCACAAAATGGAGAGCTAAGAAAAGAAATTCTTTTTGAAGAGTGCCTTGTAAAAGATGAGGCTCATGATTAAAAAAAAATATATTCTAAATACTTTGAAAGGAGGCCATCTTAGATAACCAGTGAGACTGCTTGATGACAAAGGTGTAAAAGAAGCACTCAGATGATAAGGCCATAGGAGAGAAACACAATGAATTATTTGCATCAGTCTTGATTACTGAAGACTTTGGAGATATTCCCATACTAGATGCAATTTTTTTGTAAGGTGTGTCGAGGAGTTGGATCAAATCGGAGTAAAGTTAGAGGGAAAAATTAGACCAAATAGGTAAGTTAAATGTTAAAAATTCACTGTGAACAGATGGGGCTTACCTCTTTTTGTAAGACAGAGGTCAGACAAGCTCTAAAGTTTGATGGAACTAAGCTTCTGTGGATCAGTCAAATACCATTCTGATGAAAAAGAGCTCCAGGAAGAATTCACAAAACTGATCAAGTGGGTAGAAATGTGATAGATGAACTTCAGTGTATGTGAATATAAAGCAATACATCTCAGGAAAAATACTTTAGAATGCCTGAATTCAGAGCTGGCATTCAAAACTCAGTAGGGGAATCTTGAAGTCATCCCTGTAGGTTCTCCTAAGTCATCACCTTGGTGTACAGCTAAAACAGCAACGATATCATTGGGAATCATCAGGAGGGCACTGAGAAGAATACAGAGGGCATTGTTTTGTAGTTATTAAAAATCTACCTGCAGCATCCTCCCGAGCACTCTGTATAGTTCTTGTCTCTTCACTTCAAGAAAGATTTGGTGAAGTTAGAGAAGATAAAGAGGCTGATAAAGCTATTAAGGATGTGGAGCCAGCTGCCAATGAGGAGAGATCCAAAAGGGTGAGACTTCATCCGAAAGGAAGAGACAGAGGGATACATGACCAAGATTTACAGAATGGTGTAGGTAGAAAGGTGAATGGGGAACTGTTTGGCCAACATCATGATGCCGACACGAGGGGCATTCAAAACGAGCAGGAGAACTGTATAAAATAGATGAAAGAAAAGTACTACTTTATGCATTGGGTAGTGAACTTGTGGAATTTGCTGCCACAGGATGTTGTGGGAGAGAGTATCGGTGTGTTTAAAAAAGGATTAGACTAATTTGTGGACAATGGGCACAGAAGGATCTAGCACTTGAGTACAAGGGAAATGGACTTCAGAAAGACTGAGCTGGTATGCTTTCCCTAAACAGTGTCTCATTCTGCTGACAGAATACTGCGCTAGGCATACCATAGGTGTGACCATATAGAGGATTTCTTACGTGACTGTGAATTCACAGTAAAATGTTGAGAGCAGGCCCAAGTTCGTGCAACTATAATGACATGCAGAGGATTTTTGCCATGAGGGTGCACATTTCTTCCTTTGGAATATTAAGCCATCTCAGGGTTTTGAAGGAAGATACTGATTGGTGTTTGAGACAGAAACTTTTTTTTTTAAAGGAAGGAAAAAAAAAGAAAAGGCTCCTATACATTCAGTAGGAGACCTTAAAAACCCTTCTAACCATTCTGCATAGGAAGATTGGTAATGCCATATCTCTTGGATTTTGCAGTAGGTATTGTAATATTTACATGTTGGGAGGCAAGATGATTTTCCCCTCTCCCCCATATTGTGTTAGACTGTGAAATGCAAGGATCCCTTGGAAAAACCTTGGAATTCACTGCATTTTAGTTGCAAATAACGTATGATTGCAATAAACTAATCAGAAAGGAGTACTGTTCTCAATAACCCCAGATTGGAGTCAAGTGACAATTTAAATCCCATTACTGTTTTGTTTGTTTTACTGGAGTTGTACCTTTTTGAAAGCTCTAAGCCCCTTCTTCCACTCCCATGACTGTCAGATTTTGGAGGACTATGGACTCAGCATTGGTACTAGCTTTGGTAGCACTGGCCTGCTGGTAGCCCTCTCATCTAAGGGGAATGAAGGAATTGTTGTAGAAAAGGGTTGAAAGAATTCTTGCTGGGATGGATTTGAAGTAGGCTGTGTATCAATTGCTGTTTCCATGTGGTATTTTATATAACATGGTGAGTAAGTGTAAACTATATCCCTACTATCCTCTCTGTCTGTGTGTGGTGTTCAGGACAACAACTGATTTGCATTGTTTGCAGATGTATAGTTTGAATTTATTAGCAATAACCTATTGAATAGTGTGTAGAGTTAAAAGGATTCCTGACACAAATAAGCCTTGTTTGAGAGACAATTAGCTACTTTGTTCATAGAGTACAGTACATGTTATTTGACTTTATTTCCTTTTGTTACATTTTAAAAACCTTTTAACATACAAATAGGAACATAGCCAAATCCCACATCGGACAGGAATAATAGTTAAATACAGGTTTACTTGTTGCTGCACACAGTATATCTGATATAATGAGAATATAACAATATACTGTTGTACCTAGCAATTTTTTTCTAAATCAACCTATTCAATAATTGTTAGTGTTCTAGTCTTCGTAACTTATAGTTCATTATACTTTCCTTTTTATAAGAGCATTTAAAATTGTAATACTTGGTTTCATCAGAAGTTTCATGAAAATTAAATTACATGTTTTTTCAGACTTTTTTAAATTATTGTTCAGGTGAATTAGATATTCAAACTGTGGATGGAATTGTGATGCATTAGTGTTCTCCCTACT
Source organism: Dromaius novaehollandiae (assembly GCF_036370855.1). NCBI lineage: Eukaryota > Metazoa > Chordata > Aves > Casuariiformes > Dromaiidae > Dromaius > Dromaius novaehollandiae. The sequence goes on along the minus strand of NC_088098.1, from coordinate 105,094,590 downwards.
TTGGGTTAAGAGCTCTTCCATGTCTTATATTTACAACAGTAAATGATAAAGGAAAAAAAGCTCTTTTTGGCAGGTTTAAAAAGAAGTCCTCATTCCTGGGCCTCAAGAAACTCACCTGTCTCATAATCAAATGTATAATGCCAGATCTGTGCATATTCACAGAATCACAGAATGGTTGAGGTTGGAAGGGACTACTGGAGATCATCTAGTCCAATCTCCCTGCTCAGGCAGGGGTCACCTACAGCACATTGCCCAGGATTGTGTTCAGATGGCTTTTGAATATCTCCAAGGATGGAGACTCCACAATCTCTCTGGGCAACCTGTTCCAGTGCTCCGTTACTCTCGCAGTGAAGAAGTTTTTCCTCATGTTCAAATGGAGCTTCCTGTGTTTCCATCTGTGCCCATCGCCTCTCGTTCTGTCACTGGGCACCACTGAAAAGAGTCTGGCCCCATCCTCTTGACACCCTCCCCTCAGATATTTATACATATTGATAAGATCCCCCCTCAGTCTTCTCTTCTCCAGGCTGAAGTGTCCCAGCTCTCTCAGCCTTTCCTTGTATGAGAGATGCTCTAGTCCCTTAATCATCTTAGTAGCCATTTGCTGGGCTTGCTCCAGTAGCTCCATGTCTCTCTTGGGGAGCCCAGAACTGGACACGGTACTCCAGATGTGGCCTCACCAGGGCTGAGTAGAGGGGGAGGATCACCTCCCTCGACCTGCTGGCAACACTCTTCCTAATGCAGCCCAGGATACCATTGGCCTTCTTGGCCACAAGGGCACATTGCTTGCTCATGGTCAGCTTGTTGTCCACCTGGACTCCCAGGTCCTTCTCTGCAGAGCTGCTGTCCAGCAGGTCAGCCCCCAGCATGTACTGGTGTCTGGAGTTAATCCTCCCCATGTGCAGGACTCTGTACTTGCCTTAGCTGAACTTCATGAGGTTCCCCTCTGCCCATTCCCCCTAGCCTGTCCAGGTCCCTCTGAATGGCAGCACAGCCCTCTGGTGTATCAGCCACTCCTCTCAGTTTTGTGTCATCAGCAAACTTGCTGAGGGTGCACTCTGTCCTTTCATACAGGTCACTGATGAACAAGTTGAACAAGACTGGACCCAGTATTCACCCCTGGGGGACACTGATAGCTGCAAGCCTCCAACTAGACTTTGCGCTGCTGATCACAACCCTCTGAGCTCTGCCATTCAGCCAGTTCTCAATCTACCTCACTGTCCACTCATCTAGCCCCCACGCTTCCTGAGCTGGCCTACGAGGATGGAAGATAGTGGTGGAAGTTTTTCTGAAGTCAAGGGAGACAACACCCACTGCTCTCCCTTCATCTACCCAGCCAGTCATTCTGTTATAGAAGGCTATTGGGTTAGTTAAGCATGATTTCCCCTTGGTGAATCTGTGCTGATCCACCTTCTTGTCCTTTATGTTATTGGAAATGGTCTCCATGATGAGCTGTTCCATCACCTTACCAGGAATGGAGGTGAGGCTGACTGGCCTGTAGTTTTCTGGGTCCTCCTTCTTGCCCTCTTTGAAGACTGGAGTGACATTAGCTTTTTCCAGTCCTCAGGTGCCCCTCCTGATTGCCATGACCATTCAAAAATGGTTGAGAGTGGCCTAGCAATGACATCCGCCAGCTCCCTCAGCACTCGTGCATGCATCCCGTTGGGGCCCATGGACTTGTGGATGTCAAGCTTGTCTAAATGATCTCTAACCTGCTCCTCCTCAACCAAGGGAAAGTTTCCCTTTCTCCAGACTTTCTCTCTTGTCTCCAGGGTCTGGGATTCCTGAGGGCTGGTCTTAGCAGTAAACACTGAAGCAAAGAAGGCATTCAGTATCTCTGCCTTCTCTGTATTGCAGGATCCCACAGAAGTTCCATCACTATTGAAACAACTTCAGGAAAAATCTCTCGTTTCCGGAACAGTAGCCATTATCTTGAAATTCTGCTGGATTGTTCTTAATTCAGCTTACTTTTTCTTTCTTTTAAGTTAAACTCTATTTTTAAATGTGTCTAATTCTGATCTTTAAACACAGAGGGGGGCTGATTCATCTTTTATTACTACAAATTAAATATATCAGTAGTTATTGAAATTAGTGGGGCCATACCTAGATAAAACTGCGTAGATGAGGATCCTTTTGTGCTCAGGCAATAGGGCTTGGTATCTTCAGAGTAGCCCAAGCCATTCCATCCATGAGTTGGTGGGGAGCTGAATAGGCATCAATGAAGTTCTGGCAAGTGTCTGTGTGCGTAGATGTTACTGCAGAACTGGAGCCATAGTATTTATCCAATCCTTCTCCCCCCCCCGCCGTGTGTTAGATAAGTTGGTTTGTTTTAAGACTAAAATAGGGTTCTTTGGCTGTTCTGTGTCAGGCTCTGTCCAAATCAGTTATACGTTGACAGAACACTGCTCTCAGTTATATTCCTTAACAGCAATTCATTTTGGGGACTAGATATTTTTTAATTAAATCATTCTGGAAGGATATCATTACAACACTAATGTGAACATAGATTTGACCATGTTTTTTACTTAATCCTTCTTGAATTGATTTTGAATGACTTTTTCCTTGCTACTTCATAATTAATGTTTTCTTTACGTGTTTCAGATTAAATTTCCTTAGTTTTCAGTTTTCTCAATTTCCCAGGAATTAGTTTTATAAAAGAGGAATTGAGAAGTGCTTATAATTTTCTTCTTTGAGATGTACCAGAGGGACCCTAAAGTGCGAAGGCAAACCATAAACACAAAGCAATTGATTTGAGCCTGGATTTCAGGCCCAGTTCCAAGTAAAGTTAAGGCTATACAGAAGAGCATTTCTCCATTTTATGTCTCCTAGATTGTTCGCCCAAATGAGAGGAGAGGAGAAGACTGTGGCCAGCATTTTCATGAGAGTAAATAGGTTAGGACAGGTCAAAACCAGACACTTATTTGACTCTGTTACCAGGAATGATCAAGTTTAGATGATACGGATGGGATGTAACACACACATCATGGATCCCTTCATACAATTCTTTCCTCTATTCTGAGGTACCACAAGAGAACAGAAAAGGGATTTTTGTTTCTTATTGTATCAAATCCAGTGAAAACAACAAAACTGTCAGAGTAGGGGAATCTTAAATTATTGTTAATGTGGGAACAATGTACACATACTCAATAGATGCTTTTTTCCTGAGTTATCCTGTCAACAGCCCTTGAGCCTTATTTTAGAGCACCCAGGTGCTGATTCTCCAACTGACCATATAGAGCACAATTGCATATAAGCAGGACTTTGCTAAATGCAAAGGTTCTACATATGCATCAAGAAAATTCAAGTACAGCATATACATTTAAGAAAGTGGTTCAATCATGCTATTTTAGCCCCAGGCCTTTCCATGGAAAGGATCAACAGAGGTACCTATTAGTAGCTAAGTATGATATTTTTTCCCCATGATGAGGACAGCTCCTCCCTGGGAACTGATTTACTTTACAGTAACTTACAATAACTACTGAATAGGTTTTAGATAGGAATGATTTTTAGACTGAGAGCAGTTGACAACTGTACCTATTATCTGTGCCATCTAGTTAACTGAATATGGTCTCTATTTAAGGGTTTCCTGCAATTCAAATTGAAAAAGTAATATTGATGTCAAAAATAAGCCTGATTACTCACCACTGCAGTAATGATATTCTCTATTACTATTGCTATTACTACTTGGAAAAAGAGATCTTAGATACATTATGGGTAGTTCTCTGAAAAAATCAACTTAGTGTTCAGTTGCTATCATATTGAATTTCAGGAGAGAAATGCAATTGAGAAAAAAGAAAAGATTTATTACGTAGTCATAAATTCATGAGCCACACCATCTTGAAAAGATACAAATTAAAAATAAGGAAATTACTAGAAATGGTTTTTGGAAAGCTTTCCACATGAGGTGATATTAAATATACTGTAGTATAGTACAACTTGGAAGAGGCATCTGAGAAGGGTATGATACAGTAGGATCCAGTTATGAAGAACATGGAAAAGATGAACAGAGAAATGTTGTTCATAAAACAGTAACTTGGCTTTATAAAACACAAATCTGAGAAAGCAGGTTTAAAATAAAAAGGAAGTACATATTCACAAGTTGAGTAATTACTATGGAATTCATGGTTTGGGGATGTTATCATGGGCCAGACATGAATTCAGAAAGCTACTACACAAATTGACAGATGCATCTGCCAAAGGACAATTACTCCCAATTACGTATGTGTAACCTTTGACTCAGAAAGTACCTAAACTGCAGGTTATGGAAGGTGGGATAATAGGGCACCCTGTCATCACAAGACTTTTTGTCATCTATTCATGCTTTGGGTACTGGCCATCAGCAGACACAGGATAGTAGAATATATGGAGATTAGTTTTTAGCTATTCTTACATTTTAATGTTAGTTCCTTGTAGAGGAGAATGAGCTACAAGTGAAGAATAACAATTTATTTAAAATTCCCCTTCAGCCATTCTCTGACCACTTGTATAGATAGGAAGCTGTTCAAGAACAGAATCTGTCCATTATTATATATTTGCAGTTTGTGTAGAACTGTGGTGCTTAAATTTTGTATGTCAGATAATCGAGAAAGCCAAAGATAATTTTCATGTAGCTGCCTTGAGCCAGTTCTCATGTCAAAAGCCCAGTCAGCAGTCTTCTCCTGAGACTGTAGTAAATGCTTTATTTTTGTGTTGAAGCCTTCTTCCTTCCTTCCCTGCTTGAACAGGAATTTTATTATTTATGGTTTCATAGCTGAGTGAAAGGTCTCCCTTCTTTCTAGATAGCTAGCAAAGACTTCTTGATACATGAATTTTACTGAAAACAAATCCAAATGCTGAAAAATTTGAAGGAATTGGGAGAAAAAAACCTTTGAGTTCCTTTGGAAAGATGGGAATAAGAAAGGAAAAAAAGGTTGTGATGAAGCTTTCTTTTTTTTTTGTTTCTCATAGACAAGAAATTTGTATTTAGAGCATACTCATAAATAAAAATGCATCAAAATAAACCTGGTTTCATTATTAGCTTCCCTTAAATGAATTAATTACTAGATCCCTTTCTTTTTGTCATTCATTATTTGGGCCAAAGGCAGAGCAATAAAAACATGACATAAAGTCCACCAGAAATCTGTCTTCTTACCAAGAAGACTGCTTACAAATATTCAGTCTTTCTTTTCACACTGTAGAGATTTTGGGAAATATTTGTCTTATCTTGAATTAAAAAAAAAAAAGTCATTAAATGAAGTATCTACTGGAGAGAGTTTTTTAATTTTGATTCACTGCATGTCAGGAAATAAACGTCTCATTAGCTGTAATTATATTAATAGTTTTCCTTACATTTTATGAAATCATTGATATAAAAGTACTGATTTTTAAAATTTATTAATTTAGGTTTATTTTTTATGCCATGTTCTTATTAGGATCTGGCATAAAAACACCAAAAAGGTAGCCCAGAATATAAAAAAAGAAAAAACTGAGCTTAACTGAGCTAATTGGGAAGCATGCTACATTTCTTCTTGAAAAATGGCTGGTTGCCCCCACAATGAATAGTTCCTCTCAGACAGAAAATCTTTTTAGTCTTTTTCTGATCCGGATCTGTTATAAATTCCATAAATTACTTGGGGCAATGAGATATTTCGGAATCTTGATATTGAGGCTGTACCATTAATGCTTACAAGTATTTGGGTTTCAGATAGATAAGCTCTAGTTCAGGTCTTCTAGATAACTATATTCAAATGTAACAAGCATATCTTAGAATGGATGACATCTCTTCTGTTCTTGATGAAATAGAAACTATAGCTGGCTGGATTTCTGTGCAGGAAGAGAAGGAATATCTGTTTTATAACTGAGGTATGCAAAGTCAGAAAAATACAGATGCTTAAGTTCATCATCTTTCCTCAAATGTAACATTTTTATCTATATAGAAATCTTTTTTGATTAAAAAACTCAATACATTGGTAATATAGCAGCACTGGTTGCAAATATATGCAGCTTTGTAAGTTATAAATCTTTTTAAATATTTATGAGATAAGAATTCATATTTCATAGAGATTAACATAAAATAGCATTATTCAGTTAGAGTCATCCTGAGCAGGAGTGGCTGTCTTTATTTTACCTAATGAGCCTTAAAAGGCATTAATTTTTTGGTACTAGATAGATCTCTGACGTGCTTTGTAGTAGTTACACATGCTGCAGTAAAAAAATTACAGAATTTTGTAAACAGCAAACAATCATTGGAGGCCTCAGAAAAGAAGTTTACCAGGTGGAAAGAGTGGTGATTGGGTTTCTACCTATCTCATTGATTGATATTTGGTTCAAGGTTCATAGTTGAGTATGTGATAAGCAGAGTAAGATTAACTGTTCTCTAAATCTTACTTTTTCATAATTGTCATTCTATATATCTTTCTGTTCATAAAATAAGCTCTTAAATATTTTCTGAACTGAGGGGGAAGCAAGTTATATAAGCACTGTTATCTATAACAAGACCTAGAAAAAAAAGATGGAGAGCCCTTCAGGGTAGACACAGCATTGCTGCTCTGCGCTTGTACAGAACATAGCTCACAGCAGAAAGAGGCTCCATTCTTGAACAGAGCCTGTGAGTACTGACAGAATAAAAGTATATACTTACCCCAAATTTTTGATTCGTGTATATTTTCAGATATGTTCTAGAGATCGAGATAAGCTTTTTCCTGAGGTTTTAAAGAAAAAAAGGAAAGCTACATGTAAAGTATTTACGTGTTCTTTTTATTTTAACCTCAACATGTTAAAGAAACTAAAAGATAACTATGAAAATACAAATAATTATTTGCCCTATTAAGTGATAAAACATAGCCTAATAAAATACAGGATCTTTCTAATGCTAGAAATATAAAAATAAATATGTGGAGTTTTCCTATATTTATATTATTATTTATATTATTGTTATTATTATTATATAATAGTTGCCAGACCTTTTTCACTACAAATGCTGAAAAGTGAGCTTGCTTTACCATAGGAAGAAAGTTGCTGAATTCAGTAGAATTCACAAAAGTAAAATAAACCTTACAGCTAGATTTTTCAGCATGAAAGGAAGAAGGAATAAATTCAAGGATTTGACTATTTAACTGATTTTCAAGATCTTCAGGATGATAGAACTGCTCTCCCCAGTTTCAGGGGGCTTAAGACTTCATCCTCACTCCTTACAGTAACACCTATTTCCTAACAGGATAAACAAATCTGTATTTCTCATAATTCAATCTATTTTGTATTTCCAAAATAATACACATAATATTGCTTGTCTACTTAATAGCAAAACCAGGTGTGATGTAGTAGATGATAGCACAGATATGTTGTTGTTGTTTTTTCCTTACTATTAAGTTGAAATTTGAAATGGGGGAAGACCTTAAGATATGAACATGAAGGAATATTTTATGTGCATGCATTTTTTTTGGTATACATGCAAATCGCCTCTCATCACTGATAAGATTGTGTAGGTATTTTTAATGTTTATGCATTCCTGAAGATACAATGTTTCATGTATTTCTTTAACTGAATTAATTTTGTATTTTTATATATAAATTAATAGTTGGGATACATGGCTTCAAATTTGTTATATACATTTTCAATGTCATACAATTTGCCAAAAGTAATCCAAAAAGCCTCTTCTAGATGATGTAAACAGAAATTATTCTTTCAAATTTCAATATTTAGTTTAGCAGAAATTGCATCGATAGTAGCAGATGATTAAAGCATTACAGGTTAAAATCTGTCTAGTTTTGTTATTCATCAGACTCATTTATTGAACCATGAACACGTTTTTATTTTCCATGACAGCATCACTCATTAAAATGAATATTGCACATAAATAGTCATGCTGTTCTCATGGAAAACAATAAAATGTCTATTCAATATGCTAGAGTTTGTTTGTAATTGTAGTGTTCAACCAAACATCATGTCCCAATATCATTTCAAGATAGGACTAATTTAAGTAAGTTCTATCCAGTAAGCAAGCCCAATTGTTCAAAAAAAGCTGAAAACTGAGGTAGCTTTAATTGTTTATGTGTAGGTATATACATATACTTACATGTAATATTCAGGAAAATAAATTATAGAATTCTAGACAGTAAATTAATTCTTCACTTAGTCATTAATAAGTATATTTTGAAAATATAATTGCCTTGTTTTTTATTTCTGAGATGAATGGGCAGCTCTTCTATTCTCCTAGCATTTGTATATTTCAGTTAGCAGTAAACAAGATAATTAAAGATGATATCCCCAAATTTTCCAAGAGTAATTAAGACAAGATAATATCAAACTTCTTTCTTTAAAAACTTCATCAACTACCTTATGCTGCACTGCTCTATACCTCTTTGTTTCTAAGTGATGATCTAGTGGACCCGGATAAATTGGGTTGGTAAAACTGCTCGTTTAAGACTGTTCAAGTGCTCATGGAAGATGGATTTAAAGAAAGGAATTTTTAAAAAAAAAAAAAAAAAAAAAGTGATCCTGGGTGGGGAAATAGTTTTTTGTCTTCTGTCAGACTTCAGTATCCAGGCCATGATAGCAAACATGTCAGGAGCTGTTTTGGAAACAGCTCCTCAGGTAGCTCATCTCCTCTAAGAAGAATGTATATTTTGTAATGGAGTGCATGAGCTACCAGGATCTGCTTTTTATTATCTGTTCAGTCAACCATTCTCATGAGAATTTCTGTTTTCACCTCTGAGAATCAGCTATCGTTGTGCCTGGTACTTCAAGTGGCTTTGGATGCTATCTCAAAACATGCCTTTGACTTTGTATTTCTGGTCCTGAAGTGACAAATTGACAAAGTGAAGCAGCCTGCAGTTAGGGTTTTCCTGGCTATTTCTCCTTTTTCTTTAAAGAGAGGGTTGGAGAGCTTGAGTGAACTCAGAAGAAATAGGAGTGAGAGGATTCCTTGGGGAGCTGGAGAAATGTATTGGAGAGGCATTTAGAACAGTTTTTGGAATTGTGCGTTACCTTCGAGCATATCAGGTATATAAAACAGAGAACACATTAAAAATATGTAAATTTGATGAAGAGACTTTTAAAGCCTTGAATATAAAGAATAGGTGTAACTAATATTCTGTAAAGAAGTTAACAGTTTAAAAAATACCCACAGAAAAGAAATTAGGGCAAAATTTTCCTTTAGATACAAGATCTTGGGGGTCCTTTAAATCTTTACAGCTGAACAAAAAGAATCAAAGTGCAGAACTTGCCATATTTTTGGTAACTCAGGTAAGACTACAAATACAAAATGTAGTATTTCTTAAAACATCAATCAATAAAGATAATTCAGTATCACTGTTCAAGGTAATGTGTCTGATTTTGGTGACACTAAGCAAACGTTTTTCTAGTATCGGTAGAAAGAGAAAAAAATGGCATATGATATGCGTTAACTTCTCCTTTAGGTACCATATGATTCCATAACAGTGAAGTTATGGTGGGCCTTGAGTACCTAATTGGTACCCAACTTCTGTATGGATTTTACTTCTCTAAAATTAACATTTTAAGTCCAACCATCAAAGGAATGAAGTTTCATGAGATCAGTGCTTCCAAAACTATCAGTAACAGCATTTGCTTTTAAATCAATTCGAAAAAAAATTTGAACAAGGAAATGCAACTGTAAAAAAAAAAAGAGAGGCAAAAAAGGCAGTAGCATTTCTTTTACTAGTAAGCTAGCATTTTCTTTTACTAGTCAAATAAAAAAAACAAAGCTTTTTTCTTAGAAGTTTTTTTTATAGCAGCATAAATGGGAAACGAATAGCAAAGAGGAAGTTGGAATGAGGGGAACTGTAAGCATTTTTAAATAAAAATACACAATTAAAACTTAGTAGGTAAAAGTATTTCAGCACGTCTTTTAGAAATGTGAACTACAGGCAATCAATATGTTTCAAATACAAGAGACATTCTCATTTCTTGATCTTTTTTCAAACTCATTACAGGTTTATTAAAAATGTTGTGTCTTTGTCTTAAGATATATTTGTAATATAATGGAAAAACAATAAAAGATCCGCTTGATAGAACTTCAGCTCTTTTAACAGCAAAAAGAAGTGGTTTATGATAAGTCATAATTTGAAATGGTATCTATTGTCAGACTTTTTCTTAGAAAATTTCAAATGTTAATTTGCATGTTAAAAAGGCATTTTATATTTTTTTACTTGCATGGTTTCTGTAGCATTGGCATATACTTGCGGTTTAAACCTCTCCAGTAAAAAAAAAAAAAAAAAAAAAAAAAAAAAAAAAAAAAGTGAAGCTTCCATATGCCAACAACGTATTTTTCCTTTTCTCTGTAACATATCTACATAAAGTAGATGAATCTTTCATCATAGAACTGTTTTAAAATATAAGTTTTTAATCTCAGGACTCTAAATGAATATGAATTTAATTTTAGGCATAAAAATCCCTTGAATCATCTTTGTTAAATCAGCATGTTAATGTAGTTAAACTTTTAATTTAAAAGCAAATAAATGTGTTCACTGAAGCTTGTTTTCACATGTTGTAGTTATCAAACCAGAAATATATTAAATGACTGTGTACAAATAGCATAAAGACTTTGTCGTGGTAATGATATTCATGGAGTTTAACTTTTAAGAATGGTAACCACTTTGTGTGAAAAGCACAGTGCATAGCATGTGTGTGCTGAGATCTGTCTCAGTTCCTACACACTGTCTTTAACACAGTAAAGAAGTCATTTCAGTAATATCTTGAAGAGTAGACAAGACTAGAGACCTATATCTGATGCATGTTCAGCATAATTTACATTTTTCTTACAGTAGAGAGTATCAGGAATGTTTTGAGGAAAACAAAAGGCCTGCTCCTCCCTTCGAGGAGAAATTACTTTCAAACTTCAAACTGCTGGGGAAACTTTCCAGGAACATGGCATTTCTACAGTTCCTACATTTTTGCAAATACTCAGGAAAAACATACCAATTTGGACCTTTAGACATTAACTGTAAACAAACAAAAAATCTCAAAGGACTAGAGCAAACCTGTTCTACTATAAATGTAATTTAAAAACAAATAGGAAAAAGGAAAATATACTTCAGAAAATGTATTTAAGAAAACAAAAGCAAGGATGTAGAACAAAGAATTCAAAAGGCAAAGTAACTTTCTGAATAACTTTGGTTCCATTTCTCTTATTTTTCCAATATTGTTCAAAGAAAAAAAAATAATTTAGGCAGCTATTTTAGTGTAAAATATTGACCTCTTTGAGCACTGATTTCATCAGCAATAGAAGGAACACCAGATGTTTGATTATTAGCTTCTGGAGTCATAAAGTATTTTAATAGCTTGGAGAAATATTAAGAGTGAATACTTTCAAAACTGGGAATATAAAGTACTTTTTAAATCCATATTTTAGTACTTTATCTAAAATGGCTTGATCATTAAACAAATTTCTTCTGGTCTACTTGAATTAATTTGTTGCTATTCAGTGATTTAGATTCATTCAGTCTAAAGCTGGCCCTGCTCCTGTGGCATCTGCCTCTAAAAAACAAACACCATGTCAATTAGTGGAAGGAAATGAGAATGGGAAGGGCAGTGGTTAAGGTACATAATTTATACTATATATATTATATGTGCGTGTGATCTGTGTGTGTGTATACACACACACACAAGTGCCAGTATTTAGGAGAATTTTAAAAGAATTTAGCACAGAAGGAGTATGACAGTCACACTAACAGTACTTTCTTAATGGTACTTGACTAACATGATTCCACCCTGAATTACAGACATCTCCTCTATGTTGAGAAGGTTATTGTCTGTTCTGATTTTATGTATATTATTTCTTTCCCTGCAATTGTGGGATCTACATAGATTTCTTTCAGAATGGAAGCTTGTTATTCCTGTTTTTTTTTTAATGTTATATATCTATGTGAAATTGCAACCATTAGTCCTGAATAAGGTACTTCTAAAGATCCACTGTGTAGTTCTTGAAATCAGGTTCTCAGTTCTTGGCAGATATGTTTCTTTTTTAAAATACTTATTTTAAGGGAAATGCAGATAATCATTATATAACCAAAATTAAAAATTAACTGTTTTTTGTTAGTACAAAAAGTAACTTTGTGAAACTCAAAGGTGTAAAAGCTGTGATATATCATTTCATAGGAGATAAAAATTTGGAAATTTGTGGACATGGTCAAATGTGCTATTGAAAAAATAGTACTAAAATCATTTAATATAAAATACACTTTTTTGTGTGGAAATTGTCTTGCAAGTAGCAGAACTGTATATGACATCCCTTCTTGATATCTTGGTGTTTCTCAGCAGATGACTTGCATACAGTTAATGATTTACAGTTGATATTCAAGTATTCTAATTGGAGAAGTCATACTCTTTATATTGCTACCCTAATTGCCTTCTAAACCATATCTTGTTATAATTGCCACAGAAATGAACTGCATTTCACCTCTGGTTCTCTGTTGTACGTAAGTCATGCCATTGCTGGTCTTGATTTCTGAGATTTACCTGCCTAAGCATGGGATCATGTTCTGTCATAAATAGATGGGCTGAATTTTGATATGATAGCTATGATGCCCTGATTTACTGCTGACCCTGAAGTCTTTTCTCCTGTCCAGGCAACAATGCTGATACATTCTACAAAGTAGAACGATTTGAATGAAAACCCCATTTAAAGCCAATACATGTAACAATAAAACAGAATGCATATGCTTGAGCTGTTCTCTAGGATTTAACATCCACTGGATCTGAGATGAGAATGTTCCACTTTTCCAGGCTTGTTCTGCATCTGCTTGCTCTTTTTTCAGATCACAGAGATGATGTGCTGGCCAACCATGGGCAACTTGTTCCTTTTCTTTGGGTTCAAAATGCCTTTTGACATTTCTATACTTGTGCTTTGCTAGATCCCTAGTGCAGTCTTTCAAATATATGCTTACATGTACTTATCTGTACCCTTATTTAGATTAAAACAGATGGGGGAAAAAAAGAAAGCTCCTCATATCAATAAGCAGTATCTTCCCTCTTTTGGCTAGGTATTCAGAAAATGGAGATCTTTTCATACTCAGGATTAGTGCATACCAGCATCACACCTCTTGGAGCTGCATTATGGTTTAACTCTGGGGTTAAGCCTCAGGTTTCTGTGGATCAAGGCTGTCAACTGGCACTCTGCAGACCTTTGGAGGGGCTAGAAAAGGCAATGACTACCATGGTTAAATTCACTGTCCAGGCAATCATACATGCACTAGAAAATGTTTAGGGGGTTGCAAATCAAGAAAGATTGAAAACCACTACTACAGGTTAGCTTTAGTGGAACACTGAAAAAAACCATTCCTTCACTTTTCTATATGCAAGTGCAGAACTTAAATACTGAATATAGGCTGTGATTGCTTCTCTTGTTACTCATTTAATACATTTTTTTTCCAAGCTGTCATTGTATGGAGTTTTAATGTTGATCATTCTCAATTTTTGAGGGACTATTAATTCATTAGTTATATTTTGAGAAGCATGAATAGTCCCCACGCTCAAGTATTTTCATAGAATAAATTGTTTTTGATCAGGTGTTTGTTTGTGTTGTTTTGAGTATTTGACCACTATCTGAAAGCTAGCATTTATGTTAATAAGTCTTACAATTCCTGAATATAAGTGCAACTGTTATTAGTATGTAAATCTAAGGTTCAGCTTCATAATTTTTTTCTTTTTTTCCCTAATTTTTCTAAAAATATGGTAAAGCAGGATATTTGGCCAGAGGAGAACACAGTTTTTTCTAAATCATTTTCTGTAGCTTATCCTGTATTTCTTGTATTTGTTTTCAATACTACTGGGAAAAATAGCATTTTAAAGTGCCCTCCCATCATCTCCAAATATATAATGTATGCTGCATATTTTTCCGAAGCTGACTAGACCAGCACGGAGGGGAATGGTTAGAATTTCAAATATGGCTACTGTGGATTATAATAAACATTTTTTAAGTCTAGATTCTGACGTTTTCTGAGAGGGTGTTCTGCAGTGCTGAGAAGGAGTGTTGCTAGCTTCAGTAGCTTCGATACAAATAAACATTAGCAATGTGCCTGTATTAGTAAACTGCAGTTACTTGTTAGGAAACAGAATCAGTAATTTAATTTCTTCACTCTATATAGAATTATACAAAATCAAGAGATGTGATTGCTCTAGTCCTTGCAGTTTACTCTTATAAAATTTTGATTCAAGATCAAACTGCAGGTTAGCACGTAAGATTTGGAAGATTATGTTTAAAATGAGATGAACTTAGTATCCATAAATGTGGTTGTGATTCTCTAGGGACAATTATCACAAAAAGATTGAATTGCAATTGATTGTATTGTGTTTGTGACACTTCTGTTTCTTTATTTCTTATTCCAGTTTAAAAACAAAAACCAAAACACTTTGTACAACTGCATGATGTGAACAGAAATTTGCCTTTAGCAAATACCCTGGAAAGGCCATAGCTGGCCTCAAATAGGAAACATTCTTTATGGTGATTTCTGCAATCTGTAATTTTTCCTCTTCTGCATCAGGATAAATACAGAACCTTTAGAAGCTTTCCACTGGTAATGATTGAGACAATGAGAGACCTGTTCCAACATATTCAATATTTCAGTCGTTAAGAAACTCGCCCAAAAGACCTAGATTCAAGTTTCTGTTCTATTTTTTTCCTACATCATAGGAAAGTCATCTAACAATAGGACTTGGGGGTTGCTTTCTGTCTCTTCTGTTAGAGCTGCCTGTGTTACATAAATATATAAATATTTAAATATTGATTCGGCAAAGGGGCAGAGAGCAGGTGTATGCTTACTGGTAGGAGCACTCGACTTGGATGCAAAAGAACTGAGTTCAATTCCCTATGCTAATGAATATTTCATTTGCATATGTAAGGTGAATTAGATCTAATATAAGAACCAGGATTTTCACTAGAGAATATTCAAAAGATGAATTAGGCCTGCATCTGGAATTTGATAGTAAGGTGAAAGAATCTGACAATATTTATCAAGTATTTTAGACATGATGTCAAAATTTAATACCTGTGAAGGTTTCAATTGTTACAGTACAGCCAACCACATCTTGAACAATTCTTAGAAGTATTTATTATTTTCCAAACACTTTTGACTTTCTCACATTGGTAGAGCATACAATAAACTGTGTAATGCATGATAAATCTGTATCATTTTATATCTTTTTAGCTTTTTAAAAATATAAGAAGGAAGAAATAAAATAGGTAGAAATCTCTGGAAGACTTTCTTCCTGTGAAGAGCAGTTGAGTACAAGGAAGAGGAGAGGTCTCTAAAATGCTGGATGGAAAGGCAGAAAAAGAGTGAAGAAGGGGGAGAGTCGCACAGCAAGGGTCTGGGTTGTGCAGTGCATGCAGGGACTGGCAGACTGCCAAGATAAGCAGAAAGTAAAAAGATAGACCTTCACAGCATGGGAAAAAAAAGCTTCTCATGGACAGGAAGGCATTGGGTAGCGGTTGTTACAAGCCAGGAAATCACTGAATCAACTAAAATGAATCTTGGAAACAAGCACATGCGTGAAAGGACTCGCCAGGGGGAGAGTTGCACATAAAATATTTTCATGTCTCTTTTATCTTACGTAGACAATTTGCATATTTTCTATTTTAAAAGTTAATTTATCTTAGTTTATATTCTAGCAAAATCTGGCTTTTCTGAGTTTTGATCTCTTGGGGTAACTCATTAAAGGAGAATATCTAGGCACATTCACATCAAGGCTCTGGTCAATTCTCAGCCCTGTTATGGGTTCTATCAAAAAACAAACCCCAGACCCATAAAACAAAAATCATTTAAACAGAGTACATTTGTGTTTCCAGAACTCTTAAAACAGATTAAAATATCTTAGACAAGATGTTAATTTTAATGAAATGCAAATGCATATGAAATTCTTAAGAATATTTATCAAGACATCCTACCTTGTGCAGTAACATAAAAATAGGAGGAAAAGCTAGTAGACATTTAATTCACTGGGAATCTAATGACATAGTAGTTTACTAGACAAAACATCAGTTAATGATCAGCGTACTCAACGAGAGCTTCAGAATACAACATCAGCTTTGCTTCTCTGATGCTTGAAGGGTCATATACCCCAGCAGTCATGAGTTCAGCTGAGATTGGCTGAATATAATAAGTCCAGTGTAATTGTTGTAAATTCATCTTACTTTTTTTCCCCCACCTTATTTTGCCACTTAATCAGCCATCCTGCCAAGTAGCCTTTCCACATGGGTGTTTTAAGAATCTCCCTCTTAATCAGTTTGATGTGAAAATACCTCCGGATCCTGTATTTAGGCTTAGACAAACTGCTTAGTGTTTTGTTCTTTTTTGATAACTATACCATAAGTTCTTCTACGTCCAAAACTAAGTGTGCAAAACTGACTTCATACCTTTTTCTATTTTGGCATGACAGCAACTTCAAGGTCATGTCAAGTCGCATTTAGTCTGTAATTCATCAGCTCTTACAAGCTTTCTCTTTAGTCTGGAGGACTTTTCAACTGGACACACGGATCTTGCAGTGCAGTTTTTGCACAGCATCAGTCACAGACCTGTCATGAGGATAAAGCTTTGACTTTTTTCCCCGTGCTCTGGAGTGAGCTCTACTAAATAACAAGCAAGAAGGAAAGTAAACACTAATTTATTTCAAAGCTGCTAAGAAAAATCTTACGTGTCCCCTCGCGCCCCCCCACCCCACCCCCCAAAGAAAAGGGGGGATCAGAGTAGACAAACAATGGGACAAGGGATTTGGGAAAGGAACACAGCATAGAAGTATCAGCTTAATACTCTTGATTGGGTTTCTGCTAAGGCTTCTAAGTCTTTGATAATGCAATCTGTGTGCACTCAGTCTCACATAACTCTTGAAATCTGCTGTTAGTAATCAACTAATTTCTTTTGCTGGCCTCTATAATAATGGCTTTTGAGAGTGTCTTCAAAAATCTGGAAAGCCTGTGTGCCTGGTGGACCGAGTTCAAGAAAATTGATCCATTTTGAAGGGAAGTGCTGTGGCAGAAGAGGAAATAAACCTTGTATTAGAGTGGGTACCCTTAGTGAGAAGCAGACTGAGAAGAAATTGGAAAATAATAAGGAAATATTGAAATTTGTGCTAGAATGTCCAGTGAGATGAGAAAAATGGAGATTTTTGCAGTGCATCTTAGAAGTCCCATGTCATGATATATAAGAAATGACTCAAAAAATAAGTTTGCCTAGGAGAGATATTGGAGATAGAAGCTTGTGTGGTCCAGATAGTCACTGTCACTGTCAACAAAGAAAAAGGAATAGCACTTAGGGTAACCAGGATGAAAGATAGGGATCCAAATAATTTTGGTGGTAGTGTTCAAAGTTCAACCGTGAAATTTGCGGAAGGAAATAATTAGGTTTGAATGTCACTTAAATGTGTAGGAAAGGGAAGAGAACTAAATGAAAAAGGAATACCTACTTCTTAGTTTTAGTGATGTAAATGACAATTTCTGTTGTGACAGGCAATGGGGAGACAGAAATGCCTTCCTGGGTGGAAGTTTTTCCAATTCTCTTCCCCTAGTAGTTTTAGTATATTTTTCTGGACATCTTTATTTCCTGTTCTTGGGGGTTTTTGTTATTTGTGTTTTTTTTAATGGACATTTTAATTGAGCCTATACTCTTTTTCAGTGGAATATCCATTCCTTTTGATTCAAGATGTATTTAACTTTCAAACTTTTCTGTTGTTTCTCATACGTTTGCATCCATCTACATTGGTGTAGTTAATATGTTGAGGCAATTTTGTTGAAAAAATCATAGGCGGTGCAAGAATTACTGCTAAGGACCATCATGTAAAATCTGTGATTCTTCTTAATGCAGACTCAGTTGGATTCATGTTTACATTTTATGCATTAAGATCTTCAGTAATATCACCAATAACAAAAATTATCCTGGCCAATGATTTGGAGCCAAAGGTAGTAACAGGAGCATGGAGGGAGGGGAAAAAGAGGCATCATGGTATGAGATATATTAAATAACATCGATAAGTTTGACACTGTATAGAGGACTAGAAAGGTACAGCAGTCCTTTAAATTGGAGAGTAAGGAAAGGAAGGTGAATCGAGAGGCATGGAAACAAAACTGTCTTTCTCACTATCTTGCCTGCAAAAGTGTACGGAGAGGAGAAAGTTAATTCAATAGAAAGGCAAGAGCGTATTTTCTTTTCCTCTGTTTTTCTTTTAATTTGAACCCTGGGTGAACCCATCTAGACATGTTTACAAGCATTTATAAGTGGCTGTAGTGTGCGTATGTGAGACCCTTTGGAAGCAGGGACTTAGAAATTTGAGTTATGGGCAATACTCTAATTAATGGGAAAAATTAAAAACTTTAATCTGTCAAAGCTGCTTATCTACACAAACTCTTTATATAGCCTTTTTTAAATAATTATTGTGTCCTTGCATTAAAATGTTTTAGTAAGCGTGAACTTTATAAATAAACACGTGAAAAACAAACACAACTAGAAGAAGAGTTGGCATGCCTGGGCCTGCCCTGCTATGGGAACAGTCAACAAGGGAAATAGGTCTGATATACACAAAAAGGCATCAAACCAACAGCAGTGAAAACCAGCGCTGTTGGCAGAATGACATGAGAGAACAGGAACAGTGTGGTGTCTGTGAAGATTTTGCTAGATTAATAATAAATAGGTATACATAAATAATTATAGTTTGTGACAGTTTTAATGACAAGTCATCTGGGGAAAAAAACAGGCATCTTCAGAATTGAAAAATGTCAAGTTTGAGATGACAGGAAGAAAGAGGTTATTGGGAACAGACAGGCAGCTTGTCTAAATATGCCTAATACTAAATACAGATGATTATATTATTTGAAATTAAAAATAAGCTGTGATTCAGTTATTTTTAAATTGTTAGGCCCTTTCAGCTGCAAATTTCACCAGGTGCTAGGAGCAGTTGTAACAACATGCATGTCGTGTGCTATTTAAAAATAACATTCTTAGGTGTCAGTGGATATCATTCCCCGAAAGGAAAGCCATTTAGCTCAGTTAGAAGCAAATTCTTCTTTTTTTCTTTCACGAATATGATTTGAGAAGATTCTAAACCTGTGTAATTTAGAAGCAATGACAAAGATTTTAAAAGGTTGCCATTTTGTCATTAATACATGGATGAATTATGCAAGTGCTGTACACATTATGAATATTTTTCTTGTAGGCTACCTCTAAAGCTGAAAGAACAAAGACCATTTTGACTTGTAAAGCAGATTTTTAAATACAATTCTGTTTCTCTTATTATTGTACCTCATAACTCTCACTCGTCTCACTATAACCTAAAATATTGTGGGAATCAGTAGGCAAAAATGGCAATCTGTTTTTTTCTTGAGTGTTTTTACAGTGCTGTGTCAACACTAAACATGTATAGGAACAGTTGCTCTGAAATTTTTCCACTTTGGCCAATTCCAGTGAGATAAATTGGGCATAATTCAGCAGCTGAAAAAATCTTCAGTCAGGAGAAGCCCCAGCAGCCTGACAGTAAATGAAGGTTAGCTGCTCTGCACGTCCAGTGCCCGCGCCAGCCTGCAGCCAGCAATGAACAGCCTTGGAGCAGCGATCGTG
This sequence comes from Dromaius novaehollandiae, assembly GCF_036370855.1. Lineage (NCBI taxonomy): Eukaryota > Metazoa > Chordata > Aves > Casuariiformes > Dromaiidae > Dromaius > Dromaius novaehollandiae. The sequence goes on along the minus strand of NC_088098.1, from coordinate 105,075,055 downwards.
GCTGCGGCAGAGGGTTTCTCATCCCACCCGTGGCTGAGTGGGCAACGTTAGCTGCAGGCCTGCTGCAGAGTAGTCCATGAAGCGCTCTAAATCTTGCTGGGGCCAACATGAGTCCAACAAACAGGAAGTAAGACATGATTAATATTTGGAAAAGCATCATGCCACCTAGTTTTCGCTTGTTTCAGACGATGACAGTACCGGAAAATACTTTGTCCACAATTGCTACATACTCCTTTCTGGATAAAGAAGTTTGTCATCACAAATTTGTCATTAAAGTGAATATGTCATAGGGACTTGGCATTGAAAATAGAGGGCCTGTTAGGTTTATATCAAAATAAATAATATGCTATAAATACTTCTAAGCTTCAAAAAGTGGCTTTTAAGTAAATATGGGTCAATTCATTATAACAAGATGCAGTATTTCAGGATCTCCTTATCTCAAGATTCTAGGCTCAGTTTTGAGTTCTGTGAGTATAAAGTTCTAATATACCATTTGTAAGCTATTTGTTGTGATTTTTAGCAATAGTTGAGCTCAGATAATCTTATTTAGTTAAATACATGTCAGACCTCCAGCCAACAAGTGGATGTGTTGTTTTAGTTATAAGAGATAAGTTAAGAGAACGAGTATTGTATTTTAAGGTGATACTTAAACACCCAACACTCATAGCTTTTGACATGTTTTATTCTCATGTGTTGCTTTGCAATTTGATATGATAAATGCTAAAATGAGGAAGAAAAAATAAGCTTCCTTTTAAGATTTGTGAAATTATGTGCTGTCACTGTTCAAACAGCAGAAACAGAAATGAATGTGTGCATTTTTTTGTGTTAGCTTTGTTACTGTGTCTGACTGTCCCCTAGACTAAGAAATTTTATTCAGTGATGAGAATTAGAATACTAGTGTAAACTTTTAAGTATTATTTACCTCTAGTACATTTACAGGAGTGCCTCTATAGTATTGTTTGTGCATGTGTTCATCTGTCTGAATACATAAGTTGTTTTATACCCTTAAATCGTACAGTAGGTTTCCAAATGTGTTTCACATAAATGTGAAAGCTTTGAGGCAGTACTTCAATTTTATCATTCATTTATTCTTTTGATAATTGCAATCACTTTCTGGTGTACTCATATCCATATTTTGTACAGATGAAAGAAGCATCTTGTGTTTGGAAAAGAATACCAATACAGAAATGGCTTTGTATCTCTGAAGAAGATTATGCAAAATCTAAACATCTAATTATTTCAAAAATCTTATTTCTAAATAATTCTAATTGCTTTTAAGTAATTGTTGCATGTTTTTATGTTTATAAATTGAGTTACTTACAGCTCAAATACAAAACCTTCAAAATGTATTGCATGAGTCTTGTTAGTTTGAGCTAGAGTTACTTTACAGAGTTTCTATTTTATCTGTGGTGAATTTTCCCCCCACCTTGGAGCAACTAGTTAAATTGTCCAGAGAATGTTACCTAAATAATGAGATTACATTTATCACTCTATCTTTACTCGGTTATTACCTTCTGGTTTCCAAAGAAGGTCACCAAGAAGGTAGCTTGCCATAGCCCACAGTGTGCTCTGGCCTTTGGAACCCAATCACACGCGTCTCCCTCATCTCCTGAAAGGAGGTGATAGTTTCCTGTTCCTCAGAGCAAACGGCACGGGTCTGTCATTCTCGCTGAGATTATGTTTCAGCATTTAAATGGCTTTGAGCATTTCTGATCCCCTGCCTTGCCATCTTCAGTGAGCAAGACTGTCTTATTCTTTCTGGTTTCTCTTTCTTTTGGAGTCAATCCAGAATATAACAACAGGATTTTTCTCTCCCAAAGTATTATTTTTTTAACCTGTGCCAATCAATGCTTTTGTAATATAAGAATCATAAAATAACAGTGGGATAGTTTTAAAAATCTTCTGGGATAGCATCAGTTACATATTTTATTGTCATTTCTATGATCAGTAGATAAATGACAGAAAGAAAGCTCTAGGAAAAGGGCAGCTAGCATAAGATCTTCATGGATCTTAATAGCTGATGCTGTCTGACAAAGAACAGGTGATGCTGTCTGACAATTCTTCCATAGTATATCATTACCGGTGTTTTACTAGGCTTCTTGCATGGATGGAAGTGTTAATATAGCTGTAATGACAAATGCCTGTTACCTACTCAGCCAAAAACAATGTTTAATTATGTTTGACAGAAAATATTTCAGCAATTTAAGAAAAAATTGCATCCTTGCTACTACTTTCCATAAAATTTAGCTTTACAAGTATATGAAATAAACAGTTAAGTTATGCTTGATCCCACTGAGAAATGATAAGAGATATCATCCGTTTCGGAAGAGCATGGGTTTGTGGAAAGTCCTGTGAAGAAGAATATCACTGTTTGGCCTCTTGTGAAAGACTCATGTTATCTAGGATAACCAAAATGGTGTTCACTTACCTTTACATCATTACTAAAGCTCTTATTGACGTTTAATTGCATTGGAAGCTTGAAGAGTCTTATGAAGATAATTAGAACCTTTGAGCTATTTTTGACATACCAAATATTTTCTCCCGAACTTTCACACAGATTGCTCTGTCTGAATTTGAAGGTTGCCTCATCTATTGAGTAGGTAACTTTTCTACGTTTGTGCTGAACATATATTGACAAAAAGTACCTCATTGCTTTGATCAGTACTTCAACTGCCACTTTGCTTTATCCTAAGTTTAAGATGTTGGTTGCCACCTGTGCAGCTATCTAGTTTAGACATAAGTTACAGCAGAAATGCGGTCTCATGCCTTCCTGTGACATATTTATGTATTGTTTCGGCTGCATAGTTTATAACTTTCTGCAATAATTTTACTACTAGTAGGACTCCTTGTCCATTCTGACTGGATATTGAGTATTGTTGTAAGACAGTGTAGCTAGAAGACGGTTAGAAGCAACAGCCACTGAAAATCCTAACCTTTAGGATTATGGGAGTTGTCTTTTAATAATGCAAAAAAAATTAACTTCTGACATGTTAGTCATGAACATTGTGCATATACTTAGCATTTAGATAAGAGTAGACATGTAGAATGCTAATTAACTATCTGTGTTCTTAGCATTTAATACACACATCTTCACACCTTCTTCAAAATGCTCGACAATTATGAATACCAACTTTTGTAAAATTATGTCCATTTTCTTGATATTTAGCTTAAGCTACTTCATGTCTCCTTTCATTTAAAGGCTAATTACTTATCTCTGGAAGTGGGATTTATCGTGATGGAAATAAGATGAACTCTAGAAGCCCAATTGAATGCCACTGTAGTTGGGAATAAAGCTATTTACCTTCCAGGCATGTATTCCCGAGTAGAGCATGCTAGTTAGTATGTATGTATCTGCCTTCAGTGAAGTTAGTTATAGTTGATCTAAGTGTAGTATTTATTTAATAATTTGTGTGGCACACAGAGGTACTAGATAGCCAAAACTACTCACCAAGAGAAAGAGTTTGGAAATATCGGATGGAAAGCATGAAATCTGCCAGGATAATACAAAAACTAGGGTGGTGTGTATCTGAAAAGAGAGACAAACAAAGGTGTGTATGGTGAGATAAGTGTACCACAAAAGAATGGGAAGGCTGGAAAATTCAATGAGCTAAAAATAATAAGGATGGGGAAAAAGGACAGATTAGAGAGAGAGAGAGAAAGGACATTCATTATGTTTTTGGCCTTACCTCCAAGTTAATAGTTCTGCATTACTGCAGAGCAGTATTTATTTTGCAGAAATAACACTGATGCATTTTTGCATTATCAAAGAGCATTTTTATTGGCAAATCTGTCTGTTTTTCATTTCTCCAAAGAAGGGAAAAGGCTAAAATCAGTAATTTGCGTAAACTGGAAAAAAAAAAAAACCAAGAAAACAAAACAAAAAAAACTGAAATCACACAACCAACAAGAAAATTTAACTTAAATTTTACCTAACAGTGTGAGACTTTTGTGTCTGATCAGAGCCTTTGGAGTTACAAGGCTTTTATACAGTCCCCCAGGTTAATAGTTGTAAGGACTATTCTTTACTTACTTGCTTTGCAATTCTCCAGTATTTTCCAGTATAGTCATCCCATTCAGTTCCAATGCAACTACTATGCTAGTATTCTAGTAGCATAGTAAATTTGAATGCTAATTCCTTAAATTTTGTGAAAATTTCTAATTGGCTGCACTTACTTATGTTCACATCTCCCATATACTCCTATATACATTTTTAATTCTAGGAATTGATATGTTTATTTGAAGAGATTTAGTTAATTTTTTTCATCTGAAGTATGATTTAATTTGGTCAAGAGCAGTCATGAAACAACAATTGTTTTGGCTATCATAGCTGTTAAAATGGTATTTTAGAAGCCAATCTCAAGGTCACTTCACAGCATGTAAAACATTTTACTTGCTTTTTTTGTTTTGTTTTGTTTTTTTTTGACTAATGACTACAATGTGTTGTCACATTAACAGCCTGACACTGGGAAATCACAAAAGCATAACATTAGAAAATGCAGTTGCTTAGAAAGTTTTTCACTGGGATGCTGATACAATCTGAAGCTCTTCCTGAAAGAAATTGCACTTTTTAATGGGTCTCTAAATGATATTTCTGTATTGTAGCTCTTCTTAGAAGGGTGATTCTTATTAAAAAAACAAAACAAAACAAAACCGAACAAAAAAACCTCACCAGATCCTCTTAATAATAAACCAGGACCAAAAACACTATAGCACATGTCAGAACATTCCAAGCTTTATTCTTTACTGGTGATTGGTTCTGCCACTTATCTTTATAGAAATTGGGTGTAAAGTGGGTGTTTAAAATAGATAAATAGACTGCTTGGTCAAATAGCTTAGCCTTTTCTAAAGCAGAGCTAATACAGTTTGTGTTTAACACATTGCAGGAAAATATAAGCTTCCTCATTAACAATGTCATTTTATTTGTTTTTTTATTGGGGTATTTTCTATTTATTTTAAATGTTTGAAAGCTGTGTATTTATAAAGCATAACTTTTTTGTATTAATACAGCTTATTAACATACGTATACGTTAGTGAAAAAAGCTTGTTTTCTGATGTTCATCACTATTTCCCATACATGGTATTTTCCATTCATACTACCCAATAATAAATACTGAATTTGTTAAATCTTTAGAAGCATTGATGTAACATTGATGATACTTATTTGGCATTACTTGAAAAATAGTATAGTCACTGTTCTAAGAAACAGAGAATAAGAAAAATATAAATATGTCAGTTCAGAAAAATTATCTAATTTTATTGGATAAAATGTTGAATCTCCCACCAGGCTTCACAGGAAACCTTGTAGTCACAAAAGTTAATTGGTTTTGAAACTGTGTTCTATTAAAATATTGGTTTTAGGCAGTGTATACTGAACACACAATCTTTTTCTGTTTTGGTTTAAAAAGATTTTGAGACTCCTCTTGTAGTAGCAGAGCAGTATTGTATCAGCGATACAGATGAACAAACCAACTGGATTAAAAACAAAAAAAGCAACTTTTGTGCAACTTTTACATAACTCCTGTTTTTCTGATTCACCTCACTATGTGAAATATTTTCTGCTCCTTTCTTTTAACTTGAATTTAAAAGTAAAATATTTTCTTTCAAAAAATTGTGTAAGCATAGTAGCTTATTGTGTGGACTGCAAAATACTACTGTCTTCTTCCTTCTCATACAAAAAATTCTTATGTGTTTTCTTCTTTTTCCTAGGTGAGTAACTGAAGGTTAGCAGAATTCCTGGTTGTCAAGTATGCCTAATGCTTTTCTGTAGTATGCTGTGGGTAAGTAAAAAAATATTATATAATGTTTTCATTTTCAAAAAAAGCACATAAATAAAAAGGAATAATTGGTAGTAACTTCTGCAATGGTATTTTAATCAGTGTAATAATTGGTTACTCTATTAACACTATGGAAAAAACTGGAATATGTTTATGAAGTTATTTTATATGGACATGCTTGGGTGAGATGCATTATTCAGTTTTCATAGAAGAATTTTTTTGGACTGTTCTGTCTTTTTGCAATTTAAATTATATATGTAGGGTAGAATTCCAAACTCGAGATGTTTGTACCTGTGAGAACATGGTAGTTTATAAGGGAAAGAGAATACCTGTGAGCGTATTACAGCCCACAGTTGTACAAATTGTATCATTTAGAAAATCATTTCACAAATTTGAAAACCTGCGTTTTGAAAAATGTTGTTTGCAGCTATTCTGTTTTTAAGTAAGATGTATTGTATTACATACTTTGTTAATGGACAAAGTTATGCTTCGGGATTGTGTTTGTGGAAGATGTTAGGGAAGCTTTTGTTTGTGGTATAACATGAGCATTCTTCTTTAGTTGGTATTTACACCCTGCATATGATTGTTATAATTGCAGCAATATATACATTTTTCTAAAATAAATTAACCAGAACAGTTGAGCTATACTGGATTTACTTTTCTGATCACCACTGTGTCTGCGATCAGAAAAATCAAAAGTAAAGGCCTTTGATGTAATCCTGGCCCTACTGGAATGCATTGTATAATATTGCCAGTGACTCCAGTGGCCACAGCTGCATCCATTGGAAATGGCTTTCATATCAGTCAGAAATTAAAATTAATAAGAAAACAGCTGTACAAGGATCCATGAAAATACTTTAAAACTGTAAAAATCTCAGTACTCACTTGACATAAATTAGCATTTATTTAAATGCCAATTAAAATACTTAGGTGGTGAGATTAATATTTAAAGCTCATGGTGTTAGCTTAGTGATTGTTTTTCTGAAAATAAGAATGTGGTGTGAACATGATTGCCTGGATTGTCAAATGCCCAACTAGTTTAAATATTTTTAGGAGGAGGAAAGTGTTTAAAATATGCATTACACATTGGGCTTTTTTAGATTCTCTTGGAGGCTGAGTGCTGTGCCAGTAATTCTTTTCAGCTTTGTATAGTAAAACTCTAAAACATGGTATTATCCAGTATTCATATATCCATACTACTTGCGCAGTAATATTCATGTCCTGTGGAAATAGTATACTTCTAGGAAGTAAGAATATTGAGATTTTCTTAGTCTGAAAAAGTTTTAAAAAATTTCACACAAAGAATGCTGAATATTACCTTTTGATACACAGTATGTGCAATGAAGAGGAATATGAGTGGAGATATGCTTAATAATCATCCTTTCAAAGACTCATGGCAGAAAATTTACATAAAAATGTAGTGAACAAGGCTTATTCAGGATGCCAATCATCTGTTTTGTTGTGGCTTTCTTCTTTTGGCTTTATCATAGTTTGTCAAAACCTTGACTATTATTCTGCAGTTAGTCTGTTGTTAAACTTTGTCATTAAGCATTAACAACAAATCTCTACAAAAGACAGAGGGAAGATTAGAAATATATTTGGTGTATTCAGGTACATCTGTTCTTATGTAGCAAATTAGCTTTTCAAGAATTAATCAAAACAAGTTTAAATTTAGATGGCTTGTGAAAACAATAAGCAGTCGTCTTCTCTCATGTGAATACCTTGTTTTCATAACACTTCCTCTATCAAATCTCAGATCATTTCCTTAAATTGAGATACAGAGGATAAAGTGATAAGCCTCACTGAAGCGAATGGAAATCCTGCTTTTGAGTGAAGTAGGGTCAATAATTCACCCCATACAAAATTATACAGTGTAGAATTATAATCATTTAGTGATTTCTTAGAAAATAGTTACAACCTGTAGGCTTTATTCTTTCAAACAAACACGATTGAAATGTGAATGTTGTTTGCAGACTTCAGAGATATTTCATATTCGTTTTCCACTTTTTGGATATATAACTCTACCAAATGCAGTAACCAAGCTTTAGTTGATTGTCTGTTCTTTGTCTCAGTTCTTTTATTGGGCAATTATTCATAGTTATATATCTTTATTTATAAATAAACTTGAAGCTTGTTCACAGATTGAGTCTTAAGGTAAATATTAGATTGGTCTGTATCTTAAAAACTTATATTTGAAAGTCTGGGAAAAAGAAAATTAATATGACTGTTCCTTCTTCTATCAGTATTTTTTAAGACTGAAACTGTTTTTCCAAACCCTGGCTGTTTTTTATGACAGCATTAATTAGCAATTAGTGAAACTTCTCAAAATATAAGAATAGTCCCAAAATACTGGTGGCATACAACTCTTAAACCTATAATACAGTGTATTCTTGTCTATGCTGCAGAAATAACCTGAGAAGCTCAAGAGCAAAATAAGAGGAAGTGAAAATTTGATTTAGGTATGTTGCTAAATAGTGTTTAGAACAAACCAGTTTTAAAATATCAATGTCTTTTGCTTAGCCCAGAGGTAAGCGATTTTGCTATTTCCAGGTTATGTCTAGAAGGGACTCTTTCTCTTAGAGTGTTTTTTTTTTTTTTTTTTCTCTGTGCAGACAAATACATCTAAGGAGTGCTGACTGTTCACTGAATAGGCTTTGTGAGAGGATTTGGGGGATCAAATCATTTGGTAAAATGACTGATAAAATGTCAGGCAACAAACAAAAGGATTCATCTGCAAACTGATGGTCTGGTCCCAAGACTGATGCTTCCCCCTCCCAAGATATATAAACCAAAATGTATAAACCAAATGAATATTATTCTTCTGGAGTAACTTATTAAAGAATAGCAATGCTTGGGTATGTAGAAAAGTTAGCTTAAAGTGAGAAACTTTTCCAGAAGTATTTAACGCTGGAATAGTATTTAGGCTTCTAAGACATGCTATATTATAAATAATTTTTCATAAAGAAGAGGCTATAAGAGTATTTTGTAAAAAAACAAAAAACAAAAAAAACCCCAAAACCCCAGTGTTTCTGGTAAAACTTAATAAGGTGGCTGGGAGCATTCTTTCTAAAACATAAATATTTTTATTGAATAATGAAAATGATCTCTCTACATAGAAAGCACGCAGGACCAGATGGTGCACAGTGTTCTACTTACAAGTACCAGCAAGTAAAGGCAGACCTCTGCAGCGCGCAAGTTCTGATCTGATAAAAAGCACGATTGCGAAGAATTACTCAGCTGATTGAAGTAGATGTTATAGGTTTGGTTGCACAGTCAGTCTTCATCCTTCATGAGAGGTAGGATGGAGATCTTTACTCACAATCTGATTACTGGATGTATCCAGATATTTTCTTTTTGTACACAAGATGTACTTTAGAACACAGTCACTGACAAAAATGGAAAGTTGCCTTCATTTTTTGTTTTTGTTTGTTCTAACTATTTATTTTGATGAAGGCTTAAAATGTAAACACAGGTCTAATTACAGCTAAGCCCAAGGATCAGTTGTTTCATGTGGCTCTTTCTGAAGTGCCCTAGCTATCCTGGCTACCCACTTTACTTCACTTAGGAATTCTTTTTTCCACTTTGCTGCTGGCATTTCCCAGTTAGCAGCCTTCAGTGTCCCTGTAGAGTCTCACTTTGAAGCTCTTCTTCCCCTGTGGCTCCCAGTTAGTGACTTCTTTTTGTCTGCAGATGTTTTCTCTGCTCTTTTACTTTTTCTTTCGTTCCTCTGCATCTGTGGTCCTTTTTTAGCAGTCCACAACTAAGAAACTTGTTTGACATTTTCATCATTGTGAAAGACAAAGGAAGGCTTCCAATCTCCATGTATCTACAGGAGATGACTGATGTATTTGAGACACACAAAGCTTTTATGAGCAGTATAAATCTTGGCTGAGGGACAGTGCCTGAAAGAACTAAGGACTCCTGTCCATGGTGTGCTGACAGCTTTCAAGGCCAAGGGTAGTAGTCTCAGTTGCAGGGGAAGGTAACTTGGAGACTAGGACCAGTGATTCTCTTTTGCTTAGCTAATGCATTTCTTCTGCCTGTACCAGGTAAAAGAGTTTTAAGCAGAAAAAGGCCCTGAATTCTTACAATCCTTGGCTCTTCCTGAATCATCTAACATTGTTTTCATTCTTGTAGCTTCTTGGGAAATCTAATTGCTAGCAGCCTTTTAGAGGTCAATATTATAGATTGTTTTTTACAGAAAGATCAAGGAAAAGATCAAGCTGTACTTTTTATTTGAAGCTGTGAGGAAGGCCGGACAGGTAGGAAAGGGCAGGAAGCTCAATAAGAAAATGTGATCTGCACGCTGGGGCACTGAAACAACTTTTTGTCATAAGCTGGTATTTGATGATGATATTCTAGAAATAAAGTCCACATAAGAAACAAGATGGAATAATTAAACTAATACTAGTCACCTTTAGGAGTACCAGCCCTGTTTAACAAATAATTTCCAATGGAGGAAAAAAAAAAGTTTAATTGTAAAACCTTCAGTCATGTTTTTTACAAGAAACAATTTTATCTTTATTTTGTGAATTCAGGCCATATTTAGAAGTGCAGTGATGATTATTTTAAATAAAATCAATTTAGATACTGCTAGTTTCTGAGCAAGTACCTCTGCCAAGTAAGTCCTGTGCTTGATATATAGGAACATATAGGAACACAGATGCACTGAACGCCTTTGTTGCAACTAATGATGACAGCCCAAATGAACTTAAACTTTGTATATTTCTACATCAAATTATGAAGAATACTTTATTTTACAGTTAGCAGTGTTTTATCTCACTTACTGTCTGTGGCTTGATAAAATCCTGCTTCGTTCAGTGAGCATTTTCGTGTTTGTCATTTATCTTTGAGCAATGCATGTTAAAGAATGTTCCTTTGTAAGGACAAGACAAATACTGTGCGGGTACAATGATAAGTCAAATAACACCAGGATGTTATACTATAAATTTTTTGTCATAGGTGCCTTATATCTTGACTTAAGTAGATTAGCATTTACTGTGTTGTAATGATTTCTTTTTCTGCTAGTCCAACTAAGCTTTTGTATCCTGTGCATACGTATTTTGACTGACAGTGGATATCTATCCTAAATATGCATTTGAAATGTATTTCCTATAGTGTAGAACAATTAAAAAAATGAAAGATGACATTTAGGAGGGAAGATGAGAAGTTTTCACTAGACGTTATCATTTATCATTTTTCTTTTCTATTAGAAAAAGATAGAAAAGCTGTATACAGTTCTAGAGTGAAGGCAGTGGAGTGTAGAACTGCATGCCCCTGTCAAATTGATAGAGTGAAGATGTTGAGAGAGATAATGGAAACTTTCTATTCAGTGAGGAGTGGAATAAGGAAACCATTTCTAGTCATTCATCAGCATTGATTGCCTTAGTGCTTTAGGCTTAGATCAGAACTTGCACATTATAAAGAGAGAGTTGACCAAATATGGAGATCCACTTTGGAAAATGCAGTTAGGCGAAGCTTATTCTGTGGTGTAGGGAAATCACTAAAATATTTACCATGGAAATTAACTGCAGATGATAACTACAGTGATGATATATAAAGGAATAAACTGCAAACAGAAGTTCTGATAAAAGGTAAAACATTTTGTGCATTGTGCAATAAATGGTCCCTTACAATGTATGGTGTTCCACATTACTTGTTGACCTTATTTGCAAGGAAACAATAGTAATAAAACAAACGTACATTTCAGTTGTAAGCATTCACACCACTCATTCTTTGGGATGTATCAGGATTTACTTAAATTTTCTTCACACCTGGCTATGTGAGTCAGATGACACTAATGTATTCCACACCTGCTAGTACCTTGCCTCTGCAATCATAGTGGCAACAATTAGTATATTAAATTAATCATTTAGGAACTTTATTATGCAACCTTCTGAAGTTTTAACATACTATAATTTTAAAGTAGTGTCATTATGGTTGCCTGTTGGGAATTTTATGTTCAGTTTTCATGATATCTTGATAGTCATTATTTATATTTTAGTGTAGTCCAGAAGACTAGGTTTTGGTAGACTTTGCACAAAAACATAGGAACACAGAGACTTAGAGTTTACAGTATTAGAAGTGAAAGCAAATGACATACAAAAAGGTAGTCAGAAGAGATGCCATTAACATATACAAGAATGTGCTTTTCCCCTCATCAAAAACTACAATAAAAATAGTAGAAGTATTGAGTAAGTATTTTTTCCCGCTGCTTCCACTATTTCCATAGTATTTAGTTGCTATTAATTTACTGCATTTTTATTGACCTGAGGTCAGGTGTGTTCATTGTAACAAAAGCACTGTTGATTGCCGTAGCTGAGATGAAATTAGAATTTCTGTGTTGAGTCATAGGTTTCAGCTATTTAGCAGTTTCAGACATAGAAGAATGAACATATGAGTTGGTGTGTGAAGAGAACAGAAAGCCATCACAGTCTTACTTAAAAAAACCCACCACCACAACAACAAAATCTTTACCAAAAGGTGAAGAGGACAAGCAAAATTAGAATATGAGACTGTATGTAGTGGGAAGAGAGAGAAATTCCATTGAAATACTATTTAATCTGACGAGATTGTAAAACATTAAAGAAAAAACCCCACCCATTGGAAAGTTTGGTCAGTCGTATTACTATGAGGGTGAAGTATCCGTCTGAGTGATTCATATTTCCTGGTATACTCTGGATTATTTATTTTAGTGGGTAGTTCAGCTGGTCTTTATAGTCTTTCTTTTCCTTCTCTCTTACCTGTCTCCTCTCAGAGGTGAAAAGATTTTTTAAAACTGTAGAAGAAAACACAATTTTCCATAATTCCATTTGGTAGTGTGTTCACTAGCAAGTCTATTTGTATGCTATTTGCTTCACCTTGACATTGCAAGAAGTAGGCTAGAGAAGTGGATGTTCAGAGAGTTTCACTATTTTATTTTTTCTGCTTTAGCCAACAAATTAATGAGAAATTTTACATGGTTTAGGTCAATCTGATTCTGAAAGCATACGTAAAATTATTGTTACTGAGATCAATGGGTCTTCAGCTCCTGTGAAGATGAAATCGCTTCTATCCGTTTGCCTAATTTTATTTTTTATTCTCTTATTTTTATTTATGGCTTTAAGTCAGAACATTTTGGGCTACATTTCATTTGTGTGTTGTTCTTTTCTGTGTAACTGTCAATATTTGTTCCTCAGCTTCGCAACATTTGTTTTCATATTTTGACTTCCAGGGTTGCTTCTCTTAATTTTAAGTGAAACTTATAATATTTCCAATAAGATTCAGACTAAAGCAAATGAGAAAAATACAAGATACAATACCTACAATAAAATACAAACAAAATATCCTGTAAATGTGAATGTCAGAAGGAAGGAATTCTCTTTTCAGATTTTTCATTTTTACTGAACTAATTTTGTTATATTATGTTAAAAAAACATTTTCCCACATTCTTTTCATCCTCTCAGGACTGAAGACCCTCTATTATTCATTCTCATGTTTAAAGGTAGCTCTCTATACCTTAGAGGTAGAATTTTCAAAACAGTTGCTTTTTTCTATATCTTTAGGGTCTCAGGGAAAATAGATTATTATAATGATGGTTAAAATGATACTGAATGCATAAATGATTTTATGTTCTCAGGACCTACAGTGTAGCTTAGTTCAAGGTAGTATATACTTCATATTACAGTGGCTGTCCTGACTGGTTATAATTCATGTCGATGAGTATAAACAACTTATTAGTATCTTTTGTATGAAAATGGCTTGTATATATCCAGAAGCATTTGCCTAAGGTTTTCATTTTGGACTCTAAAATTGTTGCTCAGGTACAACCATTATTTATTTAAAAAAAAAAAAATCACTGTATAGTTTAATTAATATGTTGCTGTATGCTTGTATATCTGTGCATATGTGTTTGTGGATATGTGTGGAATTAAAGAAATGAGTATTAGTTTATACATAATTAGTTACTTTATCTAACTCTTATCTGAGAAGAAATTATTGAAAGTGTAAAACAAACACTTAGAAGCAGAAGCCTTTTTAGAATTTTAATGAGTCATGGCTATGAGACAAAATATTTGTTGAAGATGTAATATGAATGCTAAGTAGGTGGCAATATAGTCCAGATTGCTGGTATATTAGTCATGAGTATCCACTATCTTTGATTTAAAAAAAAATACTACACATTCTTACATTTTCCTTTATAAAAAATTGAAAATGCTGAAGAATTGTTGTTCAACTACAATGGCCCTTCTTCAATAAAATCTACTCTGTCGGGGTTTCATAAGCTTCATCTCTGTATAAGCTTAATTTGTGTAAAAGTATATGTTGCTCATATTAAAATACATAAAATATAGTAAGGAATACTAGGTATTTCAGGCATTTTTACTGAATAGTTTCTCTGAGGTGGTTCAAAAAGTATTCAACAACCTTGTCTGTTAGTATTGTTGAAGTACTAGATATATTGCAGGGTAAAATAAAATAGAAAAATAATGTTGGATGAGATACTTGACCTAATGGGTCAACTTAAATGCAAAGAATCAAGAGTTACTGGAATTTTTCAGAAAGGCTATGTAATGTGCAAACAACAACTGAGGTGACTTGTCATTTTATTACCCATTCAAGAATTCCTTTAGTTAATAACAATAAAAGTCATTATTTACTTCTCAGGTCTTATACCATATTTTCTTCTGTTAGTTTTAAACACCAGATAATTCTGCAGAATATTAGAATTAGAAGCTGTTATTAAAAAACTGAACAAAAGTGGAATGGAACAGTAAGTTAATCTATTTTATGATAGTACAGTACTAGATTTGTTAAATAACAAGTCTTATTTTCAAGGGCAATCACAAAACTGCAACCCTGTAGCTTTGCTCAGATGAGGCATCCAGGTAATGAAATAAGTCTTCTATTGTGAAGAGGTGAAATAACAAAGTTTATGCATCATCATAAAAATTCATGACTTTCAAATATTCAAATGTGAACAGCTATTCATAACTAATACTAAATCATCACTCCAAAAGATTTCTCCCTTCTTGATTTGTTGTACATTGTTCAATTACTTGATTGTTTAAAAAAAAAACTTTGTTTTTGTAGTGATATTAGCTTTTTCATCTTTTCAATGATCTTCACAGACAGACATAATGTCTCGTGATATGAAGAGACTGAATAGAATGTATCTGTTATTTGTAATGACCAGAACCAGTATGACACAATCTTAAAGTGAATCTGTATTTGGAAACAAAATGCAGCACCATTTCATAGGTTTTAAAAAAAATTTTTTTGAAATATAGAAAAAGAGATGTAAAATTCTATTTTGTCTGGCTAAGACTGGTGCGAGGAGTACTGAGTCCATTTTTGGTTGAGGTGTTCTTTTTATTAAAGGGCAGCAAAGTGCTATTAACTGCTTGAGACTCTGTTGGTGAGAGTTAACAACTTGAAACCAACAGTGTTCACTGTTAAAACCTGTCCTCCTCCTTGGTTTGAGGGAAGGTCCGTCTGCCAGTCATTTCATCTTCAAGATTAGTAAACTTTTTGAATCTGTTTGTTATCCAGGAACTGGGTGAAAATTAAATTTGTTGTCTTAGCAGATGACCTCCACTAAACAACATCTTAAGTGTTTGTGTTTTTTTCTTTTTGATAATTTGGTGTGTTTTGTTGTTTATTGACTGTGAAATTCTTGCAGATCATATGGCTGTTGTTTTTATTTGACCTCAAAAGCTATCTGATCCTTAGCCCCAGTGGCTCTGCCCTGCTAACAACATAAAATCTACTAAGGAAGCTGTCGAGATGGCATAGGAAATGGTTTTCAGCATGCTGAAGAGAGCTGTCTCTGCCCCTATCTGTCAGACTGCCTCGGGGCACTAGATTAAAAAAACAGTTTTTTACGTGAATGTAGGGTTTGGAGGGGACTGTCTGCCTGTTACCTGATTCATGAGAAACAGATAGAATAGTTTTCTGACATATGAAGAGAGATGGTAAGGGCAAATTACTGAAGTCCAACTCTCAGCTCTTCAGCAGCGTGTGTTGTTGGGTCTCGTGCTACTTGTGAGTAGTTGCAGGTGCTCTCCCTGCTGTGCCTAGGTGTGCTGTGAACTCCTTTTTCTCGGGGAACGGCTGGTCACTGTTATCCATGCCTTTGTTATGTGGAGATTAGACTGGCAGAGCTCACTCTGCACAGGACTTTAACAGTTCATTTTTCTAAGTTTCCATAAAGACTGATCATCTGAAAAGCTGCTGCTCTACTTACTGTACATTTCTGGCCCTAATATCAGCAGAGATAGCTGAGATGCAGCCCACTTAATATGACTAGAAAGATGCTGCTAGCAGTATGCAACCATGAGGGACGTCTGACTGCAGAGCTTTTTCCTGTTATTACTCCATTAGAATCCAGATTGGCTAAGCTTTCAGTACATTACAAAATCAGTATCTCCCCCTGTATTTTATGGCCATTTTTATGAATTTGGATAACAATAATAAATTTCCAAAGAAAAGGAAGGAAGGAGTCCTTCCAGTGGAAGGAATAGGTGCTTCAGATTCGTGATAATGGAAAATAGAGACTTTCATCTCTGTGCTGCCAATCTGATTACATTTTCAGTTGGGAGTGAGTGATGGTTGTTACCCACTGATGGCTGCATGGTGACCTGTGTGACAGCAGTTGTGATCTTGTTCCATTTCATGGGCTACAGGTGTCTACACTGCAGAATGAACCAGCAAAATTCACAGTAATTGGCACTAGTTTCAGCAGTCTCTGCAAGAGGTCAAGGACAATACTGCATTCCAGGACATTCCCGAGACATTTGGGAGTAGCCTGAGAAAGCTTATGATGCTGTTTCCCAAGCTCCATCTGTCCTGAGGATTAAGAGAGATTTTTGGCCTTTGGGAAAGTCAGGTTCGTAGTCTTCAACCTGACTGTGTTCCCCTTAGCAGAAGGGAGGCTAGATAAGGCCATCATCTATTTATGAAAGTATTAATTACCTGTTCAAGCTGCCCTGTTGGAAGAGTCTCTTCTATATTTTTAAAATAAAATTGGGAATTACTTTTTGTTAGTGGTATTTTCATATTCAGTTTTAAGTAAGAATAGTAAGAAGGGGGAAAAATTAGTGATTTCATACACCCCACCCCCCCACCCCCCCACCCCATATACACACACAGAAATGAGGCTTTGTGGAAGCCTTTTAAACACAGCTTATTGTCCATAACTGGTGATTTGTTGTGACAGAATGTGGCATGATTAATAACAATTAAATGTCAATAAATCCTTAATTGGGCCATATGCCCTATTTACTTGTGTAATCATTTTCTGTTGTTTTTATCTTCCCAACAGTCATCTAAAAAAAGAACTAAGATCCACTGTGAATCCATATATTTTGTGGGTATAATTTATAAAGTGGCTTTTTCTTTTTTGGCTGGTGGAGTGGCTCTTGCTATGAGTTTTAATCTGAAAAAGAATTTGTTTGGTTCTCTTTTCATTAGAGAACAGTTTCTTGGGTTTTTCTCTTCTTTTTTTTTCTCCTCACCCCCATTATCTTGCCAAGTGATAGTTAGAAGAAGTGAGAGCAGAAATAAGCTTACCAGTTTCAAATCAATATTTAAATATAGCTACTTTGGAGTTTTCATGAGGACAACTGGAAGAGGCTCCTCAAGTGTCTAATATATCGTTCTGCCATCAAATCCTTCTCTTTTCTCCTTTGAAGAGAGACAGTGGAAAGAGGAGTTTTCTCCTTTCCTGTACAAACAACAGAGCAACGGTGAATATCTGTGTCCGGGGAGTATACATTGGGCAGTATATACTATCTAACCTCTTGGAAGATAAAGACTGGATACATTTCTGCTGAGGACAAATATCTTTTCTACATTTTTAGCTTAGGTTTGGTTTGTGACGGTCCTCCCTGTTCGTACAGGAGACTTAAGTGCTAATCCTATAATTGAGTGCTCATTCTTTGCTCCCAGAATATTAGTTAACAAAATTAATATAAATATTTTTATAGCATCAACAAAATAAATAGATATTTTAGTCAGTTCAGTATTTACTTGTATTTTCATTTTAGTACTCTGAGTACTGCAAATATTTAGATCAACTAACTGTAAATGTTCTTTGAATCAAATCTCTAACAAATGCCAACCCTAACAAAACAAAATATTCTCCTAGAAAGGAAAAAAAATGCAACTAATAAATCGTACTTGCGAGTTAAATCTATTACAATCAGTATTTTTTTATATGGGGTTTTTCTTCCTCCACGATTTTGTGTATGGAAAACAAGTATTAGGATCCCACAGGCTGCTGCTAACTCAACTGTTTTTAATTCTTCTATATTGGATTTAAGAAATACATTGATGTCTCTTTTCCTCTGTCATTAGACATATTTGATGTGTTTTTCTCCTTACAGAAGACAAAGTGTTAACATTACTGTTCAGCGATATAAGTATGTAATTGTAAAAAATGAATGAAAAAAGGATCAATACATAGTGCTAAAACACCAAGGTTCAGATCTCTAAACTGACACAAAAATTTCTAAACTGACATTTACATGCTGAGGAGAGTTTGGTGTTTAACTCCTTCAGGTCCCTTGGAAAAATCCGAGTAACTATATAGTAATTTGGAAACAGTAGTTTAACTTTTCTTGCTGTTTCTTCCTTCTCTCTGACCTTTTTCTTCTTCCTCTTCCTTCTTCTCCATTCTCTCTCTCTCTCTTTTTCTTTTTTTTTTTCTTAATTGGGACACAGAAACAGGACATTTTATTGGCACACTTATGCATTAAATTGCCTGATAATATGGATTTAATTCATTCTTAATCCCATGGCATAGGAAACATATTTCTGTGCTGTATCATGGTTGAACCAATAGAGCGATTTTAGCACAGTTTCCATGTTTGCTTAAAATTAATGCTAAACTAAAGAAGGTAGTTCCTAATTAGGATCAAAATATAATGCAGAATAATACAGTTGTGCATTACAGTATTGGCTGTGGAAGTACAAATAGGTATACATTGTCAATATGTTATTAAACTATTGATGTGTCTTTATTAAGCAATTCACATTAATGCTATATTTCATTTTGTATTTCTGTATGGAACAACATCTTAATAGTCTTACTAATGTACATTTACACAAAACTGTAAATGCCTTTAAAAGTATATTGTTGCTGTGGTTTTGAAAGATATTTCTATAGCCCTCTTGAAATAAAGGCAGAATTTGTTCTCACCTGTCACAAGCAGCCTATATACAGAATAATTCAAAATGAAGAACAATTTTTTCACAAGAGGTGCATGATAGAGATACTAATGCCAAGAGGAAATATTTCTTTCAGACATCTATTTTAAGGATTATCCTTTTGGGGTAAGCGGAAAGGAAAATTGAGTTGATGAATGGGGACAAAGGTATTTCTAGGAACACAGAACAATGCTATGAAGGGCAAAACCAAGAACAGGAAAAGAAAATGAAATGTGTGGAAAATGCTTAAGAGAAGCATAGGAAGAAATTGATTAGAGATGTAAGTCAAGTACAGTGCATACACAGAACATAGGTGACAATGAAGAACTGTTTCAGAGAGGAAGAGTTGTGGGAAGCTAGGGAGAGATTCAAAAGCGGATTGTACGATTTGGGTGGTGGAATACAAATTCATTCAATAATCACCTTTTGAGAAGGGAATAAATTAGACTTGGCAGAGTCTTTTAACTTAAAAAACACATATATTGAGAAGTCTATTCCAAGCCTAGATGGCTCATAAGGCAAGAGCAGCTTTAGGCACATTAATTTTCTGTAGGACCAAATGAAGAAGAAAGTGGTGTGATCATCTTCCTCAGATTTCTCCAGTTCAAATAAGGAAGCTCTCATTCATGTCCAGGTTGAAAAGCGACAGCTTTTGGCACACGTTCAGAGCAAGGCTGAAGCAGGACCGACTTTGAGGTGAGATGCTTTAATTGTTTATTAATAATATAATAAACAAATGTAAAAGTAAACCAACTTTATTACAGCCCTTTTCTAATTGATTTGTATTTGTAGAGATTTCAGTCACTAAAGAAAAAGGACTCTTATAATCATAAAACTTAGCATGTTATAAACCTATTTCCAATCAATAGAAAGTAGTATGCAATGTAATTCATCCAACAGTTTTACCATGTTTTCATGGTCTCCTTTCAGTTTCTGACCAGTTGATTTGCTATGTGTTTCTATGCCCCAGTATTCACTTGGGTTGGCGCAAACTCCATAATGCTTTGCTGTTTGCATGACAGATGCATTTTGATACTTGTTATATTCCCTGGATGAATTGCATTTATTTCTCTGTGTGGATATGATGCTGCATTCTACCATGTAATTTATAGATGTCTTCAGAGATTTTTGATCAGGATCAATTTTGCTCCCTTGCAGATGGAGCCAACAAACTCCATAGTATTTGAATACATGCTGGTTGTTTATCGATCAGTTATATAAATGTTCACGTCATAACTCAGCATAATATGCTGTGTTTTTAAGTACATGACCTAGGGGCAAAGAGTCATTCAGGTGAAATCCTACGCAATAATTAAAAAATGGGTCTTTTAGATACTATATGTAGTATTTACATAGGTAGTGTTTACCATAATGCCTGGTTTAAAATAAGAGGGTGAGTCTCGCATTCGTTATAATGTTGTTGGAGATCCCTGAATGAAAGACAACAGGAGTACAAAATACCAGGCATTCATCTTATCTTCTATGGGAATGTTATGTGTTGTATCTACAAGTATGTGCAAGTTTCAGAAGCTGGAAATCATTGTTCAGTTACTAGTGTATTAGTAGGTAATTCAGGAAACCAGGTGAAATCTTTCTCCTGACACAGAAATTGTTTGTGATCTTAGACAAATTACTGAAGCCAGATTTTATGAAAGCATGAAACTCCCATACTTATTATTTTTAAAATTTGTTTGGTTTTTTTACTTTAGCTCTTCCTCTGCTCTAGGAGAATAAAACCACTCATAATGTAAACATGAAAGTTGTGAGGTGCTCTGCTAGTAGTGTACTGGCTATGCATTAAAGTTTTAGATTAATAATACACCGATAATGTTCAGTGCAAGTTTTTAATTTTGTACGTTACTGGAGAATGTGAGTGGCATCCTTTCTCTTCTAACAACTTATATTTTGTTATAAGTTATAGGGAAAGGAATAGTTTGTCAAGTTTAGGGAAACCGGATCAAATGCTTTAAAATAAAATTCAGAATACCACGGAACAGCAAATAAGAATCCAGGCCCTGATCAGTACAGAGAGAAGGAAGGAAAGAGGAGCGTGGAACTGAAAAAACATGGTGACAACAAATTCTTGTGGCAAACCAGGAAAGAGGTTTGTCCAATGCTTCGGGGTCAAGAGACTAAATAATAGTTGAAATTTGGTGTCATTTGAGTGTTCAAGGAAAGATGCAAGTCTCTGAATAAACAGAATGGATTTTGTCTTTTCAGAATGCAGGACAGAGTCAATTATTTCATAAAATGCTTTTTGTGTTTCCTTTTAGAATGAGGGGAAAACCAGCACAGGCATGGAAGTTTTGAATATCATGAGGTCTGTGTCCACTGTTACAATGGAAGACAGTAGTTTTTTTTTCTTTATTTGTATTTATTTTCATGATTCTGGAGAAAAGTAGCTATCGTGGAATAAGTGGGAACTAAGATCAAGACTGACAAATTTTTAACTTGGTTGGCTTTATTTCCTGACATAAGATTTAGTCAAGCAAATAGAAGCCTTTTTTGTTAAATGTCTCTCATAGTGTGGTAGAAATTAAGCAGCCAAAATTACAGACAGAATGTTTTGCTGGGTTGGTTGAAGTAATCTGGCCTGAGATTGCAGTTGCTCGTGGTTTCAAGTTCTCTGGAGGGAATGAGGAAGAAGGTGCCCCTTGTTTGGCTGCTGCTCCAATGAAAGAACAGAAATAGAACTGCAGAACAGCCCAGGAGTATTTTAAAGTGTCTGAGTTCCAGTTGGTAGTTATTTTATGCATGATGTATTTTATAATTGGTTGCTAGTTATTTTTGTTTTACATTAATAGTTTGATTACAAAGCTCTAAATGGCTTAGGGTTGGTGAGATGAGAGAGTCCTTGTCCCTTTTTACCCAGTTTCAGCAATTATATTGAACTTCAGGAGATTTATCATGTTTCTGCTGTAGGAAAGCATTCTTAGAAAAACCAGACCTCTAAAATTCATTGACTTCTTGTCCAAAGTTTTTCTTTTAATCTGATAAACCTAGATGTTTGACTTTTACTTATAATAAAATCTCGCATGAGAACTTTATGACAACAACTCATCTTTTTATTGCAGTTCAAAAGGTTTCAAATTGATTTACACTAAGAAAATAGAGACCTAAGCTACAGAGTTTTATTAGGTTTCATCATACAGTTTTTGAAATGTGGTGGAAAAAGAAAGAAAAAATTCATTAAAACACTTAAAATTATTTTGGATCATTTGCTCTTTGTGCAGTTTGTGACATTGTTTTCTGTATGTGCATGTCCATGTGTCTGAGTGTATACACATGCATATACTTACAGTGTTTGTTACTGCTGTGCAGTTGGCAGGCTAAAGAAGAAAGTAATTTTTACCTCAGATAAGTACTCATCTTTAGAACAGGTGATCCTGGCACTATTCTTTATGTAGTTTGTGTATTTGTGCTGTGGCTAGAGCATATTATGTGTAAGGCCCTAAATAATCTTCAGTGATGTAAGATATGTTAAATGTTTAGGAACTAACTCTCCAAAAGCAGTGCCAGCTAAAGGTGAAATATCCTGAGGATACATTGTTCTTTATCCATTACTATTCTCACATATTGCTGCCTTTTAACTATTAGCAATGCTCAACAGTCTGACAAATGTTTCCCCTTTCTAGTTGAATTGAAGGCAATAATTCATATTACTCAAATCAATATTTAATTATTAGTTATGCAGTGTTTTCTGGATTGCTGGATGACAAATTTCTAAATCAGATTTTGAAGGCAGATTTTGGGTTTATGTATACACCTTCTGCCTTTTCTTTTTTGTTTTGCTTTTGTTTTTGGAATGATGAAATCTTTTACTGTGTCAAGCATTAGTATTAGCAAGATCTTAAGCTTTAAACTGTATGTTTAAATATCTGTGATTTAAAGTTTTCACACATGAAACTGGGTAATTGATTTTACTTACCCAGAACCACCTTTTTCTTACACAAATTTGGCATTTACTCCTTGAAATAAGATGTCAGAATTCATCCGGATACTGATGAATTTTTGTGCCTAATTTATCTCTGCATCAAAACATACTAAAAATGTAAACACTAAACCATAGACTTAATATATATATCAATTACTGTTGTTTCCAACATTATTTGTTTGAGTAATTCTGTAAAAATATTTTAAATAGATTTTTTAAATGCAGTGTATCATTACATCTTTAGTATTGTAGAGCAATCTGGTATCATGTAGATAAATGAAGCCAGTTTTGCCTTGGATTCTAGTTTACACATTAGTCATCCTTTTTGATTTATCACCCTTTTTCAGAAAAATGTATTATGACATGTTTACTGGGATGTCTCAGTGTTGATTGGTTCCATGCCCTGGTTATGAGCTGTTATATTTTATTGCTCTGAATATGTTTATATTGAATATTATCAAATGCAAGCTTATGTTGAAATATTACTTCTTTCATTTCCATTTTTAATTTCAGTTAGTGATACTCTGATGGAAAATAGGAGCCAACATTACCATTTGACTGGTTTGTTTTAAAATGCAGCCCTCTAATTTTACAGTCTAACTTCAGTGAGCCCTACCATGATCAGAAGCTTGGACCAGGTGACTTCTGAAGGTCCCTTCCAAAATAAATTATTCTGTGATTCTAATCTTTTCAGTGGGCAAATAGTTGCCAACATCCTTTTTTTTTTTTTTTTTTTTTGATGGTCACTCAAATTTTCTTGACAAATAATACTTATTATAATGAGCCTAGAGGTCATAATGTGTGAGGTGCAGTGCTACATAAATGCCTACCATTATTTTTTATTACTGAATAATTTACAATTCCCTTGTCAGTCAATGAGCCGTGTATGAACATTTCTGTATACCAGTCAAAGCAGATCTTTTCTTTCACAGAAAAAATAAGTCATCATTGCCTTACAATATTCTCTGACAAACAGCATTATCATGTGATAATTGATTGTGCAGGGGAATTACAAATGTAGCAGCACCACCAAGGTCGTCTAACCCTCACCAATGTCAGTTACCTTGTGATAAAGAGTGCTTTGTTCAGAAATATTGCTAATGCAAAATGGTTTAATAGTAATACAAAGAGGATGTTCAGAATTTGAAAAAGCTCTATTTTGAGAGACAGATGCTACCCAGAGGCAAAAATCATCCTGACAGTGTAACAGGTTAGCTATATACTATGAATGATAAAGATGCTGATGGCCAAAATTTAAGTATCTTGTACCAAGTTCATGCAGTTTGTAGAATGGTTCTTTTTAAACAATTTGGATTTTTTAAGAGCTGACGGCATATACCAAGGTTCTCTATATGTGGAATGCATGTTTAAGCTTTCTAAACCTCATATATTGAAATTCAGGATGTTAATCATTGCAGTAAGATTTTGATGACACTTCAGAGGTTGAAATAGTTTTGCGTAATTGGCAAAATTTCTTTAGCCTCTGAGTAGATAAAGTGCTTTAAGTATATTGTAAGAGCAGTTCAAGCTGGGGCAGATTCATCTTTCTATGTTTATGGCAACAGAGAGCCTGATGATTGATTTTAATCGTATCATCAACATAGCAAGAGAAAGGGAAAGAGTTATATCTAGGACAAACTGTGTGAAAAACAATATTTCACAGAAAGCTAGATGAAAGGTGCTCCATTTGTTTCTTTACTGAAGAAACCATTTGTCTGCATTCCATATGCTTACAAAGAACATCATTATATTTAACTAATACTGCTGCTGCAATTCATATTTCTTTAGTAGGTTTCTGGTTAATATAAAAAGACATTTTATTTCTACTACTTTAACATCAAAAAGTTATTACAGTAAAGTTTTAGACTGATAGATGTTACTTTTATAGTTATTCCATGTAATAGAATAGCTACTTCAGCAGTTCAACTGTTTATACCTATTTGTTATTGTCCTCTTTTCTGTACTTATTGTTCCTACATTGGTCTTGTGTGCCTAGCAATTATTCATTTTCATAGACAGACTTTCAGACTGAGTTCTGCATGTATGTTTTAGAGCATGCATCTTAACCTTTAACGGTCTGAAAATGGTAATATCCAGAAAAAGCCATATTATTCTTGACCAGCAAAGTTAGTGCAACTTTATAGAGGACATGGAAGAAAATGTGTGCTTTATAATGTTCCACCATATGTGCAGCATTAGATATTGTTGCTAGGGTGATCTCTTGGCCCATTCTGTGGTAGGATTTCTGCCTTACTTGTCATCTTGGACATGTGGGATGCTTTAGTCTGATGTGCTAAGTGACAGCTTGGTGTTGAGCTTGTCTAAAAACTGCTTAGACAGCTTACAAAATCAAAACTCTCTAAGAACTGCAGTTCTCCTTGGAATGGTTGAATAGTTACAGATTTTTTTTTGGTTTGCCTTTTCTTTTCTTTTCTTTTTCTTTTCTTTTTTTTTTTTGTCATGTATAACATTTCTGAAAGCTTTTTCTCATTGTAGAAAAAGTTATGAATAATCAAGTCAAGACAAGACAGTAAGAAAGTTATCAGACTGAAGTTAAGCAAGGCCTGCAAGGTGTAAACCGCACACCTGTTTGCCCATTCTCTGGTTTAAATTATTTGCAGTTTTGTTTATAAAAACTCTTTAAGGAGTTAGTTATTTTCCTTAGGACTATTGGAACTATCTTTAAAGACAGTCCTTAACAGTGCACAACTTTTTATATATTTTTATATATATATACTTTATATATTTTATATATACTTTATATATATATATATATATATTTTAAACAGAGATTTGGCAAAAACGTGGCAAAAAGTGGTCTCGGAGTTAAGACCTCTCTGCCGTGGAATGGTTTCTAACAGTGGCTGTGTTAGTAACATACAAGCAATTAGCAATGATGAATGAGCAGTCATGACCTCAGAATTGCAGCAGTCATAGTTACCAGAATCGGAGAACCTCTCTCTGCCCCTCCATTTTTCTGGTTGTGTTACCTTCCTTTTCTTCCTTGTGCTACTTTTTATGAAACTTATCTTCTGTGGAAAAGTTCATTTCATCATACCCATCTAGTGTATTTGCTGTAGTTTGAAATGATTGATTCTACATGGACAATGTTTTAATTAGTGAAACATTGGGAATTGGGACAAAGAATAGAAATGTGAAGTTCTGGGCGCTTTGTTCTGGATTTCTAGTAGTATTTTGAGAAAGTACTGCTCACTAAAAACTGTAGCATACTTACTAACATTAAGCAATTTCCAGATGTTTTACATATACTTAGTTATTTTAACAACTCAAATTCTGTACTGGAGAGGGACTGCACAACATATGGACAACTGAAGTACAGAAGAGTGAAAAGACTCCTGTATGATCAAGGACAAATGTAAGCTACATTTGAATACCAGGCTGTCTTCATCCCTAAGAGAATATGGGAAGTGTTATTTTTATTCCTCACAACAAGAATTGTTTACTATTTGTTATTATTTCCAGATAAGCACAGTATACTGCGCTGCCAACTTTGCTATGATATTTTTATGGTTTACTTTTAAGTCGTTTGTAGTTGGTTACTGCCACAGAAAAGATTTCATATTACCTGAATGTCTAGTGCTCTTAATGGTAGCCAGGGAAGATATAAGCACAGTCTAAAAGTGGGACTGGGCAAGCTGTGACCTGTGTCGATGCCCCTTGAGGAGAGAGTTCATGCTGCAGTGACCTCTTCATAGGGCTGAAAGTTTCCTTAGGCTCCCTCAGAAAATTAGCTTGGGGTCCTGTTTTTCCTACCTTTTTATTTATTTGTGTTGGTAAAACACAGAACTAAATTATCTATTGGTTTGGTATAGTTTAGATAGGATTCTTCTTCAGATTGTTAGATTTAATACTGCATTTTCTTCAAAGAGAAGCCGAAGTAGTATTCTTATTGACATTTTTTCGATAAGCATATAAGCAGTGAATTCCAATTCAAAGGTCATGGGTTTGGCTTTTTACATCAGCTTGGGAATACGAAAGGGTCACCTTGTCATGTGCCAGAAGAGTCACAATGGCTAAAGGAATTAAATATAATGAGAATCAAATGTCAGATGGTAACTGTTAAGTTTGGCGTGAATATGATTGGAGTTGAGGAATCATTTCACTAACAGGACCTGGTTAATGTTTGAGGGACAAACTGACTTTTTTATTTCTTCTTTAATTTACTTTTTTGAATGCTATTTTTCTTCATGTATCGCTCTTGCGCAGTTACAGAGCTGTACCAATCAGACTGAATTGCCTCTTATTTCTCAAATTTTAATCATAATAGAAAACTGAGGATATTCAGGTAGCTAATTATAGTAATCCCTCTTGATATTACTTGAGGTTTGCTTATTTTTGTTCTCTTGTCAGGTTCAGTTTTGTTCTTTTGGCTATTCACCCTCCTCTCAGTAATTATTAGCTTAATTGAACCAAAATGGTTCATTTTATCCAGCCTGCTAAAGATAGGTTCATCTTTACTTTCACACTGTTTCATTTTGGGCTTTATGGTTTTAGGGGGAGGAAGGGGGTTGAGGGCAGGGGCAGGGAAACTCTGTTGTGTTGCATCAGGACTAGTATAGGGAAGACTGTAAACTTAATGTTGGGGAGTCACGATATTTTTACCAGTTATCCTGATATGGTAGGGAGCATGTCTACCAGGTCCGTATCCACTGAACAGGACAGTGGTTTTTGGTCCATTGAGCCTGTAGCCAGTTCTGCATCCTCTCACCTTTAAAAGGGAGGATACAAGAGATCTAGGACTTCAGTTTCCCCATCTGAGTTGCTCCCTGCAAGGCGATCTTGATGCCAGCTGTGTGTTTTCTCACTGTCCAGGCCATGCTTTCTGTTGAACCCAAGCACTTCAGATCTGTTTTTCAGTATTAGGTTGCTTAATGTTTTTTTAGCTTATTGTTTCCTAGTTTACAGATAAACTTCTGGCTGTTTGATACTCTTATTATTTGCTTGCTTTCAATTTTCTCCAAAACCTTTATTTACTCTTGGAAAATGTTCCAAGATATTAGATACTAGTTTACCTGTTATTTTCCTTTACAGTCAGTACATTTCAAACACTGAGAGAGCTAAACAAGTTTCTGAAAGATGACCCAATAAAATATCTGTCTGTATATGTTGTGGCCCATTGAAGTAGAATTTAGTCCTACAATATTTTATGATTACACAGCACTTTTGATTTCAGAGTACTTTGAACATTTTATTTAGAGTTCGATGGGAATGCAGCCGTTCTTACTGCCCTTGTGCTGCAAAAGCTTTAAAGTGAAGAAGGCTTTCTGCAGCAACTAACAAAAAGCAATGTTGCTTTTGTCCTCAATATTGCTAAACCTTGGGTAAAGAATCAACACTCTTTCTGAGAGGAGTTTGTAGCACAGTAATTCTTCCTCTTCATCATCTCCCAAAAGATGGAGAGAAATCATAGAAAACTGTGTGCCTTGACTGAGGCTGCCTGTAAAGGAGAGTCACCTCAAGAAGACTGGGAAGTCTCCTAGCAGCTAGCATGTAGGTGAAGCCCATGCTATGCCAACCACATAATCACCTGGACCCACTCTTACCAATGCCAGCTCTGTATCAGTTTTGTGGAATCAAAACCTCTGCAAATCTTAAGGGACAGCAGGCTTTTCCCTATCAAAACCTTGTACACAGGCAATATTATTAAAATTGTGATTAGAAGTCTGAACTAGTCTCTTACTGGGACCAGCTCTCTAAATCTTGAGTTTTCTTTAGCATATTATATTTTGATTATTTTTTAGTAATTTCTTCTTCTCTTAAACTCTTTCCTCATACTTAGTGTGGCAATCGATGTTAGTCGCTCACTGAAATTCATTTTCATCTCTTTGGGTCTGCAAGAGTTTTCAGAATATATATCACTCTGTCCTCTACCCAACAATTAACTGTTCTCACTCCTTACTCCTGTGATTCTCCCCCAAAAGCTCAGCTCTCCTCACAAGTTCTTTCCCCCATCCCCATCTGCTTCATCTTCACTTTGCCCTTCATAGATTCCTTCCCTTTCGTTTCACTTTGGAGATTTGCTACACCAGTGTCTTTTCTCTTTATCATGCTGGATTTTGATAATCAGTGTGAGCCAGGTCATGTATCAGCACACTAAAGTCTCAACATTATTACTGAGTTAGACTTATAGTTTCCCAATAGCAGAGGTCACAAAGGCAATAAATCAAGACCTGTGTACTTCTGCATTACTGTCCTCTGACTCCTTGATCCCCCATGTCTGTCTAAAGCTCTCTTTTATGGAGAAAAAATAAGTCTGGCTCCATTTATTTAGACTGTTTCTGCCTTCAAACAAATTGGGGCTACAAATGAATTTCTTTTCAGTAACTGAAATCTTTTGATATCATTCAGCAAGACTTAAGCCTGTAATGTGAATTTACTTTTTCCCTGGTCTTTCTCTGCAAGCTAGAGTAAACCAGATTAATTTGACCTACCATTTTATTGCATCTGATAGGCCACCCTACTTCATTGCTCTGTGGAGAATCAGAAGCTCCCATTGCAAACCTGTCACTTGGCCATTCACTTGTCATTTTTCACTAAGCTCACTCTAAAAGGAAACACTGCCTAAACACAGTATAGTTCATAGCCTTGAGATGAGTCTTTTGCACGCCAAGTGTTTTTGAACAAGCCTCTCAAAGTAGACTAGTACCACTTATTTTTTTCTCTTTCCGTTTCATTATCTTAACCTTCCCTTTTTCAGAGACCAGCTGCACTGAGGTGGGGGGTAGGGGGAGGCTTTAAAATGGTTGTAACCTGTCTCATAACAATGAGCATTAGAAATGTTTTTCAAAACTTGAGAAGATCTCATGATTCAGAAGTATAAACCAGAAGACTGTTTTTCTTATAGGCTGTTTTGCAGGAGAAATAATATATCCATTGCATGTATTTTCTGTTATGTTACAGTGAGAAACATCAGTTTTTCCTAAATTTTCCTTTTCTATAAACAGTTGTAGAAAGTAGCATGGTCACACTCATATTGATGGTTACGCCATATATCCCAGAAAGGGAAGCTCCTTTTTAAAAATGTTTGTTTGGTAATTGATGTTGTATTTTAGGAGAATGAACAGCAGGCAAATAAAAAAAGAAAAAAGAGAGAAAACAGAGTAAATTACTTTTCAGATATCTTCGAAGTTTGCTCCCCAAATTACTATTATTTTGCCAATATATTTAATTTCAGTGAATGTGGGAAATGTTCTTTTAAGATCCAGTCAAGCAATCTGTTCTGTAATATATACATCCAAAAATATTAAGCTATTCTAAGCAAAGATTATTTTCAGAAATGAAATGTGAGTTATGTGGAATTAATAGCCTTCATCCCACACAAACTCAGTCAGGCCTTAATCTACCTTTTTCCATATCAGTTGTCCAGTGAGCAGGAGGAAAAAAAATAAGTCAAAAGCAAATCTGACGTGCAGATGAAGGTAACATCACTTAGGCCATTTTAGCTGATTCAGAGAATATGAGAACCTGTTTTCTGAGTTGAAATCTGCCATCAATGAAATAAAAACGCTATGTGAACAAGAACTCCAGTTACATTCCCAGAACCATCAGGTCATGTATAACAGACAGTCCTTCCAGCTATGCAGTTCACAGGGAGTGGGAATGTATTTGTCTGACTTTGCAGGACAGAGGTCAGCATAGATCCTCCTTCAACTTAGATGACAATGGATAATGAAAATGTACTGATTCAGAAATCCTTAAGGCTAGTAGGAAAATTAAACATTTTCTTTTCTCCTGAGCAAGTTTCACTCCAGACAGACTTAGTTCTAAAGGTCATGAAAAATGAGTCTCAGTTTCCCTTGTCTCCCTTCTGTCCTCTGTGTCAGCATATTTCTGCTTATTTAAGAAAAATGAATCTGAATGTGCTGGTCTCTGTACTTTGTTGGGTTTTTTTCTTTAGATTATCTTCTAAATATTTTTTGAAAATATTAGTAGTTCAAACAATAGGACAATTTCATCCTTTCTTAATGTATTTGCAAATTAAACACATAATTGGTCTATGAGTTTACTGTAAGTAAGGCCCTTTATATTTGGAAACAGATTAAGATTTCACTTTGGATTGCCTTTGGATTCCTGTAAGAATTTCTAGTAAATTTTAAATATATAATGTAAATAGGAAAATCATTGGGTTTTGTGTGTAATGTAGTCAAGTTATTGGGCTCAATTCCTCAGTCAGTTTGGTTCTCTTTGTTCTGTACAAGGCCTCCTGAATCAGCATGAAAACAGCAGGAGTCGCTGTTGAAGATACTGCTCCAGAATCATGCTTCTTTGTGGAAAGCAAAATTTCTTCATATTCCAGCCATCCCATAATACTGCTGAAAAGGAAGTAGTAGGCAAAATATTTTGCCGATGTTGGAGGTAATGTAGTGGGCCACCCTTTACTGGAATTAAGCTCATTCATAATTTAAAATTTCTCATATCCTTCCTATGGTAAAGGCAAAGTGAAAGAGAGGCAGGCTTTGGGTTAGGCTTATTGAGCATAGAAAGGAATAGAAATGAACTCGCAAGTAATATTAAGATAATGGTAATGCTTTCCTTTATTACAGAAGTTATAAGAATAGCCATAACTGCTCACATTAACTTGAAATGTAGCTGGATTCTGTGTATTTTAGGTATAGAATTTTAATTCATGCAGCTTCCAAAAAGCAGCATATAGGAGTTTATTTATCTGTACTATAATTTTTTCCACAGATAGCATTTAACAAAAGATATAATGAACAGACAGGTTTTCCTATGAAATGTATATCAATTGATGAAAATACTTTCTGTGTATTGAAGCTTCCTGTGACCCACATGGATAGCTAATTTATGTTTTTCTGTCATTCTATAAGTGTATAATACTGAAAAATATTAATGAGGAGTTCAGATTTCTTTAGAAACTGACTAAAATTAACCCCACTGTATGATACATTTTAAAGGTAGAAAAATAGCAGTCTTTGAGAGAGGAAAAAGTATATTTTCACATATTTTAATTATTGAATGATGCTATGATCAGTGTGTTGTGACGTATGAGATTCTTTGAGTAACAATTCGTAACTTAACAGCAAAATGCAATAACATGCATTACATTGAAGTTCATATGCCTGCATATAATTGACACCTAATTTCCACTCTTTTCCCTTATGCATCTCATTTCAGAGTTTTGCACATTTTATATCACGATAAATTGTCCGAAATAATTTTTTATGCCTCCGTCTATCTGTAATTAATTTTTCATACATTTCATTTCACTAGTATGACATTGCTTTAATGTGGCATTTAACATTATCTAAAAGATCTGTTTTATTTGCATTAAAGAAATAGCATTTTCTGTATATGAACTTTTACTTTTTTTTTCTTTTCACAGTAGCTTAAGTGTTAAAGCCTGAAAGGATTTAGAAAGCTGCAGTGAATGTGTTAAGACTGTTAATGAAGCCTCTGAATCTAAGGACAAAATTAGCTCTCACACCCACACAGCACAAAGTACAGAAACTGTCTGATAGAATTGCATCATGACTTTTACCTGGGGACACTGGTATTATAGTCACTTGAAATGATGAAATTGAGAAGACAGATGTCCCTAAAGGATATTTTAAGGAGCATGTACCTACATAAAGTGCTTGAAAAAATCCCTGAAATTTGAATGAGACCTATGTAAAAATGTTTATTGAGTATAAATGACAGATTATACATTCTATGCTGTGACATCTCTTTTTAAGAACATACAAAAATGTATCTCTGATACAGAATAACCTGAGAAACAGAAAGAGTGTAAAGGAAATTTTGGAAGCAAGGACTGTGAACAAATTGATTTCATTAGAGAGAAGAATAAGTTTGCATATGAGTTTCTGATTGTTCAGAATCAAATGCTGGAGAAAAAATAGTAATAATAAAAAGGGATTGCTTATTTCCTCCATTCGAGTGAATAGGAAAGATGTATGTGGCTGTAGTCACAGAGAATAAGAATCTCCATGATCCAGAATGTCCTGTTCTTTTTGCTTCTCAGCCCACACAAGTTCCTCCTTGCAGGTGTAGCACAGTGATCAGGCCCAGCAGGTCCGTAAGGAGCAAGCTAGGAGGATTGTCTTTCTTCTGGCGTCATTCCAATAGCTCCCTGCTGATGATTTTATCTGTTCATTTAAAATGCCTGTCTTTATGAATGATTGTGAGGTCTGAATAGCGCTTGGCACTATTCAGCAATGTAGGCTTGGAGTAGGATACTTCCTCCACTACCGAAGGAAGAGGGAATAGAGGGAGCAGGAAGGGAAGAATAAAAAAGGATTCCCAAAGAGCAATGAAATTAGAATATTCTAGATAGGAATACATAATGGGAAACATATCCAGATGCAAATGGCTATAACTGATAGTTGGTATAGAACAGCAAAATAATATTAGTAAATACAACAGTCAAAAATATTACAATTGCAAATATATTTGAACTGTGTACACTTCTGCAATATTTTAGATGATTTTGCTTCATTCACTTTACCTGGAAATAGAGAAGTTCGTCTGCAAATCAGATGTTTATCTGTGGCCCCCTTTGTCCAGCAGAAGCTCACAAATTAGCAGAAGACATAAGAACAGATTTTTTTTTTTTTTTTTTTGATGGAGAAGTAACAAGAATGGGAGTCTTAGGCAGGCAGTAATCCAAAGAATCCTCAGTAGACAAGGAGAATAAGGATATTTGTAGTGAATGGCATCCCTGCTTAAGAATGCTTATGCCTTTTCGAAAAGTTGTGCAGGACAAACACTTCACAAAGGTAAACAAGGATAAGCTCGAGATCTCCAGCCTCTAAGACAAATGGCTCAAAATAAAGTATAATTTCTTCCTAGTGGGCCACCGAGAGTGCTGATGACTAAAAGGCAGCATGCCATAAAGAACTGTTCAGTTATCTCGCCGTAGTCTATGCTGACTACAATAGCAAAGGACTAAACCTTTCCATATTTTGTCTATGGACTTCTGTTCTTACCTTTCTAATTTGATTGTGCTTCCACAGTATAATGCAGCAGGGAAAAAATGACAGGCTACTTCTTCCTTCCAGAGGAGAAAAACTTCTTTTTTTTAATCAAAAAGCAGGAGAGGTATTCCATGTACATTATTCTATTATAATTCCTACGGAGAGAGATAGTAGGTTGACCATAAAATGTGTGTCAGCCCATGAAGTACCAAATAGGTTTTAAACGTGGGGGAGGAAGAGTTTGGTAATCATCTGGCACCTCTATCTTTGACCAGTCTCTATAAATTCCTCTCTAATGTGTATTCTCCTGTATAACTTCATAGAAGATATGGTTTACACTAAATGTCAGATTAGCTCCCAAATTCACTCCCATGCTTTGGCCCCTGATTTTCCATTTTTCATGATTTCCCATTTTTCATGAATGTTAGCTTACTTCCAAGCTCCCTTTTGGAATGGGCTAACTGGCAGGCTCCAAAACCAATGCAAATAAAGTTTCTGCTGATCATTCTTGTCAGGGACCACTTCCAAGAGGTTTTATGGATAAAACTTTACCAGCCTGGACTTTCTCTGTCATAGGCAATTTGCCAACATTGGTATAGGCAGCTTTGGCACCTTCAGTCATCCCTATGGCCACTTGCACCCTGGGACATGCGTCACATGCCCTCCGTGCCGTGCTGTAAGAACACCAATCTGGCAAAGCCCTCATAGTAAATACTTGGAGTAGAGCTGGGGGAAATGGAGGAAGAAAAAGCATATAAAATATACTCTGGGGTAACAAGGACATAAGTCCTACACAGCAAGTGCTGTGTAGTGAGGACACCGCCCATCTTCTCAGGAGGTGCCATGTGGACACAGCTACTCGTACTATTTAGGACTTGTGGTCAGGGATCACTCCCTTGAGCAGATGTATTTAGCAGAGTAGAATCTCTACCATTTTCGTCCCTGGAAATTCAGGCATCATTCCCTTCAGTCTGATCAAATGTATCTTTTGCCACTGTTAAGGGATTGCTTCTAGCCCGAATTTGTCTAGGAATAGCTTTCATTTTTTTATGTCTTTCTATGTGTTCCTTCATCAAATATATTCTCTCCCTATTGGTTTTTAGAGAACTGTGGTCAAGATAACTTTTCCACTTTAGGATGAACTTTATTAAAACTCTGTAATTTGTCATTGTAAAATGGAGTTTTTAGACCTCAATGATTCTTGTAACTGTTTTTAGAACCCTTTCTAAAAATGAAAAAGTTTGGAACTACTGGGTGCTAGGTATTTGCATTCAGTAAAAATTTAGAGTGGTTTGTAGGATATGATAATGTAAAAACATCAGAGTCTAGGCAGTTATTTTGGAAGAAATTTAGAAATCAGGAGTTCAGTTGTTTGTGTGAAAATAATAAAGTTCATTACGTCCTGAAAAAATCGAAAAATTTTGACACTTTGGTATCATCAGTATTTTTTTAGATGAAGATCAGTACCACATAAAAGTAGTGAAAAAGTGAAGTAAACCAGAAAGTTTGAGATTCATGTTACAGATAAGGGTTAAGAAAGACACACATTTCAGGGGGGAAAAAATCTTAGGCCTACTACCAAATATGAAAGATTAGTTGCCTGAGATACCAAAATGAATTTTAAGTGGGACTCTATAATGAGAAAATTAGGGAAAAACATTAATAATTAGGCAACAAATAAGTTGAAATCTTCTAAAATAACTATTATTAAAAGCAATAAATAGAAAACTTGAAAATGCTTTAAGTACACATACAGTTCCTATATGACAGACATATGTATGTATTCCCTGTCTTTACTATTTATTCAACAGTTGCTATAGATTATAACTTTTGGTATTCACTTTCGTCATTTGTCTGGCAAAAGCCTGGACAGTGATTTCATTGGAAACAGATTGGTTTGGTCCTAAGCATATTTCTATAAAATAAACTACAGTGTTCCAGCTCATCATGTTAAAAAAAAAAAAAAAAAAAAAAAAAAAAAGCCCAGACAACTTAGGACATATGCTTAAATTCTATAAATGGACATATTGATTTATTTAAAGATAAAGCTATATTTACTTTTTGAGTAGGGTATAAGAATATATTCCTTACCATTTGTTAGTCATCAGATGAATACTTAAAAAGGCTGTCTGTATTACAACGTTGTCTATTACTCTCGAAATACCACAGGCTATGAAGGAGATCTAAAATACTGAGAAGAAAGCAGAGGAAAGTAAATGTAGTACAAAAATCAAATGTGATATCTAACAGGATATGATACAACAAATACTTAGGATATAATTGTCAATGAGCTTGCCAAACAAAGAATATCATTTTGATTTATTAAAAAACAACACGAAAAACTGAGGAGGGGGGAATAGCGGGGGAAAGGACTCAATGTAGTAATTTTGGTTTTTAGTAAGACCTTTGCCATTGCCTCCCTAAGCCTTACTTGGAAAATTAATTCAAATTGGCTTGGATAAGAACACTGTCATGCAGATTAAAAACTGGCTGAAAGACTACAAACAAAGGGAGTCTTGACGGTACCACAGGGATCACTGCTAGAACCAGTCATTTTTAACATCTTTATTAATGATCTGGGAGAGTGTTGAAAACATGCTAATAAAATTAATTTGTGATACAAAATTGTGTAGGGATATAAAAGGTTAAGAAAGATGATACAAGGGCTATAGAGAGATTAGAAACAGCACCAGAAGTACCGTAATAAGGTTCAAATTCAAGAAAATGCAGCTCAGTTAGATCTTGTGATGAGAACTGGAAAACAGATGTTATACTTAAAGGGAGAAACTTGAAAGCAACTATGCAGAAAAAGATTTAAAGTAGGAGTGACAGTAACAGCAAATTGAACATGAGTGTCAGCCATGCAAGAGAGCAGCAAAAGAGGACAAAGAAAATCAGAGCAGGCTCTGGTCTAGTCTTAGATTCAGGAGGTGATGAGCTTTTAAGAAGACTGTGGACTCGACAGTCAGCAGGTAAGTTAGAACTCTTAAAGCTTGATAGGGCAGGCTGCAGGTAA
Source organism: Dromaius novaehollandiae (assembly GCF_036370855.1). Taxonomy (NCBI): domain Eukaryota; kingdom Metazoa; phylum Chordata; class Aves; order Casuariiformes; family Dromaiidae; genus Dromaius; species Dromaius novaehollandiae. Next base: position 105,038,188 of record NC_088098.1, on the reverse strand, counting down.
CTGGTACAGCGGTGAACAGTCCTACAAGGATAGATTAGTTGGCAGTGGGATTTCTTCCTTCTTCCTAATTTCTTTGGTTGTAATGTGGTGATCGAAATGCCACATCTCTCACATGTTGCAGCTAGTAAATATGATCATTTAAGCTAATACTCAGTAAGGCCATATTGCTAAATTATTATATCTAAAGTACCAACAGCAAATATCTAGCAGAATCTTAAATAATGAATCAAATCTATTAAATTATGAAGAATATAGTAGTATTGGGTACTTCTGGGAGTGAAACCAATTTAGTGCACATACAGCAGCAAACAAACGTCTTCAGATTTCAAAAATTCGATAACTCTGTAAGTGAAATATAAACACTTTCTATATCAGAATAAGAAATGCTGACTGACCCACGGTTGCATGATATGTTCACTGCTAAATTCTTAAAGAAGATTAGTTTTTAAAGCTATCAGAATAATAAAGTTTTAAGAAAAACAATTGACTGCTTTTTAAAATCTCAGTACGTAGTGTACAATAATGTAAGTCTTTTTAATTATACTATAAACAAGCTAACCCCCCCCCACCTGTATTAGCCTAAAGAGGTAATTTTCTTCCTTTCTATTTACAGTATCTGTCTAAAATCTGTGTTTAGATGCTGGAAAAATAACCTAATGTTTTGGAGGCTCAGGTGTTATATAGGAGCATAAATGATTATAATTGCATTCACAATTTGACTTGACTAATAATTTCTTGCATATGAGATTTAAATTTGATTTAAATGAATTTTTACTTTTGTCAGCTGGAATAGTCATAGGTAGATGGCAGCTCTTTGTCTAAGAGGCAAAGCTAAAAAGGTTTGTTAACTTAAAAAAATACATTGTGTTTTTTGTTTTCTTTATAAGCAATGGATTACAATTTGCTTTCTGTCCAGTTGACATTTAAGAGCTGTAACAACAAGAAACTGTAAATTAAAGCACCAGTTTTCTAGTAGTGGTTCATAGTGGTTTTCCAGATCTGTCAGCTGAGGAGAGGCAAGGCTTGTGGAGAAAACAATTTAAGTAGCCTTAAAAAAAGGCGGGAGTGGAAGGACATGTAACGCCTCTACATTAGCATTTTGGTTTAAATCAGGAGTAAGTTTTAAAGTGGATGTTCTGATAATCCCCATTTACTGTGCTTTGATTCACACCATGGAGCAGTCAAGGACCAGCTGAACTTGAATCCTTTCAGATGAAGTGAAACCAGGTGTGCTCCAGGAACATCCCTGATGAGCTCCAGCTGCTCGTGGACCATCCACCTATGGGACCAGATTAGTTCAAGTCCAAAATAAGACCTCCTGAAATGTGTAAAATGTGGACAACAGGTTGTCTTAGCCAACTGTTTATTTTGCTCCTGTTGGCCCATGCTACTTGTTCTGAATGTAGCCATACAGCTCATGTTGTTGGAAAAGCATTTACATTGATTCTGAGGCCATGAATTCAATGAGCTTTTTTGAAGAGGAAATGATAGCCTGTGCACCATCCTCTGCATTAATTGTTTGTGAAACCAAAGGTGAATTATATTGGAAAATTGATCTGGCTGAACAGTAACTGTTATTTTATCTTAAACCAGTTTATGTAGCAATATTGTTAGATGTGAAATGTTGCCTGAAAAAAAGTGTCTGCCAGTGTGGCTCCACTGTTTAAATGAGAAAGTGCTGAAAATCTGTCCTTCATCTCTGATGGGATCTATACAAGTAGCATCCATCATCCTTAGTGGTAGTTTTGGTGTGGGTGGATGTAATGGTGAGAACACTTTGTTACAGATACACTTCTGTGAAAAAGTTAACTGCAACTAGAGAAGAAGATGCTGGGCCTTTGTATCCCATCTTCTGTTAAATTCTAAAGATTAAATAGACACCAGTTGTTAAGTTGTGTTGGTTGTAATTCCAGTAATCTGTTTAGTATGCTACTGAAACATGGGTCGGTCTGAGTGCTCTCTATCAATAGCAAAGGTTCAGTTGTTTTATTTGCTTAGAGGTTTGCACCAGCTTTAGTCAGCACATTGAAATCTACATTTTGAAGGCTTTTTTGAAATCCTTGTTAAATAAATTTTTGCTTTCTGATGATTAAGATAACATTGTACAGTTTCAGACTGCAATAAAATACACTGGATTCTATTTGTGATTAAATAAATGCAAATCTGCATTTTTTCCCCTTTAGCCTCAAACTGTGAAGCTACTTAGTCTATGGAAATATTTATTCCGCTATAGTATTGACATTAGTAATAAAAAGCTGGGCTTGAAATAAGACTTTTATCAGAAAATGAAGTTCTGTTTAAGCATTCTTTATGTATGTAATAGCATTATATATTTTCAATATTTGAGGGAACAAGTGTAATACGCATCTTAATTTAGTGAAGACAAGTATATCTTTGACACACCTGTAAATATAAACAAAGTGAGTCCATTAAGTAGGATTTACAAGCAATTAGAACTTGCAAGGTCACTTGCAAAGTTTTCTAACTTTTTAATCTTTTAAAGGTTTTAAAATATTAACTGTCTATCCTTTCACCATTTTAGTGGGAAAAGGAGCAGGTACATTCACACCGCTGAACTCTAGGCCACTAAGACTAGGCTGTATTCTGGGATGCAGGAGCACTTGCCTGACTGTGGACCTAGAGAGGTCCTGGCTGCTGGTCAGGATGAGACCTGGGCACACTTCATTCTCTCTCTTTCTTTTCCTCCCATTTTTCCATGTCACAGCTTTCACGAGAAGAAAACGCAGCCCCATGGATGGGAATGAAGACATAGCTCACCCCATAGACCCCCACAGACTGTTCCTGCTCTGCGGTCTCTGTGCAGCATAAGGTCAAAGACTTTCTCAAGCTTTCACAACTTTCCTGCTTCTGTTCAAAAGGCCCCTGTTTTGCACCCCATGCTCAGTTGCCCTGTGTGTAGCCAGTTGCGGGTAAAAGAGGCTGCACTTTCTAGACAGCTAACAGAAGTGGGGTTGTTCCCATTTCACAGGTTGGGAATTTTATCAAAATGTTCAAGAAAAAAGATCATAACAAGAGATCTGCTTGGTAGAAGCAGTTATTGCTCTTTATAAAAAGCTGTATATTGCATACATTTATTGACAAACTGTACAAGTATGAACTGCTAGTAATGAAAAGGCACTTGGCACAATCAATTACATAGATACTCATTTGATTCATTGTTGTTGCTCTTTATTGTTCTACCAGTGATTTACTGAAGTTTGTTAATTAGTCCATTTTTTCCCATTTCCAGTGGTAAAATCTTTGAAAGAGTTTCTATAAAGCTTTCATTTCAATGCATAAGCCAAAAACTAGTAAGTTACGGTGTTCAGATGCTCTTCACAAAACTCCCAGCAGTGATGCAGTACAGAGTTGCACAAGTCAAAGCATCTAATTTTGCATCTAATTCACAAAGAAATAAGCCAAACAGTAGTGGTTAATTGCCTGGAGAACTGGTGGTAATATGTGATTATATGCTAGCTAACTTGCCAGATAAAAGGAAACATAGCAAGCACAAGGCTAGCATCTCTTGAAGGGAATATGGATGACCCAGTTTACTGCTAGAAGAGAAACCATTTGTTTTCTGTTTGCCTTGCAAAGAGGTAGGGACTTTGCAGTTGCGAGTTGGGTTTTTGAGTTTTATATATGTGAAAATCTTATCTTCTGCTCTTTTGTGATGTGGGATAAAATTAGCCCTCAGAAAGAGGAACAGAAAAAGCATTAAAATAGCTGTTTTAGCTGAAAGTGATAATAGAATCTACTGCACTCATCATTGCTGTTGGTAATGTAAAGACTTGTACTGTAGATGCAACAGTGTTAGGATGATTTTGTTTTTAGGTAATTTCTATGATTTATCCATTGTGTGCAAAGTATGTTGTTACTTTCAAAAAGTCTTTATTTGTTTTGTTGTTTTATAGCAGTTACTCATTTATTACAGTTGAAGGAACTGTGTAGCATAAAAATGGTTCATACTGCACGATTAAATTGGCTATAATTAGCAATTTACCACACATTGTTTTAAAGGGACTGAATAATTTTAGCTAAGATTATTGTTCATGGGATGAGAATCCTGCACAAATTGCTTTCCCCAAACAAAAATTGGTAATCAGTTTTAAATATCTAAAACAAATTTTATGAGATTATGTAATGTTGTGCTCGCTGTATTATAAGGAAGAAAACAATGCCTTGGTTAAATGGCTAGGATATTTTAATGTCAATGAAAGACTGTGGTGAATTTTATTATGCAATATTTGAGAGCTTAAAGTGTAATAGCCATATTTCAAAATAGCAATTAGCATACCAACCAAAAATGAAGGTTACATTTTAGAAAGAAACTAAGCTCCCAAAAAATTAAACTTACCTTGTATTCGGACTACTCAGGCACTGATTCTCTGGGGAAGGACTGGGAATTTTCTGTGATAGTCTCCAACCTGTAACTTGTGTTCACCATGTCCTGGGAAGCTCAGTGCAGGATGCCAGCCCGGAGAGCCTCCGTGAAGGGGCTAGAGACAGGCCTGGCCTTCATTTCATCCAGGTGAAAGAGGAGAATTCTGTGCTGGTGCAGGGCTTAGGGCTCCCAAACAGGAGAAAAAACAAATGGGAACAAAAGGTATTAAATATTCGTAGGCCTGAAACCATGAAATGCAACAAGAACCACAACTTTGTGGAGAAGCAGGGGTGACCCAAGCACGTTTTTGGTGCCCTTTTTGGAAGATCATTGGGTTCTAACCCTTTAGGGGTCAGTACAGTCATAATTTTATAAGCTGCATAGAGTAAATAAGAATTAAGAGAAGATCTTTTTTTTTTTCTTCTGGCACTGCATTTCATTGGTTCCTTCTTTTTTTATCATGACACAGCTAAGAGGCAGTTCCCTGAATATGGCTGTTTCTCTCTTCTATCTTAGATAAAGACAGGTACTACTCTAAACCCTAGGTGAGAAATTTTGCATAGTTCATTCCCATCTCGCGCAGCCTGCGAGAGAATTATCACATTGCCGTCTCCACCATGTCCCTGTTTACTGCTGCATTCAATAACAGTAGATTCACTAGTGTCTTTTTTTTCCCTGTAATGTTCCTCAGTTGACACTGACTTTTAAATTGTTATAATTTTGCTCTTTCATTAACACCTTATTTTGACAAACAGGATCAGTTCACACCTCTGAATAGCTGTGTCAGCCTGTCCGCAGCCCTCAACAGGCCTCACTGTAAAGCTAACCAAATCCTTTGAAGGTTATTGTGTCCAGCATGTGGACTAGCAATTTGGGGCTGGTGAAGCTAAGATTCTGGAGTACAATTATGCAGGAACGTGAACTAGAAAGAATAATTATGCAGGCATTTTTGCAGCTGCATAATTGCTTTATACAGTAGGTCATGATTGTGCTGCAGTAATAAATTGTAATGTTGTCCATGCCTTTTAAAATGTTATCTTTGCCTTTGCATGCAAGGAAATAACAAATAAGATGTATTCCAATTTGCAGGTAATCCAGTTCATTTAATTCTCATTTGCATACATCACATTTCAGTTGAGTTTGTCACTACTACCAAAATTGTCTCTCCGCATTTGAAATTAGAAGAATTTTGAATACAATACTTATATTTTAGGATACTGAAAAATAAAATATGCCAACTCTGCAATAGTGCAAGCTTTGTTTTTATTTGCTTTTGTTGCCACATCTAACTTTCAGTTATGTAACATTTATTCAAAATATTTTTATTTTCACTTACAAATGTTTTATATTTACTCCAGCAGGATCAATCACAAATTCACAATGAACCCTGTTTTCTTAGAACAATTGAATGTTTTTATGATTTTGTGAAGCAGTTTGCTAGAAATATTTTAAAAGCAAAACCCCTGTGAGGTTCCATACATACCCATGACTGCGTGCTTTCAGCTTTTAAAATTTCACTGTGATTTGAATGATTTTAATGTACACTTTAGGATCTTCTTATTGAACACTTGTGTCTTGTAATCTCTTGTAATTTCGTAAAAGTGAAATTTCTCCTTTGACAGAGATTTCACTCTCTAACAAGTGCTTTAATAAATGCTTTTTCAGATCCAATTACTGAACTCTTGATTCAAATCTTTTGCACTAGTCTGAAAGTCCAATAACTTCTGGGAACACCTGAATTTAAGTGTGAAAGGGGATTTCCTAATACTCCAGTTTTGACTTTTCACTGAAGAATTCACTTTTGAAGAAGTAAAATATGCTGAATTATCATCTGTAATTAAAAACAAAAATTATAGTGTTGTCTTGCGGAGTTTAATTATCGAAGCAAATGTTATCTGTACATTTCCCCCAGCAAATTGTATCAGGTGTACTAACAGGGACTCAGTCCAGGTACGGAAAGCTGCTTCTGCTGTGAGGGGCAGAAACTGTTTTTTTTCACGGGTACATATCAACACCATTTTCCGTCCTACTAGGAACTTCAAATAGTTAGCTAAAATTCTTTCTCTTGTTGGGGTTAGAATGACCTTTTGCCTTCCCCATGGCAGAGCAGTTACAATCAAACCTCTATCAGAATTAAGCAAAGACTGTGTGTATTTATTTTGTAAAAAATGAAATGGAAGTCTTACCAAATAGGTGAAGGATTGCCTTGGGGTAAATACAAGTTTGCTTGCTTAATCACTTAGGGCCCTGTGGTTACAAATAATTACAGTATCTGCAGTGTGATAGCACATACACTTATCTTTACTTAGATGTAGATGTGTCACTGTCTTATCTTTTTCCTTTACCTATACTAAGTCTTATCTCACACTTAAAAACTAAATTAGACAATACCCAAGTTACTTTTTGGGACTCAGAAGAGGTTCTGACCTTTCTTCTCCTCTTCTTAATATCTACTGTTCCAATGTTGGTTCTTATGCAAATAAAAATCAAATTTCAAATAAAGTCATAACAGTTTAAGCTCATTCAGAAAAACCTTAATGGTACTGGCAAATCTGACTGCTCCGAACCGACCTCATATTTTCCATTGACTGATGTAGCAACTTGCTTTCCCCTTTTTATTGAAAATTGAAATGTGATTGCTTAAATTCTAGCCATTTTCATTTTCCAGGAAAGTCTTCATGACACGAATGTCTGTTTGGGCTCTCTGCTCTTGCTACACTTTCTTTAGCTTCTGCCAAGGGTTACCTGACCTTTGTGCAAATCTCCTCTTAGGGAAGGTGCACATGTTTGCTAGATTGACTGTTAATGTTTGTCTTGCCACAGTGATTTTGTGAAATGTCTTACCTGTAAAAATGGTATCTCTTCTGTGGATGATCAAATTGGATTGCTACTATGTAGGTAAAATTGGCATGTTCATCTACTGTTTAAACTTTGTTCAGTTTTTAGTGCCAGGCACCCAGAATTGTGAAAGAAAACAACTCCTTTTTCCTATCCTCCTGTTGTATCTAAAACCTCCTATTCCTATTTAGACTGGCTACTCTGTTTGGGATGCTGAATGTGGAGAGGGCTATCTTTCCTTGCACTAAGAGATAACTGATGATTGTTTTTCAATTTGTATGGTGCCTCTGTCACTGAGTAATTCAATCTGTGGATTATTCATGTATCAGTTGGTAACATGAAGAGCATTACAAGTTTTTCCAGAATATATGTAAATGTTTTTCTAGTTGTGTTGCATTATTTTGTGGTGGACGTGGTCAATTCCCATTTGCCTCACTGAGAAAGCAAACTGGGAAGTTAATTCTGTTTCCGGTTAACATGTGAAAACAAAGGAATCATAAAATGTAGGAGAGAAGAGTAAATTTAAAAGCTTTGATTCAAGACTAGAGGAAATACCCAAGAAAGCACAGCTTTGTGCTCACATAATTATAGCAAACATTTATAGCCAATAAGTTGCACAGCATACAACAGAAGAAAAGATCAGTGTTGCGAACTGTGCCTTAAAAGGTGACAGGGTCTTGCATGGGTTATTTCATGCAAGTTAGGTGATGCTTGTGGCAGGATCCTGCCCAGCACTTAGCACCAAATGGGTTCCTTGGCGCTGAGTGATCGCTGGACAGCGCGTGCAGCGGGCAAAGGAGTCTGAAATAGCAGTTCACAGTCCAGCATCATGATAATTAAAAGCAGGAACCTCAGGCTGACAAAAATTTGGCTTGCCCAGAAGTAACGTCACAGATGCTGATTTGGGGGTTACTTATGTAGATAAACGTCATTTCACAATTGGAGATTAACTCCTCAGTTACTCAGAAAGCTGTTTCTTCTAGATAATGTGATCTTAAACTGGGATTTAAAGAACCTTCTGTTTTACAGAGAAAAAAAATCCATTTTTTTCTAATATGAGGATTTTAATCTATCTGTTTATGTAGCGCTTAGGATAGAGTGAAAGAGATAGTTACAAATGTGCAAGACAGAAATGGACTTTTTGAACTAACAAAATTGATTCTGTGACACATCCTGAATATTAGAGAAAGGGAATCTCAGTCAGAACTACTGAAAGATTGTCAAAGAATCAATGAACACACAAACTATTTTAAGGATGAAATGGATCTGGATATAAGGATTTGTTCTTTAGACTACAAAGCAGGACTTGGAGTTCCAGCTTCTGTCAGGCATCTAGAGACAACCCTGATTTGAAAGGCCTGTAAGACCGACCCAAAAAAAAGGCTGATGTTTTCTCTCCAGTCCATTTCTTCTTTGGATTTCTCAGTTGAAAAATGTTGGAAATTAAGTTGCTTAAGTTTTGCTAGGATCACCGTGACGATGATTACATAGGAGAAATTCCCAGAGCAAAAACTGGTGCGTGAAAATGATAGCTTTAAGCGAGACTTTGCATTTACATCTAAGGAAATGATGTTATTCCGGAGTGGAGAGCAGACTCTGTCAGTAGAGATATTTATTAAGCAGAAACTTAGAATCATTCTAAAATGAAAAAAGTTTTTTGTTATACCATCAGTGAAAACTAAAATGTGGATGGTTACAAGAATTGGTGCTTGAACTACCTTCATGCTTACTCATATATTAACAAATTTAGTACTTTTCCTGTCTTTTTAGCCAAATAGGAATTCAACAGGAGTAAGAAATTAAGCAAAGAATACTCATTCAATATGATGATTAACAGTATTTTGCATCTCTCCACTGCAGCAGCTGAGATAAAACAGATGAGGTATATCTGCTCACATTCAATTTATGAAGCATAACAAACTTAAAATACAAATTAAAGAAACCTGGCACCAGAGCTGCATAAGCAGGTCATGGTGTGTGTCTTGAGCTCCATGACATTAATTCTGGTCCAGAACCATTGTCAGTTCAGAAATTCTTAAAACAACCCAATCTCTTCTGTACGGTTGTGTCTTTAACTAGATCAAACTGCATCTGCCTAAAATGAAGCAAATAAAAATCCAGCCAGAGTTTGTTTTGGTGTTTACCTGTGGAATATTTAAATAGTATTCTGACTTACCTAAATAAGCACTACTGGGAGCTGGTGCATCATAACTGAAAAACTCTTCTGAGAGGATACCAGGGGTCAGATAGACTGTCACCCAAATTTTCAACAAGATGTTATAATTAAGAAGATACTAATCTGTGTAACTATACAATCAACTCATACTTGTTTTGTCAGCGGCTGTATAAGGTATATCAGATATTTAAAGCATATTAGAAACAGAATGTGATTGCTTTGACCTTGTCCTGTTTAGGTGGTTAAAGTAGAACTTTGTTACATATCTTGACAAGTGGTGATTGATGGTATGTGCAGACTGTCTAAATACAAGCAATCTGCCCATAATATTCAAGGCAAAGTAACTGGCATTTCACTCTCCATATGCATTCTTGTAATTGCTGGGTCCAAAGATCCTTCAATGCTCAAGCAATTATGTGAATACCTAGCATTTTATATGCCCAAAGTGCTTTTAATCAGCATACACATATTGTAAATAATGGAAACATGAACTACTCAAAAACAAATAAGAAGCCTCACATGCTTTATTTTCTATTCAGTGATTGTTATTCCTACTTTTATTCCATTATGTATCAATATCATACACCTTTTTCTTTTTTTCTATTTTGAACGCTGTAAATTTGGGAAGACAACTCTGAGCACAAATTGGGAAAATAATATGACCGGAACGAATACATTTTCCATGAGTTGAGCTCAGTTTCTCATTTAGCTGTAAGAAATCTGCTGAAAATGTGCTTTTTTTTTTTAATGTATGTTGTGCTAAATGTAAGCCTTTGATCAGGCAGTACATGAATAAGGAATGTTGTTTTTCTGAATTAAGTGGAAATGAAGCCTAAGGCAGCCTCCTGTTGGGATCATACGTACTAAAAAAAGTATAAACTAGTTAAACATTGTAATCTTGAAGGACAGGAATGATTTCATATATTGAAAGAAATCTTATATCTCAGATTACAAGCGACTTGTCTCGTATCATGCCATATAGGTGTTATTACTGCTTTAAATGAAAGGTTGAACTGTAAAGGTACTCCAAGCCTTAGAACATAGAAACTGAATCTTTTTCTCTGCCACTTCCTGTCTATAAATATTTTTTTTATTTATTACAATAATGCATTTTACCCTTATATATTGCTGATCTTTTTTTAAAAAGCGGGAGTTCTGCTTGTTTCCCTTCTTCCTAATATAAAGAAGTAACAAAAGAATGTTCATTCTTTATGCACTATTATCCATCTTTTACATTCTTTTCCTTGGATTTCCTATGTCTTGCTTCTCTGGAAAACTGTCACAGTGGAACAGAGAGGACTCTTGAAGATGTGATGACCAAAGAGTAAATGAACAAATCCATAATTTTTCAGATTCTTTATTTAAAGAATCTGGTGTTGTTCACATTCTGGGGTTAATAGTGACGCTATTACAGTTTTTAAACTTCTTTGTGTGATGGGGACCCATTTATAGTCTCTTCTTTGAAAACAGTAATTATGCATTCTTGGCTTCTTTTATGGTCATTCATTATCATTTTTCTTCCTTTCATTTGACTGTCCTTATATTTCAGTTCTCTCTTTTTCCAATGTATCAGCTGTGTTCTGTGCATGTAAATGCTGGTCATAAATACTAAGAACATTATGCTTTGATGTAAGTTATTCCTGAATAGTAATAGAAACATAGCAAAGACCTTGCAGCTCCCCCGACTTCCCCCTCCCCTCAACAAGTATGACCACTGGCAATGGCAGCTTTCTGCTTTGTACTGGGCTGTGAACCATTTTAAAAAGGCTTGCATATACTGTGGTTTGGAAACTCTTGCTCTATACCAGTTTGATACCAGGCATAGTAACATGGCATGTTGTTTGCAGGTGACTGGCATTCACATTTGTACAGTCTGCATAAGCTTGAACGATATAACAACAAAATCTAAATGAGTCCATGCGTTTCTCTCAGAGTGCTCCAGATCAGAGTGCTCCTCCTTTTTTTTTTTTTTTAACGTGGATAACTGGACACAAACCTTCACTGTTTGTGTAGGGAGATTGCTTAGACAAAGCAGGATACTACTAAATCACTCAACAGAAATGCTCCCCGGTCTGTTTGGCACTAAGCTAGCTGCGCAGTGTACCTGGAAACATCTTGATCTCCTTGTTACCTTGTTTGACTGCTTGATGTATCCTCACTGTATCTTGTCTCATTAGTTTTGGACTTTTACCTTACACAGTTTTAAGTCTATTGTGTCAGTTGTTACTAGCATTCTAGGTATGTTCATTCATTAAGTTCTCCTTTATGAAAAATGTTCCCTTCTTAGTACAAACCTTTCAAGTTAATAAGTAGAGACTGCTACTGGTGTTCTATCTCAAATATGGGGTTAAGTGGCTACAACAATTTTATGTCCAAATTTTATTCTGTGCACTGTTTAGATACATTCTTGTACATTATATATACTATTGAACAACTTTGGTCATGAAATGAAGTATTTCCTTGTGTGGAATTATCTGTGGCAGTTCATTGAAGCCATTTCTCATTTCAGATTGAAGCTTTTAATAAATATAACTTTCAGCCTCCTGTAAAAACATTAGCCATAGTATTGTAACAAGTATCAGCTTTAGTATTTTTATAATGACAAAGAAGTTGATAGGTTTAATCTTCACAGAAGCATTGCTTTTCTAATCTACTAATCCCTCCTTTCTAGAATATAGAAACACTTGATGCAGGGCTTCATCACTTAAAGGAGAAGAAGATAGCTCAGATGTTGATTCCTTATCCTGTGCGGTTGTCACTAATGCCACAAACTGAATACAAATTAGCTTGCCAGTATTAGGTACAACCACAATCTCTTGTGTTCTCTGAAATTGGTATCTCAGAAATTTTATTTTGTCTCAACTTGTGTTATATTTGCTTATTTATTAATCTCTAGCAGCTTTTCCATATACGGTTTATCAAAAATGAGACTTTCTAGAGAAAGTGAATACACCATGTCAAAATTGCAACAATAACAGTGCTGCCCAAACTTTCCGCCAGTGTCTGGACTTAGTTTACCTCTTCCCACCTTTTACTTTCCATTGGCTACTGCTCTCCTCCTCTTGGAGCCCACGTAATATACTGACAGAACAGTGTGATACAGATCAGGAAACTGCAATCTCCAAAGATTTTAATTCAGATTATAGTACTGGCTTTATTCATGATTTTGAACAGGCTAGTAAGCCCTGTCTCTTTCCACTTAAATATGAAATAATCATATTTATATTCCTCAGTATCTGAGCAGCACTTTGAGAAGATATCTGTATTATACTGATTGCCAAAAGCAGCTCAACAGGAAAGATCCATAAGAAATATATGATAGAACAAAGAGATTTGAAAAAGGAAATAAATAAGGGTAATTCTTGATACAACCTCAAACAGGTAATTCATACAGATATTCAAACAGATGATTTATTAACAGTAGTTTGGTTTCTTAAATGAGGATATGGATTTGAATAGCAGGAAATCCATTTTTATTTCTATTTTAATTATTTCTTAATGTTTACTCTTAATCACAAAGTTCTTACACATATTTCAAGTAATTTGAACATATTTCTTAAATATGCTAAACAAATATCTTTAGATGTCTAGTTAATGTATATTCATTGTGCATACCTTGTATGCACTATGGCTAAAGTTTGACTTTTACGATACTGAGTAAATTTTGGTGGAAGCTACAGATAATTGCATTCAGTGCCTTATGCACTCCACAGCATCTTTTCTTCTGTTGGGAAGCATTAGGGTTGTTGTCTAATAAACACATTTTCAAAATTGTAAGTACTTAAATCTTGCAATCTGGTATTATAGTGACATCAGTGGGTGTCACTGTTATATGCAGTCTTTCAAGTTCTTTCACACGGTGCGTAACCAAGTTTCAGTCTTGCAATTTTGTTAGCTTGGTTATGCAAGTGATGTTTGAGGAAATGGTAATGAATAGCATGAATGCTTACTGTCTGATTGCATCAACTTTTATTTATGAATTATTTCCGGGGGATAAAAAACCTAAGGAGGAAAGGATTACTTGCAAACTTTTCCTGCCCACCTTTGTTTGATGACTTTGGGACAGGTAAATAAACAAAAATAGCCTGCTAGGTTTTTATATATTTAGCCTTTATTCCATTGTTTTCTCTTTCTTTGGTAAACTGACGTACAAAGCTGTAGAATTCTGCCACGTTCTGCAAAGAATTAGCAGCATGGTAAGCAGGGCTTTAGGACAGGAGACAAGGAAAACAGTATGACAGTAATTTAAATGCAGTATAAAATTATCAACCCCCCCCCCAAGATTGCTAACCGCTTCTTCAATTTTATTTAGACCAGATAAAACCACAAAAAGATTTAAATTTACACCTAGATCAAGGCTGTTTAGAATTGCTATTAAAATTTCATTTAGTTTGAATCTTTTTTTCAAATTCGTAATACAGTGAAAGCCAACACAGAAGCTTTGGGCTATATTTAAGATAGGCTAAAGTGACAGTTTGGAAACATATGCTTCCTTCCTCTAACGAGTTGTTTAAGAATGACTTAGAGTAGATGCTGTTTATTTTTTCATTACTGATCATGAAAGGAGAGGGGCAATTCCAGGGGGACTGCTATGTCCATGTCATAAGGAAGTGTTCTGGAGAACAGCCAGCACCTTTTTTTATTCCCATTCATTAACTTGTTTCAAAATATCAGAAGGATAAAGATCAGAATTAAACAGCAAAGCGAGGTTATCTGATCTCAAGCCACAGCACTGCACCTTAATTTTAACAGCCAGTCCTCAAGGACAGGGTCCAGACCAAGCATCTCCCACATTTCACATGGACTAAAGGAGACACAGCATGTATGAAAAAATAAGAATTTGTTGCTAGTCTATTTAAAATCTTAACAGTTTAATTAAGGAACTATTAGTCACGTTACAATGATTTTAATTCTCATAGACCAAATTACGCAATTATTATCGCTCGTTCCCAATAATAATATAGTTAAGACTGACATATGCAAACTTTCTATACCTACCCCCTTCTCTTATGTTATGCTTATCCTTCTGATGCCCTTCTGGATTCTAAGGCTGATGGTACTCATCTTATTTAAGAGAAAAGCAGGGACTTATAGTGACTGGCCAGCATCTCAAGTTCTTCACTAGAAATAGTATGATGTTAATGTTTATGGTTTCCTTCTTTGCAAGGCGTATGATGTTGATGTAGGAGGTTTCTTCCTCCTCACTCTGGTTCTGCTTGAATTCATTGTTGTAGGTTTGCTAACACAGTGTGTTTACTTGCTCTCTAGTCCTGATTGTCCTCAGGACCATTTTCTTCCCAGCTCCCAAGGCACCATTCCCATCATGAGCAGTAATTGACCATTTGTGTTTATAGTCTTGGCAGCTTTGCTGTTGTCCTGTGCTGGCACTGTCAAGGCCTCTGCCGTCATCTGCTGCTTGTACGTTGTGGGAACCTGTGTTAAAATCCCCTGTTTGTAACAGCCTTCAAGGTGTGGTTTCTTGATAACTAACTAATGTCTCATTACCACAAACTGGTCATGCATACATCCTTGTTCTAAGATCATTAATGGCTGACTTGGCAAAAATACTGATCTATTAGAAGACATACATGCATATAGATAAATACAGACACGTGTTGTGGTAACCATTTGCAACCAGTATCTTCTAGGTACAGCTGCTTCCCTGGTATCTTTTCAGAAGTACTTTCAAACAACAGTTACATAGATGTTTCCCTTTGCAGCTCTCACATTTAGCGTTTAGCCATTTTCTTCTGCCTGCTTTTTTTCAATGTCATTTCCAACTCAAATCCATTTCCCGATCCGGCTCATTTTGCAAACTCAAAAAGACTTTTGCCAACATAACTAAGGGGAGAAGGAATGATTAATTGTGGGAATAGGAGAGAGAGGGATACCAGAAACTGCTCACACCATACTGCTATTAAAGAAAATGCACATGCAACTACACCTTTGAACATCTTGTTAGTTTTCCAGCACCTCTGGTGTTTAGGAGAGCAGAGAATGAAGAGGCAAGGACATAGAAGGACACAGGAATGCAGGAAAGCCTCCTGACGGTGACAGGACACTGTAGGCAAGGGAAAAGCAATGGGCTACAAATTGTTGTCGGAGAGATGGAAGATCTCAAGCTAAGACTGAAGGGTTACTGGTGCAGAAGAAAAATTGCAAGCTCTGGGAGAAACTGAAGATCTGTTGATTTTACCAAAAGACTATCCATAGCAGTGAGGAAAACTGTGCAAAAACAGGGTCTTTTTTTCTCCCTGGAGTGACAGAACTGTCTTTATTTTTTGTCTAGGTCCATGTATTTCTGTATACTAAAAACAGGTAATATAACAATTCCCATGTACTTTCAGAAATAAGGTCAGCACTAGTCTTGGACGCCTAACATAGTTTGGTCTTCGAACTGCTTTCTTGTCAAATATTAACATGCAGATGCCGTCGCTAGAGAATATGCCAAGAGACTCAGGGATTGAACACTGGTACACTGGCTGATAAGGTAATGTGCACATTGCAAAACAGGCTGCCTACGGAGCTCGAGGAAGCATAGTTGCAGACTCAGTTATTGGTATACCACCTAAGCTAAGCAGCCTTGCTGGCAGGCCAGACTTATTAACCTCTCTCAGCAGCACTTGAAGATGATGGCATTGCACTGTGGCATGCCTGTTGTTACAGACCTCACGTAGGTATCAAAGACAGATTGGCATGATGGCATATAGGCACAGAGATAACACTCATGATTCACAGAAACTCCCACAGCAAAGTGGATTAAGAGAACACACAGCAAGTGTGAGCATTGCACAGGGACAGCTCATCCAACTTTTAAAGCTAACTGCAAACATCCAAACAGAAGGCCTAGCTCTTTGTGTTAGTAGGTGTCAGAAAAAAACAGCTTTTTTGGTTCTGTTAGATATTTTTCTTCTAGCTTGTGCAGGCTCGGGCAAACACGGCTGCAATAGTTACATTTGAATTGTGTTTTCAGGATGCTTTGTGAGCTTTTATTTGTGACCAAGGGACATTTAAAAACAATGGGGGGGGCTATAAAAACATTTGGGGGTTGCGTTTTTGTTTTTCAAAAGGAAAAGGATTTTGACACCATTCTGTATCTGTGGAATCTGGAAGTTTAGGTATGAGCCTATTTTTTAACCTGCTCCTGCATCAGCGTTTTGACTATGTATGATCTGGGGCAAGTCATGACTCATTTTTAGTAGCTGGACTTGCGGCCTGAGTTGCGGACAGAACCATTACTCCCCCCTCTCTGTTTTGAACCACGCTCACATTAGTAATTATGGGCCCCACTCATCATAATTTTCTTCATGTGTAGCATGATTATCCTGCAAAACTAAGTCAGAAATAACAATGCCATGGTTGTACTAGAATATTTTTGTGAGACAAGCCAAAAAAACCCAAAAAACAAAAAAAAAACCCAAAACATTTCCAAGGATATAACTGACAGAAGAACTTAAAGATTTTGTGGAATAGTTTACTGAAATTTAGGAAAGTTTTCTATTTTGATTAGCTATTGTGAAATAGAACTCTCAGTAATATTTTTTTGTGCTCCCTTAGTATCTTTCAGGCAAGGATTTTAAAGCACACATCACATGTTTGTGGCAGTCAGTAACTGGAACTCAAATTTCCTGACACATTTAGGATCTAATTAGTGGCCTTGGTTTCAAATGGATGCATGTGGGTAGATCAATACACATATATTAATCTCTGTAGAGCAAAACAGAACTGAGCTGAGTATTTGCATCTGTATTCACTTGCAGAAACAGAGCATAAATTAATTTTTTTTTTCTTAAATATCATACAACAGCAACTGTTGAAATAGAAGCAATTGAATATGATTAACTTGTCGTTGTGTTAATCAGGTATGGTGTATGGTTAGGATGGTAACAACACTTGATTGGTTTTTGTTTCAAACACAAGACACAAGGAAATGAGGATTTAGTAAATTTAATTCCATGACACATGCTGAGGTTAAGCTCAGCTGGAAGAACTTTATCCCTGAAATTTCTAGTCAAAGATTAACCACTCGATTAACTTTCTGAAACTAGAGGATTGACCTCAAATCCTCAGCCTCAATAAGAACTTTACAGTGGATCAGGTTCAGTAGAAAACACTGTTCTATCTCCAGAGAAGCTTCTCTACATTCTTTAATAACACTGGAGGGATGCAGTTAGCCTTCCATTATCCAGTCCAACTTCACTGCGATTTGAATTTCGTGATAGGTGTAATCAAAATTACAGTCCACTTGCTAGTTGATTTTACAAGGGTCCTACTTATTCTCGGTGTTAAAATATAACTGCTTGTTTACCAGTTAATGCTGCCTACCTCAATTCAGTTAACAGGAGGTAGCACCCACACTGTGGTTAGTCATTAGTTTCTTTTTGAGAATGATATAATTCTGTAAAATTTTTTGTCATGTCTTAGAATATTTATCTTGACTAAGTATTGGGACATTTTTGGTGAAAAAACAACTCAATAAATCAGCTATCTTTGGAAAATACCTGTCCAAATAGCTGTCTTCACATATTTTGCATTGTTATTTCTCAGCTGAACTGATTCTCAGGGGTCAGATTAGACTTTATTCAACTAGAGCTTTTTCAGACATGATAGAAGTTTAGATTTGCAGAACAGACACTTGGAGTTCATTTGACACTTCCGCAGACTTCTGTTACCTCACCATTGTTCTTTACAGAAAAGCAGAAGTGTAGCTTGACTAAGTTGCAAAGGTTTCTTAGTGTCTGGCGCCTAGAATTCCCCTTTCCCTTAATCCTGTTTGATATTTTTTTAACATATTTCTGTGTTGTCTGTTGTACCCTAAATTAAACCTTATTCTTTAAAGTACTTAGCTACAATTGATTTTAAATGTATTTATTTCACCTTAGTTTCTCTTCTTTACCTCTGTCAAAATTTGTACTTGGTCTTTCAAATTTTCTGATTTATTACTCTTAGAAAAATCTTGCTATCCCTTTCTGCTTTCCTTTCTGTCTTTGCTTACTATTCTTAGGAGTTACATTGGCAGCTTTTTCATATCATCCTCTGCAATATGATGTAAAATTTGGGATCATGAAAAATCTCTAGCTGTTACATACTTAGATTCTATTAAATTACAGTGAGATTTGCATTCCTAAATTGCTTAGTACAGAATACCATATTCCTAGGGTGTTAACTCCAGGCAGTGAGGGAAACTGAAGAGCCTCTACTGGGCAATAAGTTGGGCTTTTACCAGCTAATTGGAGGATGAAGTAGGTCAAATGAGAATGAATAACTTTTTTTGCTTCTTTTCATTCAACGTTTTTGAGCGATCTCTCTGGCTAGGTTTGAGAGATCAGGTGTTCCATGGGCAGATGTCCTATGTGTCCTTGCTCACTTCACTATGGCTTTTCCTATCACTGGGCTCATCTAGTTTTTATGTGGTTGATATTCTTCCTGAGATCCCTTAACCGTCACCTCCTTTTTGTATAGTACTGATATTTCAATATGTAAGTGTTCATAAATGCCTCCAAAATCTAGTGAGACTGGAATACATATGGAAAGCAGAATTCAGAGACAGTATAAAAGATTGCATAATGTATATGGTAGTAAATAAGACAATGAATATGCTTCTAAAATTTGTGGCCCATGGACATTTCTGTTGAAGGCTCCTCAGCATGTCCAATGAATGATTTTCAGTAGTAAAATATGGCATTTTTAATAAAAAGCTTGATAAAGAATTTATTATAGTCCTCAAAATATTTTGAAGTTTACCAGTGATCCATTGTACAAAAAGTTTGAAGTTTGCTCACATGTATCTTAGAAGGAGTGAAAGAGTGTGGAGGTTGCCACTTTTCTGTTAACAGTCCAGATTTTAAAGATGTATATGTTGTCTGAAAAGTGCGATGAAAGAATTGGAGTACATTTTTAAGCTTTGCTCTGTTCTAGTACTATCTTTTCTCTTTTTCTGTATAAACTAAATGCACGTATACAGATTTCAGTGTATATGATTTTTATTTGCAGTGGTCCTAAGGTGTCTGTTATCTGGCAATTGCTACATGCTCATTGCCCATCCAGTAAGTTACACAATTTCTACTGTGTTTTTCCTCTTTTATTCATGATGACCATTTATGCTCTATGGAGAGGCCAAGACCTCTCCCTTCCAGAAGGAACACTCAGATGTAGACTCTTTCTTTTCTCTTTTTACTGCCCTTAAACCCCGATCTTGTGGATTCTTTTGTTTTCTTTTTATTTTAAATCCAGCTGTTCTAACTAATGGAATCTAAACTTCATTAGTATCATGTTTATAGAAATATTCAAAAAGGATGGTTTTGAAGGGAAAATGAAACAACCAAATATACATTAGATAGATTTCAAAAAATAGATAATTTGGCTTTGATTTGTTTTCAAGAGAGAGAGCAACATCTGCTAACTGTCTGGAGTTAGGAAGAAATTTCCCCTAACAGATTTCTTATTTCTTCTGAAACACCTTATACTATCAATGTCACAGATGGAACATCCTATTAGACAACTTATGTCATAATTTTTTTATTTTATCCAATAAGTACAACTGCAAAGAAAGCATGGCAAGAAGAGGAAAGCACATCCTCAAATACAATGAGCTCATCAATGAGTACGACTTTAATGAGATTAGAAACATGCAGAAATATCTTGCTAAATAAGGTCCATGGTATGAACACTAATGCAAAAATATGTATTAACTGAATCCTGCCAGCATGGACAGTACCACAGTATAGTTTGCTTTAGTGCCAGCCATTGTACTACTTTGCTTTACTCCTTAAAATCTCCCTTTATGCTTCTTAATTTTAATGTTTTTTAAAGGGAAGTCTTTTCAAATGATTTGGGCTCCCATTAAAAGTGGATGGGAAAACTGTTCTTTCTAGAAATTCTATCAGAATGAAATTAGAGCTTTTATATTTGGAAGTCTAAACCCAAGAACTGATGTTCTCTGCTTTTACAATGGAAGGTAAATGAATGATTATTCTAATTATATATATTTAAAATATCAATAGAAGTACCCAGTAAGTAGCAATAAACATCTTCATATAAATTTCCTGTTATATTGATTGTATTTCATATAATAGCTGTTTGCTGTTGATCAGCAAAATAAAATGAGATTATATTTATTACTTTTCATGGTTCAGTTTCATAATAAAATACTATGGTAAATGTAAAAGGCATAGAGTAAGATCCCTCGCATCTATGTTAATCATTAATTTTAATTTTAAACTTCTTTAAAATATATATGGAATAACTTAAGTCATCAGTTTATTATTGCACGCAAGACAATAATCCTTTCATAGTTTGAGGCTTTGTTTAAAAACAACAGTTATTTTGGTAATTTTAAACTCTTCTGCAGTTCTACAGCTCTTTTATTTTACTGGATAGTTTATTTTTCCTATGTCAGGAAACAAATACTAGGTGTGACAGTTCAGCTGCTGCGCATGTGTGTAATCACTGACCTCAGTGACACTCTGCTTTTCATTGAGGATCCCAGAATGAAGGGATCAGGATACAATTTCCTGCACGGCCAGAGTATATACTTACTCTGAGCTTTCTCAGCTAATTGACTCGCAGGTTGACTTCCAGAAAAGTCTGTGTTCCCTTGATGCACTAATTTATCTATGTTGCTAACCCAGTCATATGCACCAGCTGTGTCGTTATATCCTGTAGAGATTCTTATATTACCTTCACCTTTGTCACCTGGATGTCAACAGTCAAACTGTCAAAAGTAGCTTGTTTTCAAGGCATTGGGCTAATGCAAATGCAAAATTTTAAAATATTTTGTTGGCTTTTTCTGTTTGGGTCATATTCAAAATGTGAAAGGGTCTGTTTATTTATTCTTTGACTAGCAAAGGAAAACGTATGACCAGGTGATGGTGAATTTAACTTTTGATTTCAGAGCTGTGCTCTCATCCTTGTTTGACATACCAAGAATTCTTTTGTGTAACTGAATTACCATATTAATAACATCTCTCAGATTAGAAACGAGTGGCCATGTCTGCACTGTTCTCTGAGCTGGTTCTGAAGCTTCCCCCTTATTGTGTGTACTAAAACCGTTATTTATATCTTTATTGCAAGCTCTGAGGGTTTCTGCAGGCAGCCTCTCTCATGAGGCCATGCACCATTTGTTCCACCACTGATTTGCTGTTGTCCCTGATGGCTTAGACATCATTGCCAAATTCCAAAGGAACAGCATGCCCAGCTGGGACAGGGCTATTGCCGAGATATATTTTCATCGTATGTCCCCAAGTGGGGCTATGCTAATGATAGTCTATCAAGTGTATCTGTGAGAACTGAAGATCTTAGTATTGTCTATGAGAGGAACTTGATGCCAGTATGGAGAACACTGTCAAATCTGCAGTGCGTTGCTGGGTGTTTCACAACACGTTAGTGGTTATAAGGAACCTCTTCATTAGGGAGAGAATGGGTACTGTGGAGAACCCTCATCCAGTGACATGTTTGGGCACCACGTTAATATGTGTGACTCACTGCAGGGTAGGAGAGCGTAGTTGCTTAGGTAACATGATTTGTGTGACTACTTCACCTTGAGACTTATTGCACCTTTGAAAACTGCTCTCCATTCCTTCCAAGCATGTCTCATCATTTTTCTTCTCCAGCCCATTTCCTCCCTGCAGATATCTGAATCCTCCTTCTGTTGTCTTATTAGTGAGCAGAAGGTTGATTGCATTGGCAAGGTCATCCCAGATTTCTCAGCCCTTTTTCTTTAGAAACCCCTTCTTAAGTGAAAAAAACCACACATTTGACTGCACTTTATCCAGGTAACTACAATGAAAGTAAGGTTTTCTGCTCCAATCAGGATGCTGGCTGTCATTTCCTCCACTTCCTCACCCTCCCCCTGCTCTGCAGTTCAGAAACCATGCTCTTCAACACACAGTCTGTGTGCTTATGCTTGATACTTGGCTGTAGTCTTTAGGGAACTCCCTTCATACAGACCCATGCCAAGACCAGCATGCTGCCTACAGCTCCCAACTACTTACTCTTCTGTACCTCCTCGGGCATTTTTCACTCGCTGTGTTTCAGTCTTGGTTCTTGACTTAGGTAGATTTGAAAGAAACAAGGACATGGCAATGCTGACCATCCAACATAAAATAAAGCAGGCAAATGTGCCACACACAGGCAAGATACTGCAGTTTTCCTAGGGCTCTGAAAGGCACTGTGAAAGTTAGCTGCTTTGTAGCCTTCTCATGATTTTCCAGTTGTGGTGATCAGGATGACCCAGAGGGCACTTCAAGGGACAGACAAATTAAGCAGTCGGAAGCTTTGACCTTAGGGATAGTCTCAAAGGCACTAGAAAAGCATGAACTAGTATGTGCTACCCACAGTGTCCAAAGTGACCTCAGTATCTGGATTTTAGATTTCTGGAGTCAGTAAATAATAATTAGAGATAAATATATTTATGTATGAAAATAAACTTTATTAGTATTGATACTGGGTATTTTCACTTATTTATTTTAAGTTTCTGAAACACATTGGATACAGTAACTTCAGGTTATACTTAAAGGTGTTATACTATTGCCCCTCTATCAATGTATCCAGGCACCTTTCATGCTAAATGGATAATAATAATGATGTCCATAGTGGCTTCTGTCATAGTTCTCTTATTTAGGGGCAAAAGTTCTGGTGCAGGATAGATTTGTAATCTTTAATTCATTATAATTCATTGATTTACACTTTCAGAAAGAGGTTGCTTTCGTTTGTTGGATTCAAGAAAATGTCAATCTTCTGCATGCTGTCTTTATAACGGAAGAATTATTTGAAGAAGATGACAGCTTTACAATGTTTTCACTGAAGTTTGCAGACTCGTTTTACCTAAAGCCCTTCAAAAGCTTGAGGGAAGCACTCAGCACAGCGGCTGGTACTATTGCATAAGCTAAACAGGCCAGTTAGTGTGCAAAATGAAAAAGAAAGCATTACATTCCAAGTTTTGTATTTGTTTTGCATTGGATTAAATTCACCAGGGTGGAAGGCTTCTTACAGAAATGATCTTTCATTAGCGTATCATTTGCTTGATTAGATGGTGCAAATTAAATGGCCTGGATAATAGATTAACTTTCTTTGTTGAAGCAATTACCAAAAATCAGCCAAACTTATAATTTTTCCAAGTTATACAAATTTATGCTCTAAAAAGTCAAAAGGCCAGGAAAAAGAAAACGGAAGAAAAAGTTCAACCATCTCAAAGCATCAGGAGCTGCAGCAAGCAGCCAATCCCACTTTTTAGTTTCAGTCTTCAGACTCATTCCTCTGACATTAGCATGTTGCCCCTCAGTGCAAAACTATGAATGAAATTAAAATCTGTGGGGAAAAATGGTGGAAAAAATATTTCTAACTGCATTAAGCATTCTGGCTTCTGTGCAATACAGTCAGTTGTAGCTTTGAGTTGCTTACGGAGACAGGATGTTACAATGCCTCTCTGCAAACATCAGCAAGACCTACTTTTAAGCATGGTATGTACTTAAATGCTTTATAAGATATGGTTCATGTGTAGCAAACCATATCATTCAAACCCTAGTGTTTTGAATTCAGTGGGTGATGGTTAAGTTCCATTTTATCCAGGCTTCCTTTATCTGACACAAGAGGAAAGTTTGGTTCAGTGTAAGTGGCACAGTACTGCACTGAGCTAATGGAACTGTTTGCCAGCTAATCTTCATGCCCTGAGGTTGTTTGAACAAATTATAATCAATGGTTATAATAAGGATTGCAAATGAGCAAATACAGTTAACAAAACATATCAATGTCTGTTGCACATTCTTTCCTGTATGCTTGCATTTTCTGTTTGTTTTTACTTAATATAGCTATGACCTTCAGTTATATATAATGGTGAAACATAATTCCTATATTTCACAATATAAGTAATATGCCTATACCTTTCTGACAAACTGAACAAACAAACAAACTATCAGTTACGTTGAATTGGCACTAACCCCAGTGGCAGCCAAAGGTAAGTGTAGTTTTATGTCAACTCTATGAAATCCATCTCTGCATGAACAGCAGTACACAATGGGCTGTAATGTGAATTTCTTACAAAGCTCACAAATCCCTCCCTGCAGGGATTTACACTGTCAATAGTCTCCTACATATAATATGCTGTAATTGAAAGGCAGCCACAGTCAATTTTTGTCTCCTAATCATGCAAGGTTATTGTTTTATATGTCATGATTCCTGAATAGGAAGTCTGTTAATGCTTTATGTATAGACCTACTTTTAGAAAACCAGAAAATGCAAGGTTTTTTTCCCCCATCTTTTCTTCAGGGCTAAATACTTCTGGCTTTCATACCAGTAGGTTGCTTCCTATAGTTTTTTGGGATTCTAACATAGAGACAGGTATAATACCAAGAACAAAGGCTGACAGAACGAAAGAGTTAGGACTATTATCACTTAGATAAATTTTTAGTGAAATATGAGCCAGGATCTTTTATCATGGATTTTCTTTGTTGCAGAATTGTATCTTTAAATGCAACTGATCTAATAAGTATATTACTTAATTAACCAGTATGAAGAAATATATTCACAGATGATACAGTTTCCAAAAAATTCAGCATACCTATATGGCAATTAAGGCTATATTAAAAAAAAAAAAAAAAAAAAAAAGACTGTGGCAGGTGGATTGTCTTGGATTGTTCCGGGCAAAGTTATCCAGTATTCCTCTTGCAAGTTTTACTGACATATACTGAAAATCTTATCACTGATAGGTTGTGTGGCACAGGTTTTTGATCAGTAATTTCCGTAAGAGATTTTTCCTGTTGCTTAAAACATAGCAGAGTTTTTTTGGCAAAGAAAGTAGCACACACATACAAAAACTAGGTGACTATGACCTAATAAGCTGCAACTGATCAGGATACACAGCTTAAAGAAATCAAATATGGGAATTAATTTCTGTACTGGTTGTAACTTTAAGTTACCATCTTATACTTGCAATGGGTCTAATACGATTCTTACAATACTCTCACCATTTAACCCAAAACTCAAAGTAGATATTGGAGTCCGCTCAGTATTTGAATCCTTAGACTTTCACATACACAAAAAATTTCCTGATGGGGTATGAGGTGGGCGGATACTCCACAGCTCTAGGCAAACCCTGAAGTGTCATATAAGGCTTTGCAATTTGGCTTTAGCAGGGTAAATCCCTTCCACAGCAGCTGTATTAGCAGAGAGATGTAGAAACCATGATTGCCCTTCTAGTACAGCTCTAATATTAGAGCACCTGAAAAGAATGGGGAAGGAGAAAATGTGCAAAAGACCTGAGCAGAGTTTTAAAGGTTTGGGCTTGATGTTTTGTTATAATGATTGCTGAAGGCAAGAGGCCATTTCTCTTATTTTCATGTGGCTGGTCAATGAAAGGCATACATGATTGCAAAGGGAAGAAACTTCTCAGATGTTTGGGTATTTTTTCCCTCCCGTTCTGAATTACTTGTCATTTAAAGTTCAATCACAAGTTTCATCCTATGAGGCAGATTGTTAGCTTTCTGCTGGGTAACCCAGTGTGATGCTGTGACTAAGTATTTGTGTGGGCGGGGGGGATTTAGGGTAATTACCTGATGTATAGGAAGAAGGATAGTACATGAAAATTAAGAAGGTGATACTAATTTTGTAGATAACTTTGGTAAACCAGTCACTGCCATAATATATCTAATTTTGGTGTCTGCTCTTAATTTTTTTTTTTTTTTTTTTTTAATTTGAAAGGTTTCAGATGAGTTACAAGATATTTCAGGACTGGAAATTAACCTTACCATGCAGGCTAATGAAACTCAATATGCATAGCTGATCAAGGAGAGGAGATGTAGCATTACTTTTATACAACTTGTGCTATGTATTCCAGGATGCTGTCCATGTAGATTGTAGATTGACTCCTCTGGCTCTAAGATTTTTCTGAATATTTTACTTTATTCAGAAAGGCCTCATGGCATAAGAGAGGGAGCTTGTGTGTAAACACACAGGAGTGTTTTTTGATTCTTGGAGTGAGCTTTGTCCTCTGGATGGAAGTTGCCTGTTGACAACTGAACAGGAGTTGTTATAATTGTGTCAGTAAGACAGCTTTGAAGAAAGAATCATGATTATGATTTCTGCTTTTCACACAGTATGTCAGACAGCATTCCAAATATGCAGGATAAATTGCACAAAAAAAGTAATGTTGACTGAAGTGAAAATTCAAACTTTTATTTTTTTTTTGCCAGAACACTTAGAAAGTGCTACAGGTATATTGCTCATTGTTTGTTTCTTTGGCAATTAGTAGATGGAATTATTGAGACTAGCAAGGTCGTAACAATGTAAATATTTTTTAAAGTTAATTGTCAGAAAGAAGATGAAATATGAAACACAGTCATGTGATATGAAGTGGAAAGAGACTGTATATATGGTATATTTATTTATGACAACATGTGAAATCTCCAGAATAATAATTCTAGAGGAAATGGAAGGCTAACAGAGGGCTGCAGGCTGCAATGTTTATTGTGTCATTCCTCATCTACTTGCCTTGTTTTCTGTAGAACTGTATGTTGTTTAACCTTGATTGTGAAATGCTTCATCTTCTTCACATACCTGATTGTATTTTCTTCAGCAATGTAAAGTTGCTATTATTATTTATTGTCTTTGCATTTGATACTAATTTTAATGCAGTATTCAAGACAAAGGTGATGCACGTAGGCAGGGGGGGTTATCCCTTAAAACTTTATTTTTGTTGTATCTTTAGATGATCTCTAGCTGATTCATGTTGGTCTCTTTCAAAAGGTCTTCTGTAAGTACGGATGCTGCATATGCTATAATACTCGCTTCAAGTCTGAATGCTCCCCTTCGCAATAGGGGATTAGCTGGTCTTTAGATTGCATCACTCCCCTATCAAATATAACTAATGTTCATTACCAAAGCATCACTGTGAGGAAAATTTAAATGATGAGCAATGAAGCACACAATACGTTAATTCCACATTGGGGAAAAGTGTAAAATTAGACTCCATGACATAGACTTACAAAGTAATATATTGGTTCTAAAATATATTTTAAAAATAATTGAATTTACAGATATTAGTTAAAATAAGCTTCACCGGAAAGCAAAAAAGTTTGTAGCTCAGATAAGAGTTTATAAGATTTGGAAGATGAGCTGACATATGTCTCATGTAATTGTCACAGGATTTGTACTCCAGGGAAGGAAGAATGCTTTTTTTTTTTTCTTCAGGAAAAAAAGAAATGTTCAAATCATGGCAGGTTTTGAACAGCATTTTCTAATCAAGAAATAAGTGGATTGTGATACATTTTCTACAAAATTTTATCTTCCCTCACAAATCTGTACCTGCAGCAAAAGTTTTAATTCACCAGATCGTATTTCATATAAATTCATTTATAATAGGGATTACTTTAGGCATCATGTATAATGAGAATGTCATTCATAGTTTTGAAACAGTGGAGAACTATACATTTTATTTTTTAAATGGTATTAAACACAATTTTGCTGCAGGCAGAAAAATCTTTTAAAATTCTAAAAGACACAAACACATAAACTCATTTTTATGGCCAAATCCTTATTTCTTAATGCCAGGAACATCCAAATTGTATGTGCAGGAGACCTTTTCATTTCTCCCTCCCCACACTGCTATTTTAGGGCCCGACTAGTATGGTGGCATGCCAGACAGTCAGCAAGAAAGCAGTGGATAATGGAAAAACCTTGAATATACTGATACTGTCGGGATGTGCAGTACAGCCCAGCATGAAAACCGTCATATGGACTCAGCTTATTAGCTCTGGCTCAGCTCCACTGGTACAAGGCTCCTGCTGGTTCTGCCCCATCTTCCTCCGTGTTTCTGTTCCAGAAGGGGCTTATTAGCTCAGGTGCGTTGCCTCATAGAGCCAGGTTTTGCCTGGGATTAATCGGAGGCTAATAACAACCCATAGTGCTCAGGGATCAGCTGAAGCATTGCCATAAGCAGCTGTACTGCTGATCTGGCTCTAAAATCTGTATATGGTTCTGCTGAAATATCCTACTAGACCAAAGATACCTCTGCAGACTGCCAGTTCTAATATCCCTGCATCTGTGGCACAATTAATCTACAACCTAGATGAACTATACATGGATAATTCAGAATGTATTTTTAAGGAAGCGCTACACAACTAAAATGTCCTTGACTTTTTCACCCCTTTTCCTTCCTCCATGTTGCAGCTTGTCTGGCTAACTGAATGGGCAACAAAGGTTAAGAGCATGCACTGAGTAGCAGGCTAGTTAACCCATTTCTTCATAATTTTCCCACGCCTGTCTGTATTAGGACTATTGAAGGCATTTTTGAACCCATGTAAAATTCCTCTCTGGGATAGATATTGCCTTGAGCTGTCAGCTGGCTGTATCTGCTCCAGACTATTTGAAAATCAATAAAGTAGAAGTGTATTTATATGGAATTTGCTAAATCTGTGCCAAGTAAGAGTTAGTCACATCTCTTTCTGGCTACAATTTAGTAGTTTAGTTACTTTAGCAGTT
The DNA here is from genome assembly GCF_036370855.1 of Dromaius novaehollandiae. Taxonomy (NCBI): domain Eukaryota; kingdom Metazoa; phylum Chordata; class Aves; order Casuariiformes; family Dromaiidae; genus Dromaius; species Dromaius novaehollandiae. The sequence goes on along the minus strand of NC_088098.1, from coordinate 105,009,317 downwards.
ATATATTTTAGAAATTTAGTTTAACTTAGGCATATTAATAACTCAGTTTATCATTTTGGTTAATTGGTGTCTCCAGACATAGCCAGAAGATTCTTACTAGAGAAATCATCTATTTCAGAGAAGATGACAAAAAAGAAACACAAGATTTGGTATCTTTTTTTAAAATTAAATTTGTATATCCTAGATTCCAGTATGAATCTCATTAGCAGATTTTCAAGCCACTTGTCCATCTCTTTCCTGTGGATCCTGGGACTTCTAGAGATTATTATCCATGTCTTTGAAAAGAGCCTTTCGAAAAGAAAGAAGGAAAAAGCTTTTTTTTTTTTTAATTCTTAGTATTTTTTTTTCAAAGATATTTTTTATATCTTCTCATGGTGTACATTTTAATACAATGTGTGACTGCCTATTGCCGTTTCATTCTTTCTTCTCTTTCTTCCACCTTTTATGATCTGTTCTACTTTTGTGGAAATAAATTTCTCTGTCTACAAAACTGGTCATGGCAAAAACACTTTCTACCAGTCACTGATCTGTAGTGAGATTCTATTACAATCCAAGGGATTGGTCTTTTAAGAATCTCATTAAAGTCTGAACAAACAATACGAAATGAAAAACCTCTCCTCAAGGCATAAAGAGTATGGACAATACTGTATTGCAATGCTAGCTAAGTGGGATTGTATGAGACAGTTGGTAATGAAACTATGAGGAAGATTTAATAGCTAAAAATGTATAACAATTAAGGTCAAGAAAGCTGCCCATTTTCTGATTTTAAACATTAAATATAATTCACAGATTTTAAGAGACAATAAATGCACATAGAGTTTTCTTTGATCCCTAGGTAATGGTCAGAGGTATTGCACATTTTATATAGACTTTTCCTAGATATACTTAAAATTTTACAATAAAGATAGCAATTTATAAATCTCCATGTGAAAAAAATAATTAATTAAAATATACCAAATGTTATTTGTTACTAGTTATAGAAAAGCAGTTCAAATAAAAACGTATAGGTACATTAACATGCTTTCTAGCTTATATGCTTTAAATGTTTTCAGTAAATTTACTAATACTAATTTTATTCTCTGAGATTCAGAGGGGATATCGTGTAAAATTCAATCATTAGTCTGTGAGTAATTTCTTTAAGATTTACATATATTTGCATTTAAACATGTGGAGATCTTGGAATAAACTGGTCTTTAATCTCACCGTTTTAGAAAATTTTATCCATAATCAGGGTTTGTGTCTATTTCTAAACTTAAATTTCTGAACAGTTTTTTGTATGGTAGCCTGAAAGTGCTTATTCCTGAAAAGCAATGAGATAAGAGGGATGCTCCAGGAGCAGCAAGAGGTGTCACAAAATAAGTGTTCTCTAAATGAGATCCTTTGAAAATTGCTGTATTCACCCGGGACAGCAACTTTTAGTTGTGGGATTCTTGACCATTCCTATACTCTTTTGGTTGACCAAACACTGGTACTGTTCAGGTGGACTTGTGAGTTGTGTGTTTTTTTTCTGTTTGCATTTTGGATAAAAGACCGAGCTTTTTCTTTGTGATATAAACTTCATTACAAGTATTCATTGCCTCTATCACCTCCATTTAGAATCTGCCCTCATTTTTGTAGCTGCATATTTACGATAAAGACCCCAAGGGAAAGTAATCTAATTTAATAGAAACTGTCCCTGAATTAAAGCTGAGGAAAGAGGTAATTAATGTTTACAAAATCCGTAGTTTCTAAATAAAATATATGGTAACTTGTTTTTGTGTGCCTTGGACAGTTAGGGTTTTTATTTTGGGGTATAGGGCTGTTTCTCTTCATATCCAACTAATATGTAATTTTTTGATTTATTGCAAGACTTTAACAAAATAATGGCCAACGGAATTATTTTATCAAAACCTGGAGGTTTAGCTATTTGAGAAGTACACATCATAAATTAAGACAAATAGGTGTTGGCTGGTGGGAAGTGCATGAGCAAGCAGTTACAGGAGATGTTCCCTGTTGAACCACGCACACATTATTCATCAGGTTTCAACCAACATGGATTTGTTTGATAAATTGAGTGGCATCATTTGTACCTTTCTCCATTAAGGCCATCTGCACTTTTTTACTTTCTTTTGTTTATTAAAAAAAAAGCTTTAATTTCAAAAAAGTAGCTGGTAGTTGAGCTGAGATAGTAATATAGAATCAAAGTTTTTATTTCACCGTGGCTAGATGCTACCCCCTTTGCAGCAAGGATGTATCCCAGTCACTCAGGCAGCCGTAGCCTTCCATTTTCCTTTTCACAAAATCTCTCAAAGGTAAACCAGCTCTTAGGATTAACACAATCGACTAGTAAAGCATGTTAGAGCGACTCACCTCATAGAAATATGGGATATCCCCCCACCCCATGCAAGTTCAGAAATGGCATGTGCAATAACCCAGGCCACAGGTTGGGGGTCAGCTGGGCTGCTCCTGTGCAGCGGGGAATCACCAACAGCAAGTTTGGTCCTGGTGACCTTTGCTGTTTCTATTGTAGTCAGAGTCAAGGACTGCAGAAGAATGAGAAGCAGCAGTTAACCATCACCAGTTAATTACTTACCAATTAGATCAAGGCAGTCTGATGAAGGTAATTCCACCAAGGCAGGGGCCAGGGATAGGGCACAAAGCAGGCAGTGACTTGCTTGCAATTTCTGCAGCAGAGGTTTGGCTTTGACCACCCAAGAAGTTAGTATTCACACACTGTAGAAACTTTCACTGTTTTTTTACTTTGCAATTTTAATCATCAACATTTTCTTTAAATACATATTCACAGATAATAGTGAAATATAGTGATTGCTATTTCTAGAAATGTTTAAACTCAGGAAATGCAAACTGCCTTGTCTGCTATATTTCTTAACATTTTGATATACATGCAAATAATATCTCCTCAAAGCTTTAGTCCCTCCCTTTCCTTTTGGTGTTTGCCTTGTTTTAAAGAAAAGTCATTAAATGTGCAAAACTGTAAAATTACTCTTCTTCTCCTGTGACACAAATAACTTTTTTATGTGAAGTTTGCAAGCCATCTAGCAAGGTGGGTCCCTTTGGAATAAAAATGTGAATAAAGAAGATCAATCCCCTAGCAAAGAGATAAAAGTGGGAGGGAAAAATGAACTGATGTATATATACCCTGTGGAACAAATAGAGATTGAAATATTAAAAATTAGAGTTTTTAAAAAACAAGAGTAAAAAATCAAGCAAAACAAAACAGACATCTGGAGCTTAATGGGTTAAAAGTATTTTTTTTTGGGGGGGGGAATTGCTTACATATATTACTCAGCTGAATAGCAGATATCATGAGAGACTCTATTCTGTGACAATCTGGATATGCTATTTCATACCATGTTTGAACACAGCTCACAGCTAAACGAATTGTGTAACCATATAGTCAAGCCATGCAGAACTTGTAAGCCAAACTGGAAGATTTTTTTTCTTTAGTGGTGTTTAGAGCTTTGAGGATGATTTCATGGGGGGAGAAACAGGCAGGGACTTCAAATAAATCTTTTGGCTTCAACAGTCCATATTACATATGTATGTTGGATTTTGTTTGAGTGAAGACATGGTCATCTCCCTGATCTATACCATGAAACAGAGCTCAAATTTCCCTGTCTTCCCTTCTCTGCTTGCATTGACAAGAGTAATATGAATAGTAAATATGGGCATGATTCAGGATGTATTCACCATAACTATTGGGGTTGTTAATCTTTAACATATGGACTGTGATGACAGAATTGTTACCGACGGCTGGTTCTCTTAATGCTAACTTCTTACAGGTAAGTTTGTATCTGGGTTGTTGTGATCAGTTAGGTTAAACTGTAGTGTCTTGTTAGGCATAGATTTTACTGAGAATGCCTGTCAAGGAACTCATGAACAAAAAAAAATACAAAATTCCACTTATTCTGTTAAACAGATATGATTTTCATATTAGGCCTCTTTCAGGAACATTATTCTGAACTCTATGGACTGCATAATACTGGATTATTTGCATGGGATAAAAAGTACCTTTTTTTTTTCTCAGCAAGACAGAAATCCTGTAGCCCCTATCAGCCTACCACCTTTGATTTAAAAGGGTGATTTTAAAAAAGAAAACTTTTAAAATGATCCATCTCTGTAGATATTTTTGTGTCTAAGAATGTGGTACAGTATCAATATATCTGATTTCTAGTAAGGACGGGATGTGCTTTATGCTTAGACCAATTTATACACATCCATATCTTTTCCATGTATGTAGGAAGTTGAGTTGCATAAATTAAATAGCGAATCCAAAAACATGCCACACTGAAGCAATGTGTGGCATTCGGTTTCTTTTTGTGATTTTTCTCAGCCTTCTCTTCCAATATTGCCTATAGAAAGTAAACATCTGATGTAATCTGGTTGAGCTATAGAAATATCTGAAACTAAAGTATACAGCACATAGAATAATGGAGAAATGAAGTTCTGCATACCCATTAGTGAGATTTGTGAGGATGCTTCATTAAGTTTTGTTCACAGCTTTTCAAGGTATTTTCCTATGGTTTGGGAGCATGGGTCAGTTAGAGAGGAGGAGTCCCTGGAGCCTTGTTACAGAGCAATCTTTAATGTTGATTTTAAGTATAATTGGAACTCTGACATGATACTATGATATTGATCCACCCCAGCCCCCTTTCCTCTCCTTGTTTTGCTGAGTATTTTAAAAGAAAAGCGAATAGAGTTCTCAAGGTGTCATGGCTGTAGCTGGTCTCTACTGACTGTAGCTGCATCATTTGAATGTTGCTACCTGTCAGGAATTCTTTTTCGAATTGTACTATACTGTAAAATGAATTTTGGTATAACTTGGGTACATCCTCAGTGAATACTTTTTTAATTAAAACCTTAGTCAGTTAAATCTCAGTAGGCATCTTCCATGTCATTACTTTATAAGGAAAATACTGTATGTATTAAAATGTAATTTTGGTTAATGTATAACATGACTAAAATTATTAATGATTTTTCTGATAGTCATTACTCTTTGAATCTCCTCTTCCTTTAAATGCTACAGCAGCTAAAATCACAGAACACTGTGTAAAGGTACAAAACCTATCGAATATTATCAAGGATGCTACACAAGAATGACTAAAATACTTGTGAAAAAGATAGCACCTTGGTTTCTGCTTCAGCAAAGCAGGCAAATATCTGTATGCTACTTTGAATGCACTTATTTAGATGTGTATGAGAGCAGCATACTTCGCACATGGCTAACCAGGAATGCATTTAGTATTTAGGAACAACAGATGAAACACAGACTGCAATTTAGTAAAAATATTCTGTTTGAGAAGTACGCATATGAGGGGGAAAAAAGGCCCTATCAAACAATTTTATCTTAATATTTCACTTTGCAATACATATGCATGCACTTACTACAGTTAGGTATAAATATAAGGTAACTATCAGTCTTTAAATCCAATTAAAATTGAACTTTCTTGCAGGCTGCAGTCCATTAGTAATATGTAAAATATTTAATATCCTCTCCATTTTATACAACTACTTGGGCTGTTCTATGTTTTTCAGGGTTCCTTCGACTAGATTCCAGTCTGTAAATCTTTGTCAAGTTGTTCTTAAAATAGTCATTGACTTTAGCTTTCTAAATGACATCTTTTTTCTCCTGTTCAGAGATAAAACATTATTTCAATTGCTCACTTAGAGCCAAGAGATTGTCTTCTGCAAAAACAGGCTATCAGCATTTATTAGTGCCTCGTTGTTTGCAGGTTTTAAAAAAATGAAACTTTTAGGAGGAAGGAAGCTGTTTGTTGCTTTTTCCTTTTCTTCTGAGAAACAGCCTTTCCCTTTGTCTTTTATATATATATATATTTGTATATATATACATATGTATGTTCACACACATCTAAGATTTGATATTACAAACTGAATTATCTCTCCGTTTTTTATTGCTGGTGGTTTTTATTAACTCAGAAGTGTTAGGCGTGGCGCTTTGAAGCTGGCCATGCTTTTGAAATTAATAGTGCGTAATTTTCAGGCAGAGAGCAAAGTCAGTTTATTGCTTTAATTACAGTGTGATGTTCATTTTAAATATATTTATATTTTAAAATTCTAGTTTTAAGGAGATTTTAATAGAAGCTGGAGCTGATGAAGCAAAGCAATGCAAAAAGGCTGTTCCAGATGGCATATATCCAGAGGGAGACATTGGTGTATTGACAACAGTGGAAATATATGGAAAGAGAAATAAGTAATGAGTATGAGACTAGTGAAGAGAATCTGAGTGAGAATAGTTCAGGACTCAATCTGTTGTTGTAAGGAAAGGAGTAGCAGTATTCTCTGCATGCTATAATCTGATCCCAAGGAAAGATGCTGAAAGTGCTTCAGTCAAGCAACAGAGGAAAGCAAGGATGAGTTGTCAGGGCAGTTACAAATGAAATTGCAGAGTGGGAGAATAACAATTTTGCAAATACAGGAGGAGAAGGAGAAGAAGATGAATTTATAACAAAGGAAGGTCTCAAGGTGATGATAGAGATATAAAGGTCATTTTTACGGATTATAAACAGGAAAGATTACATTGTCTGAGGCTTTAGTTACTGTCATGGGTAATTTGGTTGTCCAGTGATCTAATCTGGCATAGTAATTCTTCCATGTGTGTGGATTTTTCTCCTCCAAGGGAAGCACTCTGTCAAGCAATATGTTTACATTTGATGAACTACATTTAAAATTATTTGAATAAAATACATTTAACATATTTAGTGTTAAAAATAATGTACTAACCTGCCAATTTTGCGCTCTTTCCCACTCCTTTTTGATGTTGCTTAGAGTGATGATGAAGATTTTATGAATATTCTATAACTAAAGCAAAGGATTAGAGCTAAAAATTGTGTCAAGAAAAGTGTGCTTTTTAATTGAAAGCAAATAGCAGCTGCTACCTCTCATTGTAGAAGGGGAGTTTTCTTGATAAATGGCTCATTATAGTGCTGGGTGTCTGCTCACCTTCAGTGCAATGCAATTTTTGTTCTTACTCAAATTTCTTTCAGATTTGTCATTTAATTTTTAGCCCAGTGCTATTTGGATATTTTGATTTAGGTATTCATTTCTTCCTCATGGGCCTTTTTCTGTATCCTGTAGAGAGTCTTCACTGTGTCATGTCATAGTTAGAGTGCATCAAGGGAGACATTTTTTTGACTCACCTCATATTAGCCCAAATGCATACACCTGGGAGTACATGTTCAAATTACAACTCCTAAAATAGAGTGTAGCAGCTCAGTAGAATGTGTTTTTGAACCAATCTTGAGCAAAATAGCTAAATTTCTGGATGTGACTCTAAATATTTAGATTTTGGCTGAATGCTTAAATTTTCAGTTTTTTGCATTTCTCATTTTTTGACAAAGTTGAATGTTTCTGCATGAAGCAAACAATTCTGTATTCAATTATATCATGCATGCACATGTGTATGCATGCCACACACATATCAAATGTACACAGGTAAGCATTTTTTTTAAATGAAAAACATTTTGAGTGGAAAGCTTCATCCATCTGAAACGGCCACTGAAACACTCTTAATTCTGTTTGAGGTATAATAAAGTAGTAGAGGTTCCTTCTGTTTTTACTAATGTATGTAATTCATCAAATACCTTTTTTCAATGACTATACATGGAGAGGTTCATAAATACCCTGCTTGCAAATATAGATGTTTATTCTATATTTTATAACACTGTCATATCCTATTCAACATCACAGAATACTCCCTCTGAAGGTGCTCCCTGTAATACTGGCAGATATCTAGCTCTATTGATTCTCCTTTGTCAGTCCAAAGAAAGGGTAACGTGGACCTTCTGTAGTCACCTTCATGAAATAACGGAGATGATGTTGTTGCTCTGCAGTGGATAGGTGGTGTCACTGCTCAAAGTAAGTCCACTTTGGGATGTACTAGCATAACAACATGGAAAATGGTTTTATGAATGGCAGTTGTCCTCATTAAAGATTAGATTGGTCTAAAATTTGGTGTCTTGGCTAAAAATGATAAAATACAATAGCCCTCATTTTCTGATTGTTTGAATTAGTATACTCCTTTATTTCCAATTAAAAGTAAAGAAAAGATTGCTCATTTGTTGACTTTCTGGCATTGCGAATTTTAAAGAAGAAATATGTGGAATTAAAGCATGCTAATTAGAAGTTAGAGCTTAAAAACTGAGAGTTCCTTTTTACACTACCAGAAACAGTAATGGTTTTGCCCCTCATACAGTTAAGGCAAGCCTACTCTTATAATGAAAAGGATTATCAAGTGGCAGAGGCATGGTTCAGTGGTTATATCATTCCCATCTTGTTATAAACTTTCTGAAAGTGGTATCCATCCATCAACAACAGACTCATTTTGCCATATTAAAATCACACAGTGCAAAAAAAGACACCAGTGATATGTATGTAAACAATTATGTTTTAAACAACATTTCTACTGCATCTGTTCTTTTTCACAGTCAGAAAATGTTTTCTCTTTGTGTTATCCTCCTCAGATATTTATTATATATGACATACCTGAATTTTTTCAGTGTCTTTTGCTTAGCTTAGTATCACAGATATAAACCACAACAAAGTTTAATTATTATCATTTGTTGGTCTCTAGCTGCAGAGCATAAGCCATTAGAAAAAAGCTTCTGATGAGCAAGGCAACGTACTAACTTAAAAAGAAAATGGGGTGCAGCTGGGTTGTAAAAGGAGGGATTTTTCACGGAGAGGAAGGGAAGGAGCGTGCCTCACTGCATCTGTTGGCATGAGGGGCGATGGGCCCCCAACTCCCCTGTGTCCTGCCTGCAGCAGGCAGCACACCCAGCTCTGCTCTCCCTCCCAGGGCCCCAAGCCAGGAGCAGGGAGCAATTCCCTGGAGCAGCCCTGCCAGACAGCTGGGCACCACTCAGTACACACAAGTGGTTTAACTCACATTTCTGCCTGTGAAAATCGTCCATCAGAGAGAAATTAATTGAGATGCAGTGGCACTGAGTCTCGTTTCACCTGACATCTCTTTATACGGTTTTGCTTTAAACCTTTCATCATGTACTCTTTTGACAAGTAGGGTAAAAGAGGTGTTAGTGTAAATGGCTAGAAAACCCTGGATGTCTAGGTTCTAGCTCTTTAAGCATGCAACCATTATCTATTGAAGTTAGTGCAACTAGGAATAATTAAAAGCCTGGGTAGACTCAGTGCTATTTGCCAGGGAGGAGGGAAGAGAGAGGAAGATCATCTGTGCCCCGTCTTGTCTTGGCAAAACCATTTGTTCCTTTTGGTATTTTTTTTTCTTTTTGAAATATAGATGATATAGGGAGCTTTGCATGTGGTGGTCTGCCAGCCCAATAGCTAATTTTCCAAATATGTCAGTTTGCTATCAGGACCAGAGGACAAGGAGGGAGGGAAGCAGAAAAGGAGATAAAGAATGAAAGAAGTACTGAAAGTCTTAGGAAAAACAAATGATAGAAAATTCATGTGGTCATTTGCTTAAATAGGGCTGTTTTCTTTTCTAGAGGATGTCTCCATTATCAAGGCACGTTAGATAAGGCTTTCAGTTTACAGCAGTATAAGCTACAGGGGTTTAAATTATCATACCTCGTTGTACAACAAAGATGGAGCTAGCCTCTGAAAAGAACCTGTTAATATAGGCTTGTAATTTCAAATTTTCACACACTTTTCAATCCATATTTCAGTAAAAATCTGATCTCCCCCATCATTGCTTTAAGCTAATAGCTTGTAATAGTGTCAAAAATGTCCAACTAAATGAAAATTAAAAAAAGGAAAATTATAAGAGTTCACTGAAACCACCTCTGTGGATACTATTTCCATACGATCTGTGCATTTTCTTTGGTGGGTTTTGTGACATGCTCATTAATTCCAATCTGAAATAAAAAGGGGAAGCTGGTACCCCCTGAAACTCTTCCTTGTCTGGTATATGTGTTAAAGCTGTAAATCCATGAAATGCATTTTTTGAAAAAAATCTATATATAACCTCGCAGAAGAAAAGAGTTTTACTCTCTGTATATCAGATATTTCTCACTGTAGTATGTTGAGACTTGTACCTGAGCTTTTTAATATGAAAATTTCTGCAACTTTTTGGGCAAAGTGATCTTAAAATTAATCTTATTTTAAAGTTAAAATAAAGTGATGAGGGAAGGAATAGATTCTGTGGTATTGATGCTATTTAATTGCAACAAACAGTTTAATTACCTGTTTGAGTCACTCATGTATGACAAGCCCTGAAAATCTCATAGGTAATTTGATAGCACATACAAAATGAAACACCTGCACATCAATACTTTGGTCCATTTGCATAACTCCCTGAAATGGGAAGGCAATGGAAAATCTGCGACAATGATTTAACAGCCCTTTATTGTTCATTGCTGTCCTTCCATCTCTTCCATTAATATTTGTTTTGTTTTTCTCCTTCATGCTACAGCAGTAATGCTGATGATGCAACCCCAGACAGTCATTTCTGCATAATAGCTCCAGGCTCAGAAAGCCTGATCTGCTTCCCGAACAACCGTCACGGGCTTTGCCCCCGCATCTGCATGGCCAAAGGGGCCCAGGAGCCGGTCAGAAAATCAGGAGTTTGCTTAAACTTTAGGGATGTCTTTCACCTTGAAATATCGATCCCCTAGCTGTACGCTGCAATGAAGTTCGCATTAGAAGCCCTGGTGCTTTTAGTGTCTCTTGGCTCAGTCTGCATGTTACTGACTGACTACTACAGTTTTGGTTTACCCTTCGCTTTGTTTTAGGATATCTGCATAACCCACAGAGTAAAAAAGGAACAGAGTGAAGGAGTAATGCAGCCATAGTGGAATTAAAGGCAGAACTAGGAGACTTTTCTGCTTGAAGCAGATTTATTTGATTCATTTTTAGTGCTTGCTGTTATAAAGGACAGAGATGAACAACAACCTAAGACAAGAAAAGATTCAGATTATTCCTGATTATTCCTTTGTTATCCTACTATATACAAAGTTGTAACAAAATTTACAAAATAATAATGAATTGCATTATTTTCTAGACAGAAACTGTCTGGACTCATGGCAGCTTTCTGCTTAGTTTTTTTAGGTTCTAAATGCACAAAGAAAGATGATTTTCTGCAAATATATTAAATATTTGAATTTTGAAGAGTGTCAGAAAAGTTGAGAATTAGAGCATTAATCATTCCATCTTTGTTCTATTGAGAATTTCCACGATAAGTTTTCATAGAAAATTTGGTTTCCTGTATATAGATGCAAGAGACTTTTTTCTTTAAATCCTCTTGAACGATCTTACCTAACATGGTAAATGCTAAGCATTTTTGAAAAAGTTTTGAAAAACTACTGCCACAAGATTAATTTGAGGCTGAACAATTTGGGATTGTTTGTCCTTATAATCAAAAGTTAACAGGAAAAATCCAGAAATAAAAACTTAGTTTGCTGTCGGAAGCTGGAAAATTGTTTGACCTATGTGAAAAATAATTCCTGTGCACAGAAAAGAACTCCTGTAAGTATGACAAATTGGCTTCTGGATCAGATTGAGAAGTAAGGCTAGATTACTAAAAATATACTATTTAAATATGCTATTTGATCTTATACTACTATACTATATATATAATATGTACACATAAAATATATGTATACATATTTCTTTATACTAGTAAATTATAAAATATACTATTCCCCCAAAATGCTAAAAATGAAAATTCACCTTCAGCAAAAATATTGAGTCAACCTGTTCTTTTCAAATTATGTCATCTGCCAAAAAATGAAGGACAACATTTTGAAAAGTTAAAATATTTTTGTGTGTCCAGAATTAAACTGAACCTGTGTGAGTAACATAACCAGTTTGTACAGATAATCAAGAAGGCCAGTATCCTCTGTTGCTGGAGGGCATTTCCAAATGCACTTTGTTTTTATTTAACAATGCCTGAAAATTATTCTAGTTTGACTTAGAGGTAATATCCACACTTCAGGCTTGAGCTTTGGTTTGTGCTCTTATGCTCCCCAACCTCCTAAATCCTTAAACTGTGATAGTCCTGTAAAAGTCAATGTTAAGGTTAGTCTTAACCATCTGCCCCAAAATCAATCAATCTCTCTCCCTCTCCCTCCCTCTCTCCCGCTCCCTTTCTCTCTCTCTCTCCCCTCATACAGAAGCTGCTTAGGCGTAACTCAATGAAAAAGATTAACTGCATTACTCTAAGGAGATTTACTCATGCTTAAAGTTAGAAACAAACTTAATTCCTATCTCTATGAATTATATTCAGTAGTACTGGATCCTCACAGTGAACAGTTTCTTTTTGTTTAAAAACAGTGCTGGCTATGTTTTCCTTATAGTTCAAAGTGTCCTTGTTCAGTCAGAGGACGCGCTTTTTAAGCCTCTCTTGGGCAGAAGTTATTTTTGGAGGGTAGGTGCAACAACGTTGCTCCATCATTTGGAAGTATCCCACCATTTTACCCAAGAGGCATTCACTTGTAGGATAAGTTTAATCTCTCTTGGTATGGTCAGTAAGGTGCCAAATAAATTGCCTGTTTTTTTCTGTTTTAGTCCCCTATTTCCCTCTTGATGTTGCACAAGTGAAGGAGATTGCTAGATTTATTTGCATATTTTTCGATACAGTAAATGAAGTTAGAGAGGTTTCTCAGATGCCACTAACTGTGGTGTTACTCATGAAAATAACAAAATGTTGTGTCCATTATAAGCAACTGATAAATCGATACGCTTTCCTCTGATTTCAGTGATAGGGGGACTCCACATGTTTAGAAGACTGCCCTTAAAATATATGTGTACATATTTACTTATAAATATATTTTATATACTTATATACATATAATAAAATCTTATTTTATTTTATATATATATATATAATGTGATTTCAGAAGCCTAGACCATGCAGATATATGAAATATGTAATGACAGTATTTTAACCTATTTTCCACTAATCTGTACATGGTCATGTCTATGTCAAATCCATCTTTTAACCTACCTGTGAAGTGAAAACACTAAACCAGAGACTATTATAGAATTATAACAGAAAAAGAGGCTTTAAATTACTAATTTCACATCCTGGAATTTCGTCATTTTTAATTCACTTTTTTTCCGTAGGCTTTTTTTTTTAATAAAATGTGGTCTAAAATGAAAAGCCTCTTTCACATTCAGTACATTATAGCAGTTCTGCGAAAACAATTGAAAGGGTTCAGAGAGGTTTTTGATTTCCCTAACAGTAATAACAATAAACCAGTATTCCCTAACAGTAATAACAATAAAACAAACAGAAATTATTAGAATGAATGAAACATATCATTTAATGCTAAATTAAAATTTTCATTTGTATGTGGAACTTTTATCTTCTAAAGCTTCTATGGAGAATTGTTTTAAAAGGAAATTTTATTTTAAAAAATGTCAACCAATCGTTTTCCCTCCTTTTTAGGAAGAATGATTTAAAAAGATAGAAAGAAAGGGAACAGTAACCTTCTTTTCCTTAAGGATAACTTATCAGATTTGCTTGTAATTCTCATCAACGCTTTCTTAATCTCAGGAGGAATGCATAGTTAAGACTGAATTCCTGCCTGTACAGTTCTTGAAGAGTGTTCACGCTCTTCAATTTATTCATAATCCCCTCTCATTCTTAACTGAATTTCTTTCAGAATTCAGCAAAGTATAAATGATTAAACCATAAGTACTGCTGCTGCACGCTCGGAAAAGACCTGTGACGTAGCTACAATACGTTCCTCAAATCTTTCACAGTTCTGAACTTTGATATCTGAACAACTAGACTGTGACACTAGTAGCACATCCACCAAAAGCAGGAAACCTTCAGTGGAAGGTGATTAGCACATGTGCGCCTGTAGAGACGTTGTCAGTGATCCTGCTGAGAACTGAGCCTTCAGAGCTGTGTCTCAGTATGGACGGCATTTTTGTGCACTTGTGCACTTCAGTGATATTTCTGAAATCTCTGTTTGGAAGACATAGATGTTTTGTACTGGTAATTCTGTTGCAAAATATTTTTAGAATGAGTTAATTTCTTGAAAGGGGCAGGTTTATTTTTAGGTTAGAGTTAGGGTTTTGGGATGAAGAAGAGGGGAGCTGACTTTGTAAAGTATGAAATCTGTGTTGAAGCAGAACGGAGGCCATTTTTTTGTGTTAGCTTATATGAAATGCTTTCATTTTATAGATGTCTTGTGGTCTTGTCTACCTGATAGAATTTATAGCTGTTTAGATGTCACTTCAAGAATACTAAAATATTGCACAAACCTGCAGAATTTCAAATGCAAAGGCTCATAACTGCCATAGTCTGTTCTTTTTCACTCTGCACAATGACTAAAATGTTGAGTTATAAAATTATAATGATTATGTTCTAAATATTAAATATACTCTTTGGAATATTAATATTATGCCACGGATCTGTTCTGGAGTATAACAGCTATATATCTGAATTTTTAAATCAGTTCATTGAAGGTGACTGAGTGGGAAATTTTTGAGCCAAGCATGAGCTGTGGCTTGCAGTGGCTTGATACATTCTTTGATATAGGAAGCTTGCTCAAGGTGTTCTTCCACTCTGGCAATTCCTATTTGTTTAGTTACCTTCCTGCAAGTAGGACGATGATGGCAGATGCTTTTGAAGGTGGAGTGACTGAGAGCCGTTTATGAATGAAACCAATAATTAAACCCAATGTTTCTAAAATCATATAAGGTTAACCCAAAGATTATTTTCTGCTATGGATTTTATTGAGATTGCTCAGACACTAAAATTTAAAAACATGCACAGATGCTTTTCTCTTTTAAGGATAGCATGTTTTGTAACTTGCAGGATCAAGGCCATAATTCCTTTCTTTTTCTCAGGTTTTAACTCCTCTCATCTGAGAGGAAAAAAAGTGTCGTAAATTTATTATAATGTGAAGATATACAAAATTAAGCAGTAATTTATCTCGCTCCTTACAAACATTTTACTTATATTTCCTTCATGTATCTTTGAGCTGAAACTTAATTTTTTTTCAAAAAAAGATTAAGAAAAAATCTTAAGATTTTCTCTTTTTTTCAAGTACAGTTGGATTTTATGCAATATTTTTCAAGTTATTTTGTTTTTAGTATGTTTCTTAGTGCTTTCAAAACGTACAAGTCACACTTCTAAATGCACATAATAAATGAATGAAAACTATTTTCTGATAAGAATAGACTTTGCGATATCTATCTGAAGTTCTTATACCAGACATGCACACTTTTTCTTTCCCGTTAGTAAGTATATAATGCACTAAATCTTAGTGTCAGGAACTATAAAAGACCATACATCATTAGATTAGGTTTAAGTGGCAAATTTCAAGCTTTGGACAAACTTCAATTTGGGAGCAAATGAAAATCATGAGATCTTTTCATATCTTTTATTAGGTGGATTTAAGCCTAATGTGTGCCAGTATACCTTTTCTCAATTTGACTTTAGTGTAGCCTGTGACAATGGTCATATTTATTAGTACTGTATGGTTTATCATCTCCTTCTGTAAAACTTAAGCATTAGGGAGAATTATAAACTCTACAAAGTATTGGAATTTGTTCTGGGCAGAATTAGCCAATTGTTCTTCCTTAGAACAATCACTTTACTGGACTTTCATTTCTGTTATGGATAATCTTGTGCAATTAACTAGTATAGGTTTTTGCAGTATTAAAATTAGGCAAAGAAATTAGATTATAACAACATTAGAAAGCCAATTGATTTGACATAAAAAGAAAACAAAAAAGGCATGTAGAGTAAGTGGAGAAAGAATTTTTTTTCCCTTATTCTTAATCGTATGTAATCAGCTTCACAAGTTTGGCATGTTATTGCTTCTTAGGTGTAACCTTTTATTTTATACTGTTTTGTAAATATAAGGACTGCATAAAGGTAATCTAAGAAACAAGACAATACTTAAGCTGGCAAGTAGAAAAAGAACTGGATTGGAGGATAACTAAACATTTTAAGTCCTCTTGATGTTTTTCCATTTTTCTACTAGAATTTTATATATATGTAATATATTTTAAATATATATCATATATATTATATATATAAATTAATGTATATAAATATATATTTTATATATAAAATTCTAGTAGAAAAATGGAAAAAAGTTTTTATATATGAATGCTTATATATATATTTAAAATGTTTGTTTCTATATATATAGAAAATGTTCTATATATAAAAATGGTTTTATATATAAAATTCTATATATATATTCATATATATATATTTATAAATAGACATGTAAAAGAAGTGCTATGATTCTGTAACACATCTATGAGCACCAGTAAACAGAAACTGAATTATTTCGAAGGCTGGAAGTTTTTCTTAATAATAGTACTATATGTGATATGAGTTCTTGTTCTCTCTGTGACCAGTGCATACTATTAATAATGATAATTCATAGTTTCAGGTATCTGTAATGGGAAAAAAAGCATACTTTAAAAAATCAGAACTAGCAGAGGAACAAAATATCAAGGAAAAGTGGTATGTTTTCTACCACTCTTAATCTATCAGTAATCATTATCTGGAGATAGTACTGAGACAGAAGAAACAAAAGGTGTTAGAAAAGTATGCTCAATGTAAAGGTTGTAGAGAAGTCTCTCCAAGCTTCAAGAAAATTAAAGTTGAAGAAGAAAAATAAATCCTAACTGGGTTCCATCCCAACATGGTCCGTCTAGGAGACCTTGGTAGAAATACGGAGATCTGAGTAATAGTCACTTTATTTGACCTGAAGACAAAATGGTTAAAGAGAAGATATCCAGTATCAGTGTCCAGACAACCTCAGAGGCTGTAGATATCCCAAGTTCATTTAAGAATTTCAAAATAATTTTTTTTACTCATATGGCTTCCCTCTAATTTCCTAAAGATAAATCGTGAACATTCAAGGCTCTTGCTAAAATCACAGGTATTGGTGCTGTTTTTTTCATATTTTTTTTCAACAAAGAAGTAGTCTTGAAATTTTGTTCTGATTTTAGATGGTTTGGAAATAGTGGGTTCTACCACCATTTTTCCTGTCTCTTAAGTCAGCTTATCGACAAAATGTGCAGCAGGTTTTCATGACAGACTCTTCAAATAGTTCCAATGAAATTTGTAATTTGGCTTCTTTATGGTCTCTTTGCTTTTTTCGTTTACTTATTCTTTTCTTCTTTCATATACAGGTCAAGCTACATTAAAATGCCTGCTGTTGACCTGCTAAAAAGCATGACTGAGAAAAACCTGTAAAGCTTGTTGAGTCAGATTACAGACTGTTTCAGCAGGGCTACGTTAGCCTCAGGTCAGCTCCTCCTGATGAGATTTATAGGATACATCTTCTGAGTTCACTGCATACTTTCACTAAACCTGCTGTGCTGACAGTGTCATGGACATCATCTAAATTTGGATATATGAGAGCTGCAATGGCTGTTTCTTGTCTGACACTCAAAAGTCAGCTAACCCCTATGTTTCAGTCCTATGATCAGGGAGACTCTGGGCTATATTTACACAGTGTCACGCAGAAGGTGTTAGTCATTAAACTTAAGAGGCAAATAGTGGTTTGCTCTGGCTCTCATATGGAGTGGTTTCAAATAATACACTCTGCTGGCTTCGCTAACAAAATTCTCTATCCTTATATAATCAGAATAACTAACCAGTTACCCTTTTCATAGTTTCAGGTATCTGTAATGGGGAAAAAAGCAAATTTTAAAAAATCAGAATGATCAGAGGAATAAAATATCAAGGGAAAGTGGTATGTTTTCTACCATGCTTAATCTATCAGTAATCATCATCTGGAGATTTATGGTTTCCAGGCTTTGTGAAAACATTTTTACATATGGTATAAAAATCAGTATCATATGAACTGCAGTAAGAGAGAACTCTTTAACAGAGGGTATAGAATAACTTATCTAATTATGTCAGTAATACTATCTGTAAGAGAACTCATCTGAAATCTTGTTTTATGCGTACCTTTCATGAAGACATTTCATGAAAACATATTGTACAAACGTTATGTTTTTAAATGAAATTTCTCTGTTTTATTCAGGAAAAGCCATTTTGTAGAATTAGTAGGGTATCCAGAGAGTGCAATAACTTCAAATTTAAAAAAAAGTTCCTTTTTAGTAGCAAGCCTCATAAAATCAAGCTCAGTACTTAAAACATTCTCTTATCAAACTAGGATTTGTTGTTTCTTAATTAATAATTGTCTGCTCTCATATTATTTTTACAATTTAAACCATATGTCTTGGATAAAAGTCTTGCATCAGCTTTGCATAGAAAAGAAATTTTAAGCTTCAGGAAACAGGGAAAAGTAGTAACCCCCAAATCTTAATATAATTCAGTCAAGGGTATGGTAGACTGATCATAGTACTGATTAATCTTTCTATTTGCTACAAAATAATTGTTCTAGTTACAGAAAATGTATTTATGCCACTCAAATCTCAAAACAAAGTACAATAGACATTATAGTGAAAAGCTGCATTTATTTTCCATTCCCAAATTTAACATGAATAGTATTCATAATAGTTAAGCATCAAGATGAGTATTCAGGCTGCACATTCAAATCTTGTCTTTTCTCAGTAGACTTATATCTGTGGAATATCTGATGAATAACCATCAAAATGAAGCTTACAGGGGCATAACTCATTATCAGCTAAGAGTGTTCATACCATTTGGATAGTTTACAGTTCTTTTATTGTAGTGCAGAAATGATAATGCAAATCCAACATCATACATATCTTATTTAATATATACCAAACAAGCAGCTCTTTAAGTGCATTCTTTTTTTCTCTTTTACATCTCATTTCCTCTGACAATAAAGCATTGCAGAAAGAGTCTTTGAGATAAAATAACTATTTGAGAAAACAGGTAAGGCCAAAAGTATCTTCAGGCTAGCAGTATTGATTGGTGTTGTTAGTTTCATAGCTAATAGTTGAACAATTTTTTTGCCTTAAGGAATTGAGATTTTTGCACAAATCCTTTGGTTTAATATGACAGCCACATGATTAAATGACAGAAATCATAAAGAGTGACTTCACCTAACTGCCAGCTGCATAAGTTGCCAATTTATATATAGCATAAATACTTCTGAGTGTATGCCAAGGAAATAATAATCATAGCAATAATATGACTGAACTGCCATAGCAAGGAGACATGGTAATGCTTTATAACAACATTTGAATTAATGTGAAAATTCTAAAGGCCTTTTTCTATCTTATGGTTATTGCAAGTCAAAAAGAAAATGGTACAATTACAAACCTAGAGACAGCAGAGTGCAATTCTGTAAAATCAAACACACAAACAATCTACAGAGGTCTTCCTTCATTTTGTAATTATAGGATTTGAGTAGTGGAAGAAAACCTAGCATTATTGTCCTTGAATAGTATTCCTTTGGATTAAAAAAAAGAACATCCTCTGTGAATGGCAAATATGTATACCTTATTGAGCTCCTACAAGCATCATATTTTTGCTATGCAATAGAGAAGGAAATTAATATTTCACCACACATGCTTAGCTGATAATGACGCTAATAATATGTTTTTATTATTTAATGGGAGGAAATTAGCATCGTTTTCTTATATTTTGCATTCTGTGATATTTGAATCTGTAACACTTGAATACTCTAATTAATTCTCATTGTTCATTGCTGGTGTCCAGATCTGAATAACACACTTTTGATGTACTATGTCCTTCTATTAATTGCTTCTTTTCCAGATAGACAATATGTAGAGACAGGACATACCGAAAACAGGTATGTTCTGGGCTTCTCCTCTACATTCTGTTATATCAAATGATTTTTCTTGCATTTGATGGCCGGCAACAACTTTTCACTTTCCAATTTTTGTGTGCTGCTATGTTGTGCCTCCAGGCTTTCAAATTGAGGAGCACTGGAGGGCACACAACAGGTCTATACTGTTCATTGAAGTGATGTTTCATCACCATCAGAAATAATGCCATTAATGATTATGAGAACATTCCCATGGGAGTTATGTATTATTAATGATCAGAATGAACCTGTATATGCCGATCATCATGTGCTGAAGGTGTACTTTTCAAATGTCAGACATATATCCTCTTTCTGGAATGTTGTCTACAGGATGGATGGGTTATGTACCAGGACTTTAAAAGTTTCCATAGTGAGTTTCTTTTCTTTGCAAAAGACTAAAACATGCTTCTTATATGCCCCTGTTATGTGGCTTGTTCCTTATTAACTGCCCTTTCTTCTGTAGAGCATTATTTTTACCTTTTCTTTTTCCTATTATAGCATGATTTTACTGTGCTTTCTTACATATTATATTCTCCCTCTATAGACTTAGTACTTTTACTTCTTTCACAGTCAGATTTGTAGTCAGTCAGATGTATCTTGACTGCAGTAGTATTCATGCACTTAGTATTAACAAAGTCTTTGCATGGAAATTAATTGCAAGAGTTATGGGTGAAGTAGTAGGACTGTGTAGAGTCTGATGCTATTCTGCATGATTCACTCAAACCTAGTTCCCTTAAATCGTGAAGAGTTATAGAATTAAAAAGACATCTAATGGACCTTCTTATGAGTTAAACCTTATCTGGTGGGAACAGTGCATAACATGGTACGGTACTTCAAGGTATGGCACGCTTTTAAAATCTTCCTCGTATGGTGGATTTTGGGGGGGTTATTCCTTTTATTACTGTTATTTTATTATGCTAAAAAGATTATTTAATCTTTGGTTTAGATCAATGGCCTTCATCAAAGAGCTATAAATGTCTTCCATCGGTTTATATTGTATAAGAATTACTCATTTTGTTCTGATGGGTATTTTGAAGATGTCACTCTAAGGTTTACACATGAACATTGAAAGAAGGATCTTAGTTTTTAACTGGAAGTAGGGAAGGAAAAAGGAAAGAAATGATTTTTATTTACTGTCTGAGGTAGTACTCTGGTTTTCTTAGTACTCCGGTTTTCTTGTAAGACCGAAATATTTAGTCTCATAGTTAGAGACTATGCTTTTGAAGAACAAGACACCAAACTTCAAAGTAAATTTCAAATGTCAAGAAAAATACCACTTAGGTGAAGAGGAAAAAAAATTTAAGTGCTTCTGAAAAGAAGTGCATTGAATGTGAGGAAGTGTGCTTTTAAATAACAATTATTGTATGAAGTGATTCTCTTCTCTACGTGTTAATAGAGACGTTTAATCCTAAACCATATTTTTGAAATTTCTACACAACACAATCCAGATTTTTTGTATTATCGTTTTTAGGACTATTTATGATTTGGGTGGTAACTTTCATTTATTACTTGAATTGCAAAGAACTTGAAATGATAGCCTGAACTTTGACTGTTCTTCAACAAGTTCTGCAGTAGTTTTAGACAAGTAATCACAGAAGCAATTAGGGATGTTGTCCTGAGGCTCCTTTACTGCAGGTGCAACTGTCTGATTGCTGTTTTGTAATTACTGCATAACTCTAACCACCCATATGCATCAGAGAAGTTATACAGCATGCGTAAAATAAGTGAAAACCTCTTTCAAGTTCAATTAAATACTTAATAATTTAGGTTGCTCTATTATTCCATCTTAAAACTCCTGGTTGTTACATTATTTGGTTTGTAAAACTCAAAGCTAATGGTGAATTTGTCATGCAATTGGTTAAATTGTCACAGAAAAAGTGTTGAATAACAGTGCTGATTAAAACGTTGAAACTTGAGTTCCTTGAAATATGCAAAAAGCTTTAAATGATTACAGAGGCAATGCCAACTTTAGGATTTTTGGTTTTGAAGTCTTTGAAGTCTGACTTTGCAGAACAGATTGTGAATCCCTGGCCCATTACACACCTGCAGAGATTTTGGTGTTTTATTTCTCTTGGGTGAAATAGCAGAAGCCCAAACCATGTTAATCACTGTCAGAACCAGTTGTATAAAATGCCAAAATCCAATGAACCAGGAATTTTATAATAAATATGACAATACAGTTTAAAGTGTTGTTTTGTTAGGCTTGCAATTTTTTGTAATTTATCACTTATGATAGTACTGGAGGGGAAAAATATCTGGGACCTCCAAGTCATCTTTTCACTTGCAAGAAACACTGCATTTATTTTTTTTTGTATAGATAAAGCAAGGTAAGAGAAAATGAAGTGCAGCTATGAGACGTAATGCATGTATTTTAAATTAATGAAATGAAAATGCACAAAAAATTTCTGTTAATAGCTATTTAGCAGATAGAAAGAAATCTTTTTAGATCATGTAGCATTTGTTACATCTTGTTTATAGAAAGGGGCCTACATTCTATTATCCTTCAAAATAATAGTCAGTTTTAGAACATTGTAGTAGCATGAGACTGCAGGAGTTGCGTGTTGTAGATATGACATTGCTAAAAGCTGGAAGGAGAAACAGCTCTCAGCTACATAAACAAACTCTCCTATGCTGTTTAATCTTCCTGCCTTTTGGTGTTGCAGTATTCAGCCTGTGCTGTTTGTGGGAGTGAATTACTGTATCAGGAGTCACTTCTGAATGCAATTTTCAAAGCAACTTTGTAAGATAATATTAGCAAGTCTTTTCTAGGAAAGAAACCTGTCCACTTCAGCTGTTTACAACAAGGGAGCAACAGTGTTGTTATAGAGCAGTACTGTAATGGTTTCTGTTATATTGTCATACATACATGTACGCTTCTTATCTTTTGGACTCGTGAACTCCTGAGTTACTTCGTCACCTATCCAGGGGTGGCTGGTTCCTCAGGAATAGGTTTAACTGAAAATGCAGATAAATTATGGCCATTTTAACAGAATTTACAGGTTTCTATTCTGATTGTTAACCTGTGCATGTTTACATAGGTGGTTAACTGAGAGCACAGCGGAAAGCTAGTTTCCTGCATTAGAATTATTCATTTGTTTGAAATTAAACACCTGTGTAAATCTTTGCAAGATTAAGTTTCTAACATACTATTTTCTATGTCTTTGCTACTGGCCATTGGCTACAGATCTCAAATAAATTTCATACATAGCTGTTGAACATTCTCTTGGTGTTGCCACAGCAAATTTTCCACTGCTTCTACTGTAGTGGTAGAGGAGTTGTTGACTACAGAAAAATTGCCTCTGCTTATGTCTCTATTTGTTGTTCCTTCCTGCTGTGACAGTTTCTTTGATCACCTAGATGTTTGATGTTTTGTCCAAATCCCTCTGATGGCCCTTGATGTCATCTGTAGTACCTGG
This sequence comes from Dromaius novaehollandiae, assembly GCF_036370855.1. Classification (NCBI taxonomy): domain Eukaryota; kingdom Metazoa; phylum Chordata; class Aves; order Casuariiformes; family Dromaiidae; genus Dromaius; species Dromaius novaehollandiae. Next base: position 104,986,216 of record NC_088098.1, on the reverse strand, counting down.
AGCGGAGACTCGCTGAACCAGGGCATTGGCAATTTAAACACTGGGGTAGGACAGAATTTCAAAGATTACTGTAGTTCCTATCCTCATATGGGTGCTCACTTGTTTATTTGGGGGGATTCAGATGTTTATCCAAATGGTAGCTCTGCTTCATCAGGTTTTCAGGGGGTTTCTACAGTGATTCTTTCTTTTTCTTATAGTGATTTTTCTTTTCAGAATATTAAAGTAGAATAAGAAAAGGGTAAATATATTTCATGATCTCTTTTGGAGGGGACCAGAAGAAGAAAATTACCCCAAACATGCTCCTGAAAGATATTGTCAGATTGTATGACTGTCTTGATAACTTTTCTTTTTTTGTGATCTTCCCAATCACAGATACAACAATTGGTAAATTTCTCTTGATTGGAAACCACGGTGCAAACTGTGAGGCTGATAAAGGAGACTTTATAATTATAAACAATAAATACTTGCCATGTTGGTCATTCCCACAAACTATACCCCAAACACTGCTTTGAAATGGATGTAAGTGATTTCTGCATCCTAAGACAATTATGAAGGCTATGGTGCCTTGAAAGGTGATGAAAGAAGTGTCCATGTCTATCGGACATGTGACTAACACAAGTGTTAGTCATGGTTAATGATCTGCCTGTCACACCCAGACAGAGGCATATGATCAGGTATAACTTTCATCCAGTTGCCCCTTTCAGTCTCACCCATTAATTATTATGGCTTTTTATAACTTCAATTTTGAGTGAGAAGTACTTTCTAAGCCTCTAATTTATGACCAAAAGTATCTGAATTTGCTCAAAGCAGGCACAGTTTCAATATACTTAGTGATCCTTTCCCCTACTCCTTTTTCCTAAAACAACAAGCCCTACTTGTGCTGCATTTATAATCAAACTAGTGAAAGTAAATCTCTTCGTTGTTGCCTTGCTGAAAGTCTCATGTCCCAATGGCATGCTTGAGTACACCATTTGGTTACTACATGACCATATATTTTGGTATGGCTGCTTTTTGTGATTTCTTCTTAAAGCCAGAAGAGTCTTTGCTTGGAAGTGGATTTCTGTGGAATGGGTCTGGATTGAAGCAAGTCCTCAAGATCGAAACTTTAATCTATTTGCTTCCTGTTAACTACTTTTGTCTCCCATTTTGTCCAAGCTATTGTTTTCTGTCATATCTGCTGCACCCCTGTGATAAGGTCTCTCATGCTTGTTTATCTTTTAATGAGCAAGTTCTAAAAGTCTCTTGTTTGAAAGTGTCTTATTTTAAAGTGTCTTGTCTGAAATATCATTTGGGGATCCTGCTGTTCTATTTCAGTTTGGCTTTAAATGATCTCAAGAAAGAACCATGTCTATATGAATGGTTGTCTAGCTTAACTGTCTTTTCCTTTGCTATCTTTCCTACCTTTCACTGTTACTATCCATTACTTGGGAGGAGGAGGGGGGGAAAAAGGAGAGGGAAGTATGAGTGATATGTTTGCAAAGTATACATGTAGTCTAGGGAATATAAGTTCCTTAGGTTCTATACCCAGTGAAGGGAAAGGGAGGATGGTCATAAGAATATTTGGAGCAACTAATTTAAATTCCTCAAGAATTGTCCTTTGCTTCATTTATTTGCACAGGGAAGGAGTATTGGTTATTGGGTATACTGAAGCGGTACTGAGAGGTTAATCTCTCAAAAAGAAATCTAGCTTTAAGCAACACACCATTTGGCTGTGGAACTCCTTGGAACATGACATTACAGATGCTAAAAAGTTTATGTAAGAAAAAAGTAACTGGATTAATATAGAGAAGAAAAAAATCATTCAGGGCAATTAGATAGATATCAACTCTAGTGCAGGAAATCCTTGAATGACAGCTTTATGCAGGATACCAGAAAATTCTGAGAAAGCTTCATCACTTGCTTGCCCTCATCCTGTGCTCCACTTCAAGCATCTTCTGTTTACTAATGATACCTGGCTTGTTTCTATGTTCCTATGTGAAAATAATAAACTACTGACTTTCATGGATACTCCTTGTGTCTTTCAGACACCCCAGGACAAAATATTTTATACCATATTTTTATTAAAATAAGGTGGTTCTCACTTTTTGATGTTGCTTAAAGTGATATATTAATACTCATACTTTTGACATAGAAAGTATTAAAATCTTGAGGATAAATCTAAATCAGCCTATTGAATGAATGTTATTTGTCCTGCAGCATCCAGTTTCCTTAGATAGCATAGTATTCAATAGATATTTCTTAAAAAAGCATGCTTTCCTTTCTTTGAGTTCATTAAGACCAGTTTCACAAAAGCAGACATTTTGTTTGTTTGTTTTTTAAAGCTCCTAGTAGGACTTGAAGTCTGAAAGAAATCAAAACAGGGATAGGTACAATAAATAAGAAATGTGAAACTTGGGCATTGAATATGTTTTCAGATATTTTGTAGATGAGCCTGGTCTCATTATAATAAATTCCAGCTATTTCTTGTCTAACACCTCTGTAGACTTTCTGTTGCTAGTTAACAATTTTAATTTTTGATTCACACATAACACATTGTTTACATTTTCATATGTGTACACCTGAAATTTTGCCTCTCACTAGCAATCTGGAATGTTGGTGGGACTCTGTATGCTTAATTTCCAATGATTAGTGTTTAGTTGTGTGATCAGTTCATACCACTGTCAAGCTTGGCTTGTGTTCCCCACTTGCTGATAGCAAATCAGTAACAAATAATTCAAAAGTGAAAGTATTATTTTAATAGTTATTAAGCCTGTAAGTATAGAAAGATCACTTGTTTACAATACAATATATAAAAATAGAATTGATTTAATATATTCTGAGCAAAGTAATACATATTAAAGAATCATCCAACTGAAGATCAATTTGAATATATCACTAAAAACATTTGCATGTTAAGAATGCTGACTTTTTAGTATCATATTAAAGAGACTATTAAAAGAGCATTTTCCATTTTAACCACATCCTGAATGCTGTTAAGTGTTCAGGTTTCTCGCATGCACTTGAGCCTTGGGTTAGGTATCTGAAAGTATTGTTGAGCTGTGACAGAAGGCCTATTGTGCCCTTCACAGGCCACTACCTTCTGACAATCTCACTTAACCTCCAGCACTTGTGTACAAGAAAGATCATATAAATGTCATGCTATAAAGTGAAACTTTTGCTACTGTGGATGCACATTTTGGCCCAGGTTGGTACCTCAGCAGAAGGGGAACGGTTCCTGCTTAAGGCACACTGAGATGTGAGGCCCTCAGATTGCCTTTTCCTTTGCTTATTTTACTTAGGCTCTCTTCCTACAATCCCCCAAAACTTTGCGTATATGGTCTCACTAACATACTTCATGACCACATCTCAAACCAAACTGTGCAACTGTTCTATGGCAATTATGGTGGAGTGTCTGGTCACATTACCAAGCTTACCAAGGTATAGGTAAGGGCCTAAGGGAATTAAAGGGAAAAAATGCAGGCATAAATGAGATCTTTGGGTTAGATATAGCATTATACAGGGGAGAGTAGAGTTCAGGCATTTTCAATTCTTTTTGTCCCTACTAGTCTTTTGCCAAAGCAAATTTTTACATAATAAAAAATATTCTTGATATAGATGATCTGTAAGAACTAACCATATGTCAACATACACGTGGGGAAACTCATAGCAACTCAAATCTACCTGATATTTTTCTGAAGGAGTACTGGGTGATATATGGTAAGGAAAATTTCACAAAGCTCTTGAGGAAGAAAATGCAAACCATACTATGTCTCTGTGGTAAATAGAAACAGGAAGGTAGGCACATATTCCAATTAAAAAAAAAAAAAAGAAAACTTTGAAAAATAGGAGTAAAATGCAGACTGAAACAAACTTCACTCATCAGTCTGAGTAATGCAAAAACTGTACAACATATATGCATTATAAAGTAGATGGTATAAATGTCTTACAACATTGAATTAAAAGTACAACAAACAAAATTCCTTATTCTGTAAATATTAAATGTCATGTAGGTAATATATTGAAGCTTTCAGTTAGGGATTTTTTTTAATGTATTTTCTCCCTTACGCTCCCTTGACACTCTATAATAATGAACAAGTTATTTAGTTAATGAAGAAAGCATCTTGTATTTAAAGATCTACATATTAATGTAACCTTCCTTTGTTCATAGCTGTTAATATTTATTGCCTTTTCTTGTTGAGATTTTATTTGGTGTTCTGTGACAAACAAGAGTATGATTAGTGAAGCCGTAAAGTTCTCATGGTGGCTGCCTGTGTTCCCAAGATAGCAGCATTAGTGTCTGCAGAAGCAGTTAATGCTGTTTATCATTAGTGACAGAGGCTGGGAAGGACCTTCTGTGGCTTTTATCTTTCACCTTGCCAACTGAAGTTGATGAGCTTTGTGATTTAAATGGGTAGGTGATATTGTAATATTTATATTCATTTTACATAGACAAGTGCACAGGTAAACTAATCTTGTTGATTGAGATTAATTAAAACCATATTACAGTAAGACTGGACAGGCTATGAATGGATATACTTGGAAAAAAAATTATTAGCACTTTATTTACTTTTTTCTGTGCTTAACTTAGCACTTTCAGATTTGTGCAACAGAAGGACTCAAAATATCTTAGTATTTAATAACTGTTTTTATGCTTGATTTTTTTTACTGTAATTAAAATTAATTTGAAGGTTTCTCTAGGAAGTTTTGTGTATAGACTCTTGAGCTCTACATCTCCTCACATCCACAACTTAAAAAAAAAAATGAATTTTAGCTACCTGTTGCAATGAACTTTACTTTGGAAAATACTGAAAATGTCTTGTAAAATTATATATTGTATGAGGCTTCATATTTGTGTTTGTGTGTGCATGTTTGTGTATCTCGCAACTCCTTCATTTCCATCTCAGTACAGTGTTTTTCTGTTCAGCGTGCACAGTATGTTAAATATTTAAATGAGCATATTTGGAAAATAGATGATAAATACTGCTGTCTTGCCAAAGGTGCATCATATGCATTCTACTTATAGGAAAAGTTTAAATTTAATTTGTGTCATATATTTTACCCCTGAAACTCCATTTCCACACAAAGTCTGCATTTCCTATAATCTTATTTTTAAAGGAAAACCTGTAATGGAGATATAACTCTGTGAATAACAAAAATAATTATACGTATGTATATATGTTAATGTTGATCTCTTAAAAATAGTTTCACTGTTAAAAGAATGTATATTTTGGGTGAAAACCAAAAGAAGTTGTTCATGACTACTGTCCAAAAGGAAATCCAGACTGCTAACTTTTCCATGATCATTTTTTCTATACTGGGAGAAATAAGAGATTTCATTCAATGTTTTCAATATAATAATATCCAAAGAGGAAAGATTGTGTACCTGAAACTAACTGTACGAAATGTTCTGAACTGAAGTCTTCTTATCAATAGCTAAGAGCCAGCACTGCAAAACTTTTCTGAACTTGATATTAGGCAGACAGAATAGGCCTTTGACCTCCGAATTTGAAGTGAAAGGTGGGTACCAAGTACAGGGGCCTTTTCTATCTGTTCTGAGAACAAAGTGCCCAGATAGGAGTTTCCCTTCGTACAAAGCACCTTCTTCTGAAGATAGTTATCCCTTTGCTTACTCGAAACTGTTTTAAAGAACTGACAATTTGCAAATATTTATAGTGTGGTGATTACAGTCTTTCAGAATATATTTTGTGTTCTTTTTCTCAATTATTTTTAACTGATTGCAGAATATATTATTAAATGGAGATGTCTACAAAATTTTGGTCTCTAGTTAGCTGTAGCCACTCTGACACTCAACAGGAAAAGGAACAGAACAGATGCATCTGTTCAGCTGATGCATCGGTCATCTGTTCTGAGTGAGGAAGAGCTTGTGATATGAGATGTAGCTGCTTCACAGCGATGAAGATTAGTTGTCTGTTTCTTGTTTTGCATTACTATAATAGCTCCAATAGGGGTCAGAAAAAAAAATTTAATTGTTTCTCAAAATGGAAAAGTTTAGGGTTTATTTCTCAACTTGCTTTAATGTTGTGTGCCTTCCTAGTTGGGTTTGTTCCATTGAATGATCTCTGATGTTATTTTATCTGCATTTGGTTGAAGGGCAAACTTCAAAGACTGAGAAATACATTTTCTTAGAGTAGCTTAGTTTAGCTGCAATGTATAACAAAATACTGTGAGAGAGGTGCCGGATAAAATATACACACAAACACACTCACTACATGATAAATTAATGCATATGTTTATATTTACTTGCTCTTATGAATGTTAGAGTGCTGCTTCAGTTTTAAAGGGTTACAGGTTAACATTTTAATAGCATGTTTTGTGACAGTTTTCATATAACAGAAATAAGGCTGAATTCTGTCCCATTGCTGAGGTATTTACTTACATCAAATACCACCTGCAGAAGCAATGTAAGCCGTTCTACTTGACATCTGTAAATGCTAACCTAATCTTTACTCAGACAACATAATTCTTATTTTTAGAAGCAAAAAGAATGTTCTCTGCTTTCCTCCTCTTGCTGTCAAATATCTTTGAATCTACACATTCTTTCAAGATTTACATTATTCGTAAAACTCACTTTAGTGACAAGCAAGAAGATATTTGCAGAGGCTGATTTCCTCTAAGAATGCCACTCTCTTCACTCTTTCTGTAGTCAGAGGTAAGATGGAAGCTCCATCGAGTGCTTCAGGACATCTAATTATGATCTGGGTTTCTTCTCGTTGATGAAGAGAGTTCAGGAAACCTGCTGCTGAATACAAGGCTGTCACCGGCAGTGATGAAAAGAATTATACTTACCATCTTAAATATGTGGATACAGTGTGCAAATAAAGACTGATAAAATACAAGTAAAACATAAAAAATTCATTTACAATGGTAACTTACCACTACAATGAATGTTACCTGGAAGACTATCATCAGATGACCATCCTATTAGGAGAGAAATAACACCAAACTCACCTAAACTGATAGACTAAGTGGTGAAGAAGATCTTAAAGTATTTGCAAATCAGAACCTTTGCTTTCATGTAAGAGGAGCAGAATGTCAAAGGAAAACCTGTTTTTATCATCTTGTCACTAATATAAAATTGCCTTACTTTTATATACAAGGCAAACAATGTTACTAATAGAGGGTTTTACTACTAGTTATTTACAATCAATTTGGCTTGGTCAGCTTTGCCTGTAGAAATATGCAGTTTGATTTTCATTTTGAGTGCTTTCATTTGTGAGATTTTTTTCAATCCTTTTTGCTAAGCTGTCATCTATAATTATTTTAATCTCTTTTCAGTGTTATTTTATACTACCTAATATGGTAAGTATAAATAGATTAAGTTCCATGCCCCTCTACAGGTAGTTTTTTACACTGAATCAGCCTCTAAACAGAAAGAAGGTAAATGGGAAGTCTCACAGAGCTGAAGTTATCCTTTTTTGAGTACCCCCACTTGTGGGCCACACTGTACTTGTAGGGATCTAATATTTACAGCAGTAATCAGCTTTTCAATGGTAGAAGAACTTCGATCATCCAGGCCACTCAGTTCAGTTTGTTTAAAGAGAAGAGTATTGACTTAGGATATTTTATTCTTTGTTGCTATAAAGAGGACTGAGGACTCCTAATGATTAAGAATTAAAAGACTGCTCTGTTTATTTTTTGAGTTTTGATGACTGAAAAATGAATTATTAGAGTTTGCAAGTTTAGAAAAAGTGACTAAAGACAAATAAAAGTGATAGATTTGCTACAGAACTAATATATCCATTTACTCGCACCATTAAAGGTTCCCCAATGACTAAATCATGCATCAGTTTTCTATAATAAGCATTACAAACAGGATGGGATTATCATATTTGCCCAGAATGTAATGGCTGTTGTTTATTTTCCAAAAAGAAAGCCATTTGGGTATAAACAGACCTTACAGTCCATATGGAATTTAATCACAAATTTGACAGAAGTCCTAGGCCACCTTTTGCAAGAATGGGTGACTCCAATAGTAGGAGGGAATACTGAGAACTGGTAATATAACCTTCCTCAAGAAAAATCAGCATTGTTTTATTACAGTCATTAATGGACTTTTCTTTAAGATCCAAATCTCTCCCAACTCTTTTTCATTAAGAAGATAAAAGGCTTGAACCCATTTGTCATAGTGCATTTAGCCACCAAAAATCAAGGTAGTCTGCCATCCAGAACACAGGCATTACTCCCAAGTCTGAAAAATCTTTTCCCTATTATAACTTGAAAACACTTGATTCCATCAATGCCAATGAACTGGATTAATAAGGCCAGTTATTTAATAAAACATTTGCATAAACTGTGTTGTATTTCACATCCACAACAATTTTCCTTGTTTCCTCACTTCTTTCACTACTGCAGCATATGAAACTATATGAATTGCTATTGGTGAAGCACAGAAGAGGACTTCTAAACTTTGCTCACCATATAACTGAAGAGTTTAAGAAAAACTTTAAATAATTTGGCTTCCATTTGGAACGCCTAAGTATTTAATATTCCATATTTGAAATAGGCATTTGCACTCATATGAGCAGTTTTGAAAATGTTACCTCTCTTCTAACACAGCTTAATAGACTTTATGTGGTAGCTGTGTGATTCTGAGATAACAGATAGTCTAGATAACTTCAAACTTAATGGTAAGAGGAATCCATTAAGATCTATTAATTAGTTGTACCTGAACCTGAAACCTAAGAGGAAAACACTGAATTAGATGCAATTTTAATATCAGATACCTGCAGTAATAGATTGTTTATTACTGAGTGCTAAATACAAGTGAAAGTGAACAATAAAAATGTTTGGGCTCAAAGGATTTCAAGTAAATTAATATTTCAACTAGCTTTATCACTGACTTATTTGTAGAGGCAATCCTCAAAAACAATACATAACCAAGTCCTAACCCACACCTTGTTTCACCTAGGAAAAGGGGGAAAGAAGATTCATAGGCTTCTTGAAACTTAATACATTTCTTTCACCATTTTAACACAATTAGGATTATAAGTAACAGTTCAAAGAGAAACTTCTAAACAGTATCAAAAAAACTCAGAAGAGAAGGAGTTAGTTTTCCGTAGTATTTTTATTTTGCATGGATAACAGCCTGCTCTATTATCCTTTGGCTTTCCAAAAAGAAACAAAGATGTAAATGATGTGCCTTTGTCTATGATTTAATTTTCTCATCTGGTGAAGCCCTTGGCAGTAAATTGTAGAATGAATGTCATCTTTCTTTTCTTATTCATTTCTGTCTAATTCGTAAGCACACCTGTCATTTCTTTTCCTTTTCAAATAGATCGTAGGTCATGGCTGAGAACTTACTATCTTTCTTTTGAATAAAGATATAAGGTGCTTTTAGTACATTATCCACTGTATGAGAGTTTATAAACTACAGCCTGCTCTTCCTTAGTTTTATTAAGGAAGCCTCTGTGGAAGCCTGCTATCATCTGAACTAGAACAACTTTTACATTGTTTCCGTATTTGTTTAGCTTGGTCTCTGACCCTCTGTGGAATAGATGGGAAAACTATCCCATCCCAACAAGTTGGTATTAATATCCATTATTTCCTAGATATAAAGCAAAAAGTTGCTAATAAACAGAAAAGCAGGGAGTGGCTAATACGAACCATTTGTGGGACTGTATTCAAAGATGATTATTTATTAGTCAATTTTACTATTAGTTTTTTTTCTATTCATTTGTTTTCACAGGAGCTGACTTGAGCATTTTTTATGTAGTTGAAGAGAGAGAAGAAAGAGAAAAGAATCATCCATTTTCCGCTATTAGTATTTCTTCAAACTTTTTAAATACAAATGGGAGTGGAAAATAATGGCTTAATGCGAAAAGATTTAGTACATATGACTGAGCAAAAGAATTATCAAATTGTTGCTCGTTATTGTAAAATGTATCCTCTTCAAGAGGAAACACTCTTCAGTGTTGAAACATAGTCTTAGGTTTTGCTGGTTATTCTCCCCAGGATACTCTTGGAACTGTGCTGAACTTTGCTTTTCTGTTTAAATATTTTAAACATTCTCCTTTGTGCACAGGATGAGCAGAATGCCAATTAGAAAGGGTTCTTAAGTGTGAAGTTTCAATTCTCTCTCTCTCTCTCTCTCTCTCTCTCTGGGACCTGTCATTGCCCAAATGTTGCTACTCTTTGGCATAAATATCTTTGGTTAAAAAATGGTTATATAAAACTGTCAATAAATTATGTTCTTATTTAAAGAACACAACTGCTCTGTGGGGTTTTTTTTTCCTGACATCTGTTTGAATGGCAGATAATAGTAACAGTGAACAATCATAGATTCTGATAAATTTCCTTCAAAATTAAATGCTTATTTTTAAAATGTATTAAAAAAATAAACTTTTAAGAAAACTTTGTGGTAGTAGTGATTAACCTAAGTAAATGAAATATCAGCATAGCCTTATGTCAGACATTTGCATTTTTCACATTAAGAAGCAAATACTTTTCAGAACCAAATGAACCACTTGGGGACAAGAGGCTGCACAATTGGGTGTAAGATGAAGCCTTCTAAATGACTCAAATAGTCTTGTCTATATTTAGGATAATTCTTTTTAGGCATGAGATGGTATTTTGGAAATGGCTATTATGGATACATAACCAAAGCTAACTCTTCAATTTGTATACTGAAAATGAAATAAATCTGTAGTAACAAATAGCTCTTCAGAAGCTGACACCAGTTTTTGATGTTTTGTACAAAGAATAAACTTACTATAGGATCACAGCACATTTCAGACTGGAAGGGAGCTCAGGAAGTCTCTAGTCCAAGCATCTGGTCAAACAGGGTTTGGTGTGAGGTCAGACCAGATTGCTCATGGCTTTGTCCAGTTGGGTCTTCAAAACCTCCAAGGACGGAGACTGCACAACTAGTTTGGGCCATCTGCTCCGCTGCCTGGCTGTCCTCTTGGGGGAAAAAAAATGTCCTTACATCTAGTTAGAATTTCTCCTGTTTAAATTTATGCTTGTTATAAATAAATAAATAAATAAACACAAGCATTTTTAAAATCTCAGGTTGGGCATGATTCTTTTTAATAAAAAAGTGAAGAACCCAGATATTAACTATTGCATGTTTCTATATACTATACTACTTCTGTCACCTTTCGAGACTGTACAGAAAAAATAGCAGATTTAAATGTATCAACACAGATTTTTATCTGCTTACTGTAATGCCATCTTGGAATGTGTTCCAAAAGTTTCTCAATGACACAAAAAAATTTAGCACTTAAACCCCTCAAAAATGTGTTTCAATATATCTTACTTAAAAGTGTCACAGCTTAAATGTTTAATGCCTTGTAGAGTTCTTGGACATTGGTTATTGCTATGGTGAAAAAGATGGATATGTACTCGAGATAGTGCTATATGGCAGAAACAATTATCTTTAAAAACAGTAAACAGTTCAGAGTTTTCAGTATGTCTGAGGAGTCCTGGTGGAAATCAAATGATAAAAAGGGTGAAAAGAGATGAAGAGAGATCAAGAGAACAAAACTGTCCAAAAATATCTAAAAAATACATTAATGAAACCGTTTATTTGTTAAATGGTAGAGGAATGTTTTATCATAATCACGTTAGACATAGGAAGATATTTTTCCAACTGTTTGTGCTAGTATGTGCTAAAATACATGCATGCAGGTATTACCTATTACAAAAAATGGCTGCTCAACAACTTTTTTTTCTTCCCAGTAAATGTGCAGGATCCTATGTATACTTGCTCTGGTAAAACTTTTCAAAGTAGAAGACTCTGTAGCCAATGTGCATAAATTTAATTTCAGTGCAGAATGTTGTAGGTGTTATTTCTCAGTTTTACATATGAATGTGGATAACGGTAGGGCAGATCCAGATGCAAAGACAAATGAAATGGAAAATTTCTAGTTGTTATAGAGTTCTGAGAAAATATGTTCCATCTTATTTACCATGTCATATATATTAAATCATTCCCTTCACAGGTCTGATACACAGGGTTGATGCTGTTCTGTTCATTTGCAGCGGTTTCTGTTTGTTCCAGTAAAATGCTCTGTCCCACTTCTAATGGCTGGCTCTTAGGACTCCCTCACTACTTCTTACTGATTATTTTCGACTTTGAGTTTTCTTGTTCACTGGCTTTCAGATGTATTGAGTTTTGATCCAGAGACCAGCTGATAATCTGTTCATGGATCGCTTCATAGGATGACAACTCTTTTTTGATCCTGCACTCAGTATCTTTGGGAGGCACAGCTTTATAAAGGAGAAAAAACAGTAAATGATTTGAGATGTCATCTTCTCTGATCCCCTGTCCCAAGGTAGGATATATCTAAGTTGTTCCTGCTTAATGATTGTTCAAACAGTTCTTAAAGGTCCCTGATGCTGCAGGCTCTTCACTCACTTCTAATACTTTGGTATCTTACTTTGGCCATATTAATAATCTGGAGATTTGGCAGTGTTTCAATATCAATATTTTTCCTAACATCTAGATCCTTGCTACCAAATTCCTTGAGTCCGAGTTTAAGGTTTCTTATTGGCTGATTTGGGACGTTAATGTCAGATAAAGCCAATAGAAGGCACCAAGAACAGGAACATACACCAAAACTGCACCATGCAGATCTGATGCTGTTTCCTGTAGACATACAGCTCTGTTTGTTATTCTGCTAATTTCTGCTTCTGTTTTTAAAGAAAACACTTTGCTTTTATTCTTCTCATGTATCTTTGCTTTCTGTACATTATTCAGTCTAATAAATGCTGTGGATGTCCATTTGCATCCTTGAAGTTACTTCAGTCTTGAGGTCTCCTTAGGGTAGCAGACTAACATCTTCCACATTGTTTGTTTTTTACTATCATCTTGTTGCCTTATATCTGTTTTTCAAGTATTTTTTGTTAGATTTAAGGTATTTTGAGGCTTGCTATTTTTGCCAGATTTTTATTTCTGAAGGTTTTTAGGACTATCTCTCAGTTGAAAAACATCAGAAACAAAGTCTAGATTTTTACTGCCTACCTATGTCTTCCCAGCATTTGACTTGTCTGCATACATTAATGTTAACCAGACTGAGGCAAAGTGGAAAGAGATGAAAGAATAAAATCTGTTTCATGTCAGTGTTCAACTCTGTCATTTGGTTATTAATTCTTACAAAATCATTATATAAAATATAAATATTTTATAAAATATTTATAAATATATTTAAAATATATGTTCTCTGGCAGTGGCCAGTAAAAGATGCTTAGGAAAGCAGCAAAAGACCAAGAGAACAGACAGTAAGATCTCCTGTCTGTTTATCTTCTCAGATTCCTTGGACCCTGTGGTTTAGCGTTTTCTTGAGCTACAGGTTGTATCCTTCTGCTCAGCAGTCTTTGAGAGATTTTTCCTCCAGGAATTTAATCTCTTTTTTGTAAAATCTGTCTACTTTTTTTGGCATTCACAACTGTCTGTGGTAATGACTTGCACAGTTTGGCTATGCATTGTGTGGAAAAAGGACTAATCCCACCCTCCACTACTTAATGATGTCATGTACTGCTTTCTAGTTTTGTACTGCAAGGAATAGTGAGTTGTCTGTTTTCCTATTATTCAGTAATAAACACAATTATACTCTCCAGCGATAAAATTTAGGATTAAAAATGCTAAAAAAAAGAGCTAGGTTAAGCATACCAAACTTTGAAATGAAAAGATTGTATCATATGAAGATAAATGTTAGGGATATATGTTTGATATTTTTGAAAACCTAACTTATCAAATGTTAAATTATTATACCTTGTTTTAGACAAAGGTGAGCTCAGCAAAAATGTGATTAGGTCCAAGTTGGCAACTGTAATTTATATCAAAATCATGAGTGGTAGGTATTGTCTTTTCTCATGGGAGAACTGCTGCTTCAGCAGGACCAGACAAATGATAATTACCACCATTTAGCAAATTAGCAGAAGTCCACTGTAGTGACTGTGCTTTTGCTTCTACTTGCCCTAATTGTTGAGTTAAACATTATACTTTATAGTGTATGAGTATATGAGAACGTGCACCCTGTCAGTTACAGAGCTATAGATGACTGCTGGTCATTTCTGAAGCACTAACAGCTCTGTTGCTTTTGATCAAATGCCCATCATTTTTGTCTGCCCACCTGCAATCCTCCTAATTTCAGATCTCTGTCTACCACCAGTCTCTCATGCTGAAATCATATAGTTTGCTTATCCCTATCCAGCTCTGCCTGGACTACAGGTCCTTATGTACTACGCAAAAAATGTTCAGCAGACCTAATTCGGGGTCAGAACTTACATAACGTCTCTGAAGGAATGCATTAACTGAAAAATTTTCTGAAACACAGTACCATGTTTTAGGAGAATATTTTGAAGAAAGCAAATCTTGAAAATGCATTCCCCAGACAATAAAGTTTAAAAGAATCCCATTCATTGTACCAGATGAGATGCTTTTAAAATTTCTGATAGAAGATAAACTGTTTAGAGACTTAGCTTCATAAAATCACATAATGTGGTCAAAAAAGCAACAAGTGTAAGAGGAATACAGCATTTTGTTATTGTTGGGCAGTTTCTAGGCATCATTGACAGATGCCATTTGGATAAAGAGAAAGTTAGTAATGATGTCAAACTATGCTTAATGCCACTTACCTAGTTATATTTCTTAAGGTTGGATTTAGTTGCCTAAACATATGTATCTACTGCACTTTTAAACACATTAGGACTCTGGAGCACTGCTTCTTTGGAAGGGTGAGAGCTACCTATAGTCCTTTACTATACCTGTAGGTCTGTATGTGTATGTCAAAGGGCAGTAGATGTCTATACCTTAAGCAACTGCATTTCATTCTTACTACCGCTTCAGAGTTTTTACTAGTAAGAAACCTCAAGACTTAAAGGTTTAGGATTTAAAGATTACCTTTAAAGATTTGTTATTCTTTCATGGTGATGGTTACAACACACACACACACACACACACAAAACTCTCATCCTATTTCAGTGTAGGAAAATATAGAATATTTCAGTAAGTCATTCAGTTTTAACAACTATTTAATAAGGTAACGTGTTGTACAAAATTTCCTAGAGTAGAGAGAGCTTACCATGTTTACACAGTCACAGGGTCTTATAAATTACCTGTGGATACATGGATTCAATTTAAGAAAGGTGTATCAATTTCAGATATCTCTTGTTTATTTTTTAATAGAACAATGCAATAATTTTGTTCTACATTAATTACCTATGTATTTATCTACTGGCTCCTATGTTAATCGCTTAAGCAGTACCAACCATTAGGATTAAAAATGAGAAGGAAATGGCTTAGGTAGGTTTTGCCATTCTGAAGAAATGTGTAAGCTTTTGTATATTAAAAAATATTAGCCATAATTTTGGAATTCTTTTATGATAGGGACCACCTTGGCTAACTGCGTGTCTTCAAAGAAATCACTTAAGAATAGGAATGAATTGCAGTAATCTAACGCTGGGGCAAGAAAGTAGAGGTGGTAATGTCAAGATTTGCTGTCGAAAAGAGTGTCAAAATAAGTAACAGAAAGCTTTGTTTCATGATGGCTGCTTAACACAGAACATAATATTTTCAAAGCACATCTCAGGCTGTGATTGCTGAGTACACTTTTAGGCTCTTTAAAAATAATAATAGCCATTGCTATACTATATATCTAGAAGCGGATCGTAAGAACCTGAAACTGAAAAGCAGGTAGACTGTGTTTCATGATTTCTTCTGTTTCTGTGCCTCCAGTCTCCTTGAAAAGAAAAATAATACAGAATTATTAGATAAGTTGAATCTCACATGAGCATCCATCCTCCTTTTTCTCCTGCTGTCTGCGTTCATGTAAACTACAGAAGTTCAGAAAGACCCAGCAGTTTTATGCGTTCAAAAATTTGTAAAACTACTGCAGCACATTTTCTCTTTAATTTGCCCAGAACTTCACAACAGCAGTTCAAAGATTCTTCAAACCTCAGGACATAAGAACTGAATTACTATTTTGCATCAGACTGTGGTTGCTTTCCTTCCTGCTTCATCACTGTGTCATTTCATCAGTGGCTGAAGAGAGTAATTCTGTATAAGTTACCAACATCCTCTGTAATTAGAACAGGATTGTTAAGTAGGATGCTCTGAAACCCAAAGGTCTCCATTAGTCTCTGAGAGAAGCTGCCAAATAGATTTTTTTTTTTTCCTATCAGTGGGAAAGAGGCAATAGTTGTCCATCACAGTGAAGAATTTATACATAAGCAAATATTCCTCCTTTTCAGCCAGAAACAGAATTACTTGCTTCAAAACCATTTGGTTAGTAGTATTCTGTGTTCCTTTCCCTTTTTAAACTAACTTTAGCATGTAGAACAAGAAACCTGAAAATATTAAATCATAAATGTTGGAAGAGCAAAGTCAGTACATTATTTAACAGCAGCTACCAGTAACTTGTGGAATGGCCTAAATAGCTAACTGAAGCTGAATATTTCCCTTTCGGATATATTTAGTACTTACATTCTATCGTCATAGTGGAAAGATTCCTGTGAATCTGTGCAGTGTCCCGCTACATTACAGGATTCTGTGTACACTTTGCTGCAACAGGAGAAGGAGAATGAAATAAAATGTTCTGTACCAAACGTTACGCTGCTATAAAAAAAATTCTTCTGTTAACTTTTATTCACTAATTGTAAAATAAACATCTACCTCTATATATGTTACACATTTCTAAACTAAACTTTTCCTGTTAAAATGCTTTTAATTCTACTAACCATTTATATTTTCAGTTATCAAATTATCTGATGTGGTTCGCATGTCAGCTATTGATAAATTTTCTCATGTTTGTGTTTTAAATGGAAGATTTGACAGAGCATGAGAAAGATACTAATACTGCGTAAAGTATGTGCTTTCCTGATTTCCTTTTTTTAATGAGAAATAAAGTTTGGAGTTACTAGAGCCATCATATCAACAATAAACTCCATCTGTTTGATGTCCTTCCTTTTTTAACCTTACGGGCACTGAGTTCTGCTTATTAAAACGGGATACATAATTTTTTTGTTGTGTCAGTAAATAATACCACTTAACTTTATAAAGGCATGAGAAATACTTCTCATTTTTATTAATATAATTTAATATGTTTTACTTTTATTAAACCAGTAATTAATAACAGGCAGTGACTTTTTAATGTTTTTTTTCAGTGCCTTTGCTCAGTATAGATGATGTTTACAGGAAGGTTTCATTGGCAGTACTGTGGGTATATATTAATGTTCTATTCCTTTAACTTTTTCAACAGATGAGAGAAAAACACACTGAATTTTATTCTTTAGAATGTGATAAGGCCATAGGGCTAAATAGAAGGAATAGAGAAAAACTGCCCCGGGGTACTTCCAAATGTGAATGACTGTAGAAATAGACAAATTTACAATAGTATTACAGCAGAAATACATACATCAGTATCCTCAGCTATCTGCAATAACATGAATTAAAACAAATAAATTATGATGATCATGAGCATTCAGTTACTTTTATGTGAATTTTCTCTTCTTTAGATTCCTCATCACTGAGACACTTCATACTATAGGTGTAAGGGTGAGGCAGGGGCACCGCCTGGACTCCCAGCAGGGACGGATACACAAACACAAGGCATACAATGGTCAATATGGAGCATTT
Source organism: Dromaius novaehollandiae (assembly GCF_036370855.1). Taxonomy (NCBI): domain Eukaryota; kingdom Metazoa; phylum Chordata; class Aves; order Casuariiformes; family Dromaiidae; genus Dromaius; species Dromaius novaehollandiae. Next base: position 104,968,641 of record NC_088098.1, on the reverse strand, counting down.
ATTACCTCTGCGTCTGAACGGGGGTTCCCCGTCGTTTTCCCGATCGAGGCAATAATGGAGCGGGGGATCCCTAGCACCGCCGCGCGTTTCAGGGTGAGGAACACTGGGGGGGGCACGAGATGAAGTTTTTGTGTACCATACACATGTGCAGTAAGCATGTTGAGCTCATTGCTATTCCCGATTCAAAGCCCAGGTGCAGCGCCACCCTGGCACAGGCTCAACTACGTGACTATGGGTCAACACGCCCTGTTGATGCTCCTTTTCCCACAGAACGATCTGGCTAGCTTCCATCGTCTATCTCCTCGACATTCTTCCGCCCTTTCCCATACATCACCCTCCCCTGATGGAAGAGCTTTGACCTGTTTGGGACCTTCTGCTTTAGCCTCTGCTTTAAAAGGGTCCTTCCACCCTGCACGGCTGCCTTGAGCACATCCTGGAAGCTGCTGGCATGGCTAAGTTTTAATATTGTAGGCTTATCTCCTCTCTCGTGCCACGGTAGCACTGAAAGGCAGCTAGGAGCCTGGACCTCTGCCAGGCTCTCCACGCACCCTGCGGCATTTCAGCAACATTGCCGGCCTTGCTTCACTCACACACACCGGGCCTGGGCCACTTGGAGACAATTCACCTATAGCTCCCCCCTTCCCTTGTTTTCACTCCAGGCTAGAAGTATAATTCTCTGCAACAATAATATTCTTGATGGATTTTGCTTTCTTCTTGTTTTTACAATAGTTTAGCTAACCAAATTTTGATCTGGTTGTTCTTCACACTATCCTGAAACAGGAAGAAAGAGGCAAAGGAGGGTTATGTTTCATTTATGAAATATGGTTATCTGCAAAATATTTGTCATGCTTCTGTTCAGGATGTCCACTTAACTAACCAGTAATTATTCTAAAATGCCAGTTTTAAGGAAATAGCCTTAATATTTGCTCATAATTGGTTATGTCTTCTGATCTCCCATGGAAGTCTACAGTTAACAGCCCATGCCAAAGAGATCTTTACGTGAAGCAGGTGGTGCTTTTAAAGTGAGAGCAGCAGAGCATTTGTATATGCTAGATATTTATGATATGAATTCATTTTATTATATCAGAGAAATAAGACTTAGAAAAGAATATGATGAATTGAAAAATTATTGATTATGACTATTAATGCAGAAAAAGCTAAGAGAAAAGATTATTTCAAAAGCACTGTTCATTCAAAATGCATCATAAACATAGTGTAATAGTTATAGAAAAGCTGAAAATATGAAAAAGGGGAAAGACAATCAAACTGGATATGACTTGTCTTGCTGGCAGTTAAGACAGCTGCTATAAAAGAAAATGCATGCTTCTTTTGAAGTGGTGCATGGATATTTGACAGGAGAAGAAGGCTTAATTTTAAAACACAAAATATAGGAATATGGAAATATAAGATTAGTTAAAAGTGAAAAGAAGGTGGTTCTTCCTAAACAGGCATGCATGAGAATGAAATGAATATGAAGTATTCAATCTCCAAAGAATTTAGTTATGGAAAGGGGCAGGCTGTGGATGTTTGAAAAGTCCACTCTGGAAGTGAGTGCAAACTGTTCAACACACTGAGATGATGCCCACGCAGGAGTAAAATAACTGCAGCAGGCAGAAGCTACACGAGTCCAAAGAAAAATCTTAGCCTATTCCAATCTAAATACTTTAAATACTTTATTAAAGTTCCATCATGAAATGCCTTCAAAATAAATGTTTTTAAATGAACTATTTTTAGCATATCTGACATAACTGTGTTTTAGTTATATATATTGTTTAACTAGAAATGTGATTTATAATTAATGTATTTGGGACAAATCCTTTTTTTGAAAATCTTTAATTCATTTTAAACTCGTCTGTTTGCTGTAAACGCCTCGTAAGCAATTGCAGGTAAAATTGATCTGAAAACTTGTGAAAAATGTAAGGCTTTACTTATTTAATTCTTTTTAATTTAATTTAACTCTGCTCAAGCAGAAGTTGCTAGATCATATAACGGTTTTAAGGGTGTGAATGTTATAACTGTACACATCTGTCTGGCATAGACACACACCAAGTTATTATGCATAAAATCCATCTCTTTCTTAACTGATTAGCAGTCTCGACATGTCTCTGAAGTATAAATGAATTATTAAATGTTGGCCCAGTACTGATGAGGAAAGAGAAAGAATTGCTTCTTTAGCCAGATCAGAGAAAGGAAAAATATTTCTACTGAAAAAAATAAAAGAAGCATAGCTCAGTTTGCTTGCTTGATTGATTTCCAGTTGAGCTCTCTAAAAGAAGCTTCCTACCTCTGTTCCTTTGGCAGTTCTGCCACAGGAAGGTAAGGTTTTCACACAGAAATAAAGCTGCAGGAATTGGAGCTTATCCTGTAGCAGCCAAACCCATTTTTAAATATTTCCTCTTTACAACATCAGCTGATGGCTTTTTTTCAGATACAAAAAATTGTAATTCGACACCTATTTCTTTTCTTGTTCATTTTTGTGAGAAAAAAAGATAAAAAAACTAATTTGGGTTGTGACTTTTTCTTCATGTTTGTAGGCTGTATAAGGTGTAGTTCTCCATAGTTTATACTTGTTTGGTCACAGAAGCATATTTTTATCAATAAAATGCTGAACTACCTGATATAAAATATCTATCAGCCTGTTTTTAAATATATGAAAGGGGAAGACAGACTCAGGCAATGAAACAATGTCAGAACAAATTGCGACTTTACACTTTAAGCCTGGTAGCTCACCAGAGGTCCTCCTAAGGACCCAATTCATCTTAAAGTGAGCTCTTACCGCACAACGCCTGTGCCTATACCAGGAGCTCTGATCCAAAACTGTAAATCTTTTTGTCACCATATATTGTGTGAAACAATCAATCTCGGTCCTCTGAGATCTGAACTTTATGAAAAAATGTGTTTCACCAAGAGTAGATGGAGTAGTAAATCAGTTTCAAATTGCTTTTTTGTCTAGGGCAGAGAAAAGAGTTTGCCATGTAAAATCTATCTGTTCTGAAAAATGTATTGCATAATATAAAGATGGAAGGATAATTTCAGCATTGTTAATATTTCAGAAACAGACATAGAGATGTATTGGCGCTGCACGTTTACTACAGTACCCTTTTTCTTACTAGACTTATTTGCTACTTCATATTTATTTAGTAATGTTATTCATACCTTCTTCAGTCTGCATCCTTGTCCTGTTTCACAGTGCTGCTTTAATGCATTATTGGCTTTAAGAGCAAGTGCCAAAAGAAACACAGTGATTATTAATTCACTGTACATGATAACAAATGCATAGCCTTCTAATGGTTTTCAACTCTTTTCTCATGTATAGTCACTCTCTGAGAGTAATTCATAATATTACAGGTGTTTGAAAATAACTAAGGAATACTGCTGAAGAAGAAAATAAAACTTTAGATTCATACCAATGCGAAAATTGCAGCTCGTAGAAATAGTAGCTAAATTAATCTTTTTTTTAAATAAGCAGTTTTTAATTTGTTTGCATAAAAACATTTCTGGTTAACATCATCTTCTTTGGACACTGGTTTCTTTGAACATTTTAAGTCCTTTTGTTTTAACACTATCTGGCCTTCATGCTATTAAAAATATTATAATGCATTAAGACCCCATATTTCATTTTCTAATGTGAACATTACATTTTTTTACTTTCCTTAGGATTCTTGCTGCCTCTTAACTCCATGCCTCTTTCCAAGCATGTGGTTTACTCATATTTTCCTGCTGTAAAGTTAGGATTTGTCTTCATTGTTTTGTGTGTATAACATCTACTGTCTTTATAAAGCATTTATTATTAATGCTGTATTTTCTTTCATACCTGGAAGGAAACAAAAGAATCTTTTGCCCTCAAAATCAATATATATCCTATTCCTCTTTTCTGCATTATGTATCAGCCTCTAAAAAAAACCAACCAACCAACCAAACAAACAAACAAAAAACCCTCCAAAGGAATCAAAGGAACACATTTCATATTGCAAAAAATATGAAATTAAATGCAAGAAATTAGCCTAAATTTATTTTCCTCTCCCTTCGTATGTGAAGATAGTGTTTTCTTAATCCATCTAAATGGGTGCATATATATTCATATGTTATTATCCACTGTATCTATTGCCATTCAAAGCTTTCTATATACACTTTCATGGAAACAACATGTGAACTGTGTTGCTCTTCTTGCTCTAAATGTGGGTCAGATGAATATTATAGGAAATCAGCTTCCTTGTACTTGAGATTTGTAGAGAGGTTTTGTCTATTTAATCTGGAGATAAAAGAATTTTGATGGGTGTTGATGGAAATTATATTTTTTTCATTTTAGACTAGATTTTCATCTTAATTTGAGGAAAGAAATGAAAAAGTCCATTCTAAAATATTATTTTCACAACTCTTTAAATTTAGATAAGGCCTTTAAAGTGTAATATATTTAACGTAAGCCACAGTTATTTCTGATGACTTCTTTTATAATCTACATGGAGCATATAATCTACATGGGGTATATTTCATTAAATAGAGCTTAACCAGATAAACTGTTAATTAAGAGTAACATTTTCTTAAATAGAAATCCAGTAGTTGTCAAAACAATTTTGCTACTGAATTTAGGTTTCTAAAAATGTATTTCTTGTTTAGTTAATTATTTTTGTGTGTCTTTTTTTTTTCCATTTTCCTTTAAGAAATCTAAGAAGTAGATTAAAAGTAATTTAGTTAAAAGTAATTTAGTCTGATCTTCTGTATAACTTAAGGTAAAGACTTTCGATGCAATCTTTTTCAAGGCCATACATTCTGGCCAAGTGTTGCCTCCTTTCTATATAATTGTGTGTGTTAATTACTAAGTATACCTTCATACTTTTATAATGCCACCTATTTAGATATATTTTGTATTTCCAGCTGGCAGAAAATTGTCATTTGCTCCTAATTTGACATAAAAGAGTAAAGATTATCAGCTAAAAGCCCCTATCAGTTTCTGAACAGCTGTTTTAGATGGATTGCTGTCTTCACATTTTTCTACGCTTACAGGAATCACTAAACACTCTGACTTCAGGAACTTTAACTGATATTGATATCCCACCAGGCTGTTTTGTCATCCTCTGGCCTAGCATCTGGACAGAAGATATGGTGGCACACCAATGGAATTTTTTCCCCCAATACAAGGGTATAGTTGCTGGTATAGCGTAGAGTGTTTTCTCAGCCCTGGGCAAATTTGTATCCAACTACTGAGTCCGGCACCACAACATTGAGATTGATATAATTCAGTCTATAGAGCTGTGCTGACAACATTTTAACAAACTAAAATAAAATATCAATTTTTGCCTGTGGAAATCACTAGTTTAACCTGTACAAATAATACAAATGCTGAAGGTAAGCAGGCTATTCTGTCTATAATCAGTCATTCATGTAAACTCCTTGTTATTACAAGAAAGTAATCAATCAAGAATACTGGCCGAAAAAGAAAAAAGGGTAGTAGTACCATTACCAAAGATAGAGCGTGTTTTCACGTTGTTCTTAAAAGGAAGTATATTGAATGCTTTATCATAGTTAGTTGAGCTATACTGTTTGCAAGAGGGTTTTGACAACATCGTTCCTATTAGAGCAGTAGGGAAGAAATACAATAATACCATTTGCTATTATACGGTCCATTCCAAAACTAATTTGGCTTTGGAGCATTTTAGTTATACAGGTTTTATTTTCACCCCTGAAAATAAAATCTCCATCTTGAGTATTTAAAAAAAAACGTAAAACAGAAAAGAGGTAGCTGATGGTGGGGAAATCATATCTTGCTTTCCTTTCAATCAGATGAACGTTGTCCTATTGGTGAGCTTCAAGGAAAAAGGTAGGGTTTTTTAAATTTTAAGATCTGCTTAGGTAGGCAAGGTGGAATAGTTTCTGTATGAATTCTCTGTGATTCTAATGGTTGAGGATTGTAAAATATGAACATCTCTATTTAAATTATAGAATTTATGAGTCAGAGTTTAACAGGAATAGATTACATAGAGTGGTCCACTAAGGTTTTTTTTGTTTTTTTTTTTTTAACTATATATTGGGAACTGGTATTCTGTAAAATTTAAGATAGAATCTTCTTTCTTTATTAATTTTCAGTTTCGTAAATTGAACACTTTCTCTTTAGGAGACTAAATTATATTATTTTGCATTTTTTTATTAGTTTGCGTGATCAACAGTTGCTAACTATGTTCCAATTCAGAGTCTTTATTAATGGAAATAACACATCAATAAGAAAGATCAAAACTTGATTTCAAGTTCAGAACTGAATTTTCATTGAATTGCATTGAATTGAATTTTGCACTATATTGGAAATTAGACAGAAAAAGAAACAAAAAAGGAATTAATAGCAATATTGAGAAAGGCCTGTCAGTTGGAAATGCAGCCATACTGAGATCCATGGCTAGCTGCTATCAAAACCAGTGGTCTGGCATCTGCCCTTATGCTTCCCCTGGAATTCGTTTGACTCCATCACACTCTGTTATAGGGAGCTAAATCAGGATTTTTTAATTTTTTATTTATTTCTCTCTTTTTTTTGGGTAAAATTAGCTTTCTGACATGTTAGAGCTCAGAGCGGGAACACCACGGGGCCGTGCAGGCCCCAGTGGCAGTGCAAGTGATGTCGCGGGCGAATGTGGCAGGGGAGCAAAGCAGGTAGCCGCGGCATTGCCCCTCTCGGCAAGCGCTAGGGGTGGCTCAGCTTCACCCTGGCAGCAGCCTCGTGGCATAGTGGGAGGGATTGCAAGGGCAAGCAACTGCTGCCGGCTGGAGAGGTAATGCGGCAATGTGAGTGGCTAATGCTACAACTGCTTGCCACATTTTTATTCCTTCCCCTTCTTCCCTTTAGGTTTGCCTCGTGTCTCTGCATATTTTGTTTTAAAGCTTTGCTCTGCAGAAGAAGGTTGCATGCATTCATTGCATGTGTGACCTGTGGGCTGTGAGGAGGAGAAAATGTCACATTATCTGGGCGTCCGACACAGATGTTCGGAACCCACTGCTTAGGGTCTAGGGGCTCTTCAATTATTCCTCAGAGACTTCACTCCTGAGTTTGGTTTTGTTTTTTTATTTGTGTGTTTTTTCCTATAATATTGTGTCAGAGAAAACTCTGTCAGACAGCTGACAGTTAAAATGGAGCCTTTTTCTGTAAGCCCATAATTAGAATATCTTTATTTCTAGAGAGCATAAATATTCATTTGATTGCTTTTAATAAAATTTCTATAACTATTTAGTCAATTTATTCAGTTTATCATCCTGAACCTCCAAACAAGCAAAAGATGTTGTTTTATTGAACTTTCATTTTGACTATTTAGAATTTTATTTGCCAGTACTCATATATAATAGCTTCATTGGTCTCAAAATATACAAACCTCAAAGCTAGAATGCACATAAAACATATCAGATTAGCAGGCAATTTCTAATACAGACACAGAGGTCAGTTTAAAAACAGAGGAATTAGTATTTCATCAAAAGGAAAGGAAAGAGACCACCTTTTTAACAGGAAATGGTTAGAAGTAAAGATCCCTGGTGTTTCTCTTAATCTTGATTTTTTTTGCCACTGAAAGGGTAAAGTGGAAATTAAATCTTTTCAAGGCCCATATAGGCCAGTTTCCTATTCCCCAGGCCACCCAGCTGAAGCGCCACGGCCTCTCCGGACCAGCAACCTTTTAACTCGGCTTTGCTTGGAGTGGTGCAATCAACCAGCACGAGCCCTGGAGCAACCTAACCAGCCAGCTCCTTACTCTTTGCCCACAGGTCAGGAGTAAACAAGACACTCCGCAACCCACAGTCTTGTGGGAAAGGGGGAAAAAAATTGGTGTAAGAAAATCCTTCTCTTGCTGTACGTGTTAGCTGATCTTCAGCTTTCTTTAGCAGAACCTGACCCTGTCTGCAACCACCGCTGAATTGCTGAGGCTGGCTGCCATTTAGGCTGTTCAGCCGAACGCATGCTTTTATGAGAATTTATGCATTACACCAGGAAAGAGAAAGCTACAGTAAAAGAAATAATCAAGGTAAAGAAAGATCTCTGCAGCAGTAAAAAACCCAGTAGCAACCAAAAAACCTATACGTATTTTCAGAACCTATTCTATGATAATTTCATACAACAGTTGCACTGAAAATGCCTAGAGTCATTTCTTGGATCAAGGATGTTTCCTATTTGAAATAATGTAGTGAATGTGAATAGATTTACGTGCCATAGCAGTATGACTATCATCAGTGGGAATATATGATACAGCTGTTAAGCCTCAGACACCTTGAAAAATTTCCGTGTGAAAAAAGGATTATTTTATGCAATGCAAGTTATTTTATCCCAATGCAAGCAACTCTTTATTTGGTAATTTAGTTTGTCTAACCCTTCACAAAAGATTAGAAAATGTTTACAATGTAATCTTATTTGAGAATTTGCATTTCTTCTTTATCAGGTGTAATGTCACTGAAAGCAGAGTAATGCCTGAAGAGAGGTATGGGCCCCCAAAGCAGAGAAAGGTTTCTCATTAACTGATTTGTCTCAATGAAGCCATTTCAGTACCAGGGAAGAAATTAGTTTGCTGAAAAAAATAGTTTCTTCTTCTTAACCAATCCTCATCGTTCAATAATGTGACACTATGCTCAGACCATTTGTCTCATGAGTAGGAATTCCACCAGGGCAGATTTTAAAGGTACTAAGTGGTTTTTTTCCAGGGATAAGAATCTGCGAAGTTTTGATCTTTTATAGGCTAATCCTCAGATACTGTGAGATGTGTTTATTCTCTTGACTTTGGTGGAGGTATAAGGATGAATATCATCTAGTTCTCTTCTCCATCTGCATTTCCACTAAGTTGAGTGAGAAATAAATTCTCGCTTAAGAGGCAAGGTATTCCCTTTTACTCCTATCCTGATTTGGGTAAGATCTGGCACTTTGAAGAATCTATTCATTTTGTAACATCCTTTAGTTCTCATTTTCAGTATGGCAGACAAGACTTCATTTCACAACTGTTTTTTTTTTGTTTTTTGGGTTTTTTTTTGTTATAAAGAGTCAGTGCACATATTATTAGACTTAAATTTAACCTCAGATGAATGTTTTCCAGCCAGAGTTGTCCATTGTTTGACAACTGTTTGAAAACAGATAAATCCTCATCCAACCTGCAATTTAGGAAATAGTGCATAAAGAACTGGATCAAGCAGAAAGCCTCTTTTGACAACGAATTATTCCCAATTGCAGGAGACTTAGAAAAACATTTTCCATGATGCAAAAAATATTGGCAATTAGGAATATTCTTCCTGGTCAAAACTAAACAAAGAAACCTTTATAGTTCAGGAGGTAAAATTATATGCCGTATGCTTAAGTACTGAATAATTTGCTATTTAAGGAGAATATACTGTAAATGTTTATAGCACCTGAGGAAAAAAGCGTATGATTACGGGACTTTGTTTTCCAGCTTATATTTAAACTTCGTTCAGTTGCTTAAAGGTAGGTACCTAATGCCATTTAAGATGTCATAATCTAGCCAAGAGATCAGCACAGGGCTGACAAATATGACTCAGGACCTGTGGGAAGCCTGAGACTGTCTGGAAAAATAGCTGGGGGCCAGGCAAGGTCCCCCCGAGCCTCTCGCGCCACCTGGGACAGCGGTGTTTAGCCAATCGAGCCAAGCACAGAGTAACTGAACAGCTGTATCCCTGCCTCCACTTTCCACTGTAAACTTTTTATGTCAGAAAGTCATCAAATGTGGAGAAAGCCTTTAATGAATGGAATTCCCTACAAATGAATCCGCCGAATATTAAATAATGTTTTGCCTGTTTTTCGCGAGCGCTGCTTTTAACCGTGTCGTTCTGTCACTCAGATCTCCGTAGTCCCAGAGTTACTCACAGAGGTTTTTGATGTCTTTGCCTTTCTAATAAAACAGGGCTATAAACTGATAAACTATACTGATGAAGGAAAACACTTAATGGAAAACAGTGCTATCAGGATGGAAAGGCTTTGGATAATACACCAGAAACGAATAAGCAGATAATATTTAGGAATATGTCCATCTTAAATTTTTAATCAGTAGTAAGATTTGTAGTGTTAAAATTATGTGATAGGGATGTCTTCTTCATTCCCAAAGTAGGATCAGTCCAAAAATGTACTCTTCTACTATCAAATAGCATTTCAAGATTATCTCATTGAAGATACAGCTCCTCAAACTGTTTACAAATTAAAGATTTGAAGGCAATTTTAGTCTGTTTCCTAAAACATGTTGTTCATTCATTAATTGACATACTGTGAAAACCAAACTATTGTTTTATAGGTGAGAAATTTGGTGAATAATATTTTCATACTAGCTAATACTTAGCTTAAAGTGTTTTAGAAAGCATTATAAATGTAGCCAACAGTTAAGACATTAGAAAAGTTTGTATTTACATGACAAGTGACACATGATCTGAAGTAGATGTAGCGGAGCAAGAGTAATAAACAAAACGTAGATAGATGGCTGTCATAGCAGTTTCCTTCAACACATTAAAATAGAGCTGTTGCAAAGGGAGCTACATGAATTGTAGGCTTGATGATCTGTAATTGCGTTTGGATGAATATCCTGAAGATAGTCATATTTTAAATCTTGAGTACTGTCTGTCTCATACAAGAAAGGTTCTACTTTTCAGTCTAGCTAATCTTTTTTTCAAAGCTTTCTAATACTTTCGCCTAGATTTATAGGTAATATATTAGTTATTATTACTCTAAGTCTGTTTTTCAATTCCATATAAAATAATTTCAATAAAAGTTTGGGCCTTTTTTTAAAGTTTTTCAAAACTCTTTTTTCTGAGGCATTGTCCTTCTTCTTCTTACTACTATCATTTGTCTGTAATGTAAAATTAAAATATTCTCCAGCTTTTCTCTTTATATTATGTTAAAATATTGATGAAATAGCATTCACTGTGGGGCTCATATTTCTTTTGGTAATAATTTTAGATTTTCATGTTAAACAAGAACTGATATTGTCCTAGTATTTTTTTATATTCAGAAAAAAAGAAATAAGGCTTAAGTCTTGTTTGAAGGAACACTAGTCAGTATATGCACTATGATTTTTCTAATTTGTTTAAAAATAAGCCAAATAATACCAAATGATTTCTTCTGCTTCCTTGGGTGGAAAGGAATGTATTATGTGAGTGTCTAGATGCAAATGTGTGTCTGTATGTGAGATACAGCATGTATGTGCCTCAGTTTGGGTGTCATCTGTCTCTTGATATCCTCTGACATTTTGGTTGTTTCTTCATTCATCAAATCCAGTCAAATAACAAGGGAAGTTAATTAACCAACTAACTATAGAGATTAATTATAACAGAGCATAGGAAAAAAACCACTATATTTTCTTCTTTAATTACCTTGCACCTCACCTTGCACCATTCACCATTCATAAACTAAGCATTTTCATTTTCTATTTTAACTCCAAAAATAATCTTTCTGGGGAAAGTGTTTTCAGATTGCCTTATTTATAGCCATTTTTTACAATACAGATGCCTGTATTTCTCTCCTTCCTGCCTGAATAAGGAAACTCAAAAAAAATTTCAATTTTAAATTTTTCTTACAAGAGTCTTCCCTCAGCTTAGAATCCAGTTTCAGGAGATTTAATTTTCAAAAGTTTCTTGCAGATATTTCATTTTATTCTATTTTATTTTATATTATGTGCTGGAATATTTTCCAGACTACTTTAGAATAAATTCTCTGATAAATTATCAGTTCCACTTATTGGAATGGAAAACATTTGAGTAGAAAGCATAATAGATTCCTGATGCAGAATGGAAAAGGGAAAGAGTAAATTTTTGCCCGTTGCAACTTAAAAAGCGTGTTTAGAAAGTTCGTATACAAGTCTGGATAAGAACAGCTGTGGAATCTCTGAACATGAATCATATGAAGCCGTATTCCTAAGGGAATGGCAGAGACAATCCATCCCTTGATGATTTATATTTCCAATATGGATAGTCTTTCCCTGCTTGGCATCTTTAGTCTTCTTAGAATAAATAGCCTATGAATAAGAGTGTTTAAGAATGTATATATATGTAAAGGTGTAGGAAAAATGTGACCCACATATTTTTGTAATTATTTCGATTGTGCATTCCATAGAAGGGAGAAAAAACATTCTTCATATTTCCTTAAAATGCCTTCCATTTTAATGTTAGAGTACTAATGAAAGTGAGTGGCATTTTTTCTTTCTAGTGAAAAATTAGAGCAAATTACACAAATCTTTTTGCCTGACCGGTCTCTTGGGATCTTATTAGTTTTGTTTTAATAAGGAATGAAGAACAGGGCCACTTCTTAGCCTTGAATCTTATTGTTGTAGAGTGTTACTTTACTCTTGATTCTTAGGTTGTTTAAAAGATGAGATCCTTATCCTCATCAACATACATATCTATTCTCCCACTTTTTCTTAGTCACGAAAAGCACTGATAACAAGAATGTATAGTCCCAAACTGAATGGATTTCCTCCATCCTTTACCAACTTTTCCGTAAACTAGGCTGAATCTGAGACTTGAGGTCTTCAGAGTATGGAGTTACAACTGTGTTCTGCAAAATGATTTCCATGGACCTGGATCTAGAGAGCATTTACAGCAATTATGCTGGCAGGAGGTTCTTTCAGAGCCTTAGTATTGTTTATAAAAATGGATTATATTCATTGCTGACAGAATCATCACAAGCAGAAATGTTATTTGGTCATAAGGGGCAGAAGCTCCCCATTCTTCTGCTTGTCTGGAGAAGGGCAGAAGGATGTGTCTTGTAAAGCCCCTATTCATTATATTTACATTACCTGAACCAAGGTTTGTTACCAGCCTGATTGATAGTATCACTATATTATCACTATAGTATTACTATAATTTGGTTTTTAGAGTTGATGTCTCCCCTTTTTTCCACCAACCTTCCTGTCTTTCCCTTCATCCCTCCTCTCTTTCTTGAACTCTGCGACTGACACAAGAAAATCTTCCTATCACTGGCAACATTTAGTTTTAAAAAGGACCATCTCAGACTGTGAGTAAAGTCTTACAGTACAGCCCATCTTCCTCAGCCTGCAGAAAGGCTGTGGTAATGATAGGAGGGAAACCTTCTTCCACGACTCTTTCTGCTGTGACAAGGAAGAGCTCTTTGGTGGTTTGACAGGTCTTGGAGTACCAGATACTTTTGATGCCTGAACTCCTGGCTCGGCTTTGGAGTTGTTAATCGAAGACAAGTCTAGAAGCAGAAACTGCTTCCTCCTGAAAGAATTCAGCTTGAAAAGAAATCAACTGGAAAGATTTTTCAACCCAAGGACAAAAAAGATAAATACTGTTGTGAACACTCTCACTAATATTTTCAAGAATATCAAGGAATGATAATGGTAAGTGAGCTTCTGCTTTCCAAGGCAATTCAAAAATTATGCTCTTCCTTAAGGAATTTGGGGGATAGGAACTAGTTCCCAGAGTGGATTTATTAGGTAAATTGAAAAGTAAATCCAATGCTATGTGATAATCTTCCAAGATTGATGCAGTGTGTGTAATAAGTTTTACCTGGGTAAATAAAACACACCTCTTTTAAGCATTATGGAAAATGTGTCTACATAAAGTGAGTTTAAGAGCATCTCAGATTGTTACAATGCTAAAGAGAGATTCCAGCTGTGGGAAGCTTTCAGTAAATACATTTTCTTTAAATTGTGATCATGTATAAAGCTCCCAGTAAATGGTAAGGAGAGTAGATTCAATTATCAGTTATTTGGACAAAATTATTGACCTTTATCAGTTGTCCACATAGCACTTCTTGTTCAAGTGAGCAGACCCCTGAAGGATATGGGGTAATTTTGATGCCAGCATTCCAGTAGTGATGCAGTCTGTCTTGCTGTGTGTCGTAGTGAGCTGAAGAGGTTAACAAGAAAAACAAATTACTGTGCTTTTCTGTAGTCTTCATTAGTGATGTACCTCACCAAGAAAAAAAAAGAAAAGAAAAAGACAACAAATGGGAATGAAACCAGCTTTGTGGACTGAATTGGTATTCTGCTGTGCACAGTGTGTTTTACTCACTGGCAGCAAGATGACTTGTTTTTTCCAATTTTTGATGGTAAAGGGTCAGGAAGCAGTATTAACTAAGGCAAGCGATTAGAAAGAATAAATTGAAAACTTTTCCCTGCCCAGCAGAAGTCATCTTTGAAACCAACTTCTATTGCTTGAGAGTGATGTATCATTTCACTCTAAGTGATTTTTTCCCCCAAAGGATGATAAACCAGAAATATCACACACAGAAAGCAGATTATTCTATCCTCGGAAGTTCTTGCATTCTTTTTTTTAAGGTAGGAAGATAGTTCTTAAGGCATGTTTTGTGAGGTTTCTGCTGCTTGTTTCATGCAGTGCAATAAACCTTGCTCTCTCTCTTAGTTTTTAAACAATGGATTTAGATATGCAAAGAATGCTGAAATATTTTTTTCTGAGATCTACATTATCTAACAACTCACTGCCCCAAAGAGTATTTTGGGAAGTCAATATTGGCACTGGATACAGCGAAACAGAAACATTGGTATCCTCATTAGTATGCTGCTTCCTTTCCGTTCTCAGTAAGTATACAAGACAACACTTAATTTCAGAGTTTTCCAAGCTTCCAGTGCCCTGGATTCTCCTTAATGGTGATTTTTTTGTTAGAGTTACTCTAAGAAGTTTGAACATTTACCTTTTCAGTAAATGCTACTTTTTCTGTAAAATCAAACTATAGTTTTTCCAAGCTTTTCCATTCTTTCAGAGTGGAAGGCAAGCTAATTAAGAAGTGTTGAGTTAATTTCAATGGGACTTGGTGCATTCTTTACATTAAAGGCATTATTTCTGTGCTAATTTAATCTTTACAATTTTAAATATTCTATTTCTCTGTTTTCTAAGAAGATATTAGTATATAATTTACTATTTTTCATTTGTTTTCCACATTTCCGTTTTGGGGGTCATGGAGGGTGACAGAGCATTTTTTACTTCTTTCTTAGTTGGATTAATTTTAATGTATACTGAGGTGGACAAACAGTTTTCATACTTGGTCTTCTAAATTTCAAGATTGGGACCACTGAATTTTAATTTTTGAGTACCCTGTGTGCCTGTGTTAATGAACTTATGTACACAGACACTGCCACGCACACCCATTTTGCAACAATAAAGCATGGAAGTAAGGCAAAAGTTCCAGAATAAGTATGTTTAAAACATAAATGCATTCAATCTTACAATTTCAAGAACACAAAACTGTGAAGAATCACCTCAGTTATTGACTTCCATCATTTCTATAACCATAGGAACTAAAAATTTTTAAGTATTTCCCCTTACGCATTTTGGGGCATTTTCTCTATGGGCAAATAATACATAATGTATGTTTGTTGGTATTTTAGACTAAAACATGTTCATGTTTTTTCAGAATAGTCCTCAAAACTTCTGTTTCTCTAGTGATTTTACATATCAAAAGTTTCATTTATGAGGCCTAATGTCAAATCTCTAAAAAGGATAGATTTCAGGAAAGCATGTCCTCATCATGATTGAAAAACAAAATCAATTTACAAAATCAAGTTATCTGTTCATAATCCTAAACTCATTTTGAAAAAAATAGACTTAATTGTGGATTGAAGGAACACTCTCAGCTTAGAAAGCAAATTACTCTAAAACCATTTATATTCTTTTATAACTTACATCTATAATTACTGGAGTTAAAGATACTGTTTCCCCATTAGATTTGCTGTGACGTTGATCAGAACTTGAATGGAATTGCATATTTGTGTAGATCTTTCACACTGTCATCAAAAGAAAAACATATTTCAGATAAATGGTTTTAAAGAAAACAAAACTTGGTGAAGGAGATCTGCATACAGTCTGTGTTCTGTACGTGCCACTATGTAAAAATTATTTATACATGCTTTTGAAAATAAGGTATCAATATGTCAGCTTCTTTTAGTGCTTTTTGGACTAGTTTGGTCATTAAAAAATAGAATCTATGACCTGTTTTACTTTCTGTTTTATTTATCAAAATGTTGACATTAAAGATTCAAATCAACTTACAGTACCTAACACTATTCTGGCATTGCAGTTAAAATTTGTAGAAAAATGGTTACAGAGCTAATGTAGGGTTTTGTCTTATCTTGATGTAGGAAAAGTTAATTCCCTCCACCCTCCCCAACTACCCCCCCACCCCATATTTCTTTGGCTTTTCTTTCTGGACAAATAATGTATACTACACTAGATCTACAAATTGTCTTGATATTTTAGATTAAATATATAATGATAGCTATATTACCTTTCACTATCTCAAGCAGTTTATTCAATATTTCCTGTTTTGATTATATTTTAATTCACCACAGCAACTGTAAAGATTTAAATATCCTGTCACTTTTTAATCTAAGGGTTTAAAGTTAGACAAAGTCATGCCTTCAGGAAAATATAAAGTATTCCTCTTAGTTAAGCAGCAGCCCTTTGTGGTAGTACTTTCTGGTTTGAATCTGATACACACTTGTGTGATTATAGAAGCATGGCAAATTTTCCTACATAAATGTCTTTCATGGTCCACATGTACATATATGCATGATCTCCAACATAAAATAAATCTGTATGTGCTTTTTCTTATTTTTTTCTTTCCTATTGTTTTGAAACATGAAAATGTAACTTTCCCAATGCTTTCCCTACCATGAAGTCCTTAATGATGTGTTATTTAATACTTCAGTAACATTGATGAAAGTGAATTCCTTAAACTCTAAATGCAAGCAAAATACCTGTTGTTCATGTAAATCATTACACGTAATTAGCTAACAAAAAAGGTTTTAGGGTTAATTTATTATGAATAATAATTAATGAAATATTTTGATATGTTTAGATAGGAGGTATTGTAAAATCCAAAACCAATGACTTAAGATACCTGTTGTTTATTAATAGCTTGTTTTCTTACTGTGAAGTTTCTTCCTGGATTTTCTAAAGAGAACATTTCTTTAACCAAATACTAAATTCTCACATAGTTATCATAGTGGGACAAAAAACATTTCAGATCTTATTCAGGCTTTGTATTTCTTTTAAACTTTTAGAGACGTCGTCATTTATAATACTGTTTATATATAGTAGTAGGATCACACAATGATTTAATAAAAGAATAAGGCTTGTGAGGGAATGAAAGGACATTCATCTGAGAATAAGTCCATTTTGGTGGGAGATAGGAAGAAATACATTTTTGTGTTGAAGAGAATAGATCTGTTCTGGATGAAATACAGAAACTTTTCCACACAACCATAAAGGCAGAATTTATGCTTTTTTAAAAAGAGCTCGTCTTATATGGTTCTCATTCTTTGGGTTATTTGAGTATCTTCTGCAGGTTAGTGGAGATTTTGCTACACCTTAATGTAGAAAAACTCATTCCCTCTCCTACCTGCCCCCTGATACAAATAGAGGTGTTTGACTGTCTTTTGTGAAATAGTCTTGTTGTTGAAACTCAGAAACAAGTAAGGAACTTCTTGTAATCTGTGTTTGAGCTCAAAATATAATTACTAATTGATTCCATATAAACACAGCGTTACAAGTAATGCATGTCACACCATGAGGGTAAGGTCCACTGCCACATTTTATAGCATACCTCATTGCCATCAGTGAAAGTGTGACTTGCTTTACCTGGTATATATACTTTGTATTTACATTCTGTGTCACTAACTAAAGAGTCTCTAAGCACCTTAGAGACATAAATATATAATGATAAATAAATAGAGGAATTATAATTAGCTAAAAGTAAATTCCATTTGAAATGGTTTCACCTGTTAAAATTAGAATCAAATGGAAAAATAAATTCAACAGAGGCCTTCTAAAGTATTATGTTTCACAATTAAGCTATGTGATTTTTTATGACTTGCAAATGTAATTGATTTTCTTTTAGGATCACATATTAAGGAGTTTCCTATTATATTACATTTATTAATAAGCCATTTGACACATTCTAATAAAAAGCTGTATCCTTTAGCCTTGTGTTACCTTCGCTGTGCATGCTTAAACAAATTAACTCTAAATGGGAAAAGCAATATAAGGTTCAAAAGAGAACGTTGAACTCAAATTTGCAAGATTTCCTTCTATGTCTCTGGAGACCCTTAATGACGGTTGTCAGGCGCTTAAGCTATTTTTCTTTTTCTGTGTTGCCTTATTTAAAAAAACACCTTGCACAGTCAATGCAGACAGGCAATTTAAACTTGGGATTATATTTTTCTTATCCAACGTTTTAGAATTTAATAGAATTATCCACTGAGTGATTTCCCAAGAAAATTAAATTCTGGGAAGACTTCCAGTTTTCTTCACCTTTCACTTGTGGTGGCTACCACTACGGGGAAGAAGATAACATTACTAATTTTGTGCCAGTCTTGGCAAGCTTCCCTCAGTTCTAATGTAGTCATGAGTCTCTGTGTGGACACACAGGCCATTTTGCACTTCTGTCTGTAGTCCTTTTTTTCTTTCTCCCTCCCTTTCTCCCTCTTTTTCTCCCCCTCACTCTCTTGTTTTCTCCCTCTTTCTCTCTCTTTCTCTCCCTCCCTTTCTCCCTCCCTTTCCCTCCTTCTCTCCCCCTTTCTCACTCTCCCTCTCTCTCTGTCCTTCTTCCTTTAACCAATTTTCTCTTTCTTGCTTTCTAATCTGCTATGAAACATAGTTCAAAGGGTTACTCCACTTGAAGAATATGATGGATACAGATTGGCTGTATCCATCCAGATCAGTCTTTTGCGTGCTTGAAAGATGTATAAACCCCTGGGCTGCCAGGGAATGCAGCAGTGTTTAAAAGGCCACTCTGTGATTTGCCCGTAACACTTGAGAGCTCCAGAAAAGTTTGTTGAGTTTTATTTTAATTGCATTTGTTTTAGTAGGAGATTGCTTGGAGCAAAAGTGGCAAATTTTGATTCAGTTTTTGTCACCCCCATATTAGTGCACCTTTAAGTAGTACAAATGTACATTATAGCTGTTATAATGTTAAAGCTATGTTCTTGTGGTGACTATGGATATTAAACAATTGCATTCAAAACTGCCAAATAAAAAGCCCAGCAAACTAAAATTTACCCAGTTTCAACAAACATATTCTTCCATTTTGGAAATAGATTATTTCTTGAGTACTTTATTTAAAGATGTGAAGATACTGAAGATTTTACATGTTTTCTTTGACTATCTAATTAAACTATCCTGGTTTTCATTTATGTGGCTTGTAAACAGATAAAATTAACAAACCGAAGTAGTTTTTCTCCTGAGGAGTATTTTCTCAGAATACTGCTCACTAGAAATAACACTTTCTTCTTATGTTCAGGCATTCTTGTTTTCCCGTCTCATTTAGATTACCCAGATTCTCCACCAATATTTGTTATTAATAAAAAGAGAGTTACAGGTAAAGTAATGCCTTTGTAATATGTATTGATTTTGTCATCAACACCATAAATTGTATCAGCATTGTAGATACAGAGAAAGAGTAATTGTTTTCGTGATGAATCCATAAGGTTTCCAGGGCAAAACTGAATTCTAAATTCATAATATTTTTCATTTGAAAACATCTCAGCTGGAACATACAAGGCTGAATCCTGAAGTCATAATTCAATTTTTAGTCTGACTCTACCCCAGCATGATCTGCATGACTTTCACATCTTCTAGATCAGATTGAGGTCTAAACAGGGATATGGAAGAATTTCTTAGTCAATGAAACACTTTTTTTCCCCACCTTATCATTTAAAAGTTTCTTGCTGTTGCAGGTAGGAAGGAAGTTTATCCCAATCTTTAGTTTACTTTGACTGAAAAGTTCACTGAGACACAGCCATGCGTCATTTAGGACATGTACTGATTTTCATATAAGCCATTTGCCTAATTAAAAAATATATAGAATAATATATTACATATCTTGTTATAATGTATTGTGTAATATTTATTATAATATAATATTATATATAACGTACATATTATTTTATACATATATATATGTATGTGTGTATTTATTTCAAAATAAAACCTGACAGAGTTTAAAAATAGTTCTTCCATGATATCTGCTGCAGTCTAGGATAATATTCAACACTGTTTTAGCTAATTGGGGAAAGCTTAATCACAGTTTGGCACTCCGTTTTTGCTGATCTATTTTCTTCTCTTTTTGACATTAGTTCAATGAATAGGAAAGGAATGCCCTGTATTACTTTGGTGCAGAAATTGTAGCATCAGGAAAGTTCTCAACTATAGAGAAGTATTCTGTGGCCAGAGGTGGAGGTTTTCCTCTCAAAACAGACCAGTGATAGTAAAGTGATAAAGAGGCTGAGACACAAAAGATAAGTTTCATCCTAAAATTAAGGCAAATATCCACCGCAGGAAAATTGTTTTATCTAACAAATTGAGAAATGCTTCTGGATGAATGTGATTGCGTTTTATCACCTGCTATTCACAACGACAAAATTCAACTGATAATTAACATCTAGCAGGAATGGAAAATGAGCTTTTGGAACCATAGTTGAGGAGTGAAAGAGTAGCTTACAAAGAACTTGAAAATCAGTTGTTTTCAATTAATTTGAAACTCTGAGTGGAAATGAGTCTAAGTCTTTTTCTTTAAATTTTCCCACATATGCTTGACCGTGGGATTCCTCTAGTTAATAATAGTAGTAATATTTATGGCACTAGTAATAATAAGAAGAAATTATCTATTTTTTCAGGACGTTTGTATAGCTAATATCCCTCTCCTTTCTGAGTAGCTCGAAGGCCGTATACTGGCACAGAGTACTTCAAGCTCTGTCTCTTTAAAATTTTCAGCTGCTCATCTCACATTACCAAAGAGCTTCTGTTGCGCTCCTCAAACCTGTCATAATGACAAGCACTGTTTTAACACCCAGGAATGTCTTCATTTCATATATCACCTACATTTTTGCCCTAAATGGAGCACAGGTCTATAATGCTATATGGAGGTGACAGAAAATAAATCATGTAGGCAAACAATACATTTTTATGTTACTGTTTTTGTCAGGTGGAATGCAGACCTGCCAAAATGACATAAATTATTTTCTAAACTTACAGCGTGGAAAGAACTTCCTGCGGATAATCTCAAAATAAAGGTGATTCATGTATATTTTTGTTACGCTCTTAAGAAAAAGCATAATGTGGGCATCTTTCTCCAAGGAAAAGCTCGGCACTGTTTAATGAGACTTTTGAACACAGGCACAGCATTAAAATGTAATAGAATGATGGTTAGCATTCCCGATTTTACTTTAGAGACAAAGCGATGTTACACTTTAAGCCATCATCGAATGCAGGTTTTCAGCGTGGTAGCGGGAGGTGTCAGACCGTGCAAAGCCGGCGAGGTGTGTTGGGCAGTGGTTGGTCTGGAGGGAGCGGGCAGCCTCCTCACAGCAAGAGGCACTCGGGGCTGGAGGGGGAGGCCACGAGGCTCAGCGCCACAAGTCTGGCAAGCTGGCAGCCGACGGGCTTGCTGGCCAGCCTGATGAAGGTGCCCCCATTACGGGCAATGCCCAGGGGCTAGTGGAGCATTTGAGCTCCAAAAGCTAAAAGAGGAAGAAACAAGTATCAGTGATGGTAAAAGTAATAAGCACTCTGAAGCTGCTGCCGAAGGAAGGGATGAAGGGTTGATCGTCAGCGTTTTTTCGTAGAAGGTTCTAAAATATTTGAATGATTTCTTTAGATATTGGTAGTAATAAATGAAATGTTTTAACATTGCTCAATGAAAGTACAGTGCTTTTCTGTGGAACTGAATTACGGCATATAGTTGTGTTTTGGTTCCATATTAGTGTACGTTTCCCAAAAATAGTTAAGTGAGCAGAAAGGATCTGTTGTCTTGGCCAGCAGAGTAGCTAAATCCCTTGTTTTCTGTTGTGTAGCTGATTCTCTTGAGACCATACCTCCTCTTGAAAGTTAACTGGAGCAGTTATCTTTGCAGGACTCAGCTACATCCAAAGGCAAAAGCAACTTTTGCGTTAGCAAAGAGCTGTGCTGCGAGCAGGCCGGATGGGCCCCGCAACGTTGCGAGGGGGCCGCAAGGTGAAATGTGGTGCCCAGCTGGGCAAGGCCCGGGCTCCCGCAGCCAGCGCAAGGGTGCTGCACTGTCCACGCTGCCGCATGGTGCAGCCATGGCTTGGAGTGGTGCTGTAAGAAGGCCTGTGTGTATTACCTGCTAGCAATATAGAAAATCCAGGATCCAAACCCTATTGAAGGAGACTCGAACTGATTTCATTAGGGCTCTTATTAAATCCTTTGGTAACTTTACAATTCTTGAGCGAACAGGGGAAAGTATTGAGCAGAAATACTTTTAAATATTTGCCCATCTCCTTTTTTTCCTCCCTGTCCTATCCCATCACATCCTGTGCTGTTTTAAGATATCTTGGATGACAACAGGAACTGGCAATTGCAGTTTAATCTTAGTTGTGTGTTGTGCTATGTGCACACTAACTAACTGTGAACTGGTCAATGATTTTACTTGTTCTCCTTCATGTTTTTGAAAGGAACGTACTGTCTTGTCAAAATCCAAGCACGGACATATCCTGCCAGCAAAGAAGAGTGGTGGCACATTATATAATCGTATTCAATCCCTTGATGACTTGCTGTCTTGATTTTTCCTAACATATGTTCTGGCTTTTCTCCTGCTAAGTCCACTGGGGTTTTCAGTGACCCTCATATCTGTAAATTCTTGCGCCTTTTGGGATATGGAAAAACCTTTTTCTGAGGAGAGTAACGAGAGAATGATCCTAATGCGGTTTCCCCTGTCACAGCCAGGCACAGTTACTCTGGTCTTTTCCAGTGATCTTGTTTGCAACGGCAAATTATCTGTCATTATAGACTTCTTTCTTTTTAAATCGTCATATGAATAATTCTACTTGTAGAATTATAAGGATAACTTCCAACATGTAAGTTAAAACGTAGTTTTGTCACAGATGAAAGTTTGTCACTGATTTTACACCAGAGTTGTTTTTGCTGCTGTTTTTTTCATATAATGTAGTTATATAGCATTTGCAGCTATTCACTGTGCAAATGGTATAAAGATAAAGCTTCAGCTTCTACAAAATTTCAGTATTTCCACCAAATGCAAATTGTTGATAGATTCAGCAAAAATAATTTAATACATAATTAATTCACTATAATTAACTGGCTACTAGCCAGTGATGAAAGCAAGAGATCAGATAGCTTGCAATATTTCAATTTTATTTTATTTGAGTTCATAACTTTAATGAACAAGCTTTAATAGATCAGTTTAAGACTTGAAATTATTCCTCACTTTTGGTGCCTGACAGCCTAACAAGAGATTCACATGGATGTTTCCATTCTGCAAAGCTAGGGAGCAGCGGCCCCCCTGGACCTTCTCCCTCCTATTCAAAAATGTGGAACTTTTCAAGTCTCGCTTCTAACAGTTTTGATGCAATTATGTTCTTTTACTCCCTGAATACAAATAATCCATTGAGAGCTAACCTTATTCAGAATTTGGGTTGGCAATCAAGGAGCAGATTAGTGAAATGGTCAAATGAGTCACCACAGAACTCTGGGTATTCTCCACTGACTGGCACCAAAATGGCAAACAAGGTACACAGGATAAAGCATGAAATAAGAAAGTATCAAAATGGAATTATCCATTCTCCACCCTGAACTGGACATTCTTGCCTCTGAAACAGAAGATCATTGCAAGTGCATTACCATTTGTATTGCAGTATTTTCTGGAAACTACAGTCCTGAAATGGCAAAAGTACTTCCACAATCCAAGCTTTCATAGCCGCAAAAAATAGGTTTATTTCCTGTGAGACAGAACAGGAGCCTCTCCTTACCAGCTGGGAAGCTGGGATTATTCCCTGCTTCATCTAACAGTGGATAGTGAGGTGAAGAAGAAGGGAAGGATGACATGCCTTGCAACTGGCTGTCGCCTCCTGCACCAGAGGTATCTGTCCTTTCACTTTTTAAGTAGATCTGCAGCAGCAGTGTTTCTACTGTGCCTGCTATTCCTTGTAGCGCTTTCTTCAGATACAGCAAGTCTAAGAAGATGTGAATTGCTCCTTTGTTCTGCCTCTTGTCATACCCTCTGTATCAAACAGCTGGGTAAGGCCTCCCTGCCTTCTGCTGCTACTGAAGAATCTCTCCTGTGGGAGATCTTGTTTTGATTATATGATACCTTCTTAAAGCGAGCAGCATGCAAACTAAACCCCCTCCTCCTTTTGTTTAAAACCTGAAATTGTTAACAATGTATTGCTCAGCAAGTCATCTCATCCATACACATTACTGGAGGACAAAATATTCTCTGGAGTCTCCTTCCCATCACTTTGTGTTTCTACAAAATTTCCTAAAATGAAAATGAGACCTCGGTAGCGGCAAAAGCCTTCAATGCAGCAATGTCTAGTAGTGTTTTGTTTTAATTATGTATTGTCATGGAAAAATGAATAGACCTAATGAAATTCAGGCATCCAAAATATGAAATCAGCTTCACATTGAATTTCAATTATGCCAATTTTATTTTCAATACCTCTGTCAGAACCCTGTAACAGAGTTTCATGGAATCACAGCTGAAGCAGGCTGTGGAAAACATATTCATGATTATTACAAAATCTTTGTGACACTCTTTGACAAACCCTTTGCTGAATCCCTGGAAAGAAGTCCCATGCTAGCCTCAGCGGTGGTTGAGATATAATGTTGAAAGCCCAGGCTGCAGGTTACACTTACCAGTTCCAGTATCAAGAGATCTGTTTTCCCAGCAAGTTTTTCCATCTTCCAAAATTCTGCCTATTTTGTCTAAATTAAAATGAGTTAAAATCCCAAAATAACCAAGTCATCAGGAACACAAGAATAACTCTGGAAGTCTCTGGAAGTTTGCTTTAGCTTCTGGGCAAGAAGGAGTGACCTTAAATGGTTATAAATCTCTGTAGCCTGATCTCAGTATTCCAGAAATATGTGAAAGAATAAAATGGCCGTCAGAGTTAAGCATTTCTACCAACAGTATTAAATGCACATAGTAAAACAGAAATAAGGTTTTCCTGCTTCCATGCTACCCTACTTTCTTCTCTTTTTGAAGGAATGAAGAGACTGGTTTTAACCTTGTTTCACTCCACAGGGTGGTTCAGGATTGAGTCTTACTCAATTGAATTCCTTTTACTCTCATAGTTTTGTGCAATGCTTATATAAAAGTATTCCTTTGGAACTGCTAATAGTAACAGCAGTATTTGCAAGTTTTAGATATTAGGGTTTTACTCTGTTGTAAATTTGCGAGCATTAATGGTACTTTTTTCGTGTATATCTCCATAAGGGGATGAATACTGAATAAGTTAGGATGTAAATTTTAAGTGCAACACTTATTCTACATTTACAGAGTAGATTAACCCAAACTACACAAGGTACTTCTGGGTCAGAGTAAGAGCCCTGAGTCACGACCTTTGCCAATTCCTGCTGTTGCAGAGGATCCTGCGACCATCTGTCCCGCCTTTCCTCTGCTGAAAGGCTCTGCCCCAACAGCAGGGACAACTCTGTGGTGGTATTTCTGCTCTTGAGCCACTGTAATATTAACATAAACCAAAGGCAATTTCAGTTTGTTGTAATGTGCCAGACAGCTGACTGTGGTGCCTGAGAGATCTGACTCTCAATCCCGGCTGGATTTAGCAGCAACAGTTGAAGAAGTGAAGTCCCTCAAGGTGTTGGTTTATTTTAACTGCCAAACTTGGGGAGCAGTAATCTGGCAAGGATCGTGAATTAAAGCTGTAAAACTGCTCACCTGAGAGTTAGCAGGGGTGTTTTAATTTACATTCGCGTTTATTCGGCTCTAACTTCCCCTTTTACAAAAGTGTCCTAAAAAATGTTACATAGTTGGTTTGCCTTGCTCCAGCTGCACAGCACAGACCAGCCAGCACAGGAGGCAGTAGCCTCTGAATGAAGCAAGCCTTGCTGCCCTTTCTGTGTGCCAGATCCCATAGGAGCTGGGGACACAACTCCTACCGACTGCAGCGGCAGGGGATCAGGTACCTGCCAGGGAGGGGATGGTGGCTGTGTGCCATAGCTTCGAGTGCTCTGCGTTCTCATGAAGCGATTGTAGATTTGTGTGAGGTTTCTGAAAAATGGCTATGTTACTAATGGGCTAAACAGCTAGGTTATGAGCACAGGATGGAGAGGGAGACCTGCTTCAGACAGGCACTTCAACCAGTATCCCTAGAGACAGGTCTTGTATCATAGGACTATTTAAATACATATTTAAACCTACAAAGTGATTCTCTCTTATTCCATGCATGCATGCTAACATGTCTTTCTCTCAGAGATATTTATACTGGGGAAAGCTTCATTTTCTCACCAGAGGTTTAGAAATTTAGACTTTTCTGTATGATTTTTGTTTGTATTGTATAAAGACAATATGAAGACTTATGAATTTTAATTTTCACATCATATAGTTCCCAGGCTGGTTTCCTTTTCCCTATCATACTAACTTTTCTTTTTGGATGTGAGTTGCTGGATTCTTGGCATGGCATTAAGGAAATGTCAAAGTAGACACCTATTCTTAGTCTATAAGTCATTATTTAACAACTTCAAAGGTTTGACAACTACAAAGACATGAAGCACAAACACCTAGGTATTGATTTTTCTTTTGCTTTGTATCTGCTCCATTAAATTCTATAGGCATTGACAACTGCTGAACTCTTCTTCAAAATGCTGTGAGCTTTTCTGTCTTTAAGGACAGCTTTATTTCATTTTACGTACTTTTTTCCTTCTTTCCTCTCTTTCATTGAAACATTACCTCACTCTTGAGAAGAATGGCTTAAAATTAAATCTGTTGACGTTTATCCTTCCTTTATCTCTGTGCTAAAGTTAATGCTGTGGTAACATGTCACTGATGGACTTCCAGTATTAGATTTAGTTACCCAGTGTGAGTACTAATAATCAGTCACAAATGGCTAGTATCATATAAAATTGATGATATAAAGAATAGATCCTGAAAAGGATTTTTCAGCTGTATTCCAGAACTGCATATAATTGTATCAGCTGAGAAAAATTAATAAAAATGTTACATTTATACTTGGGGTGATAAATAATAAATAACCTGGGGTGATAAATAATTTTGAATATAACTCAAGTACCAGGGTTTCTTTTATATTTTTTGAATAATTTCTTAAATCATATATGAAATCATAATTGTAGCTGACAATAATGTTACACATATCTGCATCTATATGGAGAGTTATATAGAATGTTTTAATGGTGTCTTTCATTTTAGAGGAGAATCTGATAGGTTTGGATGTATCACTCAAAATGGAAAGAGGTCTAAGAATGCAGAAGTTTCTTAGATATATCTCATTGTTTTGATGACTTTTAAATGTTTTTTAATTTAATTTTTCATAAAGTGTCAAAATATATTCTCCTTATTGTCGACAAATAATAAGCAGTTACATAGCTATATACACTTCATGCTGGCCTTGAAGAATGAACCATTATTCTACTTTTCAGACAGAAATTGCAAGCTGGTAAGTGGAAAATGTTTCAGCTGATAAATTGAAACCTGCCCCTCAACTAACTTGACAAACATAGGTGCAGATATTCAAGCGCAGACCACCATGTAAGAAGTAGTAAGGCTTAAAACAACAAACATTTGAAGAGCCTCCTTAACCCAAATTAGGCTTCTGTTTACATTTTGTATTTTGAGGTAGTTAATTTGAAGCTGACCTGTAGGAATAGCTTGGAATCAAACAGTGTGTCACCCAAGACGGGTGATTTTGTTAAACTGTTAGACAGTCTGGTTGTTTCAGGAAGCGGGGAGAGAGAATATAACACTAACTTCTTCTATGGAGGCACAAGTTTAGCTTAGCTCCCAGTAGCTTGGCTGGAATAATAGGTATTTCTGTGTTTCGTCTGGCGTGAGTTACTGCTTTCTGCTTACTCTTAGCTCCTGCCTCCTTCTCAATGCTGAGAAGATAGAAAATTTACACACAAGTAACAAGCAAAATGCAGTTGTCTCTTTAAGCAATTATGTTCTGGCATTTACTTTTTAGGGACCTGGGGGACAGCTACTAACACATTTCTCAGCATCTAGAAAGTAGTTTGCTAATTCAAGCATCCCTTGATAGACTACCTCATCAATAGGAACTGTTTCTGCTGTTTCCCCAATGACTCACTTCATCTCATCTTAGACCTAGAATTGATCTTGCAACAGAACTTGTTTCTATTATTTTAAAACGTGTTGAACTTGTTTTTCTATCATTCCCTGCCCTCAATCAGAAAAAACTTTTCTTTACCTTAAACAATTGTATTGTAGTTGTATATGCAAGTATTTTCTGCTTACAGAGTCTGAAAGAACGACATTAAAAGTTACTGTAATCTACTTCAGTATCACAGAGATGTGCAGTCATTAAAATTCCATCAAATGGACCCAACTGTGTAAAAGAATCACAAAACACCAGTCTTCACTAAGGCCTTCAAAATAGCAAACCCTATTCTAGTGTCAAGGGCCTCCTACAGTTTTCTAGTAAAGAAGGCAGCCTGCTGCCATTACTGGAGAGGCAATAAATCTAGGCTCTGGGAAGCTAAAGGGGCATCCAACTTCAGAGTCAAGGAGCTTTGACAGTGAATGCCCTTCTGGGAGGTCCCACTTTACCAAATTGACAGAGCTCAAGCACAAATTTTCTCTGCAGCACAATCACACAACAGAGAGATAGTCTTTCAAGTACCCTTTTTCCAGCCATTTAAAGGTCACAACTAACCCCTTTGAGTCCATTTGAAAGCCCATAGGTGTAGTAGGTAGCTTCGGTTACAAAGTTAATGACTGATGAAGTTGATTCTACGTGACAGAAGAAATACAGAGATTTGTCAAAAAAGGTTTACTTTGGTATCTCTGTTGCTTGCCCTGTTATTTTAACCTGTAGTAATTATATGACAGCTGTCTGGATTTGCTAAAAGATATATGGAAATAAAGCAACTTCATGCACTTAAGACTTTACCATTCAAACAGAGAAAAAACAAAGGATTAGGGAAACAGATACCACGCTCCTTCTAGCTGTAAATAAGGGTCATATGGAGTTGTGCAACGTAAAAAGTTCTCTTCTTCTCCACCCTGGCTTCTTTGCTCTGTCTCGTGGATGAATTATTACAGGGCCACTCAGCAGGGTTTTTTGTTTTTGTTCAGGATTAAAAGAAAAAAAAAACATTAAACCCTGTGATTTAGAATCTGGGAAGAAAAGGGACAACATGAAGGTGAAGAGGAAGAACAGATGTATTTGGAAAAATGAAGCGATTCCCTGCTCCTCAATCAGCCAGTGCTCTCAGTTAGGTGCACAGGAGACCTGGAAACGCAGAGCATGCCAGAGGCGGTACCTTGTTTGGACCTTGGGGGCTGGCGACTTCCAGAATCACTCTCAGCTGAGCTGATGGATTTTTAGCAGACTTGGGAATAAAATTCCTCAGAAACTGGACAGATATGCTGTCAGAACATATATATATGCTTATATAAGTACAGAGGAAAACTGACAAGGAGGGTCCATTACATTTCATTTTGACAACCAAAGTGCCTCAGCTCGGTAGTGACAGCCCTGCACTGTCTGACGGGGAAACCATCTGGTGGAAAATTCATGACCAGCTCCTGTAGGAAGATAAATAAGTTAGGAGAGTACCCCACTTGTAAAAAGAAGTGGTAAATCTTGCATCTCTCTCTGCTTACAGTAGCAATGTAGAGCCAGTCAAGAAAGTTAAGGCCATATTAAGATGCTCTCAGCTACTGGTAGGCAGGAAGGGTACAGTGCAATTTCACCCAGTAAGCAAGAATACTTGTTCACTTCTTGATCTGGGATTATGATTGAAGAGATATGTTAAAAGCAGCCTAACTTAGAGAATAAAAAAGGGCAAGTGAGTGGAAGAAAGCAGAGGAGGGGAAAGAACATGTTGTGGGAAAAACTGGAAGATAAGAGCAAGAGTTCACTAAGCTTAAAGGAAAGAAGAGCTGTGGTCAAGCAGGGAATCTGGGTCATGCCCTTTGCTCTGTTTGTATTCTTAAAAAAATGCTTCCTTGCCCTTTAAAAGTGTTTATCTATTTATTTTCCAGAGCATTACTATTGCTACCAGATCGGGATCCCACACACTGAATATAGAAATTCATCCTTCTAGTAATTTCCTATTCCATTAATAGCTTTTTTAATGGGATTCATAGACTTTATTTTTCTCTAAGATGGTATTTTAAACTCATTTTATTTATATTTAAATATGCTGAATTTTTTCATCTTATTCCCTTTTCCTGGTGGTGATTGGACTAGTATTGACATACATCTGAAATTAAGAAGCAGCACTAATAGTCTCATTTTTTCCTAGTTAGTGTCTTTCCTTCTTTCTTGCAATGCAGTTTTCATTGAGGGCACTTGCTGTGAATTCTGTCCATCAGACCTGATCAATAACCAGAAGTGGTAACTGACCAAATTAATGTTTGGAAAATCAAAAGATTATAAATATGTTGAAGTATTCTTATCATGGGAAATCTTTAAACATCATAAAATAACTCACAAAGCAACAGCCAAAACCATCTTAGTAAATTAAAATGTACCATTACCTAGAAAGCATACCCCAGAGCTGTCTGTATGGAAAATCAAGACTCTCACTCGAGTAATGCTAATTGCTTATATTACCCTTCACATATTTCAAGCATTCAGATGTGACAACTGAGCTGTTTTCACCACTGTTGTTTCTGAGTGCAGAAATGCTGTTATCCTTAGTTTAGAAGCATGAGAACTGAAGAGGGAATCCACATTTTTACAACCCCTACTTACCAGGTGTGAAACCTTGAGCTCAGTAATACTAGTTTTTAATATGTGCATATGAGTATGTGTGATTCCTTTTTTTTTTTTTTTTTTTTAATATATTCTGAGGATCTTTCTTTGCTTCTGAAAGAAGAGGAGCAGAATGTGTTTTCATTGTTATGCCACAGACTATTTTAGGAATTCTGATGGGAACATCAGAAGTGCCTAAACGTGATGATGGCTATCAATCAGAAAACAATGGCCAAGCATTATTTATTTACACATAAATTATTTTTTGCTGAAGATGAGGGAGAATTTCAAATGAAGGCAACAAAACTAATAACTGTGGAATAACACAATTCTTCTCATGCTATTGCATAGTATATACATGTGCACATGCATAGTGTATTTACTTTATTACTGTGCATATAAGATATAAACAGCTAGTATAAGCAAATATATAGTTGTTTAAAATGATGTTAACAATAATATGGCAGGGGGATCAGTTAGCCTTTGTATAGATTTGCCTCCCTGTTTTGATCAACAGTATCATTTCTGCTCCACTCCTGAGCTAAGAGGATAGGAAGCTTTAAAATTGCTTAATTTGCTCTCCTCCCTCCCTTATTTTTAAATGTTTACACTGTATGTTACAGCATTTATATTTAGGGAAAACACTATGTGGTCTGTATGCTCATGACACATTTGTTTCTGGATGATCCATTGTTGCCTTTTCTTAAAGAATATCTTTACATCTTTTATTTACTCCTGTTGGCCCTTCCACATTTCTTTTTCCAAAAATTTCTCAGTTCTGAAGTAAGAACTCAGATTTGTGGTTGCTGAGCTCCCATTTTCAGTTTCAAGGACTAGGATGCTATCTAAAGCCATAGTGATTAATTGAGGCAGGTTAAGATGAGATAAGAATATATATTTTTAAGCGAATGTAGTGTTTGCCTCATGCAATGTGCCAGATAGTAAAGCATGGGAATTAAAACAACTGTTTTACCACTGAAGGAGTACAGCATGAGCAAACCTCATCAACATGCTACACATCTGAGAGAGCATAGATGGCCATTCAGTTCTTGGCTTATGTTGAAATGGCCAACAAAGGCGATAATTGTGATGGGCTCCTTGATGTGAAGAACTGCCCACCAAAACCAGTCAACAAGCAGCTGCCAGATAGGAAGGCATTTAGGTAACTAACACCTGTGGCCTCATTTAAAATTACAATTAGTTGTTTTGTTGCCGAGTGTTTACCAGTTCCAGGAGATACCTATATGCCTTTTCTCTACAACTGATGACAGATAGTTACAGCATATAATTTTTCTGCAATTTGTTTTTATTGATCAATGCATGCTATTCATTTACTAGGTCTGCTTTTGAAGAAGGATTAAGAAACTTTTTGTCTGAACCCTGCATGTGGGTTTTTATTTTGAGCAGCATCTGTGCATAATGTGAATTGAGATGTACTTATATTGTTAGCTTGTCTGAAGCCTTTCTTTCTCTGACCAGGAAACATTACCTCTTGTGATAGAATTGTGTCACCTCAAGGGGGTTCTACTCTTAAAATACAGTAAATAAATACAATATAATATAAGCAGGCTATATGCTTTCTATTTTTCTGCTTGCAATGTCTATGAAAGGAAGGAAGGAGGAAAGAGGAAAGTAGTGTTTTCTACCCTGCAAAGTGTACTCTTTAAATAAGGGCTGAAAATGGAGGTACAGAAGCTGAAATGCCCACAATTATGACACTCAGTGGGAAGCAAGTGAGCTTGAGAAACTGTAATGAGGAAGTTTCACCATTATACCAATTGACTGAGCAATATGTTTGTTTGGTTTTGAGTTGTTGCTGGGGTTTTTCCATTTAACATTTAGAGTCATTTTTCAAGGTCCAGAGATTTTTCTATCAAGTAAGCACCTCTCCAGGTGGTCAAATTTTCTCTTAACAGTGGGAAAACTTGGAGGGGCTTTAGAGCAGCTGCATTATCTGCTTGAATTGTTACCTGAAAGCAAAAGCTAGTCTGAAGTGGAGTCTGATTTCATATTTTTCATTAGCTTCTGAGATTAACTGAGAGACAGCTCAAACCTCCCTCCAAGTCTGCTCTGCATTGCCATGTCAGGGATGGCAGGCTCTGCACCTGGCTGAACTCAGCAGTTCCAGGGGGCTCCCATCCTGGGGGAGAGGAGCCACAGGAGGCACCGCTCTGCCAGCACAGAACGCAAATCCCTCCACCTTCTTCCTGCCCCAGAGACCCAGGTGGCAGGTGCTTGCAGGACTCGCCTTAAATGGGGAGTGTGTTTCCTGGGCAAAAGGGAAGCTGTAAAAAAGTTAAGCAATATCTGAAATCTTTGTGAGTCAGTGATGTGGGAGTACCTGCCTCTGCTCAGCCTGCTTAGTTCCCATTGCATCCATGAAGATCTTCACATCCACACAGAGTTACCGTGAGAAGCAAGCAGGAAAGATGGCTGAGATACCTTTTCATGGAAGGCAGATAGAAAAGCAGGCTCTTAAAGACTTTAATGTGAAAACCTGATGAGGTTTCAAATACTTGGATTTTAGCAGGCCTTTGAAGGCCACTTCTGTTGTCTCTTCCCTTCAGGCTTTCCGTTTCCCTAGTTTCTCCAGGAAGTTTGTATGCTTTTGGTATCCAAAAGAACTTAAAAGTTATCATTACGGCTGCTTTGGTTTGGGCAATGCACAGAGTCATTAAACCATTGGTTATATGTAACATTTGTAGAAAAGAAGCAGGTATCTTGTCTTACACAGCAAAAATGCTGTGTTAGATGCTTTTTTAAAGACAACCTATGGAATAAAATGGAGGAAATGCTTCACTTTCTTGATTTTCCAGAAAGTTAATTTTTTCCGCATTGGAGCAAATGAAGACTTTTCAAAATCATCTGCGTGTATGGGTTGTGGATGTTTTTTCTGGTTTTGTTTTCTTTTGGTCTGAAGAGAAAGACAGAAATCAAGAGAAACTACCTTTCTAGAACTGGGGAGCCTCACAGCAGAAATGAGATGGCAAACTATTCTCATCCAGGTTCATGTCTTAACTACTGCTTATTGGCTAGCATGTGACTCAGTGTTTTATGAATTTGGACTTTGTAATCATTTAGAAAGAGTAAGTAAAGGAATAGAGATACTCTTTAGAGAATTGGAGTAAGAGTTTATTGGTAAAAGAACAGAATGATTCCTATAGTAAAAATCCTAATTATAGTAAGTGTAGAATTAAAACAAATTTTAATGATCCAAAACTAATAATTCTGTAGTGCATGAGAAGTTTTAAAAAGAAACTTTTTATATTTTGGAATAAGTACAAAAGAGTTTTGATGTTTTTTATCTCTGTGCTCTGTCTTTGGGGATAGAAAGTAGAAAACAAATGTGACAGTACATGAATTCATTGTTTCAATAGAAGATCAGATACATTCAAAATGCACATTCGTTTTTCTTCTCTGACTTCAGTCAGTGAAGTAGGGGAAAGACCAGTTTTCTGGTAGTAGATGAATGTTGCAAGTACATAATAAACCCAATTCTCCAAACACATCAATCATGTGTCATCTGAAATATGCATCTTGTCTTACATTGCAATTGTTTCCCCAATATTCATGAAACATTCATGCAGGATATATGCACTATGCGCCATATTGATAGAGGTGACGTGAAGCAACAATAATAATTGAGACTTCAGTATAAGGAGGCCGAAGCAGAAGCAAAGTAGCTTTCATTTCTCCTTCACATATGGAGTCAATAAACAAATCTTTTACAAACAAAGTATGCAAGCCTTCTCTTTGTGTGTCTCTTTACACACACACACGCACGCACATGCACACATACACAGAGATACATGTGCACACCTGCATTTTCTCTTCCTTTTACCCAGTTTGCCAAGTCAATGAAGATTTGAATGTACAGTAACTCTGTACTTTTTCTGAAGTAAGGGGATGACATGGCCCTGTAATCATGGAGGAAACTTGGGTGGTAATGAGTTTAGCTTCTAAACTCACCATTTGGCATTTGGATATAGGAGAATATTCACACCCTAATCCCACTGCAAGAATTACAACTGCCTTTTTTCTGTTCAGCTACTCAGATCTCCTTATTTTCCTTGGAATTTGAAAAGAGAGCTGAGTCTGTGCTAAGTTCTGTCATCATCCATAAATCCACAGAAGTATGGAGTCATAAATTTCACTTCATAGGTAGACTGTGGAGTTTGTTTTTATCTGAAGTATTTTTATACACCTTCATGCCTAGATGTGTTGCGCATGTGCACGACTTGAAAGAATTTCCAGACTTTAACATCTGTTCAGGTTCCACAGATCTAGTCCTAGAAGGCTGACTTGAAATCTTTGCAAATTTTTTCTAGTTCTAAATTTCTTCTGTTTTTTAAAACAAAATCAGAAAAGAAATCTTAGTCATGTGTTGGGGACCAAGACTGAGTGATGCTGTGTAGGACAGCAGAGAATCTTTAAGGCAGAAAGTAATGATCTGGTAACTACGATTTGTGGCCATAGTGTGTGCATGTGAGTTGTCAGTGATCATGTGTCTTCCTGCCTGTGTCAGCAGCTGCGGTGGGCCTGTCCTGCTGGACTGTCCTGCCCACCTGCTGGGCATCAGAAGATGCCTTCTACCTATCACAAGATGCCACAATGCCAAGGAGATACTTGGAGGAGTGGCTGAGCTTGATGGCTATATAACCAGCCATTGTGTTTTCAATAAAGGCTTTCTTGCACCATTCTTCTTGTGGTCTGTGTTGTCGAATGCCACAATCATGAAAACGGTCTATACATCATGGTGTTTTACCTGTCATGCTGTTGCCTTCTTTGAGTGTTCAGATATCTTCTAGGATTATCAAGAGATGCAGCAACTAGAGCTCTGAACTACTTCTGAAGTACTTGAAATGATTAAGTCCCATTTTAATTTTTTTTTGTAATCCTAAAGTACTGAAATGTGTCTGTAGCAGTGACAGCTGACAGGCACAAAACATGACTATCTTTGAAACCATCACCTTGTTTAGAAAAACTCTAATGACCTTCCCAGTGAGAAGTGCAACACTTTCTAAATCAAATTTTTATTAGTGGTATGTTTCCTCTGCCACTCTTCAAAATTTGGTTTCATTTCACCATTATTAAGTGAACATAAGGAATGATTTTCCCCTGCTGTGCCTCAGTTGCAGGCTTTTCCAATACTACTGTGGATAAGAGCTCTAGCTGTTGCATTAGACAAGCTCAGGATGGTCTTTAGGCCAACAGAGATCCAGCCCAGACTTCATTCAAAGATGACAGCCATTGGTTTCCTATCCTAGGCAATGCTGGCAATATTTGAACTACGTGTCAGAGGAGAGGAAAGAGGAAAAGAGGCACCTAGGAAGAGTAGGGATACCAACCGGTTAGCTCGCTCGGGGAGATGGTGAAAACTCAGCATCTGGAGATCTGGCTGGTGCGCCAGCCAGGGCTTGTGTGCAGGTATGGCCAGTGCACGGTTGTGAAGGATTCAGACACAACCTCATGCTATGGGTGGCAACGCCCAGCCACTCTAACACAGGAGGTCTCTAGAGCCTGGGCTGTTGTGCTGATGGACAGCAGAGTCCATCAGTCAAGAAGCTGCAGCAGTTTTTTTTTTTTTTCCCCTTGAGTTGAGTGGTAGGAGGTAGAGAGAGAGGGATACCTGCAACCCAGAGGTGTGTGGGGCCTCCCAGAGTGCCTGGAGGTTAGCAGGACGTTTGACTTCCCTTACAAACTATGTATGGCCCTTAGGCTACCAGGGGAGATGGAGCATGACCCAAGACTCTAGCTGTTTAGTTGTCTGCAGTATGCAGTCCTTATCACCACAGTATGTGGAAGGTATTAAATGTAGTTATTGAACATAGTATATAGTCAAATATATTTGTTTAATAAAAAAATGGCATAGATTCTTCCCTGCAGTCATTTAAATAGTAATAACAAAATAGCAGATATTTGCAAACTATTACTGTGACAAGAGCATTTTTTTCCATGAGAAAGATGCTACACAGGGCATTTTCACATTTATTTATTTAATCCAGCAACATGAGTTTTACCCCCACAGTGGACTGATGGAAGAGATACTTGATCATCCATTCTAGTGAAGGCATAGTAAGGTGATTCTTTCTATATGAAGAAAAGTTTCCTAAATGATGGGTGCTTGTCAGTCTTGAACTGATTTAGAGAAGGCCCTATTTTTAAAATTACCTTGTCAATTTTACTGTGACAGTAACAGAGGCAGGTACCAGCAGTTTTCTTCTGATTATGTTAAAATCTCATCTATTATTTAGTTTAAAGCTGACAGCATATATTAAGGCTTAATGAAGGCTTTAAGTAATTTCAAAAACTAGATTTATCTGCCCTTATTCTAGGATGTTTCTGTCATTTTATGAGGGCTATGATTTGAACAAAGGTTAATCTGGGGAGGAATTCCATCCAAATCATTCTAACTTTGAAAATAGGAAGTTTGAATTTACAAAAAAAATTATTTGAAAACTAGCTATGTGTGGTCACATGTTAAAAGCAACCAGAAGGGGTTTTTTTTGGTCTGTTTTCTAAAAAAAAAAAAAAAAAAAAAAAACTTTAAAATAGCATTACGTGTGGAAAAAGTAATAGAACACTATGTTGAAATGCTGAAAGTTCATATTTGTTTATGAAAATCAGTCTTATTCATAGTCCTTTCACAATACTCTTTAAAATTGTCCAAATTTAAATGATTCTTTGTCTCTAATGGAATAAGGAGAGTATTCAAAGCTCACACTCCTGAGGAATAGCTCAGAGACTAGGCAATTTCTATTTTATTTGTGAAAGTAATACTGGTTTTGGTTGGTTTGTTTTGTTTTTTTACTTTTTTTTTCTAAAGGAAGAACGATTGTACAACTATTCAGCGTTGTCTTTGTGTGTACCACTGTCTTTCCCCCTTATAACTTCTGAAGCTATTGGCTGATTTCGATCAAATTTGACAGAAAGCTAGAGGTCTCAAAGGTAATTAAATTTCTACCGATTCCGTAAAAGACAGAAAAAAAAGAGAAAGAGCTTTGAACTTTCACATATTTGCCTCAGGAACATTTTCTTGTTATGGGGTGATAATTATAAGGAAACTGGAAGTAATTATATGAGGAAAAGGAGGGAAACGCATAAGAATATGTGAAAATTAGGGAAAATCTTCATACAGTTAAGTTAAAAAAATCAACAAATAGAAAGTCTAAGTTTAGGAAAAAAAGTATTGTTTTTGGTTCCTTGTATTTCCTTGCTTTTGTAGAGAGAAGGGAGAAGTTGGAGTTGCTGTAAAACTCCACTAACTCAGTTTATGAAAGAGATAAGAACTGAGATACAGAAGGGGTGATTTTTTTATCAGTTGCATTTCTAAACTAAAGCAGCACCTGGCAGAAAAATGATTTCCTTTTTTTCCTATGTGGTACATTTTTTATAAACACTTGGACCTCCATTTTCTTCTACTTGTATGCTTGGTACAATGACAGACATATAGCTTAATCTTTAGACTTAAGCAAGAATGATGTTTCACATTTGATTTTTGCTGTCTGCTGGGGAAAGATGGAATAAGAAATGTTTATGAATCTTTAAATATTATAAATAAACAATTCTGAAATTAATATCTTTGAAAAAAATGGAGACTGCATTTCTCTCATTCTGCCATATATATTCCCAACCAACATCAGCTCTTCTTCTTTTGCAGAACAACACATAGCTGAATTTCAGCCTTAGAGACACTGATAAATCATCAGCATTGACAGTATATGCACAGGTTAAGAGCTGTGTGATTAATGTGTGATGGCCAGTGTGTTCTCTTGTTTTATTTTGGTTTTGGGCTTTTTTTTTCAGTAAGCAAAACAGAAACACTTTGTGAAGATACACATTTTGTCTCTAATAGTACAAAAGCACTATACAGTAAACAAACTGGTATTTGGTACACTTGTTATGTGCTAGCTTTTTAAGGTCATATTTATACAACCTTTATTTCATTTTTTGAGTCTGTAGGAAATGTAAATATCCTTCTATTTTTTTGTCACAATATATTTTCATTTTTGGTCTTAGTTGATGAAAGAATCAACCATAAAAATGGAAATATTTGAGGTTTCAAGGGGAAGCAGTAGCAGTCACCAGGAGTTGAGGCTTGTGATGTGGATCAGAAGGTATACCCTGCTGAAGTAAGATCATTTGCTGCCCTGGTGGTAGCAGATATCTGGGAAGGCAGATTATCAAGGTTAAATATGCTGGAATTTCTGTAAAATGCATGAAGAAACTATGCATGTAATTCACATTGTAAGAAAATATCCAGAGCAGATATTACTGTAATCTATTTTATGTTATTTACAGTACATAGGAAAACTCAGAAGTTATGGATTTCATTTATTTTGTAAGATGAAATAAACATTTCAGCCCTGAGCTCTGTAATGGAACTTCCTCAGGAAATGGCAGCTGTCTTCTGGAGCAGTCTCTCTCTGAGAAGTAGAAATATCAGCCATTCCTACTCAAAGGCAACATAAATTTCATACTAAGTTTCAATGAAATGGCAGCCATCTTCCCGAAAGGCTGCATGTGTCCTTTGTGTCCTTGGAAGAAATGCAAGAGGATGTCATCTTCTGCTAGGGACTGGATAGTCACTGATAAAATTGCCTGTAGACAGGACATTGTCCACCTTGACTGTGGACAGGAATGGAATACCTGCTGTTTCTAAGAAAGGCAAAATTCTGACTATAATGGGAAAAAAATGTGCTTACTTACAACTTAATTTTCCCATGTGCATTAGTTAGTTCCAAATAAGTCCAGATTATGCAGAGAGTGTGAACAGTGGCAAACTAGCCATTTGTTAGTGAAAGTAATCAGACAAAAGTGCGCAGGCACAGAAATACAATTCTTATGGGACCCTATCTTTATTTTTGACACATAAGCCAAGTGACAGATTGTTAAAATCCTGAGAAAATTCAATCTTTAATTAGAGTATTTCCTGTGAGTGGGAGAGGTGATACAAAGTACTCTTCAGCTAAAACAAAG
Organism: Dromaius novaehollandiae; assembly: GCF_036370855.1. Classification (NCBI taxonomy): domain Eukaryota; kingdom Metazoa; phylum Chordata; class Aves; order Casuariiformes; family Dromaiidae; genus Dromaius; species Dromaius novaehollandiae. The sequence continues at coordinate 104,929,003 of NC_088098.1, read as the reverse complement.
AGGATAATTTCTTTTCCTTATACAAATATCGGAAGTCAACCTTAATAAAGGCATTGTTTATATATTATGACATTAAGAAAATAAAAATTAACTTCTGTTAAGATTACCTCAAGCGAACAAAAGTGAGCCAGAGCAGCCTAGGAAATGCAGTGATGAGGATTGCCAATGCAGCACTGATTTGTCCCCCATAATCAAGTGCACTAATACAGTCTTTAATTACCTGTTCGCGGACTAGTATTTCCACACAGTCTTTATTTAACCTCTGCAGAGTGCTGAACGAGCTGCTATTCAATATTTCTTTTTAATTTCACCATTCACATCAGGCTGTGACTACATGTAATATTTACTGCACACAGTCCAGTCCTCGCACTGAATACAGACAGAATTATTAATTTCCTCATGCGCTTTCTCCAGGTATTTCAGTCATTGTATCTGATGACTAGATCCACACGGGGACATAGGTATTTTGCTGTTTAGCATCACAACAGCGAATTTGTTGGTGTCCAGCTCTCAGCTTCGATTTCACAAGCCCAAGTTAAGTTCCCTTTTCAAGGCAGACGCCTCGGGGTATTGCAACTGCAGACTTGTGCACAGAATAGGGAATCCTTGGCTCAGCTTGAATACTTGCAGCAGGCAAGGAGTGTCCGTGCAAGTCTAATTTCCTCGGTCATAGTTGGTCTGCGTCAAGTACCCCATACAGCAGCTGGAAGGTCGTCCACAGCAGCATGTGCTGGCAATGAGAGATGTTTGGACATGTCAGACCTGAGCAGAGGCACCTCCCATAGACAGAAAACTCATTTAGGGGTGATTACCTTGAGCCTATATATATATATTTTTTTTTTCCCTCGATAATGGAGGGGGATTCCTTCTCCTTTTCAGCTGGGAAGGTAAAAAATCCCAAACATCCTCTTCTTGCCCGTACCCACCCGCTGGCTTGCCGGTGGCAGTGGTCAGGTTCAGCTGAGTGCCCTGGTCATCCAGCATGGCTGTAGGGACAGGGCACATCTTCCTGGCTGAGAGGGCAGGGATCCAGGGTGGGAGCCTCAGCCTGCAAGAGGTCCCTGGGAGAGGACTGAGGTTTTGCCTCACTTTCTTCGCAGCAGCTTTCTTCAGGGTCACCAGTGTGCTCTGCGCTGGCCCTCAGCCCAGAGAGCCCGAGCCTCAGGAGGAGGGATGTGCTCGGGGTCCTGCCAGCCTGCCTGTTCTGCACTGAAAAACTTCAAAATGTCAAAAAGAGTATGAGCGTCTGTAAGCTTGTATAGAGGCAGAACTGAGTTTTCCTGTTCCAAGAGTATTTCATTGGAAAATATTTAAGAAATCTGTTTATCTAATTCCTAATGCTTTATAAACCACTGATGAATTCATCTTCAAAATACCTCTGTGATCACAAGCAATATTGTGGTTATCCTTAAGTTATATATAGGGAGCTGAGGCACAATAGCTGAAATCAAACTATTAAAAATCATCAGTTAATTTTGAGTGCTCAGTTTGACAGGCCCAGGGCATGATTTTGTAGAGTGTATGTGTTGCTAACAGCCTTCCCGTTGTTTCTGTTGTGCTCTGAATGTTCAGCATCCACAAATTATCTCCCAGATGTCTCAAATTAATTACTCCAAAATAAGGAACATGCAATTAGTAGCCACATGGACGAATTTGATTTTACATTTTTGGACTACAGCATAAAGGCGGGACTGCTTGTTTCAGCCATAAGATTATTTTGTCTGCAGTTACCGCCCCTTTCCTTCTCGCTAGACAGCTATCAAATTCTGTAGCAAATGAGATGTGGACGCTGCAGGAACAGCCTTTTTCTGACAGCAGTTCTTCTATGAATGGACCAGGGTCCCACTGGGGGAAACCACTGTTTGAGGACATGAATGGAGTGTGTTCAGGCTATGCCAGAGCTGAACTATGTTAATACAAGTGAACTTAATGCTAATGTTAAGATGGCGGCCTAACGTTTGTTAAAAATGGTTGTTTTACATAACACTAAGTAATGTCTTTGGTGTATAGTAGAAAATAATCTGTAACTTTCTATATTTATATCCTTTGGGGGAACAATGGTATAAATAACCGCTGACGTATATTTTCTCATTATTACACCAAATAAGTGGTATAATAGTTCAGGAAAAAAAGTTTCAAAGGTGTAGATAGATGATTTGGCATGCAGATTCACTCATCACCAAGACTTACACATCTAACCTGCAGATTACAGGCCAAAAAACTTAACTGCAGAGACCTATAGCTTCACTGAGCACTGTCTGTAAAAAGTTTGTGATGATGTAAAAACAAGAGGTTTCAGAGGGGTTAAAATGTTGATTATATTACAATGAGAAGGGAGAGTGAGAGAACTGGAAATACCCTAGGTATGTATAATGAGTAGGTAATAGGGAAGACTGAAATGCATTAATATTAAACCTTCACTACATAACTCATCCTTATTGGACACAGCTGTCGATAAAATATGCCCGAACTCTTGACAAGTAGCTCCTGTGTTTTGCTTGTAGATTAGCTTGCAGCCCTGCTCTGTATTCTTTATCTTCATCACTGCACCAGTCCTTTAATTAGGCAGTGAAATCTTCTGCATAGTGATTAGGAAATCACAGTTAAGAAGGTGTTACAAAGAAAGGCTCTGGAAGCTGCTCAAAATAGCTTTCAGCTTTGGAAATTCCTCCATCTACTGTGGGAAGGAAACGTGTAGGATTCAGAAGGGCTAACCTTTGCTCAGTTGATGTAGAAAATTGTTAGCCTTTAGTGTAAGAATACTATATTTAATAAAAATTAGTCTGCAATTAAGTTCTTGTTTGTTGTCACCTGGCAAGCAGAAGTGATACTGAGATTGCCTACAGAAATTAAAGGCATGTTCAACAGCCTCATGTTGATGAAGATTTTTGATTTCAATAGAAATTATCTGACATTCAATTCAAATATATTCATAACTTCAGCTGCTTACACTTAAATAAAATCTAGATTTGTTCTTAGTAGCACTTAGTAGCTTTTGGTAAGGCACAGTATCCCACTATTGTTTCTTTGCTTTAGGAAATTTAGGTACTTCAGTTCCTGGCAATTCGCTAGTATTAACTTCTTAATTTCCCAACTTTAGTGTTTGATTGTTGCATATGAATATATGCATATACAGAGGAGCATAGTATAATATAATAGAGCACTGTCAAAAAAAAGCAGTTGGCTTTTTCTTTGAACTTTATGCAGATGATTTCTAGAGAGAAGTTACACTTAGTGGTTGTGCTTAAATATTGTTAATTTGATCTGGAAATTATGTTTTGCCTACTGACTATAAGAAAGAGGCAAAATCAAGATTGTTCTGTTGCATACTACATTATTACATGTAGTACTACATATAGAACAGATGAAATGTAATGAAAAATATTGAATAAAGATGGTCCTTTGTGCTTGTATGCTTTTTGTGACAGTATGTTTTTTCCCCAATAATTCTAGTGTACTTATTTTTTTAATGAATAAGAAGTCCAGAATCACTTGGGTCACACTTGTTTTTCTTTTTCCTCACAAGTGTCCATACAAAATGTTCAAAACTGTGAACATTTTACTGTAGGTTTACTTCAATGAATCTGAGTGGCAGGCCTGAGAAGCATTATTCATAGCATACACAGAGACAGGGCTTGTGGTTACAGGGTCTTCTTCCATCAGTATGGCTGCAGAAGTGATCTAGAGAAACAGAAGGATCTATGTCTCTGCTTTTAATTATAAGAATTGCCTACTGTTATTATTTACAGAATACTATTTGGAGATTTTTTCATGGTGTCTAGGTATAGCAGCAAAGGTTATGAGGGTCTTTATATTTAAATGAATGAATACAACTTCTTCTTTTGCATGGAAACTTCACTTCGTTGTAAGTTGGGGTGTGGAGAGATTGGGGGATTTTTCCCCCCTCTCCCTCTCCCTCTCCCTCTCCCTCTTCTCTCCTCTCCCCTCCCCTCCTTTTCCTTCCTTCCTTCCTTCCTTCCTTTCTTCTTTCCCTTTCTCTCTTTCTCTCTCTCTCTTTCTCTCTCTTTCTTTTCTTCCCCTCTCTCTCTCTCACTCTCTCTCCTGACACATTCTTGTGTATTGCAGGGGAACATAGTGTAAGAGTAATAGGAACTTAAGCAATTTATACTGTAGCATCTTACTTAGTGAGTGGTGTTTATTGCAGAGAACATATCACATGTGATCTGCACTACTTGTTCACTGCAGAAAAAAATTAAGATGGTGTTTTTAAGTCAATAATGGTCCTAAGAGTTGTAAATGTTGTGTGTGCAAGAATGACTCTACTCATATCTATTCTTCTTTATTTTCAAGAATGTGGTGTATGTTACTAGGACAAGTTTAGGATGTGAAAAATCCTAATGTCTTAGAAATAGTTTTTCCCTCTTAACTAGCCACAGACCTCACTTTTTGCCTTAGGATTCCTGCTGCACAATGCACTTGTTCTTTGAGACTGTGAGTAAAATAAAAGGAAAATCACTGGAGAAAGGGGTGATGAGAAGGGTCTCAGGTGGTGATAAGATTATTTTGATTGCTGTTTGAATTAAATATATATCTGGACTTTGCCACATAAAGATGTTCTAGGCTCCCTATACATTGAACAGGGGAGTTAGGCAATACAGAGTCAAATTCAAGACAAGCAACATGCTGAGCAGGAAAATACTCCTCGCAGTCAGGGGAGAACAGTGAAATTCCTGTGTGTTTTAGAAGAGAAGAACGTGAGACGAGAGGTGAGGGGAGTAGGAAAAGAAGAGGGGGAAGAAGGTTCAGATGTTTTGCTTCTCCCTGGCTTAGGTGTCAACTTGAAGACTTAAACTTGCAGCTCCTTGTCAAAGGCTGCTGTTTGGCTGAGGTGCCTTGGTAATGCACTTGAGTAGAAGGACTGGGTCTTTTCTGTACAGCAGAAGAAGTGTTAGCAACCTTTCCTGAGCAAGGCCAGGGCTCCGTTAGACTTGCTTGGACAGAGCTCCCAGTCTTGGACTTTTTGGAGCATTTGCTTGGGCTTCATGCCATTGCTGCTGGAGTCAGCAGTCAAGCAGACAACCATAAAAGTCCTGGATGGGGGAAATAATGCAGAGGGTAAGAAGAAAGCTACTCTGGAATGGGCAAGGAGATGAGCAGAAATCTAGCAAAGAGAAGACCTTCCTACTGAGACACTGCTCCAAAACGACTGGTAGTGTCCTGCCAATACTGCCAAATGGCAGACCAAAGTCCTGTTCCTCCTCAGCCTGCTTCCATTCAAATCATTCCTCCCACTTCAAAGGGGGTTGGGCATTTTCACAGTAAGGATTTTAGAACATGAGTATTTGTAAGCAGGGTGCAGATTCTGATGAGTAGCCTAACCTCAAGTTACAGTTTACAGGGCTAAGCTAGGCTGGGATTGGGCTCTTCCACCCTCTACTGAATCTGGACCCCTCTGCAGCAAAGATTACAAGATCTATAGGGTGAGAGAGATAATAGAGAGCCAGTCAGAGCTTGTCTCAGTGAACTGTTGAAAATGAGATTCCTTTGGGAGTGAAAGGAATCCTGATTTGAAGTCCTGCTTGAATGGATGTTTATGCCTTCTGCATTAAGGTGGTTTTGAAAAAGTGCATTCACAAGCAGGATCCGGACCCTAGGATCCTCTCCCCTTCTCACTGAGCAACAGAGGCACGTATCTACAAAACTAAGTGGATTTTTTTGTATAACTTCCAAGCACTGGCTAAAATGAATAAGGGTTTCACCTATAGCATGCCTATATAGGATCTAACATAGTGTGATCTTCATTTTAATTTGGTCATCAATGTGTTAGTGTCATTTTTAAGCATCTAAATCTGACAATTTTTTTATCCTAATTTACTACTTACTAGATAAAATAAACACAGGGGGGAAAATAAGTTTGTCTAATTTTTACATTCCCAAATTGCTTTCTCTCTCATTTATTTATTTGAGGGGAGGGTCCAAAAGTAAGTGTGTGTGGTGCTGGTGGAAGAAAGTGAGAAGGTTATCATTATATCATTTCCAGCTGTTTCATATAATTCTGAGCATTCATTCCAGTGCAGCATTACAGTTACAGCAGGTAAGCTGCAGTTACAGGAAGTACTCATTACTATCATTTTCCAGAGAACATGTTATTTTTTTGTTCAAAAATACCACTTGTAAAATATATAACAATACAAAAATCCCAAGAGTTACAAGCTAAACATTTATATTTAGGCCTGTGAATAATAGTGATTGTCCTCCAGAAAATTTTGATTTCTGGTATTAATAGCATTTACTTAATGTAGTGAGAGTTTTGCAGAACTTACAAAGACCTTTACAAAAGAAATAAATCCGACAGTGTTTAGGCCAGAGCTCACAGCAGGTCTTTTGACTTCTGCTCTGAAGTGACTTAGTAACTTGTGATGAAATTCTACCTTTTGTTTTTTTAAGGTCTTCTCCAGGGATGATAAAAATCTGAAAAATCTGGGTATATGCATAGAGGCATAAATAATGTTCTATGCATTCTTTTACAACTTCAGAATATAAAATGTTGAAATGTAATGCCTTGGCTAGGAACTGACTCCTCATGCTTACCTCCTGAGATGGTAGTTTCTTCTTGAGAAAGAGGACAATCAGTGCCATACTTTCTGAAAGCTTGATTGCGGGTATGTAATCTGCTGCAGGCAGTTTTACGTAAATGAGTCAGTCTTATTCTGCATACACTTCACAATACTCAGAAGTATTTCCAATGGAATTATGCATTACCTGGATAACCTGGGAGTATCTTTTTCTTTGCCTGCTTTAGAGGAACATTAGAAGACAAATGAGAGAATAATTCATGGCATTGTATGCTTTTTGTTACATTAATTTCACTCTGTATCCTAGATTGAAAAGAAAAAAATGGTAGTGTATCCTTGTACCGCTTAGACATATAAATTCGCATAAAGGAAACAGTGAAAAGTTCAGTATTCCCGAAGAATTCCCTGTACAATCATGGAATTAATTAAAGAGCCTATTTTCTTAGACACAACATTCACACTGACACGATCATAAAAATGTTGTAGGGCTGTGTTTTTCTACTTTTCCCTACAACATTGTTCCCTTTGAAGCATCTCCCACATGCCATTTGCTTTAGTAGGTATCTGCAATGGGGGTGAGGATGGGAGATGTTTTAGTTCTTATCCTCCTTACGCTGCTTTTAAGACACACAGGACACCTCAATGACACTAGTGCAAGGCTGATCATAGTTCTAAGCCAGCCCAATAAAGCAATTTTTGTGGCTCATTCAGCCTGTTAAATTTTAGTCCTTCATTTATAATAAAATCTCATTGTGTACAATAAATGTCTCATGGAAAAGGTTCAACTATGTTGTAGTGGTGTTTTCATCAGCAACAGTATTTTGTTTTAAAATTTAAGCATCTTTTAAAACACAATATATAAAACTCTAAAATAATTAATATGCATTAAATAATTAGACCTTGGCAAAGTTAAAATTCTCCCAATCACAGACAAAGAATTTCATTTGTGCTATTAAAATGTATTTAATTATAGCAGTCAGCTGCACTGCCGAATTATAAAAGGGTGTGTGAAAACAGTCATTTGCCTAAAGTATCTGTGGATTAATAATCTTGGGCTATGCAGCCTCTAGCATGTAACATTGGAAAATGGATTTGTAACTTGATGAGTTAAGACTTTTTGCCTCCAGGCATAACCATTAGGTGTGCATTCCTTGTGCTTCTGCAGGTAGGAACACCATACCTGTCACATAACCCTCTGCTCCTTTCTTTGCTAAGGGCTGTAGTACACAGCTTCAGCTTTGTTTTTTAAGTCTTGTTTCTATTAGTTATTAATTGTTTTGATCCATTTTGTTAGTTTTAATTTTTTAATTATTTAAGTAATACCATCCAAATAAATCTTTCATCCCTACATTTCCTGGTAAGGAAAAAACTGCCATTTTTCTTCCAAGAAAGAAGAAAGAACTAATCAAAAATAAACCACACTTTTTACTTTTTAAATGTGATGTGCCAGTCAGTGCTGTTTTTCATAGCTATATAGCTCTTCTAGATAAAAGATCCACATGGAGTAGTCACTCATTGGGCCAGAGTACATGGAGTTTCTAAAACTGCAGGATTCATTGAATGGCTTAACGGCTTCTGGAGAACACTTAGGGGCGCTTTCAATAGTGCCATTAGAAGAATTTTATGTTTAAAGCAAATTACACTGCACACTTCAGATTTTAACCCTGAGTTATTACTCTACTTTGAATGTAAGCATAGTTTGAAAGCCTGAAGTTGGACAGCAATGATTTTTCTGGATGAACTAAAGTACTGGTGAGAAAGCTAAATGATTGTGGAGGAACTATTTTCAGCAGATCATGAGAAAGCTGTGAAAATTAGAGTAAATAAAAAGGTGGGGAAGGAGACTATAGTTGTGCTTAGTCCTGTTTCTTACACTATGGTAAAACAAACTGACAGACCAAGCCTCCTTATGCATTTAACTTGTCCTAATTCTTGATGTGAAGACATTGTATAAATGAGAAATGAAAAGAGATAATTTTTTTTGCATATTCTTAGCAAAGTGGAAAGGCTGGAACTAAGTACAGCTGGTGTCAAATATTCATGTAAACTTAATGCCTTGGTCAGTATTGTTATAGAAATGATTTAACCTTTGGGCCTTCAGGTATCGCTGGCAGTTCCATTCCCGGCAAACCACAGCATTGTCTGCTTCCAAGGCAAAATATTTGTGAACCAGAGGTAGGACTTATTTGGTGCAGGTCTAGGTAGATGGAGGCTACTTCCAAGGCTTTTTAAATAGGTGAAAACTTCTCTACCCACTGAGATGTAAAAATAGAAACCTGAATTCTTTCCTTGCCTCCCCCAGTACTGTTTTCCCATTAAATATGGCATACTGAATTAAGATTATTTGCTGAGAACTACAATAAACAGTGAAAAATGGGTAAAAAAACCTTTCAAGGACAGTTTAGTTTCTTTCAGTATGCCTATATATATGGCGCGCACACACACACACACACACACACCCGTATATATATATGGCACAATACAGCTTTCTACAGAAATACCCAAGCAAAATTTGATCCTGGAAATGGCATAGCTTCAATGGTCAAAGTGGAACATCATCCTAATCAGCCAGCTGAGAAGCCCATCTTTTTGTTCTGGATGTAGTTAATGTGACTATACTGTCTGGCTAGGTCCAGATAAGCATGCATTTTGTAAGGCAAGATGTACTCTATTTTTTAAGTTCTAGGACTACTGTATAGTCTGATATGCCACTGTTGAAGAGGGCATGAGCATTTACATAAGAAAAGTACAGAAGAGTTCAAACATATTTAGAAACACTAGGGAGGACAGCGGGAACTGCATAAATATGGTGCTATGTATTTCCAAGACATGGGCAACTTAGAAGCAGATTATTTTGAATGCTTACTGAGCAACAGTTAATGTGGTATACTTATTAGTGTCTGTTATGGGCTACTAAATCATACCAGAAACCATTTATGGTGTGCTAGGGATAATAACGTTGTGTTATTAAGAGGCAATTCTGTCTGTGGCATGCTGGAGGTTTTGTATTGTCAGTACTAAGATTTTAATATTATTACTGAAACTGGCAACTGTCATTATAACCTCAACTATTGCCTCCGCCAGTACTTTCCCATCAAGATGAGGTCTGCAATAAACAGATAAACAAAAACTGATCACAGAGCTAAAAGTGAGTTTTTCCTACAAAAAGCCACCACAGATGTTATCAGTTTTGCTCCATAAGCACATAAGTCCAAATCAAAGTACTTAGTTGGGCAGATGTAGTTATTAAAGGAGCATTTAAAGAAATTAGCGTTTGCCTTGAGAAGAACACATTTTTAATATTGGAGGGAGGAGGAGGGGGAAGCAGAAATTCATGATACTGCTATTGTAGAAGTAAGTATACTTCTTTAAAGAACTCTTATGGTATACCATGTTGGTATTACATGTGAATCCAATGGAGTAGGGATACAGTGCTTAAAGAGAAAATAAATGTGAATAACTGTAAGCTATAAAATACATAATCTGTGTTCCCTAAAATCCAATTCCACAATCTGGAGAGGAGGGAAAGGGGAGAGGAGAGACATAATGTTTAAAATTCTGGGCCAGAGAAATGGAAAATCAGTTACTAAGCTAGGGAAAAAAAGGAAGTTGTTTGTAAAGGCTATATATCAAAAACTAGGAATGGTGCAATGGGGGAAAGTTGACAGAGGAAACGAGAACATAATCTATAACTAGCAGACAGCAAGGACACTAAAAAAGAGGTATAAATATGTCAGGCACAAAAGGAATCCTAATGATTTTTATTATTAATAGTAGGCTGTTAAGAAAGATGTGGAAATAGCAGGCTGTTAAGAAGGATGTGGAGAAGATACAAATATTAGATAATGCATTTGTATTTGGGGGAGGAAGAAAAGCAGGTGGCTAAAGCTGTCTCTTTATGTAATGCTGAAATATTTTGCATTCCAAAAGGAACAGGATGTTAATCACTATGTAAGTAAAACTGTACTAGGTATTTACTTGAAACTGTCTTAAGATGATATAGAGGTGGGAATTCCACGTTAATCACATAGTTGTCGAGCTCGTGTTTCTCTCTTGCCTTTGTTACTGTGTCGGTGAAGCTTTGCTCTACGAAACCAGTCTGAAAAGATCTCCTGCCTTCTGTCTGGAAGCAAACAAACCCAAATCCTGCTCTCTTTTCTGCACACTTCACTTCAGCTCCCTCTTTGAGAGTTCATCCTGATTCTGCAATCACAGTCTGTATCTGAAAGAATTTCCTCTAATTGGTGATTAGCTTGCATCTATCAATCTTATCTGTTAGGAGGATTGACAGTCGAGACAGATGTCCGAGCTTATTCAATTAAAGCTACAGTTGCATCCATTGCTAACCTTATGTCAGGTCAGTCCCTGCAAACCAAACTTGCAAAGCTTCAAGCTTTTTCCATAAATTTTCAAAACATCTGTTTCGTTACACTCTCTAAGAATACTTTCTACAATCTTCTGTTAATTTTTTTGAGTGTATTTGGAATCTACTTTTAGCTTGTCTTTTGTTATGTGGCAGCCTCGAGCATAAACTCATTATATTTTTAGAGCATGAACTCTTTTAAATGTGCCAGGCTAATGTTTCATGATTCAGTAGTCAATATCCATAGACAGCATTTCCAAAGGTATTATTATCTATGTGCAGGTAAACAATTCCTTTTATTTATTTTTAAATTCAAATCCTTTCTGTGAATCCCACAAAAGAGATTAGTTTCTCATTCAAATAAATGAGTCTCTAGCCAGATAAAATCTACTTGCAGCATGACTATTAAGGTGGTGAATAAATGCCTTTTGTACATCAGAAGGATTTCATTAACAAGTCAGAAAGGGCATTTTGATTTGTTTCCAACTTGGTACAAGCCCTTTTCATTCTCCCTGATCAACACAAAGACAAGCAAGAGATTTTGCTTTATAATGATTCAGAAAGCCACAACAAAAAAGGTGTGTGTTTATTTTTATTTTTTAATTGTGGTGGGTTTGGGTTGGGGGGGAAGAGGGGAGGCTTGTTTGCTTTTGCCTCTTGAAAAATACTGAATTCTTTTGAAAACACTGGAATTGTTGTGCAAAGATATCATTACAACTGCCCTCCTGAGCACTCTATTGATGTCATTAGTGTTCTCTGTGAGCTAGAAGGAAGTTGTACCTCAAAAGAAGCTGGAAAGGATTAAAAATACTTAAAAATAAATAGAGATTAGAACATCAATGCTTCTTCTGCCTTTGTAGCATGCTGAAGTGCTACCGCTAATGAAAGTAAAAGGTGCAGCATAACATTTCATAACTCTAAAAAAAGATCTAACTGGTAAGTGAATCAGGAAGAGAGATTCAGACAAAAATCAGTTTGAGCAGTCTTGGATCATAATTTTTATTATTATTATTTTTTGTGTTCATTGTAGTGCTATCGCATTGCTGCATTTTCAGAAACAGCTAAAACATATTTCTCTTTTCCATTGTCCATTTCTGAATCAAAGGGTACATATAGGAAAGTGGAGAGACTATATAGGTAAAATATTTGAATGGTTTGCATCCCTGGGGGAAGAAGTAGTAAAAAGGAAATGAGAGGGAGATTTAATTCACTTTTATACTGGTACTAGATAGTTTGGTTGTATTTTGTGCAGTCTATTATCTGTAAACTAGTTGCTGGGCACGCCCGCTTTGAATAGCTAATACATAGAGCTCTCTGTAAAATCCTCTGCACAGTATGTTTGAAGGTATTTCAACTGGCTATGTCATATTTCCTTGGAAATTTCCTTGGAAATCCAGCTTCATTTTATGTTGATGTTCTAGTTTGGGTTTAAGGGTATACTTGCTTTTTCTTTTAGGCAAGTACTCTGTTTATGGCGGCTCATTTTTCCTCAGACTGAACTGGTGCTCTAATTGGTTCCATAGCTCATACCTAGCAATATCTTTCAAGACTGCAAGAGATCTTATGAATATATGCCCAAATATTGCACACTGGACTTTCATCAAACTGAATTTTAAATGTATTTAGCAAATATGATACCTATAATGCCTTAGTCTATTTAACGTTTTGAGTTGCATGGCTCTGGAGTAATATCTGGAGGGGTTCCAAAAAAAGAATTTCTTCCTTCTTTGTTGCTATGAAGATTTCTTTTTTTTCCTCATGAGATGCACTTCTGTTGTTCTTCACTTTCCAAATAACCTTGAAAATTTATAGGCTGAACAAGTGGGGCATGCTTCAGGAGAATGTTCAGGGTCAGAAATTGAAAACTCACTTTTTTATACTATCCCAGGAGTTTATGTAGAAGTTTTATGTCTTCCTTTATTCCAAGGTGCATAAAACATTCTGAGTTTCCTTTAACAGAGTAACAGTACCATTTTTTTGTCATTTTTATCACAATGTGCAACCAAAGCCACAAAGAGATTTTTGCATTAGTTTTATGAACTACCATGACCTGCTTTACCAGGTTTGTGTGTGTGTGTGTGTGTGTATGTATGTTGCTTCTTATCTGTTCTCCAAGGGTTTACTTCTTACCAGTGCTATTCTCCATTTCCCTGGGTATTGTTTATGATAGACAGTAAATGGTTAGGGACACTGAAGAGATTACAAAAGTTTGCTGGCATTTGAATAGGTCAGTTTGGGTAATACAGTGGATAAACTAAAGAAGTTGACCAAGTGGGCTGGTGACTAGCTGAAGGATCATCTAGCAGAAAGGCATTTTGACAAAACTGATTGCCAGGTTATTTGACAGTGGCTTCACACAGATGGTTTTGGGAGGGTAAATTCTGGAGGCAAGATACAAGTGATGAAAGACTCCTGTTTTAGAAGAGAAGCTGGGATCTGTACAAAGAGGACAGAGGATGTGTAGGGATTTTGAGCACATACTGCACAGTAATTGAGGGTAATGAGTGGGGCCAAGGAAGTACTTATGGGTGTGATAGGTTTTGACCACATCTGCATATAGGGCTATGTTAATTCCAGCTGAGATAAGTATTGAAAATTATTCTCTTTTGCTTCAGCTGTGACTTAGAAGAGATGAGCTGCAGACCTGGAGCTGTAATTGTTGGTGTTCAAGGAACTGGTATATGTAAGCAAATTCACAGAGTCCAGAAAAGCCACTACTTTTCTTTTTCTTTTCTTTTTCTCTAATGCAATGAAAAAGTAAGAAAGATCTCAAATCTCTATAGAGTCCCTTCCCAAGAGAATTTCTTCCTAGCAGTTTTTCCAGAAACCTGAAGTTGGAGGCTAAACTCCTTTCACACTGAGGAAGCCTCACAGAAAACAGTTCCTGTCTGGGATATAAGCATAGCAGCAGGATGAGATTTGATGACAGAAAAGCTTTACTAGAACTGATGTCAAGCAGAAGCAGAATTGTGCTGCCTGTTTTAACTCTGGAAGAGAATATTGAGCAATGCAAGATGTGAGGCATGTCGATTCCTGGCCCGAGCTGAGCCGCTTATTACCCAGGCACACTCAGGGCAGTCTGGCCTCAGCAGGTTCAGTGGCGCAGCACGGCAGTGTGTTAATGCAGCTAGGCTGCTTCCGGGACAGAATGAACAACTTCACGTGGCACCGTATAGGCTTGCTCTTCTGGGACCTCTCTCTTGATCTTCCTTCTGTGCTCTAATTACAGAGCTGACGATTCCTCAGCATCCTTCCTTTTGAGGAGAACTCTGTCATGCTACTAATTTAATAACGCACATTACCTCTTCATAATGTTGAAAATGCTTTGGTCAGCACTTCAAAATTTAAGCAGCTAAAATTAGGCACCTGTAGGTAGAGACCTGGTAACTTTAAATGGCTTGGGGCTGATTTGGGCTTGGGGTGGGGAGGAGAGTTTGAGGTGCCAATCTGTTTGTATTTTCATAAACTAGAACTGTGGGGAGTCAGTCTCCTGATAGGCAGTTGACAAAAGAAGGACTTAGAAACCTAGCTTTAAGCCCTATAAATGAAATATTTTTGTCTTTCATATCTCTCTACTACATTTTTTGTCAATTATAAATGTGAACATGATGACATAATTCACTGGAGTACTGATGCCAAATGCAGTGATGCTTTTCAGTGACAGTGACAAGTGGCAAGGATAGTGAAGTGTCTAAATATATATATATATATATATATTTTGAGCAGTTGAGCTCTTGTAGAACAAGAGGGCACTTTTATTATGTGAACTTGTGTTATAGTTGACATTATGTGCAGCTAGAGGTCAAGAGAGGTCCAGTCATAGTTGACTGAGTGGCCTTAATGGCCACATGGTAAGGATAACATTCATTTCTGTTTAAGAAATCATCAGGTTAGACTGCAAGTACATTTTTAGTTCTAGTGAGGGGGGGATACCTATACGTGAACCTGGGTTTCATTTATTTTGTGAGCAAACTGAGATTTTCTGCCTCTTTTTCAGGCAGCCTTAGACTGACTGCAATATTTTAGCACTAATGAAATCTTTTATTAAAAAAACACATGAATGGAAGACCAGCATTCCAAATGATGGTGCCAATATTATTCTGTCTCCTATTATTGATTTGGTTTGCACACCATACATATGTTAGTGTTTACAAAAGACAAGTGAAGCAAGAGGAAAGACAGTATATTTCCACCAATGGTGAAAATCTAATAAGCTTGGACTGTAAGCTTCTAGGTTTCTGTGACTTAGCTGTGCAAGAGCCAAGGAAAGAGGTTTTGGTTGGTTTGTTTTGCATTTGTTTTTCCTACCCTTCATAATGCCAGCTGCAAAAGTCTTATCAGTAGAACCGTGTAAATGATAAAATGTTATTGGTAGGGTGGTGAAACAGGCTAATGTACCTGAAAATTTCTCATACCTGTTATGGCAGGGATTGTACAATATATGGCATATAAGATTGCACAAACTTGAGCCAAAGATTTGCGAGCACACCGTATTAAAGGTATTTGAATGGGGAAATGCAATTTTTCCTTTTTGCACTAAACCCAGTACCTCTTGCTGAGTGGATGTTCTCATTTACTTCTCCTCTGTGAATTACAAAGAGAGCAGTATAGAACAAAAAATTGGAGAGCTTGTCTAGAGATGATTGTGGATGGGTCTTTAAACCAAAATGAGCAGAGCTTTTCTTTGAAAGGTCAAGCAATTTAACTTGGAAAAAAGGAGGAGGAAGCTTGTGATGGTAATTCTCTAGTTAATTTTGAGCAAGCCTATGTCAAGTAGAAATGGAAATCACTGAATCTCTGTGGTCATTTATGTTTTAACCCTGATGAAGGTACAGTCTGTGTTACTTTTATTGGACAGTAGAGGAGACCAGGCTCCTTCAGATTCTTTTGGCTCTTCAAGCCTTTGCACACACACTTGTTCACACATACTTCATGTACATGCATGCCCCATGGAAAGTGGTTGCTGCCTCAGGCAGCTATGCCCCTGCATAGCTACTTGCCTTGAGTTTGAATAAGTATTTACATGACAAGATGGTGAATTGAAAAATGTAATTATTCAGCTGAATTAGTTCCCTGATATTCTGTGTGCAGCCACACCAGTGCTCATGCTGCTTACGCTGATACAAAGCAAGTGGTGTTGTGGGGGCAGGAAGAAACAGAAGCAGTGACTGCTTTGAAGAGTTAATTGGGAAAACATCACTCCAACATTTCAGCAATCACACTAAAAAGAGTTGTTAGGATAGTAATTAGTCTATTGTTAACATTACTTTTTTTCTCCTATTAAAAGGACTTTGAAACTGTTCTCCTTCTGGGGTCTGGCAATCTGCTACAGGAGCAGTTAGTTATTCATAAGTCCTTATCCTCTGCTGTCCAAACCACCTCGGCATCTTTCTCTGATGTCTGGCTACTGCCTAATCAGTCAGCAACCTCTAGTTATCCCCCTTCAATGTCTCCATAAACCCAGCTTCCTACCGTAGGCTCCAGTTTTACCCTCGTATGCCCATGCTCTCTCTAAAACAAATAACCTTTGCTTCTGCCGCTTTTCCTTGTCTGTCTCCTGAATGCCTCAGCCTTCCCTGAAACGCAGCTCCTCATTATGCAAGTTGGCCAGGCTCATTGCCGCAGCCTCTTCCCGCAGCTAACAAGCTGGCATCCATTTACTCCTTAGACACCTTCCCTTCCATTTGCCACATCCAGCACAGCTTGAAGCAGTTTGTTTTGCTATAAATTGGAGTTTATGGTAACATACAATGTATTTGGAAATGTCACAATGTTTAAATAACAAACTTCCATATTCATAAATAACAAAAACCCATAAGCAGTGGTAACAAGATGACTCCGTCTCTGCAGTCTTAATGACTTATATAGGTCCTTGTCTATAAGTGAAATCTATTTAGGAAAACGGAAACCTCTCCTAACTTCAGTGGGTCTTAGATCAAGCCATATGTTTTCCGACAGGCTACCAGACCACCCACCATCATCCATCTTCATCGTTTATTTATTTTTATTGTGACAACTTCAAATTACATTTTTCCTATTTTATTCTCAGAACTTATTTTGCTTTTACGACGATCTGTACAGATAAAGTATTTGCAAGGAAACAGATGGTGATCTTATTTTTCTTTGCTGTGAAAGGACAGCACTTCTCAGTTTAGTAAGCAAAGTGAGCCCCTTGTGGCATTCAGTGCATTTAGGAGGATAAATCAAGAATCAGAACACAGAGACAGTCCGTTTTTTTCATTAATCACTACAGCAGCAAATATATGTTTTTACTACAAAATGGCTGAATTGCATCTTGACAGTTAATACAAAAACCAGTCAATAATGACATAGCTTTCCCAACAGCCACTAATCCATTTTCAGTAAAACTAAGTCTTTAATGATAATATTGCTTTTCAAGAACTACTATTCCCCTTCCATTTATATAAATAAAAATATTTTTAATCTGTGTTTTCTGTAGTGAGACAATAGATCATAAAATAACTGTTTGCCACTAGATGAAACAACTTCTGGAGTACAGTATCTTTACAGAGGAGTGGGTCATTTCTGGCAAAGCTTCTTTATCTTCAATTGCAATTAGGGGAATAAGGATCCTTCTGATTTTGAAATACAGTTCAAGAAGAATACAACTTCTGAAAGACTGTTCTACAGGAAAAAAGTCTAAAGAATGGAAATACTTGATCTTTTTCTTTTCTAATTGAATCACTTAGCATGTTCCTTCATAGTAAATAAACTATGTTGCAGGGTTTCTTTTTGTTTTTGTTAACTATCATTAACCATATTGAAGTGATATTCTTTGTAATACATAGGGCACACTCTCCTTTTTATTCTTACTTTCATTTGATGGTTGCTTCTTTTATAGGTGATTGTCAAAGATGGAAAGACCTAAGGCTCTTCTTGCCTTCTCGCATATATAATGATATATGAAAGCTTAAGATGTCTATTTCCTTTTTTTATTTTTTTAGATATGTGCTTTGGAAGACACACCAAGGCAACTTAATAAATAAAGTGGGGTTCTCTCAAGTGTCAGAAACCCTCAAAAATTAAGAGAATGGCTTTTCTGAAGGAAGTATTTAAAACTGTTTTAAAGTTAAGCATTAGCTTCAGTGATGGTGAACGTTAAGTTGAACAGCTGCAGATGATCACATGTGATGAGAGAACTGGTAATAAATATCCCAGACCACCAATGGTTTATTCAACAACAGCAATATTTGTTATTCTTGAAATAGCTGTTCCTTCTTCCTTCAAAGCAGAATTTAAGTGTTGTAAAAACGTGAGGTTTGTGCAACAATGAACTATAGTTACTAACCCAGAAGACAGGTTCATGTCCATGTGCAGTACAGCAAAAGTAAGATTTTCTGTTTGGCTTCAGCAAACGTCTTGAAAGGAAAATTTTGGAGAAACAGGGCCTGTGATTGTCCTGGAGACTGTCTGATGAGGACTGTAGTGAGGACTGTAGTGATTAATAGACATGATATCAAAGATATTCTAAATGACCTTTTTGCAGATCTTTTATTTCTGTATATATAACTTTTTAATTGTTTCTGAAGATTAGTGGAAGGAAACAAATGCACTTCAGTATAAATTTAATACCTTTGTGCTTACGTGCCAAAGTAAGATCATGTGGTTCTGAGTTTGGCTCTCCTACTGAAGTTGTCTGGAAAAAATACATGGTGCTTTTTTCATGGTTAGAGATATTTCCATGGATCTTAGCCTTTCGTGCATTTCTACTTTGGTAATAAAATGAGTCTCCTGGTCCTCTACCTGAAAATTTTCCAAATAATTCCTCTGAATTATTTTTTTTTCATTTCCATAGTTATGGAACCTCTACATACTTCTGTAAGCTTTTTCCAGTATTGGCTAAGTGATTATACTATATTTAAGCATTTAGGTCAAATGTCTGCTCATGACTTCAGTGAATAAAGGAATAGACAGGATGACATCAAGTATCTCTGAGATCTATCTCACATTTGTGTGCATCACATGAATTTGTCATCCAAATTTGACCACAAGTTGTCTTTGATATCTGCCAGCTAGAATAAAATTTATCTTCTACATGCATATACTACAGTGCTAAGTAACAGAGAGAGAACTGCAGTCACAATTAGCACATGAAGTTACCACTGTGCTGCTGCCGGTATTTTAGTATCTGTTATTTTAATTCATTGTAACAAATAATTATGAAAACATATGTCAAAATAATATCTAATTTTAATACAGAGTTTGGAAATAACAAAGCAGCAACATAATAACCGCTTTATAATATATGGCGTAACTGGAGGCCCCAGGAGAAATATAACAATTTAATTTGTTCGATATATTCTTCTGACACAAAAAATGGTGGGAGTACCACTGAAGGAGCTCATGAATGTTAAAAGAGCACCAAGAATTAACTCAGCGCTGGGTTCTGAGGGCTTTTCTTATGTAGAAATAGTGCGGTATTTACAATAATATTTTATTTCTTGCCTCTCTTTTATCATGTCTGGATCAAGACTGAAGTAATCAGACTGATCAATTAAAATTGATACAATCGACTTAATCTGTAATGTTACTAACCCCTTTGGAAACAGGCTAGCTCCTACCTCTGTCATAATGATTTCCAGCAGGTACCCCCAGCACTGTGTGCGGTCCCGCACAGCCCCTGCCCTGCCCTGCCCAGAAGGGGGGGTCACTGGGCAAAGGACTGGTCCCAGCCTCCCCTAAGGGAGCTGCTGTGTTTACACACTTTTGGTTATAATGCTGGGGTGGCTCCAGCCATTCCTTGCTGGGATCACAGCAGCCAGCTGAAGCTCTGGGGACAAGCCCACAAGTACGGGCACTGCAGGGGACAACAGATTTCCATAACTTTTCAGAAATTTCCATCCCGTGTTACTCGAGACAAGGGCTTCCTTATCCTCACCAAAGTCAGTGCGGCTACTCAAACGGTTACATTTAGCCCTGTGTATATGCACCTTTATTTACACTTTAGAAGGGAGGTGCTGAACGAGGATTGTCAATGGAATTGCACTGGAGAGAGAGAGAATTCAGTTCACAGACCAAGTAGAAATTTGAAGGCAATATATATTAGCTTATTTTATATTACTATGCTTTTATATGTGGTGTGTGTTTCCACAACATTGCTTAGTAAGTGCACATAGAAATAAGGAGAAAATTCACTATTTTAATGTATCAGTGTTTGTTATGAACTGCTTTGATATTTTAATATTTCATAAAACAATATTTCTTGGAGGAAAAGTATTTTAAATTATTTTTGCAATATTCTGCCTCTACCCACTGAGTTATAGCTTTGAATAAAATAATAAATTATCTTGTACTTATTTTGCTGAATATAGAAATATAATTTATAATCTTCTACCAATTAGCTTTTCTCCTTAGTAGTATTTCTGAAGCATTCATTGCTGTTGTAAAATTCTATTAAGATAAGGAAATACAGAGTGTTAGACTTCTTTGCTTAATTTTTCTTGAGACTATCACATAGTGTTTCTGCCAGTAAGCTGGGAAGAGAGAGAATGTAATTTGTACTTTCCTAAGCTTTTGATTTGAACTGATTGGTATAGTCTTTCTAAAAAGCTGAGTAAGTCTTATTACAGTACAAACATGACCTTCAGGAAAAGGTTAAAGATATCTTTAACAAACTACTTTCCCAACCACTCAAAAAGAAACAGTTAGGAGACGACTGGGCTCAGCTACTCAGGTAAGTAACCCTCATTAATTGTCTATTGCGGACATACTCATTATTATCAGACAATTGAAAATTGCTGAAATTAAATCTGGAACAAGCATACACAATCAACCAACGAAACTGAAATTCCAGAATTAAGATGCTGCTATTTGGCTTTTATAGCTAATGAGGAGATTTCTGTAGTGACATTGGTAGTCGTAAGAGGTTTAATGGTATCCTTTATGGGTTTAACAGTTAGTAAGATCATGTGGTTTAATTATTTCTGGCATCTTAATATGATCTTCGTTCTTTTCACCTTTCACATGAGGAGACTCATTCCTTTTCTCTGAGGATCCAGTGTGATAGACAAAATGTCAGGAATAATTAAAACTAATGAAGGCCACACACAGAGAAACGTTGAGAAGAAATTCAGTCTATCTGCTACAGATAGATTTCCCCCTGGAAATCTGAAATGAAATATTTCCTACTTGTATTCAGAGTCCTACTCATCAGCCTCATCGTTTCATCAGTGTGATACTGTTGTGCTTCTTTGGCACCCTGATTTATTGGTTTGCGGGAGAGAGGTCAAACATTTTATGGCCTCACATTGTTTAGGCTGTCTTTATAACTCCCTGGATGGAATGATTGTTTTGAGACAAAAATGTCTCCGTTTTAAAATCCAGTGTCCTGAAATTTGTTGCTGTGGTCCCCAAGTCCCTTTGGCAATAAGAACTACACTTGACTGTGTTGTATAGTTGATATGGCTTTTACACCAAAAATTACTATTATTTGAAAACATAAATTTGGATTCTTTGCAATTCTGATTCATTGTAGGTGCTCCAGCAGTTTTGCTTTCATTAGACTCTTGGCAAATGCCCATAGCAACCATATGACTAATAAGGCTTTTCCTAATACTACATAATTACAGCATAGTAGACATTAGGTTTGCTATTCAGAATATGAATAAATTAGAATAAGATATTGTCTTCAAGTGGAATATGAACACTCAGCTCTTCTTTGAACCTTTTAAAATCCTTTTCCCAAATTACTGATTCTGTTTCTTCACAATGCCTGGAGCTCAGGCTACTTCTGACTGTTAAGGGCAACAAGATTATTAAAAAAAAAAAAAAAAAAGAAAAACTCTGAACTGAAAATGAGTGGCCCTGTCAATTTTAAATGGATATACTGGGTTAAGGCAATTTACACTTAGCTATTCCAGGGGCTGCTTTTATTTGCTCCTCTGAACTTTTTCCTCGCTCAGTGAGTGTCCCTGGGGAGAGCAGTATATCAGTGCACTAGGTCATGGGATGGGGAGAAGGTGAAACCAGAGGGTAAGCAATTTATGGCAAAGACTTTTTCAAACATCTACCAGCTTGGCAGATCTGCCGGGGGTGGGGAGTAGGTAACGATCTGAGTTGTGGCATTTATGCTAGGAGAACATAGGCATTGAAGGAGGAAAACTTACAGAGAGAGCTGGACAGTCACAGTACCGTTCTTAAGTTATTCATGCAACATACACACTGGACGTAAGCATACTCTCTCATACTTGCTGTGGGGCCAGAGGCAGCGTTTGGTAGGAGAGCACCTCATCACACTGGGTCTGCATCTGCTGATGGTGCAGAGCCATCCCAGCTGGATTCTCCTCGAGCAGAGGGATCCCCAGGAAGAGCCCTCCTTGGGTTGTTCTCACCCTTTTAACACTGCTTGAGGGAAAGGAAATTGAGTAAGTCAAGACATATTAAGTTCTGCCACCTTTCTGAGGTAAAAAGTAAAAGGTTTGTCCCTCAAGCTGAAAATGCGGGATGGTGTAATCATGTTTTATATTGAATTGAAATTAATAGTATTGCTTTGAGCTGAGTTCTTTGATGTGTAATTGCTTAGGGATCTTCATGGAAATCCTGTCTCTGTAACCTTTTAGCCATGATTAAAATTGCCGTTGTGTGTGATTTAGATAAAAAGACTAGGAACAAGGACTAAGCATGGTACTACTTGGAGATTGTTTTTAAAAATAGTTTATTTTAGTCCCTGAATCTCCTTTTCCTCAAATCTTTTCAGTGGCCAAACTTTTAAATGCCAAATCCAAGCAAAATTGTTACTTTTTCAAATGTTCTTAATTGCACACATTTAAGAATTTTTGAGTGTAGGAGTCTATTTCTCTCATGTTTTTGTTCTTCCTTTTTCCTACGAGACAGCTACAAACTAAACTTTGAAGACAAACTATTTTGCAGACAGATATATTACTGACTTGGCTTCCCGCACCCCAGGATTCTTGGTTGTTATACGTGCCATTTTCACCTGAGACCTACATAACACCTCGTAATGTGGGTCAAGCAAGCATTAAGAACAGTCTTTCCTCCACCTATGGCTATTAGCACTCCTTCCCTTTTCCACAGTTTTAGGACTGGTCAGTGCTTATTTATCTTCTGATGCTGATGAAGCTGTGCTTCAGAATAAGCTTGTGGCATTCTGTTTTTTTCTTTCATAAATGAAATACTGTTAATAAACCAATTACGAACGGACTGCATGGCATTGCTAGCAATCTACCACATATATCCACCAGTAGGTTTAACTGACATTACTTTTAATTTTACTTATCAGCTCTAACCTCTCTCCCTGCCTTTTTGACAGCTGTGACTGAAGTGGAAATTGATTGTAGCTTTTTAAGATTGCTTTGTCATTAGACTTGCGTTGCTATATTGAAAAGCTATAGATAAAAGGTGGTGATGGAAGATGTACAGGGATTAAAATTACACCCTGTTTGTGTTTTGTATGTGAAGCAATAAGTCTGCAAGATTGAGTTCATTTTCTCCTTGCTATTGTTAATGCTATTGTAGAAGATGGAAGTAGATCCTGCTTCTTTCACAACATTTTTTCCTTCAGTGCATTTCCATTTGTAAGAGGGCTCACCAGTGCTAAAACCGCATGCCCTATTTTTTTGTGAACAAAAAGCAGAAATCTTTAGGAAGCGAAAGAGAATATTTATATCCACAGAATATTATGTAAGAGAAAGTAGAGGAAGAATACAAGAAATTTTGCATCCAACATGCTGGTGAAGTGCAAAGCTTGCAACTAGGATTGAAGAATATACAAAAAGCTAAGCATCACTGACAGCCTAAATAACTCCTCACCTTCACCCACACACAACTTTGAGTCAGAGTTGGTTTATTTTTGTTCTTTTTGGAAAACTGAAAGGTACCCTGCCTGGCCTTCAAGTAACCGTGTTGTTACTGCAGTGCTGGAGAATGGATTGAGGGATGTGGTTGATTTCAGGCCTCGTAAAGAAAACAAAATTGCTCAATTAAACTCTTCAGAAGGACTTAATTTGTCATCGTGAATTACATTGGTCATTGGCTACTATTAAGAAGGGAAAAGGGAAGGAACAAGGGATCGCACACCCTGAACAGGTCAAATTAAACCAGCCAGAAAGGTTCATGGTGTCATAAACACTGCTGAGAGTGAAAAAAGACTTTGATAGCTGATAACTTAATTATCTGCCACTATCAGTTTGGAAGGGCTTTTAAACACGTCCAAAGTGTCTACCAAAATTTTCAGCAGGAGTGACAGCAGATTTTTAAGTAAGGATAAAAATGCAGCAGTCTTCCTGGAATAAAACTCTGACAGACTATGATAAATTACCTTATTATAGTTGTTCGCATGACAAATGTACTTGATCAGTGTTTCTTCCTGGGAATAGTTGAGCCTACCCAGAGGCAAAAGTTGAAAGGAAATGAGAGCTAACTAGTAATCTTAAGTGGAATACATCAGAATTTCTCAAAGCAGAAGCTGAGAAACTTGATCAATTATTGTTTATGTCAATAACAAAACACTTCTAATGTCCCCTCCTTGTATGACTTCTTCCTTTATCTATTTAATATCATTCATAGAAATTTCACATACACATACTTTTATAAATGACTCAGTTAAATCAAGAGACCTACTTAAAGCTAAATGTTTTATAAATAGCAAGATTTAGCCCTTACGCATGCTGCAGGACCAGTCACAGAACTTGCTTAAAGTACCTCCTTTGAGTACAGTGACTGATGGATAAATCAAAGTGGCCAAAGGCTGTAGAGATTGTGTCACTTGATATGGCCACACTTTCACAGCTTTCACTTCCCTACACTGGGGCTACATCTGCCCATTGCCTAGTTACAACTCACTTGCCCAGCTTTCCAAGTGAATTTTGCAACCTAGATAATCC
This sequence comes from Dromaius novaehollandiae, assembly GCF_036370855.1. NCBI lineage: Eukaryota > Metazoa > Chordata > Aves > Casuariiformes > Dromaiidae > Dromaius > Dromaius novaehollandiae. Next base: position 104,904,242 of record NC_088098.1, on the reverse strand, counting down.
TGGTTCTCAAGCTGGTTTGGATCTCTGTATTTTTGTCTTGATATATCTCAGTACAGGCCTATGTGTAACACACACGTATTTCCTCCTAATTTTTCTCAAGTATTTGCAATTACAATAAATTTAAGACATAGTGTATAATGTAAACTAATATTCACTCTTTTCAGCTACCATTTATCTGAGCAATTTGTTTCAGATTTGTAAAATACTAGAAATTAGAGACAGTCATTATCACTATTATAATTTATACATTATTTCAAAAGAAACCAACTGCATAGGACCTAATATATGATTATTTAGCCAGTGTATCAGATCTTCCCTAACCCGTAATTCTCTGATCTGCCCACCTTACAATTTAAACAAGAAAATAATTGAAGTTTCCCTCCAGAGTTTAGTTAATGAATAAGCTTACGATTACTGAGGTCTGTAAATATGAATTACACACCCAAATTACAATTAAGAGTCTGAATCTGAACCCTTCTGGTTTTGAAAGACAAGGCTACAAGCCTGTATGTCAGGACACTGAATTTATTTAACAGAACAAGAGTGAAATTTGGACAGAAAAAGAATCAGTCACAAAATGATTACAATTTTCAATGAATTCTTCACTGAACTCATCTTTAAGGGGTGAGAGTAGGTAATGGGTTTTCTCTTTTGCAGTTCTCCTCTTGTAGCCATTCAGGCAAATCCAAATCCCATAGTCCACGCTGCCCTTTTTTTTTTTTCCATAACCACCCTATTGCTTAGCAAAGTACATGTTAGTGAAAAGCTCTCAAACTTTTTTCCCCAGTAATTTTTCATTCACTTGCTTGACCTTTTTTTGTTGTTCTTGTTAAATATGCTGTGTATATGAATGGCCATAAGCTGTAGCAATCCAAATGAAACAAAACAAAGAAGCTGCTCAGCAACCTGTTCCAAAGCTGAGCAGGCAAATTCTTCCTCAGATCATGCATGGACTTTTTCCCCAAGTACTTCTAAATATCTTGATTTGTCTCTGGCTGAGACGACTGCTAGCACAGGATAGGGGAGCTGAAGGTTCAGACTACAGCATTAAGGAGACTCAAATACTCTTCTAGTCTTTCCCCTGGCCGAAAGCGGGTGCTTCTGCACCCATTCTCTGATCCCCCCATCTTAATCTATTAGATGGCAAAGGAGGTAGGAATCTGCTACTTTACCAATGAAAAACACTCTGCAGGGAGTGACTATTTTATAGCTGTATGATTATGTTAATCAAGGATCAGTATCATTTCAGATGTATCAGAGCTAGTCACAAAATCAAATGGAATCTGACAAATGGATTTGGTACTAATGGAAATTAAAAATCTGGAAGTGTAAAAACGTTGGCAGCCTAAAAATGAAATAGTTTGCTGTTGAAATTAAACCCAATATTTAATACGGGCTAAATGAAATGTATTGGTTTGACCCAGCACTATTTTAATTTACAGATGTTTTTGATAAAATCTAAACTAGTTTTTCTATTTAGTCCTTAAGCATAATATATATTATGATATCCTGACTTCTACTAATGCTTCTTACAAGATTGTGGCATAGTAAGTTGATGAGTACACTAATGATGTATTGTTCTAAGTAATGGAAATTAAACTGAAGTCAAACTGTAGGTGCAAATGATAATTTTTGTGAAGCATATATCAAAGCGTTTTTTAAATACTTTTGCTATTCTTCTGATTTAATTACTAACAATGGTCTTCCAGTCAGTAATGTGAATTAAGGACATTTTTCTATGTTTCTTGATACATATAATTATTATTTTGTTTCAAGGAATGATTTGAAAATCAACCACGCATGCAAAAAATGCTTGTGCTGTTGTTTATCTTGGCTTTAGAGGACAGATAGTACATCTGCATCCAAGCTTTCACAACTCGTCAGAAAATGATTTTCTAAAAGAAGCATTACTTTTGTCAGTGCTTAAATTTAGATTGTGGAAAATAAGATTTTGTTGTTGCATGCTCTTTGTAATACTACAGTCATGGAGTGCTCAGCATACTTGAATCATCTCTATTGCATTAAAATACATACAGATAACTGAATATTGCCAAAATGATGAGACAATAATGTTGTGTTTCTATGATTCAGAGAATAGGAGTGGGACTGCATTTGGGTCGAAAGACATATTTCACTGTCCCCATAAATATCTGTCCAGACCTGGTACAAATACAATGCCTCGGAAAAAAATAGCATCTGGATGGGTGTACTGGAAATTTTTTAGTTCATGCTCTTCAGTTATCTCTGCTCCAAGTGCAGTGTGTATAATCACATCAAATTAGCAGGCAGCTAGGCCTGTTCGACCAGCCAAAGTGTTCTTAAACCTAAATATACATTGATTGGACTGGTAGTTGGGATTACAGTCTACCCCATTCTAATGTCATCTGTGAAATGCTCTACTCTTTTCAGACCTTATTAGCAGAGTATATTTGCTTCAGGCATGGCTCCAGTAATAGGTTATCCTGTGGTAAGGAAAACTCTCTGATTTATTGCTGTAAGAACATAATAAAATCCCTTTAAATAGATAACACTGATGCAAAAAGTGGTGCTTCTCTGCCCCAGCACAGGCAGATTGCGTCTGATTTACTCCAGTATTTGCTCACACTTTTTCAAATGTCTCCTTTTCAGTGTGCAGCCATACCATGCAATTTGCTCTGGATATATGCCTGGAGCTTCACCTCCCTCTTCATGTGTCCATAAATTAAGAGGAAGACAATTATCAACAGCCTACCCCCTTATTTTACAAATGAGTGTAGAGAGAGGTTTTGTAAGGTCTCTCACCACGATAATCCCAAGCCCTTCTTGCAAATGTACATCTGTGCTGCAATAGCAAAAATCTCTGTGGTATAACAAAATTTGATCTGGGTTAACACTCGCCTACGTTTTGATTACTACTGCCTGTCCAGCTTCGGCATAGGTTCAGCATAGGCTAATATATGCTTATTTTCTCTAGAGGTAAACAGGGTCACTAAAAACAGCTATGTTGATAGAAAGAGTTACTGTCCATTGGCTTGCCCCACCTTTTATTCTGTTCTCCTGCCAGATTTTACTGAACCCTCTGACACAGCAGCAGCCAGGTCAGCACAACTGCTTATCGCATTAATTTTGTTAATTGTGGCTGAAAGGGGGAGCAAGCTGTGAGGTAGGGCACACAGCCAAGAGATGCGAGAGGGCAGTTGTGGGCATCACAGAGCAGTCATCTCTTCCTTGGCACAACTGCATCCAACAACCAGCTTTCATAGCTTCATTCGCACTGTTTTTCAACATAAATGATTGCTGACCTAAACACTTGTCCACACTCCTTTCCCAAAACTGGTAATGGAACTTGGAACCTGTTTCTTATATTCCACAGCTAAGGTATTACAAATTACAAATGTTTCTATAAGGTATTACAATAGTTTTTGATGGATGATCCCAAT